>NC_138768.1:618263111-619758111 GCF_965119305.1 Pelophylax lessonae | reverse complement strand
ACAGTGATCTGTGCCCTGATTGGGAAAGCTTTCATTGCTTCAGCCAATCAGGGCTTCCAATGCTCTGTGTGGCGGTGGCGTAGTGCATTGAGGTCATTCGGGGGGCTGAACAAATGGTCGAACGCCCTTATAATTTAAGTGTTCATTGAACGGGCAAACAGCCAATGTTCGGCCCGAACTCATGTTCAAACCAAACCATTTGCCCATCCCTACTTTTAGGTAACTGTTAAAGCAGAACTAAACCAATTGATTTAATGGTTTTAAAAAACAGTTAAATTCCCATCACGCAGGCAGGGATTGCTGTCACATTTGCTTGTGGTTTCAACCAAACTGTCAAGCCATCAAAAGCTGGTTTCATAAGTGATCACATGTGCATAACCATGGTAGTTGCAAATCAAACAGAGGCTAAAGGCCTGTACACAATGGGCTGAATATCGGGCAGTTTCAGCTGGTTCAATAGAAACCGGCCGACATTCGGTTTGTGTGTACAGCAGCCAGGCCATCTTCCGTCGAAGGGGCATGATCAAAAAAGATCTGTCTAACAGCATCAGATCAGTGCTCTCAGCCAATTGCTGAGGGCACTGTTCAGTGTGTTCTAGCGGGGGGGGGGGGGGGGCGTCCCCTGTCAAAACACAATAGCTCAGTGGGGGAGATCGTTGTACTAACTTTGCAAAGTTAGTATAGCAGCTCCTTCCGAGCTCTGCAGTTTTCTTTTTCTTTTTTGTTCAGCCCGGTGGTATGAATGAAAAAACTAAAAGTGTGTACTAGGCTTAAAATAGCAGCTTCCTTGACTGAAAAAGATAGAAGGGTTTATTTCTGCTTTAATGCAACTGTTAGTGCAAATAAAAAAAGTATCACAGACAGTACTCAACTGTGTTTTTGCAAATAATAATAACATAATATATAATAATAATAATAATATTAATAATATAGCTCCAATCACCTTGAAGTCCAACTCCAGTAATATCCAAATTTTACTCTTGTCATTTCATAAATAGCACCTATATAATACTGTTTAGAAAAGAAAAGATAGATCTAAAGCAAAGTTAAAGTGGTTGTAAAGCTTAATTTTTATTTCAAAATAACAAAGAGGTTTATACCTACCCAGAGATGTATAGTAACTAAGTAGAACTACTTCACTACTGTACTTAAGTACCGAAAGGCGGTATCTGTACTTTCCGAGAGTAGAATTTTTTTCTCCTCCTTCCACTTTTACTTCACTACATTTTTTCGATGATTTCAATACTTCTACTCCGATATTTTTTTTTTGTGCTGCATAGTTACTCGTTACTATTATAAAAATTACCACTGCCAGAACAGTAGATGGCAGCTTTCATGAAGCTCAAAACATGTGTATTATCAGCGCATACGAAAATAAATGCTACTGTATGTATAAATAAAAACTGCATTTGAAATAATAAAAAACAATATGATGTTCAAACTTTTGACTTCTTTCTTTAATGACTACATAACACAGTACTTGAACTTTTACTTTCAGTACTTGAGTAGCAATTTTTTTTTCAAAACTACTGGTACTTTTACTTTCAGTACTTGAGTAGCAAAATTTAAAGAAAAACTACTTGCAATACTTAAGTACAAAAAATGTTGAATACTTTAGTACTTCTACTCAAGTCACTTTTTGATCAAGCACTTCCACTTCTACTCAAGTCACTTTTTTTTCGAGCACTTGTACTTTTACTCAAGTATGGGTTTCAAGTACTTTATACAACTCTGTACCTACCTGCTCTTTGCAATGGAATTGCAGAGCCTGGCCCCCGAACCTCCTCTTCTCACTCCTTTTCTCTGGCTAGTGCCCTCATAGAAAGCTGCTTTCTCTGGGTGCACTCATGCAAGCTCGCTACCGAGCCTCACTGTCTGCGCCTATTGATACAGACAGAATTCGGGCCCACCACCCAATCCCGCATCTCTGGCTTTGATTGACAGTAATGAGAGCCAATGGCTTCCACCACCTCAGAAAAGCCAGTGAGACCAGGAAGAGTGGGGAAAGAAGAGCTGCAGACATGCTGCAGCACTGGATTGAATGAGGGCTCAGGTAAGTAAAAGGGGGGGGGGAGTGGGTGAGGGGGGAAGCTGATTGTAGTGCAGGTGAATGTAAACCAACATGAGGATAGTTTTAAAAAAAATGTGCCCCCCCCCCCCCCCCAAAAAAAAAAAAAATTCATACCCGGCCCTTCAGGTGAGGTATGGATTTCAGTGGAGCCCACAAAAAAGTGAAAAAATGGTGTGGGGGTCCCATCGTCAATTTAATACAAGGTATTTAAGGTCTGGTATAATTTTAATGGGAAGAACTTGGTTGATCCCGCTGTTCACCTTTCTTTCTTGTTCTAAACTGATATGATCTGTGCTTGTGTGGTTAGTTTGCATTTTGTTGCTGACTATTCAGAGGTAACAGACTGCCTGTTGTACATGACCTCGGCCACTTGCATCAGACTGAACAGACTATGGAATACAGGCATACTTTGTATCTGCACAGTGTCTGGTAACTCCAAATGGCCAGTTTGTGTGATATGTATTAAGAGACCCATTCCCTTCTATCAGTAACGAGAGATGCATAGTCACATGACAAAACGTTTAAATTTTGTAAAAAGATCATTTCTGAAATTAAGCAAAAACAGTTATGGCACGTTCATAGTTGTAATTGTATTATAAAGTTATATACACAACTACTTTCAAGGAGAAGTACAGGCAAAGGAGTTTGTGGGAGTTCGTTTTGCACTCCTGTGACCCATTTTCAGCACACAGTGTGCTGAAGTTTACTGTCTGCTGACTTCACAGAGCTGGTCCAGGCTTGGGCAAGACCGCAACCATGGCTTCGGGATCCGCCCACATGCCGGAACCGCCACCTGGCTTAACCTCTCAGCAAGCCAGTGAGAGCCTGAACCGGCCTCTCCCGCCCCTCCACAGTCCAGCACTGCAGTGAGTGAGGAGGGGCAGAGCGGAGAGCTGATGACTGACAAGTAAGCAGCTCTCTGCTCAGGAAGCTGTTAGAACTGTGGGATCGGCAGTAGAAGATCGCTCAGTTCTCAGTGTAGAGGAGACAGTGGACAGATGCAGCAACAGACTGCTGCTGCATCCACCTAGGTAGGTTTAAATGTGCAATTACTCTGATTCCCATACTTTTTTTTCAGTTTTTTTTTTTCTCTTAGGACTGAATGTTAGGGAATGTTACACATGCCTTGTTAAAGATAATAATACTCAACTTTCAAACATAGTACAAACATTATAGGTATTATTTGTGCCATTCGCACAAATGCCGAAACATTTGCTAAGCAACATTTTTATTCATAGAGCCCTTTGTGCTTTATTGTATTTAATTTTCATTTAAACCCCTTCATGCCGACATAACATACACAGCATATGTGGTCTCACTGCACTGAGCTTTTTGTCGTGGGGCCGCATACAGAATATGCATATCTGTCTTTGTGCTGGGAGCTTGCCACACAGCGTGCTCCCAGCACAGAGACCGAGGTTCCACCGAGAGCCCTGGGTCCTGTATTAATGATTGGAACTGGGGACACCCGATTCCAGGTCACCTGAGCCCTGTGGTAGCCTTTGATTGATTGGCTACCACAGTGATCAGTCACTACATTGTATCTTTCTCTCTCCTTGCAGAGAGGGAAAAAAGAAAACAACATTATGTGTACATAAAAAAAAATTATATATATATCTATATATCTATATATATCTATATATATATCTATATATATATATATATATATATATATATATATATATATATATATATATATATATATATATATATATATATATATATATATATGTGTGTGTAATAATAAAAAATAAAATAAAAAATAAAGAAAAAATACCTAGATTAAGGTTTGATCTAGGTCAGTGCCAGAGTTTGAGTCAAGGTTAGGGTCAAAGGTCAAGGTCAGGGTCAAAAGTCAGGGCCAGTATATTTTGGGCAGGATTTAAAAAAAAATCTTAAATTAGCATCAGTGTCAGTTAGTGTCAGTGTGTTTTTGGTAGGACAAAAATAAAGCAAAATGTGCACTATTGTTTCTGGGCTGTACTACCGGTACAAACAACAAATAACATATACATGTGTGGTATCGCTGCGATCATCAGGAGCAGGAACATTTATTTTAAGTTGTTTTCCATTGATAAAAAAAAAAAAAAGGAGATATCCATTACCATTTACCACCAAATGAAAGTCCAATTTGTTCTGAAAAAAAAAACAAGGTATAATTATTGTTATCATTATACAGGATTTATATAGCGCCGACAGTTTATGCAGCACTTTACAACTCGAGGGTAGACAGTACAACTACAATACACTTTAATACAGTAGTAATCAGAGGGCCCTGCTCGTTAGAGCTTACAATCTAAGAGGGAGGGTTAAGAGATACAAGAGGTAATAACTGTAGGGGGATGTGCTGATGGAGAAAATAAATGTACAGTTGTTAGGTGTGGGCCAGATAGGCTGCTCTAAAGAGATGTGTTTTCACCTGAATACACAAAGTAGTTGCGATGATATGTACAGTTTTACTAACACACGTCAAAGATGCAAAATTATGCTTAGGCATTAATGTTTGTTTTGCCCTTAGGTATGAATGGGGTTAATTTTGTTATAAACAGTTAGGTGAGAACAGTACACTCCCAGATTGTTTATTAGAGAATTTTCAGACTAATGTGTTATTCACAAAGGCTTTTATGTTTTATATAAATTCGATTGGGCTATCTTTAGGATGTGAAATCCAGGGCTGGAGTTCAATTTTAATGATGTTTGTGCAGCCGTGGTATGGGCAAAGTGAAAATTACTGGATTCAGGAATTGCATAGCAAAGGCAATTTGAACAATTAAAACTAGCCTATCCTGCCAATAGCTGCAGTGAAGACTAGTATGAAATCATTTGTAGAGAAATCCTGATAATGATAATAGGAGTAAATTGCAAAAGCAAGCATGACCATTTTCAGATTTCTGACCTTGCATAAAGAATTGCTGCCATGCTGACATTAGAAATTGTTCCATTATAATGTGAATTTCCAAAAGGGTAGCACATGGCTGTAGATTTTATAAAACAAATATATCTGGAGCAGCACATTGTCAATTATTGTTTAGTAAAACTGAGGGAAAAATCCCTAATCGCTCTTCTGAAACAGTCCAAAAAAACATAAAACATCTTTCTCAGTCAAACTAAAATAAATCCGGCAAAGGCAAAATTGGCAGAGGTTTACTGAAACCTGAATTTACTGTGCACACAAAGTATAAAAATATTTAAAGCGAAAGCAGGTATTGCTTTTTATAAGCCAGTAAATCTTATTTATGCAGGATACAGGCCAGGCTTTTATCCAAATACAGCAAAATTATAAATGATAACACAAAAAGAAAACGCAGTGCTTTTTTTCTGCCACTAGATGCCCTCAGTATGATGGCCGGCACCATTCAAACCACTTCCACTGACCAACCTTAGCCAGTTACTGGACAATTACTGGACAGCGACAGTAATAGCAGCGCACTGATGTGGTCATCTTACTGTCACTCTCCTTTATCTTCCTACTAGCATGTTGCTTGGCAGCACTTGAACTGACTTATTTTGCTACTACTTCCTCTCATACTACAGCCCAGCTCTGTAGGGGCTGTAAGAGGCTGACGCCAGGGCAAATGTAAGTACTTACACTGCTTGTAAGTATAAAAAAATAGTATATAATTTTTAATGAATTATTACATACAGACTACAATAAATTGTTTTATTGATAATTTGTTAATAAACAAAGCGATTTAAGGTTTATTCTAATGTGTGGCTAGGGGACAATAAAACCAGGTGGTTGAACTGTAGTCTTATCATTCACCTGAATAAAGACATGCAACCACTCATCCCTATATACATGCCGCTGCACTAATGCTGTACTTTGTAGGTGCAGCAAAAATGTAGCAGCATGTCGCATTTGGTGGGCATTACAGCTACTGAGCGCAATACGTGCTAGTCTATGAAGCAGCACTGCACCCTTGTGCAATGCACGTGATTGTGGCGCAGTGGTGCAGCATTTACAGGGTTAAATAAAGCGGTGAGGAGGCAACATATAACTGTTGCAGGTGGTAAAATATTGTTGAAGGCTTACGATTTTTTTTTATTATTCACTAGGCTGGATTTAGATGCTAAATAATTAAGCAATTTGAGCAAGGTAGGGATTGTCGTATGAGGATAAGATATGAGCTTTCCAACATCACCTGCAAAGAGCGTGAATTTGTGCTCTTCCTGACCATGTCTTATACTCATAATATCATGATTAGAGCAAGGGGCTCCATTGCCACCACAGGCAATAATGGTGACAAGAGTAAAACCTGTCGGGTACCTCTCTGAATTTCTATAGCTAGAGGTTTGTAGTCCTTAATTTAAATTTGAGCCATTGGAGAGTCATACAACGCCTGAAGTATTTGAAGAAAATGAGAAGCAAATCCCATGGCTTTAAGTTTATAAAACAATTCTTCCCACAACAGAACACAATAATATTAAAGCGGTTGTAAACCCTAAAAAAAAAAAAAAAAAAAAAAACCTGCAAGACAAAGGCATATTGAGCTAGTATGCATCGCATACTAGCCCATTATGTGTAACTTACCTTAGAACGAAGCCCCGACACGGACCCCCGGACATCGCTGCGGGCGCTGCCATGATCCCTCGCCGTCTCTTCCAGGTTCGGTGGCTCCGGCGCGGTGATTGGCCGGAAGAGACGGCTCCGGCGCGATGATTGGGCGGAGCCGCGATGACGTCACTCCCACTTTCCGGCAAGCTCCCGGCAAACATAATTGAAGGTCCCCCCGGACCTTCAGAGCGCATGCGCCGCTCGCGCGAGCGGCTGCATGCACTGCAAATATCTCCTAAACCGTGCCGGTTTAGGAGATATTATTTGTACCTACAGGTAAGCCTTATTATAGGCTTACCTGTAGGTAAAAGTGTCAAAAAGCGGGATACTACCGCTTTAAAAGATTGTGATCCCTGCCCTATGTAGTGTGTGGAATGCGTTTACAAGACTTCTGCTGAGCTTCTGAGGATGCTTCCTGGGTGGAGCAAAATGCATTAAGCTTGTGGATACTTCTGGTTATGTCATGTCTGCTCTATGGAACACAAACCGCGACTTTTGAATTCCAGAACGTCGTCATTACATGCTCACATGCAAGAGGAGTGTTTTGTAAGTGCACAATTGGCTTTTATATGTTTTTTAACAATAAAAACAGAATTACACTATGGTTTTCTCCTAATTCTATCTCCCTACACTCCTATGAGGTTCTTTGACCTACCTGCCAGAGTCACCAAAGAAAGAAAAAAAACATTTTTTGCCACTGGATGATTATTTTTTAAACACAGGCATTTAACCCATCACTAGTTGGTGAGTTAGGGCACATAAGGAGGGAAGCACAAAGATACTTGCTGGAACATACTGGCACTATCAGAACAAGTTCTCCACAGGAAGTTACTGCCTCATAGATATTTGAATAAAGTAGCAAAATGTTGAGCCAGAACATCTTTGATTTTTTTTTTTTTTTTTTTTAATAACCATCTACTGTAATTATTTTTTCATGTTGTTGGTCCAATGTCGGTATATGGAGATCTTTAACCACTTTATCACCGCCCACATTGACACTACTTCGGCAATGTGTCGCGATCCCGTCCAGCGGCGTAGACCTACGTCGCTGGACTCCTCCCCCTGTAGGCGGCACTCGCGCGCCGCCGAAGGCGTGCTCCCGCTGTTTTCAGTCACAGCGGGAGTTGGGCCAGGGGAGGAGCGGCGGGGAATCGAGTTTGGAGATCCGCCCGCTTGTGTAAACAGAGCGGGTGGATCTCCTAAGTGACAGGCAGGGTCAGATAGCATGGTTCAGCATAGCTGAACATGCGATCTGTCCTTGTGTCACTCAGTCACCTCCCCCCACACACGTCAGTAAGCACCAGGCATACATTAACCCCTCCCTCTCCAATAAAATTAACCCCTTCACAGCCAGTGTCATTTTTACAGTAACAGTGCATATTTATAGCACTGATTACTGTAGTAATGTCAATGGTACCCCCAAAAGTGTCAAAAATGTCAGTCAAGGGTCCGATCTGTCGGCAAAAAAAATCTCAGATCGCCGCCATTACTCATTAAAAAAAAAAACACCAAAAATGACAGAAATCTTTCCTTTAGTTAGTAAACTCAATAACTTTTGCGCAAACCAATCAAAATACGCTTATTGTGATTTTTTTACCAAACATAGGTAGCAGAAAACAAATTGGCCAAAAATTTAAAAAATTTTTGATTTTTACATTTTTTTGGGGGGGAAATTCATATAAAAAAAATGTTAAAAATATTGTTATTTTTTCAAAATAAACGCTCTTTTTTTGTTTATAGCGCAAAAAGTAAAAATCGCATAGGTGATCAAATACCACCAAAAGAAAGCTCTGTTTGTGGGAAAAAAAGGACGTAAATTTTGTTTGGGTACGGCCTAATTGTCAGTTAAAGTCGCACAGTGCCGAATCGCAAAAAGTGGCCTGGACGTAAGACAGCAAAATCCTCCGGTGGTAAAGTGGTTAAAAAAATGTGTCCATGTGTACTCCATTAGCAAATAGTGATTTCTAACTGAACCATTTTGGAATAAGTCTCAGATTTTGAGATAATTTTGAGATACCGTAATTTACTTAGTCTACTTATATTAAGTCTAAATTTGGGCATAATATAGGCATGAAATTTAAGGGATGCCCTAGGGTTGAGCTTGTTGGCTGGAAGGAATCCTGCTTTATTTCCCCATGTGAAAAATTTTGGGAACATCTCATAGTTTCTTTCTATATTGATCAAACACAGGTTAAGTTCAGAATGCGGTTGTTGTAGTTTATGACAGAGATCTAAATGAGAATAAGGACTGTGGTTATGTTTTTAATTTGAATTTTTTTTAATCCTTTATTATTTGTTGAATAAGTAGATTATGTACTTTTTACGGTCTTGGGGAAAGCTGAATAAAAAAATATTCTATCATTTTTGTGCACTGACCAGCAATGGAAAAGGTATTATCAATTGGGTTTATTTGAAAAAGGTTTTGATTTGATGGGCAATATTGACTTCATTTCCCAAAAGGGGTTCATTAACCTCCCTGGCGGTAACCCCGCGTGTGGTTTGGGGTTAATTTTCAGTACCAAAAGCTGTAACTCCGAGCCACACTCGGGATTACCCTGTAGTGAAACTTACATTGTCCCTACGATTCCCTGATGTCCTCCGGCACTATGCGCTCCAACATGGCAGCTATGCGTTTCAATAGCTTTCTTAATGAGACAGAACACAAAGCAGCAGCAGACATGTTCTCACACCCAAGCACTCTTGAATTTCAGACTGATTTTAGCAGTCAACTTACCTTATACACTGAAATAGACTATTTCAACATGACCGAGTGAAATAATCTATTTCACTACATAAAGAGCAGTGCAGGGTGTAGCAAGATGGCCGTCGTCACCTTCTACCTGCAGGTTTCTTGCTATATTTACTATATTACAATAATAATAGAAATGTAATACTGTTATTCAGTCTAGGGTCAGTTTACTGCTAAAATAAATGTAAAATTCAGGACTTGCATAGGTGTAAGAAGTTGTCCGCAGCTGCTTCATGTTCTGTCACATTAGGAAAGCTATTGGAACGCATAGCGGCCATATTGTAAAGCATGGCGCATGAAAAGTAAGTTGTTCTCATCCGAACCTCACTTCCGGTTGCAGAATCTGATAGGTATCGGTATTCTGATAGAACACCGCCATCCATCTTCCAGGTTTATTTCCCTGTGAGTTCTGCGATGCAGGGGGGTGGGGGGGCGGAACCGGGCGGGAAATTCAAAAAAGTACACAAAACATGACATGATAAATTGTAATCTGTTAGGATTACATTACTGTATCAAATAATTTTTACCTCAGTTTTGTCCCTAGTGCTGTGTCCAGTGCTCTGCCTGCACTTTTACTGTTTTATTCCTTTTATTTTTATTAATAATTTTTTATTAATAAATTATTAATGAGTTTATTTGTTTAATTTATGAATTTATGAATTAATTTATTAATAATTTTTATTCACTTTTACTGTTTTTTTTTCCTAAGAATTACAGGCCTACAATATAAAACAACAGATTTCCATTCAAAACAATGTACCACTTTGACATTCAAAAATACTGACATAATCAGACCGCTGGGGAGGTTGAACCAATGAAATTGTGGTGGTTTCCCATGTACAATAAATCTAAGAGATTTACCATAACAAGATTGTTGTTGGCCGGGTCGTTGATAGTATTCAAGTTGTCATTAACTCTTTTTTAATTCAAGTGGGCTATCTCTTATGGATAATTAAAACATGTTACAGCACTGAATACTCTTTTCAATCTCAAAGTGTACACACAAATTCAATAAAACAATAATCCTTGTACAAAAAATATTATAGATATGAATTTCAATAGAACAAAATTCCTCAGGAGTGGATGATCTCAATGCCCCCGGCCTCAGGGATCCATCCTGCAGGGATCGGTAGATTGTATAATTGGGCAATATTTCCAGGGTTGGGCCTCCCTTTTGAGGAATTTGATGCAGGTGAAATGTGTAGGAGGTGGAGCCTAACACTGGGGACATCTCAGGATTTTGTCTTTCCATTGCCGCATTTGCTTTGAGCGGTGAAGGTCAGGGGAGCCGCTGACCAGTGTTTTTTTCTTTTCACCTTATTGATATTACTTTTCTCTGCATATGTTTTTGTTAAAGCCTGTATCCTCATATTACTGGGAGTATATTGGCATCTTTTATTTAATAAAGTTATGGTAGATGGTACTACACTATGGGAGTTTTTGTCTTGATATGTAGATGCTCAGGCTGGCAGTGATGCTATTGAAAGAGGGGAGTGCTGCACATAAGAAGAAGCCTTACAGTGGACATATGCCACCTGTGTTGGAAACATCTAAAGCAGTGTTTGCCAATTCTTGCATAAAGATAAGCACACACATCTGGTAAGTGCATTTCCAAATGTGCGAGTGCGAGTGGTCAAGGGCACTTTGGAGTGAAGATTTATTGCTCTGAAGGAGGTGGTGGAAATATTTTGGACTTTGGTATTGAATTTCACTATTGCAGTTATTATTTATATTATTTTTTGCTTATTGTTATTGTTTTTGTTTTACATTTTAGTGTACACTTTGGGATTGACAAGGGTGTTTACTGCTGTAACATGCTTTAATTAATCATAAGGATGTTGTTTATATTTAAATTAGCTGAGAGATTGATTTATTCGTTTTGTTGCACTTGGTGGATTTCAGTCCTTAGCGCAGAGGGGTTTTTTTATTTTTAATTTTTTCATTTATTGAGTCTATCTCCTTTTATGGGATCCTAATATCATTCATATGGATACAAACACCATTAATAATCTAATGAGGTTACTAACCCTTGCTTACTTTATGATAAACAATTGTCATATTTTTAACATGCAAATGTTATGTAGATGTAACTGTCTTGTTATTTGCAAAACAAATTGCAATCAGAGATAACAAAGCTGCCGAGTGACTGTTGTTAGGAGAGAACAGGGTGAGCTGAGCTACTGAGAAAATGATTTAAATAACGTCAGTGTTTCTGCTTTGAACTTTGAGGAGCAATTTGTTCACAGTGCCTGCTAAAAGTCAGAGTGGGCTTGGCTTATAGCTCAAATGGGCTAATTAAAGTGTATTTATTTATTTTGTGATAGAGTAGGAAATAGTTAAAACCCCTCTTTTTTTTGCAAGCTGTTTCCCTTCACTGTCTGTTCAGGTGACACAGGAAGAGAAAATTAGAGGAAATCTCTGCAAAATGAGGGAAATAATCTCTTAGACAGCTATCACTGTAAAAAGTGATGCTATTGGATGATTTAACCCCAATTTGTGGTGACATTGTAGAACGTCAGGATGCCTTATTATTTTCAGTTCCAGTGACACCAATTACTAGAAATAGAGAGGGTGAATATTCCCAGCAGAGACACAAACACCAATAAAAATCCGATAAAGCTTACTAACCCTTGCCTACTCTTAAAAAAAAAAAAGTTTTTGCTTCAGAAACACTTTAAAGAGCAGTTGCAGCCATATCTGTGTTTATTAAAAGTTAGCAGCTACAAAAAGTGTACAAATTTTTGTACACTTTAAAACACACTCACATGTCCCACGATCCAGTGATGTGGCCGCCCGAAGCCTCAATTCTCTCCCCCGCCTTTCCACTGGAGCTGGCATCACTAGTGTGGGCACCCGGCTGTGACAACCTGCGGCTTCACAGGAGGGTGCACACTGTGCATGTGCAAGACGCGCTCTGAAACCTTAATGACCGGGCAATCTTCTGGGACCTGTGACATGCAGGGAGGGAGGGGGAGAGGAGAACTTCCGCTCGGGCCGCCTAGTAGGAGCTGGGTACCTGTCAAAATGAGGTACCCGCTTCCCCACCAAAAAAATGACATACCAAATGTGTCATGTCAGGAGGTCAGGAGTCCTTAAAGCGGAACTTCCACTTTTGGGTGGAACTTGGCTTTAAGTTAAAAATACTGTATGTAAATAATTCAATATGCATAGCCTGGCACCTGTTCATTTTAATGATGTCCTTTTTTTGTTATCATTCTGATAGTGTCTATGATAAAGGTATCAGCAAAAAAAAGGGTCTGAATACTTATCATTAGTTTTGGTTTTAGGTGTTTCCTAAATATGTCCTCCAGTCCCATCAACAGTGCGTATTTGCAGGGAATCCATACACACAGGAGAAGTGATTACTGCTGTCTCAGTTACACAATTTATTTTCCTATGTGGAAAAACTCTATGAACTACTAGAGAGCTGGTTGTGAAATACTATAGGTTGTATCCCCTCATTGCCTGACTTAAACAGAGAGAAGAAAATTAAAAATAGTGAAATCCTGTAACTGCTAATATAGATTTCGTCTGTTACACATTTTTATTTAAAGCGGGCCTTGCAGTAGAATGGAATGTTTTCCTAAAATTTAAAGAAAAGATATAACATAAGAAGTTAAAGCTTTTGGAGACATTTCTAAGTATTGCCTGCAGGGCTCTGAAAAAAAATCACAGATATTACATTGCCTTGGTTAATGCTAAAATACAAAAAAAAATACTTTTACTAAAAAGACAACACTCTTCTTCACCCCAATGCTGGTAACCTGCTCACTTTCCTAACCCAGAGTTCAACTGACCTTTAATTATAAGAAAAATTTGTTGTCCTTCGTTTTAAAGACAGCAAATAATGAACTCATTAAAATGAGGTTAGTGCTTGGCCCTAGAGCAGTAAATGCTGAAGTCTCATTAGCAACTAACAATTCAGAGCATGTCACATAAATAAAACTAATATGGCACAGTCAAATGTCTTGGCACATTCAATTTGAAAAGAATTGAATATGTATTGTCTGTGATAGCTAAGGCATAAGGTTTTAATGTACATAGTAAAGAAAAGTAAATTATTTTCTATCAGGAATGAAATGATAATGGAGACATGGTCCTAGAAAGTTTAGAATGCAAATGAAGGGTTTTGTTGTAATTAGCCACAGCATTGTTACAAAAGATCAATCTTATGAAATAGATTCACCAATTAAATGAAATGCAGTCAAGCCTTCTTGACCCACAAACAAGTCAGTACATAGATTAATATGCAACATTTATACAGAAGATAAAATGACATCTTCAGTGTGACATGCTAAAACCCTTAAGTGACAGAGCAAAGGGTAAATTAATAAAATATTAAAGCTAAGTTTCACTGAACCATCACAAGCAATTAGATTTTTCTGTTTCTGTACAGATCCTAAATACTAAGCTACAGAATAATTCACTAAATGCATTCACAAAAGTATTGCTGATGGATTCACTGTTTAAACATACTTTAAATGTTTTCTAATTAAAAAAATACTACATTATTTTTTCATGGTTAACTTAATTGAAGAAATATTTATTAGGCTGCATTATGGTTGCTCAGACCTATTATTGGACAGCCCACAGCAGAAATTATCCGGCAACTCGATAGCTCCTTGGTATTATCCTTTATTTAACTACATCATACATGCAGGATCAATGCTGACATGTTTCAGCCATTACAGCCTTACTCATAGTTGACTGTAATGGCCGACTTAATTTCTGCTTTGAACGCTTGAACAGGGGAGTGGGGATCCTCCAGCATGAACACCGAATCTCAGCAAGTATTTACCAATTGTGCGGTTCAGCTTGGGTGTTTTCTGCTTGCATGTGCCTTTTATTGGACAGTAGTGATGAGCAAAATGAGCAAAGTTTATATCGCTGGAGGTTCATCCAGAAATTTAAAAAATCTGCAAACCCTGAATATATACCCCATTAAAATCTATGAGAGCTGAATCTTATTTTTTATGGGCTTTTTCAAGACCAGTTTGCAAGCTTTTGGTAAAAAAGCCATGAATAGCTGGACACTGTTAGGAAAATGAAAAAAAAAAAAAAATACAGTTTAGCAGGGAGCAAGTATTTTCATAAGACTTGAAGTAAATCATTAAAAATACACAATGCTTGGATATCTTAAACCTGTATATGAAGTGGTGCACTTGTACTGTATATGAAGTGGCAAAAAGAAATAAAAACATGCACAAAATATTTGACAATTATTCTTTAAAAAAAAAAAAACAATTTCCCCGATGTAAATCCATCATCAATCAGGACTCCCTCTGCCTGCGACGGACCTGCAAAAAGAAAAGGAAAATGCTTTGCTCACGACAAAGGCTAACCGCCGACTACTACTAAGGGGTGGGGCCACCTGGTGGCACTGCCCCTCGTGACGACTGACCCAGCATGCACCAGTCGGTGATGTCACATCCAATTTTCTTGTCTTTTACAAGGTGTTCAGGTTATTAGTATTAAATGCATTAGTATTAATTCAGATGAAACGCACAATTTCAAAGCCACAGTCAATGTGAACGAGTGCCTAACTGGGGTTGATTTACAGAGTAGGAACTGTTCACTTTGCAAAGGGTATATTCAATAAGCTTAATAAATAAGGTCAATCTGCATTCATTTTGTATACCCAATCAGGTAAAAAGAATACTATTGTTTTCACATAATTGGATGAATGAAGTCAACATAGTTTTACCTCATTCACTAACCTAAATAAACATTTACATTGCATAGTAAACAAATAATTTACAAAGTGAACATGTTCTATTCCTTAAGCCAATCAATACCATTTTTTCTTAAGGTGGATTTTTAAAACAACATATACATTTGAAAAGTAAAAAAAAACATAGTTTTGAAAAACAATGACAGAGAGGAATACACATTAAATTATTATCCCAAACAATATAAGACTTATTGGGTTGTTAACCGCTTGAGGTTTTGAAACCTTCTTCTTCCCCTTTAATACATAGCCTTTACAGAATGTGTTGTACTTCTGATGTCATCTAGTCTGCCCCCACATTTTTTATATTTGGTATAGCAAGCTGCCCACTTTACAAACCATGACATGCTTTGCTTCTGAATGATGGATGACTAAAAGCATCTTAAAGTAAAACAAATTAACAGTGCATAAACTACTGTGCCGTATATTCCAATATACTTCTTTGATGTGCAATTACCACAATTTATTGTGACAGCAATTATTTGATAAATCTCCTGTTACTATATACACGTTGCAAATTAAAGCTAATAAGCATGTCACATAAACATAGTCATTTTCCCAATTACTGTTGGTATAGTTGGAAACATGTATGTTGATTATGTGCCCAGAGTAAATTAATGTATTAAGTAATGTAAAAACTTGCTCAGTAAACCACTTTGATGAAACATCTGAATGTGTGACTTATAACTTTTTTAACTAATACTTTACCAACATGTAAAAATATATACTTTAAAAATAATTCATCTCTAACCAAAACAATTTTCCCCTGTGAGTTTTTTTTAGTCTGTGGCCCCATTGTTAATTCTTATCTTGATTTTTGTTTCATACCTGTCGTAGGTGACAACATTGTCAACGGTGACGGTACTAGCCGTCACTATGGGTGACGGATCACCCTGTCCCTGGATTGTAAACCCCTTTGTGTCATTTTCTTATGAGTTTGGGACATTGCATTTTATTAACTCAATGCCATGAGTCAGTTGTTCAGAGGATGAATAAAGGGAAAATAAAATGCAATGTCCCAAACTCATAAGAAAATGACACAAAGGGGTTTACAATCCAGGGACAGGGTGATCCGTCACCCATAGTGATGGCTAGTACCGTCACATCATTAAAAAAAAAATATTTATATATATATATATATATATATAT
The DNA here is from genome assembly GCF_965119305.1 of Pelophylax lessonae. Lineage (NCBI taxonomy): Eukaryota > Metazoa > Chordata > Amphibia > Anura > Ranidae > Pelophylax > Pelophylax lessonae. The sequence continues at coordinate 619,741,859 of NC_138768.1, read as the reverse complement.
ATATATATATATATATATTTTTTTTTTTTATTAGGGTGGCAAAAGGGTAGAATATCAGTAAGCTTTTAGTAAGTTTATTATTATGATCGGTGTCCCCATTGGAGAGACACCAGGACAGTCTGTTTGTTCACCCCATGGAGACATTTTACTATCCTTGTTACATGGTGACACACCCAGACATACAAGGAATTGCTGCAAGAGGAAGTGATGGTAAATTTCCTGTATAGCAATGAAAATCCAACATTCCAACAGCTCTACTAAAAACATTGATATCCTTTACTTTCTTTCTTGCTTGCAGTCTTTTTTCACTTTAAATATTCTTTACATTGTTTGTGTTAATCTTAAGTGGAATTTAAGGAAAAAAACTGGACTACTCCTAAAAAGCTCCCTCCCCCCTCCTAACACCTATTCTGACTAATCTGTGTAAGAAAGATGTATATACTTTTTTGTACATGTGTTGTTTTGTTTTATGTATTGTTTTCTGTATACTTGCCTATTTTCAGGCCACTCTGGTCCAGTCACATGTTCTCCCCCGTGTCCTCCATCATCAACTACAGGAGAGAGGAGAGAGTGCTCAACAATAGCTGGTAATGCCTGGTAGCAGTGATGCCACCTAAAGGGTTATTATGGCCCATCTATTGTTAAAGCTCCCTCCTCCCTGCTGCTGTCGACACATTGGAGCTGGATCATGTGACTGGATCGGAAGCGGCCCAAAAATAGGTAAGTATACAGATCTTTCTTTCACAGGTTAGAATAGATGTTAGGAGGAGGGAGGGAACATTTTTAGGAGTAATTAGGTTTTGACTGGAATTCTTCTTGAAGGTGTCAGTCCACCCAATATGGGAAACAAAAAATGTATCTGCAACCAGAACTTTGTCTTAGCTTTGGAATCCCTTATAAGGTTTTGATGCTGTTTGTACCCATGATGGGCAGATTCATTCTCTTTATTTGTCCTGAAGACCAATTTTTGCAAGAGACAAACTGGTGTGAAATTTACAATGTTATTGTTGCCATTGAAACCGAAGATAAGTAGAATCTTTTAACAGTGACTGCTAAGGGTGAATTTATGCTAACCTTAAAGAGATTTCCCGTCTGACTTCCTCTTGAGTCTTTGGGGTAAGAAGTGAAAATAAATTTTCTTAGTGGGACATGGACAGGAATAAAGGAACCTGACTGAGGTTTTTAACCATTCTGCATTGTATCCAAAAGAAAGAAAAATAGTTTTGGCTAGAGATGCACTTTAATTTTTGGTTGAGGGGGTTAGGGTTGTGTTCCCATTTCCCTACTGTCCAACAGGCATGCTAAGATATTTTCCCTGTCGTAGTGGGGTTTTTACCAGCCTTAACTCTCTAAATCTCTTCCTATTGAGCATATATGTCAGGTCATGCTGGAACATCATTTTTAAAAGGACTACATCTCTTTTTTCTTTGCACTGTGTGTTCGATATCCTGCCCAGTATATATGGGAAAAACAAATTGTATTATTTGAATCAGCAGTGTTCTGGAAATACCTGCTTACATGTTTTTGATTTTGTCATACTGTATGTGTAATTAAGAATATGGTCCACCATTGTATAGACCCAGTATTGGAAAGGAAAACTTGGAGTTATCCAACTAAAGCATAATGTGTATGTTAATAATTAACAATCTGAATAGAACATTATTACATTAATATCCTAAAATGCAAACCGTATGTGCAAGCTTGTGTTCTTACTCCACTGAAACCAGAGTTTTAATATATCTTGATAAATGACAGCACTTGAAATATTTTGGCAGAATTCCTGTTACAGACTGACAAAAAAAATGGGACAGCGGCAAGTGACAAGCACTAACGAAAAAGACTGGCAAAAATTTGCAACTTACCTCAGCAAGCGACATTAATATAATGCATTATACATATGCTGTCTACAGGCATATCCGGGTATTTAGTGAGCCAGTGCAATGTGACCAACCCTTAGGGATCTATGCATAAAATATTTGCTCTGTGAATATCTTAACCAAATGTTTTTCATATTCTTTTCAATATCCAATTTCTCTTATTATCGCAATCTCCAGCTAATGTTTATAACATGGTATTTTTTTAAGATAGTTCAGGAAAAATACCACATTATGGCCACTACATGGAGTTGAAGTTTATAGGTGATAATTATATTACAGTATGGCAATAATTTGTGGTATCTAAACAAATAGTAAGACATCCGCTCAGTAAATATTTTATATATAGACCCCAAAGTGTTAACATTTATTTTTAACAAATATTTGCAGTATGATGTTGATTCAAATTTTGATAATTTTTTTGCCTGAGGAAGGGAGACTTTGCTTGGGAAGAGAGAAATACATTTCTTTTGAGGTGGCTGAATTGTTGCTAGGGGAGAACACTTGAACTCTGGGCTCTGTGCACCGGGAGCACAGTGGTCAGGAGCATGCAATATACAGCAGAATATACAAAGAGTGGATGTTAGAAGTTTTTAATGTACAATGTAAGTCACATACTCCTGACCATCATATTTTCTATGCAGTGTTATATGATACACTTATGGCTGCTCTACTCTACAAGAGCACATAAGGTTTACAGGTTAAAAATGTTAAAGTGTCAAACCTACCTGATAGAAGTCTGATAGAAGTCTGATACCAAACAGGTGAGAAATAGCTGTTTATAAATAGGTAAGAAATAAAAAAAGGAGAAACCTATATTCAGCTCACAGGGACCTGGGCAGACTAAAATCTGGGGATTGGAGAAAAGGTAGGAAAGACATGCTTCTCAGCTAACTTTTAGCCCCTAATAGGCAGCAACCGTATAATTCTCCAAGAGCTATTTGTCCTTGCATCCTTTGCCACAATTTTTTTTGGGTGCTTTCCAACAACTTTGACCGTGGTTGTCCTGTAGCCAAGACCAGCCATGAAAATTATACTGCCCATATAAAAATACAGTGATACTTCTGTATCCATTGCATATGTAACTGCCCATTGAACTGTACCACTGAGAAAATAGTATGCTTCCCACATGTGATTTCCATACGGTTCACTACTGTGCTAATAAACATGAAACAAAAAGCATTTAAAATATGTCCTTACCTAAAAAAGGTTTTAAGTACACAATAGTTTTAAATGTCTTTGTAGTGTATATTGTAGCATTAACCAGACCAGTAAGCAGTATTTTATTATTACCAGTATCTCTAACTGAAAACACCTAAGGTCAATAATTTGGAGGGCCCATATATTGTAGTGTATGTACCATATGTGATAAGCAAAAGGCATGCATGCTTTAACAACAACTTATTAAATGAATAAACTATTACCTTTTAATGTGGCAGCCATCACCAATAAGAAACCACACATTTGAAGTCTCACAGCTGGAAGCATCACACAGCAAAACCCACATCTATTTTTCTGGTTTATGGGGAGAAAGAGAGATAGTCACTAGTTAGAAAATAACATTTGAACTTACAACATAGTGGGGTTGATTTACTAAACCCGAAGAGTGCAAAATCTGATGCAGCTCTGCAAAGAAACCAGGTTTTTTGGTCAAAACTAAATTGAACAAGCTGAAGTTAGAAGCTATGTAGAAAAAACAAAGTAGCCAAGGCGCAGGGATTAGTAAAAACTTTGTAACCTTTATTGATAAAACACTTACATTCAAGCAAAGAAAGGGCATGTTGGATCTGGAGGGGATGACAGTGTGCAGAGATGGAATACCTGTAGAAGCTAACCAGAAGCCGCTATCACATATGTAAAGCCACGGCCATCCCCAATGTCCAGAGGGAAATACCGAAAGTGTGGGGTTGGCAAGCATGACATGTTTCAGAGGCCCAACCTCCTTTTTCCAGTGGCGAGTATGGGAGAGAACGACTTTTAAGTGATTAATGATTCTAAAGGAACTATTTATAACTGCAAGTGCCATCAACAGTGGAGAAGAAAAAAAAAAGAAAAGAAAAAAAAGGGGTGGGTTGAATGGGGAGAAGAAAGGAAGGACAGTAGCCTAGTCTGCTCCCTCCTAATGCCTACCCCACTGAGGCTGTGAGGATCATCAAATCTCAATCATATTTAAGAGGTTGCCCAATGCCCATTACATACTGTATGTTGTAGCTAGATGAGGCAAGTGGCCAGCCAGAATGCACTCAAAGTAAATGGTATAAAAATACTCAAACCAGTAAAACAATGTCATATTCAATTTCTCTTCCATCCCCTTAAAGACACTAGTCAGATTCTCCATATGTCAGATATCTTTAACCCTATGGAACCAAAGTGTCAGGTAAGGTACTGTTGTGCATTTCCATAATGCTAGTATGCAGGAATGAGCCGCATTAACCAAGGGTCTCACCACTGATTTCTTGTACACCTTACCCTGCAATGGGGTATGATGCAAAAGAAAGAAAGCAGGAGTGTAAGGTACCTGGGTGTCTGCAATTTTCTGTAAAATTGCGTGGACTTGCTTTCAGAAGAGATGAAAGGCGGAGAATGAACAAAAGATATGTAGCACATCTCCCCTGTCAGAATCTGAATGTCAGCAACTGTTTGATAGATTCAGTGCAATGTCACGGGAGTAAAGTACTGCCTTGTCATAATTTTAGAACCAGATTCCTGGTACCTATTGCTGATGGATGACCTGTAGAATAAGGTTAAGATTTTGAAACATTCCGCAAGTAACAGTGCTATGTCAAGGTCCCTCTCCTACCTGTCAAAGAAGCTGAGTGTCAGATGGGAGAATTCGGTGAGCAGTAGTTTGTACGTAAAAAAGAGAGCTTGTCGAAGCAGATCCCCTGCGAATACATAGAATGCATCAGGTAATGATTTCAGAAAGTATGAAAGCAAATGAGGCGAGTAAAACGGTGGTCCTGTGACTTTTGGGAGACATTCAGCCATGATGATTGCTGTATTTAGTGGTGCACAGAGTACAAATCCTGTTGGCATGAGGACTGGAATGTGGTACCCTGCAGACCCAGCAGGAATGTTGGGTTTCCTAGTATCAGCTAAAGAGGAGAATGGTGAGGTGTTTGGCTGGAAAAATTTAAATGCTACACTGCACAGATGCTATGTGGAAGCAATGGTAGGGTGGTTACGCAGGGTTATAGTTGGCAGCATAGGGCCCCAAGAGAGCACCTCTAGAGGTGTAGGGAAAAAAGGATTGCTCTATCGCTACCCATTGTTTAAATTTCAAGTTTTTGCACCAATCAAGTGCCCTGGTCAAATGCAATGCTATCTGATAAAAACGAGCATCCAGCAACACCATAACGCCCTTTGTCTTTAACCTGCATAGGTCAGAATGTTTACTGTGAGCAAGCTTGTTGGCTCATACAAAATTATTCCAGATCAACTGGACATTTTTTAACATATGATAGGGGATTGGAGTACGTACAGGAGTCTAGTAAGCAGGGCTGAAAGTACCCTGTTGTCTCAAACCTGAGCCGGGGCATCAGATATAGAGATTCAATAAATCCCTTCATATGTGGCCCTGTTGCCTCCAGCTTTAGATCTATAGATGACCAGTCCACCCCGTTGAAGGCTTTTCTGCGTCTGTGGAAAAAATAAATGTGGGATCGGCTTTTGACAGGGTGGAGTGAATCACATTATGCGCCGGAATAGTCCCGTCCCTCGCCTCCCTGCTAGGCATGAAACCAACCTGATCCAAATGTATATTATCTTGCAGACAGAGGATCAGGTGGGTTGCGAGAATCTTAGTAAAAAAGTTAAGATCTGTGTTAAGTAAGGATGTGGGGCAGTAATTAGGGCAACATGTGAAAACCTTCCCCTCTTTTGGAATCGCTGTGACATAGGTTGCAAAGGATTCCTGATTCCAATGTGGTTGGGTTAGGGCATTGAAAGAAGTAGTGAAGTGGGATGCCAGAATGTCCAGGAAACATTTGTAGTAGGCTAGGGTAAAGCCATCAGGCCATGGAGCCTTGCCAGGCTTCATCAGTTTGATCACCATAGCAAAGTCTTCAGGTGTATTAGGTTTTTCCAGTTCCTCTATCACCTCAGGCTTGATCGAAGGGAGTGAAGATTGCCTGATATACTCTCTGATTTTCTCTCTGTGATTAAAAATCTGGGAGATGTCATCTTCCACATTTTTCTTTTTAATTCTGACCTTAGATCTTGGCTAAAGTGAACTTCTCAGCAGTTTCAAAAGTAAAGGTCCTGCTTCAGAGATTCCTAAAATGTATCTGAGCTCGTTTTGAACACCAACAAGAGCTGTCCCCTGGGTCAACTTTTCTTCTCTATCCTCACTGTAGAGTGTCAGTGTCTCCATAATTGATGGTTTCATGTGAAAACAAAATCATGCTTGCTCTGTCATTCAGGGAAAAGCACATTTGTGGGCCAACTGTGTGTTTGTTAATCAAGATTTATATGGTTCATTTAAATACATTAAACCTTGTGCATATCTAATATAGATTGTTTGTAAAAACATAACAGCTTGTGTCAGTGTTATGTTAGTTAATTGCTCTGGATGCAGAAGGGTCAAAGATGAACTCAAGATAGATAGATAAAACAAGTTACAAATCCAACAAAATTAAATAACTATAAGTTAAAATACAGTCTATATGAGTACTTACAGTGCCTTGCGAAAGTATTCGGCCCCCTTGAACTTTGCAACCTTTTGCCACATTTCAGGCTTCAAACATAAAGATATAAAACTGTAATTTTTTGTGAAGAATCAACAACAAGTGGGACACAATCATGAAGTGGAACGAAATTTATTGGATATTTCAAACTTTGTTAACAAATGAAAAACTGAAAAATTGGGTGTGCAAAATTATTCAGCCCCTTTACTTTCAGTGCAGCAAACTCTCTCCAGAAGTTCAGTGAGGATCTCTGAATGATCCAATGTTGACCTAAATGAATAATGATGATAAATAGAATCCACCTGTGTGTAATCAAGTCTCCGTATAAATGCACCTGCACTGTGATAGTCTCAGAGGTCCGTTTAAAGCGCAGAGAGCATCATGAAGAACAAGGAACACACCAGGCAGGTCCGAGATACTGTTGTGGAGAAGTTTAAAGCCAGATTTGGATACAAAAAGATTTCCCAAGCTTTAAACATCCCAAGGAGTACTGTGCAAGCGATAATATTGAAATGGAAGGAGTATCAGACCACTGCAAATCTACGAAGACCTGGCCGTCCCTCTAAACTTTCAGCTCATACAAGGAGAAGACTGATCAGAGATGCAGCCAAGAGGGCCATGATCACTCTGGATGAACTGCAGAGATCTACAGCTGAGGTGGGAGACTCTGTCCATAGGACAACAATCAGTCGTATACTGCACAAATCTGGCCTTTATGCAAGATTGGCAAGAAGAAAGCCCTTTCTTAAAGATATCCATAAAAAGTGTCGTTTAAAGTTTGCCACAAGCCACCTGGGAGACACACCAAACATGTGGAAGAAGGTGCTCTGGTCAGATGAAACCAAAATCAAACTTTTTGGCAACAATGCAAAACGTTATGTTTGGCATAAAAGCAACACAGCTCATCACCCTGAACCCACCATCCCCACTGTCAAACATGGTGGTGGCAGCATCATGGATTGGGTCTGCTTTTCTTCAGCAGGGACAGGGAAGATGGTTAAAATTGATGGGAAGGTGGATGGAGCCAAATACAGGACCATTCTGGAAGAAAACCTGATGGAGTCTGCAAAAGACCTGAGACTGGGACGGAGATTTGTCTTCCAACAAGACAATGATCCAAAACATAAAGCAAAATCTACAATGGAATGGATCACAAATAAACATATCCAGGTGTTAGAATGGCCAAGTCAAAGTCCAGACCTGAATCCAATCAAGAATCTGTGGAAAGAACTGAAAACTGCTGTTCACAAACGCTCTCTATCCAACCTCACTGAACTCGAGCTGTTTTGCAAGGAGGAATGGGCAAAAATGTCAGTCTTTCGATGTGCAAAACTGATAGAGACATACCCCAAGCGACTTACAGCTGTAATCGCAGCAAAAGGTGGCGCTACAAAGTATTAACTTAAGGGAGCTGAATAATTTTGCACGCCCAATTTTTCAGTTTTTTATTTGTTAAAAAAGTTTGAAATATCCAATAAATTTTGTTCCACTTCATGATTGTGTCCCACTTGTTGTTGATTCTTCACAAAAAATACAGTTTTATATCTTTATGTTTGAAGCCGGAAATGTGGCAAAAGGTCGCAAAGTTCAAGAGGGCCGAATACTTTCGCAAGGCACTGTAAATACGTAATACTCTGCCCACATGAGGAATTGTACTATCTATGAGCTATTTGTGCTCTATTATATTTGTAACAGGATTCCCAGCCGTTTTTCTGGATATGGGTCCCCCTGGGCCAGCGGGTGCAACAAAAGTACCCATGTGCATGCTCCTCCAAGTCTGAGCACTGAGACAATGACCAGTCCAGTATCTTTGGGTTTTTTGTATTTATTGAGAACTTGGATGGGAGAAGGGAATGAGTGAGATACTCCTTTGGCTCAACTATGCACAATTTGCTATGGACAACTAAAACGCTTCTTGGCGCTGACTTGACGCTGGCTAGATATCGGTCAACGCCGGTTGACCCTAGTTAACGCTGGCTTGCTGCCTGTTAACTCCAAAGTGACCTTGGACTGCTTTCTCACATAAAGAAGTCCTTTCCTTAGCTCCCTTAAGCACTCCTTGCTGAGGTAGCTACTTGTGCTGCTGCTGCGCTGCTAAACACTTCAGGGCCCACACCGGCACCCTCTTTCTCTCACTTATCTTCAGGGCTTAATCACTGGCACCCCCTTCCTCTAAAAATTCTCCACAGGTTAGCTGGCTCCTGGATCCCCTTGACCTTCTGGAGTGGTCCCCTCTCCTAGGCAGACCCCTGGGCAGTCTCAAGTACTCACGATACTGTTTTTCCCCGAAACTTCTGCCCAACAGCTCCACTTGGTCCACAGCACTCTGGATCCCTCCTCTACAGCCCAGCTCAACCTTTGTCCTCTAGGCCGAATGCCCAGGACACTCTCACTTGTGCTGACAGGAGGAGAGACAGCCATCACCCTCCTCCTGGGACTCTGCTTCCTGCCAAAGACACTGCGTCATGTGCTCCCCTCAGACTTATACCCTATCCCAGGATGCTTTGCAGCAGATTCTGCCCTCTGAGATGGATACAAGCCCTGGTGTGCTATTGGTCAGGTTTCCTCCACTGTCCAATAAGAACCCTCATTGGACACAGTGGGGAGACTCCCCAAACTCAACAGACACCCTTGGAAGCACATGACAGTCTAACAAAATGATCAGGCCCTCCTGATATGCAGACAGGGCCACCCATATGCTTCTTCCTAGCACCAACCTAGGAGGGTGCTACATATTAAACAGACTTAATGTACCCATAGACAACTGGAATTTCAGATGGTTCCTGATAAATTAGCCCAAATTTAAATCATGGGTGGTGTTCCAAGCCCCACCTAATGTGACAAAAAAATGAAGTAATTTAGGTGGAAAATATCAGCTGAGCAGTGGTTGCATCCTGTCAAGATGCAGTTAATGTTTGGGAGTCCAGGCAGCCAGAAGTGGAGATTGCTCCATACATGCAGTAAGTCCCCACTTACACTTGGCTGAGACGTGCATTTATTACCCAAGCCTCTCTCTATTACGCAGAAAAGGTAAAAGACAGGGGTGATGCTATGCATCGCAACGTGGCAAAACGTATCCCCACTGCTGCGCTCTGTGAGCAATACCACCCGCTGAACATGACCCATTCAACTGAATAGGGCTGTGCAGCAACCATGAATAATGCCTTCTCGCCACCTATCTAATGACCTTTGAAGATCAATCCACTTTTCTCTTTGATATGTGCACAAAATAGTTAGTGTTGTCCTATGTCTTCCACACTCTGTAGTATTATCTCTATGTTATCAGTAAAATTCATTTGAACTACAGAACATTCCCCCTCCCCTTATGGGGAAGAATAAAAGGGGGAGGAGTTAAGTAGCCTTAAGGTGACAACATTGCTTCTTCATAGACACAGTGCAGTAAGCGAGTGTCATCACCAAAGAAAAGAATGTGTGTTACTGGAAAGATTACTGGAAAAAACAAGTGAATACAAGCTTGAAAAAATAAATCTAATACAGCCACAAATCTAATAGGGGGAGGAGAAGCCATCAGGGCCAGGACTGTTACCTGTTTTTAGAATTTTAATAGCCTGTAAGAATAAACTTGAGTCGAATTGTAGCTCATACACACTAAGTCATACTCTAATTATTACAGTTGATTTCCAGTACTAGTATATTTGTCATACCACTCTTTCCAAGGGTTCCACCTTGTCCTAACGGTCTTTAGGGAATCTGTGGCCAGTGCAATCATTGTTTCGTATGTGTAGTGCTGGTGGACTAAAGCTATCACTTCTGATATCTGGGGAGTTAAAGGAGATTTCCAGTGTCGAAGGACAAATAGTCTCGCTGCCAACATTATATTAATTACTGCGTTTCTCAGAGGTATCGGGATAGCGCCTATTCCTAGATTTAGCACTGCTAAGTCAGGGGAGAGTCTTGAAGGCATGGATGTAATATATCTGATATAATTTGAAAGATAGGGCGCCAGAATGGAGCTAACAAATTGCAAGACCAAACTATATGATACAGCAAACCAGATTCACCACAATTTCTCCAGCACAGATTAGATGTCTGGGGATAGAACTTGAATAGGTGGCAGGGGGTTAGGTACCATCTTAGATTCAGTTTATGTATCATTTCCAGATCTCAGATTGGTATTCTTGGAGAATGCATAAGTAACTGAGAGAGCTTGTTGCCATTGAGCAGGTGTATAGCTACTGCCTAAATCTTCTTCCCATGATAGGAAAGGGGGGGATTTATATAAGTGAGATACCACCCTTCACTACACATCTTGGAAAAATATCTGGTCAGGCATTCTGGCAACATACATGCTGTATTAGGACTACTTCTCAGGAGAGAAGAGATCCTCAGGTAGGTGTAGATTTCTCTATCTGGTAATGTCAGGGACATTCTGGTATTATGTAAATGCGCATGCGTGTGTGCATGGATGCGTACAAAGATTTGTCAAATGCGAACGCCTATGCGCATGCACCTTTAGCCGTTTTAGCATTGGCGCCTAAATGGCATATAAAAGGGCAGCAGCTGCACTTGTGCAGTGCTGTCTGATCTGCAGCTTTAACTGAATTCTGTTCCTGTGCCTATGTTTGATTCCTGTATTGACCTGGCTTGTCTGAATAAGTTTGCTTTCTCCAGTCCTGACCCCTGCTTGCCTAGACTCTGCTATACCTGCTTCCCTGCCTGACATCCTACTGTCAACCTCTGCCTGTACACTGACTATTCTCTGCCTGCTGCTTGAACCATATCTGATTATCTGTGACTGAACTGGCTCGTCTGACCCTGCTCCAGTCTTTTGCCTATCCTGCTCCGTCCAGTGCCTAGTGACACTGCCTTGCATCCGCAACGCTATACCTGCTTCTACCTGCTGCTCAGCAATCCAGTCCTGTCCAGTGACTCCTCGGCCACTCATCTCAGCTGCCAACGGAAGACCAGTGCAGGCACTCTTACCCCACTGCGCTCTCACATCCACTGTTGCAACTCCAGTGGTGCCTGAGCCAGGGCTGTATGAGAGGTCTCACTCTGCACGTCAGGCTCTGCTACAAGGTATGTGACAGGTAAGCCAACTCTTTCTGAAGGGTGGCAAATGGTTTGAGTTTTTTTCGTGGGGAATAAGTTGTCTATGTGCAATACCCCTGTTCTTGAATGTTTAGGGAAGGGCAATTTGGCAAGCTGCAAATGGGATAGATATGGAGTGCTGTGTTTTTTTTTTAAGTCTGCAGAGATTAGAGCCTTCCAAGCCCGAACCGCTGCAAGAACCGTAGGGGGTAAAGATGATGGTAGCCTGTTATGGAGTTGCTGTGATAATAGAAATGTGACTAAATTTCTACTGATAATTTGTTCAGATTCAATAGAGGCCCACAACGAAAGGTGTGGGTATATGAACCAATGTTTTAATTGGGCTAATATTGAAGCTAGGTGGTAATCACAAGACCCAGGACCTCCTGATCTCCTAAGTTTAATAACCTTCCCAAAAGCACACTGAGACCTTTTTTTCTGCAACAAGAAGCTGTTGACCGATTGACTGCAATTTTTAATATGAAATAGGGACTGGTATAGGAAGAGTCCTGAAAAGGTAGAGAACCTGGCAGTACCAGCATCTTAAAGGCAGCCAACTGGCCCAACCAGGAGATTTCTATTTTAGAGATATGGTGGAGGGAGGCTTTTATTTTAGGTAGTATGGATAGATAGTTGGTTTTGAAGAGTAAGTCGGTAGATTTAGAGTTACTCCAAGGTATTCTATTCCCTAGTCTTTCCATACAAAAGGATAAGAAGTCATCAAAAGATTTCTATCTATAGGATCTAGTTGTAAGTCTAAAATGTATGACTTGGTTGTATTAACCTTGTAGTATGAAACTTCCTGAAACCTTTGGATTGTCTCGTGTACCACCCCTAGAGAGGTTTTTGCTTCCGATAACATTAAAATAATGTTGTTGCGAAAAGGCTGATGACATGGGAATTATGACCAATCATGATGCCATAAATATCCGGATGTGACCGTATGTAGGATGCTAAAGGCTCCATCAGAGGATTGAAAATTAAAGGGGACAGTGGACATCCCTGATGGGTACCATTAGTGATATAGAAAGGATGGGATAACATGCCATTGACATAAACTTATGCTGACGGACAGGTATATAGAGGAATAATAGCAGTTAATATAAAAGCCGAAAAGCCAAATTATTTAAGTACTTGGACCAGATAATGCCAGTGGATACGGTCAAACGCCTTCTCCGAAACTAACGCAGGGAGCAAAGAAGGAACCTTCGACCTGCTGACATAATATATTATGTCCACTACTCTTCTGGTGGTGGTATTCAGTAAGGAAATGGGTCTGAAGTTTTTGGGAACTTCCGTCGATTTACCCGCTTTCGGTAAGGTAACAATCAAGGCTTCGAGCATTTCATTCGGAAAGGAGGAGGAGGCAGAAACATAACATAAGACAGTATTGAGATGGGGTGCAAGGATATTTTTAAAAGTTTTGTAGTATTCTCCACTATACCCATCAGGACCAGGGGACTTGCCATTTGGGAAGTCGGATATGAACTTAAGGATTTCTGCCATGGTAAAAGGTGAGTTAAGAATTTCTAATTGGGAAGGAGATAGTTTAGGTAGGTTGACTTTTTGGAGGGATTTCTCAATATTTAATATTGAGGGTTTGGGAGTTGAGGCATCCTCTTTCAGGTTATATAGTGAGCTGTAATATTCACTGAAAAAGTTGGCTATATTTTGGGGTTTGGTTGTTTTTTGCCTAGAGAAGTGGTGGTATAAATGCGGTATTCTGAATTTGCTTCTATGTCCTTGGATTTTCCTCGCTAACAGTTTGCCAGCTCATATAAAAAGAGTTCCAAGCGAAGGTCAGTTCTAAGGTTAGAAAGTTTGGTGTTGAAGGCATAGGAGAGATTGGATTTGTTTTGTGATTCAAGGGGTCTTATTTCAGAAAGGAGGGATTCTATGCACTGCTGCCTAATCCTCCTGAACCTAGACCCAAATTTATTGAACATCCCTCTTATATACGCTTTATGAGCCTTCCATAACTCAAAGGGATCAGATACTGAGCCTGTAATCCTGTGGAAAAAGTAGATTTATTCTTTCTCTAGTACTGTTTTAGTTTCTGGGAGTTGTAGCAGGGTTTGGTTAGTTCTCCATAGGTAGGTGGAATGGGGAGACAATTAATCCGCAATAGTTAGGGCGACAGTTCACCACGAATACTATTATTATACTCAAAAGCAGGGCCGGAGTGGGACTCATTTTCAGCCCTGGAGTTTCATGCCTTAGACCGGCCCACTTTAGTTCACGACTGACTATATTAAAATAATGTAATTAAAACCTCAGAATATAAGTTTGCAATGGTGCACTGTTCTCTACAGCCTTGTAATTCATTGTATTTTTCAAAAAATATAATTTCCAATTCAGTGCAAATACAGTAGCCTTCTCCGCCATGGATTCCCCCAGATCCTCCCCCCCCCCCCTAGTATGTATGATGCATGCATATTCTTAGCCCCCAAGTGCATAACTTTACATTTATCAACATTAAACCTTATTTGCCACATAGTTTTTTTTAAATGTACGAAAATATCGGCCAATATCGGCAAAAGCCGATATTCAATGGCCGAAATATTGGTATCGGCAATAAAAAAACTATATCGGTCAATCACTAATTCATAGTGCTGCCAAAGCAGCCAATTCCATGTTTTAGCTTAGTATTAAAAATGAGATTAAACATTGCAGTGATATAAAGTGGGGAACTTTTGTAATCTGTTCTCCGTCTATAGCTCACATAAAACCTCCACCCTGTATAAATTTCTAGAGAAATACACAGACATGCAATGATGTAGAATCCACAGACCACATTCAGTTTGGTGAAAGGTGACGGTTACATTCGGTCATGTATGGTCTATGTGCATTTTATCAAGGACCTCAAAAGCACCTAAGCAGCGTCCATTGGAGGCTTTTTTCCAATTTTGCTTCAATAAACTACCAAACCCTGCAACTGTGCTACAGTCAGAAATTAATTTACTTCACCTTAATCTGAATTTTATGTATTTCTAAGAATTATGCAAAAATCTAAGATTCATGCAAGCTCCCACATGGAACGCCTGCTTCTTGTTCTTGTACTGTGCAGTTGTCTCAGGGACACCAAAATGAATGATGGCAACAAGAGGACCTTGCAACTCAGGGGCAATATCTCCTTCTTCAAGGCCATCCTTCACCTCACCCTCCATAAAATGCTAGTTAAAACTGTAAAAAAAAAAAATATCCCCTAAATACCCTCCAGAGGTAGCTAACCAAGGAGGACATCATCTCCTCCTATTGAGATCCTGGGGAATATTGAGTAATGCAAAGCTCAATCCTACACCGTGGCAAGGGCAGTGATTTTTAGTAGGAAGAAGAGCAGAGCCAGAGCGAGGACAACATGAACAATCCACTTACCTGCAGCGAGGAGGAGGTGGGTGGAGCTACTTTCTTGGCGCGGAGGAGGAGGAATTTAAACCCTCTTCCGCTATGAATGCTGGGCTTCTGCCTGTGTGTGCCTGATGTCACTGGAATCACCAGTTCAGGAATCACACAGTGTGCATTTCATTTTGGGACACTGCTTTGTCCTAGAATAAAACTGCCTTCACTGTCATGCTACACGGCACCCCCTCAGATGTTGCGCCCGGTGCGGCCGGACCCCCTGCACCCAGTGCCGAGACAAGGTCATTCAGTGCCCAGGGCAAACATGGCAAGCTGTGCCCCCCGCCCCCCCATAAGGCTAATAATGGTAGAAGGTTTGTTTCAGGCAGTAGGGAGGCGATACAACGGCTCCTTACCTCCTGTCAAATGCTCTCTGAAGAGCAATCTGCCTGATGGTTGCTTTTCAGAGACCAAAACACGTGTGAACAAGCCCTTAATTATTTATTTTTTACAAATGTTTTACATTATTTATATTGTTTTGAGAATTTATATTTACAGTGTATATATATACTTTTTACATTTTTAACTGCCCTGTTGGGGGGTTTTGATGAAATATCAGGGCTCTAAACAGACCCCAGATGTTTCACTTTTGAGACACCATGTGGTTTGGTGCATGTGATAGCAGATGTGTTGGGTGCCATTACCAATAAATGGCACTGTCGCATGTCTACTAATGGACAATTTGTTTCTGTGTGTGTGTCAGGAAAGCCACAATCTTGTGACTGACATTCAAAGGTGTGAAGTTTGCCTTATAGTGGGGTCACACCGGTGCACTGCGGTTTGATCACAGTGTGATTGTGTGTGCGTTTTACCTGGATTTTAGGTGCACTTCTACTGAATTCCATTACACAGTGCGTTTTCTGAAACCGCATCAAAAATGCAACATACAGGACTTCGATGTACTTTCATGAAAACGCACTTTGTAATAGAAATTCAAATAGAAGTGTACCTAAATCCAGGTAAAACGCACACACAATCACACTGTGACCAAACCGCCGCGCACAGGTTATTAGGTATAGGTATGGGGGGGGGGTAGGTATGGGGGGGGATAGGGATAGGGGGGGAATAGGTATAGGGGGGATAGGGATGGGAGGGGAGGGCAGGTCTGGGTAATAAGAATATGTGTTAATGAAGAACAGAGTGAAGGGCTGTAAAGAAAGTGCTAATGCTGCATTTTAGGACAGGACAGGGTCAGCTAAATGGCTGCTTGGATAGCCCAGAGTTGGGACCAGAGGCTTCAGGACATACAGTGCAGATTTATGGAGTGGACAGCTGAAAGAAGAAGGTGAAGGGTTAATGTGAACAGGAGAGAGGAGCAGAAGACTCGGTGCTGACATACTATTGTTCAGGGAAGGTAAAGAGACACATGCTGCGGACAAAGTGAAAGTGACCAACTAGGAAGATTCAAGTGACCTGGCCGGGAACGGGGAAGTAGAACAAGACAGGGGGAGGGGAGCTTGTAAAGAGTAGAGTGATAAACAGCAGAAGAAGAGATAAGGCAGAGGTGAAGTGGATGGAATGAACAAGTCCGAGGATCATACATTGTTGTACAGTGACAGGAGGGAGAATGATATTCACCCCTGTCAGGCAGGAGAAGGCAGAAGCTCCCAGTGCGTCCCCCCCTTCATCACAGATATGGACATGTCCAGGGCAGATGATACTTGTAACTTTCGGCATTACACTGGCCCTGCCTGCACCCCAAATGGACCAGCCCACCTGGAATTCTCCAGATGCTCCAGATTAGCCAATCCGGGCCTGCTCAAAAGTAAATAAATGGAGGTATCCATGCTAAAAATGATATGATGGCAATGGTAAATCGAAATAAAGCAGCCAGCATGAATTTGTTGATTACAAATAAAAATACATAAAATGTCCATACATCTAGAAACAATTTTTTTGTGATTATTAATGGCTATCATCAGTTATTATATATATTCCCTTTTTATTGTTTTATCTGCATTTTTGAATTTGTACCTGTCAGGATTGTGTACTTCTATTCATGTCTTCCCATTGTATTGCTCAAGTTTTATCAATGTATATCTAAACTGTGTGTAGGTAGCATTCTTACTTACTTATTTTTACTATTTCAATTTTAGAGTTAGTAATAGGACTCTAATTTTTTTTATATATGATGGCACCTGCTTATTTGGGGGCTAGTGGGTCGTAATTCTTTAACCACTTTAGCCCTGGAAGATTTGACTGCTCAAAGACCAGACCCTATTTTGCGATTCGGCACTGCGTGACTTTAACGGACAATTGCGCTGTACCCAAACGAAATTTACGTCCTTTTTTTCCCACAAACAGAGCTTTCTTTTGTTGGTATTTGATCACCGTGCGATTTTTATTTTTTTTTATAAACAAAAAAAGAGCGACAATTTTGAAAAAATAACAATATTTTTCACATTTTTTTTATATGAAATTCTCAAAAAAAATTTTTTTTTTTAACATTTTAGGCCAATTTGTTTTTTGCTACATATTTTTGGTAAAACATATCACAATAAGCATATTTTGATTGGTTTGTGCAATAGTTATTGCGTTTACTAACTACAGGAAAGATTTATGTCATTTTTATTGTTTTTTTTTAACTAGTAATGGCGGCGATCTGCAATTTTTTTTGCGGGACTGCGACATTGCGGCGGACAGATCGGACCCCTGACTGATATTTTTGACACTTTTGGGAGTACCAGTGACATTAATACAGTAATCAGTGCTATAAATATGCACTGTTACTGTAAAAAAGGACACTGGCAGGGAAGAGGTTAACTTTACTGGTGATCAAGGGGTTAAGTGTGTCCCTAGGGGCGTGATTCTAACTGTGGAGGGGCGTGGCTTGTGATGTAATCAAAGAGACATGCAATCCTACATAGCAGGATCGCATAGTCTCTGTGATTACTTTAGTGAGAATGACAGACGGCTGTGTTTACATCAACCGTCTGTCCTTCTCTCACTGCAGTGGGAGATCGCAACTGGCCGGCGGCCATCGGAGCCACCGGTCACACGCACTGACTCCCCAGCAAACGAGCGGGGTGGGAGCGCGTCTCTGGCGGCGTGCGATCGCCCCCTAGCTCCTCCCAGGCTAGAGCTGTACATGTACGGCACTTTGCCTTGGAGCGCCAGACTGCCGCCGTACAACTGCGGCGGGCGGTCGGCAAGCAGTTAAGATTGGTCATTTTAAATAATTTCAGCAGGGTGTTAATGCATCCTGTTTTTTTTTTTGTGAATTGCATCCATGCTGGAGCGCATATGAGGGCCTTTTTGATTCTCGCTGCCGATTTCCGGTTGTTTTTTGGTTGTTTACTCCTGGAAGTTGGAGCGCATAGACAAATATTGATTTGTTCCAGCCTCCAATTTCCGTTTAACGTAAGTTCCGTTTTTTTCACATATAGCAGTGGTTCTCAACTCCGGTCCTCAGGACCCACTAACAAGCCAGATTTTAAGTATCACCTTGGGGAGATGCAGACTAGAATACTGCAATCACTGAGCAGCAAAATATATCACCAGTGATGTATTTCAGTTATCTTCCAAACCTGGCCTGTTAGTGGGTCCCGAGGCCAAGAGTTGAGAACCACTGACATATAGGCATGCTTGTGTCAGTAGGCCATGCCTCTGACGATGTCCTATTGGATGAAACGCATTGGGTGGGTTCCTGGAGACACAAGCACACTATGAGCCGTGGCATTTCATTTTAGACTCATTGATGCTTGTTTTTATCTATCTTTTGTAAGTATTATTCTAATAAATTATTTTGCGTTTCCCATATGGGCTTCACTATGTGTTGCTTCATTCATTTTTTTGTGGAAACCTCTGGTGTGACAGATATCGGGGAGTGGTCTGAAAGAGCTTGGATACCAATATGTGCTGCCTTTAAAGTAGATAGGTCCCTTTGTGATATAAATAGATAATCAATGTGGGAGTATTTAGTGTTTGGGGATAAGTAATATGTAAAGTCTTTATATGTTGGGTGGAGTAAACACCATACGTCCACTAGAGTCAGTGGCTGGAGTTGTTTTTTAATACCTTTCAATGTTCTGTACGCAACACAGGTTTTTTCTATTGGAGGTATCTTGCAATGAGTTTAAAGGGATAATAAAATCACCTCCTAGGATAATAGAACCCTGTGCAAACCAAAACAATTTACTGAAACTAAAAAACGAAGTTTGTGCTTTGTTGGGGAAGTATCCATTAGCTAACATGATTGCTCTTCCCACATACATACCTTTAAGAAATTTAAACCTCCCCTCTAGGTTGGTCAGTTGCTGCATAAGAAGGAAGGGGGTCTTTCTAGCTATCAGCATAGAGACTCCCTTAGTTTTCGAATTCAGGCTATTTGCATTAAATGCCTAGGTGTAGAATTTAGAGGTAATGCAAAGGATCTGTCCAGTTTTAAAATGTATCTCTTGCAAGAAAATGAACTGGGATTTAGATTTTCTAAATTTCCTTAAAAAAGAGGTTCTCTTCTCTGGTATGTTTAAGCCTCTAAGATTTTGAGAAATCACAGTTGAACGCTTAGTTAAGGCAGAATATGCCATGCTCAAGATCTA
The DNA here is from genome assembly GCF_965119305.1 of Pelophylax lessonae. Taxonomy (NCBI): domain Eukaryota; kingdom Metazoa; phylum Chordata; class Amphibia; order Anura; family Ranidae; genus Pelophylax; species Pelophylax lessonae. The sequence continues at coordinate 619,722,308 of NC_138768.1, read as the reverse complement.
GCTGAGTATCTTATAGTAGGAAAAACAAAAAAGGAGGTGGGGTAGAAGAAAACGTAAAAAGATGGGAGAAATAGCTTGAGTTCAAGAATTCTGACTAGGATGACAAGCGGTATAACAAAAATAGGAGCACAGTCTCAACAGGACAGAGTGCTTTCTTATTGGTGGGGTTAGTGGGAGGATCTCTGGTAACATAACCGCTCCCCTATTAGAGTCACGGCAGTGACTCTAATAGGAAGTGAGTTAGCAAACCTAAATCGGAGGTGGAAGGCTTGCGGCCCATAAAAAATCAGTGATAAAAAGGAAGAACAGTGATCCCCACCTCTTGAACAATGAAAAAAATGTAACAGAGATAATATCAGTACAATAAGTATGTAAAGCAGGTCAGTATGCATAAACAAAATGGAAAATTACTCATTAGCTAACAACATATGCAGTCTAAATGGTACCTCAAAAACTCTATTATAGAACTAGCAAGCAACAATTATGCTTCACTAGCCTGAAAAAAAAAATGTCATAGGCAATAGCCGTTATGGTAAAAAATAGAAATTAAAAAATTTGTGCCCTAGAAGCTGCATATATTAAAAGCATATTTGAAATAGAATCAAAACTGGAAAACCAAAAACAGAAACCTTTTGCTTGTTCAGTAGAAGTCTGAGAATACCTAAAGCATTAACAGCGGGCAATCTCCCCAGTATCGCTAGCACATGAAACCGAGAAGATCGTAGACCTAGACCAAATTGTATATTGAAGTATGTAGTCTGGGACAAATTTGTCTAGGCCTGGGTTGCTGCTGTTAACACACATTGGAAATCCTAGGACCTTAGGAGGGATCACTACAAAATGTGATCTAGCCATGAAGGAAAAAAATACAAAAAACAACTTGGTTAATAAATTGTTCTAAGGGTGATCAACGGAAGTGAAGCATCCACGACAGAGGCAATGTAAAACGACTATTTAATGCTTAGTAGAGCTAAAGATTATAGAGGGGCATACTGCCCAGGTATTCTCATTGGTTTGTTGTGATCTCGAATGATTAGCATGAATGCGCTGCCTGAGTTTCCGTGTCAATTAGTTCACTCTTCTTTGCAGAACGCTTTTCAGGAGAAAAGTTGGGAGTGTGTGGTAAACTCTGTTGTAGCGGGGAAGTCTAAATTCCTTTTACCACTCCAGAAGATCTACAAGTGGAGTCTGGGGGCCTTTACAAAATTCCAGGAATGTGTTCTGGAGTGTGCAATAAGTGCTTCTTGCCATTCATGATGACACTCAGAGCAAACGGGAAATTTTCAAGAGTAAGGGAGACCTTTTTCTTGTAAGGTGTCAAGCAGAGTGCACAGTGCCTTCCTATTTAGTGTATGTTAGTTAGTTAAGTAATAGGGAAAAGGTATGGAATAGTAAGATGGTTTCCCCATTAAAAGTAATTTGTTCATTCTGCTGAGCTTTAGGTAATATTTCCTCTTTCAAGGGAAAGCATTGCAAACAGCAATAATATCCCTTAATAATATGCATAATTGCTATTACCAATCTAAAGACTGGTAGTCTGTCATATATAAGACTGTATATATACTGTAAATATATCTTGACTGGGTATGTAACTATCTTACTAGATTTTAGCTTTAAACATTTTGCGTTATGTATATCCATATATATGTATAATGTACATTATTTTTTTACAGTCCTACTTACATAAATTATTTTTTTTTTACCATATTAGAAACTATTATGGTTTCTTTTACTAGACCCAGGGGAGGACTGGGCCAGGGGGCAGGGGGGCAATAGCCCCCCAGGCCACTCTGATGCTCCTTAAAAAGGATGCACCGCTTTTGCCACAGACATGCCTAAAGGATTCTGTCCGAAGTGGAGCTTGAGTGCTGAGGATTCAGGCGAAAACGTAGTCAGAGATCAGGCCGGCAACAGATCGGGCAAAGCGGTATCCAAACGTAATCCAAAGAATGGTCAGGCAGGCAGAAGTCATACAAAAGCTGGCGGCGAAGTACAGATCCGGCAGGCTGAAGAGGGGTCAAGAATACAGGCAAAAGTTCATACACGATAGTCAGTAAAAGAGCAAACAGCACACCCAGGAAGATATTCCAAACAAACGGGCATTGAGGAACAGGAAGTGCTGCTATTTAAATGCTGGATAAATTGTACATTGTTCACAGCTGGTTAAATTGTACATTCTTCACATAATGGGCCTCTGGTTTGTACTTGCCCCCTGGGCTGAAAGTTGCCAGTCAGCCCCTGACTAGACCCCCTTATCTTGGGGCTTATAAAACAAATCTCCTTTTTGTCCCTCAATCTCTAATCATGCTAAACTAAACGTGTGTTCTGTTGATGTTAATCTATCAGAAATTAGGAATTTGAGGAATTGGATGTTGCTACCACAGCTTTGGAGACCTTGATTGTGCCATTTATATAAATTATATGTACTCGCTCAGTTTGTAGCCAGATAGTTACTAGTGACAGATAACGGCAATGCTTTAAACAGATTTGCAGCTGGGTTCTGACTTGTTAAATGTCTGTATGCTCAGATTATTAAATTAAATTATTCTAACTGCTTCTGCATCTTACTGATTCCATTTATCAAGCCTGAGATGCAAAGATTTCAAACAAATTGTCATGAACTTAAAACTAACTAGGAACTGTAAATCATTCACTGATTGTGGCTATAATCTGCATAGTAGACCACATAGGGCACTAAGTCATTTGATCTAATAAAGTTCTGTGATGATATTCAGTGTTAAATTAACTGAAGCTGATATGCATTTGTGGTGGTAAAATTTGTGCTTTGTTTAAACAGTGCAAAAAAAAAAAAAAAAAGGGGCACTTACCTGTCACACTCCCAGCACCTAAATGTAGAGGTGGGAGTGATACAAAATGTTAGGGAGGGGTTTATTAAAGCAAGTGTGTTGCTTTGCCATAAAGTTGCAAACAACAGATTTACATCCATCTCTTCCCCTTATGTGGCAGTGCTGGGTACCTGAGCAGCCAAACGCTGAAAATAAGCTCTTCCACACTGGAGGAAGGGGAGTGAGCCAAATGCTCTCCATATCTGAAAGTATTTTTTTTCTCCTGCTGGCTGGGTGGAGCTTCAAGTGAGCAAAGCAAAGTTGAGGTGGGCCCTAGTAAAGCAAACATGTGGTTTGACCACGCATTGAAAATTTACAAGTTCGGTGTAAGAGCTTAAGTTCTTCTTCCTCCAATAATATGGTTGGGGAGATTATGCAACCTAAGCTGTAAGGCTGCATTCACACTTGAGCGTAGCGTTTTTTACCGCGATTTTACTGCGATTTTTACAGCGATTTTTACCGCGATTTTACCGCGATTTTACCGCGATTTTTTCAGGCGTTTTTCATTGACATCTATCAAAAACGCTGGTAATCAGCCCAAAAAGAAGCTCATGTACTTTTTTCAGCTACAGGCGTTTTGCAAAACGCTCAGATGTGAACAGGGGCCATTTAAATGAATGGGGTTTTTTTACTTGTTGGGCATTTTGGAAGCGTTTCTTTTGAGCGTTTTTGGAGCTGAAAACACCCAGGTGTGAATGGAGCCTAAAGATGGGCTCAGGTGTGTTCAGGATCCCACCTGCCTGATCCCCCCAGTAAGCAGACACCGCACATGGCTAATTGCAGGCAGTGAGACATTTCACAATCTGTGCAGCTGTGGACCGGGAAATGCCTGTGATTAGCCATTTACAGTGTTGGCTTGCTAGCGGGATCAGGTAGGTGGGATCCTGAACACGCCCAAGCCCATTCCTACTAAGCTGGTACTCCCTGGCCAACTAGTCTCAGTGGAAAAATTTGTCATTTGGGTTGGATTTATCCAACTGTTTTCCCTAGATGTGCCATCACTATGGGTGTCTGCTTAGATTATAAGCATGTGCCTGTATATTTATGTAATCATTTCTTTAAAGAATCAATTATTAGCTGGATTTTCCAACTACCATGTTTGCATCTAATTGGCTTCTTTAGGCTGGCCACAGATAACAAAATGTTTAATGTCTGTCTAAAGTTGATACCTAGCGAAAGATCTGTATATCCTCCAGTGCATGGTCATGCTGCCAGAACCTGCTGCAAGGTTCTCCACAACTAAGCTGAATGTTAAATCTAAATGTTAATGAGATAATGCACAGAAATTAGAAAAAAAAAATGCTACCTTTGTAGTCAGATCCTCATGCACTGCAAGGGTTGAACACTTATTAACTCTAGGAAAAAAGGTGTAGTACTTACCTCCAGGGCTTTTTTTTCTCAGAGAATAGGTGCAGGAACCCCCCCCCTTCTGAGTCCCTGATTGTTTCCGCTCCCTACCCACCTCCGAGCACTGTCCCTTGGTTCCACCCCCTTCCCACCTCCGAGCACTATCCCTTGGTTCCATCCCCTTCCCACCTCCGAGCATTATTCCTTGGTTCCACCCCCTTCCCACCTCCGAGCACCATCCCTTGGTTCCACCCCCTTCCCACCTCCAAGCGTCATTCCTTGGTTCCACCCCCTTCCCACCTCCGAGCATCATTCCTTGGTTCCACCCCCTTCCCACCTCCAAGCACCATCCCTTGGTTCCACCCCCTTCCCACCTCCGAGCATCATTCCTTGGTTCCACCCTCTTCCCACCTCCAAGCATCATTCCTTGGTTCCACCCCCTTACCACCTCTGAGCATCATTCCTTGGTTCCACCCCCTTCCCACCTCCGAGCACCATCCCTTGGTTCCACCCCATACCCACCTCTGGGCACCATCCCTTGGTTCCACCCCCTACCCACCCCCAGTATCAAAGGATTTGTATGGAATTTGTTATTGTCTAAAAGCAAAAAAAATAGATCCCATGGAGCCAGCAACAATAGATCCCCCAGCAACAATAGGCCCTACCCTAGCAGCAATAGATCCCTCACACAACAGACTCCCCCAGCAACATTGGGCCCCACCGCAACAACACTTGGTCCCCTCAAGCAGCAATAGATCCCCTCCCAGAAATAATAGACCCCATCCAAGCAGCAATAGATCCCACACACAACAATAGACTTCCCCCAGCAACAATAGGTCCCTTCAATAACAGTAGTTCCCCCCAGCAACAATAGACCCCACCCCAGCAACAATAGTTCCCCCATACAACAATCAACCCCCCCACATGGAAACAATAGGCCACCCACAACAAAATACCACCCTAAGCAACAACAAAAACTCCCCAGCAACATTAGAGCCTCCCAGCAGCAGCAACAGATCTCATAGAGGCCAGCATTACTGACCCTTTAGCAGCCAGCAACAATAGACCTCTCCCTCAACAGTAGACGTAGACAGTAGACCTCTCTCTCAACAGTAGACCAGCAACATAAGATCTCCCCAGAAACAATAGATCCCCCACAAGCAATAATAGACCCTTAAACAAAAACAGATCCCCACCAGTGGCAATAAATCCCCCAGCACCCAGCTTCAATAGACCCTCCAGCACACCCCTTGCTATTACATACATTCAGTAGTGGAGGTGCCGGGAACTGCGTTCCCCTACGTTCCCGCTGAAACATGTACAAACTTGTACAAAGCAGTGCTATTATCCCTGTGTTGCACATGAGGATTGCAAGAGACTGCCCACAAGGTAGCATGGAGGAGAATGCTACAGTCTGATCGATCGAGGAGTAATGTGAATATTACACCTTTTTCCTCATCTCCTAGACTCTTGAGCATTTGACTACTATAGTGCGAGGAGGCCCTGAAGTTAAAGATTAGTTTTCATTTCAATAGAAGTGGTTCTAATGTATGGGAGTGCTGATTATCACCTTTTAGAAAGTCCTGGTCATCCACTTAGTCTTTGCTTAACTGAAACCTTTGGAAGGCACATTGCCTTCAGATGCTGTATATGTATAGACCTTAACAGATCAAATTAGTTTAAAGTGAACCTATGCTAAGGCAAAATACCAGGTTCGCTTTAAGCTAGCCTCATAGCAGGTTATACTTGCTTTACATTTTCGACCCCGTCAATCCACTTGCTGCTGGGAGCAAAGTAAAATCCTTCTGAATATGGAGATCTTGAAACTCACTGCTTTTCTTTGTGAAAGAGCTTGCACTTAGTGATTAATCCATTGCTTTTAGGATAGGGTCATCGGTCGGGGATTAGTTCTGAACTTCCAGGTGGTAAACCAAGGGGGGGGGGGGGGGTCAGCCAACTTTGGGAAACCCCTAACTGCATTACAAACACTCCCTATAAAAATATCACCCAAACAACTCTCTTCACTTTCCCAACACCTCCTGCTCTCTGGCTCCCTCATCCCTTCTCCCATGTTTGTGACCAGACTAGAGTCTCTCCCATTCTAGGGAACTTTCTGCTCTAACTTGTATGGCTATCTGCCAATGTCTGTCTTTGGGTGATTATTCTTTTGTTTTTGTAAATGTTGGCACTGTGTAAATCATGGGTGTGCGCAGCCTATTACATTGGGGTGTGCACCCCTAAGCCAAAACTAGACATGTGCGGTTCGTAGACATGTGTGTTTCCTTTCATTCTGAATAAATATTGGGACACATTTTTTATTATTCGGAGATTTGGATATGTCCAAATATCTGAATTACAGTATAAACTAAGTTTACTGAATGCTCCGAATAACGAAACAAAATTTGTCGGAATTTCCAAAATTTCAAATTGAATTTTAAATCGAATTTTAATATTTCTGAAATAAAAGACTGTGTGTGTTATTAGAGTTCCATTTCAAAATATTGCTGTTTTTGTTAAGCCAAAGATGATTTAAGGAGTCATTGTAATCATTTGATGAAGGTTTTTCTTTTGTTTGTTCACTTTGCCGCATTCGAATACAAAAAATCTAAAATTTTCAATTCAACCAATTTAAAATTTATCAATTCAAGCATTTAGAATAAAAAAAAAACAAAAAAATGGTAATTCAAAGAAAATTTGAAAAAGGCATAAAACGAATTCCGAATATGAATTCTGAATATGAATCTAAAGTACGAATTGAATGAATCAACCAAATTTAATTAAACTAAATAACTAGATTAACATAGGAAACAAAACAAAACATTTTTTTTCACCATACACATGTCTAGCCAAAACATACATGCCAGAGTGCAGATATACTCTCTCTCTCTCTATAAATACAGGTCCTTCTCAAAAAATTAGCATATTGTGATAAAGTTCATTGTTTTCTGTAATGTACTGATAAACATTAGACTTTCATATATTTTAGATTCATTACACACAACTGAAGTAGTGCAAGCCTTTTATTGTTTTAATATTGATGATTTTGGCATACAGCTCATGAAAAACCAAAATTCCTGTCTCAAAAAATTAGCATATCATGAAAAGGTTCTCTAAACGAGCTATTAACCTAATCATCTGAATCAACTAATTAACTCTAAACACGTGCAAAAGATTCCTGAGGCTTTTAAAAACTCCCAGCCTGGTTCATTACTCAAAACCGCAATCATGGGTAAGACTGCCAACCTGACTGCTGTCCAGAAGGCCATCATTGACACCCTCAAGCAAGAGGGTAAGACACAGAAAGAAATTTCTGAACGAATAGGCTGTTCCCAGGGTGCTGTATCAAGGCACCTCAGTGGGAAGTCTGTGGGAAGGAAAAAGTGTGGCAGAAAATGCTGCACAACGAGAAGAGGTGACCGGACCCTGAGGAAGATTGTGGAGAAGGACCGATTCCAGACCTTGGGGGACCTGCGGAAGCAGTGGACTGAGTCTGGAGTAGAAACATCTAGAGCCACCATGTACAGGCGTGTGCAGGAAATGGGCTACAGGTGCCGCATTCCCCAGGTCAAGCCACTTTTGAACCAGAAACAGCGGCAGAAGCGCCGGACCTGGGCTACAGAGAAGCAGCACTGGACTGTTGCTCAGTGGTCCAAAGTACTTTTTTCGGATGAAAGCAAATTTTGCATGGCATTCGGAAATCAAGGTGCCAGAGTCTGGAGGAAGACTGGGGAGAGGAAAATGCCAAAATGCCTGTCAAGTGTCAAGTACCCACAGTCAGTGATGGTCTGGGGTGCCATGTCAGCTGCTGGTGTTGGTCCACTGTGTTTTATCAAGGGCAGTGTCAATGCAGCTAGCTATCAGGAGATTTTGGAGCACTTCATGCTTCCATCTGCTGAAAAGCTTTATGGAGATGAAGATTTCATTTTTCAGCACGACCTGGCACCTGCTCACAGTGCCAAAACCACTGGTAAATGGTTTACTGACCATGGTATTACTGTGCTCAATTGGCCTGCCAACTCTCCTGACCTGAACCCCATAGAGAATCTTTGGGATGTTGTGAAGAGAAAGTTGAGAGACGCAAGACCCAACACTCTGGATGAGCTCAAGGCCGCTATCGAAGCATCCTGGGCCTCCATAACACCTCAGCAGTGCCACAGGCTGATTGCCTCCATGCCACGCCGCATTGAAGCAGTCATTTCTGCAAAAGGATTCCCGACCAAGTATTGAGTGCATAACTGAACATAATTATTTGAAGGTTGACTTTTTTTGTATTAAAACACTTTTTTTTTATTGGTCGGATGAAATATGCTAATTTTTTGAGATAGGAATTTTGGTTTTTCATGAGCTGTATGCCAAAATCATCAATATTAAAAACACTAAAAGACTTGCACTACTTCAGTTGTGTGTAATGAATCTAAAATATATGAAAGTCTAATGTTTATCAGTACATTACAGAAAATAATGAACTTTATCACAATATGCTAATTTTTTGAGAAGGACCTGTATATACATATTTACACACATGCACCTACGTTTATAAATATATGTTAATAAACATTTTAAGATGTAATAAAACATTTTTTAATAAATAGCCACTTGTGGTGAGGACAGCCAGTCAGTGAGCAGTGTGTGGTGAGGACAGCCAGTCAGTGAGCAGTGTGTGGTGAGGACAGCCAGTCAGTGAGCAGTATGTGGTGAGGACAGCCAGTCAATGAGCAGAGTGCGGTGAGGACAGCCAGTGAGTGAGCAGTGTGCGGTGAGGACAGCCAGTCAGGGGGCACTGAGGAGATCCCGTCAGTGAGCAGTCTGCAATGGGGACAGCTGGCAAGTGAGCAGTCAGTGGGGAGGACAGCCAGTAAGTGGGCAATGTGCGGTAAAGACAGCCAGTCAGTGGGCAGTGTGCAGTGAGGACAGTCAGTCAGTGGGCAGTGTGTGGTAAGGACAGTTAGTCAGTAAGCAGTCTCTTATGAGGACAGCCAATCAGTGGGCAGTCTGCAGTGAGGACAGCCAGTCAGTGGGCAGTGTGTAGTGGGAGGGCTGGGAGAGGTTCCCCAGTCCTTTGTGCAGTTAAAGCTGTATAGATGGAGTATAGAAGGAACTCTTGCAGTGATAAAGGCAGACCTCGCCCTTTCAGCCACTTACTTCATTACTAGAAGTAGAAGACTCCCAAGCTGCCATCTCTTCTCCATCTCCTTTCCACCTTCTGCTGCTTCATCAGTCAGAAAAGTCACCTGCAAGATTCTATGAGGGAGAGTTCAGGCACACCCCCACCCACCACCTCCGAAGCCTGGGGAAATACTCCACAGCGGTGAGTCCTCTTTGGCTGCAAGCCTTAGGATACTGTGTATGGGGCACTAGAGGAACATTGCAGCCAGGGGAGAAAGAAAAAAGCAGACCATGCCAGCCCAGTGACAGAAATGGTCACAGAGATGGGGGCAGGGCCAGACTGGCCTAGCGGGATAGCGGGAAATTCCCCGGGAGGCCGCCTGCCCTGGGGCTGCTGTCGGCTATCAGCTGCTTTGGGATGTTTTTTTTTTTTTTTTCTTTCACAAGAGCAGCGGCCGGGTGCCGCCCACTCCATTACAACTGGTGCCTGGCAGAGTGATATGATTGGAGTGCAGTCACGCCTCTTTTTGTCAGCTGGCTGAGTCAGGGCTTTCACAGTAAGAGCTCCAGTACAGGTGGGCGGAGCTAGAAGAGATTACACAGCAGCCCCGATCACTGCTTCCTGCCTGCCCAGCACATTCTAGTTGTCCCTGAGAGAAGATCTGAGAGGACAGATGGCAGCAGCCTTCATCTTCTCACTGTAAGTCCTGACCTTCTCTGCCTTTCACCCTCTAATATGCTGTCTGTAAACCTGCCCTGCACCTTACATTGCAGGTTTACAGAGAGGGAGAGACAAAAACTCTTATAATAGGTTAGGGATATTCTGGGATGTGATACATAGATGTATTCCACACACACCTTTTATAATAAGATATAGTATGTATATGGAATACATCTATGTATCACCTCAGAAGTTTAAGCATATTCCTAACCTATTAGAAACTTTAAGTATATACAGCAATGAATGGAATTGCATAACAGAGCCAACTCCAGGAAAGTAAAAAACAAAAAAAGTCCATCCTTGCAGTGTAGGTGTGGGGAGGGGGAGGGGGAGAAAAGCCTCTTTTACCTCATTCCATATTGCAGCCAGCTCCAGTGCTCTCTGCCTCCACACAAAGCCCTGACACCATCACAATACCATACAGGGACATTAACCCTGTATAGTATGATGGGGAGGATGGAGTGTGGCACAGCCAGCAATCTGAACAAAAAAAAACCGTGCATGTGTTCCAACTTAAATGATATTCACATTTTAGAAAATGTTACACCAGTATTCAGGGTGTAACATGTTCTAGTTGCCCCCCTCTCCTCCTCAGGCTCCTGTACCATGTCCACAACCTCTGACCTCCCCTGTACCATGTCTGCAACCTCTGACCTCCCCTGTACCATGTCTGCAGCCCATGACCTCCCCTGTACCATGTTCACAGCCCATGACCTCCCCTATATCATGTTCACAGCCCATGACCTCCCCTGTACCATGTTCACAGCCCATGACCTCCCATGTACCATGTCTGCAGCCCATGACCTCCCATGTTCACAGCCCATGACCTCCCCTGTACCATGTCCACAGCCCATGACCTCTCCTGTACCATGTCCGCAACCCATGACCTTTCCTGTACCATGTCCGCAGCCCATGACCTCTCCTGTACCATGTCCGCAGCCCATGACCTCTCCTGTACCATGTCCGCAGCCCATGACCTCTCCTGTACCATGTCCGCAGCCCATGACCTCTCCTGTACCATGTTCGCAGCCCATGACCTCTCCTGTACCATGTCCGCAGCCCATGACCTCTCCTGTACCATATCTGCAACCTCTGACTATCTCCTGTATCCTGTCCAAGGTCTCTGACCAGCTCCTGTAAATGTCCGCAGCCTCTGATCAGCTCCTGTAACATGTCCAAGGTCTCTGACCAGCTCCTGTAAATGTCCGCAGCCTCTGTTCAGCTCCTGTAACATGTCCAAGGTCTCTTACCAGCTCCTGTAACATGTCCACAGCCTCTGATCAGTTCCTGTAACATGTCCGCAGCCTCTGATCAGTTCCTGTAACATGTCCGCAGCCTCTGATCAGTTCCTGTAACATGTCCGCAGCCTCAGACCATCTCTTGTAACATGTCCGCAGCCTCAGACCATCTCTTGTAACATGTCCGCAGCCTCAGACCATCTCTTGTAACATGTCCGCAGCCTCAGACCATCTCTTGTAACATGTCCGCAGCCTCAGACCATCTCTTGTAACATGTCCGCAGCCTCAGACCATCTCTTGTAACATGTCCGCAGCCTCAGACCATCTCCTGTACCATGGCCGCAGCCTCAGATCATCTCCTGTACCATGGCCGCAGCCTCAGACCATCTCTTGTAACATGTCCACAGCCTCAGACCATCTCTTGTAACATGTCCGCAGCCTCAGACCATCTCCTGTACCATGGCCGCAGCCTCAGATCATCTCCTGTACCATGGCCGCAGCCTCAGACCATCTCTTGTAACATGTCCGCAGCCTCAGACCATCTCTTGTAACATGTCCGCAGCCTCAGACCATCTCTTGTAACATGTCTGCAGCCTCAGACCATCTCTTGTAACATGTCCGCAGCCTCAGACCATCTCTTGTAACATGTCCGCAGCCTCAGACCATCTCCTGTACCATGGCCGCAGCCTCAGATCATCTCCTGTACCATGGCCGCAGCCTCAGACCATCTCTTGTAACATGCCCACAGCCTCAGACCATCTCTTGTAACATGTCCGCAGCCTCAGACCATCTCCTGTACCATGGCAGCAGCCTCAGATCATCTCCTGTACCATGGCCGCAGCCTCAGACCATCTCTTGTAACATGTCCGCAGCCTCAGACCATCTCTTGTAACATGTCCGCAGCCTCAGACCATCTCTTGTAACATGTCCGCAGCCTCTGACCATCTCTTGTAACATGTCCGCAGCCTCAGACCATCTCTTGTAACATGTCCACAGCCTCAGACCATCTCTTGTAACATGTCCGCAGCCTCAGACCATCTCTTGTCTTTTATGATGTCTGCAGTCTCGGAGAGGGAGCCTGGAAAGGAGTTTGCTCTTATAATTATAAAGCCCTATGTGCTTTCATATCTGTCTTATATTTATATAATACACTCTTCAAATGTGCTTTAAAACTCATGGTTTTCCCTATCATGAACAAGAAAATAATGACGTTATGCTGTTGGGCTGGTATAATAATGCTGTTGGGCTGGTATGAAATTATTTCCAGGGCTGAATTTTATTCCAAGTCCGGCCCTGGATGGGGGTGAACCCAAGCACCCCCCTGGGGCTGCCCCTGGATTAGAGTGTACCAAGGCACACCCCCTGAATATGCCCATGGTGTAAATTTTGTGCATTCAAAATTATATTAATATGTTTGTTATGTGTTCCAGTTTACAGAGCATACATTGAAATAATGCAAATATATATTTCTTACCTTTCTTGTTTTTTCTTTGAAAAAGGATTATACAGGGGGATCTTTGGACAGCATGAATTGTTTAGAACTTGCTAAGCTAATATATTTTTTAAATATATTTAAACTCATAAATGTAAACTGTAAACTGTAAACTCATAAATGATATATCAGAGGTTTGCTAATTAAACATGGTTCCTATTTGAAAAAACAAAGGGGCCAACAGATCTCTGAGTTTCTCTATTGAATCAACAAACTGGAGACTTTACAAAAAGCCAACTGACATTCAGACACACTGATGGACCTTACAATACTTCATAATGTACCTATATTGATCCTCTAAGACATCCTTTCTCAACCTTTTCAACACAGAGGAACCCTTGAAATAACTTTCTGGGAACATTCCATGAATTACTTACGACACATTAGTGTGATGGTCACTGAGAAGGATGCCTATTATACTTGGGGACATTGTGAAGATTTACCCTCTTACCCCCTACCAAATGTTTGCCATTATGCCAGCAGGAGGTAGGCCTTTACGTGAACATACCTTCCCACTTGGCAATCTTTCCTTCTCTCCCCCTTTATTCTCTCCTCTACATTCTGTTTCCCTTCTCTTTTTATACTTTTACTAGGGGACTAGCCCCACCCCTGCGGCCCAGTTGAAAATACTTTTCAACCCTCCTTTTCTTATCAGGTTTGGGGTTGAGTCTCCCCCACTTTTTCTTTTGCTCTCCATCTTAAAAAAGTAAGAATCTGGTGTATAGTTACATGTAAACAAAAACAAATAGAAGAGTAAGAGGACTTTAAGTACAAAAAATAGAATAACATAAATCAGTGCAATCCTTGTGGTAAATGATACAAAGTGTTTTTTTTTTTTAAATATCTATCAAATTTTCTGTAAAATAATACTATGTAAAATCTTGTGATCAAAAACATTGCAAATAATAATGTTCATAAAGTGTGCCCAATACCGTGCTTGAAGACAAAAAAAACGTTACCTCGTGAGCTGTTCCACACTGAAATGCTCACCAGAATGTAGCAGATCACTAGGACCTATCAAGCTCCTCAGAAACTTCAGATAAAAGACATGTGGATCATTTCCTCTCACTCCTTCCCTTTTCTCAATAGTGGCTGTTGGATGTGCACACTCCCAGAGAATAAGGAATAGACCCCTCTCCACCAAATAATGAAAAGTGAAAGGAACCAAAGGAGCAGGACATAGTGTAACTCAGTTTTTATTCCATATATAAAATTAAAAAGATGTGCTCTTACATCTGTTGGTGCCCCCTCGGCACAGGTAAGGACTGCCAAATGTATGGTACTGTATCCCTTCTGTATTCAGTGCACTCAAGCACCCTTCTCTTCTCTTTCCGTGGTTGCAGCCGGCGTGCGTTCTAGGGTGGAAGGGAAATTACCTCACTGGTTAACAGGAAATCCTGAAGACGCGATTAGTGAAAAGCATCGTGGTCTGAAAATCATCCAGATTTCCTGTTAACCAGTGACGTAATTTCCCTTCCACCATGGAACGCACGCCAGCCGCGACCACAGAAAGAGAAGAGATGGGTGCATGAGTGCACTGAATACAGAGGGGATACAGTACCATACATTTGGCGATCCTTACCTGTCCTGGGGGGGCACCAACGCAGTGCTCAGTGCATTGCAGGGTGTTCATCGGGGCGAACACCCTGCAAATTTGGGTGTTCGACAAATGGCCGAACAGGCAAAAGTTCGGCCCGAACTCAGCAATAGCATGCAATACACTTAAACAATAAGAACAGAGGCTTAGTTAAATCTTTTGCAATTTTTATGACCACCATCCTATCATGGGCAAGCATAAATGCTGTTTTTTTTTTTTTTTTTTTTTATTAAATATTTTCCTTGCAGATGTTTGGGTATTCTTCGAAAAGTGAAACTTCACTACATTCCCTTAACCCTGGGGAAAATGTTCATGCAATTTGCAACTTCACTTGTAAAGTAAACAGCCTATTTGCCTTTAGTAAATCAACACCTAAGTGTTTGCAGTTTTCTAGAAGCTAAGTCATGAAATTTCTTCCCAGATTGGCACAGCTATGACAAGTGTTTTTCATATTAGCATTCAGAGCAAAAGTCAAAGTAAACTGTAGACATGTTTGTGTGTGTGTGATATTTTTATTATAGTTTCCCTTTTCTCCTTAATGGATGGTTTTTAAGGCAATAGCAGGTTGCCCCTTGACCACAATGAAGGACAACGGGAAGAGCACATTATTTCCATTATTATTATTATTATAGGTTCAAAATGAGGAAGACATAACACCATTAATCCTAAAGTCAAAATTAAGTCATACTTAAGCCAAATTTGTATTCTTCTTACATATCCTTCAAACATTAAAGTAGTTACTGTATTTGAATGCATTTCAATTAACAAAAGGATTATTTCAGCATTGTGTTTGAGAGAAAGGTAAATGTTTAAATTATACAGTATTACCCTGGCCTTTCTTTTTTTTATGGGACTCTAGGAACAGATTGGTATATGGGTAGTTAAGTAAATTTGGAAGATAACCGCACTATGCTAATGTACAAATAAGCAGCAGCTTATAGTGTGACAAACACTTAAACAAAAATTATATCAAGGTAAGCTGCGCTAAGCAGTGAATTTGTGCTATAACACACAAAATATTATATATATGGTGAAAATACCAAGTTAAATACTTGAAATATACAGTGTATAAAAATAATAATAATAACAACAACTTGAATGTGACATACACCCAACCAGGAAGTGTGTAAGGCAAGTTGTGTGCAGAGTTAATTAAAGTTCAATAGTCCCTATAAGGACCCAAAAATTCAACAGTGACAAAAAAAAAAAAAAAGTCTAAAGGTCAAAATTCATCTTGACCACAAAAACTGCTGGAAAACTCCTGGGGATCAATCCAGTAGTCCGTGTGAGATTCCAAAGTGTTAGATCACTCCTATTGCAAGGAACGGCCACTAGATACCCAGACTGCTTACCAGATTGAGGTATATCAAGTGCCTGATTCAAAAGTGTATGCTCCCAGGATCTTCAATAGGATAGACCTCTGGATAAATTCCAACCTCTGACGACAGGAAAAGCTCAACAAACATGGACCACGTGCATGTAAAAAATGATACAAGATCCCATAGCGTAACACTGTATAATTGTTATGAGTGCATATATCACAAATGTACACCCAATGGTGAAATTTACACCTTGCAATCCACTTAAAAAGGAATAAAGTGCTGAAGTGAAAGATAGTGACCTCCACCAATATTACAAGCTGCTTACCAGACATACAAATGAGTATAGCCAAAGGAAGTTGCAAATAACTAAGTACTAGTTAAATGAAATGAATTTAAGATGTGTCTGAGATAAACTCAATATAAGTAAGGTTTAGTGCTATGGTACCAACATCCCTAACTTGTATAGAAGTAAGACTCTGAATTGCAGAGTACTCGTATAGACGAGAAGGGAGAGGGCTTGGTTAAACCAATTTGGGTGGGATTTTACCCGTACCAGTAAGAAAATGAACAAAAAAGTTAAAATGTTATAACTTTATTCATATAGTTAAAAAAATCATCTTGTTGGAAACCTTGATGAATATTGTGATACATAGAAACATGAAAATCATACTGACAAAAAATAGTATCCTCAAACAGGAGGAAGGAGAAAGACACATATATACATAGATAGTAGAATGTATCATATGAACAGACATGCATATAAATATAGGACCATATAGCAACAATCAGCCAATGACTGCTCAAAGTGAATATGCCATTGTTCATCCACGCTGGCAGTATTCAGCGCCCAACATGTTTCGCCGGAGGCTTCTTCAGGGGCATATAATGAGATATAGTAATGGTCGTAATACTTAATAGGGACTTAGTAGAAGAATATCTTCATATGCAATACATTCAGATTATCATAGCATAATTTGTGGAAGAGAACGTGGGGGGGACAGCTACCGATGACCTGCTAAGCAGACAACAACTCTGCAAAAGATCACATATCTCTACAGCTGGTCTGGCAGTGCAGTGAACCGTATGCATGGGCCGAACAGGGACAGTCAGCACCGAGCTTCCAGTTGGACCCAGCCTCCAAAACGGAGGAAGAGAGGCCGTATACTGTCTGTCGCGTGTCCCCATGAACTGGAGTTCTGAAGTACTAGTTAAACTTGAGATAAATAGTTCACTTTTTTAAAAATAAATCTATTTGCATTATAAAGTGCTAAATCTGACATAAAAGCATCTTCAGGTGCATGCACTCCTCTCCAGATGTTTAAGATATTTGTAAGGGACCCCCAGTCTTTGCCTATAGTCTTCCTTTAGCCATGTTTCACTATTGTCCCATCACTGTAATGGGCATGATCACTAAGAAAGCATGGCAGGGGGTAGACCAGAGACCCCAAAGTAAGGTTTACTACTGTAAAGTATACACAGGTTTATTTAATGAAGATTCATAATTCAGATACAGCTTTTAACATGTCTTAAGTATGATATTTATGCAATTTAAAATAAAGAAATAAATAATGTGTGTATACTGTTGCGCTGCTATGGCTGGCTGATGGTAATGAAGCTAAAGATGAGAGATGCTAGGGTCAGTGAATAGTTTGTGACATATGGTGATTCTAATAATAATTCTTCTGTTCTGTAGTGTGCTCAGAAAAGCCACCTCCACCATGTATCCACCTGTGAGTGCAATGCACGCTCACCTTAAGCACATTTAATACGTGCAGAATAAAATCCATATGAGAGGGGAAAACGATATCTTAGAATCTCCCAAAAATGATGATCCTCAATTAGATATATGTAGACAAAAGTGATCTCATACTGTGATATGTTTAAAAACATTCATTACGGATACAAGACTTTGTAGGAACACTCACATTGCGGCAGTAGTATACGAACATTTACATACAAAATTCTGTGCTTCACAGTGTAGCTGACAAATTTCTGGCTGCCCAGCACGGATCGCGATGCAGCAAGCAAAACTGACATCACTTGATTCCTCCTACACGTTACGTCACTGGTCACGTGACTTCTTCAGGGGCTGGGTGGCATGGGAATTTGTCAGCTGCACAGTGAAGCACAGGATTTTGTATGTACATGTTCCTATACTACTGCCACAATGTGAGTATTCCTACAAAGTATTTTATCCTTAATAAATATTTTTAAAGGTATCACACTATGAGATCACTTTTGTCTACATATATCTAATCGAGGAACACCCCCTAACCTAATGAGAAGAGGACCCCAGGGAAAATCCTTAAGGTGGACTGCCTTCTCTATCTATCTATCATTGTACTGTGAAGTGACGGCTTCCCCGTAAGGACTGAGAGAGGCAATTTGGGGAGATTCTAGGATATCGGTTTCCCCCCTCATGTGGATTTTATTCTGCACATATTTAATGTGCTTAAGGTGAGCGTGCATTGCACGGTGGCTTTTCTGAGCACACTACAGCACAGAAATATTATTATCAGACTCACTATACGTCACAAACTATTCACTGACTTTTTTTTTCCCAATTACAGTGCATTGCGATAGTATTCGGCCCCCTTGAACTTTTCGACCTTTTGCCACATTTCAGGCTTCAAACATAAAGATATACAACTGTATTTTTTTTTGAAGAACCAACAACAAGTGGGACACAATCATGAAGTGGAACAAAATTTATTGGATATTTCAAACTTTTTTAACAAATAAAAAACTGAAAAATTGGGCGTGCAAAATTATTCAGCCCCCTTAAGTTAATACTTTGTAGCACCACCTTTTGCTGCGATTACAGCTGCAAGTCGCTTGGGGTATGTCTCTATCAGTTTTGCACATCGAGAGACTGAAATGTTTGCCCATTCCTCCTTGCAAAACAGCTCGAGCTCAGTGAGGTTGGATGGAGAGCCTTTGTGAACAGCAGTTTTCAGTTCTTTCCACAGATTCTCGATTGGATTCAGGTCTGGACTTTGACTTGGCCATTCTAACACCTGGATATGTTTATTTGTGAACCATTCCATTGTAGATTTTGCTTTATGTTTTGGATCATTGTCTTGTTGGAAGACAAATCTCTGTCCCAGTCTCAGGTCTTTTGCAGACTCCATCGGGTTTTCTTCCAGAATGGTCCTGTATTTGGCTCCATCCATCTTCCCATCAATTTTAACCATCTTCCCTGTCCCTGTTAAAGAAAAGCAGGCCCAAACCATGATGCTGCCACCACCATGTTTGACAGTGGGGATGGTGTGTTCAGGGTGATGAGCTGTGTTGCTTTTACGCCAAACATAACGTTTTGCATTGTTGCCAAAAAGTTTGATTTTGGTTTCATCTGACCAGAGCACCTCTTCCACATGTTTGGTGTGTCTCCCAGGTGGCTTGTGGCAAACTTTAAACGACACTTTTTATGGATATCTTTAAGAAAGGGCTTTCTTCTTGCCAATCTTGCATAAAGGCCAGATTTGTGCAGTATAAAATTGAATGATCATGGGCCTCTTGGCTGCATCTCTGATCAGTCTTCTCCTTGTATGAGCTGAAAGTTTAGAGAGATATATTATAGCTTGCACAGTGCTCCTTGGGATGTTTAAAGCTTGGGAAATCTTTTTGTATCCAAATCCGGCTTTAAACTTCTCCACAACAGTGTCTCGGACCTGCCTCGTGTGTTCCTTGTTCTTCATGATGCTCTCTGCGCTTTAAACGGACCTCTGAGACTATCACAGTGCAGGTGCATTTATACGGAGACTTGATTACACACAGGTGGATTCTATTTATCATTAGTCATTTAGGTCAACATTGGATCATTCAGAGATCCTCACTGAACTTCTGGAGAGAGTTTGCTGCACTGAAAGTAAAGGGGCTGAATAATTTTGCACGCCCAATTTTTCAGTTTTTTATTTGTTAAAAAAGTTTGAAATATCCAATAAATTTCGTTCCACTTCATGATTGTGTCCCACTTGTTGTTGATTCTTCAAAAAAAAATTACAGTTTTATATCTTTATGTTTGAAGCCTGAAATGTGGCTAACGATCGAAAAGTTCAAGGGGGCCGAATACTTTCGCAATGCACTGTATCATTATTAGATTGATACGGATCACTGGCATTGCAGCTTATTTATGAAGATGTACATGTTATGTTATTCATGATATTTATGCATTCATTACCTTTATATGGTTTTTAACTTGCAATTATCCTTTCACTAGTTTTGTTTTTGAGCACATATCTTACCCACCTTTCTATTCATTCTTCATTATTTTTAGAATAGTGCACCACCCTCATCACATTATTAAAATAAAGAAAGTATTTCAATGTAACTTATCCTATCTTTATATAGACCTCCAGGGTCGTATCTACCACAAGACAAACAAGCGTTTGCCTTGGATGGTATTTCTCAGGGGGGTGGCACCACCCCAAGGCAGAGGCGACTCTTCAACCACTTGCTGTTCTTTCAGGGCATCACCCAGGTCAACTCTCTTGTAATAGCATTCGGAGTGGCTTACTAGCTGCTCAATTGCTATTACAAGCAGTGGGAGCTTACATCTCCCCCTCCCACCACCTTCTATGGCTCTCTTGGGCTTTCCTGTCCCACCGGGAGACCCGAGCGACCAGCTGACACATCCGCCTGCTGGCCGGACAGCCAAGCAAAGCCAGGATTGGCTTTGTTTGGCTGTTCATAATAACAATAAACTGGATGTGATGACGTGATTTCACATGCCGCTTTACTAGGGAACCACCGGCGCCAGTTTTTAAAAATATTGTCAGGGATCCACTGCTATACACAGGCACACTGGCGCCGCAAACCGGCGAACGCCTATACGCATGCGTGTACGAAGAGGAGCCTTGAATAGCTAGAGGCTGCCTTAGTATAGCTAGAGGCTACCTCAGTATGGTTCCAGGCTACCTCAGTATAGCTAGAGGCTACCTCAGTGTGGTTCGAGGCTACCTCAGTATAGCTCGAGGCTACCAAATTGGCCTATTTAAACACAGCTGTGACGACAGGAAGTTGCTGTGTTATCTTCAGCTCTTCCTTGTGATCCGTGTTCCTGTGTACCTGTTGTTCCTGATTATTTGACCCGGCTTCCTCTTGACCTTGCTACTTGCTGCCCGCCCTGACCTTTGGCTCGTCTGACTACTCTCTTGGTTAACCCTTGTCTGCTTCTCTGCTTCTGGACCAGAACCTGCGCTCTGCCTGGCTGGGTGATCCTGGGGACAGCGACCTGGTGTTAGCTTGCAGCGTAGTCTATCCCCACCATTAGGGGCCCTGGTGAAAACCAGCTAACACTTAGACTCCGCACCTCAGGTGAACCTGTGTCCTTATCAGAGTACTTACCTTGGTGTCCATCCAGCATCCAGCTCTGCTACCATGGCCTTCTCATCAGGTGAGAGTTCTCTCTATTAGTCAGGCTCCACCTGCCATCCTGACAGTATAACACAGCCATGACCGAGCCTGCACGAGGGATCTCTCCGATGGATGAGATATGTCAGCATCTGGCGGCTCTTACTCAGGCCGTGAAATCCCTTCAAGAGGTGTATACCCAGTTGGAAGGACGTGTGCAGTCCCTGGTCTCTTCTGCTGACCCTACCGTAGATCCAGCTTCCTCATCCGCCACACCTCCCACGGGGACCACGCCAGGACCCACGGTGGTCATGTTGCCCCCGGAACCGAGAGTCCCTACACCAGAAAGATTCGGTGGAGACCGCAGCAAGTTCCGTGCATTCCGCAATGCATGCGATTTATATTTTTCCTTACAACCCCGGACCTTCTCGCTGGAAGCCACAAAAGTGGTGTTCATCATCTCCCTCCTCCAGGGAGAACCCCAGGCTTGGGCTCATCATCTGTTAGAAGAACACAGCATGCAGCTCGACTCCTTGTTGTCCTTTCTTAATGCGATGGCCCAGCTCTACGATGACCCACAGCGGACCTCCACCGCGGAAACCGCACTCCACATGCTCCAACAAGGCCGAAGAGCTGTGGAGGACTACGTTACCGACTTCAGGCGGTGGAGCACAGATACCTACTGGAACGATGCGGCCTTACGTCACCAGTTCCGTTTGGGTCTTTCAGAGGGACTGAAAGACGAGCTGGCCCGTGTGGGTGTACCAGAAACTTTGGAGGAATTGATCGCACTGGCGATCCAGATTGATCGTCGGCTCCGCAAACGCAGAGCGGAGCGATCTACCCAGCAGTCTCGCCCAGTCTGGATGTTGCCCCGAGTACCCACTTCCGGACGTCCTTTTCCCACCAGTTTTGTCCCTACAGATCCAGCTCCTGCTACACTGGTACCGGACACCCCAGAACCCATGCAGCTTGGACTCATGCGACCTTCCCTGACAGCAGAAGAACGTCTTCGCCGGAGACAGAACAATCTGTGTCTGTACTGCGCGGAGGCCGGTCACTATGTACGCTCCTGTCCTGCAAAGCTGCGTAAGTGCTTCTCCATCTCTCCCTCAAGCTACCCGGCACCCTCTTCCAGCACTACTCACCTGGCTCTGTCTGTTATTTTTCAGCTTCCGGAAGGTATGGTACCAGTCACCGCAATAATTGACTCTGGAGCATGCAGCTGCTTTATTGACTTGTCATTTGCAGCACAACAGCACATTCCCCTTCGACCCAAGTCACAAGGACTCTCCGTATTTTTGGCAGATGGTTCACGCATCAAGTCTGGCTGGACCCAAGAAACCCCTCCTTTACCCGTAACTGCTGTTGGAAATCACAAGGAGCTCCTGAGCTTGGACGCCATTGCTTCCCCCCTATTTCCAGTAATTTTGGGGCTGCCTTGGCTTCAGGCACATAACCCATCGATCAACTGGGCCTCCGGAGACATCCAATTTCAGTCTTCCTACTGCCAGAACCACTGCTTGCCGATGCCCCTCAGTTCCCCCAGTATCTTGCTATGCACAGACTCTGATGAAGAGACACGGTCTCTCGTACCTGAACCCTACCACGAGTACCTGGATGTTTTTAGCAAGCAAGGGGCTGAAACTCTCCCCCCCCACCATCCCTATGATTGCCCGATTGAGTTACTCCCAGGAGCTGAGATTCCCTTCGGTCGGATCTTCCCTCTATCAGAACGTGAGTTGGGAACCCTTAAAGAGTACGTGGAAGAAAACCTGAAGAGAGGGTTCATCCGCCCATCCACCTCCCCGGCAGGAGTTGGAATATTCTTTGTAGAGAAGAAGGACCATTCTCTTCGGCCCTGTGTTGACTACCGGGAACTGAACAAGATAACAGTTAAAAATCGTTACCCCCTTCCACTGATCCCCGAACTTTTTCAAAGACTGAGGTCCGCTTCTCTGTTTACTAAACTGGACCTGAGGGGAGCCTACAATTTGGTCCGCATTCGTGAAGGGGACGAGTGGAAAACGGCCTTCCGTACCAGGTTTGGCCATTACGAATATCTGGTGATGCCTTTCGGCCTTTGTAATGCCCCGGCGACTTTTCAACATTTTGTCAACGACATTTTCAGAGATTATCTAGATGTCTTTGTAATTGTTTACCTGGACGACATCCTAGTCTTTTCTGCTTCCCTGGACCAACACCGGGAACACGTCAAGAAGGTCCTCCACCGTCTTCGGCAACATAGGCTATACGCCAAACCAATAAAATGTGAGTTCGAACAACGGAGTATGCAGTTTTTGGGACTAATAATTTCTTCCACAGGCATCAAGATGGACCCACAAAAGGTCTCTGCCATCCTGGACTGGCCAGCACCCTCAGACAAAAAGGGGGTACAACGTTTTATTGGTTTTGCCAATTTCTATAAGAGGTTTATTAAAGGATTCTCCGCCATCATTGCTCCTATTACGCAGCTAACCAAGCAGAACAATCGTTTCTGTTGGACCTCTGAGGCACAGGCCGCCTTCAGTACTTTGAAGGGACTATTCACCACCGCACCAATCCTGAGCCACCCTGATCCCACTTTGCCCTATCTACTTGAAGTGGATGCCTCAGAAACGGCTGTAGGTGCGGTAATTTCCCAACGTCAGGGTCTTAAAGATTTAGTCCACCCTGTGGCTTTTTTCTCCCGCAAGCTTTCACCAGCAGAGAAAAATTATGATGTGGGTGACCGGGAGCTCTTGGCCATCAAGACCGCCCTGGAGGAATGGCGGTATCTATTAGAAGGAGCAGCACACCCTATCCTGATCTATACAGATCATAAAAACCTTGAATATTTAAGGACAGCCAAGTGCCTGAAGCCACGCCAAGCTCGTTGGGCATTATTTTTCTCCCGATTTTCTTTCCACATTACGTATCGGCCTGGATCAAAGAACGTTAAGCCTGATGCGCTCTCCCGGATGTTTGACGACCCTAAGAAGACTTCAGTGCCAGACACCATCCTATCCCCTAACCACTTTCTGCTGCTTCAACCTGACCTGCTGTCCCTTATGCAACAAGCCTCGAGGGATGTCCCCTGCCTCCCTGGAATTACATCATCTTCCAGAGATGGACTATTATGGCGGGGTAACAAGATTTTTGTCCCTGAAAGCACTCGAGTGATGATCCTGGGCCTGTGCCATGACCACCCTTTGGCGGGTCACTTTGGGGTTCACAAGACTCTGGACCTGATACAACGCACGTTCTGGTGGCCTGATTTAGAAAGGGACTGTAAACAGTATGTATGAGCATGCCCCATCTGTAACCGGAACAAGACAATTAGAAGCAAGGCCTGGGGTTTACTCAGACCACTGCCAGTCCCAGATAGGCCATGGAAAATGATTTCCATGGATTTCATTGTTGAACTCCCTCCGTCTGAAGGTTTCTCTGTCATTTATGTAGTGGTTGACCGTTTATCAAAAATGGCTCACTTTTTGCCACTAAAGAACACCCCCTCCGCCTCAGAGACTGCTCAAATATTTATCAAGGACATAATCAGGCTTCACGGGATCCCAGCGGACATCGTTTCCGATAGAGGGGTCCAATTCACCTCCCGGTTCTGAAAATCCCTGTGTGATTCCCTAAAGATCAAGCTATCCATGTCATCAGCATACCACCCTCAGACGAATGGACAAACAGAGAGGACAAATCAAACTCTCGAACAGTATATTCGGTGCTTTACCACGTTTGTCCAGGATAACTGGGTGTCATTATTACCTTTAGCGGAATTTGCCTATAACAACGCCAAACACTCAGCCACAGGCCAGTCACCATTCTTTGCCAACTACGGGTTCCATCCATCATTTTTCCCTTGTGTTGTCTCTGAGTCCACGGTCCCTGCAGCTCAAAATGTCACTGAATTCCTCAATCTCAACAGCAAACTGCTACAGGAAGCGATGGTCAAGGCGCAGGCAGCTAACAAGGTGATCTTTGACAAAAAGAGGAAAGGTGAATTGATCCTCCAACCAGGGGACAAGGTTTGGCTATCAACAAATAACCTCCGCTTGGCCTGCCCCTCGAAAAAATTGGCACCCAAATTTATTGGGCCATTTCCAGTAAAGAGGAAACTTAACGATGTATCCTACGAACTGATCTTGCCTGAGTCACTTAAAATCCACCCTGTATTTCACGCTTCGCTGTTGAAGCCTGCCTTACCTGACCCCTTTCCGGGTAGGGATTCTAGGCCTCCTGACCCTGTGGTGATTGACGGTGATGAGGAATTCGAGGTGGAAGCTATCTTGGACTGCAGAAGGAGGAGGAACCAAATACAATTCCTGGTAAAATGGAAGGGCTATGGCCCAGAGGAGAATTCCTGGGAGCCCGAACAGGATGTCCATGCCCAGGAATTAATTCAGGCTTTTTTCCGCAGCAATCCTCAGAAAAGGAATCTTTTGGGCACCCGGAGGTTGCCCATAAGGAGGGGGCAATGTCAGGGATCCACTGCTATACACAGGCACACTGGCGCCGCAAACCGGCGAACGCCTATACGCATGCGTGTACGAAGAGGAGCCTTGAATAGCTAGAGGCTACCTTAGTATAGCTAGAGGCTACCTCAGTATGGTTCCAGGCTACCTCAGTATAGCTAGAGGCTACCTCAGTGTGGTTCGAGGCTACCTCAGTATAGCTCGAGGCTACCAAATTGGCCTATTTAAATACAGCTGTGACGACAGGAAGTTGCTGTGTTATCTTCAGCTCTTCCTTGTGATCCGTGTTCCTGTGTACCTGTTGTTCCTGATTATTTGACCCGGCTTCCTCTTGACCTTGCTACTTGCTGCCCGCCCTGACCTTTGGCTCGTCTGACTACTCTCTTGGTTAACCCTTGTCTGCTTCTCTGCTTCTGGACCAGAACCTGTGCTCTGCCTGGCTGGGTGATCCTGGGGACCGCGACCTGGTGTTAGCTTGCAGCGTA
Organism: Pelophylax lessonae; assembly: GCF_965119305.1. Taxonomy (NCBI): domain Eukaryota; kingdom Metazoa; phylum Chordata; class Amphibia; order Anura; family Ranidae; genus Pelophylax; species Pelophylax lessonae. Next base: position 619,696,339 of record NC_138768.1, on the reverse strand, counting down.
GTCTATCCCCACCATTAGGGGCCCTGGTGAAAACCAGCTAACACTTAGACTCCGCACCTCAGGTGAACCTGTGTCCTTATCAGAGTACTTACCTTGGTGTCCATCCAGCATCCAGCTCTGCTACCATGGCCTTCTCATCAGGTGAGAGTTCTCTCTATTAGTCAGGCTCCACCTGCCATCCTGACAAATATAAAGCATTCAAAAACATTGATCTAGGTGTTTTGAATGCTCTTAAGCGCAGAGGAGTGACTTGGGGTCTTATAGACCCCAGATCTCTCCTTAAAGAGTACCTGCCACATGCCTATTGCTTCCACAAGGATGTTTACATTCCTTGTGACAGCAATAAAGGTGATAAAAAAAATTATAGCAACAGTTAATAAATAAATAATAAGAAAAGGCACGTGTCGGTCCCGCACGCACGCAAACAGCAATCGTCCCACACATGTGAGGTATCACCCCGAACGTCAGATCATGGGCAGTAATTATATATATAGCACTTGGACTCGGGGTCTGTTGGGGAAGCCTCAGCTGTTTACTGTGAATGGCTGCAGCCTCCCCATCTGACCCTGAGACAAAAAGAGTACACTGTGGCTGGGGTGGGACAAATTTAGATGGGGGATGCCTGATTTTAGTTTTGCCTAGGGCAGCACAAAATGAAAATACACCACTGTAGACCTCCCATATCTCATATATTTGTTGAACATACGTGCATTTATAACAGTCCTATGTTTGATCTGTAATTCTCATAGAACCAGGGGGAAAATGGATTTGAGACTTCTAACTATTTACATTGACAAAGAGTGAACATTTAAAACTAGGATTTGTTAGTGGCTCTTAATTGTGTGTGTGGTGATCCATGACACATTCTGATTTTAGGAAATGGGTCATTTATCTCTCATGTCAATTGCATAATAATATATGATCATATCTTTTTTAACAGCGTTTCTGTAATTTATTTATTTTATTTTCTTTCAGGCATTACTAAACACACAAAAATTATTGCGTACTCAGGTTGCAAATTTCACCTTCAATCTTGGATTTTCAGGGAAGTTCTATCACACAGGTAAGAAAATAAAAATGTAACACTTAAACCGTTTATATTCATTTTATTAATTTCAAATAACACAGTTATATGATAAAGTTATATGTAAAGTTAAAGTATATGTAAATATAATAATATATATATATATATAATATGTATAATAATATGTATAATAATAATAATAATATAATAATATAATATGTATAATAATATATATATATATATATATATATAATATGTAAATAAAGTATATGTAAATAAAGTATATGTAAAGTATATTGTATATGTAAAGATAAAGTTATATGTAAAACACTGTATTATGATTTAGGTAGAAAAAGAGCCTATATTTGTTTTTCTGCTTACTATGATTTATATGTAAAATATAACATTTGCAATAACAAATTATACATATTAAACTCCTTCCCAGAAACTAACATTAACTGGTTACTATGTTGCTCTGATGAAGTTACAGATCAGTAATAGTAAAAAAATAAAATAAAAAGAATATATTTTATAGTCAGTTAAATGTGAAGTATTAAATAGAAATATTATATATTCTTTTCAGTCAGCCATTAAAGCTTTAGGGCCATTTTCACATGGTCCTAATGTATCCTTATGACTTCCTGAATAAGTTTATTGTTTACAAAGCTCAATAGCTGAAGCTGAATGAGTCAGGGTTGGAACATTCCTGCTCCCTTCAGAGTGACCTTGTCAGTCAGCTTCTGCTCTTTTTGGGTATAAATAATTCTTAGTGTTCTGGTACTCTTTTTATACGTAATAATAATTTAGCAGTGTTTATGTATATACATATCATACAAAAATATATAAGCATGGTTTTTAGTTTTCCTTTGGTGTTTTCCAGTTTGGTCACAAGTCACATGCACTTTGTAGTACACATTTTTAAATGGGGCTTTACAATATTCAACAATACCAATGAAACTATACTTACCTTAATAGCTTCTTATACCAAATCGTGTACATGACTGGCTGTTGTAGGAAATTCTTAAAGGCTTATAAAATGTTAATTTGGGTTCTAAAAAAAATCACAAAATAATTCTATTTACGGAATCAAGAGCTGTCTTATTAATTAAACAGTTTTTAAGTGATTATTTGAGTACTCAGGTTCTAAGAATGAAAAGAATCCTATATTTGGTGTTGAAGTTAGGTTGAAAACTGCTTCTTAGGGCTCTTTCACACGGCCGGTCCGATCAGATCAGCCTGTCAGTTTTTTAGGCGGATCTGATCGGATCCTCCATGCAGCTCTATGGGGCAGCGGGTGTCAGCGGAGACACCTCCGCTGACACCCGCTGCCATCCGCATCCGATCCTGTGCTGAAATCTGGACGGATGGAAACCCTATTTTTCCATCCGTTCAGTAATCGGAGTGGAGCGCATCTGATGAGAGCGGACAAGCGGTCCGCTCTCATCCGATCCCCCATAGAGGGCAGCGGGTGCTGAGACACCTCCCTCTCTGCTCTGCAAGCGGAGACGGAGCTGTCATCTGCCGGCTCAGCGGGGATCGCGGATCGATCCCTGCTGAGCAACACGGATCCGCCTACGGAGGCGGACCGTGTGAAAGAGCCCTTAAAGTGCACATGTGTCCAATCAGTACCAAGCCATCCCTGACCTCTCTAGTGGCTTGTACTGGTAAGTAATTGTTTACTGAATGCTCAGAATATATAAATATTTTTGCATAAAAAGTCTGGGCACATGGCTATAAAAATACAAATATAGGCACCTTGCCAGGTTTAATGTTGGAAATAAGGGCAATAAGCCAATCAGGTGAAAATAAAAACAACAAAAAAAAAACAAAATAAAAAACCTAAGCCTAAACAGTTTTCAATTTTCAAAAGATTGCTAGGTGTATATTAACTGTAGGGAGCTCGGGTAACACTGCCATAGGGAACAATGTAACCAAAAAGGAGTGAACTAACACCTTGCGATGCCCGCTAGATAACAGTTAGTTTAGTGCATGTTTAATCAGCCCTTAAATATTGTAAATGTCAGGTAAACCTATAATATTTTGGCAGTTACAAAACATTATTAGACTAATAATTTGATTTATTGATTGAATAATAATTTATGTGTATGATCGAATCTTGTCCAATACAACCACTCCACATCCCTCAAGTCATATGAAAGTTATTGAAAAGACAAATTTCACTGGTCCCAATATCCAGTCATTGTCTTGTAAAGTAATGGGACTTTATAGGAGTGGGTGACCAGTAATAGAGGCAAGCAAGAAAATTACTTAAATTAAAACCGATAATTTATTACAAGAGGTCATCATAAAAAGGTCCAACATGGACACAAAGACATAGAAAATACATATACATGATAGAAAACATGTGAAGGTGATCTCAGATAGACGGACAATATTCAACGCGTTTCGCTGGCTATTAGCGCCACATTTGCTTCTTCAGGAATATGGACAGAGATACATCTTCTATCACTTTAATAATAAAGAACATATATCAGTAAAGTGGAAAGATAACATCATATCCAATGCCACATTAATGGCATATACATCCTGCTATATACAACAGTTTTGATCATACATATAACAGCTTACCATACTTGACAACTTATAACAATGCCATACAACTTCCTGATAGAGAGATCGCAGGGCAGGTGACCACTAGTTCAGGCCGTAAGTCACAAGGAGCAAAACCACCGCTCTAAGGGCTCCGGCCAGATACCACAGGCTGGACCGACCTAATCCACACGGGCTTGTCCCATGGCAGGAAGGGGACTCTCTGTTTGGTACATTCTAGAGATTTAAATAAGTATAGCGGCATATCAGCACCAGGTTTTACTTTTTACATCTTTACATCCTCCCATCCTTTCACATATGTTCTTCATTAGGAGGCAGTAAGATATTAACAGATTTAATCATATTCTTATGGTATACGCTTCTTTGCACTATAACAAACAAATAATTGTCATCTAATTGGCATCTACACCATATATGCAGTGCCCTGAAGACATGCTGTGGTATCTGGCCGGAGCCCTTAGAGCGGTGGTTTCGCTCCTTGTGACTTACGGCCTGAAATAGTGGTCACCTGCCCTGCGATCTCTCTATCAGGAAGTTATATGGCATTGTTATAAGTTGTCAAGTATGGTAAGCTGTTATATGTATGATCAAAACTGTTGTATATAGCAATATGTATATGCCATTAATGTGGCATCGGATATGATGTTATCTTTCCACTTTACTGATATATGTTCTTTATTATTAAAGTGATAGAAGATGTATCTCTGTCCATATTCCTGAAGAAGCAAATGTGACGCTAATAGCCAGCGAAACGCGTCGAATATTGGACGTCTACCTGAGATCACCTTCACATGTTTTCTATCATGTATATGTATTTTCTATGTCTTTGTGTCCATGTTGGACCTTTTTATGATGACCTCTTGTAATAAATTATCGGTTTTAATTTAAGTAATTTTCTTGCTTGCCTCTATTACTGGTCACCCACTCCTATAAAGTCCCATTACTTTACAAGACAATGACTGGATATTGGGACCAGTGAAATTTGTCTTTTCAATAACTTTTATTGAATAATAATATAAATATTGTGTATGTGTATAAATTCTAAAAAAAGAGTGAAAAAAAATTAGATTGAGATGCTGCTAAACTTTATAAATATACACAAAATATTATACGTTTTCCCTTCCTTTTTTCCATTTAAGATTAACAACTTTCTATTTTTATTATTCCTAGCAATTCATATACCTTGATCTCAGTAGTGTAAATTATCTCTTTAAACGAACAGATTAGTATTGTTTTTTTTTTTTTTAGTAAAACTATTAGGGACATAGTTTAATATATAAGAAACAAAAGTAATTTGTTCTTTGCTTCATGCAACTCATTTTGTAACTGCCCTTTACTATGCACCTTTTTAAACATTTTTATGCAGTAATTTCTGCATATGTTATCAGTTAGGTGTGTTCAGTTTTAGTATGAACCATAAAAGCAGCATCAATTTCTGTAAATCTTTTTAAAGGACATATAACATGGACTGTGGCATAATTTTTCTGTTCAGGGAACTGGATAGGACAGCCAAGGATGTGACACTAGTTTACTGTGAACATAAGCATGCTACAGGAGGATGATAGCTCAGGAAGACAAATTAACTGTGCCTTTCTTTTTATAAATGAATTGTCTAGAGCTGTGAGGGAACAATAAATGAACCAGTACTAGCATGGCTCCCCATGCTGTTCAGCCAAATACCAGTTACAAAATGGCTGTGATAAGAAATGATTTATCACTTTTGCACTTCGGTATTAATATCCAACTGAGAAGGATTTTACAAATTAAAATTGCAGGACAAATGTATTTATTAAAATAAAATAGGTTTCTATGATTTTGATTATTACTGTTGATGTTTTATTATTATAGAATAATTATTCAGTGTGTTAGTTATTGCAGTTTAATGCACCCTCGAGGTAAAATCAAGTTTCCAAATCTAGCTATACATTATAAATAAAGCAGATTCTCTGCCTTTAAATCCACAAACAATGTTTATGTGCCTATTTTAAAGCGTAATGTTTCCTCCCTCACTGTGCTATCAATGAAAGCGCTTTCCCCCATCTTTCCTCTTCTGTGGAACGAGCAGTATTTGTGTATTACAGCCAGTGCACTACTGTAGTCCATTTGCACCAATGAGGTTGTCTACTAGGGATGATCGAACTTTTGAAAAGTTTGGTTCGGCCAGAACACCCGAATTTCCCAAAAGTTTGGTTCGGATTCCAGAACCCCATTGAAATCAATGGGACCCGAACTTCTGGAATAAAAAAACACAATTTTGAAGCCCTAAAACCCAATAAATGCCCCTAAAAAAGTGTCTAGTGTTCTGGGTCATGCCCCAGGGACTATGAATCAGGCAAAAAAAGTTCTTAAAAATTGTCGTTTTTGATAGAGAGCCAATTATTGAAAAAATTATTGAAAAAAAAAGAGATTTCTTTGGAGTTAGTGTCCGGGGGGGTCTAAAAGGTGTACCTGTGAAGTTTCAGCTCTGTAGCATGTCCAGAACCAGAAAAAAAAACAGATTATTTTTCTTAGAATTTCAGTAGCGCAGGGATGGTGTTATCCTCCTTTCACACCTGGGAGTTTTTGTTTCAGGTGTTTATTGGGCATTTTTGGGGCGTCTTTGGAGGCAGGCATGACATCTGAACTTCTGTATAGGGGTATATATATATATATATATATATATATATATATAAATATATATTTATATGTGTGTATATATATATATATATATATATATATATATATATATATATATGTGTATGTATATATATATATATATATATATATATATATGTGTATGTATATGTATATATATATATATATATATTGTGGGAGATTAGCTCGGTGGCGGGCGTGGATGACCCCTTGGGGGGGTTCGTTACTAGGGATGATCGAACGGTTCGGGTCCACCATCGGTTCGGCCCGAACATTGGGTGTTCGAGGTTCGGCCGAATTTAGAACTTTTTGCCCAAAAAGTTCGGAATTCGGCAACCAGAACCGCCCAAAATGCAATGCTTCAGGAAATGGGCTTTAAAAGCCCGTGATTGGACCAGAACCATTAGCAAAAGCCAATTGAGGGGGCAGGAGAATGCTAGTAATGTGATTGGAGTGACTAGGGGGTCCCTAGACCAATCATTAGTGAATACGCCCCCCAGTATATAAGATCGCCCCCGCCATATTCCCAGCATTGTTATACTGGACATGGAAGAGAGTGGAAGCAGTTCTGTTAATTTTACTTTAAAAGTGTCATTTAGCTATTTTTAGTGTGAGGAAAGGGATATCTAGTGTAGTTAGAGTGCTCCTTTACACTTAAGTTAGCTTCAAAAATTTAGTTTCTGTAGGGAAAGTGTTAAGTGTCAGGGGACCGTAGTGTAGTGTAGGGTTAACTGACAGTGACTGCTATGGCAGGGTGACAAAACCCTTCCATAGCAGGGTGACCGCTATAGAGAAATGATCATTTCTCTGTGTTGCTTCGGCACAGGCATGTGGCTTCTCACCAGCAAGCATTTTTTAATGCTGCAGGGGCTGCCACTGCCAGTGCTTTTTTGAGGACATGTTTGATGTCAGACATGACATCTGAATATGTGTATAGGGGGAATATATAGACATATATGTCTGAATATATACCCCTAGACATATATAGGTGTGATAGTAGCAGAAATAAATGCTTGCGCTAATGAAATCATTTACAGTAATATATTTCTGCTACTATCACACCTATATATGTCTAGGGGTATATATTCAGACATATATGCCTATATATACCCCCTATACACATGTTCAGATGTTTTGCCTGCCTCAAAAGAACCCCAAAAAATGACAAAAAAACGCTAGCGTCAAAAAAAAAAGATGCCCAGGTGTGTTTTTGCTGGCATTTTTTGGGGGGTTTTGGAGGCAGGCAAAACATCAGAACTTGTGCACAGTACCACTATACACAAGTTCAGATGTTTTGCCTGCCTCAAAAGAACCCCCAAAAATGCCAAAAAAAACACTAGCGTCAAAAAAAAAAATGCCCAGGTGTGTTTTTGCTGGCATTTTTTGGGGGGTTTTGGAGGCAGGCAAAACATCAGAACTTGTGCACAGTACCACTATACACAAGTTCAGATGTTTTTCCTGACTGCAAAGAACCCAAAAAAATGCCTGCTATTAAACCGGCAAGGTGTTACAGCAGAGAAGCCATATTCCTGTGCTTAAAGTTTTCTAATACAAACGATCTTTTTTTTTATGGTTCTGGACATGCTACAGAGCTGAAACTTCACAGGTACACCTTTTAGACCCCCCCAGACACAAAATCACACAAAAAAAAGTTCTTAAAAATTGTCATTTTTGATAAAAAAGCCAATTATTGAAAAATGTAAGAAAAAAAAAAAGAGATTTTTTGATTTTTACTTTGGATTTAGTATCTGGGGGGTCTAAAAAGTGTACATGTGAAGTTTCAGCTCTGTAGCATGTCCAGAACCCCCCAAAAATTAGCATTTTCTTATAATTTTTATTAGAACAGGTATACGGCTTCTCTACGGCGCTTTTTCTTGCATTTATCGGGCATTTTTGGAGGCAGGCATGACTTTTTTTGGATTTAGTGTCTGGGGGGTCTAAAAAGTGTACCTGTGAAGTTTCAGCTCTGTAGCATGTCCAGAACCAGAAAAAAGATAATTTTTCAGTAGAGCAGGGATGGTGGGACCCCTCTTTTACACTTATATGAGGTTTTTTTGGGGTTCTGGACATGCTACAGAGCTGAAACTTCACAGGAACACCTTTTAGACCTCCCAGACACAAAATCACACAAAAAAAGTTCTTAAAAATTGTCATTTTTGATAAAAAAGCCAATTATTGAAAAATTAAAAAAAAAAAAAAAAAAAAAAGAGATTTTTTGATTTTTACTTTGGATTTAGTATCTGGGGGGTCTAAAAAGTGTACATGTGAAGTTTCAGCTCTGTAGCATGTCCAGAACCATAAAAAAAAAGATTGTTTGTATTAGAAAACTTTAAGCACAGGAATATGGCTTCTCTGCTGTAACACCTTGTCGGTTTAATAGCAGGCATTTTTTTGGGTTCTTTGCAGTCAGGAAAAACATCTGAACTTGTGTATAGTAGTACTGTGCACAAGTTCTGATGTTTTGCCTGCCTCCAAAATTCCCCAAAAAATGCCAGCAAAAACACACCTGGGCATTTTTTTTTTTACGCTAGCGTTTTTTTTGGCATTTTTTTTGGGTTCTTTGCAGTCAGGCAAAACATCTGAACTTGTGTATAGTGGTACTGTGCACAAGTTCTGATGTTTTGCCTGCCTCCAAAACCCCCCAAAAAATGCCAGCAAAAACACACCTGGGCATTTTTTTTTTTTTTGACGCTAGCGTTTTTTGGGCATTTTTTGGGGTTCTTTTTAGGCAGGCAAAACATCTGAACATGTGTATAGGGTGTATATATAGGCATATATGTCTGAATATATACCCCTAGACATATATAGGTGTGATAGTAGCAGAAATATATTACTGTAAATGATTTCATTAGCGCAAGCATTTATTTCTGCTACTATCACACCTATATATGTCTAGGGGTATATATTCAGACATATATGTCTATATATCCCCCCTATACACATGTTCAGATGTTTTGCCTGCCTCAAAAGAACCCCAAAAAATGCCAAAAAAACGCTAGCGTCAAAAAAAAAAAATGCCCAGGTGTGTTTTTGCTGGCATTTTTTGGAGGGTTTTGGAGGCAGGCAAAACATCAGAACTTGTGCACAGTACCACTATACACAAGTTCAGATGTTTTTCCTGACTGCAAAGAACCCAAAAAAATGCCTGCTATTAAACCGGCAAGGTGTTACAGCAGAGAAGCCAACCTCCTGTGCTTAAAGTTTTCTAATACAAACGATCTTTTTTTTTTCTGGTTCTGGACATGCTACAGACCTGAAACTTCACATGTACACTTTTTAGACCCCCCAGATACTAAATCCAAAGTAAAAATCAAAAAATCTCTTTTTTTTTTTTTTTTAATTTTTCAATAATTGGCTTTTTTATCAAAAATGACAATTTTTAAGAACTTTTTTTTGTGTGATTTTGTGTCTGGGGGGTCTAAAAGGTGTACCTGTGAAGTTTCAGCTCTGTAGCATGTCCAGAACCAGAAAAAAAGATCATATAGGTGTTAAAGTTAAAGGAGGCTCCCGAACCACATCCCTGTTCTACTGAAAAATTATCTTTTTTTTTTTCATGGTTCTGGACATTCTACAGAGCTGAAACTTCACATGCACACCTTTTAGACCCCCCAGATACTAAATCCAAAGTAAAAATCAAAAAAATCTCTTTTTTTTTTTTTTTTAATTTTTCAATAATTGGCTTTTTTATCAAAAATGACAATTTTTAAGAACTTTTTTTTGTGTGATTAATAGTTAATGGGGCATGACCCAGAACCCTAGGCACTTTTTAGGGGCATTTATTGGGTTTTAGGGCTTAAAAATGGTGTTTTTTGATTACAGAAGTTCGGGTCCCATTGATTTCAATGGGGTTCTGAAATCCGGGCCGAACTTTCGTGAAGTTCGGGTGTTCTGGTCGAACCGAACTTTTCAAAAGTTCGATCATCCCTATTCGTTACACAGGGAGATAGCCGAGAAGTGGTTGAAAACAACAGTGTAAGGTTTTATTCTTGCAATTTTCTTCACACAAGTGCAAGCTTCAAAAACAGCATAATTCAAAATAAACATAAATAAAATAAATCCTTGCCACTGTGGGCGGCTACCTTCTCACATACAGGAACCTACCTACGGAGTCTGTTTCCAACCTACTGTTGGGCAAACTTTGCTGATCCTACAGCAGACACTCAATAGTCCATGTTTTTTCTCTTCTCACAGCACATGTTCATTGGACTTTCATTTCACATAGAAAACATCCCTTTGTTTGTCTCTTCACACTCTTCACATAGCAACCATTCCTTTGCTTGTCTCTTCACATAGCAAACAGTGCATTTATTTCTTTCCACATAGAAATAGTCCAAGACCTCACCTTGAGTAGTCTGCAGTCTTAATTAATTTCCCCTTCACGCAGGAAATGTCCATTGGTTTCTTTTCACATAGAAACGATCCAAGACCTCACCTCGAGTAGTCTTCACACTTGTTACCCTCCTCAGCGCACATCGCTTCAGGAGGTCTTCCCCATGCTCACACAGCTTTCAGGGGGCACACATCTGACTTTCCTCCTCTCCCCACGCCCACACAGCGTCAAGAGGCAGCAATCCTTAGACTTCCTTTGGACAAATTATAGAGGCCTTAACTTTCTCATTCCGAACAGCTGAAGGCCTTTCAACTTCTTTACACCTTTCTGCTGCCTTTGCAGCTGACACCCTATAGTAATTGGTGAATTTTCTAAACCAGGTGGAAATGTATCTCCTGTCTGTGACTACATCCACAGATTTACCTGACTTCCTGTCACAATATATATATATATATATATATATATACCCCTAACCCAGAATCTCCATAGTGGGGTCACCCTGGCATAGCAGAGTTAGTTCACCCTAAACTACATACTACACTACCGTCACCCTGACATGGAAGAGTTCGGTCACCCTGGCATAGCAGAGTCAGTTCACCTTAAACTACATACTACACTACGGTCACCCTGACATGAAAGAGTTCGGTCACCCTGGCATAGCAGAGTCATTTCACCCTAAACTTCATACTACACTACGGTCACCCTGACATGGAAGAGTTCGGTCACCCTGGCATAGCAGAGTCAGTTCACCCTAAACTACACTACGGTCACCCTGACATGAAAGAGTTCGGTCACCCTGGCATAGCAGAGTCAGTTCACCCTAAACTACATACTACACTACGGTCACCCTGACATGGAAGAGTTCGATCACCCTGTTATAGCAGAGTCAGTTCACCCTAAACTACACTACGGTCACCCTGACATGGAAGAGTTCGGTCAACCTGGCATAGCAGAGTCAGTTCACCCTAAACTACATTCTACACTACGGTCACCCTGACATGAAAGAGTTTGGTCACCCTGGCATAGCAGAGTCAGTTCACCCTAAACTACATACTACACTACGGTCACCCTGACATGGAAGAGTTCGGTCACCCTGTTATAGCAACTACACTACGGTCACCCTGACACTTAAAAACTTTCCCTACAAAAACTAGATTATTGAATCTATAGTGGTATATAGTACCCTAACTACACTGCATATCCCTTTCCTCACACTAATAATTGCAAAATAACACTGGAGCAGCAGGAGTAACAGAAATTCTTCCACTCTATTCCACAGCCTCTCTATTACAGTGCTAGAGGTTTGGCGGGGCTATGTTATGTACTGGGGGGCGTATTCACTCCTGATTGGCCTTTGGACCCCCTAGTCACTCCATTCGGCTTTTACTGATGTTTCTGGGCCAATCACAGGCTTTTAAAGCCCAGTTCCTGTCCCATTGCATATTGGGCGGTGCTGGTGGCCGAATTCCGAACTTTTACCGCAAAAAGTTCGGAATTCGGCCGAATTTCGAACACCAAATGTTCGGGTCGAACCGATGGTTGACCCGAACCATTCGATCATCCCTAGTGTCTGCATACAGTGGGACCATGTAGCTTCAGCATAGCCACCCTCATAAAGGAAATGAGTTCAATGCAATTTTTACATTTATAGTCCTGCATGGACCCATAACTATTGTTCATCAAGATATGTAAAGCATATAAGAAGGAAATGTTAAAATAAATATGTAAATAACACGAGCTAAGGCAAGCCACCAATACATGAATTAGCACAATCAATTCAACAGTTCCAATTTTCATCAAATGATGAGCAAGTGGCTGTTCTGATAGCTATAAGCCTTTCATATTGTTAGTTGAGGTTAACTTGTGCCAAGACTTCTGAGGGATTAGGAGTAAAGATGTTTCTCCAAAGTCTAGCAATAATCACTTTAGCAGCTATTAGTATGTGGGTAACTACAATCAGAAATGTTGTTGGATACTTTTCTATGCCTAAATGTAGAATTGCTAATGCTGGGTCTGGGGATAACAGCACCCAGTAATGTCTGCGATAATATTAAATAGTTTTCTCCAGTAGCTGGAATAATTCTTACAATTCCAGAAGATATGGAGTATGGTGCCAGAATGTCCACACTCTCTCCAACAGAGGAAAGAAAGGGAATGTATAATTTTGTAAGTTGATGTGGGGCTATGTACCACTGAGCCAGTATCTTTTGAGTAAGTTCCCAATGGTTAATACAGTGGAATGCTATATAATTGTACTGAAGTGCTATAGTCCATTGCTGAGGGTTGAATACCTTATTCAGGATCTGTTTCCCACAACAACATAGGGAGGGATTTAACAAATTGCTGATTGTGTTGAAGCACATTTTACAGTAGGGAGAAGCCTTTATAATTGTTAGTGGTGATTTTGTAGAATGTCCACACCTGAGAGTTTAGGAAGATCAAGGGCAGTGGATACTTGGACATAAAGGAGGTAATGCATGTGTACATAAATGTGCATGTATAAAGAAGGTAATACTGAGTCAGCAATAAAGCTAAAGGTTTGGGCACTTTGTTCTCTATCATCTCTATTGACAGAACGATAAGGAAGTACGATTTCCAGTATTTCTATAGGTAACCTGATCCTGGTGTTCAGAGGATCATGTTTTGATTGGAGGAGGAGAGTCCTACAAGCCAATATTGAGGCTTGAGTTGTAGTATCTCACTCTCGTCTTCCCTGCTGCCATCCATATTTTGCCACAACTAGTTATTGACTCTTGGCTTGTTCCTCGTCTATGCTTCTGCCTGATCCCAACCAGCAACTGTTCCTTACTGACCTTTGGCTTATTTTACTGACTACGCTTCTGTTTGATCCTGTTTGGTCCTTACCTGTTTATCTGCTTCTGGACCCCAGCTTGCTCACCTCCTGGTTGGCAATCCCGAAGACCGAGATCTGGTACTAACATGCAGCAAAATCTATCTCCACCATCAGGAGTTCTAGTGAACAGTGGTTTTTACTTTTACTCTATAGCAACTGGTCTTCGAGCCTGACACCTGATTGTGACAGTGAGCAATAATAATCAGCAAAAGCATCAGCTATTGCCTGAGGATTTTCAAGTTTAGTTGATGTAGTAGGATGTATGATGTGGGAGATTTTATTTTTCACCTTTAGAGTTTTGAGCCTGCTGGCTAGAAATTTGCCCTCTTTATTATTATTTGCCCTCTTTATTATTGTTGGCATAGTATTTGAGCTAGAGTTTACACAGATAGTGATCATTAGGGATGAGCTTCGAGTTCCAGTTCAGTACGTCAGTAATTTATTCACTGCACCTGAGCAGTGTATTGTGGGGCGGCTTGTGACATCAGGTCACTATAAAATAGCTGTCAAAATCAAAGCAGCTCACAACGCGGGAAGCATCTAGAGAAGCAGGATCTTCTTCTTCTTTTTCTTTTTTTTTTTCTATTTTTCGGGCGGACGGGCAACTGATCATCGGGGGACACTTTTTTTTTATTTTTAAATAAAGGACTTTTCCAAAACTGTCTTTTGTCTTCATTTTTTTTTACACTCTTTTGGTGAATGGGTAGGGGTACAATGTACCCGATATCCATTCACAAAGCCGGGATCTGTTAATCTGTTAAAGGGGGTTTCCAGCAGATTCTGATAAGCCTCCCCCCCCCCCCCGCAGAACCCCAAGCCAAAGCGGCGAGCAAGTTTAAATTACATTTTTTCCTTTAGAAATGTCAGTATTGCTGCAGCAGGCTAAAAACATTGCACAAATGTGCTACTTTACAGGCACATTAAGGGGTCCCCCAGGCATGATATTTAAAGGAATTTTTCATTTTTATTGTTTCAGCTTTATTAAAATTACTGCTTCTGTAAAAATGATTGTTTTAAAAAAAATGTTTTGCATTGATTCATGTCCCCCAGGGCAGTACCCAGGTCCCCATACACTTTTTTGGGCCAATAACTTGCATTTAAGCCTTTAAAATTAGGACTTTTGATTTTTCATGTTCATGTCCCATAGACTTTAATGGAGTTTGCATGTTCGCTAGAACATTTCCCCTGTTCGAGATGTTCTGTGCGAACCAAACAGGGGGTGTTTGGCTCATCACTAGTGATCATGTTGAAGGCATAGCAATTACCTAAGGCTGTGATGGAGCTTAGACAACCTCATGGCCAATGTACAAGAAGGACTTAATCGGTTTTGTAAATCCACGGTACAATTTTCAGAAATATTGGTATGTAATTTACCAGTGTTAATTATTATTATTCTTTTCTTTTTTTTTTATCTAGAACTTAATTTATTAAGGATACCATGCCCAAAAGCCTTGTGAGCGTTCCAGTTGGTTAGGGGCCTTAGGTCATTGAAACAGAAGAACTCTTTTAAGTGCTGAGTGACCTCTGTTTCTTGGTCCTGTATTGCATCTCCACTTGCTTTTTTTTAAAAATACTCTTTATTGCAACATTTAACCACATCTGTATACAATATGTATCTCCTTTACATTTCCATACATACATCTTAATCTCCCAAGGAGAACCCTTCATTCAAAACTATATAAACTAAAATAATAAAAGAAAAAACTAATATCCAACAAAAAATCTCAAATACCTTAAACTTGGTTGATGCTGTCCACCATTCTACACCTCCTTTAACCTTTTCATTCCCATTCTTACAATCCTTCCCTTTCTTCCCTTCCCCTTTCTTCCTTTTCCCCCTCTTTCAAAGTCACCTCTTACCTATCTTCCATTCCTAAAGTAACATTGGCATTTATCCATACATCCCATATCTTATGATTAGTGTTGAGCGAACACGGACTGTATTATTCGTGTTCGTACCGAATAATTGGATTTTTTGTACCCGAACACGGACACGGACACTTTACTGTATGTTCGGGTAAAAATCCGTGTTCGGTCGTTTTATTTCCGGGTTTTGCATGCTTTGGCGCTCTTTTCATGGCGGGCTTTCAACAGCCAATCAACAATCGTTTAACTGGTGTGCCTTAAGCCATCCCAGCCATGCCTGCAAATGTCTCAGTAGCTGTGATTGGCCGTCTGAAGCATGTGACCAAGTCTTTATAAGTTCGAGGCAGCCGCAGCGGCGTCATTATGCTGCTTAGATTCAGGGACAGAGCACACATCAACGTGCTGGCTGCTGATTAGGGAAAGATAGGCAGGAAAAAACCATTTGTGTCCGGATAGAATTGAGGGACAGGTCGGAGTGTTTAGGCAGGGCGAGTTGTAGGCATTTTAGGGATAGAGTCTGCTGAATTATAGGGTCAGTGTCTTCTACAAACTACAATCGATATTGCTGTGTGGGGGGTGGGGTGAATCTGCACTCAATCCTGATCTACGATCTCTTCTCAATCCTGTTAGGGACAGAGTCTGCTGAATTTTAGGGAAACTGTATTCTACAAACTACAATCGATATTGCTGTGTGGTGTGGGATTGGAGATAGGCAGGTGTCAGTGATCCACATCCATTTTTCTGTGTGTGAGCTGCAGTGAACACAATCTTTTTGGGCTGCAGTGAACACAATCTTTTTGGGCTGCAGTGAACACAATCTTTTTGGGCTGCAGTGAACACAATCTTTTTGGGGTGCAGTGAACAAAATCTTTTTGGGGTGCAGTGAACACAATCCTTTTTGGTGTGCAGTGAACACAATCTTTGTGGGGTGCAGTGAACAAAATCCTTTGTGGGGTGCAGTGAACACAATCTTTTTGGGGTGCAGTGAACAAAATCCTTTTTGGGGTGCAGTGAACAACATCCTTTTTGGGGTGCAGTGAACACAATCTTTTTGGGGTGCAGTGAACAAAATCCTTTGTGGGGTGCAGTGAACACAATCTTTTTGGGGTGGAGTGAACAACATCCTTTTTGGGGTGCAGTGAACAAAATCCTTTTTGGGGTGCAGTGAACAAAATCATTTTTGGGGTGCAGTGAACACAATCTTTTTGGGGTGCAGTGAACACAATCTTTGTGGGGTGCAGTGAACACAATCTTTTTGGGGTGGAGTGAACAACATCCTTTTTGGGGTGCAGTGAACAACATCCTTTTTGGGGTGCAGTGAACACAATCTTTTTGGGGTGCAGTGAACACAATCTTTGTGGGGTACAGTGAACAGAATCTTTGTGGGGTGCAGTGAACACAATCTTTGGGGGGTACAGTGAACACAATCTTTGTGAGGTGCAGTGAACACAATCTTTGTGGGGTGCAGTGAACACAATCATTGTGGGGTGCAGTGAACTCAATCTTTGTGGGGTACAGTGAACACAATCTCATACTTCTGAAGGTTTGAGGGTGCTGCCTGTTCCATACTCCCCCTACTCCTCATCTAGCCTTTTAGGGGTACAAACAATAGTAATTGGGGCCTAGTGTGGTTGTGTACGTGTGATATACATACACTTTTTTGGGATCATATTTTCTATTCCGCTATTTAATCAAAAACCTTTGGGGATCAGTTAAATTGGGGGATAGTCTGTGTTGGTACGTGTGAGAGAGATCCACCTTTCCAAGTTGTTGGGGTTCATCTCATACTTCTGAAGGTTTGAGGGTGCTGCCTGTTCCATACTCCCCCTACTCCTAGCCTTTTAGGGGTACAAACAATAGTAATTGGGGCCTAGTGTGGTTGTGTACGTGTGATATACATACACTTTTTTGGGATCATATTTTCTATTCCGCTATTTAATCAAAAACCTTTGGGGATCAGTTAAATTGGGGGATAGTCTGTGTTGGTACGTGTGAGAGAGATCCACCTTTCCAAGTTGTTGGGGTTCATCTCATACTTCTGAAGGTTTGAGGGTGCTGCCTGTTCCATACTCCCCCTACTCCTAGCCTTTTAGGGGTACAAACAATAGTAATTGGGGCCTAGTGTGGTTGTGTACGTGTGATATACATACACTTTTTTGGGATCATATTTTCTATTCCGCTATTTAATCAAAAACCTTTGGGGATCAGTTAAATTGGGGGATAGTCTGTGTTGGTACGTGTGAGAGAGATCCACCTTTCCAAGTTGTTGGGGTTCATCTCATACTTCTGAAGGTTTGAGGGTGCTGCCTGTTCCATACTCCCCCCTACTCCTAGCCTTTTAGGGGTACAAACAATAGTAATTGGGGCCTAGTGTGGTTGTGTACGTGTGATATACATACACTTTTTTGGGATCATATTTTCTATTCCGCTATTTAATCAAAAACCTTTGGGGATCAGTTAAATTGGGGGATAGTCTGTGTTGGTACGTGTGAGAGAGATCCACCTTTCCAAGTTGTTGGGGTTCATCTCATACTTCTGAAGGTTTGAGGGTGCTGCCTGTTCCATACTCCCCCCTACTCCTAGCCTTTTAGGGGTACAAACAATAGTAATTGGGGCCTAGTGTGGTTGTGTACGTGTGATATACATACACTTTTTTGGGATCATATTTTCTATTCCGCTATTTAATCAAAAACCTTTGGGGATCAGTTAAATTGGGGGATAGTCTGTGTTGGTACGTGTGAGAGAGATCCACCTTTCCAAGTTGTTGGGGTTCATCTCATACTTCTGAAGGTTTGAGGGTGCTGCCTGTTCCATACTCCCCCTACTCCTAGCCTTTTAGGGGTACAAACAATAGTAATTGGGGCCTAGTGTGGTTGTGTACGTGTGATATACATACACTTTTTTGGGATCATATTTTCTATTCCGCTATTTAATCAAAAACCTTTGGGGATCAGTTAAATTGGGGGATAGTCTGTGTTGGTACGTGTGAGAGAGATCCACCTTTCCAAGTTGTTGGGGTTCATCTCATACTTCTGAAGGTTTGAGGGTGCTGCCTGTTCCATACTCCCCCTACTCCTAGCCTTTTAGGGGTACAAACAATAGTAATTGGGGCCTAGTGTGGTTGTGTACGTGTGATATACATACACTTTTTTGGGATCATATTTTCTATTCCGCTATTTAATCAAAAACCTTTGGGGATCAGTTAAATTGGGGGATAGTCTGTGTTGGTACGTGTGAGAGAGATCCACCTTTCCAAGTTGTTGGGGTTCATCTCATACTTCTGAAGGTTTGAGGGTGCTGCCTGTTCCATACTCCCCCTACTCCTAGCCTTTTAGGGGTACAAACAATAGTAATTGGGGCCTAGTGTGGTTGTGTACGTGTGATATACATACACTTTTTTGGGATCATATTTTCTATTCCGCTATTTAATCAAAAACCTTTGGGGATCAGTTAAATTGGGGGATAGTCTGTGTTGGTACGTGTGAGAGAGATCCACCTTTCCAAGTTGTTGGGGTTCATCTCATACTTCTGAAGGTTTGAGGGTGCTGCCTGTTCCATACTCCCCCTACTCCTAGCCTTTTAGGGGTACAAACAATAGTAATTGGGGCCTAGTGTGGTTGTGTACGTGTGATATACATACACTTTTTTGGGATCATATTTTCTATTCCGCTATTTAATCAAAAACCTTTGGGGATCAGTTAAATTGGGGGATAGTCTGTGTTGGTACGTGTGAGAGAGATCCACCTTTCCAAGTTGTTGGGGTTCATCTCATACTTCTGGAGGTTTGAGGGTGCTGCCTGTTCCATACTCCCCCTACTCCTAGCCTTTTAGGGGTACAAACAATAGTAATTGGGGCCTAGTGTGGTTGTGTACGTGTGATATACATACACTTTTTTGGGATCATATTTTCTATTCCGCTATTTAATCAAAAACCTTTGGGGATCAGTTAAATTGGGGGATAGTCTGTGTTGGTACGTGTGAGAGAGATCCACCTTTCCAAGTTGTTGGGGTTCATCTCATACTTCTGAAGGTTTGAGGGTGCTGCCTGTTCCATACTCCCCCTACTCCTAGCCTTTTAGGGGTACAAACAATAGTAATTGGGGCCTAGTGTGGTTGTGTACGTGTGATATACATACACTTTTTTGGGATCATATTTTCTATTCCGCTATTTAATCAAAAACCTTTGGGGATCAGTTAAATTGGGGGATAGTCTGTGTTGGTACGTGTGAGAGAGATCCACCTTTCCAAGTTGTTGGGGTTCATCTCATACTTCTGAAGGTTTGAGGGTGCTGCCTGTTCCATACTCCCCCTACTCCTCATCTAGCCTTTTAGGGGTACAAACAATAGTAATTGGGGCCTAGTGTGGTTGTGTACGTGTGATATACATACACTTTTTTTGGATCATATTTTCTATTCCGCTATTTAATCAAAAACCTTTGGGGATCAGTTAAATTGGGGGATAGTCTGTGTTGGTACGTGTGAGAGAGATCCACCTTTCCAAGTTGTTGGGGTTCATCTCATACTTCTGAAGGTTTGAGGGTGCTGCCTGTTCCATACTCCCCCTACTCCTCATCTAGCCTTTTAGGGGTACAAACAATAGTAATTGGGGCCCAGTGTGGTTGTGTACGTGTGATATACATACACTTTTTTGGGATCATATTTTCTATTCCGCTATTTAATCAAAAACCTTTGGGGATCAGTTAAATTGGGGGATAGTCTGTGTCGGTACGTGTGAGAGAGATCCACCTTTCCAAGTTGTTGGGGTTCATCTCATACTTCTGAAGGTTTGAGGGTGCTGCCTGTTCCATACTCCCCCTACTCCTCATCTAGCCTTTTAGGGGTACAAACAATAGTAATTGGGGCCCAGTGTGGTTGTGTACGTGTGATATACATACACTTTTTTTGATCATATTTCCTATTCCGCTATTCAATAAAAACCTTTGAGGATCAATTGAATTGCGGGATAGTCTGTGTCGGTACGTGTGAGAGAGATCCACCTTTCCAAGTTGTTGGGGTTCATCTCATACTTCTGAAGGTTTGAGGGTGCTGCCTGTTCCATACTCCCCCTACTCCTCATCTAGCCTTTTAGGGGTACAAACAATAGTAATTGGGGCCTAGTGTGGTTGTGTACGTGTGATATACATACACTTTTTTTGGATCATATTTTCTATTCCGCTATTTAATCAAAAACCTTTGGGGATCAGTTAAATTGGGGGATAGTCTGTGTTGGTACGTGTGAGAGAGATCCACCTTTCCAAGTTGTTGGGGTTCATCTCATACTTCTGAAGGTTTGAGGGTGCTGCCTGTTCCATACTCCCCCTACTCCTCATCTAGCCTTTTAGGGGTACAAACAATAGTAATTGGGGCCCAGTGTGGTTGTGTACGTGTGATATACATACACTTTTTTGGGATCATATTTTCTATTCCGCTATTTAATCAAAAACCTTTGGGGATCAGTTAAATTGGGGGATAGTCTGTGTCGGTACGTGTGAGAGAGATCCACCTTTCCAAGTTGTTGGGGTTCATCTCATACTTCTGAAGGTTTGAGGGTGCTGCCTGTTCCATACCCCCCCTACTCCTCATCTAGCCTTTTAGGGGTACAAACAATAGTAATTGGGGCCTAGTGTGGTTGTGTACGTGTGATATACATACACTTTTTTTGGATCATATTTTCTATTCCGCTATTTAATCAAAAACCTTTGGGGATCAGTTAAATTGGGGGATAGTCTGTGTCGGTACGTGTGAGAGAGATCCACCTTTCCAAGTTGTTGGGGTTCATCTCATACTTCTGAAGGTTTGAGGGTGCTGCCTGTTCCATACCCCCCCTACTCCTCATCTAGCCTTTTAGGGGTACAAACAATAGTAATTGGGGCCTAGTGTGGTTGTGTACGTGCGAGATACATACACTTTTTTTGATCATATTTCCTATTCCGCTATTCAATAAAAACCTTTGAGGATCAATTGAATTGCGGGATAGTCTGTGTCGGTACGTGTGAGAGAGATCCACCTTTCCAAGTTGTTGGGGTTCATCTCATACTTCTGAAGGTTTGAGGGTGCTGCCTGTTCCATACTCCCCCTACTCCTCATCTAGCCTTTTAGGGGTACAAACAATAGTAATTGGGGCCCAGTGTGGTTGTGTACGTGTGATATACATACACTTTTTTTGGATCATATTTTCTATTCCGCTATTTAATTTAACTGGGCCTCCATGCGAGACCTGTGTGCCTTGTTGCGCTGTTTTGAGTACTCCACCAACATGGCCAGTGGCAATGACGCCGTTCTCAGCTTAACTATCCCACTTCTATGCCTCCTTGAAAAAACAATTCGGGCGATGATGGAAGAGGATGTGGCACAGGATGAGGAGGAGGAGGAGGATGAAGAGGTAACATTTCCAAGGCTTTCAGGGCAGTCATTCGCAAGGGGCTCCGAGGGTGGGTTCCTGCACACGCAAACGCCAGGGACGCAATTGTCCAGCAGGGGCACAGTTCTGGAGGATGAGGAGGATGAGGAGGAGGAGGAGCTGGAGGAGGAGATGGAACCATGTTCACAGCAGGGTGGCACCCAGGCCAGCTCATGGCCATCACTGGTGCGTGGCTGGGGGGATACAGAGGACACGGACGATACACCTCCCACAGAGGACAGCCTTTCGTTGCCTCTGGGCAGCCTGGCACACATGAGCGATTACATGCTGCAGTGTCTCCACAACGACCGCCGAGTTGCCCACATTCTAACTTGTGCTGATTACTGGGTGGCCACGCTGCTGGATCCCCGTTACAAGGACAACGTACCGTCCTTAATTCACTCACTGGAGCGCGATCGCAAGATGCGCGAGTACAAGCGCACGCTGGTAGACGCCATGCTGCTGGCATTCCCATCTGACAGCGGGGCCACAGTGGAAGCACAAGGCAGAGGAGGAGGAGGAGGAGGTCGCCAACGCAACCAGGGCACCGCCAGCACCTCAGAAGGCAGGGTTAGCATGGCCGAAATGTGGAAAAGCTTTGTCAGCACGCCACAACAAACAGCAGCACCAGCAGCTCAGATGGAACGTCTTAGCAGGAGGCAGCATTTTACCAACATGGTGGAGCAGTATGTGTGCACACGCCTACATGTAGTGAATGACGGGTCTGCCCCCTTCAACTTCTGGGTCTCCAAATTGGGCACATGGCTTGAGCTTGCCCTTTACGCCTTGGAGGTGCTGGCGTGCCCTGCAGCCAGTGTATTATCTGAACGGGTATTTAGCACGGCTGGGGGCGTTATAACAGACAAGCGCAGCCGCCTGTCCAGAGACAATGTGGACAAGCTCACGTTCATTAAAATGAACCAGGCATGGATCCCACGGGACTTTTCCGTACCTTATGCAGAATAGCAATGGATACCGACCTTACCCACCCATTGTTCCATTTTTGCTCTTTCTCACTCTTTTGGGGTGTACCCTCATTTAAAATTTTTGAAAAGAAGCAGTGTTGGCTACCTCGTCCTCCTCCTCAGGGCCAGATTAATGTAGGGGCTATTGGAGCTGCAGCTCCAGGCCCCTACCTTTTATATAGGCCCCGGGTTGGCCATATTCACTGTTACCGCTCTTCTGTCACTTGTAAACACAGAAGTCTGGCTTCTATGCTCGCTTCCCCAGGCAGCACCCTCAGAACCTCCCCACACAGCGTGAAGGCCGGACAAGGAGGGACAGTTGGCGATGCATGGATGTGTTTATGGGCTTCAGAGACAGCATCCCATGTTGAATTAGGCATGCATGGCTGCACCCTTCCTCCTCTGGGTGCATGGCAAGGCACGGCCCTTAAGGCCCTTCAAAATCCTCAGCACCAAGCCCATGATGCTGTTAATCCGGCCCTGGTCCTCCTCCACCGCCGCTTCCACCTACACCGCCCATAGGTGTGCGCAGCCTATTGCATTAAGGTGTGCACCCCAAAGTTGAAATACACATGCATGTGTTTGCCAGCAGGGAGAGTAATGTATCGGGGCCATGTACCTGTAGGCAAGGAGAAATAGAGCAGAGCAGGTCCCAGGGAGATCTTTCCCATCTCCTCACTGGCAATGCTATGTGCCCTAGGTGATTAGGGTGTGCCCAGGCACACCCAGCACACCCTGTGCGCACGCCTATGTCACCGCCACATCCACCACCACCTCAACCTCCCTCCTACTCCATATGGGCCTCGTCCTTCAGAGATGAAGAAGAACATTGTTTTATTTTTCTGTTTTTTTTTTGTTGTTTTAAGTTATTTCCCTATCCACATTTGTTTGCAGAGCACTTGCCATGCTCTTAATTACGTTTTGCTGCCATTTGCAGCACTCTAGCCCTTTCCTTTGGTGTTTTAGAGCCATTTTAGTGCCTTAAAGTTCGGGTCCCCATTGACTTCAATGGGGTTCGGTGTCCGGGAAAAGTTCGGTAAAAGTCCGGGACACGGACCCGGACTTTTTTTTAAAGTTCGGCCGAACCCGTCGAACACGGACATCTAGGTGTTCGCTCAACCCTACTTATGATATTTCTGTATCACTTGTCTATGCTCATACATTATCTTTTCATAGGGTAATAGTTGATTAACTGCTTTAATCCATTGATTTACTGAGGGTGGTATCACTTGCATCCATTTTACCACAATTTGTTTCTGTGCCAGAAATATTGTTTCCTGCAATAAAATCTTGATATGTCTAGGCCATATCTCATCCTCTAATAATCCCAGCAAACATACCTCAGCATTACATGGAATTGGTCTAGTTAATACAGTTGACAGCATTTGTATTACTTGCTTCCAATACCCTGAAAAAAATTCACAGTGCCACATCAGATGCAAGAAGTCTTCCTCTTCTTGGTGACATCTCTGACAATCCGATGTGGCCCTGCGCCCCATTCCATGTAATCTACTTGGGCTAAGGTATACCTGATGTATCATATATAATTGAATTAGCCTATTATTAGCTGCCGGTGATACTGTCAAATGTATAGAGCAAATCTCGTCCGTCATATTCGGGATCACCTGCCATTTATCCCTTACTCTCAATGTATTTCTGCCTACCATAGCCTGCACTAGATAGCATGAATAGAGTGTAGATATCAATCCTTTTGGGCCCTGTGATCTCATCACTCCAATAAGAGGATACTTCGATATCCTTGGATTTTGACTACCCATTTGCACCTGCATGGCATGATGGAATTGCAAATATTTATAGAAATTTTTTTGAGGGATATTACACTGTTCACTTATATATTCAAAGGAATGTAGCGTTTCATTGTTATATACTTGTGCCAGCTATACCTTTCTGCTTTCAAAATTCACAGTTGATGGAGTTATTTAACTGGTCAAAAACTGGGTTGTTCCAAATTGGGACTTCCTGAGGGATATTAGTAAAACCAACTACTTTCTTTGTTTCCCTCCACACTGATTGTGCCAGTGTAATATAGGGATTTTTACTCTAGGTAACTTCGCTGCCTGTGCTTCTAGTCCCACTAGAAGTTCATCTACTTCTAACATTTCCAAAAGACATCCCTCTACTCCTTCTCCCTCTTCCGACATATCCCACTTCTGCAGATGCTTCAATTGACCCACCAAATAATACAAATATACGTTTGGCAAAGCTAGTCCTCCCTCCATTTTAGGTCGCTGTAACGTTGTTAATTTTAACTTGCATCTTCCATTTGTCCATATGAATCTTGTAAAATGGGAGTTCAATTTATTAAATATTGATTTAGGTGTTATTACTGGTGAATGTGAAAATACATATAAACATTTCAGTAATATTATTGTTTTAATCAAATGTATTCTTTCTACTACCGCCAATGGCATTTTTGACCATATCCCCAGTTTCTGTTTAATGTATTCTATTAAGGAATATGCATTAGCCCTCAACGAATCTCTCGGTTGCAAGATAATGTAAATTCCTAGGTATTTAAAAGTATCAACTATTCTAAGTGGGGAATCTCTCTCAATCCCCAACTGTATTTCTTGCCGTGATGGCATCAATACAGATTTGTGCCAATTTATCTTTAGACCAGAAAATTCCCCAAAAGCATCTATAATATTCACCACTTCCTTTAATGTACTCTGGGAATCCCTCATATATAATATATAATCAGCATATAAACCAATATGTTCTGTCTTCCCACCTACCGTAATCCCTCTATATTTCCTAGACTAAATCTTAATGCTAAGGTCTCTATTGCTATAGCAAACGGGGGACCAAGGTTGTTTATATAATACACCATTCCATCTTATAAATTTTTTTCCAAATCTCTTCATCGTCACCCATAAAAACAACTATTCTATAGTCAAATGCTCTTGCCGTATCCAAAAATGCTAATGCACTTGTTTCTGGGATATATTCTTTTAACTGTGCCACTATTTGTGTTCTTCTTATATTTATTGATCTTGATTTCCCAGGCATAAATCCTGTTTGATCATTGTGAATGATAGATAAAATAACTGTATTTAACCCTTTTGCGAGGCTTTTCGCTAGGATCTTATAATCTATATTTAATAGCAAAATCGGCCTGTAAGAGGTACACTCCCTCAGGTCTTTATCTGGCTTTGGATTAAGTATAACTGTGGACTCATACATATAATCTGGTAATACTCCTCGTATGAAGGCCTCTGTATACATCTCAGAAGTATATATACAGTATATAGATATTATAGCACCAGTTTTATCTAACGGTATCCCGTCTGGGCCAGGGTATTTACCACTTGCCATGGCCATAACGGCCATTCTCACTTCCTCCTCAGTGATCTCCTCTTACATCATTGAACTTTGATCTTCTGTATGTTTAGGAAACCCCAAATCATTTAGATACCTCTCTTTATCTTCCTCTGCATATGGCTGTGTGGATGTATACATTGTAACATAGTATTCATAAATCTTTTAACTATTTCTTCTACCATATGCACCTCTTCTCCATTCTTATTTCTAATTTTGGGAATCACTGAGGTAGGTGTTTGCTGTTTTACCAGAAATGCTGACAGCTTACCTAGCTGATCTCCCTGCTCGTACTTTCACTGTTTTTGGGAAAAAAAAGCCTACGCTTAGAATTAGCAACTATATGGTTATTATATTTGCTACAGAGATTTTCCTCATCTTTGCTGAATACTATCTGTACTATTTGCTATAAAATCCACCTCTGTTTTGATACATGCTCATGCTAACTCATCCTCCTCTCTCCTATTAGCCCATTTTATATATGCTATTGTGGACCTTAAGGCCCCCTTAAATATGCCTTAAAAGTGTCCCATACAATCCCATCCATCTGGGACTCTTCATGAGCCTCTTGGAACACCTTTAATTGATCTATTATTCTATTATTAGTTCCTATCTTGGACAACCAATATGGATGTATTCTCCACCTGGGGCGTCTTCCCTTAGGGCATATTATTAAATTACATACCATAGGTGAATGGTCAGACGACCCGGGGAAGATAAACAACTGAATCCACCAATGGTATTATTTTCTCATTACCCAGTATCAAATTTACCCAGACATACATCTCTTACCTGGTACTGAACAGGAATATGCTCTAGTATGAGGATTCTTCATCCTCCATATATCTACCCCACCAGCCTCTTGTAAAAATGTCCTAAGTATGCCCATTCCCCCTACTCGATCATTAGTGAACCTTTCATATCTACCTAAAGCTGAGTCCATTAACATATTAAAATCTGCCATACATATAACATGTGCATCCGGATATTGTGTCATAAATATCAAAGCTTCCTTCAACACTTTCCTATTAGCTGGGGGAGGATTACAGAGTCCTACCATACACAAATATAAATATATATCTTCCTTCCAAATCTTTGTTAACCTGCATACATTCCCAAGACCCAGTTTGACATACCATTAATGTAACACCCCTTCAATATGTTGTATGGCATGTATGACATGACCATTGAACCCAGGGTTTTTTTTTTTAAGACAAACAAGATGCTCTGTGATCATATGAGTTTCTTGCAAAAATATTATTTTAGCCTTAGATTTATGCAAAATTGAAAATACTTGATTATGCTTCTCTGTTGTCCCAAGGCCTCTTACATTCCATGTTAAGAATTCACACTGATCAGCCATTCTCATCCCATCGTATGTATAAACAATGTTGTAAACCCATCAAAGGGTGCTCCCTCATCTCATTTCTTCCCTTTTCCTGTGGTGAGACCCAGCATCAACCATTATAAATAATGCATTTATACTCTTTAATTGCATACACTCTGTTCTTACCATCCAGTCTATCTCAATCATACCCCAATAAAGAAATACATATAACAAAAAAGAGAAAAAAATAACAATGAGGCATTGATGTCATAAAGCATCTGCTTATATGTAGGCAATATGAAATGTGCTCAACCTATCAGGGTCTGAAGACCCATTAATATTTCTCATCCATTTTTAACTAATTGACATAGGGGAGTTTAACAACACCACAAAAAAAAACCCTCCCCTGTGTATTTTATCAGAGATAATCTACATAAAGTATTTTACCCATAAATTTCTTCCTTAAAATGCATGTGCCTTTTACCCCGCCAATATGTGATTAATTCAAATTCATAACCAACAGCAAAAGTAAACCATCACAGTGCATGATTCCAATAAAAATGACTCAACTTCTAAAGTGCATATATCAGTATCCCCCCCACCCCTCGTGTATTTTACACACAAATTTTCTTTTTTCTTTTTTTTTTGAGATAAAGAAAACCCCCTTGAACTTCTAAAGTGCATACATCAGCACCCCACCCATTGTTTCTTCCCCAAAATATGTGCCACTCTCGTCAAAATATCTGTCACAATACCTTATTCAACCCAATCAAAGTGCATTGTTCAACATTATTCAACTCAATGTCAATAATTATTTCATAGAATTTTCATAGAATCCACAAAAAACACCCCAAAAACTGAGGAAAAAATTCCTACCCCCCCCCCCCCTTATCAACTTCCCAGATATTCCATTATCCTTCTCTTACCCTCCCTCATTAGTCTATTATAAGTCCGCTGATCAGGCTATCAATTAGCATCCACCTGCTAGCTTACTATTGTCACTATTATCTATAATTTAATTCTTAGTTATTTCTCATTTCTGCAGTTTATACTTTTTATTTATTCATTTATTCAGACAGAGCACGCTTATATGTTCTCATCCATTCTTGAGCTTGTTCTGGAGTGCTAAAAAAAAACAACATTGCCATTATCCACTACTCTCAATCAAGCTGGATATGCCATTGAATACTCTATTTCTCTTTCACAAAGTTTCCGCTTAATTTCATTGAATGTTGCACACTGTTTCTGCAGTTCCAAAGAAAAGTCTGGATATATGGATACTTCATTATTCTCAAACTGTATGTTGCCTTTTTGTCTCGCCTTCCACAACACTTGATCCCAATCTTTACAATTTAGTAATCGTGCTAATAATGGTCTTGCAGGTGCCCCTGGTTGTGGGGATCTTTCTGGAACTCTATGAGCTCTCTCTACTGAAAATGCCATAGAAAACTCTGCATCCGAAAATGTTGTTTTCAACCATCTTTGCCCAAATTGTCCCACATTTTGTCCTTCTACTTTTTTCTTCTGGCATACCCACATTTCTAATATTGTACCGCCACCTACGATTCTCTAAATCGTTACTTTTTTTGTTGTCACAATACAGTTTGTTTTTCCTTTGCTGTTACCTTTTTGTCACAGGGGAGAGTTCATCCTCTAAGGCTGATACTCTATTTTCAGCCTCAGCCATCTTTCCCCGAATATTTTTCATGTCCTGTCTAAGAAGTCCTATATCTTCTTTTTAACTCCTCCATTTTACCTGTCAGGATGCTACTACTCGATTGTATAACGGCCAATAGTTGGGTATTCATTTGTTTCAAGGTGAGCTTTGGTTGCCTCTAAGTTTTGTCAGCTTGGGATGCGCTCGTTTTTTGTATACCGGCAGTTGGCAGTCCACCACTCAGTGTCTGAGGAGGGCTACTTCCGCCATCCTGTTTATCCATCCTTGCGAACTCTCGGAGCCGCTCTGCCACTGTCTGCCGGTCCTTACTCATAATGACAGCTCCCATTCACCGAATCATATCCCCTTGTTTGGGTCCTCAGATACTGCCGGGGATTAGAGGCTGAGCACGGAGCTCACGCTGACCACATCCCGCTAACCACTTCCGTCCATGGCAGCGGAAGTAACACCCTCATCTCCACATGCTTGATGTTTTAAAGGTGTTCCCCTCCTCTATCTATAGTGTGATAGGTGCATAGACAGACCATTTTCATGGTGGATAATAGCTTGTCCACCAGGAAAAAATCTAGGCGGAAACAAGAATTATGTCTTGGAGAATAATATGTAAATGTTTTCTCACTAGCATGCTGGCATCTCGAAACATCATAAAGTTCCTCTGTAATATGGACCTTTATAAGGTAATTGTAGCCATCCACTTTCTAATAAATACTTTTATGAGTTTGATGGACTTCACTATGGTAGTGTTTTTGTTTATCCATTTTTGAGTCACTATGGGACCCATCACCTATGGATGTTTGCTTTCCTCCTGTGATGATCCACTCTACTCACCTGCTTGCTTAAGTGCAATAATCCATTATAATTTTTGTCCTGCCGATTCGGTAAGAGGTGTGTGTTGGAGGGTGTTAGCGGTGGGGATCGCTTTTCAGTTGCACGCTACTTTACTGGAAGGATTGATGCATTGCAATTTATTGGACTATTTTTATCTACACAGACTTTACTGGTGATATATGTGGAAAAAGGAGGAAGTGCTTGGCGCTGCCAATATGTATGTAAAGTGAAACAAATTCGTGTACATATAATGGGAAATTCTATGCATAAATATCACGAAAATGAGATTACAATAAATAGAAAAAACAGGAAATACAATGCAATGAATATATAAATAAGTACGTAATGTACTGATTGCAGGATTAATAAAAAGAGATAAAATTCAATCTTGTGGTATAAAACCCTTCCAATAAAGGACAACAGTAAATGAGCATAAAATCTATAAGGTAATGTAGATACAAAACATAAAAAACCTTTTAAAATGTATATAGATACAACTGGTGCCCTTGAAGAGAGGATTAAAGAGTGACACTGTTAATAGTGCAACACATGTGGTAAGCACCACTATGCAGAAAGGAAACAATTCTTGTGCCAACCAACTATTAAGTACATAGATGTGCAAATGAATGCGGAATGAGCCGGATAATCACTGTGCAGTAGATGCTAGATAAAGTGCAAAGTGAAATGAATAAAAAGAGTGAGAAAAATGGCTCAAAAGTGTTGATTAAAGATGCCTTAGTAAATAAAGTGTCAGGTGCTAAAAATAGTGGTCCACAGTGGTCTAAGTCCCATAGGGCTCTAAGAACCTAGTGGGGTACACAGGTAAAGAGGTTACAGTGCACCCATAGGAATAGTGGTTGAAAGCTAGAAAATAGAAAATGAATAATAAAATATAAAAACTCAAAAATGGATATGTGTCCTTATATAGGGTGCATCCAAAACAATGGCGTGCCACTAGAAGAAATGCGCAAGAATATGTGGTCAAAAAATGCAAAAAAAGTGCAAAAAAAAAAAAAAAAGGAAGAGTCCCCAAAAAGCGTATACAATTTTAACAGTCCACAATTATAATAAGGTGCCAATATCCCAGGTGCCACGGGGTGGGTGGTTATAGGGTGAAAAGTCTGGTGCTCCCCTGTCCCGTGGATCCGGTGCTCCCCTTTCTAGTAAATGCCGAGCTTACCAGAAGAAGCTCCCCGCACAGGGGTAGAGCGCAGGTCGATATTTTAGGGATCGCTCCCCAGGAAGAGGGGTCCGGTCTCTGGTCCACTTTAATTACTCCAATTCCCCGGGTCACACTTGCTTAACGTATTGGTAAGGATATCCCAGCCTTAGTGCTCCATAAAAGCCATCCCAGGAAATGTATAAAGAAATGCCTCCAATGGTGAAATATCGCTTAACAATCTTTATTGCATCAAAGGTAAAATCAGGTACTCACATAAATAACAGCAGTAACAATCATTCATATGGCTTAGGAGCCGCAAAGTCCTCTCTTAGCGGTGTAGTAGTGAGCGGCGTGTGTTCCACCGACTGGATCTGTGTCCCAAGCCGACCAAACAACAAAAGCGGAAGTGATGCGGTACGCTACTCCCGATGACGTCAGTGTGACGAAACATGTAGAGTGCGTACTCTCATTTTTGTGATATTTATACATAGAATTTCCCATTATATGTACACGCATTTGTTTCACTTTACATACATATTGGCAGCGCCAAGCACTTCCTCCTTTTTCCACATATATTGTATAATCTCTTGTAGGTTATATTCTGAAGTGGGCTGCAGCCAATCGGATTACATTTACATTTGCAATTTCCCCTACCACCTTTTCCTTTTCCTAAGCGCGGATTCCCTTTTGTCTTTCACTGGTGGTATATGGTCACTCATGTGTCACACACTTATTTTTTATTGATTACGGTATATCACTTTAGCACTGCTTTATTATGTTCCCTTTAAACCCTTAACTGCTAATATGTACTTTTCAATACCCCCAAGACTTAGTAATCCCTAAAACCTAAAATGCATTTAACCAAATCCCTAAACTAATTTCTAATAGTAACTAAACTCATCTTCTATATTTTCATCCTGTCCTACACCAGCAGCTCTTCACATGAATCCTCCACAGTGCAAGCTTAGTATGCTTTTCAGAAACAAATGATAAAGTGGAATTTTCTGTTGAAAGATGATGTACTTTCTTCAGTGACACTGTTAAAGGAGTACTGATCTTTTTTGGGGTTAATCATTGTCTCTGTAGGGGTGACAACCAAAAAAGTGATGGCGAGCAAAAAGTGATGAGCTAATTGATTCATTAATCAAGCAAGTCAATAAATTGCAAATTTGTTGATTCATCTGAATAATTGCAGTCAGATGTGTCCAGTCTGCAATTCATGCGTCATGATTACCTGGATTCCTATAATGTGTCATTCTCCACTGACAAATGTACATGCCACAAGCAGGTGCATCAATAATGTATAAATTGTTGATTCTACTGATTCAATCATCTCTATTAGCAAATTTCACATTAACTGTATCCGTATGATTTAATGTCATTTCAACTAATGCTGAATAGTGCTGTTGCTGCACTCATACTGCTAATAGGCTTTATTGGAATCAGCAAAGTGTAGGGCAGTAATATAGATGCACCACTGTCATAACTCTTATTCTTATAGTATTTGAAAGGGCTAGAAGGTGTGACCTTCCAACACGATTCTAGCTCTTTTTTTTTTTTATTTTTATTTTTAGCTCCGTTAGTTTCACCCTTTTATATCCACCCCTTGGCAAACCTTTGTGTGGAGACTTGACCAGGTTGTAGTGCCGCAAAATACTGTTTTTGCAAGTATTTCATAATAATGTTTTTATAAACATAAGCTTTAACTTTTTGCATGGGGTCACAAACCACAAGTATTTTCATGACACATATTTGAAAAAAAAACATTCTAGAAAGTAACAACAAAGAAGATATAAAATAAAATAGTATAGTTATGACATTGGCATTGGCATTATACAAATCACAAGACACAGATAATGGTCTATTGTGATAGTTTTATCATAGTATTTTAATGCACAAGGCAATTACATTTTGCCATTATTTTTCTAAACTAAACTTAATTATATCCTGCAAAATATCATGTTTGAAAGGTACTGAGAAATTATATACCCAAGATTTATTGCTTCATAAAATAATAGCTGTGATAATGAACTCACATCCTTCTGAATTCAGATACTAAATGGAAACAATTTATTTTATTTAGAAGAAATTCTTCCCAGTTGTACTATATTTTAAGGCATTTTATTTCAGCTGTTTGTAGCATACTGAAAGAGCATGAAACAGAAAGTGATAACTCAACTCTGAACTGAGCAAAAATCATTGTGTGTACAGCAGTAATAAACAAGTGGCTTGGAAAAGAGACTACAGAAAAAATTTGATAATTCCTTTACAACTTAGTGTGCCTATCACCTTTATACTGTAGAGGTAGCCCTTTTGCGAGCTAAATGATTATGGCCTTCTAATTCTTTTAACCATACCAATTCTGGAAGTTGGGAAAGGAGAACACATTTTAGCATAATAAATTAGCAGTAGTGCAGTGAGAAACCGTGTCTAGATGTGGCTAAATGATGGTTTAAAACCCATATGCCCAACTTGAAGCTGAGCCACATGCGCCCTTAGTTACCTACTTTTGTGGCCCTTGAGCTCCAGCAAATAAAAGTCAGTGTTTTTCCTGCACAGGTACTTGCCCAGAACTGATCAGCACCTGGAACAGTGTGGGGAGAAGTATTCATGGACATCTCTATCACTTTCTGTCATGAGACTTATGGCATAGAGCAGTGGTCCTCAACCCTGGCCTACAGGGCCCACTAACAGGCCAGATTTGCAAGATAACTGAAATACATCCCAGGTGATATCATTTGCTGCTCAGTGATTGCAGTACTCTAGTCTGCATCTCCCCAAGGTAATACTTAAAATCTGGCCTGTTAGTGGGCCCTGAGGACCGGAGTTGAGGACCACTGGCATAGAGTATAGCTGTCAATGCCCTCCTCCTACGTAGCTTTGAGATCTGTGAAAACTGTGTGTATATGTGTTTTTTTTTTTTTTTTTTTGAGAAGGTGCTCTTTGTAGCACCATGTGTACTATGAGAACTACTGCATGATACTATAGTATCTGCACTGCCAGAAACAGGGCCAGGACATATATTCACATTTTTTTTACATTAATTTTTCTGTGCTATCCATTCCCTTTCTCCTATTGTTTATATATATTTTTTTTTATCTTTTATAATGTATCTTACTGTGGGAATCATTAAATGTGGTGACACTTATTTTAAATGGAGCTTCAGGTATAAAAAAAGCAGGGGTATTAGTCTGTAAAGGAATTTAAATGCTAGTGATCTCAAGCAGCTTCTTGTAACTTAATGTAGTTTCTGACAGTCTCCTCTAAGCATTTCCTCAGTCTCCAACCACTTCTCTGGCATTTCTACAGTTTATAACCATCTTATGTAATATGTCTTCAGGCTTTGACAGATTTCTATAGCATTATTAGCATTATAAATGCTAAATTTACTGCATAACCCCCATAATGCAGCTTCCCAGGGGCCCTTTAAGCAGCCTTTTTTGCCTCATTCCTCTGTGGATGAATATGTGCAGCTGCTAAGAGTTAAAGGCCACCTTTCTTACCACTACATATGCATTATGCAGTTGACAAGAGGTTAAAAGTTTGCTTCTAAATCATAACACCAAAATGGCTTAGTGACTGGCACTTCTCCCTTGCAGCACTAGGATCATCAGCTTGTATCGTGACTAGGACACATTAGGACTAGGTCTGCAAAGTGTTTTAAAGTTCCTCCTGGACTTATGTGGGTTTACTCTCTGAACAGTGATTTCCTTTCACACTCCAACGACATGTTGGTTAATTGGCTCCTGTCTAAATTGTGTATGCATGCGGGGCTTTTTATTTGTCAGGAACGCAGTTCCAGCACCTCCAGCACTGAATGAATGTAGAGGCAAGGGGTTCAGGGTTTATTGATGCTAGCTGCTGGGGGGATCTGTTTTTGCTGGAGGGGATTTATTTTTGTGGGGCGGGGGTGTCTATTGTTGCTAAGGAAGTCCATTGTTGCTGGTGGGGGATCTACTGTTTCTGGGGGTGTGTCCTATGTTGCTGGGGGTCAGTTGTTGCTGGGAGGGATCTAGTGATGCTGTATGTAGGGAAATCTGTTGTTATTGCTTGGGGAGGGGGTATTTTGTTGTGATCCATTGTTGCTGGCTGCTGGATAGTATATTGTTTCTGGTTCCAGGAAGACCTGTTATTGCTTCTGCGGATCTTTTTTTGCTGGGGGAGGAGATATTTTTTTTGCGGTTGATCCATTGTTGCTGGGGGGATTATTGTTGCTATCTGAATGGGATCCATTTTAATGCTTTTCTTATTATCATTAACAAATTCAATACAAATTACTTTGTACCTCAATTGTTACTTGGTTCTATATTCTCTAAAATGGGTAGTACTGGGAGGTGGGTAGGGGGTGGAACCAAGGAATGGTGCAGGAGGTGGGTAGGGGGTGGAGAAAAGGGATGACTCGAAAAGGGGGAGTACAGAATTTCAATGTCAATGTCTATGTTGTCTATATAGGGTTATTAATATGAAACACTAGAGCAGTGGCTCTCAACTCCGGTTCTCAGGACCCACTAACAGGCCAGGTTTGCAGGATAACTGAAATACATCACAGGTGATATAATTTGCTGCTCAGTGATTGCAGTACTCTAGTCTGCATCTCATCAAGGTAATAATTAAAATTTGGCCTGTTAGTGGGTTCTGAGGACTGGAGTTGAGAACCATTGCACTAAAGCAAGACTGCATTTTTAGCACAATTCATATTTTTATTTCCATTGCATTTCCCTTTAGTGTCACTGGTACATTTAGTGGAAAACTTGCTATAGCAAAATCTCTCTTCTTCACATTGCTGTGTGAATATTATATATTATCATTCATCCTCTGCAAATTGACCTGTATTACCTAAGCTATCCTAACAAGCTTTATTGCTTTATCATTTTTCCCTCTGCCTTTCCCTCTAAATTCTTTTATTTGAACGCATTCTCAGTAGGGTAATCACAGATGTCGAAGAACAATATAAGGACTAAAAGACAGTTAACGTATTCAGGCTGTAACTGAGGTCACTGGCTACTTAAAGCTAAACTTCAGTCACAAGAAAACAGTGTTATTTATTTGTGTTACTGCATCCTTGTTCTTCAATTGTATCCTTAGATGCTCCTGTAGTACACAAGATTGAAGAATAGGTTGCCTTTTCTCAATTGAGAGGTTGCTTATTTCTCCTGACTACCACATGCCACGGGTGCCTTCTCTACACCCGCCCCCCTGTAGATGATTGCAAGCATGCTAATGTCACCAAGATGCACTGATGCTCAAAAAAACCCTACTCTGTTGCCCTGATGGAGTGTGCAGTGCCCTGTAAATGGCTGCTACCTAGTAAGACAGGATAAGGTAGCATTATCAGTGTTGCTAAAAACAAAGTCTGCTTCTCTCAACTTTGTCCCAGCATGTTACAACTTCCAACCCCCCGTCATTCTACAGGAGAATTCTAGAGTGAATAACAGGTGGAAGCTAAAGTCAGTACTGAATGTAGGTATAGGCTCTCCAGCAGACCTCACCTTGTCTCCTTCTAGCGTTCACTGCACCTGTGTCAGAACTTGTCAGTGTGTCCAATGATCTTCAGCTCCATGCAGCACAGGCTGCACTGGATGAGCTCTTGGGTAATGGCTAGATATTAATGACAAGTCCCTCCCTGTTAGAGGGAAATGATTGTGCCTCATTGTGATGATTTGGGAGCAGGAATATAATGAAAGCTCAAATGCTGGAGCAAGGGGAGAAAGGGAGTGCAGTTCTCAGCCATACCACTACCCTTTGTCTTTCACAGAGCAGTCAGCATCCTGTGTTGCCAGGCAGCAACCAGTTGCAAGACACTGCATTCTGGCAGGAAAGTAGGTTTAAATCTAGCCTTGCCTTTCTCTATCAACTCCTGTCTACAGAAAAGAGCAGCGTGTGCTGTTTCCAGTTATCTGAGGAATTGCCCCAGCAGGAGGCTTTATTTATTTGTCTTGTGCTTTACTGCAGTGATGACTAGGAAGTTCTGTGTCCCCTGCCATCAAGCACGGGGCTGCCCTCAAGCACTATGGTGGTTCACAAGAGCCAGCCCACATCATGTGCATATCTTGGAGGGTTTTGAGAGATGTAGCGAAGCCATGAATTTTTTATATGTTACAGGTGCAAGGGGGGTTCAAGTTTTTGGGGTTTTTTTTTTTATGTTATCTGAAGTTGAGCTTTAAATTTAGCTCAGTAGCTCCAATTCATTTTAGTAACATTCAGGCACTGGTTGAGCATACCTGAAATACGTAGAATTTTCAAAGTCACTTCCTGTTTGCATTGGCAAGCTATTATAGATGTCAGCTGAGTGAGGTTAAAAGAGTTTTCTTCGTATTCTTACATAGTTACATAGTTACATAGTTAGTGAGGTTAAAAAAAGACATCAGTCCACCCAGTTCAACCTATGATGTGTGTGTGTGTGTGTCTACTGTTAACCGTACATTGTATACCCCTGTATGTTGTGGTCTTTAAGGTGCCCATCTAATAGTTTTTTGAAACTATCAATGCTCCCTGCTGATACAACTGTTTGCGGAAGAGAATTCCACATCCTTACTGCTCTTACAGTGAAGAACCCCCTGCGTATTTTAAGGTTAAACCGCCTTTCCTCTAGTTTTAGTGAGTGGCCATGCGTCTTATTGTATTTCCTTTCTCTGAATAGGTTTTTCCATATGCTAGGGTTTCCAGTACAATATTTGTACATTGATATCATATCCCCCCCCCCCCCCCTCAATCGTCTATTCTGAGATGAGTTCCACTGTCCACTGCTATATGCAGCAGCCAGACAATGTGATTATTGCAAGGCAGACACAGATACTGACAGGATTTTTGGCAAATACTGGGACTATCCCATAGAACTCAAGCTGGTTTAGGTATATGGTCCAAAAGTTATGAAAGTTCCAAACACGTGACACACAGATGGCTGAAAAGCTTAGACAAGTTGCATGTTGCCAGTAAAACTTAAAGCTAACAGAAGAGATTCTGTATTTAAATGTAACTGTTACATACATTTCACAATGCATTTCTTACAGTACAATGCAGTCAAAAAGCAACATTTTGAACTATAAAAGAGACACAAATGGGTTCTGGAGTCAAAAAGCATCTCCTGGCTCATTATTTAGAATAATAGGTGTCAAACATAAGAACTGCATTACACTGGA
The DNA here is from genome assembly GCF_965119305.1 of Pelophylax lessonae. Taxonomy (NCBI): domain Eukaryota; kingdom Metazoa; phylum Chordata; class Amphibia; order Anura; family Ranidae; genus Pelophylax; species Pelophylax lessonae. Next base: position 619,658,222 of record NC_138768.1, on the reverse strand, counting down.
ACACTTTTCCTTAACATGTTAAAGCATACAGAAAAAAGTAGCAAACTGTTTTTAATATTTCATACGTTTACATTTTTATCTCTATATGTTTTTCTTCTTTACTGTTTGCAATTATATATGTTTATATAGGCTAACATCAGCTTACCTCACTTGCATTAATTTACATTCTTTGTACAATGAAGAAAAATAGAAGCATAATGTCAAGCATAGGTACAGCCTCATTTGGTAACAGTATATGGGTTACTTACTAGAGGGAAATAGGCTATTTACTTTGCAAGGGAAGTTACACTTTGTAAGGGAAGTTGCCCCAGAGCATAGTAAATAAGGGGAAGTTTCACTCTACAAAGAATACCTTATCAAATGCAAGGAGAATAAAAATAAAAAAATGCATTTTTTTTCTTGCACATGATTGGATGAAGAATGTCAGAAGATTTTCACCTCATTTACTAAGGTCTGGGGAAAATGTCCTTGCAAAGTGTAACTTTCCTTGCAAAGTTAAAAGTCTATTTGCTTTTAATAAATCAACCCTTATATGTATAAAGATTGCAGTATGTGCTACTTAACACTGCACATTAAAGCAGGTATGTCCTGCTAGTGGCCCTGCAAACAGTCCATGCAAACAACCAGCACAACAGTGTATCAAAATGAACTAGTGCCACCAATGGAAATTTTTTTATGACTGGAGGAGTCACTTGAATTTACAATTAACTTGCTTATTTGGCATTTAGTATGTAAAGTTTTCATTAAAACAGTGCATAGATCAACAACCAATTAAAAAGGTGTATGTGTTCATTATAATAAATATATATAAATATATGTATAAAACCACTTTTGCCAGCATTAAAAGAGAACCAGCGAAAGGCATGCTTATGACAGTATTTTAGTTTATACATTACTGTGTAGGCTTGCTATAGTGTACCTGTGTTAAGCCAAAAACAGAAATTGAAAGCAGGCACTTCAGACATTTTCAGAAACCTTAAACTTTGTGTGTTCTGGTATGCAAACTTTTGTTATCGCTTGTTGCATACCCATAGGATTGGCCTACCCAAATCCTACATCTCTCAGCTAGCCAATGAACCTGGTAATCAGAATTATAGCACAGTAGTGAGGCATGGATGGAGGGGCACTAAGCTTTTATAGAGAGATTATAACATTTTTCTAAAGTGGTTGTAAAGGCCAAAGGATGTTTTCTATGCATGAAGGTAAAAAACCTTCTGTGTGTTGCTCTGCCCACAACCCCCCTTAATGCTCACCTGAGACCCCTTTCAATCCACCAATGTGCATGAGAGCCTCGGCTGTCCCAGGATTCCCTCTCCTCATTGGCTGAGAAAGCAGCAGGAGCCATTGACTCCCATTTCTGTCAATCGGCTGTCAATCAGCCTGTCACTGCTGTCAATGAGCCAATGAGGAGAGAGTGGGGGGCAGGGCTTAGTCACAGCTCTATGTGTCTTATGGACACACAGAGCAGGGCTCAGGGTGAGCACACAAGTGGCTTGCTATTGGGGGCACTGGTCAAGGGGGAGGAGCCAGGAGTGCAGTTGGAAGACCCAAGAAGAAGAGAATCGAGGATGCTTTGTGCAAAACCAATACACAGAGCAGGTATACATAACATTTTTTTTTTTAAGCTGAGCCTTTAATGCCACTTTAATAGGATTGTTTAAGAGCTTCTGGTGAAGGTTGTCCACAAGATATGTTAACATGCATGTAAGCACTTCTATGTTTCTGTTTTCATTAACTTCTGACCCCAGTGTCATTTTATGAAAGATGTATATTTCCCCTATAGTTTTGTAATATTTATTTAACTGAAGATGTCTCCAGAGCTTACTTTATGCAATTGCTGTCTTTAAGTTGCTGATATCATACTGGTAACGCAACCTATCTTCAGGCCATTAGTGCGCGTGCATGTATCAAATAGCAGCCCAATAGTTGAAACAAATGTAAACAGTTACAGAGCGATGGTATTTGATACTGTTATGCATATTTAGGACCTGAGAGGCAGTGCAGCCCAATGTACTAAAAGAAATTAACAAGAGCAAGAATAAGTTGTTATGGTACATTTGAACTGCAGGTTTATATAAACATGTGAATGTACACATGCATAGCGAATGTGATCCGTGAACCTATTTAGCAAATTTTACACTGATGTTCGAAGTGTACAGTGAGGTCATAAATTGCCTTGTACAGTGAACATACAAATAATGCTGCTCTTATGAATGCACTAAGAAAAATGTGAACACTTTATTTGAAAGCTAAGAAAAAAACATTTAAAAAACAAAGTTCATAAAGCCATGACCATGGTGGGCATATCAGCATATAAGTACACACCATACATTTTGTTCCTACACGCAAGGCACGTGAGTTTCTGTACATCATAAGTGCTCAAGTGTAGAGAATAGACCCAGTTGTGTAGCAACTCACAAATTTACTTAGAGTTGAGAAACTTAATTTCTGATTCTGGGCACAACTAAGAGGGATGAACTTTGAGAGAACGGTTGCAGTCTGTCTGGAAAAGTTAAAAGGGAAATTTCCTATGTGATAGTCTATTACATGTACTTTTCCATAAAAAATTGATGATTTAACGAGCATGTAGTAAATGCAGATGAATACCTCATTATTGGTCAAAAAGTAGCAAATTACATATAATAATGGAAACATGGGCGTAGCATCAGGGGTCACGAATGCGACCCCACCCATGCTCCAGGGGGGCCCAAGCAGCCTCCATCTGACATTAGAAGTTATGTCACTGTGCCTGTGTCATAGTTGAAAACTGTCATGATTTTGGAAAGGTGACTCGACAGGACCTTGTCCCGTGCCAATCACAGCCACAGTAAGGCGGGTGCCCGCCAGCAGCACCGATTGTCACATCGGGCACTCAGTAAGGAGCTCAGCTGTCACAGGCAAGATAAGGAGAAGCACATCACAGCAGACAGAGATCCCACCCCCTCCCACAGCAGTTTATCAGGCGCTCTCACTGGAGACTGACTTGCACTAAGCATCTCCAAAGATGCGGTGTCCAAGAAGAGGCTTGCGCCCTAATTGGACTGGACTCATTTGGGTGGCCTCATAGATGATCATGCCCAGCCCCCCTTGGTGCATATGTGAGTCTGCTAACAGTGTCTGTTAAAGCAACATGCAGGATGCACAATGTAAGTCACAACTATATACTTACTGAGATTGTGTCCATGTTTGGATGATCATCATTTGCTCCCTACGAATGAGTAAATGATTAACAAATTTGGCTCAAGACAAGCTAAGTTGTCTGATATTCAACTGTATATGGGTGTGATTGGGATCTGCAGTCAGACTTGTACTTGTTCTAGAGATTTCTTAATTATGGTTTTGCCAGTGTTGGATTGGAAAGGAATTTTAACTCTTAAGTAATTTGGACCCTTACTTATTGGACATTAATCTAAGTCAGTGTTCACACCTGGTTCTGTAAATACTTGTGGTCTAACAAAAGTTGGCGGCTTTTCTGAGGAAAAACTGGCAGCTATGGTTATCAGTGATGTATTAAAACTGCCACATGGGTCCTGGGCAGTTCTCACATAAACATTTAGGTCCTCAGGCCCTTCTCCCTAAATCCCCTTGGGTCCCAGATATTTTTTATTTTATTTCGATGGTGCCTCGGCTCTGAAAATATACCTTTTAGCATTCTACCTTAATGTAGTATACATTATTTATGGGCTAGCCTGTCACTACATACTGCTCACTTACTGCCCTGTCACTAAGTACTGATTACTGACTTCCCTGTCCCTACATACTGCTCACTGACTTCCCTGTCACTACATACTGCTCGCTGACTTCCCTGTCACTACATACCGCTCGCTGACTTCCCTGTCACTACATACTGCTCGCTGACTTCCCTGTCACTAAATACTGCTCGCTGACTTCCCTGTCACTACATACTGCTCGCTGACTTCCCTGTCACTACATACTGCTCGCTGACTTCCCTTTCCTTGCATACTGCTCACTGACTGCCCTTTCCCTGCATACTGCTCACTGACTGCCCTATCACTGCATACTGCTCATTGACTTCCCTGTCACTGCATATTGCTCACCATCTTCCCAGTCACTACATACTGCTCACTGACTTCCCTGTCACTGCATACTGCTCACTGACTTCCCTGTCCCTGCATACTGCTCGCTGACTGCCCAATCACTGCATACTGCTCACTGATTTCCCTGTCACTACATACTGCTCGCTGTTCGCCCTATCACTGCATACTGCTCGCTGACTTCCCAGCCACTACATACTGCTCACTGACTTCCCTGTCACTGCATACTGCTCGCTTACTGCCCAATCACTGCATACTGCTCACTGATTTCCCTGTCACTGCATACTGCTCACTGACTACCCAATCACTGCATACTGCTCACTGACTTCCCTGTCACTGCATATTGCTCACTGACTTCCCAGTCACTACATACTGCTCACTGACTTGCCTGTCACTACATACTGCTCACTAATTTCTCTGCCACTACATACTGCTCATAGACTTTCTTGTCACTACATACTGCTAACTGACTTCCCTGTCATGACATAATGCTCACTGACTGCCCTGCCACCACTACATACTGCTCACTGAAGTCCCTGTCAATACATACTGTTCTCTAACGTCCCTGTCACTAAAAACTGCTCACTGACTGCCCTACCACTACATGCTGCTCACTGACCACCCTACTACTACATACTGCTCTCTGACTGCCCTACTACTACATACTGCTCACTGATCGGAATACCACTACATACTGCTCACTGAGTGCTCTACCACTACATATTTCTCACTGACTTCCCTGCCACTACATACTGCTCACTGACTGCCCTGCCACTGCATGCTGATCACTAATTTTCCTGTCACTGCATACTGCTCACTGACTGCCCCATCACTGCATAATGCCTACTGACTGCCCTGTCACTGCATACTGCTCACTTATGCCCTGTCACTGCATACTGCTCACTGACTTCTCTGTCACTGCATACGGCCCTGCTACTACATACTGCTTACTGACTGCCCTGCCACTACATACTGCTCACTGACCACCCTAACACTACATGCTGCTCACTGACCACCCTACTACTACAAACTGCTCACTGACCACCCTGTCACTACATACTGCTCACTGGTCGCCCTTTCACTACATACTGCTCACTCATCACCCTATTACTACATACCGCTCACTGACTGCCCTACCACTACATGCTGTTCACTGACCTCCCTACCACTACATACTGCTCACTGACCACCCTACTACTACAAACTGCTCACTGACCACCCTGTCACTACATACTGCTCACTGATCAACCTATCACTACATACTGCTCACTGACTGCCCTGCCACTACATACTGCTCACTGACTTCCCTGCCACTACATACTGCTCACAGACTTCCCTGTCATTACATACTGCTGACTGATTTCCCTGTCACAACATACTGTTCAATGACCACCCTACCACCACATTCTGCTCAATGGCCACCCTACCATTACATGTTGCTCACTGACAATACATTCTGCTCAGTGACTACCCTGCTCCTACATACTTCTGAATGACCACCCTCCCACTACATACTGCTCACTCACATTACATGCTGTGCACTGATACTACGTACTACTCACTGACTGCCCTTTTCCTACATACTGCTGACTGACACTAGATACTGCTCATTTATTCTGCATACAGCTCACTGACTGCTTTGCTCCTAAATACTGCTCAATGACCACCCCACCATTACATACTGCTCACTGACACTACATACTGCCTACTGACTGCCCTGCTCCTACATACTGCTCAGTGACCACCTCACCATTACATACTGCTCACTGACACTACATACTGCTCAATGACTGCCCTGCCACTACATACTGCTTACTGACCTACCTACCACTAAATACTGCTTACTGACCACCCTACTACTACACACTGCTCACTGACCACCCTGTCACTACATACTGCTCACTGACCGCCCTTTCACTACATACTGCTCACTGATCACCCTATCACTACATACTGCTCACTGATCATCCTATCACTACATACTGCTCACTGACTGCCCTATCACTACATACTGCTCACTGACTTCCCTGCCACTATATACTGCTCACTGACTGTTCTGTCACTACATACTGCTCACTGACCGCCCTTTCACTACATACTGCTCACTGATCACCCTATCACTACATACTGCTCACTGATCATCCTATCACTACATACTTCTCACTGACTGCCCTATCACTACATACTGCTCACTGACTTCCCTGCCACTATATACTGCTCACTGACTGTTCTGTCACTACATACTGCTCACTGACTTCCTTGTTCCTACATACTGCTGAATGACCACCCAACTATTACATACTGCTCACTGACACTAAATACTGCTCACTGACTGCCCTGCTTCTACATACTGCTCAGTGACCACCTTACCATTACGTACCGCTCACTGACACTTCATACTGCTTACTGACACTACATACTGCTCAATGACCACTCTACCATTACATACTGCTCTATTGACTGACACTTACACATTTTAAGGTAGTTTACGTTTATATTCTTACAGTGACATTTGTTTTATTTTATTTTATTAAGGTTTTTCTTACTATTTAGTTAGGCCTTGATAGTTAATTTCATTAAAAAAAAAGAAAAAAGTTGCCTAACCCCTGTGATCTTTAATCTCTTTCATATTGTTTTGGAAGATCTCCGCCTCTCAAAGGTTTCCTACCCCTGCTCCAGGGTATTCAAAAGAGTTTGGCGAAACTGTCCACATTTGACATACCTCGCAAATTCTTTTGAATTACCCTCTCATTATGTAGTGGTGGGTGGCACTTTTTCATCAGGGCCCACAAGCCTCAAGCTAACCCTCTCAATGGAATGTATTTAGTATGTGCTAAACCTTTGGTTATTTATTTAAAAAGTGCACTAGTTCACCCTCTCAGGCCCATCTAACATGTACAAAACATGGAATCATGGTGACAAGAAAAATAGAACATTGTGTAGAAGCTTTAATATGCAGCATAAATGGTATCTTTCACAAAGTTTTTGGGATGCTCACCACGTAGCTATATTATTTTGAACAGATAAATGTCTTTAGATAGTTTAAATGTGATAACAATAAATTAATCTGGGATTTTTTTTTTTTTTTTATTGAAGGTACTGTTGAGGAAGATAAAGGAGATGATCTTTTATTGGCATCAGTGAATGAGTTTTGGTGGTTTCCTCATATGTGGAGTCACATGCAGCCTCATCTTTTTCATAATGAGTCCTCTTTGGCAGAACAAATGATTCTAAACAAAGAATTTGCACAGGTACATTGTAATGTAATTTCATTGACTTAGCTGTTAAGGGTTTATTCAGTCAAATACCTCACAGATTACCTACATTCTACCTCAACATCCTACAACATTAGGTTTCTTCTAAAACATCTGAAATCTGCCACATGCAAGTTAATGGGTTTGATTTACTAAAAGCAAATAGGCTGTTCAATTTGCTAGAGAAGTTGAAACATTTTCTGGAGCTTAGTAAATGTGGCAAATTACACTTTGCAAAGGATAGCCAATCATGTTCAAGGCAAAAAACAAACCTGTATTTTTGTTGGAACACGGTGGGTGATTGCAGTCAGTAGAGTTTCAGCTCATTCATTATGCTCTGGGAAAAATGCCCTTGCAATGAGAACAGTCCTTTAACCTTTAGTAATTCAAGCCCAATATCTCATAGTTCTGCACATTGCAAGTAGCTATGTGGAATGTGTCTGAAAACTAGATAATAAAAGACCACTAGTAGCTGCTTGTTCTTGAGGCATGACTACTTGTGGAACCACTTCACTACTAGCTGTTTGCTCCATGTAATCAACCATAGTTGACTGTATTTGCCACATATCATTAGAAGTTCAGCTACAATAGAGGTTAAAGCGGTAGTATACTAAAAAAAAAAAAAAAAAAACCCTGCAAGACAAAGGCATAATGAGCTAGTATGCATTGCATACTAGCTCATTATGAAATACTTACCTTAGAGCGAAGCCCCGACACGGACCCCCGGACACCGCTGTGGGAGCTGACATGATCCCTCGGCGTCTCTTCCGGGATGGGCGGCTCCAGCGCTGTAAATGGCCGGAGCCCCAATGACGTCACTCCCGCGCATGCGTGCGGGAGTCATTTTCCGGCACTTCCCGGAAAGGAACTCTGAAGGTCCACTGGACCTTCAGAGCGCATGCACCGCTCCCATCAGCAGCTGCATGCAGTGCAAATATCTCCTAAACCTGCACGGTTTTATTAATTGTACCTACAGGTAAGCCTTATTATAGGCTTACCTGTAGTTAAAAGTCACAAAAAGCGGTATACTACCGCTTTAAGAATGCATTGATGTTATCTCTGGTAGCTGAGCACATTGGTTGTAGGGCATTTGGGGAATAAATGTCTGAATGTTTGTCTGAACTGTTGCAATTATCATTGATGTCCCACTCTATGGTGTACGCTTATGAAACTGAGAATTTATTTCTCAGTTCACTTCTCGGCAGTTCTCCAAGGAAAATTATCTCCTCTGGCACTCTGTTTATGAAGCGGACAACTTCAGTTCTCACAGGGAGAACAGAGAAGTTTTTCCTCTGAGAACGGCCGAGATCTGTGTACAAGTGAATGGGCCGCATTTAATCTCGTGAGACAAAGCAAGATTACAGTACGAGAAAATCACTGGTGTCATTTATTAAGCAGTGATAGATTATCACTGCTGAGTACATGTGCATTTGACCCCCACCTAATGTTAATAAAATAATTAGTCCCCCTACATAAATACATATATATATATATATATACTGTATACACACACACATACATTTTCTATATATATATATATATATACACACACACACAAACATTAAATATATAAATACATGTATGTGTATATATATATATATATATATATATATATATATATATATATATATACATATATATGGCAGGGGGACATGTTTACTGTATTGGGGGGTCTGATCGGGTCTGATCGAGGAAGAAGGAAGGAAGTCAATATTCTTCCTTCTTTCCCCTCAGTTCTCCCCAGATTCTGTCTTCTCTCCCTGATTCACCACCTCCAGGCTGGTGAATCTGGGAGTGTGAATTCTGGCACAGATCGCCAGGGAAGTGCGGAGATTGCAGCTTCATAAGCTGGCCGTTTCTGTGTCAGCCAATGACAGATTCTCTGTGTGTGCGGAGATGATCAGCGGAGAACATGTTCTCCATTGATCATCTGTTTTATAAACCAATAATGATCCGATATAAGCTGCGGTCAGCAGGATCACTGCTCATCTCAGTTCCAGAAATGGACACCTTAATTAGAACTGGACACAATTTCAATGAGTTGAGATATAGGTGCACTCCGTGCATTCAGTGCATATTTGACCTATACTTTAGTTTCTGGAAATTAGTTCCATTTGCATTGTATTTAAATTAATGTTATTTCCTTTTTTAAATAAAGCTGTATCAATTTGGATCATGCTTTGCTGGGGTTTTTCACCTTCCTCTGGATCAACTGGGTATAAAATTGTGTATACGGGATTGTATGATTTTTTTTTTTCAATCTGACTAACTATGTAACTAACTATGTAACTATGTACATGAATGAAGTTTGACAAAAGTGCTGAATATAAATATTGGCAGAGCAAGTACTTTGCAATTATTGGATGATAGTGTGTTATTAAAGTTGAAGACAGCTTGGTCAGTAAGGGGTAAGAGCAGAAGATCGGGGGAGCCACACGTCAGAACAAGACCTGCTGTGTGTAGACAATTGGGATTCTCAGCCGGGATCCCACCACGCCACTCCCCCAATGTGTTTCACTCTGACCACGGGAGCTTACTCATGGGGATGGGATGCATACCATACCACATACATACCATAGGGGTTAGAAAGGATAGACACAGTGGAAACGAGACAGTTTGTTTTGTGTAAATCTCTGCAAAAACAAGCAGGTTACACTATAGGCATGAAAAGGGTGTATGGTAGAGATGTTAAAAGTAAGAAAGTTGTGATTGTAAAGTCAGAAGGTTTGATTGGTTAGATAGGTAAAAATGCACAATTTACAAGACAAGGTCAAGGAGACTATGCAAAGCAAGATGTATGGGGATGTACTGTATATGTTTTGGGGAAGGCCAAATGACATGATAATAGTGAGTTCATTGATTTTTGTTTGGACAAGCTCGCTGTTAGTTACTTAAAAATAACAGATTTTCTATTGTGATTACAGGTTCAGTTTATACTACCTTTCTGAGCTTACACTAAAAACACAAGCAGATGATGCTGCATTTAGAGGCAATTTGCATAAGTTAAAACTAAGCTCTAAGCAAATAGCTAATTGCACAAAACATTTGTCATCTCTCTTAGCTACTTTTTGATCCAGGCATGTTGCCAAACTGCATAGCTAAATTTGGGGCTTCTCTTTTTATCTAATGCAGTTAAGTAAACATAACCAACCTTCTCCAAGCTGACTGATTTACTAGTGGTGGCATGACCACAGTGATAACATCACACTACCCACTGTTAACATCAGCAGGCTTCAAGTGTTAGCTTTCCAGAAATATACAGTCCAAGAAATACTGATTATTATTAACCTATAGTCCTAGAAGAGATCTGCTGCCAGTGGATCACTGGTAGCTAATACACATGGTAACAATCAAATCACAATGATATCAAAATGGTTACACTGCAGTATGAAAAATAAGGGGCCTAGACAATCAAACCGGTGTCTTTAAAATTAAGCTAACAATCAAATTTAAATAAATAAAAACCCTTTTTTGTGCAAACTGGAAATCAATAGCTATAAAAAAATACCCTCATGCGTTATATGAACTAAAATCCACTAAAAATTGTTAAATGAAAATAATCTCACAACTGCTATATACAACACCCTTCATAAACAAATATCAAGACAAATTACAGTTCTGGATATCCATATGAATCAAAAAATGTATATAAAAAATCAGAGTATAACAATATTCTAAGAGAAAACACACACGCACACAACACACACACACACATATATATATATATATATATATATATATATATATATATATATATACTTGGTGCACAATAACACACAATGGTAAATGCACTGGTAAATGCACTGGCACACTCATTTTAAATAAAGTGTAACAGTGTAAAAGCAGACTAAAAATTATCACCACCACATTCCTTTAAAAAAGATAAATCTTCACTCCAAAAGTACCCTCCACCACTCCTTAGGGCCCTTCACCGGTCCTTATGGAAAGCACTTACCAGACGTGTGTGCCTATCATCACACAAAAATAGACAAACACTGCTTTAGATGTTTTTAACAGGTGGTATAATTTCACCTAATGGCTCCCTCCTGAGTATAGCATTCTGCTCCTTTAAAAGCAGCTCTCCCAGCTTGAACATGTGAACATGAAGATATAGTGTAATATCATTAAACTTTATAAAATAAAGATGCCAATACACTGACAAAAGTGAAAGATAACAGGCTTCAATAGAAACAGATGTACAGTACAGATGTACAGAACAGTGGTATCAGCAAGATGAAAGCATGATAAAAGCATGAAAGCTGGGAAAACCAACAGGCTGTCAGCTCCCTGTCATGTAAATGACTAGAGGCTGAGGTGATGAGAGGGCTCCCCTTGTTGCTGAGTGCAGAGTACCCCTGAATGTGGTAACAGAGGGTGCTATGCCCAAAGATGCACAGGTTGCCTGAAAATGAAGCTGCCTGATGGTTCCAAATGGGAGGACACCCCAGAGAAAATAAGTAGCCAAAGAAGGTGATTCTCTGGAAGCGCTGGTGGATCTTGACAGATGGGTAGAGCAGGAAGCAAAGCCAGCAGCCAGGCCGAGGGTCAAACACAGGAGGTCAATCGGGAGCTGAGGCAGAAGCATTGTTGAGATCAAACCAGGGTCAAACACAGGATGTCAATCAGAAACAAGGCCAGGGCCAGGGCCAGGGTCAGGAGAGAATTCAGAAAAAATCAGGGGTAAGTGGGGTCAGTAATGGGTAATCAAGCAGAAGCACAAGGCACAGGAACACAGGATACAAAAGCTGACGATAATCCAGCAATTTATGAGAGGATCTGTTGTCTATACATAGGCCTGTGGACGCTGACAATTATCGCGCTTTGCGTTCATCGATGCACCATCGCACACACAGATTCACTATTGCCTGCCGCTAGCTAATGCACATGCGTGAATTAGGAAGGCCATACTGGACATTGGCATATTTGCCAGGCCTTCTTTGAATTCTTCTCTGAGACTCCCCCAATCCTCCCCGATCACAGCACACTCAGAAACAAATGAATAACAGTCCACAAAAACTCCCAGTGTTAGCAGTGTTGGACTCCACCCCTATATGTTTTGTCCACATGGACTTTCTTAAGGGAGATGCCAACGCTGGAAAAAAAAACCTCAAGTTTACCCTGTGCAGATCACTGCCTGGAGCCAGAAGCTCTAAGGCTCCATTCACACCTGAGCATATCATTTTCAGGCATTTGGGCAATTTTCAGGCATTTTTTCTGGAGTTTTTCAGGCGTTTTTGCAGGTGTTTGGAGGCAGGCATTGACATCCAACAAAAACACGTGTGATCTGCCAAACAATAAGCTCATGTACTTTTTTGAGCTTCAGGTGTTTTGCTTCAGGCGACAAAACTCTCATATGTGAACGGAAGCCATTGAAATGAATGGGATTTTGCTTGTTGGGCGTTTTGAGACTTTAGAAATACCGTAAGCGTTTTATGAGCTGATAAAGTGTGAATAGGGCCTAACAAAGTAACCCTAAGGAAGTCTGCAACAAATGGATACATTGCATTACAAAAGAAGAACAATAAGAAAACAAACAATTTTAACCTCTTATGTGCTGATTTATCTAATACACTACATGCTGATTTTACATAACATAATAAAAAAGAGACTGCAAACCACAGTCAATAAAAAATACTTTACTGAATATAAAAAAAAATGTTTATTAAAATGAAAATCAACTATAAAATCACCCACAAAAGAATCAATTATGCATGAATTAATAAAAACAAAATCAAATATCATATTCCATATTAAAATAAATAGCAAAAGACAATTCATTAAAAAAATGCACACACAATGAATATAAAATTAAATCCAACAAAATCAAATATGAGAATAAAATGATTAATAATTTAAGAACAATCAATTTCTACACAACCAGTATCAGACAGCATCACAGGGAGAATAAAAACACATTATGTGGAGCACCAAAATGGAAAAATACAAACATTCACAAATTAAAGTAAATAATGAATAACACATATGAAAAAAGCACCTAGTAATGGGACTAAAAACCTAATAACATCTTTGTATCACTGCAAAAACAGTTAATGACCCTTGGGTTTAAAAGTTTGTTATAAATACACCCATTTTGTTTCCTTCTGGGAGATGCATCTGAACCTATTTTCCCCCTCCAATGGGGTTTCACAGCTTCAATACCCCAAAAACTGTAGGGTCTTTATTATGCATCTCCCTATAATGTAGGAACAAACCATAATTCTTATAGCCCACCTGTATGTGCTCAGAGATTCTTTTAAGCAGTGGTCTCTTGGTACGACCCACAAATTGAAGTTTTCATGGACACTCCAGCAGATACACAACGTGTAGAATCACACAAAATAAAATTATGAATCTCAAAACACTGGGCAGTTTGTGTGAAAAAAAATGTTTTCCTCTTTTTAACATTGCTTCTATTATTTTTACACCCCCTACACATGCAAAAAAAGACGTTAGTAATTGAGAAAGTGAAATTCTTTTTAGGTGGGTCAATAACTCCTATTTTATTTTTATCGCCAAAACTAGGGGTCTTCCTATAAATAAATCTTGGATTCCTAGGCAACAATGGTCCTAAAATCCGATCATTTATTAGAACATGGCAGTAATTGCTAAATATATCCTCAACTTCTTAAAAAAACATGCCTGGAAATTTTAAGAATATTATTTTTAGACTTTTTTTGGATTTCGTTTAAGAGGAGTTTGCCGGTGCATTTAAGATTGTACTATTTTATGCACCAATAATATTTATATAGATGTTTTTTCACTTAGTTTATTGTTATACTTGGATTTTTGTATACACTTTGTGATTTGTAAATATAGTGAGAACTGCAATTTGTTTTATTATTTGGAAATTATTAGTATTTACAGTAAAACTAAAAGATCTTTAACTACTTTAAGACCAGGCCTTTTCTGGAACTTTTTGCTTACACTTTTAAATAAGTATTTCTTGCTAGAAAATTACTTAGAACCCCCCAAACATTAAATATTTTTATTAGCACAGACCCTAGACAATAAAATGGCGATTGTTGCAATATTTTATGTCACACCATATTTGTGCAATGATCTTTCAAACGCAAGTTTTTTGGAAAAATTACACTTTTATGAAATAAAAAAAAAACAGTAAAGTTAGCCCAATGTTTTTGTATAATGTGAAAGATGATATTACGCCGAGTAAATAGATACCTAACATGTCATGCTTTAAAACTGAGCATGCTCGTGGAATGGCAACAAACTACAGTACTTAACAATCTCCATTGGTAATGTTTTAAAATGTTTTAGATGTTACCTGTTTAGAGTTACAGAGGAGGTTTAGTGCTACAATTATTGCTCTTACTCTAAGAATTGAGGCAATACCCCACATGTGGGGTTTGAACACCGTTTACATATGTGGGCGCGACTTACATATGGGTTTGCTTCTGCGTGCAAGCATGGAGGGATGGGGGTGCTTCAATTTTTTTTTTTCATCTCCAAGGGCATAGAAGGCCCCCACTTGACTTGCTGCCCATTGATCCAGCAAATTGGATGATTTCCGCCTTTACCAATCTCTCCATTAGGCAGGGAAACAGCAGAGAAATGGCTCACCTCTCCCACTGCCTGTAAAAGTGATCTTGCAATGAATGTGCTGCTGAGACCACTTTAATTTTGTAGACAATCACCCACAGAACAAGAGGATACCGTGGTTATGGGAGCTTAGCCCCCAGCTACATCACTAGCCTAGTCTCAAAATACCAACCTAATCGCTCTCTTCGTTCCTCTCAAAACCTCCTGCTCTCTAGCTCCCTCGTCACCTCCTCCCATGCTTGCCTCCAGGACTTTACCAGAGCCTTTCCAATCCTATGGAACTCCTTACCTTTATCTGTCCAATTATTTCCTACTCTATTAGCTTTTAGGCGATTTCTGAAAACCCTCCTCTTCAGAGAAGCCTATCCTACCCACACCTAACAACTATACCTCAATTTTCTCCATCAGCCCATCCCCCACTGTTATTGCCTTTTGTTTCACTTGATCCTCCCTTCTAGAGTGTAAGCTCCAACGAGCAGGGCCCTCTAATTCCTCCTGTATTGAATTGTATTGTAACTGTATTGTCTTCCCTCACATTGTAAAGCGCTGCGCAAACTGTTGGCCCTATATAAATCCTGTATAATATAATATAATAAAAATGGGAGCTAGCTGTCATAACAATGGTATTTAGCATCAAATCAATGATTTAAATGTACTGTGGGTGGTCACCAAGGCCTCTTGCACACAGGGCATCTGTTTAGCCCCTTTGAATGCCAGAACTCCTGGCAGGAAAAAAGATGCTTAAAAATGTGCCTAAAGGTATGTATTGCATATGGGTTTAGGTGCATGAGGCGTTTGAGCGTTAATGCATTTCATTGGCCAGAATATTAATTTATTCTGGCCATTGGAATGCATTGACACTCAAACGTTAGATGTGTCTAGCATTTAGGAGCATCTATAATTTTTCTGCACCTCAGCTCCTCTCGGGAACGTGCCTTTGGTGGGTTTATTTTCAGTCTGCAAATGCTTCTCTTATAACATACTTTTTTTTTTTTTTTAAGCCCAGTGCGCATATGCCCTTATACTTTAGTAATCAAAATAAGATAAGTAGGACTTTATATATAAAGCTGCGGTATTGCCTTAACACAGTGCGCTTTTCATCATTTAAACAAGGTGCTCTTTAAGCTTCTGAATCCTGAACAAATGGAGTGCCAATCAAATGATAAAAAAGATAGTAAGAAGAGTTATTTTACTGACCTGTGCTCCAATCAGGAAGTTCATTCTGCAGTATTATGCAGACAGAATTCAATCGGACAGTACAAGGTGTACCCCCGTGGCCTGCATTTAATGAATAGGACCGAGTGGAGTGATATGTTGAGCAAAATATTGTTCTAGTATTACAGAATGTCTTTTTGAACTAATTCTAGACCCGAATAAAACATTTTCTGAAAAATACCAAATTATCTGCAGATAAAATATGATAGAATCAAAATATTATTAATGTCTTTTAGTGGAGGAAAAGATAAAACTTCAGCTGTCCAAAACTAATAGTCAGCTAAATGTGCATAGTGAATTAAAAGTTACAATGGGAGTTAACAGATAAGACTAGTTTGCATCATCATTTCTTTTGCCATTTCTGTTGCTATTCATAGTAAGAAAACCTTTTGTACTTTAATGTTATTATTCAACTTTCTTTATGACTTTAGAGTAGATATCCATTATTTCTGCTCTAATTATAGATGTCTACCGCAATTGCTATTTTCATAACATTAAGGCAATGTAAAAAGCCAGCGCTTGCTGTTTTTCCTTTATTGATAAGAAAGGTGTTATCATGCTGAATAGATGCCACCTATAGCTGCTTTTTATGTGGCCTTCTTTAATTGATGAATAGAATATGCTCTACATAAAATGCAAATTATTTAAATTTATATTAATGTAAATTCTGTATAATCCACAAAATCATTATATCTATTTAAAAGCGTACAATGGAATCCTATTGAGCATTTGGTGCATTCATTACCTTTTAAATAACCGTGTTTGAAGTATTGGGCAGGGCTCAAAAGTAATTACAGTGCTTTGCAATTAAATATCTAAAGCTGATTAGAATCCAGAACAATCCCACTTGGTTGTTCTGCATTTCAAATATGTAGTCTAAATTTGAAGGTTATAAATCTTTGAAATTACATTATGAAGCACATTGCTTAAGCCAAGAGTGCTATAAAAATACCTAATCAATTAGGAACTAAAATGTATTCAGCTTTCAGAAAAAGCATTAGTCCCAGGGAGTTCTAATTACTGTACAATAGTAGCAGCGTTTCTTTTTCTAAAGCCACAGTGATGCTTTTTGCCATGCATCTGTTCTTAGACATCACTTTCCTATAAAACTTCCCTTTTTACAGTATGTTATTCCAGGTGCCTATCCTACATTGTCAAGACAGAAGGTAAATTGTAACATACCGTAGAAATCTAAAACACACCAAAATAACAAGTACCTGCTTTGTACTTAAACAAATTATGTAAACTTACCAGCCATAACAAGGCCTGAATGTCTATTAACTCATACACTAACCTTTCACAAAGTGCAAAAGGGTGGCATTTGGTTCAAAACCACACTCTGGTATCTCCTTCACTGCTATAGCAAATATGCTAAATGCATAACAAGGAATTTAAAGTATTGGTATAGCCAACATTTTTCTCTTGAATAGTTTTGGGTAGATTAGGGAAAGATTAAAACCCCTATCACTATACTTTTTGCTGAATGTGTATCATTGGGGGCATTTTCCCTTCAATTCCTGTTCCAGAAATACAACAGGAAGTTATTGGAAATCTCCCAAAGTAAGGGAAATTCCCCTCTTAGACAGTTATTCACAATGCAAAGGACAACTACAATTTTGGAATTCCCCTCACTTTCCTTCTCAATGGCAATAGTCACCCGCACAAATAGAGGGGTGAATCTCCCCTATGTGGATATAGACAGCATACATCATACATGGGCTAATCCTTCCTCGCTATACCAAAAGCTAAAATAAAGGTTTTTCCTAGAGATACATTTGAAACAGGGTTGTGTAAAGCTCAAACATAACTTTTTCTAAATTTATACTATATAAGCTGGGGGGCTGGTAGGTATCCAATTGCATTATCTATGATACAGGTGTTGCTATATACTGTAAATACTATAGGTACAACTTTTGTTGTGCCATGGGAGGAAGCACACAAGGGTGAGTATAGTTGGGCTCTCTTGATGAAAGCCTATGACAGCCCTTTAGTTTTATTAGCCCCCTCCACACCAGAAGATTACAGCAGCAGGGGTGCGGGAAGGGGGGGTGCAAAATAGAGGAAGATTTTCACTAACGAAGAGGAATCAGCAATATTGTACATAAATTAAATTTATAATTTTTCCCCCCACAAATAGCACTTTCTTTTAGTGGTATTTGATCACCACTAGGTTTTTTTTTCTTTTTGTGCTATAAACAAAAAAAGACCAACCATTTTGAAAAAAAAAAAAAAAAAAAAAACTGTTCTCCTATAAAACATATCCAATAAAAACATTTTTAAAAAAAATCTAATTTCTTTGATAACATGTATTCTGCTACATGATTTTGGAAAAAAAAATCCCAATAAGCGTATATTGATTGGCTGGCGCAAAAGTTATAGCGTCTACAAAAGATGGTATATACTGGAATTTAATTTTTTACATTTTTTTTACTAGTTATAGCGGCAATCAGCGACTTATAGCGGGACTGCGATATTGCAGAAGACAATCCAACCTTAACTGACACTAACTGATACTTTGTGGGAACCAGTGACACTAATACAGTGATCGGTGCTAAAAATATGCACTGTCACTGTAGTAATGACACTGGCTGGGAAGGGGTTAAACATATAGGGAGATCAAAGGGTTAACTGTGTGCCTAACTATTGTTTTGGTGTTTACTTTCAGGTGCTTCTACTAAGGGATGTGCTGGATTTTATTATTAAACAAATTCCAGCACATCCCCGCTGACAGGATGGCGCTCTGCATTGTTCACTTATGTAGAGTTTTGTCCAGTGTGTCTCCTCACTGATCAGCGGGTACCCATGGGCATCCATTGATCAGCTTCTGCTGTGACTTATCACAGCACAAGCAGTGTGCCAGCAGCATGCAAATGCCCCCCCCCCCCCCGTGCCCGGAAGTGCAGAATCACGTATATATACATGATTCTGCACAGAGCGACAAGTGGGTAAGGCAGGACGTGATGGTGGGCCTACATGTCAAGACTCCTATATGGCTAGGTCAGTGTGTTCATCTTATGGGTCTCCTCTGGCTCATTAAAGGGTCAACCCTCCAGTTATTTATTTATTATTTTTGTACCTTGTATTTTTGTACTCCTGTACGCTTGTACATTGCACTTGTCTCCATGACAGCAAATCTTCACAACTATGGCGTGTTTTTTCTTATGTCTTAAATAAATAAATAAATAAAGATTACATAAAGAAAGAAAGTGATGGGAACATTTTGTGATACCATGTTACAAGGACCACAATACTACAAAAGCGTAGTTGCCTTGTTGAATGTTTACCAGGTCTAAACTATGTTACTGGAGCTTTTGTTAAAAACAAACCAATCCAAAAGACTATTACTCATTCTTATTTAATCCTTTAAAATGTACTATGTAATTTCTTTTTTATTATTATTATTTCAGCTCTCTTTTGCAGCAGAAGAATGCTTATACTATCTTAGACTTTGATAAAAGTAAAACGTTTGGAGTTAAAGTAATATTATTTATTGGTTAACTAAAAAGTCCAAATATGCAAGAGTTAGCCAAAATCTCCTAAAAGCTAACATCCAGGAAGCAAAAAAATCAGATGTATACAGAGCTTGTGACTAGTTTTTCCCCAGCACACACATATGACATCACAAACAGGCATCGCCAGATTGGGCTTTCTTTATTTAGTATAATATTGGATCCTTGATTGACAGTGTGGGAAACTATGCATACTTAGTCACCTAACCTGTCTCCACCTAAATGTCCATCCACACACACTGTAGCCATGCATTGACTGTTAAGAAATGTTTTCACAGTATATACTGCAAAGCTGTAATGTTGTTACTATGGTCAATCTCTCCTAATTCTGTTAGACTGAAGCCCCTGAAATACTGGCTTTTCATGCAGGATGTTTCTACTCTTTTTAATTAAAAAAAAAAAAGGACATACTGTAATATAAAACAGGGTGTCATGGTTCCGTACCAACCTTAAAAGCCTAACCTAGATAGTCTTTACTACGACTGTGATTTTCTTTTCTCCACTCTAATAAAAATGTTGTTTTTGGCTCTGTGTCCCTGTTGAAGGGATTGGCCATTCTTTCTGTCCTGACAAGAAGTTCAGCCATTACATATACAAAGTTTAAAATTGTAAAGACATACAATAAAAAATAACATAATCCAATAATTCCATGTACATGATTATATTTCTACTATATATTGTAAAAACCACATCATCAGCCCTTGTAGGGGCGGGTAAAAAATGGCTTGCTGAAAGTTTCGATGCAGTTGCCTGGGTTACCTCCCGCTTCTTCAGGAAAGCAAAATACAGTCAGACTCTCAGTATATGTAAACATTCATGTCAACAAAATCAAACAGTGTTCAACATACGACCAGCTGCTGCTAACACCATTCATTGATAGGTTAGTCCAAAGGAGGTCTCAGCCATGAATCATCAAGACTTTCAACATACGTAAAAAGATGGTCTGTAGCGGCCTGGTCGGTAAGCTGGCAAAGAGGGGATGGGGATGCCCCCTGTGTCTCCCTTTCCTGTCGGCATATTTGTGTGGCTGTGATGACAAATGTGATAAAGTTCTTTATAAGATTATAGGGTCCCTTTATGCAATTGCTCTGTTAACAATTTAATTTGTTAATGTCTTCAGGGCACCTCTGGCATGTAACAATGTGTTTTGTTATCCCTGTTGTATTTGGAAAGGAATATTTCTTCTCACAATATTTGAAAACTGCAGCTTTGCTCTCAGCAGAAATTACATTGTGGAAATATTTCCAAATTAGATGTTGGTCTCACATTACTGAGCAGACTACAGAGCAAACTAAACTGGAACATTTCCCCTGCAGTGCCCCCTAGTGGCAGAAATGCATATTTCTCTTGTTTGAGAACTGCATTAAGAAGTACAATGTTACTTGAACTACATTCCAGGATTTGCTGTCTTCATCTGAGAGAACTTCAATAACTTAGGACTTTAACCACTTAAGGACTGCCCGCCGCAGTTATACTGCAGCAGGCAGCCCCTCCTGCACAAACCAATGTAGGTATACATCGGTCGCGCGCCTGCAGCTAGGGGGCGAGCGCGCGCCACCGGTGGCGCGCTCCCGCCCCCACTCAGCAGTGGGCACTCTGATACACGGGGCAGGCAGTTCCGATTGCTGCCTGCCACCCACGATCACTCCCCGCTGAGAGAGAAGGACAGTCAGCTGTTGTAAACACAGCTGACCATTCTTCTCTCTGAAAAGATCACAGAGTGCCTGTGATCCTTCTATGTAGGATGACAGGTCTCTGTGATCGTTTCAAAAGCCTCGCCCCCATACAGTTAGAATCACTCCCCTTGGCTCACATCTAACCCCTTGATCACCCACAGTATTAACCCCTTCCATGCCAGTGTAATTATTACAGTAACAGTGCATATTTTTAGCACTGATTACTGTAGTAATGTCACTGGTCCCCCCAAAAGTGTTGAAAATGTCAGTTAGGGGGTCCGTTCTATCTACCGCAGTCCCACTAAAAATCACAGATCGCTGCCATTACTAGTAAAAAAAAAACAAATGAATCTTTTCCATAGTTAGTAGATGCGATAACTTTTCCGCAAACCAATCAAAATACCATTATTGTGATTGGCACAAAAGGGAGGACAGCAATTATGCCCTAAATAAAATTAGTGCTGCTGTGCCACAAAAATAATTCACTGCTGACTCAGAAGTAATAGCACCTGTGATGCAGAAGGGTGGGGCAGCAATTATGCCCTAAATATTATTAGTCCTGCTTTGGCGTGAAAAAAAAAAAGACCCACTGCTGACACCTACAAAACAAAATGGGGGATAGCAATTATGCCCTAAATAAAATTAGTGCTGCTGTGGCACGAAAAAAAATCACTGCTGATGCAGAGATAATAGCCCCTGTGACAAAGAAGGGGGAGTACTAATATTGCAGCAACAGAACCTGATGCTGCAAAACAAAAAATTGAATAGACACCAACACTACACTGTGTTACACAAGAATCACAGCACTATACTGACTGCACTAAATTTTGTTACACAAGAATCAGCACAGTACTACACACTAAACTGACTGCAGTACACTGTGTTACACAAGATGAATCAGTACAGCACTACACCACACTGGCTACACTACACTGTGTTACACAAGATGAATCAGCCCTACACTACACTGCACTGACTGCATTAAACATCAAAGCACAATCCACTAACTACCCTGCCTAATCTCCACTTTTAACACACTACTCACATTTCTGCCATCTAAGCAGCCTTATATAGTGCGGGACGTGGACTTAGTCCCTAACCCATGATCGGCTAAAGGCACCCTGCCTTTAGCCAATCATGGCTCTGACAGGACATTGTACTGTGATTGGCCGAAGCATACAGGTCGGGTGCATGCTTAGGCCAATCACAAGCACTTAATGCACTGCAATCGCACGGTGCATCATAGGGCGCTCACTGGCAGGCGAACTTCTCGCCGAGCGCCCCATTTGTTCAGAAGTTCGACTCGAACGTAAGCCCATCACTAGTGGTGGAACTCATAAAGACTTAAGGCCCGTACACACGTACCGATCGTCGGCATACAAACGTCGGTGGACGAAGGATCTGCCGATTGTACGCGTGTTAGTATGGTGCCTCCGACAGATGTCTGCGCACAATCCGCGGACAAAAGTCTTTCGTGCAAACATGAAAATATTTGTATGCCGACACCAGAACGGACGATTGTTCGCCTGTCAGTACACAATTCGGCCGACAGACCGCAGATTTGCAAGACTGGGCATGCTCAGAAAATAGAAAACACAGGGAAAGTTAACCATTACATGACATCACTTCTGCAGTCGGCGGACAAAATTCTTGTGCTGTCCTTGTGCTGTCTTTGCACTTTTCAGCAGACACCGACATCCCGGGGAGAAAAGAGGAACATTTGTAAGCCGACCATCGGTACGTGTGTACGGGGCTT
This sequence comes from Pelophylax lessonae, assembly GCF_965119305.1. Taxonomy (NCBI): domain Eukaryota; kingdom Metazoa; phylum Chordata; class Amphibia; order Anura; family Ranidae; genus Pelophylax; species Pelophylax lessonae. The sequence goes on along the minus strand of NC_138768.1, from coordinate 619,635,200 downwards.
TACACATAGAAAAGAGTTTTTGAGTCCTATGTCACTGTGTTCCATGATTATTCTGATAAAGAGAGACATAATGCAAATATAAGTTTTGCTATAAATGTAAAATTAAAAAATAAACACGTAATGCTGCTTATTTCTTACCAAGATGATCAAGTTTCATTTGCAAGCTTTTATTGCATTTTGTCTCTTCTTAGGCATATTATTTAGTCAGAATCAATACCTTTATCTTCTGGACATAAAACCTGTGGCCCCTATAATTTCCAATTTTTGTACTCATGCATTATGTTATGCTCAGTTAGACACTGTAATAAAATCAGGATAAAAAGAGTATCATGTTGTGGTTTTATAGCCTCAATTTTCGTAGGTGTTAAATTCACTCAACTGTTGTTCTCAAACAATATTTAAATGTACAAAACAGCCTGGAAAATGATAGACTTACATTGAAGGTCATTTTATCCTTTCTTGCCCACTTCTAACAGATCTGTACGTTTGGGCACAGCCTCATTTTTTTATGAAGGAAGAATTTTGTTTTCATCAAACATTCTAGGGACACATTTCAGTAGATAATCTTATTGTCTGACCTTTAAGAAAATAAGTCAAATCTGTAAAGTTGTCGCTGATTTGCTTTAGTTTTGTCCTTGAATTCCCTTTCTTAGCTGTGTTATCATTTTTACTATTTATGAAACAGGATCTAGAAATATAGAATTTTGTGAATATGAGTATACTGTATAATAGGTATTATAACTTTTTAAATAATACCAATCACAAAGCTACTTATTATTTATCTGATTTAGACAGCTCACCTAGGCCAATGAAGCTTAATAACCTCTTGAAAGTCAATACTAAGGTTAGAGCAAACTGAATAATGGATGGCACTCTAGCTGAATTCTGAGGGAAAAAAAGTACATGTTTAGACTTCTCTGAAAAGATTACAACATTTAGGTGTATCAGACTAACAGTTTTCTTTTTCAGGATTTGAATTAAAATCTTACCTCTCTTTAAAAAGAGACTTTTATTGGCTTCCTTCTCACAGGCAAATGCAAATGTTGGTAGCCAGAATGACTTACTGTATATAAATATTCTTTCAATTAAGAAGAGCAGGCTAACCTTTCCAAGTCTGAACATCCCAGTTTTGAACCATTAAAAAAAAAAAAAAAAACACTAGACAATTGCCATAGTTTCCAATGTAGATACATTAGTATGGTTAAAGATAACTTTAGTCACAATCTATTGATAGTATACAGTAATATGTTTCATTGAGTCTTACAGTAATATGTTTCATTGAGTCTTTCAATGACCAGATTTATTTAACAATCATTTTGGATAGAGAAAATAAGAGTCATGAACTTGAGGTTCAAACAAAAAATAGCAAAGATTATCAGTTTTCAGTTGATAACTATTTTTAGTAATGACAGTGTCAAGGTCAGATCTTTTCACACACATACATAGGCGTACGTATATAAACACACATAGCTAGGACACACACACTTACCTAAACACACCCTAGGCCAAACATATTAGGTAGCCCCACAGATGCCATACACTTTTATTCTTTGACATTAGCATTGTAATAGCAATACAAAATAATAGTTATTTTTGAGTAGTAAAACTTACTTGAAAAATATTCTGAGTGCTAGGGGTGAGCTGATGGTTCAGTCTGTAGGTTCAAACCAAATTTTGGCTGTTCAGATATTTGGACCAATGCCAGAACCTTTGCCTACATGGTCCCCTGTTTGGCAGGAACTAAGCATCATATATAGAAGTGGTAATTCTACTGCTTCTATATATGACAGCGTCTCTCTCTCATTGGTTCCTAAGGAAGCAACAGGTGCTTGCAACTGCTGTATCCCTAGCAACTGGCACATTGTTTACAATCCTCAGCCACTTAAGCAAAGAGGCAGGCAAATGAATGGGATGATTGCTCAAATATGGTCAATAGCCTTTTGTGAATGAGTAGAGTTACTATGTACCCCTTTCCTATTCATGTGGGAGGGGGAGTCATCTGACAATCCTCTTTTTTGAAAGGGAGCTTTCAGATTCTGATAAACCCCATCCGCAGCCCCCCACAACCACTGACCAGTGTTGTGTGAAAGAGGTCCTTGTCCTCATCAACTGGTGTTTTTCAAATGGGGTATCCCTTGGCAAGGCAATTCCCCTATGTTAAGAACATGTGGCCTGATATGGCTTGGGGAAAGGCACATTCGCCCACACCTTTTCCTGACAAGCCAGGCTGTGTGTTTACATTAAGGGCCTGGTAAATCCATGTCAGACTCAAAGGGTCTGGTTTGCATTTTGCAGTTTATGCAACATAAATGTTTTTCATTCTTGCAGTAGGATATGCTACAACCACAATGACAATTATATAGGACAGCATTTTTTAAAAAAAATAGAAGGTAGAAGGAAAATGTAATTTGCCAGCATATTAAAACCACATTTCTTTGTAAATTATTTAATGATTTACAGGGGTTTTTTTTTAAAGATATTTTTGCACTGGTACATGTTTATTTGAGGCTGTGCCCACTTTCAATGCAATTTTTAGCAACCCTTTCCCTAGTAGCCATGAAAAAGGGTATTTTTGATTTGACAGATTTGGCTCCCTTTGATATCAGAGGGGTTTAGGCTCGGAACCCAGACTCCTTTAAAGTTCACAGAACCCTGCTAGATCCAAACCCAGTTAACTTGGTTCATATCTAGTAAGTGCTGTCTGCTGGCCATCCTTTTCTGGGACACCCTGAATTCCCTGCATGCATTGTAGCTTCTCCTCTACTGTTTATTTTCTTTTCCAATAGTTTTTAATTATTTCAATAAAATATAGAGAGGCCAACATTAGAACGTACAGTATGTCAAAAGCTGTACTTCAAATGCATACAGAAGTACAAGATAGTAAAAAAAATGTCTTCCAACACATACCGATTTACTTGTAACACAATGCAGGAAACATTAGTATGAAACAATGGGATAAATAATACATAGCCTACACTGCCTGTCTAGGATCTGGTGGCAAGACCGACGTGCAGAGGGTGGCCTCACAGGATCCAGAGGAAGGGACACAGACAAGTCCCCTTGTTGGAAGACCCAGGCTAGCCTGAGGTGTGGAATCTAAGTGCCAACAGGTTTTCACCAGAGCCTCAGATGGAGAGGATGGACTTTGCTGCGTGTATAGCACCAGGTAGCAGTCCTCAGGGTCGCCCCACCAGGGGGTGAACAAGTCCAGATCCAATGGCGGATAAACAGACAAGGATATGGCATGATGATTGTCACAGGACAAGCTGAGGTCAGGGTGGGCAGCAGACAAGCGAGGTAAGAGACAAGCAAGAAGGTCAATCAGGAATGCAGCAGGTTTCAGGATCAGGAGGTACAGGAGAAGCTGCAGACAAGACAGCAAAGCATGAGTGTGCCTGATACCCTTCAATAGGCCATTTGGGCACCAACTGCAATTAGCTATCGCATGCGCATGCGCACGTTGGCACGGGGCCGCGGGCACGGGCCATTGCACACACGCATGCAAACTGGCGAAAGCCCGTTCACCGCTAAACGGACAGACAGGCATTCGCACATGCGCACTCCAATGCGCTTCTTCAGTGCCTTAGAGGAATGCCTAGTGCGTTCCTGACACCGCCCCTCTAAAGGTGCAGGGGGGGTATGAAATTGGAAATTCTGTCCCATACTCTACTTTTTTAATGGGTAAGGGTGGTGCAAGGTGTATACCTTACCTAACCAAAGTAGTTAGACTTCACTTCCACTGTGTGCAAGCCTAGATGCATTACATGCTACTCATAATACTGTTATTGTGGACCTAAAAGCCAGATAACAGAATCAGAAAGGAAAGGTAACACAGAGAGAAAGTAGTAGGAAAGAGAACAGGAGAAAATGCATCCTATCCAGCCAAAATATGGACAGATCCATCTCAAGAGGAATCTGAAAGATATTAGATTGAGAGATCCCAGATTGTATCAGTTTATCTGTCAATAGTGCTGAAAGGCATTCAGTTATCATAATCTTCAATATTTTGGCTTTCACTAGATGAAATGGAATTGTGGAAGATTTCCACGACCTAGTGATAGAGATTCTGGCTGCTCTAAAGATAAATGCTGTCTCCTTGTGTGTCCCATTGACCCTTCCAATGGGCATCCCAATAGAGCCTGCTGGGGAGATTTGATAAGGTTTACCTGGGTATCCGGCCCACCATTTATGAAATACTGTACCCTCCAGGCCTCATGCCTTAAAGCATAGTGGGGAGGCTCACAACAGTGTAATTTGTGTAAAGATTAAGAAGATCTATTTACTATACTTTGGTCGAATTGGAGATATAAGGACTATTTAAATTGGATTGTACATTTATTATATTTCCACATCCATTTACTCATTTATATGTTTGCACATATTTATTATAGATTTTATACATTTATGAATTATTTAACAAGAGTTTATATATTTTTATATACATATTATATTTTTTTACTCAGTGGAGATATACTTTTATTGTTTGTTACGACTTAGTCACTTTATCACCTAGGTGTATAGATTGGCTTTTTGGTCAATGCACGTTGTTTATTTCTGTTTGTATTTTTTCATTGGAGCGCTTCGCATATTATGTTGTATGTATTTAGAAAGGAAGGTGTTTAACCCCTTGCCGACTGCCGCATGACTATATACTGCGGCGGTCACCCCCTCCTGGGCAAAGTGACGTATCGGTACGTCACTCGCCCACAAGCCTCTAGGGGGCGAGCGCACGCCGCTGGAGGCGCGCTCCGGCCCCCGCTTGTTCCCTAACACACCCATGCGAGTGACCGGCGGCTCTGATGTCCACCGGCCACTTGCAATTTCCCGCTGGAGAGGGAGAAAGGCAGACGGCTGATGTAAACACAGCCGTCTGTCATTCTCCCTGAAGTAACTGCAGAGACTATACGATCCTGCTATGTAGGATCGTATATCTCTGTGGATACATCACAAGCCACGCCCCCCACAGTTAGAACCACGCCCCTAGGGATACATTTAACCCACTGATTACCAATAAAGTTAACCCCTTCCCTGCCAGTGTCATTTTTAAAGTAACAGTGCATATGTATAGCACTACTATTGTAGTAATGTCACTGGTACCCCCAAAAGTGTCAAAAATGTCAGTCAAGGGTCCGATCTGTCCGCCCCAATGTCACAGTCCCACAAAAAAATTGCAGATCGCCGCCATTACTAGTTAAAAAAAAACAATAAAAATGACATAAATCTTTCCCGTAGTTAGTAAACGCAATAACTTTTTAACATTTGGGTACAGCATCACACGACCGCGCAATCGGCCGTTAAAGTCACACAGTGCTGAATCGCAAAATAGGCCCTGGTCTTTGAGCAGCCAAATCCTCCGGGGCTTAAGTGGTTAAGTGGCTAGCCAACATTTTAGTCATTTTTTAAAAATCTACATTTATAAATGAGATTTGGGGGTAGTTTGCACAGTCGTCATGATCCCTACTCGGTTTAGGTATGACATGTGTAAATGCATTATTTTCATATGGTGAAAGAGGGGTACCTTTTCTTAAATCATTAAAGAAGGAGCATAAATGGAGGGTTAATATTTCAAAGTACTTCCTATAGTAATGGCTGGAAAAGCCAGGACGTGGCACTTTTGACAGATTAAGACTTTTAATATATGCAATATCTCCTTTGGTAAATTCATCTTCCATCATCTCTACATGATAATGTGCCACTAGAGGAAGAGGGAGATCTTGAACAAAGGTATTGGCCTGATTCTTAGACAACACTTCAGGGGAAGCATAGAGCTTAAAAGTAGAAAGTAAAGACTTCCGCAAAGATCAACTGTGGATTTTGGGTTGGTTGACTGTTATGTAAATAAAATTTCAGTAGGACGGTGGGTATTAAATTTGAGTAGGACGGCCTATATAAGTATTGGGCTTATATCCCATAGGATGACAATGGTGTCTAGACCAGCAAATATACTTTTCAGCTTTCATAGTTAGGCTGAGATTCACAGCTGTGTGTGGAGAAGGTCTAATTGAGAATAAGACTTCTACTCTCTCAGGGGTCATTGTAACTCAAGAAACTATAAAAAAAGGGAACCTAAAGTAAATGAGAATATGATGGACACCCTCTGGTAACCTACCCACTCACAAGTATAACATAAAAGTGGGGATCTATGGCAAAAACACAGCGAATATCAAAAAATGGCAAACTAGAAGAGTAGCCTAAAGAGCCATAGCTAATGAGCCTATTGGGAATGGTTACCATCAATTGTAAATAAACCACAAAAAAAGTAGCAAAATATATCAAACTTTATTTTATATACAAAAGTACCAAAATCAAAAATGAATATGTATAAAAACACAGACATTTCCCACTATCACCAATAGAAAAAGACAACGTTGTCTTAAAACCAAAAAGGTGCCCTGGACGGCACACACTCACATACACAGCTAAATCATAACATGTATACTCGTACTGCTACAGAGCAATAAAGAAAATAATATGTGCATGTAGTTCACCACCACAGACTCTTTTAAACAGTCCAGCAGATATAGACTAATGTAAAATGCATATATTAAGCCCAAAAATGTAATTAAATGGGATCATGGGTTGTCTATAAATGCTGCAGCATTGGCATGAGTCGCTGGATGCATGTGAATGCCATAATAATGGGGGCAGATCAAGGCATAAAGATGGGCCTAAAGAACCAGTGGCAAATATGGGAGGTAACCTTGTGATGATGGTAACAATTGGGTATATGCTTGGCTAAACTGTTGGGTCCACACAAAGGTAACCGAGATAATGCTGGGCAGAGGTAAGACCAAATTTAATTGTCTCATACAGCTCGTCACAGTGTGGAAATGTCAAAATTAACCATTAGTTATGGAATTGTCAGATCACCAAGACAGATGAAGCAAGAATAGCAGACAGATAGGAGGCAGCAGGAGATATGCAGGCATATGGCGATAATCAGCAGAAGGATCAGCTCGATAAAGCAAGGCAGTGATTAGCAAGGAGCGGAGGAATCAACAGAAGAATAAGCACTCAAAGTGATAAGCAGGAGTTCATAGCATGAGAATCCTGATTCAGCACCAGGTAATCCAGGTGCAGAGGACCGGTCTCAATAGTCCAGCAAAGTCCCAAATAACACACATGCATTAAACCTGGTTCCAGATCCCCAGCGCGACCAGATGTCCCGTCCTTGTGCACCTCAAATGTAAAGCCACTGCCTGCTGCATGCTATACCTTCAGATGTTAAAATATTATTATCCCTATGCTACGTAGTGTGTGAAATATGTTTACAAGACTGCTGCTGGGATGTAAGGTGTATATTCCTCCCAGGTATTTTTATGTGTGTACCCAGCGCTGTCTAACACCTTCAGATGGCCAGGTTTCCTGTGTGCAGTCACCGGCCAGTGTTTGGCTTATCCCCCAACGGTATGGTTGAAGAAGATGGCAAGCGTGATTAGTGGCGTCCGGCTAGAGCAAGTTTAAATACACATTCTCACTCAGCTTATAAGTACACTTAAAGGGGACATGCAGATGGTTTACTAGAATTGTATATATAAAAAGTAAACAAAATATTTCACATTCAACTTCCAGGCAGTCATACAGGGAGTGCAGAATTATTAGGCAAATGAGTATTTTGACCACATCATCCTCTTTATGCATATTGTCTTACTCCAAGCTGTATAGGCTCGAAAGCCTACTACCAATTAAGCATATTAGGTGATGTGCATCTCTGTAATGAGAAGGGGTGTGGTCTAATGACATCAACACCCTATATCAGGTGTGCATAATTATTAGGCAACTTCCTTTCCTTGGGCAAAATGGGTCAAAAGAAGGACTTGACAGGCTCAGAAAAGTCAAAAATAGTGAGATATCTTGCAGAGGGATGCAGCACTCTTAAATTTGCAAAGCTTCTGAAGCGTGATCATCGAACAATCAAGCATTTCATTCAAAATAGTCAACAGGGTCGCAAGAAGCGTGTGGAAAAACCAAGGCGCAAAATAACAGCCCATGAACTGAGAAAAGTCAAGCGTGCAGCTGCCAAGATGCCACTTGCCACCAGTTTGGCCATATTTCAGAGCTGCAACATCACTGGAGTGCCCAAAAGCACAAGGTGTGCAATACTCAGAAACATGGCCAAGGTAAGAAAGGCTGAAAGACGACCACCACTGAACAAGACACACAAGCTGAAACGTCAAGACTGGGCCAAGAAATATCTCAAGACTGATTTTTCAAAGGTTTTATGGACTGATGAAATGAGAGTGAGTCTTGATGGGCCAGATGGATGGGCCCGTGGCTGGATTGGTAAAGGGCAGAGAGCTCCAGTCCGACTCAGACGCCAGCAAGGTGGAGGTGGAGTACTGGTTTGGGCTGGTATCATCAAAGATGAGCTTGTGGGGCCTTTTCGGGTTGAGGATGGAGTCAAGCTCAACTCCCAGTCCTACTGCCAGTTTCTGGAAGACACCTTCTTCAAGCAGTGGTACAGGAAGAAGTCTGCATCCTTCAAGAAAAACATGATTTTCATGCAGGACAATGCTCCATCACACGCGTCCAAGTACTCCACAGCGTGGCTGGCAAGAAAGGGTATAAAAGAAGAAAAGCTAATGACATGGCCTCCTTGTTCACCTGATCTGAACCCTATTGAGAACCTGTGGTCCATCATCAAATGTGAGATTTACAAGGAGGGAAAACAGTACACCTCTCTGAACAGTGTCTGGGAGGCTGTGGTTGCTGCTGCACGCAATGTTGATGGTGAACAGATCAAAACACTGACAGAATCCATGGATCGCAGGCTTTTGAGTGTCCTTGCAAAGAAAGGTGGCTATATTGGTCACTGATTTGTTTTTGTTTTGTTTTTGAATGTCAGAAATGTATATTTGTGAATGTTGAGATGTTTTATTGGTTTCACTGGTAAAAATAAATAATTGAAATGGGTATACTGTATCTTAGATTTTTGTTAAGTTGCCTAATAATTATGCACAGTAATAGTCACCTGCACACACAGATATCCCCCTAAAATAGCTAAAACTAAAAACAAACTAAAAACTACTTCCAAAAATAGTCAGCTTTGATATTAATGAGTTTTTTGGGTTCATTGAGAACATGGTTGTTGTTCAATAATAAAATGAATCCTCAAAAATACTCATTTGCCTAATAATTCTGCACTCCCTGTATTTGGCGAGTGTGGTTGTACATTCAGCACCCAATAGGGGCTATTGCTTTAAAATACACACATGCGAATAAAGACAGAGGGACAAAAGGTGAAACATAAAAAGGTAGATGAGCAGGAATGGGAAAGTAGAGGGAAGGGGAATAAAGGTTAGGTAAAGAGCGAATCACAAACAGGTAATTTTATTAATATCCATCAGAACTCTCAAAAATGGTATAAGTCCAGAAAGACCTGTAGATTCAGTTCTTTATTTAACCCATAGGGCACAAGAGTAATTCATTTATATATCCAGAATTTTTCCTTCTTTAAGAGAATCCTGTCAAAATCACCACGTCTGTTACTAAGTTTAAGGGAGAAAATGCCTTTCATTTTGAGACCAGTTTTTCTAGATTCATGAAACTGAAGAAAATGCTTTTCTAGAGGGCTTTCTGGTTCTTTTTTCCTGATATCTCTAAGATGTTCACCAATGTGGATGCGCAGCTGTCTCCTATGTACATCTTATTACAAGGGCACTGTATACTATAGATCACCCGAGTAGTAGCACAATTAATCAGACTTTTGATAAAATAGACATTTGTCCCATCCGCATCGGTGAAGACATCTTTTCGCTCAACATACATACAAATTTGGCAATGGCCACATTGAACCATCCCTAGTGTTCTAGGAAATGAGGAGAGCCACACATGGTCCCAAGAGTGTATGTATTCTGATTGAGTGAGCCTATCAGTTAGATTAGGGGCTCAGGGGGCAACCATGTGAGAAAATGTACCCACAATCCTAGATAGGAGAGGGAATTGGAATAATATAAGCCAATGTTGTGTCAAAGTCTCCCTCACTTTATTTCCTTGGGCACCATAGTATATAATGAACCTTGTCGGTCCAGGGACCTCTTTTAGGGAAGGTCAGGGTACTTTATCTGTCAGTAGGGTTGGGCAGTCTCTACTCAAGGCCTCTTTTTTTTGCTTTTTTCAAGACTCTATTAGTGTAGCCCCTTTCCTTAAATCTATTGTGCATCCTTGTTGAAGTCTGCATTTTTAGTATACCTTCTTAGAGGGAATTCCCTGAATCAAAGCCAGGGGATGAAAGCTTTCTCCATGTAGTAATGTATTAGCAGCAGTAGGCTTTCGAAATGTGGTGGTCACCAAATATATGTGCTCCTTGGTGATCTGGAGGTCCAGGAAAGAAATTGTAGCACGGTCATAAGTATACGTCAATTTGATGGTAAGGTCATTGGGATTTAATTCATCAATAAACTTGTGTAGTTCCTCTTCCCGGCCCCTTCATATCACTAGGATATCATCAATGTAGCATACCCAAAGGGCCAAAAACTTTGTAAAGGAGGACAGATTATATGCAACTGTCTCCTCTCACATGCCTAGATGCAGGCATGCATAGGATGGCACCCATGGAGCACCCATGGACATACCTGATATCTGTTGGTAATTAATCCTATCATACTGGAAAAATTGTTGTTCAACGCAAATTACAAAAGGCCCAGAACAAATTCATTCTGATGGGTCATTGTAACGCCTCTTCCTGTTGTTTGATAATGACTCGTTGGACTCTGGAAGCGATTAGGACCAATTTACCATGGATAGTTTCCTTGTGAGCCTCCCAGTTATTAATTGGGGAGTGTCAGTAGAACAATTTTTGCTAAAGTATTGGTGTAGTGCATTGTTTTCTTCTCTAAAAATAGTGGGGTCATTAGGCAAAGAAGCATTAAAGCAGAGGGCCAGGCTCTTTCAGAAAAAAAAAATAAAAGTCAGCAGCTACATTATTCATAGCTGCTGACTTCTAATATTAAAACACTTACCTGTCCACAAATCCAGAGGTGTCTTTAGTCAAGCAGATTTTTCAGTCGGATCTCAGGTGTTGCCGCTGCCATCTTGGGTAAGGGAAACCGACAGTGAATCCTTGCATTTTACTAAAAATCAGGATTTCACAGCACAATCAACCCTACAGAGCAAACTCTCACTTGAAAAAGACAATAAAGGAATGTGTAACCCTTAGCTATCATAAACATGGGCCATATTGTCAGGGGCACAGCAATAAAAAAAAAAAACTAATTGGGGGCGATGGAGGGAAGGGAAGGAAAGGGGGAAAAGGGAAGTAGGGGGAGGTAGGACATAGAGGGATATGGAAGTGTAAGTGGCCACAGAGCCCCAATGATATGATCATTGACAATGCGAGGGGTGTACTCCATAGATGGATCTGAGTGAGAATGTTTAAAAGAAGAGAGTACCTGTTGACAACAAATCATGTCTCAATGGTTGGACAGGTGAAGTGGTGGGGAGGGTTTCACGAGTAATCAAGTGGTTGGCGAGGACCTTGTGGAAGCTGGTCTCTTTGGCTAGGACCACAGTGGAAAAACTGGAGGAAGAGTTCCTAGAAAAAAGTCCCAGTCCAAGCAGCACTTCTTTCCCATCCTGAAAGCTGGCAAAGGAATGTGTCTTGTCCTTGTATGTAAAAGGTTAGGCAAAAAGGGAATGACCAATGGTATTTAATTTGATTTAATTTAATCTCTTATGTAAGTTGGGATATATCAGCAAAGATTTGAATCTTGTGGCCAAGGAGGGTGATGTCAGACCTGGTTCTTGCTCCCATCATAATTTTCTCCTTGATCCTATAAAAACTAGGCTTTACGATCACATCTCTGGGTAAACCATTAGGTCTAGTCATGGAATGATGAACTTAGGGATCGAATCCTACAGCAGTGATTTAACAGTTGATTCTAAATCTACAATGGTCTTCAGGAGGCCCTGGGTCCTGAAATTATACCTCTGAGACTGATTTTTCAGGTCCTCTATTTTTGCATGAGCTTGATCCAATTGCTCCTGTAGAGAATTGATCATATTATATACTATTTTAACCATACTGTCCATCTTGGTATGGTATTCAATCATTCTCCAATACAATGCAAATCACTCTTGAGATCCGTAGTAATGATAGCACCTGCTTTTTATAGTTTCTGTTGTATAAATGCAGAAATCCTAGCAATTAGTGCGACATCTCCAGAATAGGTAACAGAGGGCATAGGGGGCTGATCTGGAGTAGGGCTATTTCAGCTAATTTTGCCATATTTTTATCCACGGAAGAGGCTGGGGAAACTGTACATTCAATTCCTACCCCAGGGGAGGCAGAAAAAGGGGAAAGCTAATTAATCTCACCCAGTGATGTGGTCAGCAGTTCAACCAGTGATTGAGAGGAGAAAGGATTCCGGGCTGTGCCATCTTGGGAAGCAGCAGCTGTGTGGGTTGAAGTATTCTGCTGAGCTAGGGGGCTCCCTATTGCTGTCTCTCTCTCTGCCCCGGCACCATCTTGGTTAATGGTGTCTGCTGCTGTGATGGAGGAGGGAGCGCTGTTCTGAACTACTGAGCTGGCTGAGGAGGCTTTTTCTTGGCCATTTCCACTGCCCTTCTCTGCATCTTGGGTCCCTGAAGCTAATGGTGTAAGATGACTGTCACTCCCTGCACCCCAGATCACTGTATCTAGCTGAGAGGTTTGAAGACAATTGAAGCCCAGTCAGTGCATGTCCTCTACAGAGGCCACATAAATGCACACTATCCTCTGCTGTTTACTTTCAATTCCTTAGGACTACATATCCCATGGTAATGCCTGGAAGCATCACCTCTGTAGTTCAGAATGCAGGTTCTTTGGACCCTGGGGCACAGCAGTGCCTACACACAGAACATATTTGAGATGAAATTCAAGGCAGTAAACTGGTGGGCTGTTGAGGTTTTAATTGCATTATCAATTTAGGTTATAGGGATATTTAGAAAATTTGCAAGCCATAATTTAACTTTTCTTATATTTTTTAAATATGGGAGCAGGGTATACTTAAGGAAGATGGATGGAAAGAGGAGGCTAACCAGCTTAGGGCCTTATTTCCTTTCAAAAGTTTTTATTTTTAGATAACAAGAAAACAAGAGCATAAAGAATATAACAAAAATAACAATTGTAAATTGGGTCACATATAAGAAGGAGTCTTTAAGCTACTTGCGATGCTTAAGCGCCTCTAGGTACATAATAAATGGCAACAAAAGTCTCTGGTAATCATGGTACTAGATATATAAGGGTACAATGAAGGAGTCTTGCATAACCTAAATCCAGCTTAACCCTTATTGAGGTTGTCCATTCTCCTCCATTACAAAGGAGGCAATTGGTATAACAGAGTCGTCCGTTCCACGACCCCTTCTCCGAGAACCGAGCATGTAGTAGGGGGAAAAAACGTCAACATATATCCCTACGTTAACCCCCCTAGCAATGACAGACCCTGAGATTAGAGAGAAAGGAAAGATGAAGAAGCAAGGAGTGCAAAGTGGAAAGGGGAGGGGATAGACAAGGGGGAGCAGCCGCGCTCCAGGGAGGCGCACCCAAACCACATGACTTTAAACTAAGCCCGGAGTAAAGGACATTCCCAAGTAATTCTTAGGGCCTTTTTTCTACATTTTTTCAGTAGGCCGCAACACTGTGAATTCTTTGTATAAAATACCAGTTTGCTATGATGCTCACCAACATGCCCACTGTAACCATTAGAGTCCTTTATGTCTTTAAAAATCTTCTGTGAATTCCAGCTGACTTGTCAAACTCTTGCTTCTCTGGCCTAATACTAACTTCTATTTTTTTTTTTTTTTTTTAGCAACATGGCATTCCAACAAACATGGGTTATGCAGTGGCTCCGCATCACTCAGGTGTCTACCCAGTACATGTGCAGCTTTATGAAGCCTGGAAAAGGGTATGGGGCATTAAAGTTACAAGCACTGAAGAATACCCTCATCTGAAACCTGCCCGTTACAGACATGGCTTTGTGCACAATGGGATAATGGTAATTATATTCATGACCTTGCATGGTTGCATATCTTTCATACCTGAATATATAGCTTTATTATATTTATGTTTTACTTAAACTGATGTTAGGTAAAAGGTTGAGCACTAACGACTCTCCTAGTTGTAGAAAGAAATACACAGACACACACAGTGGAATGATCTTAGAAAATAACAAGCCTGATAAATAAATATCTGAACTCGTATATGTCCAGGATTTCCATAACCTTATGGTAGACTGGTTATTACTAAACCAACCTAGGAAAATGTCTTCACACATATTTATTATATATTTACATTATTAATAAATTGTATTACTGGCAATGTAAATCACTTTAGAACTGGCAATATATTTCTATCCCTCCGTATAGATAGATGGCTGTTGTTTTTAGAGTGTTCACTTGGTTTAATGTGGTCTATGGGACATATTTACAAACATTTGTAACTGGAATATGACAGCTGGTGAATACCCAGCAATTTGTAACTATAATAGCTCATTTTTTAGACATTCTAACATTAGTAAATGTGCTGGCTAGGGCACATTAGTAAATGTGCTGGGTTAAATGTTTTTAACCCAGCTTCAGTATTTGAACTGGTAATTATATTGTTCATTCAGAAAATGGTAATAAAAAAAATGTGCACCCCCCTTTCCTAATGCAGTCAAACTGAAATGCCATACAGAAGGGCTAGTCATTAGAGTTGAGCGGACACCTGGATGTCCGTGTTCGGCGGGTTTGGCCGAACTTGAAAAAAAAGTCCGGGTCCTTGTCCCGGACGTTTTCCGAACTTTACCCGGACACCGAACCCCATTAAAGTCAATGGGGACCCGAACTTTCAGGCACTAAAATGGCTCTAAAACACCAATGGAAAGGGCTAGAGTGCTGCAAATGGCAGCAAAACGTAGTTAAGAGCATGGCGAGTGCTCTGCAAACAAATGTGGATAGGGAAATAACTTAAAACAACAAAAAAATAAAACAATGTTCTTCATCTGTGAAGGACGAGGCCCATATGGAGTAGGAGGGAGGTTGAGGTGGTGGTGGATGTGGCGGTGTCATAGGCATGCGCACAGGGTGTGCCAGGTGTGCCTGGGCACACCCTAGTCACCTAGGGCACATTAGCATTATCGCCATGTTTGCCAGTGAGGAGATGGGAAAGATCTCCCTCGGACCTGCTCTGCCATAAGAAAAGTGCCACACACTTCTATTTCACTTTGCCAGCAGGGAGAGTAATGTACCGGGGCCATATACATGTAGGCAAACACATGCATGTGTATTTAAACTTTGGGGTTCACACCCTAATGCAATAGGCTGCGCACACCTATGGGCGGTGTAGGTGGAAGCGGCGGTGGAGGAGAACGAGGTAGCCAACACTGCTTTTTTTCAGTCATTTTAAATGAGGGTACACCCCAAAAGAGTGAGAAAGATCAAAAATAGAACAATGGCTGGGTAAGGTCGGTATCCATCGCTATTCTGCACAAGGTACGGAAAAGTCCTGTGGGATCCATGCCTGGTTCATTTTAATGAACGTGAGCTTGTCCACATTGTCTCTGGACAGGCGGCTGCGCTTGTCTGTGATAACGCCCCCAGCCGTGCTAAATACACGTTCAGATAATACACTGGCTGCAGGGCATGCCAGCACCTCCAAGGCGTAAAGGGCAAGCTCAGGCCATGTGCCCAATTTGGAGACCCAGAAGTTGAAGGGGGCAGACCCGTCATTCACTACATGTAGGCGTGTGCACACATACTGCTCCACCATGTTGGTGAAATGCTGCCTCCTGCTAATACGTTCCATATGAGCTGCTGGTGCTGCTGTTTGTTGTGGCATGCTGACAAAGATTTTCCACATTTCGGCCATGCTAACCCTGCCTTCTGAGGTGCTGGTGGTGCCCTGGTTGCGTTGGCGACCTCTTCCTCCTCCTCCTCTGCCTTGGCCTTGTGCTTCCACTGTGGTCCCGCTGTCAGGTGGGAATGCCAGCAGCATCGCGTCTACCAGCGTGCGCTTGTACTCGCGCATCTTGCGATCGTGCTAAAGTGAGTGAATTAAGGACGGTACGTTGTCCTTGTAACGGGGATCCAGCAGCGTGGCCACCCAGTAATCAGCACAAGTTAGAATGTGGGCAACTCGGCGGTCATTGTGGAGACACTGCAGCATGTAATCGCTCATGTGTGCCAGGCTGCGCAGAGGCAACGAAAGGCTGTCCTCTGTGGGAGGTGTATCGTCTGTGTCCTCTGTATCCCCCCAGCCACGCACCAGTGATGGCCATGAGCTAGCCTGGGTGCCACCCTGCTGTGAACATGGTTCCATCTCCTCCTCCTTATCCTCCTCATCCTCCAGAACTGTGCCCCTGCTGGACAATTGTGTCCCTGGCGTTTGTGGGTGCAGGAACCCACCCTTGGAGCCACTTGCGAATGACTGCCCTGAAAGCCTTGGAAATGTTAACTCTTCATCCTCCTCTTCCTCCTCCTCCTCCTCCTCATCCTGTGCCACATCCTCTTCCATCATCGCCCGAATCGTTTTTTGAAGGAGGCATAGAAGTGGGATAGTTAAGCTGACAACGGTGTTATCGGCACTGGCCATGTTGGTGCAGTACTCAAAACAGCGCAACAAGGCACACGGGTCTCGCATGGAGGCCCAGTTATTGGTGGTGAAGTGGTGCTGTTCCGCAGAGCGACTCACGCGTGCGTGCTGCAGCTGAAACTCCACTATGGCCTGCTGCTGCTCGCACAGTCTTTCCAGCATGTGCAAGGTGGAGCTCCACCTTGTGGGCACGTCACATATGAGGCGGTGAGCGGGAAGGCCGAAGTTATGCTGCAGCACTGACAGGCGAGCAGCAGCAGGGTGAGAACGCCGAAAGTGCGCACAGACGGCCCGCACTTTCTGCAGCAGCTCTGACATATCGGGGTAATTTTTAAGGAGCCTCTGCACCACCAAATTCAGCACATGCTCCAGGCAAGGGATGTGCGTCAAACCGGCTAGGCCCAGAGCTGATATGAGATTTCGCCCGTTATCGCACACCACCAGGCCGGGCTTGAGGCTCGCTGGCAGCAACCACTCATTTGTCTGCTGTTCCATGCTCCTCCACAACTCCTGCGCGGTGTGTGGTTTTTCCCCCAAACAGGCAAGTTTTAAAACTGCCTGCTGTCGTTTACCCCTGGCCGTGCTGAAGTTGGTGGTGAAGGTATTACGCTGACCGGATGAGGACGAGGTAGAGGATGAGGAAGCGGAGTAAGAGGAGTTAGGAACAGGAGGCAAACTGAAGCCCCCTGCAATCCTCGGTGGTGGAAGGACATGCGCCAAATTGCTATCCGCCTCAGGCCCATCCACCACTGCATTTACCCAGTGTGCCGTTAGGGAGATATAACGCCCCTGACCGTGCTTACTGGTCCACGTATGGGTAGTTAGGTGGACCTTGGCACAGATGGCGTTGCGCAGTGCACACCTGATTTTTTCCCCCACTTGTTTATGCAGGGAAGGGATGGCTTGCCTGGAAAAGTAGTGGCGGCTGGGCACGACGTACTGTGGGACAGCCACCGACATAAGGCTTTTAAAACTGTGCGTCTCCACCAGACGGAATGACAGCATTTCAAAGGCCAAGAATTTTAAAATGCTGGCATTCAGGGCCAGGGATCACGGGTGGGTAGGGGGGTACTTCCTCTTCCTCTGAAGTGTTTGGGAGATAGAAAGCTGAACGCTTCCACGGGACATTGTGGAGATGATTGGTGACCCAGGTGGTGGTGTTGCTGACAGATCGTCTGTTTGCGGGGTGGCAGGTGCCGGTGTCACTACAGATGTGGATGGAGAGGCCGAGACTGCAGCAGAAGAGGAAGCAGGAGGAGCCAGAGACCTTTCTTGGTTTTGAAGGTGTCTACTCCACTGCAGCTCGTGCTTTGCACTTAGATGCCTGATCATGCAGGTTGTGCTCAGGTTGAGAAGGTTTATGCCTCGCTTCAGGCTCTGATTGCACAGGGTGCAAACCACTCGTGTCCTGTCATCAGCACATTTTCTGAAGAACTTCCACGCTAGAGAACTCCTTTGAGCTGGCTTTGGTGCGCTCGTTCCCTTGCTGCGTTGGGCAGTAGCAGGCGTAGTGTCTAGGGCATGGCCGCTCTGCTTCTGCACCCTGCTCCCTGTTCTGCTGTGCTGGTGGCTCTGTGCGACCACCGCCTCTTCCTCCAAACTACTCAGGTCACCTGCATGACCTTCATTCCATGTGGGGTCGAGGACCTCATCGTCCTAAACATCATCTTCCACCCAGTCTTCACCCCTGCCCTCCTTGTCGGTCTCCACAATTCTGAATGCCGCAGCAGTTGGCACCAGCGTTTCGTCATCATCGGAGACGTGCTGCGATGGTCCTTCCATGTACTCATCTTGAGAAATAAGTGGTTGGGCATCGCTGCACTCAATCTCTTCCACTTCTGGGGCAGGGCTAGGTGGATGGCCCTGGAAAACCCTGCTGACAGAGTCATCAAAAAGAAGAAGAGACTGCTGCATGACTTGGGGCTCAGACTGCTTGCCTGATTTGCAAGGGGGTGAGGTGAAAGACGGTTGGACATTGGCTGCAGGTGCCAACTCTGACCTTTCTGCAGTAGACTGGGTGGGAGACAATGTGAAGGAACTGGAGGCACTGTCAGCAACCCAATCTACTATCGCCTGTACTTCTTCTGGCCTCATCACTTCTAGAGCGCATGATGCCCTACCAAATACTGCTGCAGGTTCTGTCGCCTACTCACACTTAAGGAAGGTGTTTCACTTGTGCGTGTAGCTGGCACAGATCAACCACATCCTCTCCTTGCAACAGGAGCTCTACCAGCAGCACCACGACCCAGGCCACGGCCCCTATTTGACGGTCTCCTCATATTTCTGTAATTTATGATCTTGCCCTAGAAAGGTGTTTATTGAATAGCGGAACAAAACAACAACAGTATCGCACGGGTGTATCTCACAGTCAAATATGCAAACTATGCCGCAATTTAATTTTTTTTTACCCCAAAAGAGTGTATATTGAATAGCGGAATAGAAAAAAGGATAAAAAACGGTGTATCTCACATGTACAAACACAGACTAGGCCCAGATTAAAATTTTTTGTACCCTAAAGGGAGGATGAGGAAGAGGAGAAGGAGGAGCTCGGAACAGGAGGCAAACTGAAGCGCCCTGCAATCCTTGGCGGTGGAAGGAGATGCGCCAAACAAATTTAAAAGGTGTATCTCACACGTACCGATACAGACTATGCCGTAATTTAATTTTTTTACACTCAAAAAGGGTGTATTTTGAATAGCGGAATAGGAAAAATTTTAGAATACGGTGTATCTCACACATACAAACACAGACTAGGCCCCGATTGCAATTTTTTGTACCCTAAAGGCAGGATGAGGAAGAGGAGTAGGAGGAATTGGGAATAGGAGGCAAACTGAAGAGCCCTGCAATCCTCGGTGGTGGAAGGAGATGCGCCGAACAAATTTAAAAAGGTGTATCTCACATGTACCGATACAGACTATGCCGTAATTTAATTTTTTACACTCAAACAGGGTGCATATTGAATAGCGGAATAGGAAACATTTTACAAAACGGTGGTGTATCTCACACGTACAAACACAGACTAGGCCCCGATTACAATTTTTTGTACCCTAAAGGCAGGATGAGGAGTAGGAGGAGGTCCGAACCGGAGGCAAAATGAAGCACCCTGCAATCCTCGGCGGTATGAGATGCGCCCCAAAAAATTGGAAAGGTGTATCTCGCGCGTACCGATACAGACTATCCCGCAATTTAATTGTTTTTACCCCAAGGGTGTAGATTGAATAGCGGAATAGAAAATATGATATCAAAAGGTGTGTGTATCTCACACGTACAGACCCAGACTAGGCCCCGATTACTATTTTTTGTACCCCCAAAGGCAGGATGAGGAGTAGGAGGAGGTCCGAACAGGAGGCAAACTGAAGCACCCTGCAATCCTCGGCGGTATGAGATGCGCCCCAAAAATTGGAAAGGTGTATCTCACACGTACCGATACAGACTATCCCGCAATTTAATTGTTTTTACCCCAAAGGTGTAGATTGAATAGCGGAATAGAAAATATGATATCAAAAGGTGTATGTATCTCACACGTACAGACCCAGACTAGGCCCAAATTACTATTTTTTGTACCCCCAAAGGCAGGATGAGGAGTAGGAAGGAGTTTGGACCAGGCGGGAGGCACACTGAAGCACCCTGCAATCCTCGGCAGTATGAGATGCGCCCCAAAAATTGAAAAGGTGTATCTCACAAGTACCGAAACAGACTATCCCACAATTTAATTGTTTTTACCCCAAAGGTGTAGATTGAATAGCGGAATAGAAAATATGATATCAAAAGGTGTATGTATCTCACACGTACAGACCGAGACTAGGCCCAAATTACTATTTTTTGTACCCCCAAAGGCAGGATGAGGAGTAGGAGGAGTTCGGAACAGGCAGGAGGCACACTGAAGCACCCTGCAATCCTCGGCGGTATGAGATGCGCCCCAAAAATTGGAAAGGTGTATCTCACACATACCGATACAGACTATCCCGCAATTTAATTGTTTTTACCCCAAAGGTGTAGATTGAATAGCGGAATAGAAAATATGATATCAAAAGGTGTATGTATCTCACACGTACAGACCCAGACTAGGCCCAAATTACTATTTTTTGTACCCCCAAAGGCAGGATGAGGAGTAGGAGGAGTTCGGAACAGGCAGGAGGCACACTGAAGCACCCTGCAATCCTCGGCGGTATGAGATGCGCCCCAAAAATTGGAAAGGTGTATCTCACACGTACCGATACAGACTATCCCGCAATTTAATTGTTTTTACCCCAAAGGTGTAGATTGAATAGCGGAATAGAAAATATGATATCAAAAGGTGTATGTATCTCACACGTACAGACCCAGACTAGGCCCAAATTACTATTTTTTTTACCCCCAAAGGCAGGATGAGGAGTAGGAGGAGTTCGGAACAGGAAGGAGGCACACTGAAGCACCCTGCAATCCTCGGCGGTATGAGATGCGCCCCAAAAATTGGAAAGGTGTATCTCACACGTACCGATACAGACTATCCCGCAATTTAATTGTTTTTACCCCAAAGGTGTAGATTGAATAGCGGAATAGAAAATATGATATCAAAAGGTGTATGTATCTCAAACGTACAGACCCAGACTAGGCCCAAATTACTATTTTTTGTACCCCCAAAGGCAGGATGAGGAGTAGGAGGAGTTTGGAACAGGCAGGAGGCAGACTGAAGCACCCTACAATCCTCTGCGGTATGAGATGCGCCCCAAAAATTGGAAAGGTGTATCTCACACGTACCGATACAGACTATCCCACAATTTAATTGTTTTTACCCCAAAGGTGTAGATTGAATAGCGGAATAGAAAATATGATATCAAAAGGTGTATGTATCTCACACGTACAGACCCAGACTAGGCCCAAATTACTATTTTTTGTACCCCCAAAGGCAGGATGAGGAGTAGGAGGAGTTCGGAACAGGCAGGAGGCACACTGAAGCACCCTGCAATCCTCGGCGGTATGAGATGCGCCCCAAAAATTGGAAAGGTGTATCTCACACGTACCGATACAGACTATCCCGCAATTTAATTGTTTTTACCCCAAAGGTGTAGATTGAATAGCGGAATAGAAAATATGATATCAAAAGGTGTATGTATCTCACACGTACAGACCCAGACTAGGCCCAAATTACTATTTTTTGTACCCCCAAAGGCAGGATGAGGAGTAGGAGGAGTTCGGAACAGGCAGGAGGCACACTGAAGCACCCTGCAATCCTCGGCGGTATGAGATGCGCCCCAAAAATTGGAAAGGTGTATCTCACACGTACCGATACAGACTATCCCGCAATTTAATTGTTTTTACCCCAAAGGTGTAGATTGAATAGCGGAATAGAAAATATGATATCAAAAGGTGTATGTATCTCACACGTACAGACCCAGACTAGGCCCAAATTACTATTTTTTGTACCCCCAAAGGCAGGATGAGGAGTAGGAGGAGTTCGGAACAGGCAGGAGGCACACTGAAGCACCCTGCAATCCTCGGCGGTATGAGATGCGCCCCAAAAATTGGAAAGGTGTATCTCACACGTACCGATACAGACTATCCCGCAATTTAATTGTTTTTACCCCAAAGGTGTAGATTGAATAGCGGAATAGAAAATATAATATCAAAAGGTGTATGTATCTCAAACGTACAGACCCAGACTAGGCCCAAATTACTATTTTTTGTACCCCCAAAGGCAGGATGAGGAGTAGGAGGAGTTTGGAACAGGCAGAAGGCAGACTGAAGCACCCTACAATCCTCTGCGGTATGAGATGCGCCCCAAAAATTGGAAAGGTGTATCTCACACGTACCGATACAGACTATCCCACAATTTAATTGTTTTTACCCCAAAGGTGTAGATTGAATAGCGGAATAGAAAATATGATATCAAAAGGTGTATGTATCTCACACGTACAGACCCAGACTAGGCCCAAATTACTATTTTTTGTACCCCCAAAGGCAGGATGAGGAGTAGGAGGAGTTCGGAACAGGCAGGAGGCACACTGAAGCACCCTGCAATCCTCGGCGGTATGAGATGCGCCCCAAAAATTGGAAAGGTGTATCTCACACGTACCGATACAGACTATCCCGCAATTTAATTGTTTTTACCCCAAAGGTGTAGATTGAATAGCGGAATAGAAAATATGATATCAAAAGGTGTATGTATCTCACACGTACAGACCCAGACTAGGCCCAAATTACTATTTTTTGTACCCCCAAAGGTAGGATGAGGAGTAGGAGGAGTTTGGAACAGGCAGAAGGCAGACTGAAGCACCCTACAATCCTCTGCGGTATGAGATGCGCCCCAAAAATTGGAAAGGTGTATCTCACACGTACCGATACAGACTATCCCACAATTTAATTGTTTTTACCCCAAAGGTGTAGATTGAATAGCGGAATAGAAAATATGATATCAAAAGGTGTATGTATCTCACACGTACAGACCCAGACTAGGCCCAAATTACTATTTTTTGTACCCCCAAAGGCAGGATGAGGAGTAGGAGGAGTTCGGAACAGGCAGGAGGCACACTGAAGCACCCTGCAATCCTCGGCGGTATGAGATGCGCCCCAAAAATTGGAAAGGTGTATCTCACACGTACCGATACAGACTATCCCGCAATTTAATTGTTTTTACCCCAAAGGTGTAGATTGAATAGCGGAATAGAAAATATGATATCAAAAGGTGTATGTATCTCACACGTACAGACCCAGACTAGGCCCAAATTACTATTTTTTGTACCCCCAAAGGCAGGATGAGGAGTAGGAGGAGTTCGGAACAGGCAGGAGGCACACTGAAGCACCCTGCAATCCTCGGCGGTATGAGATGCGCCCCAAAAATTGGAAAGGTGTATCTCACACGTACCGATACAGACTATCCCGCAATTTAATTGTTTTTACCCCAAAGGTGTAGATTGAATAGCGGAATAGAAAATATGATATCAAAAGGTGTATGTATCTCACACGTACAGACCCAGACTAGGCCCAAATTACTATTTTTTGTACCCCCAAAGGCAGGATGAGGAGTAGGAGGAGTTCGGAACAGGCAGGAGGCACACTGAAGCACCCTGCAATCCTCGGCGGTATGAGATGCGCCCCAAAAATTGGAAAGGTGTATCTCACACATACCGATACAGACTATCCCGCAATTTAATTGTTTTTACCCCAAAGGTGTAGATTGAATAGCGGAATAGAAAATATGATATCAAAAGGTGTATGTATCTCACACGTACAGACCCAGACTAGGCCCAAATTACTATTTTTTGTACCCCCAAAGGCAGGATGAGGAGTAGGAGGAGTTCGGAACAGGCAGGAGGCACACTGAAGCACCCTGCAATCCTCGGCGGTATGAGATGCGCCCCAAAAATTGGAAAGGTGTATCTCACACGTACCGATACAGACTATCCCGCAATTTAATTGTTTTTACCCCAAAGGTGTAGATTGAATAGCGGAATAGAAAATATGATATCAAAAGGTGTATGTATCTCACACGTACAGACCCAGACTAGGCCCAAATTACTATTTTTTTTACCCCCAAAGGCAGGATGAGGAGTAGGAGGAGTTCGGAACAGGAAGGAGGCACACTGAAGCACCCTGCAATCCTCGGCGGTATGAGATGCGCCCCAAAAATTGGAAAGGTGTATCTCACACGTACCGATACAGACTATCCCGCAATTTAATTGTTTTTACCCCAAAGGTGTAGATTGAATAGCGGAATAGAAAATATGATATCAAAAGGTGTATGTATCTCAAACGTACAGACCCAGACTAGGCCCAAATTACTATTTTTTGTACCCCCAAAGGCAGGATGAGGAGTAGGAGGAGTTTGGAACAGGCAGGAGGCAGACTGAAGCACCCTACAATCCTCTGCGGTATGAGATGCGCCCCAAAAATTGGAAAGGTGTATCTCACACGTACCGATACAGACTATCCCACAATTTAATTGTTTTTACCCCAAAGGTGTAGATTGAATAGCGGAATAGAAAATATGATATCAAAAGGTGTATGTATCTCACACGTACAGACCCAGACTAGGCCCAAATTACTATTTTTTGTACCCCCAAAGGCAGGATGAGGAGTAGGAGGAGTTCGGAACAGGCAGGAGGCACACTGAAGCACCCTGCAATCCTCAGCGGTATGAGATGCGCCCCAAAAATTGGAAAGGTGTATCTCACACGTACCGATACAGACTATCCCGCAATTTAATTGTTTTTACCCCAAAGGTGTAGATTGAATAGCGGAATAGAAAATATGATATCAAAAGGTGTATGTATCTCACACGTACAGACCCAGACTAGGCCCAAATTACTATTTTTTGTACCCCCAAAGGCAGGATGAGGAGTAGGAGGAGTTCGGAACAGGCAGGAGGCACACTGAAGCACCCTGCAATCCTCGGCGGTATGAGATGCGCCCCAAAAATTGGAAAGGTGTATCTCACACGTACCGATACAGACTATCCCGCAATTTAATTGTTTTTACCCCAAAGGTGTAGATTGAATAGCGGAATAGAAAATATGATATCAAAAGGTGTATGTATCTCACACGTACAGACCCAGACTAGGCCCAAATTACTATTTTTTGTACCCCCAAAGGCAGGATGAGGAGTAGGAGGAGTTCGGAACAGGCAGGAGGCACACTGAAGCACCCTGCAATCCTCGGCGGTATGAGATGCGCCCCAAAAATTGGAAAGGTGTATCTCACACGTACCGATACAGACTATCCCGCAATTTAATTGTTTTTACCCCAAAGGTGTAGATTGAATAGCGGAATAGAAAATATAATATCAAAAGGTGTATGTATCTCAAACGTACAGACCCAGACTAGGCCCAAATTACTATTTTTTGTACCCCCAAAGGCAGGATGAGGAGTAGGAGGAGTTTGGAACAGGCAGAAGGCAGACTGAAGCACCCTACAATCCTCTGCGGTATGAGATGCGCCCCAAAAATTGGAAAGGTGTATCTCACACGTACCGATACAGACTATCCCACAATTTAATTGTTTTTACCCCAAAGGTGTAGATTGAATAGCGGAATAGAAAATATGATATCAAAAGGTGTATGTATCTCACACGTACAGACCCAGACTAGGCCCAAATTACTATTTTTTGTACCCCCAAAGGCAGGATGAGGAGTAGGAGGAGTTCGGAACAGGCAGGAGGCACACTGAAGCACCCTGCAATCCTCGGCGGTATGAGATGCGCCCCAAAAATTGGAAAGGTGTATCTCACACGTACCGATACAGACTATCCCGCAATTTAATTGTTTTTACCCCAAAGGTGTAGATTGAATAGCGGAATAGAAAATATGATATCAAAAGGTGTATGTATCTCACACGTACAGACCCAGACTAGGCCCAAATTACTATTTTTTGTACCCCCAAAGGCAGGATGAGGAGTAGGAGGAGTTCGGAACAGGCAGGAGGCACACTGAAGCACCCTGCAATCCTCGGCGGTATGAGATGCGCCCCAAAAATTGGAAAGGTGTATCTCACACATACCGATACAGACTATCCCGCAATTTAATTGTTTTTACCCCAAAGGTGTAGATTGAATAGCGGAATAGAAAATATGATATCAAAAGGTGTATGTATCTCACACGTACAGACCCAGACTAGGCCCAAATTACTATTTTTTGTACCCCCAAAGGCAGGATGAGGAGTAGGAGGAGTTCGGAACAGGCAGGAGGCACACTGAAGCACCCTGCAATCCTCGGCGGTATGAGATGCGCCCCAAAAATTGGAAAGGTGTATCTCACACGTACCGATACAGACTATCCCGCAATTTAATTGTTTTTACCCCAAAGGTGTAGATTGAATAGCGGAATAGAAAATATGATATCAAAAGGTGTATGTATCTCACACGTACAGACCCAGACTAGGCCCAAATTACTATTTTTTTTACCCCCAAAGGCAGGATGAGGAGTAGGAGGAGTTCGGAACAGGAAGGAGGCACACTGAAGCACCCTGCAATCCTCGGCGGTATGAGATGCGCCCCAAAAATTGGAAAGGTGTATCTCACACGTACCGATACAGACTATCCCGCAATTTAATTGTTTTTACCCCAAAGGTGTAGATTGAATAGCGGAATAGAAAATATGATATCAAAAGGTGTATGTATCTCAAACGTACAGACCCAGACTAGGCCCAAATTACTATTTTTTGTACCCCCAAAGGCAGGATGAGGAGTAGGAGGAGTTTGGAACAGGCAGGAGGCAGACTGAAGCACCCTACAATCCTCTGCGGTATGAGATGCGCCCCAAAAATTGGAAAGGTGTATCTCACACGTACCGATACAGACTATCCCACAATTTAATTGTTTTTACCCCAAAGGTGTAGATTGAATAGCGGAATAGAAAATATGATATCAAAAGGTGTATGTATCTCACACGTACAGACCCAGACTAGGCCCAAATTACTATTTTTTGTACCCCCAAAGGCAGGATGAGGAGTAGGAGGAGTTCGGAACAGGCAGGAGGCACACTGAAGCACCCTGCAATCCTCAGCGGTATGAGATGCGCCCCAAAAATTGGAAAGGTGTATCTCACACGTACCGATACAGACTATCCCGCAATTTAATTGTTTTTACCCCAAAGGTGTAGATTGAATAGCGGAATAGAAAATATGATATCAAAAGGTGTATGTATCTCACACGTACAGACCCAGACTAGGCCCAAATTACTATTTTTTGTACCCCCAAAGGCAGGATGAGGAGTAGGAGGAGTTCGGAACAGGCAGGAGGCACACTGAAGCACCCTGCAATCCTCGGCGGTATGAGATGCGCCCCAAAAATTGGAAAGGTGTATCTCACACGTACCGATACAGACTATCCCGCAATTTAATTGTTTTTACCCCAAAGGTGTAGATTGAATAGCGGAATAGAAAATATGATATCAAAAGGTGTATGTATCTCACACGTACAGACCCAGACTAGGCCCAAATTACTATTTTTTGTACCCCCAAAGGCAGGATGAGGAGTAGGAGGAGTTCGGAACAGGCAGGAGGCACACTGAAGCACCCTGCAATCCTCGGCGGTATGAGATGCGCCCCAAAAATTGGAAAGGTGTATCTCACACGTACCGATACAGACTATCCCGCAATTTAATTGTTTTTACCCCAAAGGTGTAGATTGAATAGCGGAATAGAAAATATAATATCAAAAGGTGTATGTATCTCAAACGTACAGACCCAGACTAGGCCCAAATTACTATTTTTTGTACCCCCAAAGGCAGGATGAGGAGTAGGAGGAGTTTGGAACAGGCAGAAGGCAGACTAAAGCACCCTACAATCCTCTGCGGTATGAGATGCGCCCCAAAAATTGGAAAGGTGTATCTCACACGTACCGATACAGACTATCCCACAATTTAATTGTTTTTACCCCAAAGGTGTAGATTGAATAGCGGAATAGAAAATATGATATCAAAAGGTGTATGTATCTCACACGTACAGACCCAGACTAGGCCCAAATTACTATTTTTTGTACCCCCAAAGGCAGGATGAGGAGTAGGAGGAGTTCGGAACAGGCAGGAGGCACACTGAAGCACCCTGCAATCCTCGGCGGTATGAGATGCGCCCCAAAAATTGGAAAGGTGTATCTCACACGTACCGATACAGACTATCCCGCAATTTAATTGTTTTTACCCCAAAGGTGTAGATTGAATAGCGGAATAGAAAATATGATATCAAAAGGTGTATGTATCTCACACGTACAGACCCAGACTAGGCCCAAATTACTATTTTATGTACCCCCAAAGGCAGGATGAGGAGTAGGAGGAGTTCGGAACAGGCAGGAGGCACACTGAAGCACCCTGCAATCCTCGGCGGTATGAGATGCGCCCCAAAAATTGGAAAGGTGTATCTCACACGTACCGATACAGACTATCCCGCAATTTAATTGTTTTTACCCCAAAGGTGTAGATTGAATAGCGGAATAGAAAATATGATATCAAAAGGTGTATGTATCTCACACGTACAGACCCAGACTAGGCCCAAATTACTATTTTTTGTACCCCCAAAGGCAGGATGAGGAGTAGGAGGAGTTCGGAACAGGCAGGAGGCACACTGAAGCACCCTGCAATCCTCGGCGGTATGAGATGCGCCCCAAAAATTGGAAAGGTGTATCTCACACGTACCGATACAGACTATCCCGCAATTTAATTGTTTTTACCCCAAAGGTGTAGATTGAATAGCGGAATAGAAAATATGATATCAAAAGGTGTATGTATCTCACACGTACAGACCCAGACTAGGCCCAAATTACTATTTTTTGTACCCCCAAAGGCAGGATGAGGAGTAGGAGGAGTTCGGAACAGGCAGGAGGCACACTGAAGCACCCTGCAATCCTCGGCGGTATGAGATGCGCCCCAAAAATTGGAAAGGTGTATCTCACACGTACCGATACAGACTATCCCGCAATTTAATTGTTTTTACCCCAAAGGTGTAGATTGAATAGCGGAATAGAAAATATAATATCAAAAGGTGTATGTATCTCAAACGTACAGACCCAGACTAGGCCCAAATTACTATTTTTTGTACCCCCAAAGGCAGGATGAGGAGTAGGAGGAGTTTGGAACAGGCAGAAGGCAGACTGAAGCACCCTACAATCCTCTGCGGTATGAGATGCGCCCCAAAAATTGGAAAGGTGTATCTCACACGTACCGATACAGACTATCCCACAATTTAATTGTTTTTACCCCAAAGGTGTAGATTGAATAGCGGAATAGAAAATATGATATCAAAAGGTGTATGTATCTCACACGTACAGACCCAGACTAGGCCCAAATTACTATTTTTTGTACCCCCAAAGGCAGGATGAGGAGTAGGAGGAGTTCGGAACAGGCAGGAGGCACACTGAAGCACCCTGCAATCCTCGGCGGTATGAGATGCGCCCCAAAAATTGGAAAGGTGTATCTCACACGTACCGATACAGACTATCCCGCAATTTAATTGTTTTTACCCCAAAGGTGTAGATTGAATAGCGGAATAGAAAATATGATATCAAAAGGTGTATGTATCTCACACGTACAGACCCAGACTAGGCCCAAATTACTATTTTTTGTACCCCCAAAGGCAGGATGAGGAGTAGGAGGAGTTCGGAACAGGCAGGAGGCACACTGAAGCACCCTGCAATCCTCGGCGGTATGAGATGCGCCCCAAAAATTGGAAAGGTGTATCTCACACGTACCGATACAGACTATCCCGCAATTTAATTGTTTTTACCCCAAAGGTGTAGATTGAATAGCGGAATAGAAAATATGATATCAAAAGGTGTATGTATCTCACACGTACAGACCCAGACTAGGCCCAAATTACTATTTTTTGTACCCCCAAAGGCAGGATGAGGAGTAGGAGGAGTTCGGAACAGGCAGGAGGCACACTGAAGCACCCTGCAATCCTCGGCGGTATGAGATGCGCCCCAAAAATTGGAAAGGTGTATCTCACACGTACCGATACAGACTATCCCGCAATTTAATTGTTTTTACCCCAAAGGTGTAGATTGAATAGCGGAATAGAAAATATAATATCAAAAGGTGTATGTATCTCAAACGTACAGACCCAGACTAGGCCCAAATTACTATTTTTTGTACCCCCAAAGGCAGGATGAGGAGTAGGAGGAGTTTGGAACAGGCAGAAGGCAGACTGAAGCACCCTGCAATCCTCTGCGGTATGAGATGCGCCCCAAAAATTGGAAAGGTGTATCTCACACGTACCGATACAGACTATCCCGCAATTTAATTGTTTTTACCCCAAGGGTGTAGATTGAATAGTGGAATGGAAAATATTATATAAAATTGGTGATTTTTCAATAGCACATGTGAACAGCAGTGTCTTATATCAGTCAGCTCTGCTGCAGGCTTGGAGGGGAAAAAAAAGAAAATTCCCCTTTTAAGTTTGTAATTTTTAAATAGATTAGTACAGACTATGCCACAATTTAATTTTTTTAACCCAAAAGGGTGTATATTGAATAGTGGAATAGAAAAAAGTGTATACATTTTGAAATCACTCAATAATAGCACATGTGAACACAGCAGTGTATTATCACAGTCAGCAGCACTGAAGAAAAAACGCTGCACACAACTGACTGATAAAAAATACTTTTTTCTCCCTCCTCCTCAGCGGGCAAAAAGATTGTGTTCACACCACCCCACACACAGCAAAATCGATGTGGACCACTGACCCTGCCTATCTCTAGCCTCGCCCTAAAATGATCGATAAGATCGGTCACTGCCGGCACTGCAAACCCTCCACACAGCAAAATCGATTGTAGAACACTGACCCTGCCTATCTCCAGCCTGGCCCTAAAATGCCCTAACAACTCGCCCTGCCTGCAGCACTCCGACCTGTCCCTGATTCTGATTTATTTTCAGACACAATATAATTTATGACTGTCTGTCCCTAATCAGCAGCCAGCACGTATGATGTGTGCTCTATCCCTGTACTACAGCAGAATGACGCAGCGGCGCTCGGTCTCGAACTTATAAAGACTTGGTCACAT
Organism: Pelophylax lessonae; assembly: GCF_965119305.1. Taxonomy (NCBI): domain Eukaryota; kingdom Metazoa; phylum Chordata; class Amphibia; order Anura; family Ranidae; genus Pelophylax; species Pelophylax lessonae. The sequence goes on along the minus strand of NC_138768.1, from coordinate 619,604,184 downwards.
GCTTCAGATGGCCAATCACAGCTACTAATACATTTGTAGGCATGGCTGGGGTGGCTTAAGGCACACCAGTTAAACGCTTGTTGATTGGCTGTTGAAAGCCCGCCATTAAAAGCGCGCCAATACATACAAACCCGGAAATAAAATGACCGAACACGGATTTTAAACCCGAACATACAGTAAAGTTTTCGGGTCCGTGTTCGGGTAACAAAAATCCAATTATTCGGTACAAACGCGAATAATACAGTCCGTGTTCGCTCAACACTACTAGTCATCCCATGGTAAGATGGCAGTGAGCATTTCCTTGCCTTGCTGATACCTGCTTGAAGGTTAAAGCTTAAAGTGATTGTAAAGGTAATTAAAAATAAATTAAATAAATAAATAAAAAAAAAAAAAACATGTCTATACTTACCTGCTCTGTGCAATGGAATTGCAGAGCGGCCGTGGACCTCCTCTTTTTTGGTCCCCCTCCAGCACTTTTGGCCTCTCCCCTCTGTCCTGTGACCCCATGGGAAGCCGCTTCCCATGGGGGCACTCGTGTGTGCTCGCACCCATGCCCCGCTGCTGCATCCACTGACAAAGACAGCGGGACTCGACCCCGCCTCCCTCATCACTGGCTTTGATTGACAGCACTGGGAGCCAATAGTCCCTGATGTCCAGCAAAGCTAGCTAGACATGGAAGTGAGGGGAGAGAAGAGCTGCAGATATGCACACTGCTAGATCGAATGAGAGCTCAGGTAAGTAAAAGGAAGGGGGGGAGGTGAGGGAGGATGCTGACATCTAAACATTTTTAACCTTAATGCAAGTAATGAATTAAGGTAAACAATGTTCAGGCTTTACAACCACTTTAACCACTTCCGAACCACCCGCCTAAGTTATACGTTGCTAATTTGATGTTGAATACTGGGGTTATTGCAGCAGATAGCTGCTATAACCCCGGTATTTTTTTTACTGGGCAGGCAGTCCTCTTTCTCATAAAAGTGGTCCCAGCATCGAATTTGCGGCGGGATCACTTTTATGGGTGGCGGGAGAGGTGTATCCCTTCCTGCCGCTTCCTAGTCATTTTCCCTGCTTACCAGAGCCGTCAGTAGCGGGGAAAACAATCCGGTCCTTTCTCCTTCTATGCAGGAAGTATAGTGAGTGCAAGCTGGCCCCCACTCTACTCTATGGCCTTGGAGGACCGGAGCGATATCATATGTCGCTTCCTCCAAATGGCCTTATAGGGCCCAATTTTTTTCATGATGAAAAAATTACGTTTCTTTTTTTGCTTTATAGAGTAGATGTGAGATCTGAGGTCTTTTTGACCTCAGATCTCACATTAAAGAGGCTCTGTCCTGCTTTTTTCTATTACAAGGGATGTTTACATTCCTTGTAATAAAAATAAAAGTGATCAAAAAAAATTTTTGTAAAGGGACAATGTAAAAATAAAAATAAATAATAAAAAAAATATAAAGCGTCCCATCCCTCCGAGCTCACGCGTAGAAGCAAACGCATATGCAAGTCACACCCTCATATGTAAACAGTGTTTAAACCACAAATTTAAAGGTATCGCCACTATAGAGTAATAATTCTAGCCCTAGACCTCCTCTGTACCTCTAAACTAGTAACCTGTACAAATTTTTAAAGCGCCGCCTATGGAGATTTTTAAGTACCAATGTTTGTCGCCATTCCACAATCGTGTGCAGTTGACATTTTGGGTATCAATTTACTCGGCGTAGCATTATCTTTTATATTATAGAAAAAAATGGGCTAACTGTACTGTTATTTATTTTTTTTAAATGCAGTGAAATTATTTTTTTCCAAAAAAATATGCGTTTAAAAGACTGCTGTGCAAATACCGCGTGACAAAAAATAATGCAAAGACAGCCATTTTTTTCTCCAGAGTCCTTGCCAAAAAAAATATATATATATATATATATATATATATATATATAAAAATGTTTGGGGGTTCTAAGTCGTTTTTTAGCAAAAAATACTGATTTTAACATGTAAACAACAAGTGTCAGAAACAGGTCTGGTCCTTAACCACTTTACCACCGGAGGATTTTGCTGTCTTACGTCCAGGCCACTTTTTGCGATTCGGCACTGTGCGACTTTAACTGACAATTGCGCGGTCATGCAACGCCGTACCCAAACGAAATTTACGTCCTTTTTTCCCACAAACAGAGCTTTCTTTTGGTGGTATTTGATCACCTGTGCGATTTTTACTATTTGCGCTATAAACAAAAAAAAGAGCGAAAATTTTGAAAAAATAACAATATTTTTCACATTTTTTTATACGAAATTCCCCCCCCCCCCCCCAAAAAAAATGTAAAAATCTAAATTTTTTTATCATTTTTGGCCAACTTGTTTTCTGCTACATATTTTTGGTAAAAAAATCGCAATAAGCGTATTTTGCTTGCTTTGTGCAAAAGTTATTGCATTTACTAAGGGAAAGATTTCTGTCATTTTTGGTGTTGTTTTAACGAGTAATGGCGGCGATCTGCGATTTTTTTTGCAGGACTGCGACATTGCGGCGGACAGATCGGACCCTTGACTGACATTTTTGACACTTTTGGGGGTACCAGTGACATTACTACAGTAATCAATGCTATAAATATGCACTGTTACTGTAAAAATGACACTGGCAGGGAAGGGTTTAATTTTTATTGGAGAGGGAGGGGTTAATGTATGCCTGGTGCTTACTGACCTGTGTGGGGGGAGGTGACTAAGTGACACAGGGACAGATCGCAGGTTCAGCTATGCTGAACCCTGCAATCTGACCCTGCCTGTCACTTAAGAGATCCGCCCGCTTTGTTTACACAAAAGCTCTATCAGAAAGCAAAGAAATAATGAAGCCTACTTTGCTTCTGTCCATGAGGAATGCCTGGGGCAGCATCTCAAAGTATATCCCAACCTGGTTGAGAAATCCTCTGCATTGAACTGGATCGCCCCAAAATGCTGGAGAAGTGGGGCGAAACTAGACTTACCTCTGACAGAGGTAATATTTAAAGCCTGCACAGAGACTGGATTTTTAAAGCCCGTAGCGTGTGCAACACACTCAAAAGACTCCACCCGGTGCATAAAAAAGTGCACACACACAAAGTGAGGACACAAAAAAGCACAGGGTGTGCGACAACGTATGGTCTTCCCTCCGAAGAGGTAGGACCCGAAACCTCAATCCCCCGGGGCGCAAGACTCCTGACAGGGACATAAGGTACTCATGGTCTGTCTGGCCGAAACCAGACCGACCCCGTTCTTCAGGGGGACTGCCGAAACAGCCCCCACCGAGTACTAAGTAGGGCTCCCCCGAAGGGAGACCCCATGGGAGAGGGCGAACTAAGCCAAAAGGCCATATCCACCCCCTCCCAAGACTTAAGGCTGGGCCCGAGGACCCACACACTCCAGTCTGTGCAAATAAAGAAAACAAAGGTGATAGTGCAGTGACGGACTCCAAAGAAAAAGACAAACAAAACAAAGAAGTGGGGGAAGGGAAGTGGGGAAAGTGCGATGGTGCCATGTGAGGGACCAAGGCAGGCCTTCCAGCCGGAATAAAAAATTCCTCTGGTGCAAGCCAAAAGGCCTGTCCCAAGAGGCAGGTGTGAAAAAGGTGTGCAGTGACCAAGGTGCCGAAAAAACTCACAGCGAGCTGCCCCTCACCAGTGAGAAATTAAGGCACCCCTGGGCTGCCACCCCAGGGGCACTTACACTACGGGCTTTTTCAATCTCAGCCCCCGGCCAGACCGAGTGTAGCCTAACCCCACCAGCAGACATCAGAACCTGGACAGCTTAGAGAGAGCTTACCTACCACTGGGGACAGGCCTTTTACAAGGCCAGATCAAAACCCAGGAGGAGAAAGCCCTCCCCTCGCCATCCCGTTCCTCAGCCCTGCACAGAGACTGGAGCAATAGCTGGGATGGTCTGCAACACTGGTAGTACTGGAAAAGCCACAGTGGGAGGATCCAGGTGTATAAATTAGGAGCGTCTGTAATGCTATGGCAAACTGATCTCTGCAGTGGTCCTGCTATTTCAATCTGGAAAAAATATTACCACTTGGTGGATTGTCTGCATCTTCTGATTTCATGGCCTTTGCCTACTGTCAGGAAACCATGAATCAGACTAAGACAGAAAATGCAGTAAAATCACACCTTTAATGTAATGGTAACAAATGGTACAGAACAGTAAATGTAGTCAAAATATAAGTCAGTGGTCAGGAAACCAAAAATCAGCATAATCATAGGCAGAGGAACAGGTTCAGGAACCAGAAGGAATGTCAGCCAGGCAAAGTCAAAAACCAGACGAAGGCAGGAAAGGAATGAACTAGGCAGACTAAATAGCCAGAAGGGGCTGGCTGTAGGTGGGACTGACAAGCAAATAATGATAACCAGGTGAGCCACTGAGTGGCTAACAATGAGTGCTGACAATTATCAGACAGCTGAGCAGCCTGAGTACAGATAAGAGAGCTGCTGAGCAGGGCCGGTTTTAGATAAAGTGTGGCCCTGGGCAAACCTAAAAGTGGGGCCCCAAATTTTTTTATATTCTACCAAAAATATAGGCGCATTTTATCAAATTTAGCCAAATAAAACATACAACTACATGAAAATATGCTTTAATTAAATAACATTAAATAGAATAAATAAGAAATCAAGTGAGCTTTGCACACCTTCACAAATCAGATCACCCTAATTCCTGCACCTTCACGCCTCAGACCACCCCAATTTCTGCACCTTCACACCACCCCAATTGCTGCACCTTCACACCTCAGACCACCCCAATTTCTGTACCTTCACACCTCAGACCACCCCAATTTCTGCACCTTCACACCTCAGACCACCCCAATTTCTGCACCTTCACACCTCAGACCACCCCAATTTCTGCACCTTCACACCTCAGACCACCCCAATTTCTGCACCTTCACGCCTCAGACCACCCCAATTGCTGCACCTTCACACCTCAGGCCACCCCAATTCCTGCACCTTCACACCTCAGGCCACCCCAATTCCTGCACCTTCACACCTCAGATCAGCCCCTGGTAGGCTGGCACTGGCAGCAACAATTTTATTCAAATCAGGATTTCTTCTGCAAATAGCCTGGCAGGCTGGCACTGGCAGCAAATATTTTATTCAAATCGGGATTTCTTCAGCAAATAGGCTGGCATCAGAGTCAGACAATTACCAAAACCAATGTCATCATGACACATGATCAAAAAATGAGGAAAAATAAGGATTTCTTCTGCAAATAGCCTGGCAGTGACATCATCAGATCAGACAAGGCACTGGCAGGCATTGTACTAGACTAGTACTATGCCTGGCTGCCAGTGCCAGGCCAGCCTATTTGCAAAAGAAATCCTGATTTGAATTAAATTGTTGCTGCCAGTGCCAGTATATTTGCAGAAGAAATCCTGATTTCTTTGAATAAAATTGTTGCTGCCAGTGCCAGCCCAGCCTATCTGCAAAATAAATCCCTAAGTAGAAGTCACTCCTCTCTCCAGTCCTCCACTTACCTTGGGTGTGCTGTGCGGTGTGGCTGCAGAGTGTTCCCGCTGGACATAGTACAGGAGATGGTCAGAGACTGCAAACATGATACAAGAGATGGTCAGAGACTACGGACCTGATACAAGAGATGGTCAGAGACTGAGGACATGATACAGGAGATGGTCAGAGACTGAGGACATGATACAGGAGATGGTCAGAGACTGAGGACATGATACAGGAGATGGTCAGAGACTGAGGGCATGATACAGGAGATGGTCAGAGACTGAGGGCAGGATACAGGAGATGGTCAGAGACTGAGGGCATGATACAGGAGATGGTCAGAGACTGAGGGCATGATACAGGAGATGGTCAGAGACTGAGGACATGATACAGGAGATGGTCAGAGACTGAGGGCATGATACAGGAGATGGTCAGAGACTGAGGGCATGATACAGGAGATGGTCAGAGACTGAGGGCATGATACAGGAGATGGTCAGAGACTGAGGGCATGATACAGGAGATGGTCAGAGACTGAGGGCATGATACAGGAGATGGTCAGAGACTGAGGACATGATACAAGAGATGGTCAGAGACTACAGACATGATACAGTAGATGGTCAGAGACTGCAGACGTGATACAGTAGATGGTCAGAGAGTGCAGACGTGATACAGTAGATGGTCAGAGACTGCAGACGTGATACAGTAGATGGTCATAGACTGCAGACGTGATACAGTAGATGGTAATAGACTGCAGACGTGATACAAGAGCTGGTCAGAGACTGCAGACGTGATACAAGCGATGGTCAGAGACTGCAGACATGATACAAGAGATGGTCAGAGACTGCAGACATAGTACAGGAGATGGTCCAGAGACTGCGGATGTGATACAAGAGAAGGTCAGAGACTGCAGACATGATAGAAGATAGAAGGACACTAGGGGGGCTGGAGAGCACAGGGAAAGCAGATAGCACTGGAGGAGCTGAAGGGCAAGGGGGGGGGGGGAACTGGAGAGAATTAAGGGGGGGTTTGGAAAGCATTGCAGGGGGGTTGGAAGGCGCAGGGTGTGGATAGCCCTGGGGGGGGGGTGGTGGGCAGGGAAAACCAGGGGGATGGAAAGCATGGGGGGGGACTGGAAATCACTTAGGGGGGAGCCAGGGAGCACAGGGGGGTGGAGAGCACTGGGGGAGCCAGAGAGCATAGGGGGAGATGAAAAGCACTGTGGGGACTTGAAGAGCACGGGGGGGCTAAAGAGTACAGGGGGTTTAAGAGCACTGGGGGAGGGGGCTACAATCACTGGGGAGGGGGGCTACGATTACTGGGGGGGGCTACGATCACTGGGGGGGCTAAGATCACGGGGAGGGGCTAAGATCACGGGGAGGGGCTACGATCACTGGGGAGGGGGGCTACGATCACTGGGGAGGGGGGCTACGATCACTGGGGGGGGGGGCTAAGAACACAACACTGGGGGGGGCTAAGATCACGGGGAGGGGCTAAGATCACTGGGGAGGGGGGCTACGATCACTGGGGAGGGGGGCTACGATCACTGGGGAGGGGGGCTATGATCACTGGGGGGGGGGCTACGATCACTGGGGGGGGCTAAGAACACAACACTGGGGAGGGGCTAAGATCACTGGGGAGGGGGGCTACGATCACTGGGGAGGGGGGCTACGATCACTGGGGAGGGGGGCTACGATCACTGGGGAGGGGGGCTACGATCACTGGGGGGGGCTAAGAACACAACACTGGGGAGGGGCTAAGATCACTGGGGAGGGGGGCTATGATCACTGGGGAGGGGGGCTACGATCACTGGGGAGGGGGGCTACGATCACTGGGGAGGGGGGCTACGATCACGGGGGGGGCTACGATCACTGGGGGGGGGCTAAGAACACAACACTGGGGAGGGGCTAAGATCACTGGGGAGGGGGGCTACGATCACTGGGGAGGGGGGCTACGATCACTGGGGAGAGGGGCTACAATCACTGGGGAGGGGCTAAGAACACAACACTGGGGAGGGGCTAAGATCACTGGGGGGGCAGTAAAAGAAGTTGAATAGGAGGGGGATGGGACAGCTCAGCTGCATATAGAGAAATTGATATTTCCATATCTCTCCTGCAGCCGCAGAATGCCTGCAGAAGGGAGGAGAAGAATCCATCCAGCGGCATAAGGAGACATCAAATCCTCTCTTTATGCAGCCGAGCCGAGCCGCCCCACCCCCCTCCTATTCAGCACAGGCTGCAGTGGCAGTCACTTACCTTCTCTCCTCGCAGCCGCCCCCCGCGAGCAGCCCGAAGTCGGGCTGAAGGAGCTCCCATCTGCAGCGCTTCAGTGATCATCGGCGGCCGCGCGGGAAGGAACACACAGACACACACTGACTACTTGACTTCCGGACCGGCTCCACGGCCAATCAGCCTTCTGCTCAGGGGGGGGGAGTGACCCACACCCCCCCTGAACAGAAGGCTGATTGGCCGCGGAGCCGGTGTAGCTGGCAAGTACACCGGCCGGCGGCCGCCCACAGTGAGGGAATGTCTTCTAGTGTCTGTGAGTGAATCTGATGACTCTGAGCGCCGCGGCCCACCGGGACACTGCCCGGTCTGCCCGGTCCGGCCCTGGCTGACAGTGACACGGGGCCCCTGGACTTTCGGGGCCCTGGGCATTTGCCCAGTTTGCCCCCCCCAACGCCGGCCCTGCTGCTGAGAGCCCACCCCTGACAGTCAACTATTCACCCCTGAACTCAGCACTCTGTACACTGTGCACATATGAACACTGCACACCCCTGAACTCCGCACTCTGTACACTGAACACCCCTGAACACTGCACTCTGCACGCTGCCTACCCCTAAACTCCATACTTTGTACACTTTACACCCCTGAACTCTGCACTCTGTACACTGCCTACCCCTAAACTTCCCACTCTGAACACTGTGCACCCCTGAACTCTGCACTCTGTACACTGTCTACCCCTAAACTCTGCACTCTATACACTGTGCGCCTCTGTACTCTGTACACTGCGTAGGATATGTTCAGAGACAAAAGATATGTGACAGAAGATAGTCAGAGATTGTGAACATAGTGTAGGAGTTGCTGGAGACTGGAGATATACTTCAGAAGAAGATATATGTCATAGAGAAGGGACAGGTTACAAAAGACTGCAGGGAATCACTGCTATTACAGCCCCTTCACAATTAGTTAGTGCTTCAACATTTGTGTTCCCTAGAGCCCTTTTAAATTTTTCTTGTGCTATATTAGATATTTAGGTAAGCAAGATCAGAGGGGAAAAAAGAAATGCACATTAAAAAGTAAGACTGTGAAAAATTATAAACCAAACAAGAATGTTTATTTTATGTTTAGATAAGAAAAAACACAGACTTTTGTGGGCAGGGGCCTCAAGTGCCACACAATAAGTGCCAAAGGTCTGTATATGTCACAGGGGCCACAGGCTGGGCACTAGGAGTCCAAAGTATAATGTTATTTTACTTGTAAAATGTTATGTGTTATCTACAATGTACATTTGAGTGCAAGTAAAAGCAAAATAAGTTGAAATAAAACAAAAATAAATAAATACACATTGTTGCACACAAAATTATTCTTTCTCTACAATTACTACATTGTGCTTGTAGTAACAGTAAGATAATCTGTGAATGGGGGGAGTGAATCAATCAATCAATCATCACCCACCCCCATTCAGAGATCTGGCGTCATTCATAGAAGCTATAGTACAGCTGCTTTGAATGGAGGATCTGGCAGGAAAGGGAAGGCATAGTCAAGCTCTACTGATGAGAGCTCCTGACAACCCTTGCATTGTATTAATCCCTGCTACACTGGAAGATTAAGGCAGCAGGAGTGTAGAACAGAGGACATTTTCTGTTGAAAGGAGAAGAATTAAAGTGATACTAAAGTCTTATTTTTTATTGTTAAAAACACGTTATACTTACCTGCTCTGTGCAGTGGTTTGGCACAGAGCAGCCCAGATCCCCATCTTTCCAGGTCCCTCTTCAGTGCTTCTGGCCCCTCCCTCCTGTTGAGAGGCCCCCCACAGAAAGCAGCTTGCTATGGGGGCACCAGAGCCTCTATGGGAGATGAAAACCCCATTGTCCTGAGTTACCCTGAGTTTGTGGGTTCCTTTAAAAGGGTAATTGTCATTTTCCTCTCGCTCCACTTCTGCTGCCAAGAGCCTCATGTCCATCAGAGTACGAAAACTGTTACCGATTACACCATTGAATTCCGTATCCTGGCAGCAGAGGTTGCTTGGAACAATGAGACCCTCATGGATGCTTTTTCTTATGGCCTCTTGGATAATATTAAAGACGAGATAGCAGCCCAAGACATGCCTACAGATATGGAGAAGTTAATCAGGTTTTCCAATCTCATTGACTCCAGACTCCGAGAGAGACCTTCCTTTAACCACCTCCCTACCGGCCAATGTATATATACGTCCTGCATTTAAACATAAATACCGGTGTTATGGCAGCAGATAGCTGCCATAACCCTGGTAATTTTTTAAACTGCAAGCGATCGGCTTTCCGATGAGGGTGGTCCCAGCGGCGGATTCGCCGCGGGATCACCCTTCCGGGATGGCGGAAGAGGTGCCCCCCCCCCCTCCCGCCGCGTCCCGGTCCTTTTGGCCACTTACCGGACCTGCCGGCAGCGGGGAAAACGATTGGGTCCCGGATCCTCACAGACAGGATGTCGAGTGAGGGCAAGCTTGCCCTCACTCGACTCTATGGTCTTGGAGGACCGGAGCGATGGCAAACGTTGTCGCCTAGCAACCGGCTTAAAGGTCCCTTTTTTTTTGTCATTTTTTTTTTCTTTCTATCTTTATTAGTGTACTTGTGAGATCTGAGGACTTTTTGACCCCAGATCTCACAAAAAAGAGGTCCTGTTGTGCCTATTTCTATTACAAGGAATGTTTAAATAAAATAAATAGTAAAAAAAAAAAAAAAAATTAAAGCGCCCTGTCCCCGTTAGCTCGCGCGCAGAAGCGAACACATACGAAAACCCTGCCCACATATGTAAACGGTGTTCAAACCACACATGTGAGGTATTGCCGCGATCGATAGAGCAAGAGCAATAATTTGAGCCCTAGACCTCTAAGATGGCAACCTGTAGAAATTTTGAAAGTGTCACCTATGGGGATTTTTAAGTACCAAAATTTGTCGCCATTCCGTGAGCGTGCGCAATTTTGAAGCATGACATGTTGGGTATCTATTTACTCGGCGTAACATTATCTTTCACATTATGGAAAAAAATTGGGCTGACTTTACTGGATTCTTATTTTTTAATTCAAAAAAGTGAATTTTTTCCAAAATAATTGCGTTTGGAAGACCGCTGCGCAAATACGGTGTGATAAAAAATATTGCAATAATCTCCATTTTATTCTCTAGGGTCTCTGCTAAAAAAAATATATAATGTTTGGGGGTTCTAAGTAGTTTTCTAGCAAAAACAACTGATTTTAATTTGTAAACACCAAATGTCAAAAATAGGCCTAGTAGGCAAGTGGTTAAGGAGCCTCCTGTATGTTTGGCTCTGAGCTTTGCATTCCCACCCTTGCTTTACTCACCTCCAATGCCTCCTGGTACCGAGTCTGCCAGTGATGTATAACCCATGCAGTTGGGCTTGACCTGTCTCTCTGCGGAGGATGGAGAGATTGTGGCTTTATTGTGGCCATGCAGGTCATGTATTGAAGTCTTGTCCTACCCATCTGGGAATCGTCCGGACCTAAGATACTGTAAAGAACAGACCTTGGGTGGCATTTTTGTGTCCCCAGTTATCCTAAAGTATAAGACTCTAGTTCCAGTTACCCTTTCTTGGTCTGAGTCGTCCATTGGTGCACAGGCTTTTATCAATTCTGGGGCTGCAGGACTGTTCATAGATACTGCCTTTGTGTCTAAGCACGATTCTGCTGCAGCTTTGTGACATTACATTCTTGTTGGAGGAAAAACACTTATCTCCTAGAAGGGCACAATGGGCTCTTTTTCTGTCAAGCTTCAATTACATGTCTCATTCTTACCCAGTACTGAGAATGTGAGGGCTGATGCATTGTCATGACAGTTTTCCTCTTCCTCCCAGATGGAGTTGGTTCCTATTCCTGTGATATCTCCAGATCGCATTCTAGCCACTATTTGCACTAGTCTCACTTCACCTTTGGATGACAGAATTCTTGCTGCTCAGATCCATTCTCCTCCTAAAAAAAAATGCTACTTTTTCCCCCGAGAATCTACGCACTGCTTTGCTCCATTCTCCCAAGGTAGTTGGTCACCCTGGGAAGAATTAGCTCATCTGGTCTATTACTCAACAATTCTGGTGGCCCAGTCCCCGTGCTGATGGAACTGCTGCTTGTTTCGTGTGTGCCCAGAGTAAGACACCACAACACCTTCCAGTGGGCCTCCTACAACCCATACCCAATAGAGAGACACCTTGGACCCACTTGTCTATGGATTTTATTGTGGAGTTACCTAACTCCCAGGGCAACACAGTTATTTTCTTACGGTGGTTGACCGGTTCTTGAAGCTGTCTCTTTGTATTCCACTTAAGAAGTTGCCTACATCCAAAGAACTGGCATTCGTTTTCGTTCAGAAGATCTTTCGCTTGCATGGCCTACCCAAGATTATCATCTCGGACAGGGGTAGTCAGTTTGTGCCCAGGTTTTGGCAAGCCTTTTGTGCACAGTTGGGAATTCAGCTTTCCTTTTTCTTGGCTTATCACCCACAGTCCAATGGGGATGCAGAACGAGCCAACCAAGCCGTGGAGCAGTTCCTACGTTGCTATATTTCTGACCACCATAACAACTGGTCAGACCTCTTACCTTGGGCAGAGTTTGCTCCCAATAGTGCCGTCAATGCTGCTTCCTGATTATCTCCATTTATGGCGATTTATGGTTTCCAGCCATTCATTTTTCCTGACACATTTGTTCCTCAAATAATTCCTGTGTTAGAGGAGCATCTCCGTGATCTCCGTTTCACTTGTGTGCAGGTCTAAGAGTCCTTGTGACGTGTCAGTGATAGGTGCAGACTCCGGCTCTGGCTGTCATCTCATAACCTCTGACTCCGTGTTCCCTCACTGAAACTGGCAAAGCGGTATATTGGGCCTTTCCGTATTCTCGGTAGGATCAACCATGTGGCTTACGCATTAGACCTTCCTTCTAACATGCACATTTCATTTTTCCTTATTAAAACCTTTGGTGAGCACCACCTCGGTACCACGTCCTCATCCAGTTCAGGTTGAGAACCATGAGGAGTATGAGGTACAATTGATCATTGACTCCCGTAGGTTCCATGGGCGCATACAGTAGCTTGTTCATTGGAGAGGGTATGGTCGGACATTCATGCTCCTGTCCTCCTCCATGCTTTCCATAGACATTTTCCCCTCAAACTTGGTGCCCCTCTGAGGTTGGGGTGGGGGGGGGGGTACTGACAGGTCTGGGCTTGCAGCAGCTCTCTTCTCTGTGCTCGAGCTGCTCAGCTGTCTGATAATTGGCAGCACTTCATTGTTTCCTCAGTGGCTCAACTGGCTATCATTATCTGCTCATCAGTCCCACCTAAAACCAGCGACTTCTGGCTTTTTAAGCTGCCTTGTTCATTCCTTTCCTGCCTTCGTCTGGTCAACATGGGGTTTCTTTGCTGTGTTCCTGTGAAAGACTTTGATGTCTCTTCTGGTTCCTGATCCTGTTCCTCTGCCTCTGACTACACTGATTTCTGGTTTCCTGATCACTGGCTTGTCTGACTTCCCAGTTTGGCTTCTGACCCCTGGCTTATGTTTTGACTATGTTTACTGTTCTGTACTATTTTTTACCATTACATTGAAGGTATGATTTTACTGCATTTTCTGACTCAGTCTGATTCATGGTTCCTGACATTGACAGAGTTCAGGGGGCAACAGTGTACCACCTTCAACCCCTACATCCTCAACTGGATTGGCATCCCAATCCTAGCATGAGCCCCCCTATCACCCCATCCACTGTAAATCCTCTTCCCCTACCATCACAATTCCCCCCTCCCCCTAGCTGTACAACTGCCACCAAAAAATCCCCCCCAATTTCCCCTCCCAACATGGACCTGTGGGGCTCAATGTGGCGGGAGATATTCTTCCTCCCGGGATCCTCTGTATGGTCTGTGATGAGGCAGGTAGGAGCCAATTAGGGGCTTAGTGGAAGCTTCCTTGGCTTTTGTACCCTAGTGTGACAAATAGCAGTCAGCGGGGAGAGGTGCCGCAGATGCTAGCAATTGCAGCAGGGCAATGCCTGGATGCTCGGCACTAGCAATAACATCAGTGCCTCCTCACCTTCCTGTATATCACAGCAGCTGTGCCTGGGGAGGGTTCGGAGCAGCCGCTCAGAGGAGTGCTGTCACCACTAAATACAGAAGCTGAGATTCTGTATTTAGAAATTACAGCGCTCCTCAGAGTGGATAGCACAGGGCTAGTGCCAGACACCTGTGTGCATGGGGGATTAGGGTGTGCCCAGGCACATCCGGCACACCCCGTGTGCATACCTACGTCAAGGAAGTTAAGGAAATATAGAAAATGTCCTCTTTGAGTAAATTTGACCTATCCCGATTGAATCTGATTGGAATAGTCAAGTTAATGATCTCTTCTATCTACTTTTAACAAAATCTTTAACAAAACTGTAGTATATACAATATACAGTATTAAGACTTTTTGTAAATAGCTGAAATGAGGCATTTGTCAGTTGTGAGAATTACAATTAGGCTATATATATATGGATATTAAACACTCACTTTGTTTATTGCATTACCATGGAAACCAAAGATTGTGCTGGCTGCATGTATCTGAAATAGAAAACAAAAGCAATGTTGCTTTTCTTTGAACATCAGAAGACAGTTTAAAATAAAAGGCTCAAAGGTTAATGGCTCCATTCCAGGTATATTCAACTACGTCGTAAGGAAGCTATTGGTGACTGTGCAGATTCTTCTAAAGGCTCTGCCCCAATGAGACATACTCTCTGCCCCAATGAGCCACACTGACAGGCGCTACTGTATCTTTATCTATGTAGAATTGTTTCTTGGCTTCCCAACAGTCTAAGGCTCCATTCACACCTGAGTGTATAGTTTGCAGGCCTTTTTTCAGGCGTTTTCCAGGCAGGTTTTTTTGGATGTTTTTCAGGCATTGACATCTAACAAAAATGCTTGTAATCTGCCAAAAAAAAGTTCATGTACTTTTTTGAGCTTCTGGGGGTTGCTTCAGGCGACAAAATGCTCATATCTGATCAGGGGCCTTTGAAATGAATGGGGTTTTGCTTATTGGCATTTTGAGGTTTCAGAGATGAGCGTTTTAAGAGCTGAAAAATGCTCAGGTGTGAACAGGGCCTAAAAGCCCTTGCGTCAGTGAAGCTCTAAATAGAAAATTCCTTCTAGTGGAAGAAGTAAAGTGTTGGTCATGACCTAAAACTGACAGCTTCCTTGTTCAAAAAGAGAGTAGGATCTACCTTTCTCAGCATAGCAAGGGGTGGGGAGTTTTGGCACAATTATTATTGTGAAGGTCCTCTCAGGAGAAAAGGGAAGACACCCATTCAATATAATGCTAAAATGTTTATCCAGATGAGATGAGAACCCTTCTGCTGCCACTGATGCAGGGTTTACAATAGTGGCAGCACCGGCCTGTAAACAGACTCCTAGCTGCTATAGCTGCTGGGAGTCTTTATATTTCTTCATCTGACTGCTTTCTAATAGTAGTGGTTTAAACAGCTGTAAAAACTCTCAATCACTTTCACATACACTGGAAAGTGCCACCCTCCATCTCCCCATTTACGCTATCCCCCTCCTGTCATGTATTCCATCCATGTTCATTCATCCCTAGTGGGTGCTCAGGTTGACTGTGGTACATGTCAGTTAAAACAGCAGACATCAGGAAACATCCCTCTGTAGAATGAAGCCACAAGCGATGATTTTTTCATTACTTCTGATCTCAGTGCTGGGGGAGAAGCTGATCAAGCACAATCTGTGCTTGATCAGCTTCAGTGGAGTGCAGAAGGGACATTAGGTGTCTAATAGACCCCCGATGTATCCTTAAAGCGGAGTTCCGGGCACAAAAACGATATTTTTTTTTTGTGCCCATCCGCTAGTTCAGCCTAACCTGAAAAGGAATTGGATAGTTAGATTTTTTTTTTTTAAAAACTCACCTTGTAATTGACGATCGTAAATACTCACCTATGACAGCTTCCTCCCTCGGAGCCACGGCTCACCCCGTCACTTCCTGTCTCGCTATGATTCCTGGGAGCTGAACGTCATAGCTCCCAGGAATCAATGCGCCGCACCGGCCCCGCTCGTCATTTCCGGGCGACGCCGCATTCCCCTGCTAAACAGCTTCTGGGCATGCCCAGAAGCTGTTTAGGAATGCGGCGCCGCACCGGAAGTGACGAGAGGGGCCGGTGCAGCGCATTCTGGGACACGAAGACACGGAAGAAGACGGAGAAGAGGACCGCCCCGGCTTCAGCTGCCCACAACCGAGATGGAAACGCTGTGGAAGAAAACTTCTAAGTAAGTATTTCTTCTAAAAGGTAAGTGCGAACCGGGACAGATCAGAGGCTAGCCATTGTGGAATGTGCTAGCCCTGACTGTCCCGGGGGTATGTTCAAAAAAAAAACGATTCTCTGCCCGGAACTCCGCTTTAAAGAGAATCTGCTGCCTGCATTATCCTAACACATAGGGAGTTTTTCGGTCCCAATGTTATAGCAACAAAGTTAAGAAAAAATGTTGAAATCCCACTCACCCTCTATAAACAAGCAAACAAATGTAAACGTGCATGCCATGTGCACCTACATACAAAAATTATGCTTGCACCACACACATTCAGTGTTGTTGCTCGTGTTG
This sequence comes from Pelophylax lessonae, assembly GCF_965119305.1. NCBI lineage: Eukaryota > Metazoa > Chordata > Amphibia > Anura > Ranidae > Pelophylax > Pelophylax lessonae. The sequence continues at coordinate 619,587,912 of NC_138768.1, read as the reverse complement.
GAGTGGGAGCAAAATTCTAGGACCATCGTTCATAGTTAATTCTTAAATGATGGGCTGTAAAGGCTTTTTAAGAGGCACCTTTGAAAAATTTGGGGCAATTATGAACAGTTTTGGTTAAGGTAAATAAATTAATTTGAAAAACCAACAAACCAACAAAAATGTTAAAGCCCCTATTCCCTCAAACATGCACATACAAATGTAACCACATGTGCCAGGTGTGCCTACCTACAAAAATGGTGATTGTGCTGCACATTATCAGTATTGTTGCACATGCTGAAATTAGAGCACTAATGTTAGGGCCATCATTCATGGCTAACCCAAAAATGATGATTGTAAAGACTTTTTGAAGTTAAACTTTATTCAGAAAATAAAGTCCTAATAGATTGCTTCATGCTGACCCCTTTTGCAGGTATTGCCTATACTGTTTAAAATCCAGTAATGCAGGGTTTCATCCTGCTCTGCACAGCCCCAGTTTTTCTCTATTCTTGTCATTGTGCTAAAAATCAGTGGCAGATATGCTGCATAGGGGTTCTGGGTTTCAGCAAAATGGCAACCTCCAGGAAGAAGAAAAAGGAGCAATGCTGGAAAAAATGCCCAAAAAATGCCCAAAAAAACACCAGCTACAAAAACGCCCAGGTGTGTTTTTGCAGCTGGCGTTTTTTTTTGGGCATTTTTTTGGGGTCTTGGGAGGCAGGCAAAACATCTGAACTTCTATATATACACACACACTTATATGTATTTATACACATACACACATATAGGTGTGATAGGAGCGGAGACATATTGGTGTTAATTATTTCATTAGCGCAAGCATAGTGTTCTGCTACTTTCACACCTATATATGTGTATGTGTATATATACAGACATGGGTGTATGTATATATACCCCTACACAGAAGTTCAGATGTTTTGCCTGCCTCCAAAGACCCACAAAAAATGCCCAAAAAAATGCTTGCACCAAAAATAAATGCCCAGGTGTGTTGTTGCAGGCGTTTTTTTGGGGCATTTTTTGTGGGTCTTTGGAGGCAGGCAAAACATCTGAACTTCTGTATAGGGGTATATATACACACACACTTATATGTGTATACACATACACATATATTGGTGTGAAAGTAGCAGAACACTATGCTTCCACTAATGAAATAATTAACACCAATATGTCTCCGCTCCTATCACACCTATATGTGTGTATGTGTATAAATACATATAAGTGTGTGTGTATATATACCCCTATACAGAAGTTCAGATGTTTTGCCTGCCTCCAAAGACCCACAAAAAATGCCCAAAAAAATGCCTGCGCCAAAAAAAAATGCCCAGGTGTGTTGTTGCAGGCGTTTTTTTTGGGCATTTTTTGTGGGTCTTTGGAGGCAGGCAAAACATCTGAATTTCTGTATAGGGGTATATATACACACACACTTATATGTATTTATACACCTACACACATATAGGTGTGATAGGAGCGGAGACATATTGGTGTTCATTATTTCATTAGCGCAAGCATAGTGTTCTGCTACTTTCACACCTATATATGTGTATGTGTATATATACAGACATGGGTGTATGTATATATACCCCTACACAGAAGTTGATGTCATGCCTGACTCCAAACATGTCCTCAAAAAAGCCCTATAAACGCCTGCAGCAAAAAGCTGGGAGACAGGCGAGAAGACATATCGCTGTTCTGTAAGTGACCTAAGAGAAACGATCTTTTCTCTATAGCGGTCACCCTGATATGGAAGGGTTTTGTCACCCTTCCATAGCAGTCAGAGTCAGTTAACCCTACACTACACTACACTACGGTCCCTTTACACTTAAAACTTTTCCTACAGAAACTGGATTATTAAAGCTAACTATAGTGGAAAATAGCACCCTAACTACACTAGATATCCCTTTCCTCACACTAAAAATTGCTAAATGACACTTTGTAGCAGAAGTCACAGAACTGCTTCCACTCTCTTCCATGTCCCTGTATTACAATGCTAGGAATTTGGCGGGGGCTATCTTATATACTGGGGGGCGTATTCACTAATGATTGGCCTATGGACCCCCTAGTCACTCCAATCACATTCCTAGCATTCTCCTGCCCCCTCAATTGGCTTTTACTGATGGTTCTGGTCCAATCATGGGCTTTTAAAGCCCATTTCCTGTACCATTGCATTTTACTCGGTTCTGGTTGCCGAAATCCGAACTTTTTCAGCAAAAAGTTTGGAATTCGACCGAACCTCGAACAGCCAATGTTCGGGTCGAACCGATGGTCGACCCAAACCGTTTGATCATCCCTATTGGTCATGTGATCTCTTCTAAGGTAAAACATATGTAAGCACTTCCTTAGGTTCACGTTTGTGCATTGCAGGAAAACACACAAAAGTGCACATGTTCTTGCAACACCTGGTAGCAAAGTACCGTGTATTATAATGTGGTGCAATTTAAAAAAGGCCATGTAACTATTTTGTTAATTTTTTGTGCTTAGGACAGCCCCTTAAATTGAATGGGCTGCTCAAATTGTGCAACCCAAAATCATTCATAAATGTGCAAATAACAGAATGATTGTCATAATACAATAGTAGTACATTAGAAAAATCACAATAAAGCCTGTAATGTGGAGAGTATTTATAGCACTCTTGTTTAGAAAATAGATATATGTGTATTCTTAAATCCACATAACCTTCTATAATATACTGAGCACATTTTTAAATAAAGTTCATAAATCTCCTTAATAAAGGTAACAATCTCATTAGTAAAACATTTTCTTCTGTTGTAATTGTCCATATTTTGACACTTTGGTGGTTCATTCATAATTAGGGTTGAGCGGACACCTAGATGTCCGTGTTCGACGGGTTCGGCCGAACTTTAAAAAAAAGTCCGGGTCCGTGTCCCGGACTTTTACCGAACTTTTCCCGGACACCGAACCCCATTGAAGTCAATGGGGACCCGAACTTTAAGGCACTAAAATGGCTCTAAAACACCAAAGGAAAGGGCTAGAGTGCTGCAAATGGCAGCAAAACGTAATTAAGAGCATGGCAAGTGCTCTGCAAACAAATGTGGATAGGGAAATAACTTAAAACAACAAAAAAAAACAGAAAAATAAAACAATGTTCTTCTTCATCTCTGAAGGACGAGGCCCATATGGAGTAGGAGGGAGGTTGAGGTGGTGGTGGATGTGGCGGTGACATAGGCGTGCGCACAGGGTGTGCTGGGTGTGCCTGGGCACACCCTAATCACCTAGGGCACATAGCATTGCCAGTGAGGAGATGGGAAAGATCTCCCTGGGACCTGCTCTGCTCTATTTCTCCTTGCCTACAGGTACATGGCCCCGATACATTACTCTCCCTGCTGGCAAACACATGCATGTGTATTTCAACTTTGGGGTGCACACCTTAATGCAATAGGCTGCGCACACCTATGGGCGGTGTAGGTGGAAGCGGCGGTGGAGGAGGACCAGGGCCGGATTAACAGCATCATGGGCTTGGTGCTGAGGATTTTGAAGGGCCTTAAGGGCCGTGCCTTGCCATGCACCCAGAGGAGGAAGGGTGCAGCCATGCATGCCTAATTCAACATGGGATGCTGTCTCTGAAGCCCATAAACACATCCATGCATCGCCAACTGTCCCTCCTTGTCCGGCCTTCACGCTGTGTGGGGAGGTTCTGAGGGTGCTGCCTGGGGAAGCGAGCATAGAAGCCAGACTTCTGTGTTTACAAGTGACAGAAGAGCGGTAACAGTGAATATGGCCAACCCGGGGCCTATATAAAAGGTAGGGGCCTGGAGCTGCAGCTCCAATAGCCCCTACATTAATCTGGCCCTGAGGAGGAGGACGAGGTAGCCAACACTGCTTCTTTTCAAAAATTTTAAATGAGGGTACACCCCAAAAGAGTGAGAAAGAGCAAAAATGGAACAATGGGTGGGTAAGGTCGGTATCCATTGCTATTCTGCATAAGGTACGGAAAAGTCCCGTGGGATCCATGCCTGGTTCATTTTAATGAACGTGAGCTTGTCCACATTGTCTCTGGACAGGCGGCTGCGCTTGTCTGTTATAACGCCCCCAGCCGTGCTAAATACCCGTTCAGATAATACACTGGCTGCAGGGCACGCCAGCACCTCCAAGGCGTAAAGGGCAAGCTCAGGCCATGTGCCCAATTTGGAGACCCAGAAGTTGAAGGGGGCAGACCCGTCATTCACTACATGTAGGCGTGTGCACACATACTGCTCCACCATGTTGGTAAAATGCTGCCTCCTGCTAAGACGTTCCATCTGAGCTGCTGGTGCTGCTGTTTGTTGTGGCGTGCTGACAAAGCTTTTCCACATTTCGGCCATGCTAACCCTGCCTTCTGAGGTGCTGGCGGTGCCCTGGTTGCGTTGGCGACCTCCTCCTCCTCCTCCTCTGCCTTGTGCTTCCACTGTGGCCCCGCTGTCAGATGGGAATGCCAGCAGCATGGCGTCTACCAGCGTGCACTTGTACTCGCGCATCTTGCGATCGCGCTCCAGTGAGTGAATTAAGGACGGTACGTTGTCCTTGTAACGGGGATCCAGCAGCGTGGCCACCCAGTAATCAGCACAAGTTAGAATGTGGGCAACTCGGCGGTCGTTGTGGAGACACTGCAGCATGTAATCGCTCATGTGTGCCAGGCTGCCCAGAGGCGACGAAAGGCTGTCCTCTGTGGGAGGTGTATCGTCCGTGTCCTCTGTATCCCCCCAGCCACGCACCAGTGATGGCCATGAGCTGGCCTGGGTGCCACCCTGCTGTGAACATGGTTCCATCTCCTCCTCCAGCTCCTCCTCCTCCTCATCCTCCTCATCCTCCAGAACTGTGCCCCTGCTGGACAATTGCGTCCCTGGCGTTTGCGTGTGCAGGAACCCACCCTCGGAGCCCCTTGCGAATGACTGCCCTGAAAGCCTTGGAAATGTTACCTCTTCATCCTCCTCCTCCTCCTCATCCTGTGCCACATCCTCTTCCATCATCGCCCGAATTGTTTTTTCAAGGAGGCATAGAAGTGGGATAGTTAAGCTGAGAACGGCGTCATTGCCACTGGCCATGTTGGTGGAGTACTCAAAACAGCGCAACAAGGCACACAGGTCTCGCATGGAGGCCCAGTTAAATTAAATAGCGGAATAGAAAATATGATCCAAAAAAAGTGTATGTATATCACACGTACACAACCACACTGGGCCCCAATTACTATTGTTTGTACCCCTAAAAGGCTAGATGAGGAGTAGGGGGAGTATGGAACAGGCAGCACCCTCAAACCTTCAGAAGTATGAGATGAACCCCAACAACTTGGAAAGGTGGATCTCTCTCACACGTACCAACACAGACTATCCCCCAATTTAACTGATCCCCAAAGGTTTTTGATTAAATAGCGGAATAGAAAATATGATCCAAAAAAAGTGTATGTATATCACACGTACACAACCACACTAGGCCCCAATTACTATTGTTTGTACCCCTAAAAGGCTAGATGAGGAGTAGGGGGGGTATGGAACAGGCAGCACCCTCAAACCTTCAGAAGTATGAGATGAACCCCAACAACTTGGAAAGGTGGATCTCTCTCACACGTACCAACACAGACTATCCCCCAATTTAACTGATCCCCAAAGGTTTTTGATTAAATAGCGGAATAGAAAATATGATCCAAAAAAAGTGTATGTATATCACACGTACACAACCACACTAGGCCCCAATTACTATTGTTTGTACCCCTAAAAGGCTAGATGAGGAGTAGGGGGGGTATGGAACAGGCAGCACCCTCAAACCTTCAGAAGTATGAGATGAACCCCAACAACTTGGAAAGGTGGATCTCTCTCACACGTACCAACACAGACTATCCCCCAATTTAACTGATCCCCAAAGGTTTTTGATTAAATAGCGGAATAGAAAATATGATCCAAAAAAAGTGTATGTATATCACACGTACACAACCACACTAGGCCCCAATTACTATTGTTTGTACCCCTAAAAGGCTAGGAGTAGGGGGAGTATGGAACAGGCAGCACCCTCAAACCTTCAGAAGTATGAGATGAACCCCAACAACTTGGAAAGGTGGATCTCTCTCACACGTACCAACACAGACTATCCCCCAATTTAACTGATCCCCAAAGGTTTTTGATTAAATAGCGGAATAGAAAATATGATCCAAAAAAAGTGTATGTATATCACACGTACACAACCACACTAGGCCCCAATTACTATTGTTTGTACCCCTAAAAGGCTAGATGAGGAGTAGGGGGAGTATGGAACAGGCAGCACCCTCAAATCTTCAGAAGTATGAGATTGTGTTCACTGTACCCCACAAAGATTGAGTTCACTGCACCCCACAATGATTGTGTTCACTGCACCCCACAAAGATTGTGTTCACTGCACCTCACAAAGATTGTGTTCACTGTACCCCCCAAAGATTGTGTTCACTGCACCCCACAAAGATTCTGTTCACTGTACCCCACAAAGATTGTGTTCACTGCACCCTAAAAGGATGTTGTTCACTGCACCCCACAAAGATTGTGTTCACTGCACCCTAAAAGGATGTTGTTCACTGCACCCCAAAAAGATTGTGTTCACTGTACCCCCCCAAAGATTGTGTTCACTGCACCCCACAAAGATTGTGTTCACTGCACCCCAAAAAGATTGTGTTCACTGTACCCCCCAAAGATTGTGTTCACTGCACCCCAAAAAGATTGTGTTCACTGTACCCCCCAAAGATTGTGTTCACTGCACCCCACAAAGATTCTGTTCACTGTACCCCACAAAGATTGTGTTCACTGCACCCCAAAAAGATTGTGTTCACTGTACCCCCCCAAAGATTGTGTTCACTGCACCCCACAAAGATTCTGTTCACTGCACCCCACAAAGGATTTTGTTCACTGCACCCCAAAAAGATTGTGTTCACTGCACCCCAAAAAGGATTTTGATCACTGCACCCCAAAAAGGATGTTGTTCACTGCACCCCAAAAATGATTTTGTTCACTCCACCCCAAAAAGATTGTGTTCACTGCACCCCACAAAGATTGTGTTCACTGCACCCCAAAAAGATTGTGTTCACTGTACCCCCCAAAGATTGTGTTCACTGCACCCCACAAAGATTCTGTTCACTGTACCCCACAAAGATTGTGTTCACTGCACCCCAAAAAGATTGTGTTCACTGCACCCCAAAAAGGATGTTGTTCACTGCACCCCAAAAAGGATGTTGTTCACTCCACCCCAAAAAGATTGTGTTCACTGCACCCCACAAAGATTGTGTTCACTGCACCCCAAAAAGATTGTGTTCACTGCACCCCAAAAATGATTTTGTTCACTGCACCCCAAAAAGGATTTTGTTCACTGCACCCCAAAAAGGATGTTGTTCACTCCACCCCAAAAAGATTGTGTTCACTGCACCCCAAAAAGATTGTGTTCACTGCACCCCACAAAGGATTTTGTTCACTGCACCCCAAAAAGATTGTGTTCACTGCACCCCAAAAAGGATGTTGTTCACTGCACCCCAAAAAGGATTTTGTTCACTGCACCCCAAAAAGATTGTGTTCACTGCACCCCACAAAGGATTTTGTTCACTGCACCCCACAAAGATTGTGTTCACTGCACACCAAAAAGGATTGTGTTCACTGCACCCCAAAAAGATTTTGTTCACTGCACCCCAAAAAGATTGTGTTCACTGCAGCCCAAAAAGATTGTGTTCACTGCAGCCCAAAAAGATTGTGTTCACTGCAGCCCAAAAAGATTGTGTTCACTGCAGCCCAAAAAGATTGTGTTCACTGCAGCCCAAAAAGATTGTGTTCACTGCAGCCCAAAAAGATTGTGTTCACTGCAGCTCACACACAGAAAAATGGATGTGGATCACTGACACCTGCCTATCTCCAATCCCACACCACACAGCAATATCGATTGTAGTTTGTAGAACACAGTTTCCCTAAAATTCAGCAGACTCTGTCCCTAACAGGATTGAGAAGAGATCGTAGATCAGGATTGAGTGCAGATTCATCCCACCCCCCACACAGCAATATCGATTGTAGTTTGTAGAAGACACTGACCCTATAATTCAGCAGACTCTATCCCTAAAATGCCTACAACTCGCCCTGCCTAAACACTCCGACCTGTCCCTCAATTCTATCCGGACACAAATGGTTTTTTCCTGCCTATCTTTCCCTAATCAGCAGCCAGCACGTTGATGTGTGCTCTGTCCCTGATATAAGCAGCATAATGACGCCGCTGCGGCTGCCTCGAACTTATAAAGACTTGGTCACATGCTTCAGACGGCCAATCACAGCTACTAAGACATTTGCAGGCATGGCTGGGATGGCTTAAGGCACACCAGTTAAACGATTGTTGATTGGCTGTTGAAAGCCCGCCATGAAAAGAGCGCCAAAGCATGCAAAACCCGGAAATAAAACGACCGAACACGGATTTTTACCCGAACATACAGTAAAGTGTCCGTGTCCGTGTTCGGGTACAAAAAATCCAATTATTCGGTACGAACACGAATAATACAGTCCGTGTTCGCTCAACACTATTCATAATAGCAAATGTATTTATCATGATTTTCAATATGAAAGAAAAGTGCAAAAAACTAACCAGAAGTTGCAAAACGCAAAACTAATTGTTTATTTTGAAAGGTGAGCGAATTGATACACATACAGGGGTTTATCTTGAATCTCAATGCAAATATGGTCCTAAAGGGATATTAAAATCTGGTTTTTGTTTTTTTTTCTTTAAAATAACAAACATGTTATACTTACCTGCTGTGTGTAATGGTTTTGCACAGAGCAGACTGGATCCTCACTCTTTTATGGTCCCATACCGGTGCTCCTGGCCCCTCCCTCCTGCACTCAAGCAGGCACACTACTGACCCACAGCTCTGTGTGTCCATTCAGACACGGAGCAGTGATTCGGCTCTGCCCCATCTGTCTCCTGATTGGCTCACTTGCTGTGAATGACAGCAGCAACAGCCAATTACTCCTGCTGCTACCAAAAGCCAATGAGGAGTGTGAGTCCCCGGAGAGACAAGGCTGTCCTGGACATCGATGGATTGCGAGGGGGCTCAGGTAAGTATCAGGGGTGGGCTGCTGCACACAGAATGTTTTTTTACCTTTATGCAAAGATAGCATGAAGGTAAAAATCATTGTGCCTTTACAACCAATTTAATGCTGATTTGATAGTAATTTAAATATATTTTACTGTAATTTTATAACATCATTATCTTATAAATATTGTACTGTATTATTTATTATTTTAGAAAGTTTGGATAAAAGGAATTTGCAATTTTTTTTTTATTAAAAAAGACTTGTACCCTGCCTTGTATAGCTACCAGCTGCTCTAGGTAGGCATGCCGATATCCAGATGCCAAAAGAGTTGAAGGGCCCACTGTAACCATGAGGATACCAGTTTATTTATCTTATGTGCCAGGCTAGCATTTTTGGAAGAGAAACTGCAGATTTTTTTTATGAAAAAAAAAAAAAACTGGACTGTGTGAGAAAAGGACTGTGCTTTTAATTATTTCCTGATTGGCATGTAAAAGTCCAGAATATTGGAATTCAGGAGAAGATCAGGCTAATTGCTGATAGAGAAGATATTTAATTATTTATTCACACATTTATAGGGTTGTACAATCCATATGTCAAAGATCTGTGATGGAGAAAGGATAGATAGATAGATAGATAGATAGATAGATAGATAGATAGATAGATAGATAGATAGATAGATAGATAGATAGATAGATAGATAGATAGATAGATAGATAGATAGATAGATAGATAGATAGATAGATAGATAGATAGATAGATAGATAGATAGATAGATAGATAGATAGGTAGATAGATAGATAGATAGATAGATAGATAGATAGATAGATAGAGAGAGATAGAGAGAGAGAGAGATAGATAGATAGATAGATAGATAGATAGATAGATAGATAGATAGATAGATAGATAGATAGATAGATAGATAGATAGATAGATAGATAGATAGATAGATAGATAGATAGATAGATAGATAGATAGATAGATAGATAGATAGATAGATAGATAGATAGAGAGAGAGAGAGAGATAGATAGATAGATAGATAGATAGATAGATAGATAGATAGATAGATAGATAGATAGATAGATAGATAGATAGATAGATAGATAGATAGATAGATAGATAGTTTTTAGACAGGTGTGAAGGAATGCTGTAAAGTAAGAATGCTTTCAAAAATGTCTATATATATATATATATATATATATATATATATATATATATATATATATATATATATATATTACAATTTACAAAATGCAAAATGAGCAAACAGAACAAAAATCTAAATCAAATCAATATTTAGTGTGATTACCATTGCTTCAAACGAGCACCGTGTCTGGAAGGATTGTTCAAAATGTCTTGAAAAACAAACCACAAAAAAAAAAAAACACAGATCTGTGGATCTAGGCTGCCTGAAATCCTTCTACGCAATCTCAGTCGATGATGTTGAGATCAGGGCTTTGTGGGAGCCAAACCATAATTTCCAGGACATTTTCTTCTTAATGCTGAAAATACTGCAGTTCCAAATGACATTGGCTGTATGTTTGGGGTCATTGTCCTGCTGCAGAATACAATTGGGGCAATTCACATGCCTCACTAATGGTATGGCATGATAGACACCCTATATTACAAAAAGTATTGGGACACCTGCCTTTACACGCACATGAACTTTATTGGCATCCCAGTCTTAGTCAGTAAGGTTAAGTATTGAGTTGGCCCACCCTTTGCAGTCTTAACAGCTTCAACTCTTCTGGGAATGCTGTCCACAAGGTTTAGGAGTGTGTCTATGGGAATGTTTGGCCATTCTTCCAGAAGTGCATTTGTGAAGTCAGGCACTGATGATGGATGAGAAGTCCTGGCTTGCAGTCTCCGTTCTAATTCATCCCAAAGGTTTTCTAACAAGTTGAGGTCAGGACTCTGTTCAGGCCAGTCAAGTTCCTCCACTTCAAACTCGCTCATCCATGTCTTTATGAACTTTACTTTGTGCACTGGTCCAAATCATTTGGTGGAGGGGGGGGGGGGGGGGTCATGGTATGGGTTTGTTTTTCAGGGATTGGGCTTAGTTCCATTGGCCCTTAGTTCCATTGGGGGAACTCTTAAGACGTCAGCATGCCAAGGCATTTTGGAGAATTTCATGCTCCCAACTTTATGGGAACAATTTGGGGATGGCCCCCTTCCTGTTCAAACATGACTGCACACCAGTGCACAAAGCAAGGTCCATAAAGACATGGATGAGCGAGTTTGGGATAAAGCAAGGTCCATAAAGACATGGATGAGCGAGTTTGGGATAGAGGAACTTAACTGGCCTGCACAGAGTCCTGACCTCAACCCGACAGAACTCCTTTGGGATGAATTAGAGTGAATACTGCGAGCCAGGTTTTCTCATCCACATCCGTGCCTGACCTCACAACTGCACTTCTGGAAGAATGGGTGGGCCAACTCAATATTGAACCCCACAGACTAAGATTGGAATGTGATTAAAGTGCATGTGCGTGTAAAGGCAGGCATTCCAATACTTTTGGTAATATAGTGTAGGTATCTACCTGTACTTCTCAGCACCGAGGATACCATTGAATGGGCAACATTGAGGACCATAGATGCACTAGTCAGCTAAGGAATTTAATGCAGCAGATGAAATACGCATCATGCTTACTTCCCCTTAACATCAGAAGATGCCAGCTGTGCCATCAGCACAGAACTGGCAAAAAACCAGTGGGACCCAGGTATAGCCTTCTATTGTCTGGAGAAGTCTGGCCAGAAGTGGCCTCCTTTGGTAGGATTGCAGCCAAAAAGCTGAAGCTCCAACATGGGAAAAAGCCTGAGTGGCTCAACTATGCACATAAATATAGGAAATGGGATGCAATAAAATGACAGCAGGTGTTCTGGACTGATAGGTCAACATTTTAAATATTTAGCTTTAACAGGGGGCAGTTTGTTCACAGAAGAGCTGAAGAGCAGTACAAAAATTAATGTCTGTAGGCAACACCAAAGCATAGTTAAGGTTCCTTGCAAGTTTGGGGCTGCATTTCTGCAAATGGAGTTGGAGATTTGGTCAGCATCAATGGTGTCTTTGCTGAAAAATAGTCAGATACTTATCCATCGTGCCATGCCATACCACCAGGGAGGCATGTGATTGGACCCAAATGTATTCTGCAGCAGAACAATGACCCCAAATATACAGCCAATGTCATTATCCACTTGCCGACCGCCGCACGACTATTTACTGCAGCGGTCAGCCGCTCCTGGGCAAACCGATGTAGGGCTACGTCGCTCGCCCAGGAGCCTGTAGGGGGCGATCGCACGCCGCCGGAGGCGCGCTCCCGTCCCCGCTCATTCACATGGATCCCTGCCCTTGTGACCGGCGGCTCCGATGTCCGCCGGCCATTCGCGATCTCCCGCTGGAGAGGGAGAAAGGCAGACGGCTGTGTTTACATCAGCCATCTGTCATTCTCCCTGGTGTAACTGCAGAGACTACACGATCCTGCTATGTAGGATCGTATGTCTCTGTGGTTACATCACAAGCCACGCCCCCCCACAATTAGAATCACGCCCCTAGGGATACATTTAACCCACTGATCACCAATAAAGTTAACCCCTTCCCTGCCAGTGTCATTTTTACAGTAACAGTGCATATGTATAGCACTGATTACTGTAGTAATATCACTGGTACTCCCAAAAGTGTCAAAAATGTCAGTCAAGGGTCCGATCTGTCCGCCGCAATGTCGCAGTCCCGCAAAAAAAATTGCAGATCGCCGCCATTACTAGTTAAAAAAAAAAAAACAATAAAAATTACATAAATCTTTCCCGTAGTTAGTAAACGCAATAACTTTTGCACAACCCAATCAAAATATGCTTATTGCGATTTTTTTTTACCAAAAATAAGTAGCAGAAAACAAATTGGCCTAAAATTTAAAAAAATTTTGATTTTTACATTTTTTTGGGGGAATTTCATAAAAAATTTTTTTGAAAAATATTGTTGTTTTTTCAAAAGTATCGCTCTTTTTTTGTTTATAGCGCAAAAAGTAAAAATCGCACAGGTGATAAAAATACCACCTAAAAAAAGCTCTGTTTGTGGGAGAAAAAGGACGTTATTTTAATTTGGGTACAGCGTCGCACGACCGCCCAATTGTCCATTAAAGTCACACAGTGCTGAATCGCAAAATAGGCCCTGGTCTTTGAGCAGCCAAATCCTTCGGGGCTTAAGTGGTTAAGAACTACACTATATTGTAAAAAGTATTGGGATGCCTGCCTTTACATGACCATGAACTTTATTCAACTTTAAGGCATTCCAGTCTTAGTCTGTAGGGTTCAATATTAAGTTGGCCCACCGTTTGCAGTTATAACAGCTTTAACTCTTCCGGGGAGGCTGTCCATAAGATTTAAGAGTGTGTCTATGAGAATGTTTGACCATTCTTCCAGAAGCGCATTTGTGAGGTCAGGCACTTATGTTGGACAAGAAGGCCTGGCCTGCAGCCATCACTCTATTTCCTCCCAAAGGTGTTCTGTCAGATTGAGGTCAGGACTGTGCATTCCAGTCAAGTTCCTCCACCCCAAACTCTCTCATTCATGTCTTTATGGACCTTGCTCATCCAACATCAGAGCCTGACCTCAAAAATGCGCTTCTGGAAGAATGGTCAAACATTCCCAAAGACACATTCCTAAGTCTTGTGGACAGCCTTCTCAGAAGTGTTGAAACTGTTATAGCTGCAAAGAGTGGGACAACTACATATTGAACCCTACGGACTAAGACTGGAATGCCATTAAAGTTCATGTGCGTGTAAAGGCAGGCTTCCCAATACTTTTGACAATATAGTGTATCTTAAGCATAAAGAAGAACAAGAAGTCAGTGAAATGAAGGTTATTGCCACCGCAGAGCCCTGATCTCAACATCATTGAGTCTGTCTGAATTTATATGAAGAGACAAAAGGATTTGAGGTAGCCAATATCTGCTGAAGATTTGTGCTTAGTTCTCCAAGATGTTTAGAACAACCTACCTGCCAAGTTCCTTCAAAAACTGTGTGCAAGTCTACCTAGAAGAATTGATGCTGTTTTGAAGGCAAATGGTGATCAAAATAAATAATGTTCCATTTTGTTAATTGAAAAAAATAAACTATTAACACACACACACACACACACACACACTATATCTATGAACAGTTGGTGTAACCTATCCTGTCAGTGAGGGTCATTCCTCATATGTGTAGGCTTTGGTCCCTATTAGGGATGATCGAACTTTTCAAAAGTTTGGTTCGACCAGAACACCCGGACTTCCCGAAAGTTCGGCCCGGTTTTCAGAACCCCATTGAAATCAATGGGACCCGAACTTCGGTAATAAAAAAACACCATTTTAAAGCCCTAAAACCCAATAAATGCCCCTAAAAAATGCCTAGAGTTCTGGGTCATGCCCCAGGGACTATTAATCACACAAAAAAAAGTTCTTAAAAATTGTCATTTTTGATAGAGAGCCAATTATTGAAAAAATTATTGAAAAAAAAAATTAGATTTCTTTGGATTTAGTGTCTGGGGGGTCTAAAAAGAGTACCTGTGAAGTTTCAGCTCTGTAGCATGTCCAGAACCAGAAAAAAAAGTTTGTTTGTATTAGAATTAATATAGAACATGATGGTGGCTTCTCTACTTTTACACCCGGCTTTTTGTTGGGCTTTTTTAAGGACATGTTTGGAGTCAGGCATGACATCTGAACTTCTGTGTAGGGGTATATATACACACACACACACACACACACACACACACACACACATGTATGTATATATACACATACACATATATAGGTGTGAAAGTAGCAGAAACCTATGCTTGCGCTAATGAAATAATTAAAAGGCATATGTCTCCGCTCCTATCACACCTATATATGTGTATGTGTATAAATACATATAAGTGTGTGTGTGTATACCCCTATACAGAATTTCAGATGTTTTGCCTGCCTCCAAAGACCCCCAAAAAATGCCCAAAAAAAAGGCCTGCTGCAAAAACACACCTGCTCGTTTTTGTAGCAGGCATTTTTTGGGCGTCTTTGGAGGCAGACATAACATCAGAACTTCTGTGTAGAGGTATATATACACACACACATGTATGTATATATACACATACACATATATAGGTGTGAAAGTAGCAGAAACCTATGCTTGCGCTAATGAAATAATTAACAGGCATATGTCTCCGCTCCTATCACACCTATATACTGTATGTGTATGTGTATAAATAAATATAGGTGTGTGTGTGTGTGTATATACCCCTATACAGAATTTCAGATGTTTTGCCTGCCTCCAAAGACCCCCAAAAAATGCCCAAAAAAAATGCCTGCTGCAAAAACACACCTGCTCGTTTTTGTAGCAGGCATTTTTTTGGGCATTTTTTGGGCGTCTTTGGAGGCAGGCATAACATCAGAACTTCTGTGTAGGGGTATATACACACACACACATGTATGTATATATACACATACACATATATAGGTGTGAAAATAGCAGAAACCTATGCTTTCGCTAATGAAATAATTAACAGGCATATGTCTCCGCTCCTATCACACCTATATATGTGTATGTGTATAAATACATATAAGTGTGTGTGTAATATATACCCCTATACAGAAGTTCAGATGTTATGCCTGCCTCCAAAGACGCCCAAAAAATGCCCAAAAAAAATGCCTGCTACAAAAACGCCCAGGTGTGTTTTTGCAGCAGGCGTTTTTTTGGGCATTTTTTGGGGGTCTTTGGAGGCAGGCATAACATCTGAACTTCTGTATAGGGGTATATATTACACACACACTTATATGTATTTATACACATACACATATATAGGTGTGATAGGAGCGGAAACATATGCCTGTTAATTATTTCATTAGCGCAAGCATAGGTTTCTGCTATTTTCACACCTATATATGTGTATGTGTATATATACATACATGTGTGTGTGTGTGTATATATACCCCTACACAGAAGTTCTGATGTTATACCTGCCTCCAAAGACACCCAAAAAATGCCCAAAAAAACGCCTGCTACAAAAACACCCAGGTGTGTTTTTGCAGCAGGTGTTTTTTTGGGCATTTCTGCTCCTCTCCTCGCATTTCCTTTACTAATCTTTGACACATGGATTTCACTTCCATCCAGAGCCTTTTGGATGTCGAGTGGTTCCCTTTCCGTTTCCTTTACTACCACACAATGACTGTTTGTTGCCACCAGTCCTCTCAATGTAAGACTATGAGCCAAGTCTCTGCTAAATTAAAATAATACATTCTGTACTAATCTAAATGAGCCCATTAACAGTTGCATAAGGCACCCTGACTTTGGACTCAAAAGCACAAACTGACAAATTATGATTCTTAAGGGTTATAATTAATGAACAAAAGTAGATTTTTCTTTAGGAATTATTGAATGCATGAACATGAACTTTAGGCTTAAGAAATTGAGAAAATGTTAATAAAAGGATGTTTTCTAAAAAAGATGTTTTACTTGTTGAATCTTATGGCCAACATTTCTTGTTTATGGCTAGCCTGCATGTCTATGTTTTGTGTAACTAATATCTACTTTTACTAACTAGGTTTTGCCTCGACAAACCTGTGGCCTATTTACACACACCATCTTCTATAAAGAGTATCCTGGTGGACCCACTGAACTGGACAAAAGTATAAGAGGAGGAGAGCTCTTTATGACAGTGCTGCTAAATCCTGTGAGTGTTTTAATAATAATAGTTTGCTATATTTACTATTATTATGTGTTCAAAAATGTCAAAACTTCAGCGACATCCAAATGTAAGTGCTGTGATCTATAGATTTAGATTTCTGTTTTGACCATGATATGTTTATAGGGGCAACCAGAGTGATTTTGGATTTTGCTTTTAAAATAAAGGTTTTGCCAAAAAATGTCTTAGCAAAGACTCCTTTTTTTCTTAATTTAGAGAATGTGGGGTTTTAGGGTTTATTAGGGGTAATTTATTTTATTTGTATGTTTTGATATTTGAGTTTTTTTTTTCTTCCATTTTAATGTGTGCATATGACATAATAAATGTTCTGTTTTTATTGTATATTTTTTGTTTTCTGTGGAAATAAAAACTTAAACTAATGTGGCTATTAAACAGCCATTTTTGGCACAAGAATAGTTGAAAGTTAGCTGAAAGAAGCTTCTGCGAACCTCAGGAGCCATTTTATCCTTAAAACCACCATCATCAAATTTCACCAATATTTGGGGCAAATGACAACTCACATTTAGTTCATACTTAGTTAATTGGACTATGTTTAGAAATAATTCAGTGAAGACCAGTGTCTGGAGAGATTAAATTAGCCATGATAATTTATTTGATCAGAGTGACCTAGGAGGCACAAGAGGAATACATTTAGTCCCATATGATCAATGCTACATGTAATAATATACAGCGCGTAATGGGTGTTTTGCTAGTTTTCTAACGTGTACTAGTACTAGTACCAAGTAATGTTTTGGGAAAAGTAAAACATGATTAAGCAATTTTTTACATTTCTTCTCATATTCCCCTATTGACTTTAATTTGCCATTTTGTTCTGTTTTGAGTGTGAAATAGCTGGCCATACAGGCTTTTTGGTAAAGACTTGGCTAATTAGTGTACAGATGTGTGTATATGTGTTTATTTTTCAAAAAACACTATAACATTGATTCTTAGTCCTGGTTCACACTGAGGCGACCTGTGAGGCGACCTGGTCGCCTCACAGGTCGCCGTAGGTCGCCTCCCATAGGGAAGCTGCGGACCCGTTCTAATAGGAGCGACACAAGTCGCTCCAACTTAGAAAAAGGGTCCGGAGCTTCTTTGGGGCGACCCGGAGGCGACCGCCATAGACTTCAATGTTATGAAGTCCGTGGCGGCCGCTCCGAGGTCGCGGCGCGCTGCTTGCACCGCGACCTCGGAGGTCGCCTCCCGAAGTCGGATCGCCCCTATGTGAATGGGGCCTTATAGTGGCCCTGTCTTTGTCCATACTTTCTTTTGCTCCCATAGTGCTCCATTCAGCCCCTAATGGTGTTTTGGTGTTTAGTCTGGCACTATTATATGGGGGTAGGGAAAGAGGTTCCCATTCCTGTGTAAGCTCTGATATGTCAACTAAGCATATGCTATGGTTAGGAGGAAGCTTAAAAAGATCCTGCCACCAACTTAAAAAATACTACTAAAAGCATAGCAAAAAGTACTTTAAATGCTTACTTACATTGTTTTCCTTTTAGTAAACATTTTTGTTCACTTGTAGTGTGCTTTTGAACCACCAAGAAGTCATTTCTATAGCACAACCCCCTTCCATTGGGTCTGTCTAATTATTGTTTGTTCTGGCCAAGCTCCTTTACCACTCCCCTTAGGCCCCTTTCCTGCATAGCATTTTATTTAGCGGCTTGGGGAGGAGCAAATGAGAATACTTTAGAGCACAGGTGTCAAACTGGCGGTCCTCAGCTGTTGCGGAACTACAAGTCCCATGAGATATTACAAGGCTGAAAGTTACAAGCATGAGGCATGATGGGACTTGTAGTTCTGCAACAGCTGGAGGGCCGCCAGTTTGACATCTCTGCTTTAGAGTGTCCCTTGAGTGACAGCTTTGAGCCTACTGTAGCTGCTGGCAACACATCCAAATAGGTGGTGCCCGGTTGTAGTGTCAGGTCTTTTGGGTGTCAACACAAGGGATAATTTTACAGATACATACAGTAACATGTTTAACATATGGTAAATGCACATGTAATCTTACGGAAACATTGTTGTTGAAATTAATGATCTGATAACAGGGCCTCCAACCCGTTACCCCGTTGCTTTGTCCTGCATATGCAAAGCAACAGGGTAAGTTAGATGAAACAAGTATTTAAGGAGTACAAAGAACATCTAATGAAAAGATTTAAAATGTTTACATTGTAGAAAGTTTTCCTTATAACAATACATACTGTATATCAAAACTTTTTCTATCATGCATCAAGTATGCATCTAATGACGCAACTAGCATTTACACACATTGCCAAGCATTGCCTAGAGATCTTATACACATGCTGTAGTTATTTTATGTATAACTGTCCTCTAGAGCTAAGCTCTGCAAACAGCTAAATAAAAGTTGATATAAAGTGTGGGGGCTGTTTTACTTGACAAAAAGATTTGTATTTCCGTCCATAATTTGATCCTGAGAAGTCCTGTCATATACCACAGCCTGACCTGAGACCTGATTTTTCTTTGCTGAAGCTAAGTAATGCCTACATGTCTTGTTTCTACCCTAGCCTGTGATTAAAACATACAAGTAAAGTCAACAGACTGCTCATTGTACTGCAGCACAACCTAATTGTAAGTGTCTTTTGCCAGGTCAAATCCAGGCGCTTACACAGTTTGCATCTAATAATAAAACATTTCCTGGTGTAATAATGAATATAAAGTTTATAACTAACTGGAGTTCAGCCTCAAAGTGGAATTCCAGCCTACCACTAGCTATGCTTACCCCTTGGGGGCAGGAAGGACTGGAAATCATATGACCATGGTGAATGGCTGTCACAGGGGTCACATGATCATAAGCCAGTCCCACCAGCTACCAATGTTTTCTTAGGACCTACAGCCATTTAGACAGCTTGGTCTTTGTGCTGGGAGTGCACAGGGAACACGTTCCCAGCACATATACATCACCCACCCAGAGATGCATTTGTGCGACGTGTGAATATTAAAGCCCAGCTTTTTGCCCCACACATATGGGTTACTGGAGTGTAAAGAGTGTAATATTAAAGACCAGCTTTTTGCCCCACACATATGGGTTACTGGAGTGTAAAGAGCTTAAATATGTTCCTTCCCTCCTCCTGTTACTTATCTTGCCTATCCTGTGTAAAAAATATGTTTATACTTACTTATTTTTAGTCTGCTCCAGTCTGGTCACATGATTTCGCAGCTCTGGTTCTCCTGTGCCAATGAGTGGCATCTTCAGGGGATGGGAGGGGTTCTGATAATGACTGGGACATTGAAGTCCATGGGTGACGTCACAGCTCCCAGGATTCCCAGCCATTGTCAAGTGCTCCCTCCTGTCTCTTGCAACTGCAGCTCACTGACACAGGGGATTACCTGACCTGAATGGAGTGGACTAAAAACTAAGTATACAGATTTTTTTTTACACAGGTTAGGAAGCATAGAATGCAGGAGAGAGGGGGGAACATTTTAAAAAATAGTTAGAATTAGGCTGGAATTCCAATCTCAATAAAAAATAGTTTAATCCCTATGGATATTATATATTTACATTTAAAAATATTTAATCTCTATACCTAAAATGAAAAATTGTTAGTTAAACATCTTTTATAATTATTTTTTTTTTTAAATGATAATCAACCATTGTTAGGCATTAAAACATCTTTTTCATGTACTAGAATTGCAGGTCATATTTTACCACACGTTTAAATATCCCACTGTGGCCCTGGGTCTTTGTGTGTTTTTAGTGTAATTCCAAAGAGCAAGAAATATCATTTCAATCATGCATGAGATGAAATAGCATTCTTTATCACCTACCATCATTCAGCTGAAGCAGTGTCTGGTGAAATGTGCCTGGACTCACAATCTCAAGCAACGAGACAAGAGAAAACGGATTCATTACAAATAAGTGTCACATTTATATTCCCTCCTTGATAATTTACCATAGTTACAACATCATATTTACTTCACTGGGTAACAAAAAAATAAAATTCACTGAACTAAACATAATACAACCACAGATAAGAAAAAAACGAATGAAGAGTTTTAGACGTGTGCCAATACTAAATATGTATTATCAAAGACACACAGTTGCAATTGTAACATTGTAAAATAAAAAGCAAGATATTGTATATCTATTGGAATTGGGGGCACTCGAAATGTGCATGGTCAAAATTCATGGTCTAGAGAAATATACTAGGGTTCTCTTAATAAAATAAAAGAGAATGTTTACCTAGTAATGTAAATAGTCACTTCTGACAATGGAAAAATTGTGTTAACTTTGCCCAATCAAGTGCAAGGCAAATTAAGAAACATGATATTGCTTGTACATGATTGGATGATTGAATGCGTGTTGTTTTATTAAAGGGAATATAAGGTCATAAAAATATTTATTTTGTTTTAGATAGAGTGACAAAGGGTTTGACCCCCTTTAAACTTGGTAATACCATCTGTGTTATTGGTCTTGTTGACCATTTTCACTGACACAAAAAGTGGGATATCCAAATGTTATAGTTTTCAACAGATGAAGAGGTAAGGGTATGTCCTCCACCTATTCCTATGTATATGTGCTGTGTATCCAGGACATAAAGTGACCAGAAATCCCCACAGTCGGACACATTCAGCATAAAATTACATAACAGTGATTTTAATCCTTCCCTACTCAAAAACAGAAAAAAAAAAAACATTGTTATTAAAAAGACTTGAAGCTGAATGAACAAACAGTATAAGTGGCAAAGTTAAAATGAGCTTCTACTTTTGTAAATCATTGTGTATGTATGTGCGAACAATTTTGCTAATTTTGCTAAGCCTACTGAGCTCTGTAAACAAGGTGATAAGCATACATGAAAAAATGCACGCAAAGAAGTCTAGAACCCAAAATATGCAAAATTTCACATTTAATTGAGAAAAGGAAAAAAAAATTAAAATGTCTGCCTTACAGCAGTCATTAACCACTTGCCGACCGCCGCACGACTATCTACGGCGGCGGTCAGCCCCTCACAGGCAAAGTGACGTAGGTCTACGTCGCTCGCCTGTGAGGGTTTAGGGAGCGAGCGCGTGCCGCCGGAGGCGCGCTCCCGCTCCCGCGTGGTCACGGACCTCCCCGCGCGTGTGACCGGCGGACCCGATCGCCGCCGGCCACTCTGCGATCGGCGGGGGAGAGGGAGAAAGTCAGGCAGCTTGTGTAAACAAGCTGCCTGTCATTCTCCTCTCTGTATGAGAGCTGATCACATGGATCTACTATGTAGATCCATTGATCACTCTGCATACAGTTGAAGCCACAGCCAATCACAGTTAGAATCATGCCCCTAGGGACACACACAGCCCCTCCCTCTCAAATAAAGTTAACCCCTTCACTACCAGTGTATTTTTACAGTAACAGTGCATATATATAGCACTGATTACTGTAGAAATGTCACTGGTAACCCCAAAAGTGTCAAAAATGTCAGTCAAGGGTCCGATCTTTCCGCCGCAATGTCGCAGTACCGCAAAACAAATCGCAGATCGCCGCCATTACGCGTTAAAAAAAAAAACAACAAAAATGACAAAAATCTTTCCCTTTGTTAGTAAACGCAATAACTTTTGCGCAAACCAATCAAAATACGCTTTTTGCGATTTTTTTTACCAAACATAGGTAGCATAAAACAAATTGGCCGAAAATATTAAAAAATTTTGATTTTTACATTTTTTTTGGGGGGAATTTCATATAAAAAAAAGGGAAAAATATTGCTATTTTTGCAAAATTTACGCTCTTTTTTTGTTTATAGCGCGTGATCAAAAAATCGCACAGGTGATCAAATACCGCCAAAAGAAAGCTCTGTTTGTGGGAAAAAAAGGACGCCAAATTAGTTTAGGTACAGCGTCGCACGACCGCGCAATTGTCCGTTAAAGTCACGCAGTGCCGAATCGCAAAATACCCTCTGGTCGTTTAGCAGCCAAATCCTCCGGGGCTTAAGTGGTTAATAGAGAAAAATATACAGAGTATATTCCCGTGCCAAATGGAGAACCCTAGAGTTTCTGAATAAAAAAATAATATATAAATATGTGTAAAATGCAGCTGCTATAGTGAAAGTGCGAGTGCTCAAATGAAGGTGAAGTAATCAATTAATATATGATTACCTATAGCGCTTGCCAAAAAATATTTTTACCAATAATCTTAAAACTATAAATTCAGACTTATAAAAGTGCATATATATCCCCGTGATCCAATATAATATTAAATAAATAGGTACACTTTAAATATGAATAAATTAAATACAGTATAAATTATTTCGATAAGTTTGCAAATTCCTATATAGTGCAAAAGATTCATAAAATCAAAGTCCATATACAAAAAAGTTCAATGTTTTAAAGTGATGCGACTTCTTGATAGTGAATATTCAAGTAAATAAATAAATAAAAGGTGCACAGTGAAAAGTGTTAAGAGCTGCTGTAATAGATCTTCCACTCTATCCCTGGTGTCAATCCTTGTGCTCCACTGTGACAAAATAGATAGATTTCACACTCACCAGATTGCGTGGGCCCTATGGGCCTTACGACACTAGGACCACCAGAGCTTTATGACCCCCAGGGTCTGGGTACTTTCCCTCCAAGTGGGTGCTTTCTCCTATAACAGCGCTCCTCCTGCCGCCAACTTCCAGTCAGGGATGTTTATGAAAGAAAGGAGAGTCTGGATAGTGTAGTACCGTTTTCCAAATGGTTTTATTGCACAAAAATCAGGTGAGCCAGTTACAGCAATCATTACACAACCTCTGATCTTCCTTTTTATCCTATGCCCCTAGTTTTAGTTTGTTTTATGGGCATGGCATTCCCTGATATCATGGCTTAACCCTCACAATTTCCATTTCACTGTTAAATGAGACTGCCTCTGTGACCAGCAAGGACACTTTCATTGGGAGGGGGAATGGCATCAGGCAGAGATTAGCCATGCAATCAGGGAGAGCGGGTCCTGGTAATCATTTGTTAAAGACCCCTTTCATACTGGTGCACTTTTGCTGCTCTAAAAAGAAATCTTTCCAGTGCACCAAAAGCACATTACATCTACATTTTGGTGTGTTTTTGACACACATGTCTATGTTTCACACGTGCATGTTGGGAGTCAGGAAACCAGGAAGACCACAAAAACCGCATTAAAAGTGCTTTAAAATTGCAATATATGTTTTTGAAAAAACATACAACATTTTTAGGTGCACCAGTGTGAAAGGGCCCCAACTGTGAAGCTAAATCAAAGAAGCCTTCCTGTCTACAATTAATAGACAGCATTATGCTCTGTTTGCTGCTAGGCAGGACTGTAACTTTTAAAATGTCAAAATGATTGAATATAGCAGAGAGTGTACTTAAAGTAATTGTAAATGATTACCTTGTAAAACAACCCATTGAATATAGCAGAGAGTGTACTTAAAGTAATTGTAAACGATCACCTTGTAAAACAACCCATTTAGTTTAAAATGAGCTAAAAGGCAAAACATTTTTATATAAATATAAAATAGGGAAAAAAGGTGTTTGTAATGTATTTTTTATAAGTGATCACATTGCCTCTGTTCTCAGCTGCATACAATCTAGGGGGAGGAGAAGCAACTGTACACTGAGCTTCCCAGTGAATGGCTGTGCAGCAGGGGCATTTCAGAACAAGACTGATCATTGGAGAAGAGCACACTGAGTTCCCAGCACAGCAAGAGAACCGACCATGGTGTGCTCTCTATATTACAGTTTTCAGTTTTTACTAGGAAAGCAGAGAAACTGGCTGGAATACCAGGGATTTCACATAAAGGAAGCAATACAAAGAGAACAGGATACTTTCTCATACAAGCACATGGTACAGCAGGCACATATCAGAAATTTGATGTTTTGGGGTAGCAAATGTTTAACTTTCTGTGTCCTGAGGAGGCAAAGTAAGTGTGTTCTTATTGTGCAATATAGTTACTTTCTAGAGAAAGTATTTATATGTGCATTTATTTATTTATGCTGTAGGTGATATCCATTCATCCTTTTTTTAAAAT
Organism: Pelophylax lessonae; assembly: GCF_965119305.1. Lineage (NCBI taxonomy): Eukaryota > Metazoa > Chordata > Amphibia > Anura > Ranidae > Pelophylax > Pelophylax lessonae. The sequence goes on along the minus strand of NC_138768.1, from coordinate 619,563,250 downwards.
GAAGAATACACAGTAAGTAATTGTGGATGTGGTTTCCTAACCTACCTCTTATACAATATAGAATCATTTCAGTACTTATTAATATAGACTTGGAGGGCTTTAACACAATAGAACTAAAAGTTTTGCTTTTTTTTGCAAAAACCTCAGTGAAAGCACTCTGAAACTGCCACCTAAAATACTGCATAAATGCACATTGCAAAACTTTGTGTCTTGTGGCTTTTTCATAAGGTTTTCCTGCTGCAGTGTAGCGAAAGCGCAGGGCCTGGGATTCTCTGGGATCTATTTTTTTCAATGCTGCAAGCTTCACAGCCAAGAGATCATACACTTTTCACTCCTTGCTCCCAGTCCCTGATACCTCCCAGTCAGGTCATGTGTCCTTCCATTAAAACCAATGATGGGACATTGCTTACTTGACCACAGTCCAGCCCTCCCAAAACCTGAAGGACAGTAAAACAACCCTTTGCTTAACCGGTTGCCGACCGCCACACGACGATGTACGTCGGCAGTCAGCCCCGGCCAGGCAAAGTGACGTATATATACGTCACTAGCCTGTCACTTGCTTGGGAGCCAATAGCGGGCGAGCGCGTGCCCGCGGAGGCGCGCTCCCGCCCCGGCTCATTCTCCAGCAAGTCTGTGCGTGTGACCGGAGGACCCGCAATAAAATTTAAATAAAGTTAACCCCTTCACTACCAGTGTCATTTTGCAGTAACAGTGCATATGTATAGCACTGATTACTGCAGTAATGTCACTGGTAACCCCAAAAGTGTCAAAAATGTCAGTCAAGGGTACGATCTTTCCGCCGCAATGTCGCAGTATCGCAAAAAAAATCGCAGATCGCTGCCATTACGCGTTAAAAATAAAAACACCAAAAATGACAGAAATCTTTCCCTTTGTTAGTAAACGCAATAACTTTTGCACAAACCAATCAAAATACGCTTTTTGCGATTTTTTTTACCAAACATTTGTAGCAGAAAACAAATTGGCCAAAAATGTTAAAAAATTTAGATTTTTACATTTTTTTGGGGGGGGGGGAATTTCATATAAAAAAATGTGAAAAATATTGTTGTTTTTGCAAAATTTAAGCTCTTTTTTTGTTTATAGCACAAAAAGTAAAAATCGCACAGGTGATCAAATACCACCAAAAGAAAGCTTTATTTGTGGGAAAAAAAAGGACGTCAAATTCGTTTAGGTACAGCGTCGCACGACCGCGCAATTGTCCATTAAAGTCACGCAGTAAAAAAAGGCAAAAAAACCCCTGGTCAGGAAGGGGGTAAAATCTTCCGGGGCTTAAGTGGTTAAAACGTTTGGAGACCCCTGATTTAGATAATGCAAAAAGTAATGTGGTTTTACAAGTACGTATGCACAATTTTTAATTTACAATTTCAAAATGTTTGCATCAAAAATACTTTAGTTCTGCTTTAACCTACACAAGAGAAAAACGTTGACCCATATTAGCCCAGATCTCTAAAAGCACTTATGCTTGATGACATTAGATTGAGTAGTACAACACAATTCTACTTGCTTCCTTGTACTAGTCCTTATCTCATCTCTTGGTAGCTGTGCTCATTATATTCGTTTTCTAATATTTCTAAAGTTATTATACAAAACAAAAATGTAAACATAGGCAGGAAATTGAAATCACTTTTACAACAAATACGACGGATCTTGCTATAGTTATTTTCCTTACATTGCATTTTCAACATATTTCTGTTGTTTTTAAGTTAACTGATCCTTCTTACTTTTCTAAGCAGACAGTCTTTGATGTAGATCAAAGAGTATATTCCTGCATATGTTCTTTGTTTTTTTTCAAAACAATAAGGCCAACATATAGTATGCACATTCAGGGAGAAAACATGTCATTAGTTGTTAAAAGCACAATAACAAAGAAGAGTTTGACTTATCACAGTTTCATACAGTTTTATTTTTTTCTATTGTACCAATTTCAATGTGTTTATGGAACTTTACCATACAGAAATGGGTATTTATCTTATTTAATATATTAATTACATTTAAAATTACAAATACCTAACCATTAGGCTGTTCCTTAGCACTTAAAACTCTAAGGCTAGCCATACATTATACAATTTTCTGTACAATTTTCTTTAGATTTACCTTCAACTATGTAGTACAAGGGTCTGCCTAAATGGATACAATTGAAAGTGTTGTTTAGTTTTGACCTCATATTATATGGTTTTGGTAAATCTAACAGAAAATTGTACAATAGATTTGAACATGTATGGCCAGCCTTACTTCCTAAAGTGAGCTCTCATTGTGTAGCAGGGAAACACATCTGCTCTTTAACTCATTCCTGCCTGGACTCAGGGGGGATGATTATATCTTTATACCGGAGTCAAGGGGCCCCCAGACCCCAAATTTCCCTTGCATATAGGAATGCCTGTGGGGTGGCCCATTCTTGCCTAACCGTTGACAATCTTCTGCGCAGCTGCTTCATGCCTTACATCTAACAGACCCTGCCTTGCCCTTGCCCAAATTTCATTCCTGACAAACATCCCTGTATAGAGGTTAGGAGAAGGAAGAGTCCACACCAGGAATACCTTTTAACAGTTTACATACATCAGCCATCCTTTGAAGTTGGCTACACACAGCTTAAGTTATAAACAGTTCAGCTGGTTTCAGAGGAACTTGACTTATGGCCAGTAGAGATGGGCTTGAGCGTATTCAAGTCCCCACGTAAATCCTTACACAGACAGAGCCGCTCAGGGGAGACAACGTTCCAGGTGCGAGTCGGATCCGCAGTCCAAATAACAATCCAAAACAAGAAAAGGTGACCGCACTCAGGATTCGATGAAAACATAGAAGTGTTTTATTCTTCACCACAGGTAACAAACTTGACAGTACATCACAGGAACAGGTATACTGGTTGACGCGTTTCACGATACTGTTGATCGCTTACTCATAACCATACTATGCGATCAACAGTATAGTGAAACGTGTCAACCAGTATACCTGTTCCTGTGATGTACTGTCAAGTTTGTTACCTGTGGTGAAGAATAAAACACTTCTATGTTTTCATCTAATCCTGAGTGCGATCAACTCTTCTTGTTTTGGATTGTTATTTGGACTGCAAGTCCCCATATGCCTGATCTCGCCAGGGAGCAGACCCTGTACTACACTAAATCCCAGGCAGTGAGACATTTCCTGATCAGCATCTGCACAGATCATGAAATGTCTCGGTGCCTGTGATTAGCAGAGTGCAGTGTCGGCTTCCTGGCGGGATTGGGCATGTGCAAACTCAAACACGCCCGAGCCCATTTCTATGGTTTCTAAGACTTATATGATTCAACCTAGCTCCTCTGAGTCAAGATTGCCATTGAAACACCACTAGGAGAGTGTCACTAAATCAAGCTGGAATCAAAGAGCTGCTACACAGAATAGTCATTACATTTAGCCCTATTCATGGCAGAAATATAAACCATTCACTGCTGCCACTAGAGGACAAAAGGAAGGACCTGTGATGACTGGTAAAAACGAATCTTCATTTTTTTGAAATGGAGGTGGAGGAATATGGAATTCACAACAAAAAAAAAAAAGATAAAGGCTTTAAAATGGTATTAAACACAATAGAAACCATTTATTATATTGCAGCTTACCAATTATTTGATGTGATAACTGCATTTGTTTTCTTTTTAGGCTTTCGATCTTATTTTTTATCTGGTGATCCAGCCAGCAGATCTATTGTTTTTCAAAATCACAAGCTCACCATCAGAATGTATCCGTTTATATGGATGAGACAAACCATTTAATACTGGCAGGGGTGATTATGTATTCATTAAAACCTTTAGCCCAAAAGGAAAAAAAAAACCTCTAGCTGTAACTGATTATAAAGTGTGAGTTGGAGCTTGACTTTAGTTTGTGATATAAATCTTCTAATACATTTAACACTCCCCTCCCTCCCCAGACTGGCAATGTTGCTGTCTGCTGTGCCTCCTATTCTCATTCATCCAGAGTTGTGTCTCACTAATACAGGAGGTGCGTTACTGGCCAGATCACCAGGTGAAAACAGAGGGAAAAGGCCAAAGGAAAGAAAATTGATACAGACACTACATCTAATGATTGGTAAGCTGCAATATAATAAATTTATGGTTTTGAGTTTAATACCACTTTAACCATCCTTCTAGCACTGAAAGTAGAACTATAGGCAACACGTTTTTTATTTTTTTTTTCATTTTCATTAAAGTGGGGGGGGGGGGTTATAACCAATGTTAGTTTATTTTTTGCCTGTGTACCTTATTAGGGAGATTTACCTTCACTCCCAAAACAGGAAGTAAAAGGAAATCCCTGAAAATTAAGGAAATTTCTTGGGGACCCCAAGATCGTTATAACTAGTGTCCCAATTGGAAGATTTCCCCTCTATTACTTTTCTGGGGCCAGCCCCAAAAATTGGGGATTTCATTTACTTTCAATTTCAATGAGAAACAGGGCAAATAGAGAGGGTGAATCCCCCAAATGGGGGCACAGACAGCAATAAAACTGACAAGTATTATAAATCCCCCTCCACTCTATCCAAAACTAAAAAATGTTTTGCCTTTAGTTATATTTTAACCAACATTCTGCTGCATACTAATCTTGTCTTGCTCTGGAAGACCTTGTTTGAAAAGCATACAATGCTGAGGTCACTTTTTACAAAATGCAATGTTGAATTCCCTTCTAAGTCCATTTTAGATTGTTTAACAGGCACTTCATAACCACTCCACATTTTTACCCATCAGTTCCCAGAACCTGAACCACTCTGGTCACCTATTTCAGATTAATCAGCAGCGAGCGCCAGTAAAAGCTGTGCCATCTTACCATCTACTGTATGTGTTCATTATGTATAGGATGATAAACCCACTGTTACTTAACCTTAATTTATATACACTATATTACCAAAAGTGTTGGGATTCAGCCTGCCTTTACATGCACATGAACTTTAAAGTTATTGTAAAGACTCATTTCAATAAAAATAACAAACATGTTATACTTACCTCCTCTGTGCAGTTTGTTTTGCACAGAGCAGCCCTGATCCTCCTCTTCTCGGGTCCCTCTTTGGCTTTCCTGGCACCTCCCTCCCTTTGAGTGCCCCCATAGCAAGCATTGATGAGCGAGTTTGGGGTAGAGGAACTTGACTGGCCTGCACAGAGTCCTGACCTCAACCCAATAGAACACCTACGTTCGGTTGTGTATTCTCTCTCTGATACCAATTGCCCATAAGCTTGACAGCATTTTATTATGGTTATTTAATTATGACGAATGCTCAATCTAGCCTGGTGTTTTATGTACTAGTCCTTACTGAGACCATCAATCGTGCACTCATTACACTAATTTGAAAACGAGCGCTTGTGTTTACAATTGTTTGTTCTCTTTCCTATTTGAGTAAGGGCGGAAGTGAGCTCTTTAGCAATACCATGCCCTACTTCCGGGCTATGTAAGTAAACATAGTGATGTAACATCCTGTTTGCATCTCTCCTGCTGACTCAACACCGGAGTAAAGGCGGAAGTGAGTTCCTCGGCATCACTCTGCCCTACTTCTGGGTGACTTGAGCAAAATAGGATGTGAATCGTTGACCTACTTCCGGTGGGCGTGTAAGATTACTGGCGTGAGGCAATTGGCTGAAAGAGGGGGTTGAAGTGTATATTAAGATATTCATTAGTGCGATTGCGACCCTGTGACCATTGACAACGACGGCCTGTGTGCTATCGAAACCGGTTGGGACCTAGGAGTGCAATCACACTGCCATGTTATTTCTGGACCGGATGAGACGCATTAAGATGTGGAAGCACCACCCGATATCCCCAATATTTGTTTGATCCAATGCCTGTTTTTTTCCTGCTAAATGTAAGTGTATCTACCTTATTTAAATAAATATTGCCTGTACGTACTTCTCTATATTGGCCATTCCTTTACTTTATACTGCTGAGGAACGTGGGGCTGGCTAAGGATTCTGAAGTTGAATTGTATATTGGCGATTGCAAGGTGGATCCTCCAGGAGGGCTCTAATCTACTCTGGAATATTGGCTTTTGATGAATATCATTCTGCTCACACTGACCCCCTATAATTAAGGGGTCAGTGATTTCTGGTTAGCCTTTTCACACATTGGGTGTCCATGTGGTGAAGGGATTGAAGATCTGGTTGTGTGTGGAAGAATCTTCTGGAGACTGCACTGAAGTTCGTTGGTGCATGGGACTCTATATGTGATTCTTTCACTTACTGCTGCTGCACTTTATATTTATTTCACTGTGCATGGGACTTTATATGTGATTTATTTCACTTAACATTGTTGCACTTTTTATTCACCATTGTTAATGCACTTTACATTTATATTTATATCTATTAAGCGACATCAGTGATTTATTCTAATAATTGTAATATTTATATGCACTATTACTTTTTAATGGTTCATTATATTGAAACACTACACTTAGTGCACTTTAGATGATCGCGGCTCTGTACACCTCTATAGGTGTATTTAAACCACCTTTGAGATGAATTAGAGCAGAGATTGTTAGCTAAGCCTTCTCATCCACATCAGTGCCTGACCTCACAAATGCGCCTCTAGAAGAATGGTCAAATATTCCCAAACCTTGTGGACAGTCTTCACAGAAGAGTTGAAGCTGTTATAGCTGCAAAGGGTGGACCAACTCAATATTAAACCCTACATACTAAGACCAGGATGCCATTAAGGTTCATGGGTGTGTAAAGGCAGGTGTCCCAATACTTTTGGTAATATAGTGTATATACTATATTATATATTTGATTGCTTTTCCAATGATTGGGTTGTAAATACTGTCAATGTCCCCCATCAGTTTTTTTTTTTTTTTTACCTTTGCCTAATGTTCTTGTTTTTTATTGTGTATAACATCACCCAATGCCCAATGAGCAGCTCGTGTAAGTTTTCTGTTTCCAACTCCAGACTAAACAAATATTGCCTAAATGTAAGAGCCATGTGTATTTTTACTTAAAGTGTATGTAAATTATAACATGAACCATTAACTTGCTCATGCTTAGTCTGGTAAATGAACCATAAAAGCATGTTGTTATATCTGTTCAATCTGTGCAAAAGAAAAAAAAAAGTATTGATTATGTCAGAAATTTGAGCTGTTTTGTGGCCAGTGCTCAGTTCCTATGTCAGTGATGGTGAACCTTAGCACCCCAGATGTTTTGGAACTACATTTCCCATGATGCTCACCTACACTGCAGAGTTCATGAGCATCATGGGAAATGTAGTTCCAAAACATCTGGGGTGCCAAGGTTCTCCATCATTGTCCTATGTTATGTCAAGAAGAGTTTTTAGCCCTCCCTGTACTTATCTTGGGACTACAGAATTATAAGCTATTACGTGGTGGAGATGGGAGAGTGGGTGGGTCTGAGCAGCTTGTTGGCAATGAAAAACTGGGCAGGGGTGATGCCAGTAAGTCCTCAAAAAATGTTGTGTGCGCTCAGCTTACAATAGAATGTAGCAGTTGGGTGCATTTCTGGCAGATCAACAGGTACTTTTCTGTACTTGGGGAAAATCTATAAATGTGCGCTGTCTCGATGTGGCATTTTTTGGGGATGAATACATGACGTACCAATACACGAATAAAACAATGCTCATAACACAAAAAAATGATTCATGTGTGCACATTACATAAATATATTTAAAGCAATACATAAATAGATGAAACATCTAGATGGAAAAAAACATGTAATAAAAGTTCAAATTGTCTTTCTCAGTGCAATAAAAGTGCTCTTGTGATATGTGAATAATCCTAATTTATCCACCCCTTCACTTCCACCTGAACGCTCATGCAGACAGACAGGCTGCTTACCAGAACATATGATCCCCACTGGGATCAAATACGCTTAGAGAATATCTCCTATAGGGAAAGCCACAGCTCACTCCCAGCCAGGTTCCCGGATGTCCTGAGAAGATCAAGCTTGTGTTCCGGCTCCAAAAATGTTTTTCTACAATTGATTTGCACTGTACATTTTTGTATGTAGGACAATATTGGTGATTTATATATCTCTAACACATTGAGACAGCACACTTTTAAATATATTCCAGATGTTTATGTAGTCTAGTATTCAGCTACTTTTTTTGTGCAGCAGTCTCATTGTTTATAGCCAAGTGAGAGTCCCAATATTTTTTGGAATAGACTTTTCTGTACTTAAAGGGTCTTTAAAAAAATACAACATGTATAAATATGCATGTATTGCAGGGATGTACTGCATATGTGTTTTTCTTTGACGTACACTTTAAATTTTGGTGTCCTTTATGTATTTCTTGCAGATTTGTGCAGTTATCGATCATAAAATAACACCTGCACTTTGCCAATGTACTAGAATTTTCTGTAATAAAGACTTGTCACTGCTGCTCTCTCTCCTTGTGTAGGGTGTCTGGTCTTATATTTGCCATAGGGAGGACCTACTGGTTCACACCAACAGATCTGCTCTCTGCATACACTATATGACAATGCCACTGTAATTTATTCAAGGTAGTAAGTAGGTTTTCAAAAGCTTTTGGAGCACAAAGAGTGTTTTTATATCCTTTATAGCTATGAGGGGTATAATATTATGAATGTTTTTATGTTCCAAGTACAGCTTTAACCTCCCTGGCGGTATGATTCTTTTGGATTTTAGGTGCTGAAAGCGGTACTATTATTTTGCATGTAATTCTTGTAAATGAGCAGCCCAAACCAACTGTATACATTTATTATATATATATATATGTATACATATATTATATATGTATACATCTATATATATATATATATATATATATATATATATATATATATACATAAAAAGTACAGTAAAACTGCAGGAAAGGGCACTGGGGGGCAAACTAATGTGATTTTTTTTTATTTTGAATTGTATCAGTGTGTTTGGTGTGTTTTACATTTGAATTTGCCGCCGGTTCCACCCCCCTTCGAACGTCACGTCGCAGGAGATGGAAGCCAGGGCACGGAGATGATTGGGAGGAAGATCCGCCGCTAGAGACCGCCAGGATACATCGCTGGATCCTGGTGACAAGGTAAGTAACCCTGCTTACAGGATCCAGCGATGCTTCTGGCGGTACCCCGAGTGTGGCTCGGGGTTACCGCTTTTGGCTCTGAAATTTAACCCCGAGCCACGCTCGGGAATACCGCTAAGAAGGTTAAAGTGGATGTAAACCCAATTCATGAAATTTGACCTGGGCACATATATCTGTAGTGTTTACTTATCTATCTCCAAAGTTCTAAGTCCCGTGTCTTTTTGCTGTTTCATTCCTCTGTTATCAGCATGATAACTTCTGACAAATTCTCTGTCAACCGAGATAAAACCAGCCTGAAATTTGTGCAGGGTTGGGTGCTATAAATATATTAGCAGAGAGCTTGTTTTGTCAAAGCACAGCTCTGCACATTCCTTCCCAGAACGAAGTCCGAGTGTTGGTGGAAGCACCACTGAAGGCTTTGCTTTTAGGTTCCTTTTTCATAGCACAATATGATATTACCTTGCAGGGAGAAGATACCCCCCCAAAGAGTTTTATTAACCATTCATTTATATTCTTTTTTTTTTTTTTTTCATTAGCATTTTTATTTTAGATTGGTTTGTTTTTTTTGTTTTGTTTTTTATAATTTTTTTCATTTTGTATTATTTTGTATTGTTTTTCTATTATTATATTTTATATTTGGCTTGCTTTATTGTTTTTCATTGTTTATTTTTCTTTTTTACATTCTTCATTGTTTAAAATTCTGAAATTAGTTAGTGGGGGTTTTTGTGCTGTTCCTGTTTGTTTTATTTTATCTCTTTGTCGGCTTCCACTGGTTTTATTTACAGCTGCAGTAACTGCACAGTTATATATTAATTAACTGTCTGGGTAGCAGCACTGTGTTTTTTTTTTCTCCTTTTATGCTGCCCACAAATGGTTATTAGATTTGGCTTATAACTTAGGAGATAAGAGCAGAATTGAATGTTGGGTGCGGTGTTGATTAATTGGGACATAACAATGTCTGGAGCTTGTCCGGTCTGTCCGACAAGAGACCATAGACCCACTGAATAACTTATTTTCTGGAGGGTTCCGGGGGGGGGGGAGCAATGCAGGGGTCTGTGGAAGAAGGGAAGGGGTCCAAGGTCATGATGGGAGTAGTATGGGGGTGGGGTTTTGCATAATGATGGGATTGGTATAGGGGAGGGGGTCCTGTGTAATGATAGGGGTAGTAAGGGGGAGGGGATCCTTTGAAATGATGGGGGTAGTTTTAAGGAGAGGTCCTGTGTAATGATTGAGGAGGGGGTCCTGTGTAATGCTTTGGGTAGTATGGGGTGTGTAATGATGGAGAAAGGGGATCCTGTGTAATGATATTTTTTTTTTTTTTTTTTAGATAAGTCTATGTGTAGGTTTGCTTATTTTTTGGGACGTTGAGACCAAAAATGCATTGAGGGCCAAAGAAAATGTTTGTCCAGGGTCCAATCAATCTTAAAGATGGCCCTGCTTAGTAATCCAGATACATGGCTGGTTTCTGTCTTTTTACAGAGGTTTTATTTACCTTTAGAATTTAGATGTTATGTAAGCTAGAGTCAGGTAACAACCTTGATTTGAAAATTAGTCTTTTGCTTTCCAGAAGAGTGTCAATCAAGCATCAAATCAACTCAATGTGTAGTTTAAAAACACAAATTATTTAAAATATTTCAATATCTTTCATTATACGGCTTTAGGCACCTCCAAAGAAAAGTGGCCATTTACTAGAAGGATGTAAAAATGCATACTTATTTATTCTTTCTGGATATACAGTATATGATAAATTTTACCTATTTTACTCTCAAATAGATAATAAAAAAGGCACTGAAAAGGCAGTAAGAAGATAGACGTTCCTTCATCCAGCAGATCATTGTTGCACTTGGTACTTTATGCACTGTCAGTAATGTTAAGTGTAAGGGAAGAGTAAAATTAACTTTTCATTTTGCAGACTTATTTGCTTAGAGGGTAGGGGAATTGAACTCAAAAGTCACGTCATCAAGAGATCAAGTCCCAGTGGTTTCTGCATAAAAGATAATACCAAGCATTTTGACTTTTCCTTATTACATGAATTTATTCAGTAGCAGCAGGGGCATTTCTATCATAAAGTTTTGTTTTGTAATAATCTCCCAAGCATATGACAACACCTTTAGTACATCTTTCTTTAATGAAACATACTAACATCAAGTACAGTATATACAGTAGTGTTCAGGTAAATGCATTTTCAATTACACAATACTTCTGTGCAGCCATCATAAACCATGCTGTTATATAAAATACATCCAAATACACTGTTGAATAACCCACAGTGTTGAAATAATGAGAAAGGATTACAGGTTGAAGTGTGGTAAATGTATCTGTTTTCTTCCATTATATCAGCTATGGAATGCTTTGAAGACAAAAAGTGGGTGATGAAACAAATTAGTCTACAACCAAATGGTCTCCAGTTAGCTACAGGTAGTTCTTGGCTCTTCCTGATACTGCTTAAAAAGAGACTTTTCAGAAAAAAAAAAAAAATGATAGGTGAAAGCAGCGTAAGTATCTGCATTTGACCTGTTATAAGCCTCTTGTAGTACCCTCACAGCAAAGCTTACATTGGGGTGGAGAAGCAGCAAGACAAGCCAACAAGTTTTGCTTTAATGTTGCTGCTTATCTGTTCACTGTCCAGTCACAAGCTGGGGGAGAGACAAGATCTGTAAGTGGGGAAACAAACACCCTGCCTGTATTATAGCAGATTGAAGACCATTTAGCTTAGTCAGAAATAAACAAGTAGCAGACAAGTGTGCAGGGATTGCTATCAAATCTGATATTTTTATCTGTAATTTTGAACTGTATTCTTCATGTTCTTCAATTCCACAACATTCAAAGCAAAATAACAAGCGTTATGCAACATCCCATATGACGGCAAGATGCTGTTCTGAAAAACCCTAGAAGAAGCGATTAAGCGAGTCACTGGCAGAAAATCTGGTCTGCTTTCTCAGACATCAAGGAAAAGACAGCAACTCTTTTGCTCAGGGCAGTCTGATTTCAGAAGGGCCCGTTAGGCCAGATTGTACAGGCCAGGCCGGTAATATACTAGACCGCAAAGGAAAGGTATGCAAAGTTCCATTTTGTGGGGTATAAAGTCCAGGGCAAGACAAGCAGCAAAGAAGACAGAGAAGTCTTTTTGGTGGTCAGTCCGTCTAGCCCTTCCTGGTGAGAGGCAGGTTGGCAATTTTCTGGAGGGTATGGGTGGGGAAGATTAGGGATCACTGGTCCAGCAAACAGTAAAGCACGGATACAGGACAGAGTTTCAGGAGAAACCGCCCAATATTTTTGTCTGGAAGCATTTCCTGCAAGATGAGAAGAGATGCTTCTTACAAGAATACATAACTGGATTATGTCAATAACAGGCAATTATGTCAGATCATTCGAGTATGCAAGGGAAAATATTATATTCACTGATTTTCCTGGTACCCAAAGCCTCTCGGAGAGCTCAGACCAGTGTTGGACCTGAGGTCCTTGAATCAGTTTATTGATCCCAGAAGGTTCAAGATGAAATCAGTGTATATTATTATAGCAGTGATTCAACCAGGAGATTGGCTACCTCAAATTTGTTGTGGGAAAGTACCACTATCAATTAAGATGTCTGCACAGCAAGCAAGGACATTGCACAGCAGTGTTGCAGGGTAGAGGAGTAGTTGAGAAGCAACCTCATTCCCTCCCAACAGATGAAAAACCTAGGAGTGACAGTCAATACATGATCAGGACAAGTTCTCCAAAATTCCTGAACAGAAGGCCTGCATTCACAGCGTGATGGGGTCCCCAAAACTATTGGAAGTTTGCCAGAAGTTTCCCAGAAAGGGAGAATGGACAATCAACAGATGCTATGTGAAACCAATCTTTGCCATATGGGTGACACCCAGCATAGACCTGATGGCAACACCAGAGAATGCGCTAGTGCCAAAATTCATGACAAGGTTCAGATGCAATCAGGCGGAAACACAGGATGCTTTCTCGATCCCATGGCGATTTCCCCTGGTGTATCTGTTTCCTCCAATCCCACTAATCATGAGGTCCTTGCTGAAGATTGAGAAGTCCACGCCATCCTAATTCCACCATTCTTGCCCCAGAGGCTGTGGTTTCCTCTACTCCTATAGAGCCCTGCCAGCGTACCTGTCTCTCAAGAGGGATTTGTTACTGCAGGAGTAGTGTATTCACCCCAATCCAGAGAGATTACAGCTCACGGCTTGGCAATTAAATCAGCCAGATTGCATTTGCAAGGTCTCTCAGATGAGGTAATTTTTACATTACTAAGTGCAAGGAAGGCTTGCTCACAACATAACTTCTCCCTGCTAACTCAGAGTTTTGCAAATGTCTTGGATTTCCTGCAGGCAATGCTATAATTCAATTAAAGTATAGGTGTCAGCTCTGTCTTCCTCCAACGGACATAGGTGGGCAAACGAGTCTTTAATAAAACAGTTTCTTAAGGAAGCAATAAGAATGCAGCCTCCAAGAAAGAAAGTCTTTCCAACCTGGGACCTAGGCACGATACTAAAAGCTCTACTGAAGCTCCCAGATGGGCCCGTTAAATCCTGTCCACTCTGGTTTTTGACAATCAATTAGTCTTTCCTTCAGCCCTGACAACATGATTTTGTATCATTTATCCAGATAGGGTGATCCTGTGTCCCTCATCGACCTTGGCCACTAAAGTAATCTCAAATTTTCACGTAGACTAGGAGTCGGTGCTACCCCATTTCACACAGCCACCAGAACAGGTGAACCATTTAGATCTTAAACCATTGGACACGATCAGCCTAATGTCAATATATCGGAAAAAAGAAGGGACCAAAAGAAAGAAATACCCTTAAAGCGCCATATTATCTAGAGTAACCAATGTATAAATTTAGCATATTTCCAAAAAAACACCAAAAAATAAATCAATAAAGTATATTAAATGTATTAATCAAAAAAGAAGAACAAAGGGGTATTAAAAACAAACAAGACCTTCCACTTTACCACCAATTGACTACATAGTCGCTAAAAACACATATACACACCACACGTAAGCTGCCATCAAATACCCATAGCATGTTCCATCAAAATCATAATGCTAAATCAAATTCTAAATCATAACATGGATATGTAGTGTCACCAAATGGGTATCACTCAGCACAGTCAGGGTGGACAGACCGCCAAGGACGATCGGCGTAGCCGCTCCGTCCTCACACACTGAACACCCAGACTGAGCTGAACGCTATGCCAAGAATAACCAGCCAAATAGTAAGCTGATCAAGCGGCACATAAAGTGAATAAATCATTCGCGTGCAGGTAGATCATAATGGGTTGAACGGCCACACTGGTCAGAAATGGCTTAGGACAAAGTAGAGCTGTCTGAGAAGAAGAGTCTAATCTAAACCCACATTTTCCAAATTTTCTAAATCCAGTCAATGTAATTCAAAACACGTGTGCCAGGATAATTCACTTGCAGTAAAAAAAAAAAAAAAAAAAATGATAAATGTTACACAGTCACTGCTTTATAAATATGTTCATATATTATTAAAATGTAGTTCTACCAAAAAAGGGGAATGCAATTTTTACCGCTAATAACAAAATGTAGACTTATTTTTGAAGGAATATCTTTACTCTTCATGCCAAATGACTACTTTTCAATATCTAGTATTTGACATAGCTCCAGTTTGTAAACTCTGTTAATAAGATTGTCTATCAGACTCAGTAGATAGTTAAAGCTACAATATCATTTTCTCACAGACTTTCTCATCTTTAAGGAGCCCTTATAGTCACATGAGGCTTTAGACTAATTATTTTACCAGAGTCTTTGACAGTGTTTTATTATGTCTTTATACAATGCTGCTCAATATTTGACTTTGTTTCTATTGTCTTTAATGTTCCGCACTCTCCTGCTGTCATTAAGACCTCTTTTTTTAATGACTATTTGATGTGCCATGACATATTATTTATTTTCTTGAAACCTTTTAGTGCCTACATTCTACTTAGTGGTTTTCAGTTGTTTCTAGAATGTTTTCATTTCATAGGTTACTGTAAATCCTTTAAGATCTGTAGAAATACCAAGACCATCTAAAAAAAAAAAAAAAAAAATTATGCTCACTGTACATAGTTTATTTATATATACCAAGCCCTTTGTCCTACAGTTGCACTCATTACATACTGCTACATTCAGAAGGTAGTGTAATTGGTGGTAATGGTAATTCTATATTCAGGTAAGACCTTAACACCTTTGTATGAACTTGTGTACACGATGCATCATTTATAGTTCATTAACAGGTGCATTTGACCTGCAATTTACCTCCTTGTGACCTGAATTTAAAGAGGTTAAAAACCCTGGGAAAACAAAACCAAAAAAAAAAAAAATGTAAGACAAAGGCAAAATTGCATACTAGTTTATTATAAAATAATTACCTTAGAACGAACACTTCCAGTGGATCCGACACACTGCTGAGAGAGCTGATATCTTCCTGCGTGTTTCTCCCTGCGTGCGGGAGCTGCCGGTCACGGCACAGGGCTCTGAAGAAATGGCAGGGGCGGCCGTTCCTTCTAAAGGCATGCGCCAATGACATCATCAGTGGAGTATATAGTAAATATCTCCTAAATTGTGCAATTTTAGGAGGTATTTACAGTACCTATAGGTAAGCCTTATTACAGGCTTACCTATAGGTACAACCAAACCAGGGAAGTTTACTTCCTCTTTAACTTCCTTCTAATCTGCATCAATCTGCTTTGCTTATGCATTAACATATAATTGCTTGAGGAGGAAAACTGTTTTGATGTGAACAAAAATCCAGCAAAACGGGCCATAAAGCCTCAGTAAGGAAACAAACTGAAAAAACACTTTCATGGTGAAGCAATATGAATTGGTCTGTGTTCAATTTGTAAGGCATTCATTGAACCCAGAGTAAAATTTTAAAATTGCATTTGAACTCCATTGAAGTCAATATGGGGTGAATCTTTAAAATCGGTTCTGCCCATTTCAAGGTCAATGGGCAAGGGACTGTCAAGTAAAGTGCATGGGGAGTTAATACATACTTGGGAAATGTCTTTAAGGTATGTGCTGTATAAACAGCAAAACAGCAAAATTATCATAGACAGTATCAGTGACACAGTATATTGATATTACATATTTTGGATGTGTAACTGATTTTTTTTTTTCACTGTTAAATTATTTGTGTAATTACCAGGATTGTCTTTAACACGGGGCAAATGGGGCAGCTGCCCTCAGCCCCATCATTGTTGTGGGGCCCGAAGCAGCTGAGCTGCCCCTTGAGCTCACACATACTGGATGACACTTAAAAGCACAAAGGAGTGGGGCGCAAAAGAGGAATCCCCTCCACTGCTACATACAGTATTTGAGCCCAGCTGCAATCTGTATCCCTGGTGGCTGCAGCCTGCTTTCCTCTTGTTGTGTGCACTCCTTCTTGTTGGGACCTCCATGCATAGCAGTGTCTGGCAGCATCCAATGTACTCCAGTGGTCTGAAGCCGGCTACCTCTCAGCTAGTTCTCAAATAAGTGAAGTTCAGTGGCATCCAGGTTGTCCTCAGGGACTGACAGTTCTTACCTAGCTGGTCTCTTCCCTGCTCCTGGCATTTTCACCTTCTTTCCCTCTCCCCAGCCAGAAGATTATTTTGAGCTTTCCATCCAGGGTCCTCTCTACACACATAGAATCTGACATGCGCGTAGATATTTATGTTTACAAAGTGCTGTAATAAAGTGACATTCTATTATCAAAATAAAACCTATGCTGTATGTGGGAGCCACGAGCCGCAATAGGGTCAAAAGAATTTAAGTGCTATATACCCATACAGGAAAGTAAACCAGGAACCCTGAGCAACCAGGCACTTAATCAAATAGAAAAGAGGAGTGGTGTGGAGGGAAAGAACCTCCTGGGAAGGTTGCAATAACTGGGTTCACAGGGTAATCTGTGCAAAATATTTAACTTTATTGAGTAACGGTGCAGTACAAAAATGACAGTTACAAAAGATAAAAGCTACTAAGAAGCGTATTGAGTAGATCGTGTGAGGCCGACCCCAGGGGTGGATCCGAATGGTGAGTCCAGTATAGGGACAACACCTAAAGCCAGTACTCCACCTTGGTATGGGACTCTAAAATTAAGAGCCCAATGATGAGGGAACAATAAATAAATTCACGGCTGTGAGTGGGTGCTCCAATCCCAATATGCTATCATGTCACCTGAACTGTGCCGTGTGTCAGCAGTATGTGTCAGATGGGTCAGATGAGACCCTAAGTGGTGATATCAGTTGAGTATGTCTGGCAGCAGAAGGCTGGATATGCTCCTATCAAAGATAATCCTCTATGGATGGCCAAAGAGGGGCCGCTGTGTGCCACAGTAGTTCAAGCAGATCTCTATGAGATCATGGTGGTAATCATAATAGTGATAATAAAGTGGAGGAGATGGTACAAATGTCGGGTGGGCACCCAGGGATAGCTCACTAGTGCCTTGTTGCAGTCTAGAAATAGACCTGTTGTCACCTAAATGGTGAGGTGGAGGATTCCTTCTTTATGGTGGAGATAGTTAGGGCCCGTGGGCTGGGTATATGCACGGTGGTGGCGGAGCTGTAGGTCTGCGGTGTGTAGGGCTGGTGGAGAGGTTAAGGTCAAGGAGGAGAGGTGGTGGCTGGAAGGGAAGATGTTGGTCCCTAGAAATGGAGAGGGATCCTATCTCATTGGGGATGTGGATACCACCTATCCTGTTGCGTGAGTTTGGTGAGGATCTGGAGGGGTGAGAGGGAGCTAAACATCGGTAAACCACTTGTCAATAAAGTCTGAATGTTCATCCAGACTGTTCTTTCCCTCCACACCACTCCTCTTTTCTATTTGACATTCTATTATCGGCTGGAGCTCTGTGTTTTCCCTATTCAGTTCATCCTGCGGTCCTTGTGGGACTTTCACCAGTACTGTGTCTGATGACAATTGGGCTTCCTAAAGCCAGGGACTGCATTAAGGACCTAAAGTGGTACTGAACACCATTTGGACTTTTGTACCTACACAGGTAAGCTTTAAAAATAAAGCTTACATAATTAGGGCTCTTTCACATGGCCGCTCCGATTTCTTCTTCCGCTGCAGCACTTTTTTTTTTTTTCACGGACATGGATGACACTTGTGTCATCCGCTCCGTATGTCTGCATATCATCCCATCCGTTTGTGGATGATATACAGACATAATGTATGTCTATGGGGATTGCGGATGTCAGCGGATGACACTGCTGACATCCGATTTTGCATCCGTTCCGTTTTTTTAACGGAAGAAAAATAGGGTTCTGTTCCGTTCCAAAAAACAGTGAATATCTCATAAACCTGCAGTGTTTAGGAGATATTCACACTGAATGTTGCCAATGATGTGTACACAGAGCTCTGTGCAGTAAACCTACTATGTACATGCGCGGAAGTGACGTGATTGTGGCACAGCCATTCAAGCAGCCACAGCCCGCAAGCCCAGAAGGAGGACCGAGTGAAGACGGAAGCCCTGTCAGCTGTGACAGCGCACCGCTGGAGGGCTTTGCTTTTAGGTAAGTTTTTCATAATATGTTAGCACATTATGACATTACCTTGCAGGGAGAAGAAGATACCCCCCCCCCCCTCACGAGTTTTATTACCATTCATTTATTTTCTGTTTTTTTTTTTCATTTGCATTTTTTTTTTTCAGTTTGGTTTGTTGTTTATTTCTATTTTTCTTTTATATTTGTTTTCATTTTGTATTATCTTGTATTGGTTTTCTATTATGTTTATACTTGTCTTGCTTTATTATTTTTCATTGTTTATTTTTCTTTTTTACATTCATAGTTAGTGGGTTTTTTTATGCTTTTCCTGTTTGTTTTATTTTATCTCTGTCAGCTTCCACTGGTTTTATTTACAGCTGTAGGAACTTCACAATTATATTAATTAATTGTCTGGGTAGTGGCGCTGTGTTTTTTTTTTTAGTTCTTCTTTTATGCTGCCCACAAATAGTTAATAGATTTGGCTTATAACTTAGGAGATAAGAGCAGAATTGAATGTTGGGGGGCGGTGTTGATTAATTGGGACATAACAATGTCTGGAGCCTGTCCGGTCTGTCCGACAAGAGACCCGAGGCCCACTGAATCACTTATTTGCAGGAGGGTTGGGTGGGGGAGGGGGGCAATGCAGGGGTCTATGGATGGAGGGGAGGAGTCTCAGGTCATTATTGGAATAGTATGGTGGTGGGGTTCTTCTTAGTGATGGGGTTGGTATAGGGGAGGGGGTCCTGTGTAATGTTGGGGGTAGTAAGGGGGAGGGGGTCCTCTTTGTAATTATTGGGGTCGTATGTGGGTGTGTAATGATGGAGAAGGGGGATCCTGTGTAATTATGTTTTTTTTTTTTTTTTTGGTCTATATGTAGGTTTGTTTATTTTTTGGGACATTGGGGTGGAGACCAAAAATGCATTGGGGGTCCAAGAAAACGTTTGCCCCAGGGTCCAATGAATCTTAAAGAGGGCCCCGGTAGTTATAATAGCAGCAAACCTCAATCTCATTAATTTGAATGGAAAAAGGGTTTGTTTAAGTTGTTTTAGCTGTGATACCTGTAGTAAAAATTTTTTTAGCTGTAGCAGTAATAGGCCAACTTAAGCAGTGAAAGTAACTATAGCAAAGTTTACTCTACAAAAAAGACATATAGCTAAAGTTCTTAAAGTGATATTAAAGCTTTATATTTTGTTTTTTTTTGTTGTTGTTTTTAATAACAAGCACGTTCTACTTACCTGCTCTGTGTAGTGGTTTTTTACAGAGCAGCTTTGATCCTCTTCTTTTTGGGTTTCCCGCCAGTGCTCCTGGCTCCTTCCCCCAAGCAGTGACCCCAGAGGAACCCGATAGCTCTGGGGCGCCACTGTATGCTAGCTCCCAAGTCGCTGCTCTATTTGCCCAAAGGACACAGAGCTGCGGCTCAGCCGGTCCCCCCCCCCCCACTCTCTTCTCACTGGCTCACTGGCTGTGATTGACAGCACTGGAATCCAATGGGCTCCTGCTGTCTCAGCCAAGGCTAATGTGAACATCGCTGGATCGGAGGGGGCTCAGATAAGGATTGGGGGGGGGGGGGCTGGATGAGCAGCTGCACACAGAAGGTTTTTACCTTCATGCATAGGTAAAAAAAAAACTTCAGCCTTTTCAACCACTTTAACTTTAACCATTTTTTTTTTGGCATGGGGTTTCCTTCAAAATCCATACCAGACCCAAAGACTTGGTATGGATTGAGGAGGGATCCCCACACTTTTCTATTTTTTTAATGTTGGCACTTCTTTTGTTTGGAATCATGCTGACAGCAGATGAGTCATGATTGTTAAGAATGCGGTGGCCACCCGCTCCCTAAAAATCAGATATTTACTGGTTGTTAGGGTGCTGGTGACTGGTGGCTTCTTAACAGCCAGCTAAGATGAAACACATTCCTTAACTATCGCATGCCTGGATCACTACTTGTTGCATGCATGTATTTATTTATTTCCATTTGTGAATCAAATTTAATGCTGTTTTTTTGTGGTATTTACTAAGCATTTTTGCTTTTTGAGGTAAACATTGCATAAAGGGATAGTGAAATTATATTTTCAGCATTACATGCAATATTTTGGAAAAATGTGTCAGATCACCTAAATACTACATGAAATCTGCTTTAGTGAACGGATCAGAGATTTACTAACATGTCAAAGCCTAAATAAATTCCTCAGCTGCTCTAAAGTAGTACTACAACATAATAAAACGTGTCCCTGACCACTTCTTAATTGTAAATCTGTATGGAGTGAAAATCTGTCTGATGAACAGTGATAAATCTTTTGCAGACCTTTGCAAAGATGTCACAGTTCGCTGCCCGGGATTATAGACACAGGAAACCTGTTACATAGACTTTACTAAAGGAGAGGAAGCCTGATGTATCTCCAGTTGTGTCATTACTATGCTTAATAAATGTTCCCCATACTTATTGAAGCAAGTGTGTCAACTGGGATTTTTAGAAGGGGATCAGAAAATATTTACTAAACACATCCACAATGACAAAAAATATAAAAACAATCAAAAAGTAAAATTCCTCCAAGTTTTCCACTGTCATTGGTGTGCCTTGGCTCAACATTTCCATTTAAAAGCTTTTATTTCAGTTAAGTTCTGAGACTCTGTGGCAGATACAGTAGTGTGCTAACAGTGCAGCACACTTAGTTTAATAAATAATCCAGGATGTGGTTTTGTACACAGCAAATAAATTACCAATTGCCTAATTAAATCTGACTCATTAATGAGATGTAATCAAGATGCTGTGAAGCACAGTTCAGAGCAAAGCACTAAATACCCAGTCATGGTAGGAAATTGTTTATTGTTAATTCACATAGCAAAACACAGGAATAAAAGGATGAAAAAGAATTGGTATCAATTTCCTTTGCAATTATGAATTTTCCTAGTAATACAGAATATAAATAATATAAATGAAGTTTCATGAAACAATATATGACATGCAAATAAGGAATAATGGGAAATAAATTATTCAATAAAATTTGTGAAATGATTTAGCAGTGAGGTGCTCACAAAGCAGAGCATAGCCCTGATCACTGTACAATATAGTTGACCCATATGCATTAAGTACTCAAATTGCACATTAAATTATGCATAAAGTTGTTCAATTACTTACATTTGAATCTCTCTATGGATATGTGCTTGCCTCTGTGTGTGCAGAGCAAATATTATATATATATATATATATATATATATATATATATATATATATATATATATATATATATATATATATATATATATTTATTGTATAAGTATAAAATAAAGAAAAGCCTTCATTCTATACTGTACCAAATACTGCTAATTTGTAAGCTGCATGAATATTTTGTAACCTGTAGATATGAAGACAGAGGGTGGAATTGTCGCAAACCAGAGCCCAGCCCCTATACCTAAGCTCCTCCTGACTACACTTCTCTGACATGTTTCACCCCACCCATGGGGCTTTATCATAGAGATGAGAGGGTTATTGAGATAGCAGGCTTTTATACATCATAAGCTGCATAAACAGATAGAGACACACAGACATGCAAACAAAGAAAAACTCAACCTTTAAGTAAACATATAAATATAAAACATATACATATATATATATGAAATACAAAATATACTACAATGAAAAAAAAAATTGGAATAATGAATAATGTGGATGATAAAGAGCTAAAGATGGAGTATGTACAATGACAGAATAAATCCCATTACTAATTGATTTCTTAGCAGCCCAGTTATATATGATATAAAAATCTAATAAAGGATTTTTTAAGCAACTAATCTAATCATGTGAACCCCCAAAGTCTGGATCCATAAAAACAAAAGAAAATCTTTATTAATATGCCACATATAGATACAATCATTAGAGAGAATATTTAAAAATAATGCATAAATGTGTACATTGATTATGAGCAATATTCTGGGGGGTGAATATGCATACTATCCCATAGAATTGTCCAAAGATATTAGTCCAAGGGTGGCCAAAAGGGGGAAAAAGGGGGGGGGAGGAAAGAAAAAGGAAAGAGAAAGGGGGGTGGGGAAAAGGGGAGGAGTGAAAAGGGAGGAAAGAGGGAAAGCCCCATGGGGGGGGGGGGCAAAACATGTCAGAGGAGAAAAGCCAGGAGCAGCTTAGGCTGAAGCCGTATCTTCACCTTTCTGTATAGTGGCCGGGCTGGGGCATGAGATGTTTCCATCTTCTGTTTCCTGATTTGCTTCTGCTAGCTTGGATGAGCTTTTTTGGATGCCCGCACCCGTTGTGTGCTTTGGACTGCAGTGGGAGGCTTTGTAGTGCGTTTAGCAGTGCTCCAAGTTCTTTGCGTATGAGTTGCCAGATATGAAAGTTTCTAACAGGAGAATTCCTTATGATCTCAGATGTAAAGGTTCATGGTTAACATGAAATATGTTTTTAGGTTTTCCGTCCATGTTGTTTAAGTAAACCTGGCGTTTTCCCACTCATTCATTGGAAATAAAAACTACCTATCTTCATAAATGTTTGCATAAAGGCCTTAAAACAATATTAGAAAAACCATTTGTAATAATGGATCAGAGTTACTGGTGCATCGCAAAACCTTACTGAATGGTCTGTGAATGACAAGCATTATTCCTGGCAGTAGCTACTGCTTTATCGGTTAATAAATGTGTGTACCTAGAAACAGAGAGGATTCATTTGTGACGTGAGTATACAGCCTAGGGCTGTTTAAGGGGCAGTGCAGCTAGATAGACTGCAGGGGGCAACCACATTACATACTGATGAATTAACTAACTTGTGTTATTGACCTAATCACTGCTAGCATTGCCTTTAGAGAATTTAGGTGGGAAACAAGTGGATACATAGTCATATAAATAGTACTTCCTGACAAACACACTACAGTAAATTATAGATAACAATGAAAAGGTGAGTAAAGGGAATGGTGTTTTTGCAGTTGATGTGGATGAGGCTGACAGCACATAGAAAACTGACCACAGTGGAATTGATTTACTCCACTAAAACTGGAGAGTGCAAAATCTGGTGCAACTCTCCATAGAAACCAATCAGCTTCCAGGTTTATTTGGCAAAGCTTAATCACTTAAGCTCCAGAAAGTTTTACCCCCTTAATGACCAGGCCATTTTTTGCGATATGGCACTGCGTTACTTTAACTGACAATTGCGCAATCGTGCAACGCTGTACCTAAATAAAATGTATGTTCTTTTTCCCCCAAAAGATGTAGCTTTCTTTTGGTGGTATTTGATCACCTCTGCATTTTTTTATTTTATTTAATATATAGACAAAAAAGAGTGACAATTTGGAAAAAAAATATATAGATTTTTTACTTTCTGCTATAAAACAAATCCAAAAAAAAAAAAAAGTAAAACATTGACTTCTCAACACTATTAAAACAATACAACATTCCAGCGAATTGCCTCTTCACCCACAATCAATTATCCTCTTACTTCTCGAAGAACCCTTTACCGACCTTATCTCTCCCCACAGAAACATATTCTTTCTGGTCAAACCCAACACCCAAAGTAAAAGGAATCACATTATTTTACAATATCATACATTTTAAACTCACCTTTGTTAAAACTCAAAATTTAAGAAAATGGGAATTAGAATTGAATTTATCAATATCTGATTCTCAATGGCAAAAAAACATCTACTATAACTATGCCTCTTTGAAATGCACCAACTACTGGGAATTATCCCAAAAATTCCACCAAAGGTGGTACCTTACTCCCATCCAACTAGACAAATTTTTTAACATAGGTTAGAACAAATGCTGGTGAGGGTGCTCACAGATAGGGTCCCTCTTTCACATTTTATGAGATTGTCCGAATCTGTGAAGCTACTGGAACAAGGTGTTCACATTAATGTCAGAAGTCACTGGCCACTTAACATCTCTTTCCCCTTCTATAGCTATTCTCAGTGTAAGCAGTGCTTTAAGTGGGCCGGTATGCACTGGTACTCAGTACCGCCACTTCCAAATATGGCTCTTGAGCATACCGCCACCTCTCCGTGCGCCTTAGCGTACCAGTACACTCATTTTGGACATCTGCGCCCTCAATTGCCTCCCCCAAGAATATTTCCCACTCTAGAGCCAGACCAGTCACCACCAGTGAGTCCCCCTGTTCCGGAGTCCCAGCCCAGGCCGGGGGGGTGCTCTGTGGGGACCCTGATGTGGGGTGGGGGGGGTACAAAATTTATAGGCTATAATAGAGTACCGGCACTTCTTTTGGGCCACTTAAAGCACTGAGTGTAAGTATAGAAACATTTCAAGGTAATTCTAGACCTCTGGTTATGCAAATCCTATTTGCATCTAGACTAATGATTGCATGTAAATGGAGGAAAAATTTGGCACCTAGCACAATAGAAGTAAAAAAACAAATATCTCTAATTCAGAAATATAAAGAATGTCTAGGGTTTCAAACAAGTATCCTAGTGAACTTCCATAACATATGGGATGTCTGGTCCAACCCTGTAATTTAGATATATTACTCTATGAATATTCTCACATGATTTTCCCCTTTCTCTTCTTCTGGTATGATATAAAACTCTCAACGATTGATGTTTTATGTTATATATGCAAATATCTTATATAGCTCAACAACTCCTGAAGATCTATAAAAAAAATTGTTGTATTTTGATCTATACTAAAAATTATACTTAAAAAAAATGTAAAAAATCAAATGTTCTCATCAATTTAGGCCAATATGTATTCTGCTACATATTTTTGGTAAAAAAAAAATCCCAATAAGCATATATTGATTCGTTTCCACAAAAGTTATAGATGGGATATTTTTAAGGAATGTTTTTTTTTACTAGTATTGGCGGCGATCAGCGACTTATAGAGGGGCTACTACATTGCGGCATACAAATCAGACGCCTAACTGACACTTTGACACTTTTTTGGGGACCACTGACACTATTACAGTGATCAGTGCTGAAAATATGCACTGTCACTGTACTTATGACACTGGCTGGGAAGAGGTGAACATCAGGGGCGATCAAAGGGTTAAATGTGTCCCTAGGGGGTGCTTGCTAACTGTGTGGGGGTTGCTTTGACTAGGAGAAGACAGAGAATCCTGTTCCTGCTTAGCAGAAACACAAGATCTCCATCTTCTCTCCTATCAGAACGGCGATCTGCCTTGTTTACATAGGCAGATCGCCATTCTTCCTCTCTCAGGAAAGGATTGCGGGTGGCTGGTGGACATCGGGCCTGCCAGACCCATTTATTGGCTCCCCCTCTCTCCAATCAGGATGCATTTGGGCCTCCAGGGGCGTGCGCGCCACCTAGAGGCTATTGCACTAAATGACATACAGGTACATGATTTTGCGCAATAGAGCTGACCTGTCGCAGTACATGTATGCTATGCAGTCAGCAAGTGGTTAAATAAATAAGCTGAAGTTGGAAGCTGATTGGCTACTATCCACAGCTGCACCAATTTTGCACTCTCTAATTTTAGTAAATCAACACCTATGTGTCAACTTTTCCTTCATACCTTATGTTCCTCCTGCTTCTACAGTAGATGGGAGCTCTAGGCTAAAATTGGACTGGCTACCACTGGCCAAAGTAACAGAAATAATTATGACAATGTCCTCTGAGTTTTGGACTGGGGATCGGGCTAATGAAAGGGAAAAAGAAGGTTTTGACACTGTTTGCCACTCTACTACTCCTACAGATTGGTATTAAAATTATTAGACCGAAGTACCCCCATACTCCTATGGATGAAGCATGTCCTGGCAGAGTACTTTTAACAGTTTAACAGAAGCTGTTTGTGGATATGATTGCATGCTATAGTATATGTGCGGTTTGCATTAGAATCTGGTTGAAACAGCGCTGGGAAAAAAAAGTTTTTGTGTGTGTTCTAAATAATTATCATGAATTTTTTTTTTTTTTTAAACTAAGCAACAGAATACCATTATGTTATTATTCTCTTATTGCCTTTTGTTAACACTAGAGCATTCTGATTTGCATTTCCCTGACACTGCATGAAAAAAATATTTATTCTGTATGGTCTATAACTGTTCATTAAGGCTTTTATGTGCACTGAAAATGTTATCACCAAATAAGAAATATAGAATTTTTTTTTTTTTTTTTTTGTCTAGCAGCAAGAAGATAACACTATATATTTATAATGTATTTATTTTTTCTCATTTTTTAAGCTACTAGTGCAGAAGTCCATTATGTATTTTTATGTGAGAATAAGTGGAAGTAGAATATTATTCATGCTGGAGACTAATGTGTGTTAGGGGAATAGAACAATACAGCATGATATTTGTCAGCTAGCAACACTAAATTAATATACTTTGAATTGTATGCTAGCTATATATTTATACATTTTTCTTTTATTTGGTCCCATGAGCTAAACAAGATTCCCCCATTCACACTAAACCACATTGATGGAGAAATCAGCACTCCTGGCTGTTGCATTCTGACAACCACTAGTTTTGGAGCTGTCTGTGACTGGATGAAGTCACAGTTTGCTGACAATTTTATACATTGCTCTCACAAATTGTCAATCAAAGTTTGCCAAGCCTAGAGATGCTCACAGGGCCACACACAGTTAAATTAGCAGGAGTCAAATGAAATTTGAATCATCTATGGCTGACCTAAGTAACTAGAAGACCTTGCATCTGCCCCTTTTTAAAACTTGCTGCATTCCTTTACAATAACACACCATATCTTCTTGCACCCCAAAAAAAAAAAAAATTGTTACTATCAAAGATTGTTTTAAAAAAACATAGGTTTAAAAAATAAAGTTCTTATGTTTAAGGAAGGTGTAAAGGAACAGTTAGCACCAGTATTTTAACCACTTGCCGACCGCCACAAGTATATATACTGCGGCGGTCAGCCCCGTGCAGGCAAAGTGACGTATTGGTATGTCACTCGCCTGCGAGCCAATAGGGGGTGAGCGCGCGCCACCAAAGGCGCGCTCCCGGACCCGCTCACTCACTGGGATTACCGCGCGTGTGACCGGCAGACACGATGTCCGCCGGTCACTCGCGATTGTCGGTTACATAGGGCGAAAGGCAGGCAGTTAATGTAAACAAAGCCATCTGTCATTCTCCCTTGTGTAACAGCACAGATCATACGGTCCTGCTATGTAGGACCGTAGATCTCTGCTGTTACATGAAAAGCCACTTAACCCCTCCTTCTCCAATAAAGTTAACCCCTTCCCTGCCAGTGTCATTTTTACAGCAACAGTGCATATGTATAGCACTGATTACTGCAGTAATGTCACTGGTAACCCCAAAAGTGTCAAAAATGTCAGTCAAGGGTCCGATCTGTCCGCCGCAATGTCGCAGTCCCGCAAAAAAAATCGCAGATCACCGCCATTACTCGTTAAAAAAAATAAATAAAAATGACAAAAATCTTTCTCTTAGTTAGTAAACGCAATAACTTTTTACGCAAACCAATCAAAATACACTTATTGTGATTTTTTTTACCAAACATATGTAGCAGAAAACAAATTGGCCTAAAATGTTAAAAAAATTAGATTTTTACATTTTTTGGGGGAATTTCATGTGAAAAATGTTTTTATTTTTGCAAAATTGTCGCTATTTTTTTGTTTATAGCGCATGATCAAAAAATCGCACAGGTGATCAAATACCACCAAAAGAAAGCTCTGTTTGTGGGAAAAAAAGGACGCCAATTTAGTTTGGGTACAGTGTCGCACGACCGCGCAATTGTCCGTTAAAGTCATGCAGTGCCAAATCGCAAAATACCCCCTGGTCAGGAAGAGGGTAAAATCTTCCGGGGCTTAAGTGGTTAACAGGCTATGGCCAGAACTGCTACAACAGACTGAGAAGAATTATTATATAGGAGAACTGAATGAGTTAAGTTAATGGTAAAGCCTGTCTGCAGTTCTGCTGATGTAGTGGGTTTAGAACTTAAAGATGAGTATGAAGAGCAGACTAGACAATTGGCCAAGATGAAGGAATTCACTTTAGTACAGCATGTTGTACAATGTAATATGCAAACAGTTTCTGGCACACATGTTCTTGTCAGGCTATTATTTTGCTTCTTGTGCCTAATACCAAAACCCCTTCTAACTTACTTGGAGACAGAGCTGAAAAAGGCACTGGGGAGGGGGGCTTGGAGCTTGCAAGATAGCTTGATGGGGCTTATTCACATTGCCCCATTTTGAAATGGTGCATAATGGACTCCTTGCAGCACTGGGGTCCCTGGATCGAATTCCAACTGTAAAGCTATCTGCATCATGCATGAAGTTCTCCTTGTGCAGCGCGTTTTTTTTTTCTGGGTTCTCTGTTTTTGTCCACAGACATACTGGCATGTAAATTTCCCCTAATATGTATGTATATAAAGTAGGAACCTTAGATTGTAAGCTCTTAAGTTAATAAAGCATGTGTTACAAAAAGAAAAGTTAATTGATGTACTTATGGTGGTGAATGGCTATTATATGCATAGTTTAAAAAGCTTTGATTCATTGACATCAGTGGGGAAGACACTAAAGTTTATAATCTTAGTTCTATTATATTAGATTATTTAAAAATGTGTAAAAAATGTAAAAATATGTAATCTATAGTTCATAAAACTAATTGTTGATAATCTGCAAATGCTTCCAGTGTATTGCTGTTTTTACCGTAATCTTTTTTTTTTTTGTAAAAGCTCTATGCTGGAAACTTTTAAAAATGTTAAAATAGTGGTTTGTCAATAGAGACATCAGGGGTGTGTTTATAAAACATTTGCATAGCAATTTGTCCAGTGAAAGGCCATGTACATGCACTCTGTGTGAATGGGCAAAAACACATGTTATTAGGCAATTTCCTTGCTGAATGAATGTTTTTCAGTGATTAAAAACAGAAGATAGCTCATCTAGCCACTATATGGCACTAGTTATCATTGGAATTTATGTTAATACTTGGCCACCCAGTGGCCAGAAGCAATTTTTTTCCATTTTAAATCAATAAAAATGTTCTTCCAGCACGAAAAAATAGCCTAATACCATGTTTCCCTGAAAATAAGACCAGGACTTATATTAGTTTTGGCACCAAAAGACACAGTAGTGCTTATTTTCAGGGTAGGTCTTATCATGTAATGTGCTGTCTTCTCTCCCCCTCTACCTTCCTGCCTGTCAGGAATCCCCAGTGTGAACAGTTTGTAAAATGTTTGTAAAATCCTAGAATCCACTCTATTATAAGTATTATATAAAGTCCAATGTGTGTGCTCCTGTATTATAATTGTGTGAAATACCTTCCTTAGAGCGCCGCTCGGTGCTTTCGTGATCCCCTGGAGGTCTCTTCCCATAGAACTATACTGTATAATGTCCAATGTGTGTGTTTCTGTATTATAATTGTGTGAAATACCTTTGTTAGAGCGCCGCTCAGTGCTTCCATGACCCCCTGGAGCTCTCTTCTCTTAGTATTATACCATATTATGTTCAATGTGTGTGTTTCTGTATTATAGTAGTGTGAAATACCTTCGGTACAGCGGCGCTCAGCTGATCTCCTGCTGCTCTCCTTCTCTTCTCCATGCTGTCAGTGGGGATCTCAGCCCCTCTGCAGTGCTCAGAGTGGGTCACAGAAGCGCTGAGCGGCGCTATAACAAGATATTTCACACAATTATAATATAATACTCAGTGCTTCCATGAGACGTTCTGAGCACTGCAGAGGGAGGGGCTGAGATCCCTGAGCGGCAGAGATCAGCTGAGCGCCGAGCGGCACTGTACTGAAGGTATTTCACACTATTGTAATACAGAAACACACACACTTTAAATTAGGGCTTATTTTTGGGGTAGTGCTTATATTGCAGCCCTCCCTGAAAATAACAGTAGGTCTTATTTTCAGGGTAGGTCTTATTTTCGGGGAAACACAGTAACATCATTTTTTTTATTTTTTATTTGTACATAACAAATGTTCATGCACTTTTCCTGGACTAACTGCTATATACATTTTTTGAATACACCTTATAGTAAACCCTATCCCATCATATCATTATCTGATGTGTCAGTATACTAAGAATATGCTTTTATATTTGATGTTAAAAAAGTACTTATTATTAAAAGAAGTGTTATAGCCTGTATTTACTTTTAATGTTCTGTCAGATTCAATGGAAATGTATGTTAATTTAAATATTAATGAGCCTGTTTGAGTATCTGCATTGAAGAGCGTGTACTTCACATGCATTGAACCTTTATTCCATGTTTAAAAATATGCAGCATGAGACAGAATAACAAAGCCTATTATCAGAAAAGATGAGTTTATTAACATTCTTCTAAAATTAGTTCTATTTTACATTATTGCTATTATTATTATTTCTTCTTCTTATTATTATTTAAAAACAAAATGTCTATATTAAAGAAACCATATGGAAAGGTCTGAACAGACTTTGGACGATAACCGAAAAACAGATGTACTTCTCTTTTATTCCCGAGATAGTCAAGAGAACAAATTTTTATTTCTTATAAATAAATAGATATGATATATCCATATTTAAAGTTCCCATGTGTGATAAACATTCATCCAACATGCTTGCTGTAATTGCTGTGAATGTTATGATTCTCTTATGAGAATGTGTTGAGCCGTACGCACCATCTGTGTTAGCCACATCTCCTTGGTAGACATCTGGTGGGATCAAAACCCATGGACATCAAACTGATACTGTTTTGCTGAGATTCCTGGGGATAGATATGTGCTACCATCTTTTTACTTGTAATATTGGAAAGAGTCATACTGTAGACAGTGAGGAAATCACTGGGTTCTCACAAAAACATTTCCGTTTATAAAAACAGCAGATGGAAACACACATTCAGGTAGGATTTTGTTGTATCTAATCCTGTAATGTCAAAGGACACGCTTTTGCTTTTTCGTAAACACTCCTTAACCACTTCAACTCTCGCACCTGTTCACTCCTTATGGACCAGAGCACTTTATACATGTCTGTTATAGGCCTGTTTATTTGGTGATACCTTTGTCATTCCTTAAGATAACAAAGGAATTGTTTTTTTTTTTTTTTTCAAGACAAATAAGGCATTCATTTGGTGACATTGTCTTGCCAAAATATATTTTTTTACAATTTATAGAAAAAATATAACAAATCTGTACTACTACTTAGACAATGTGATTAGATTGTATTTCTGAATGAGCTTCAAAACAGTGTTTACAAACACTCTTCAAAGGCTCTGTTTTGATAGCAGCAGCTCCAGTCACTGCGTTAATACATAAAAAGTCCTGCCTGTCATTTTGACACCTGGGAATTGCTGGCAAGTGTGGCAGGAGTAATGGCAGCAGGGAAGAGTGACAAGGCAAGCTATGATAACCTGCGTACTTCAACGGGTGTATGTAACACACCCAATGGGCACAAATGAATTTGGAAAAAAACAAAAAAACAAATGGCTAATAATAGTGCAAATAAATGTATAGATTCTTTATTTATGTAAGCAAGGGAAAATGTGTGCCTAAATTACCAAAGCAACTAATACTTGCTTAGTCTGTATCCAAATAAAAGCTTAGATTTAAACATCTTTGGATACATGTCATTTGTTGTGTAACGCCTTGATTAGGGTCCATTTACAAAACGGTGTTTGTGGTACAGTTCCAAAACATCTTACTGTGCACAGATGTACAATTATCGTTATATAGCTATAACACTAAACCCTCACTCCAGGCAGATGAAAAGTCTATATGGTTTCTATATGTCAATGCAGTGCAGAGCCTACAGCATAGAATGATTTTATTGATGCTTGCATTGTGGATATTTGAAATAAAACTCCCTAAAGGTTTTAAACTGCACTTTTAAAAATGTTTGCTTTGATTTTATTGAGGTTATAAGCCACTTCTCTAGGATATTCTTGCTATAGCAGTGCTTAAATCGGAGGACTTTCCTCTGGGATCAAAGTCTAGGAGGGTGGTTTTTGTTGCAGTACACATATATGCTGCTTCATGATCCTAAATTTTGGTCTTTAACCACTTAAGCCCCGGAAGATTTTACCCCTTCCTGACCAGGGTCTATTTTGCGATTCGGCACTGCGTAACTTTAACGGACAATTGCGCGGTCGTGCGATGCTGTACCTAAACGAATTTGATGTCCTTTTTTTCCCACAAACAGAGCTTTCTTTTGGTGGTATTTGATCACCTGTGCGATTTTTTGATCATGCGCTATAAACAAAAAAAGAGTGTAAATTTTGCAAAAATAACAATATTTTTCACATTTTTTCATATGAAATTCCCCCCAAAAAAATGTTAAAAATCAAAATTTTTTAACATTTTAGGCCAATTTGTTTTATGCTACCTATGTTTGGCAAAAAAAAAATCGCAAAAAGCATATTTTGATTGGTTTGCACAAAAGTTATTGCGTTTACTAAGAGAAAGATTTTTGTCATTTTTAAAAATAGCGACAATTTTGCAAAACTAAAAACATTTTTCACATGAAATTCCCCCAAAAAATGTAAAAATCAAATTTTTTTAACATTTTAGGCCAAGTTGTTTTCTGCTACATATGTTTGGTAAAAAAAATCACAATAAGTGTATTTTGATTGGTTTGCGTAAAAAGTTATTGCGTTTACTAACTAAGAGAAAGATTTTTGTCATTTTTATTTATTTTTTTTAACGAGTAATGGCGGTGATCTGCGATTTTTTTTGCGGGACTGCGACATTGCGGCGGACAGATCGGACCCTTGACTGACATTTTTGACACTTTTGGGGTTACCAGTGACATTACTGCAGTAATCAGTGCTATACATATGCACTGTTACTGTAAAAATTACACAGGCAGTGAAGGAGTTTACTTTATTGGAGAGGGAGGGGTTAAATGTGTCCCTAGGGGCGTGTTTCTAACTGTGATTGGCTGTGGCTACTAGTGTAAGAACAGAGATCAATGGTCCTACATAGTAGAACCGTGTGATCTCCATTCTTACACAGGAAAGAATGACAGGTGGCTTTGTTTACATTAGCCGCCTGCCTTTCTTCCGGTGTAACGGAAGATCGCGAGTGCCCGGCGGACATCGGGTCCGCCGGGCACACGCGCGGGGGGTCCGTGACCGCGCGGGAGCGCGCCTCTGGCGGCACGCGCTCGCTCCCTAGAGCCTCACAGGCTAGGGACGTAGACCTACGTCGCTTTGCCTGTGAGGGGCTGACCGCCGCAGTAAATATTCGTGCGGCGGTCGGCAAGTGGTTAATGCAAGCATTGGAACAACTGAATTTTTACAGATTGCTACATGTTTTGACCTTATAACTTTCGGTCCAGTGAGTGCAATGATTTTATCACTGGTGAAGTAAATTATTTGGGGATCACTTTAAAGCGCTATTTAATTGCTTTGGATTTTAGTTTGGTTCATACTCATGGAAATCTTCACTCAAGTGAATTAACAGGAAGACTTGCATTTTGGTGGTTTGCAATTAAAATAATTATTATTAATAATAAGATTAAAAATAATGTATTGTTTTAGGCTAAATCTTTTATTGGCTTTTGGTGAAATAAGATATATGTATATGTATATAAGATGTATAATATCTAGCCACTCCTCTGCTCAACCACTTTCATCCTGAAAAGCAAATATAAATTTTTCTGTTATGTGTCAAAAGCAACATAAAACTTTTCGATGTAATGTAAAGTTTTTAATACAACAAAGGTTACATACAGTTAATATAATGCACCAGAGCATATGGGTATGTATGCGTGCATGTGTATTTGTATGTTGACAGGTGTCAGGAGCGTGTAATGCTCCTGCTCTTCATTCCAGCATCCTGGTTTTGGGTGTGATACACTCTCTCTGTCAGTCCACCTGCAAGGTGATTGATGTGACCAGTCTCTGGGTGGAGAAAAAACTTGATTTAAGCCAGCCAAGCCAGCAGTCTCACTCTTGTGATAGTGTGTGTAATACTTGTCCCAGACTCCCTGTTTGTCTGCTCTCCTCTGCTTGATTTTATTTCCTCACTGACTTCCTCAGGTCAGATATTGACTACTCTTTGAACTCCGCCTGCCTTTTTGCTATGGATTTAACCCTGACTATTCTAAAAATTGTCTGCCTTGTACCTGGAATATCATTGATCTGTCTGTCAACTGCCTGTTTACTGTACTCAGTTTGCATTTTCCCCAGGGTGGTAGCCAGGAACTATAGCATTGTGTATAATTCCTGGGGGTAACCAAGTACTGGTAGGCCTGGTTGCCTTTGGGAAAGGGGGCTGAAATAGGTGGAGAACACAGAAGCTAGCTATCGTGTCTGACCACCTGCATTAGGGGTAAGTGTGACAAGAGGCTAAAAATGTCAGCAAGTGAAAATAAAATTGCAGAGAGAAAAAAATATGCAATATGAGTCTCTTTAGGATAATATTGTATTATAAGGCCAACAAATTCTTTAAAGAAAAAACATGCAACAATATTCAGTGTTACAAAATCAATGCTATCATTTAAACCACCTGGCTCTAAGGAATAAGGATCCAAAATCCAATACAGAGGACAGTGATGTTTCTGAAATATGATATTACTGTCCTTTATAGTATCAATATTTCTTTCTAATCGGTAAAAAAATGACCTTTAGGAATATTGCAAAGCAGATGATTGGCATGCTGACTGACAGCCTTAAATATCATGTTCCACTGAGTTTAATTGGCAGAGATGCCAAGCAGGAAGGAATTCATCAAATGTATAGTCCACAAAAAATCTTTGCAATCAAATCTCCAACATACCAAACAACAGCATAAATACTCCACAAAGAATTGTATCTTGAGAGAAATACAATATCATCGAACTGCAATATAGTTTTCATCAAGGCGCTGCATAAATAGATAGAGAAATATTCATAGTACTAAAGTTGATATATATTTACGATTTCTGAGGCAGATTTATGTTACAAAAGTTCCCAAGCTATGAAAGTACATTTCTTCTTCTCGGTGCAAATAATGTACTTTTGTAGAAATATTTTAAATATTACAATTTCCTGCTCACATTTAAAGGAAGGATTTGTCCCATACTGCATCAAAGGAATGGTTGCTTATTCTGTAAGAGGCATCCTTCAAACTAGCAGTCACTGTCATAAACATTAAAAATATAGCTGTGAGAATAAAATTGCAAGAGAAACATTTTATTTCATAGGTGTATGAAAGGCTTTCTGTCAGCCAGGGGTATAGAAGTTATAACTTCATCCCTAACATGTTCTAGCATGGTTATGAGAAACATGACATCAAGGAGATAACAGTGTATTTTATAAATCTGCTTGTTGTTGTTGAGGTTTCCTTTTTTTTTCCCTTTCCTTATTTTCTTTCATTTATTGTTAACTGGCACTAGAGAGATAAAGACTAGCTACTAACATGGCTTGATGTTTTGCATACTGTACACTTAAAGCTAAGGAGTCTAGCTTTAGGCATAAATTACCTGAAATTATATTTTACTGATGAATGGAGTATTCATCAGTAAAAAATTATTTTTATCCCCCCCTCTATCTCAAGGTTAATTTTTTTTTTGGGGGGGTTGTAGAGTAAATTTTCTCCCTGGCATTCAAATGAAGGGTGGATGAGATAAGCTAAATATTCCTCTCCTGTACAAACCAAGATAATAAACATGCTATTAAACCTTGAGATCAAGGAAGGGTGGAGGAAACATGAAAATTATATTTTACAGCTGACTGGAGTTTAGATTTAACCACATTACTTCCGGTAGATTCAATCCCCCCTGACCAGGCCATTTTTTGCTATACAGCACTGTATTACTTTAGCTTACAATTGTGCGGTCGTCCGACACTGTAAAATTTATGTCCTTTTTTCCCACAAATAGAGCTTTTTTTTTAGTGGTATTTGATCACCTTTGCGTTTTTTATTATTTTTCACTGTAAACAAAAAAGGACCGCCAATTTTGAAAAAAACAAAACAATTTTTTTCACGTTCTGCTGTAAAACACATCCAATAAAATAAAAAAAAGTTAAAAAATCCCTATAAGCGTATGTTGATTGGTTTGCGCAAAAGTTTTAGAGTCTACAAACTATGGGATATATTTATGGAATTTTTATTAATTTATTTTTTTTACTAGTAATGGCGTTGATCAGTGACTTATAGCATGACTCGGATATTGTGGCAGACAATAACTGACACTTTGACACTTTTTTGGTGACCAGTGACATTGCTAGAGTGATTGGTGCTAAAAACATGCACTGTCACTGTACGAATGACACTGGCGTGGAACAGGTTAACATCAGGGACAAACAAAGGGTTAACTGTATGCTTAGCTGGTGTTTCAGTGTAGTGGGGGAAGTGTTTTTACTAGTGCAAGGCATGAATCCGTGTTTCTACTTTACAGGAACACAGGATCCATGCCTTCTGTACTGACAGAACGGCTATCTGCCTTGTTTACAGAACGAGAACTACCATTTTGTAGATGTTTGCAGAACAGAAAAATGTGTTTTGTTTTGGATAGACTCGTAATTTGTTTAGTTTGGTTTCAGAATTTATTTCGTTTTGTTTTCGTTAAATTTCATTTTGTTTTTGTTAAATTTTGTTTAATTTAAAATTCAATTTCTTTCTGAAGAAATAGCTGGTTGTTTAGCAGTGAACATCCGCGTCCTTAACAACTATGAGTCATCATCTGTCAGCAGGCTTCCCAACTGATAAATGAATGTAAAGATAAAGAATGCTGTTTAAAAAAATAAAGAATGCTGGCAATTTCCCGGCAATAGAAAAATGTAAAAAAAAGCGAGAGGACGATTGCGTGCCTCTCCCCTCCTGAACCATACCAGGCCACATTCCCTCAACATAGGAGGGTGGGTGCTTTTGGGCAGGGGGGGCTCTGCGCCCCTCTTCACAAAGCACCTTGTCCCCATGTTGACAGGGACAAGGGCCTCTTCCTGACAACCCTGGGCTGTGGTTGTCAGGGTCTGCTGGTGGGGGGCATTTTGGAATCCGGCAGCCCCCTTTAACAAGAGGGCCCCCAGATCCCGCCCCCCCTGAGAATAGGTATTGGGTACATTGGGTTAGGAGGTTCTGGGGTTCTCCTGCAGGTATATAAAGCTTTGCTCAGTTAATGGAGAAGTACAGCCAAAGCTCGTTTGGCTATACTTCTCCTATGGATCACAGAAGTGCAGTTCGTTCTGCACTCTTGTGACCCATTTTCAGCAGACGTCGGATGGCATCACAGAGCCCATCCAGGTTTGGCAAAGATCACAATCATATGGTTGGGATCTGCCCACATGCCTGGACAGGCACCTGGCTCAGCCTCTTAGTCAGTCATTGAGAGCCTGTGCTGGCTGCTTCCTTCACAGCCCAGCACTCCAGTGAGCGAGGGGGTGGGGGGACAGGGCACAGAGCTGGTGACTGACAGTCACCAGCTCTCTGCTCAAGGAGCCCTGTGAACCGAGCGATCAGTGATGTTTGATCACTCTCTTCTCAGTCTTAGAGCCGAGGGGACAGATGCAACATCAGATCGAATCTGCATCCGCCTCGGTAAGTATGATTTTTGTAAAAAAACAAATCCCATATTTCTCTTGTAACTTTAAAGTGGTTGTACACCCTTACATATATCCAGTGAAGTGACTGGCCTCTGGTGATTCACAGAGATAAAAGAAATCCTCTTACATAGGTTGTACCTGTTCATATTTCATTATAAATGTTTAAACCCACTTTATTAAGTACCTCTTGCGCATTGGCATTGCCAAATAATGCATTTGATTTCATAAATATAATGTAAGTATATGTTTGTAAGTTACTACTTTTGTTTCAAAGAGGGTTTCCGCACCTATTATTTCAACTGAGAGTATTAAACTTTCTATGCCACTCTTCCAGGTGTATTGATGACCCAGTGTTACCATTGTGCAGTAGTAAAAGCAAAATTCGGTTTGCTGACACAGTATGTAGCAATGTATGAACAATGATCCATACTACAGACAAAAGAATGTATATTCCCTTAATTATCACCCACAGGCATAGTTAATTTTTCTAGGACTTTGATAAAAAACAGACTACTTACATTTCCTTGTTTAACCACTGAAAGTCTAGGGAATATTTACTAGAACATTAAACCTCCTAAAATGATGTATTTCTAAGAGAAGAGTCTCTGTAGAATTAAATGGTGGCCGTGGCAGTTGTAATATTTGTACAACTGTTATCAAATGCATATTATTAGGAAGAAATACACTAAGATGAATTTTAACACACAAAAACACGTGTTAACCATGAATTATGGTTTTAGAATTATTTCTCTCACTCTGACATTCCAGATGATGCCTCACATGTATGACCCAATTGCTGTTTGCATGCATGTGCACACCCTAAAATCGTGCTTTTGGAATTACATGTGTGACAGGGGTGCTTTTATATTTTTATTTTTTAAACGTATTTTATTATCATTTCATTTAATTAACACTTTGTTTTTTTTAATTTGACTTTATTGCTAACAAGTCCCTATTGTGATAGCAGAGGCAGGTGACATTTCCTGTCTGTGGAGTTATCAGGCACCTAATGTCACTAATGTATGCTTTAGCTAATCAAGTAAAAATTATGCTTGATTAGCTGCTTACTCATTCAGCCACATTAGCCAGGGAATGACAGCTCTGAACTAGAAAGTGATGAAAGGCTTAATGCTCCTGGACTGATTCCTCACAGAGGAGATTGGGGAACAAAGGCCTCCTGGGCCTTTTCTGCTTGGCATCCTGACAAAGTTTACCATGGTCCCAGCTTCCCAGGAAAAATTAGAGATCCTGGGAACCACCATGGTTGAAAAAGGGGGGGAAGGGGAAAGGGGGGGCTTCTGCATACCGTAAAAGTGATTATTTTACCGACAATTTGGTCACCCTGCAAAAAGTTGTTTACTGTGGAATTGTCTTATCCACTTGAAGTCCTGGCCATCTACATATGACCTATGGACAGCATGTGGTTAATAACACTATACATGAACATAATTCGTTTGGAAAATATAAGACGAGAACATACGATTGGCATGGCAATATGTTCAACAATGTTATTAAATATATTGCTTATAAGTTCAAGCTGCTGTTGCTAACTGCTCTTTCTTTAAATGCTAGTTGCCTAGCTTCCATGCTTATCCAATGGTTTCAATACATTCTAAGCTGCTGACCTGAAACAGGCATGTGGATCAGAAGTTCTGACATAGCTTTGAAATCACTTACTGCATTCTTATTTTGGTCAGTGACTCAACTTATATTGAAACCAAAGACAACTAGTCCAAAGTCGATTTCTTTTGAAGTATACAAAACCACAATATTGAAAACGTATATACAGTATAAAACCAAATTATTGTTATTACTTTTGTTTTTGTATAGCACAGGTAATGAGCTACAACTCAGTTTTTTTCCCCTTTAACTTTCAATCAATTTTTTTTAAAAGTTTAAATTTTTTAGAATTCATATTCATATGAAATTTACATCAGGGTAACAGCGTAACCAGTTTTCCACCAGGCATGCATCCCCCTTGTCTTAGAGATTCTAATTGGTTTTATAAGCACAGGAATCAATATTAAACTTACTGGTGATAACTGATATTTTACTTCCTAATACTGTTTGACCGATTATCGGCAACAACGATATATCGGCACAAGTAGAGAAAAGAGAAGAAGTGTTGCTAGTAAGTGTGGTAAAGAAGGTAAGGAGGGCCACCCCAAGTTCCGCCAGTCCACTGATAGATATCTTACCCATGCATCCAACATCTTATCAACTTTCGTGGTGTTATTTTGGAGGGTATAGTTAAGTTTGTCATTAACCATAATCCAGCTTTTGACGTACCATGAAAAAAAAAAAGATATGGTATAAAATCCATCAATTTTATTGAAAAAATTTTCATACAATATAATATTTAAAAGTTGACGGAGCAAAAAGCTCCTAACATAAATAACACTGTCAAAACATAAACATGGTGTATTGCACCCTTAAGTAGAGGGAAAAATCCAACGCGTTTCAAAATGTGTGAACTTGTAGTTCTATCCTTCATCAGGGACTGTTTCCAAACTCTACAACAGAGAAATTGATATTGGTTACATGAGTCACATATCTGCATAAGGTCATGTCAGGTTATATTGTATATATAATGAGATGCCATGCCAACACTGACCACAAGTTGAGAAAATCCAAGAAAACTCCTTCCTCTAAGAAAGCCATATTAGAAATAATTAAACAAGCCCTTGTTTCCAAAACGAGGCCAGAGTCATCCCCAGCCGGACTATTCCAGATCCTCCTGTAGGACAGCGGGATTTATATAGGAATCCCAAAAGTAGATAGAGAACAGTGATCACTGTATAGATAGAAAAAATCATATAAATGTGCATATACCAAATACTTAGGGAAAAGACAAACACCAAGGTGAGGGAGAGAGAGAGAGGCAAAATTACCCCAAAATTCCCTCATGGAAATATACATTGTCAGCAAAAATAGCAATCTATATGGGGCCATGAGAAAAGGCAAACAAAAGGGGGAACAAAAAAAGAGAAAAAGGCTCGAAAATATTAGGGAATCGCACCAAAAGTGTGATCCACTCAAAAAGCTATACACATATATAGGTAAGATCACCCATAAAAAGGGATAATACTTACAATTCCATTCAAATCCTTCCTAAGGGAAAGGAAAGTCCACAGTAGCACATGGAGCCCTGCGTGGTAAATATTCAAAGGAAGCCAGAACAGAGAGAGGGGGAGACTCCAATGCCAAAAGGAGGCAGTAATTTCAATCGCCAATCGGAGAGGGGATGTCCTCTCTCCGTGGAGACTATAAGGAAGTGGCACCGATAGCGGAACTCGGCGTCCTCAAAAGGGCGCCGGCGCGGGAACCCGGGCATGACACGCCCCCTTTCCCCCGGATGTTACGTCATGACCAGAGGTAACCCGGAAGGAACGGCCAAAGATGGAAGAGCGGAGCGGCGGGTGCTTCCAGAAGGAGACATCCGCCAATTACAGCGGCCGACAGAGGACTAATGGCCGCCGGCGCGGGTGGTAGCCTCGAATCAGGAGAAACCAAAATGTTTCATCCCACAGACCGGGACAAGTGGCCATCCATCAACCATACCAGGTGGAAGGAGGAGAGACACCAGCCACCCGCGCCAGACAGGAAAAATCTGGGGCAGTCCGATGATAGGAAAACAGTGACCAAAAAGGAAAACAAGAAAAGAGGCCATCAATATGAGAAAAAATAAAAATAATTACAAAAATATTAATAAATATTGTGCACATGGCTAGAAAAAAAAAAAACCCTAATGGAAATGTACCTCAAATGGTCAGCATCATAGCATGCACATCCACAGTACAAATTCATGGTCAACCGGGATGTCAAAGGACCAGGAAGAACCCCACATGTCCCGCAGATACATAGCATGCAACCATAATCATCAGATGTCAATAGTGTTGAGTGAACACGGACTGTATTATTCGTGTTCGTACCGAATAATTGGATTTTTGTTACCCGAACACGGACCCGAAAACTTTACTGTCTGTTCGGGTTTAATATCCGTGTTCGGTCATTTTATTTCCGGTTTTGTATGTAAGGGCGCGCTTTTAATGGCGGGCTTTCAACAGCCAATCAACAAGCGTTTAACTGGTGTGCCTTAAGCCATCCCAGCCATGCCTACAAATGTATTAGTAGCTGTGATTGACCATCTGAAGCATGTGACCAAGCCTTTATAAGTTCTTTATAAGTTCGAGACCGATACAGAGCGATAATGCTAATGTGCCCTAGGTGATTAGGGTGTGCCCAGGCACACCCGGCACACCCTGTGTGCATGCCTATGACACCGCCACATCCACCACCACCTCAACCTCCCTCCTACTCCATATGGGCCTCGTCCTTCACAGATGAAGAACATTGTTATATTTTTCTGTTTTTTTTGTTGTTTTAAGTTATTTCCCTAAGAGCACTTGCCATGCTCTTAACTACGTTTTGCTGCCATTTGCAGCACTCTAGCCCTTTCCATTGGTGTTTTAGAGCCATTTTAGTGCCTGAAAGTTTGGGGTCCCCATTGACTTCAATGGGGTTCGGTGTCCGGGTAAAGTTCGGAAAAAGTCCGGGACACGGACCCGGACTTTTTTTTTCAAGTTCGGCCGAACCCGCCGAACACGTTCAACTCTAGATGTCAATATATATAGTACAGTACAAAAACAAATGTCAAATAATACGTTCAAAAGACCATAGATATAGCAATACAAAATTGCATCCTGCAGCCAAATCGGATGTGCGGAGACACTAACCACCTCCCTAAAAAAGAAAGAGAGGGGTGGCAGACACGTCCATCCGAGGCTGGAAAGCAATTAATTGATTGTACATAAGTTAGGTGAATATAAATGTATATGAAACCCTGCAATTTACTGAGAGAAACACACATAATAAAAACACACAAACAAACACACAAAAACGAAATAAAAAAAAAATAAAACCAAACCAAGTTCTCAATCGGTTTTGCCAGAGCTAAAACCGGGAATGAAGGACCTGAAACTTTCCGCTTCATTTAGACCAGGAAAAACCGTGGCATTAAGGGCCCTAATCCAACGAGCCTCT
The DNA here is from genome assembly GCF_965119305.1 of Pelophylax lessonae. Lineage (NCBI taxonomy): Eukaryota > Metazoa > Chordata > Amphibia > Anura > Ranidae > Pelophylax > Pelophylax lessonae. The sequence goes on along the minus strand of NC_138768.1, from coordinate 619,520,334 downwards.
TTTTGTAACAATGTTTTGTTCCAATCGCCACCCCTTGATGGAATGTGAGTGCGGCCCAGTACCGTGAAATTCACATTGGGCATGCGGTAGGCATGGATGTTAGCAACGCGTCTGCCCAGGGGCAGATAAAGGTTGCTAATCCTCATGCCTGCTATGTGCTTACTCACCCTAGCCTGTAGTTCTTGTTTCGTTTTGCCCACATAAAAGGAACCGCACTCACATTCCATCAAGTATACCACGGCCCTGGTCCTACAATTGGCAAAATGTCTCAATCTAAATTGATTGCCATTTGGTAGAGTAAAAGAAGTCCTTTGTTGAATAAAAGGATAAAAATTGCAGGATCCACAGGGGTAAGTGCCCCAGGTTCTACAGGGGTCCCGAGGGGAGTCCCTCCTGTACTCACTGCCCATATGGAAGAAAAATGTATTTCCAATATATTTAGGGAAAAAATATTTTGAAATATATTGAATATGGCCAAAATTGTAGCATTTCAAATATATTTCCAATATATTTGGGATAAAAATTTTAGAAATATATTGAATATGGCCAAAATTGTAGCATTTCAAATATATTTCCTATATATTTGGGAAAAATAAAAAATGTTTATTTAAAATATATTTTTAATATATTTTTCTTCCATGTGGGTGTGCACCAGCATCTCCCCAATGGACCCTGCTCTACGGTGTACAATAGAAGGATTGTTGGAGACGAAACTGGAGAGAACAGGATCCCGACAAGGATATGCCAATGTGTTTTCAAAGCTTTGTAGATTTTATGATGTTCGTTGGAATAGCGAGTAATTAGACTCACTTTCTCCTCCCTTTGATGTACCATAAAAGTCCTCATTTCCAGCTTTTTTGTGTTATAATTGAGATTATAAACAGCCATTAATGACTAAACCGTTGGCAACAAAAGTGAGTATACCCTAAGTGAAAATGTCCAAATTGGGCCCGAATAGCCATTTTCCCTCCCATGTGTCATGTGACTCATTAGTGTTACAAGGTCTCAGATCTGAATAGGGAGCAGGTGTGTTAAGTTTGGTGTTATCGCTCTCACTCTTTCATACTGGTCACTGGAAGTTCAACATGGCACCTCATGGCAGAATTGACATACTGAAGCAGAGCGTGATCCCCTCCCTTTGGAGACTGGGCCGCAGGGCAGTATTCCAACATGATAATGACCTTAAACACATCTCCAAGATGACCTCTGCCTAGAGCTTAGGGTAAAGGTGATGGACTAGCCAAGGATGTCTGCAGACCTAAACCCCATAGAGCATCTGTTGGGCATCCTCAAATAGAAGGAGGAGGAGCGCAAGGTCTCTAACATTCACCAGCTCTGTGATGTCGCCATGGAGGAGTGGAAAGAGGACTCCAGTGGCAACCTGTGAAGCTCTGGTGAACTCCATGCCCAAGAGGGTTAAGGCAGTGCTGGAAAATAATGGTGGCCGCACAAAATATTGACACTTTGGGCCCAAACTTGGATGTTTTCACTTAGGAATGTACTCACTTTTGTTGCCAGCGGTTGAGACATTAATGGCTGTGTGTTGAGTTATTTTGAGGGGATGGCACATTTACACTGTTATACAAGCTGTATACTCACTACTTTACATTGTAGCAAAGTGTCATTTCTTCAGTGTTGTCACATGAAAAGATGGAATAAAATATTTACAGAAATGTGAGGGGTGTACTCACTTTTGTGAGATACTGTGTGTAGCGCACACTCTATACATAATCCAGCTTAGTTTGTGTTTGACATACTCAAGCGGTATCACAGACTGCTTCCAGTGTTTCGCAATAGTTATCTTGGCTGCCAAAGTCATATAAAGAATCAACTGTTTAGAGTTCTTTGGGACCTCAAGTTTTTTTTCCCTTTAATTACTATCCTGGAGGTGCAATAGGAAGTGATAAGTAATCTCTCAAATATGACGGGTGGGAATTGCCTCTTTTAAAGCTGTCACCAGAACAGGTGTCCCCATTTGAAGATTTTACCTCATTTCTTTTTGTAGTGACAAATGTAAAATGTTGGGGTTCTTACATTTTTATGTCCTGTTAATAGTGGTTAGCAGGACAAATAGAGAATGGGACTCCCTCTAAATGGGATACTTACTGATAGCAATAAAAACCTTATAAAGGTTTTAACCCTTTCACACTTTGGCATTTATTATACTTTTTTGGATACCTTTAAAACTAAGTTGTGTGGAGGGCACATGTGTGGCTTCTGACTATAGTGGACGTGTAATCCGTGACTCTGGTCCCTGACATTCTTCTGGGACTCCCGCCACCTGTTCGACAGCCAAGGTAGCTACCTCACCAACCCCCCCGCTACTATCGGGCATTCTATGGTGAAAATTAGATGGGAAAAGCTGGCCTCTCCCCCTACTACAGGGTTGTGGCCACCTCTAACCCTGGATTGCTTCCTGCCTAGGCCTGCATCCCATGCCTCAAGTATGTAGGATGACCTGCCAAACCCTAAGGACCCGCTCACGGCTGAATGGGGTGCTCTCCTTGCTTTCTCACACACTCCATTGGTTGGGATGGCTACCTCACTGACAGTGTAAGTCCTGGATGCTACGCTGCAGACCCTGTTGCAGAACCTGAACCATAACATCACTCGGAAAATTATATTTTATTGCAAATTTCTTTTAACTATTTAGTGTATAAAACACAATTACATTAGTGCAACATGAAGCAATTCTAAAGGAACTCTTAATTGAGTGCAACATGGTGGCTGCCCTATTTGACATCTTATTCTGCAAACGCTAGTTGCCTGGCTTTCATCCTGACACTCTTGCTTCAGTGCCTTGTATTACAATCTAGGAACAAGTATGCAGATAAAAACGTCTCCTATAAATACTTTTTTGCAGGCTAGGGTTCAGAAAGTACCGAAACCAGATGGTCAACATACTGTATTACTTAGCAATTAGGCTACTAGCACATTTAGAAGGAGGTCAGCAATGGCTGACCATTTATTTTCTTTAAATAAGCCTTTGCATGAGGAACAATTGATGTACTAAATTTGATTTAGTACAATGGATTTGGCAGTGAACTTTTTCCAAATGTATTCATGTAACCTCCCTTTAAGGTTTATGCCAGTCAGAACCACATTTGAATGCTCTTTTAAGAAAAGGAAAAGCACCAACAGTTTTCCTCTTACATTGGACAAATATATACATGCTCGAACTCAGTCTTTTTTTTTTTTTTGCTGAATTTTCTTTTCGCTCATAATTGAATCTGTTTCTCCAGATATTAAATCATTCATAGGCTGGCTCCCCTCCTGTTGGTATTTGTTAAGATCATCCTTTTCTTTCAAACTTTATTTGAGCTTATCCATTTCTAATTTCATTTTTTCATACTTTCCTTATTAGATCCATCAATTATTAACAACTTTAAATTGAGGCTACATTTATTCAGGATGTCTTTCCAGCACTGGACAAATATAAAGCCATTGCTGCCAAGTGCTGACTTTTCTCAGTTTTATTCTCTTCTACATAAGAATGGGAGTTGTAACTGTGTGCTAATCTAAATGCATGTTTGATTTTGATGCAGAAGATCATTTGATTGAATTTTCTATTCCAACTCTTTAGTAACATTGCCATCTGTACCAGGTTGAGAATTGTGGATATGTTAAATTAAAATACAGAAAGCCTTGTCCTCAGAGAATAAGCATATTAAATATTCTTTCAGCTGAGAAACTTGTGATGAAGCATAAATCAATCTGAATCAAAACTTTATATTTTATATATCAGGATTATGCTTAGCTGCAGTGGAGAAAGTTTTTACTTTGCCAAGAGATTTAAAAGGAAATAATAGGTTCTGTGGATGCATAATGCCAAAATACCAACATACGTTCATTCCAGTATTATTTAAACAATAGTATTTGCTGTACTCCTACCCTTTTACTGAATGGCAAAGTTAAAAACAAATAATAATAGGTTGGCATACAGTATATGTAATAAAAGTGCAAAAAAAAGAATGTGAAATGCAGAACATTACCATGTTATAAACCTACACAAAAATTACTACAACTGACCCAAAAGATACTTCAAAATTAGTAAAATGAAAAATAATCAGGGTAACTGTACTTCCTACAAATCAAAACACCTTTATTTCCCCTAATGCCATTAACAAATTAAAAAATAGCATATAACAAATCACAAATACACTCTGCAAGGTACTGCAACCAGGGTATCTACAAATAAGGGGGTTGATTTATTAAAACTGAGGAGTGAAAAATGTGATGCAGCTCTGCATAGAAACCAATCGGCTTCCAAGTTTTTTGTCAAAGCCTAATTGAACAGTCTGAAGTTAGAAGCTGATTGGTAGACATGCACAGCTGCACCATGTACCATCTCCAGTTTTAGTAAATGCATTTCAAAGTATCTGTTACATAGTCATAACATATACATATTGTACATGACCAAGATAAACATCAGGGATGAGGTTGGGTTTGATGCTACTGTGTAAGGCAAGCCCCGCATGTCTGTGGACCCAGTGAACTAATGTGGGAATTCACCATAGTAACCACATGCACTTCCTGGCCTTAAAACGTAGAATTGAGAACTTAGGCTTAGAATGCTGCTAATACCATGCATAGGAAAATATTAGTGTAGGAATTGTACATACTGGCAGGTCTTTCAAAGTAGAAGTAAACATTTACTGAATACCCTGCAGGTAGGTGTTTTTCTTAGACAATTAGGCAGTGGGAGAGGTTTTACCTTTTTTATTCCATTGTTACATCTTCATTTTTCTAATGTCCTGCAGTCTCTTTATAGCTCGTCCCTGTCCACATGCATTACAGTGATAATAGGCTAAATGTGTTTTCTCAAAGGGGAAATGTCTTAATTGTTGTTGGTTGTTTTTATAGGCTTTTTATATGGTAACACAAGTGAAATATGTCTGGGCAATGTACATCTACACAAAAGATTATATTTTCCTTTGAGATAGTTTGTGAAGGGGTGATTTACAGGCAGGAGATTATGGGAGATAGGCACAAAGCATTCAATAGCAAAATATACTGTAAGTGCTGAACTTAGCTTTCCTTATTTGATAGTAGTTCTGGCCACTAAAAAAAACACAAAATCTGACAGGTAGGTGACAACACCTGATCTGACAATACCTGGGAAATCCAAATGTATATACACTGACATAAGAATACATTTTTTTTTTTTTTATTCTTTACTAAAATTACAAAAAAATTTTATTTGATTAATTTGTAATATACCATATATTTCTCCCTGAGGGATATGTGGCCCCCAAAATGTTTTGGCTACTACTTTCCACCTATTAATACTTCATTGTCAAAAATAAAGCTACAATATCCATATATTTCGTATGATCAAGGCGCTTTATGTTTTTTCTCACAGGGGCGGAGCATTGTTACACATTACCCCAAAATTCCCAAACAAGGACTTTTACATATATCAGTGTTATCGGCTGTTATTTTCATGAAAGCTAGTGATTAAAATAAAAATAGGCTTTCTAAGTGATATAATCATGTTAAAGCTTATATGATATTTTAGTGGTTTATTGGCCTTTAGTGGCTTCCCATTACTTGACTAAGACACTTTTCAGTCTCCCATGTAGCTGTCCCTGTTTCTTCCCTGTGACTCTTTATGATCTAAATTTGGTTCCCTCTGAGCCCTGTCACAGGTCTCCTCTTTGCGTTTGGTATCGTAATACATTAGTACAGTTAGCAGATTAATTTGGGTCTTATCCTTAGCTTTGTTTTTTTGGCCTTTACCTCTATCTCTGGCAAACAGAACTGAGGTTGCTTTGTGTATGTAAGCAATTTAGTTTGTCTTGGCTCTTGTGTAAAGGGGGCTTCTTATGGTCTGGTTTAGCTCTCTGCTGTGAATCACCTCTCACCCATAGGTCGCAAAATTCCTTTTTTCCCCTAAATCTGAAACAGACATGTTGGACTTTTCTGGTTTAGTCAGGATCCTTCTACAGATCTATTATTGGATCTGGATTCTATGTCCTCTTTGAAGGGAGAATCATTCTGAACAATTTCAGTCTGCAGTCCAAATCAGAGAATTTGTTTATCTCCTTATTGTGGCCCTTGCTCCACATTCTATCACTGGCCTTGGTTGCTTTACTCCTGAGTGTGGTACCCAGCTTTGTTCCAAGTTCACTCACATGGCCTGGTACTAAACATCTGAATATTTATTAGACAAGTCTTCCTCATTTTGAAGGTGCACCCCTACCTTCCAGAGTGGGGAGACAATTGTTAAACTTTATGACAATACTTGGACAACTTGAAACTCCAATGCTTGGGTGCAGGAGGTAGTATTCTTGGGCTCCAAACTAGAGTTTCACTCCCTAACCTCTCCTCCTAGAAGCAAGCCTAGTCTCTAAAAAAAGAAGCAGAATATTTGGTGGTGGGTGAATATAATATTCCAACTTTCTATACCATCCCCAAACAGCACAAGTCATTAATCAAACCTCTGGGTAGACCAATTGTGTCAGCAATAAAAGGTCCTTTGGTAAAAATAGTGCAATATGTGGATTCCTTGATTAAGCAAATGGTTTGCCACCTTCCTTCCTTTGTCAAGGATACATGGAGTGTACTTCTTAAACTACTTCACCTAATGAACGGTACCTTACAAATCTCTATTAAGGGAACAAAAATTAGAACTAACACCTTTCACAAAAAAAACAGCAGCTAATACCCTCCTCCTAGCTCAAAGTCACCATCCAAATGCCCTGATCTGTGAAATTCAAATGGGTCAATTTCTACAGATCAGGAGGACTTGCTCTAAAAATCATGACTTCAGTGATGAAACCACTAATATGTACAAACGTTTTAGGGAGACAGGTTGGTCACATAAGACCATAAGGCGAGCAAGAAAGAAGGCAGGAGAGTGTGAATGGGAAACATTACTTGGTAAAGCCAAAAATATGATCTAGCCTAAACAGGGGGAACATCCTAGAATTATTGCAAAATATGGCACACAATGGTATCAAATTAAAAATAACTTGGTGAGGCATTGGCATGTTTTAACAACGTCTCCGCTGTTAGTGGATATAGTGGGACCACGACCGTTAATGACAGCACGTAGGGCTCACAATCTTAATGATTCCCTGGTCCACTCGGAATATCGTAGAACACTGACAAAAAAAATTGGTTGACTGACCTTACCCATATTCGTGGAATGCATGCCTGCGGGCACTGCCAGATCTGAAAATTTGTCTTGAAGACTGATGTGTTTGCCAATTTTGATGGGACTAAGAATTCTAAAATTCATCAGTTTATCAATTGCTTAACAACCAGGGTAATTTATACACTGATATGTCCCTGCAACAAGATTTATGTGGGGAAAAAAAAAGACAACTCTGCATCAGAATAGGCAAACACATTGCTAGTATCAATAAGAAAGATGATGAGCGACCCCTGGCAGTGCCTTTTGCCCAGTTCCATCAGGATGATCCCAAGGGGCTTAAAGTCAAAGGTATTTTTGTGCTAAATCTACCAAGGGGTAATTTTGACACTATTCTCCTTCAGAAGGAGATATATGGATATATAGATTGGGTTCCTTAATTCCTAATGGGTTGAATCATGAATGTAATCTACAACCCTTCCTGGAGGCGTGATCTAGATATGCTCCTCTCTTTGGAAACACCATCATTGAGAATTTGGTTAATGTATGCACTTACCAAAAATATAGTTCAACATAGGATTCCCTTATATATGGTTTTAACTTCAATTTCTCTTTTCTAATTGATATTATTTTTATGTACTTCATAGGTGGAGGGTATGTAATTCCCCTAAAATTCAAGTTTCTCCTATTCTTTAATGTGTTCCTGGTTAGCTCTCTTGACTGAGTTTAACTATATGTACTCAGTAGTATAGTGTCTTTTTAAAAAATGTCTTGTCTTGAAATGATGAATGAAGAGGTTGTATGAGAATGCATGACATCTAGTGATGAGTAGCTACTATTACATTGATCTAAAGATATTTAAGCCGCTGTCTGCAAACCCCTCCTCGCTCTGAAGAAGTTAGCGTTGATTGGCTAACGAAACGTGTCAGATGTCGTCATCACGCATGTGACATCCTTCTCGGGACAGCAGCTGTGAACATGCGTAGGGGGCGAAGTGGTAGCCGAATGCATTATGAACTAGTGGATGGTCGGATGCCAGTGCCGAGTGGACGTGAGCCAAGGTGGTGAGTAATTCCCCCAGCCTTATCCACCCTAAAGTCAATCCTTGTCTGGCTCAATGGTGTCTAGGTCCGTACCTCTGACTGCACCTTTAGCACCCTGACCACTGTGTTTCCACCACACATCTTGGAGCCTTTGTTTTAATATCCTGGCAGAAGATCATAAGGAATTGCTGTATAGCAGACTTTCAACTGGAAGTTTTTCAAATTTCTGTCCAGGGATGGCAACTTAGGAATTTTCAATACCTACCTACTATTCCTACTGACACACAGTCATACCTCAAACACCCTGCTAATTGAGAACTCTGGACTAATACATGACCTCAGAGATGAACTTTAGATTTGCTTGTTATCTCAGATGAGGAATGGTGTCACCTTTATTACAAGAATATCTCTGCTTGAGTCCTAAATTCCTTTTAAGAGTGGCTGTGTGTATGAATGGGCGCATGCGCAGCTGCCAATCCCTTATAGACAAGATTGTCTTTATTTCAATCTAGGTCTCGTGAAGGCTAAGTTACTGTTGCCATTTGTTTGTAATGTGTTATTTTTCAATAAAGCTGTTTTTATTTCAGCCGAAGTGTTCCACAAATGTAAAAGGGCTAAGTTGCGATAATCTGTGCTAAATCGACAAGCGATCATCAAACAAAGCACAGTAATTGATAAACACTTGAATGTCCACAATGATGTCAAAACAGGTAATCCTGATGACAGACACAGTCCAAATTCCAGAATCCAAAGGTCAGATGAACAAAAACTTTCATATAGTCTCCTTACCGGAAAACGGAATAGAGTTCGCCCAAAAACTCCAATGATGTTACATCAACCAGCCTCAGATCCATATGCTCAGATTATCCTCTCATTGACAGGTGGCGATCATAAATGGGAGAAAAAATGAAGACTCCATAGCATAATACTGTTATACACTCATGAGTCACCCTGAGAAGTGCACACCGTCACCAGAGCCAAGTGTCAGATATAGTAAAGCACCGTCACCCTTGAGTCCCAAATGCTTACCAGATATTAGATGTTAGATGGTATGATAAAGAAAGAAGTGGCACACAAAAGAACCTCTCCCAACACCACTGCCTCTTACCTTATTTATTTATATTTTTATTTTAATTAATTTGGATCGGTCATTGTTTATGATTACAATGGATTCGGTACCTGTTTTTATAAATACTGTGGTGCTGTTTAGCACCATAGTGTTGGTACCTGATCTTTATTCAATCCAAAGATTTGACATTAATGCGTCACCTGTGTTCGTCAGCAGGTGGCGCTATGAAACCACTCATTTTTAATGAGTCTCCTAAAGACCCTTGAAAAGGAAGAAAAGGAGCAAAAAATCAAGAAAAGAAAGAAATATAATCGGGATTTTCTTGATTATCAGAATGGCAGTGTATTCGAGTGGCAAAAGAAGTTACTTTTGGTGACTGGTGAGGAAACTGATGCGTCAATGGACATTACACAGCCAGGGGTATTGGCCCCCTCTGTTGTTCCAGCATATAATGCTATACAGAGAGTTGCCAACACAGCCAAAACCCCCCAAAATAAGCAGAGGTCGTCCTTTAAGTCACCTTTTAGAGGACAAAATTCCAATAAGGTAACACCACATAAAAAACCTAATGGTTCCTACACCTCTAACCAGCCAAGTCATTGGAATGGTAATGTCATGGGACCAAGAGGTGGCCCATGGATGGGACCTCAATGGCGAGGTTTTGAGGGTGGGAAACAGGGACCCTACCAAAACTTTGGCCCCCAATGGAGACCCCATCCTTGGGGTCAGCATACCCCTTATAGGTTTGATCAAACTCCGCAATGGAGACAAGGACCACCTAACTACAGGCAGAACCAGCCATGGATAAATCCAGACTATGGCCGGGACGATTGTGGGGATTATGAAGAGGGCCCTTATGGTAATGACCAACGTCAGGGTGGTCAGTATTACAATGTACCAACCAAGAACCAATTTTTCCCTTTAAGGGATAATGAATGTCCCGAGGATGAGGAACCCACTGTCACGGAACCATGAACCAGACGTACAACAACAGATAAGTGAAAATAAGAAGGCTTTATTGAAAATCAAGCTGTAAAGCAAAAGTCCAAATGGATGGCAAAACCGAAGCAGAGTCTTTGCGAAGCCAGAGGTCAGGAGCCAGGAGGGTGGTCAGACGAAGCCGGGATCAGGAACCAGCAGGGTAGTCAGACGAAGCCAGGATCAGGAACCAGCAGGGTAATCAGACGAAGCCAGGATCAGGAACCAGAAGCAGCAGCAGTCTTAGAAGCATGTGAACACAGGAGGACCAAGCAAGGAACTGAAGCCACAGACCTCCTATATATATGAGCTAGGCATCCAGCTCCTCCCAGTGGGAAGGAGGAGCCGCAGAGTGGGAGGCTACAAGAAACCCAGAAACCAAGATGGCCGCCAGCACATGTCAAACGAAGGAGAACAGCAAGAGGGAAGACCATGACAGTACCTCCCCCTCAAGGGCCCCTCCTCCGCGGAGTAAAGAACGGTTTCTGAGGGAAGCGTGCGTGGAAGGCACGGAGCAAGGCAGGAGCATGGACATCTGCGGAGGGAACCCAGGAACGCTCCTCTGGACCATAACCACGCCAATGAACCAAAAACTGCACCCGACCGCGGACCAGGCGTGAGTCCAGGATATTGCTCACCTCATACTCCTCACGATTGCCCACTTGGACCGGACGAGGCCGAGGAACCGAGGAAGTGAAACGATTACACACCAGTGGCTTCAACAGGGAGACATGAAACACGTTGGAGATCCGCATGCCAGGAGGAAGCGCAAGGGCATAGGCTACCGGGTTTACCCTGCGAAGTACTCGGAAGGGACCAACAAAGCGAGGCGCCAGCTTGGGAGTGGGCACTCGAAGGTTGAGGTTGCGGGTGGACAACCATACACGGTCTCCGGCCTGGTAGGAAGGAGCAGGCGCTCGTCTGCGATCAGCCTGGAGTTTCTGGCGCTGCGCAGAGACCTCAAGGGACTTCTGGATCTGTACCCAAGAAGCACGTAGGACGGAAAGGTGATCCTCCACAGCCGGAATATCCTGGGGAGAGAATACCTCCGGTAACACGGCAGGTTGGAACCCATAATTGGCCATGAAGGGAGACGTCCCAGAGGAAGAGTTCACCGCCGTGTTCCTGGCAAACTCAGCCCAGGGCAGGAGGTCAACCCAATTGTCTTGGTGATCGGAGACATAGCAATGAAGGAATTGCTCCAAGGCCTGATTGGATCGTTCTGCGGCCCCATTGGACTGAGGGTGGTAGGCCGAGGAGAAGGAGAGATGAATCCCCAACTGGGAGCAAAAGGCGCGCCAGAACCTGGACACAAACTGACTCCCCCGATCCGACACAATCTCCTTGGGCAAACCGTGCAACCGGAAAACCTCCCTGGCAAAAATCGTGGCCAACTCCTGTGCAGAGGGTAACTTCTTGAGAGGAACACAGTGGCACATTTTGGAAAACCGATCCACAATCATGAGAATGACCGTATGGCCTCGGGATGCAGGGAGGTCCACAATGAAATCCATCCCCAGGTGTGACCATGGACGCTCCCCGGTGGCTATGGGTTGCAGAAGGCCCAACGGAAGGTGCCGAGGGGACTTACTCTGGGCACAAACGGAGCATGCCGCTACATATGCGGCGATGTCGGAACATAGGGAAGGCCACCAGAACAGACGTGAAACAGCCCAGGACAGCTGATTCTTTCCAGGATGCCCCGCGGTCTTGGAGTTATGGTAGGTTCGCAACAACCGAGTGCGCAACTCCTCAGGCACAAAACATCTGCCGTTGGGTCTCCCAGAGGGAGCACCAGATTGAGCCGCCAAAATCTTCTCACCCAGGGGAGAGGTCAGGCTGGTGCGAATGGCGGCCAGGATCTGATTCGGAGGTATGACCGAAGTCGGAATCGACTCCTCCCTGGACAGGTCGGAGTACTGCCGTGATAAGGCATCCGCCCTGATGTTCTTGGAACCGGGTAGGTAGGAGACCACGTAATTAAAACGTGACAAGAACAGAGCCCATCTGGCCTGACGTGGTGTCAATCTCTTGGCCTCAGAAAGGTAGGTCAGATTCTTGTGGTCCGTCAGGATGAGGACCGGAACCACCGAACCCTCGAGCAAGTGCCTCCACTCTTTAAGGGCCTGCACGATGGCCAATAACTCCCTGTCACCAATCTGATAGTTGCACTCCGCGGAAGACAGTTTCCGGGAGTAAAACCCACAAGGAAGCAGAGGGCCCTCTGGTGTTCTACGCTGAGACAGAAGGGCGCTTACTCCCGTCTCAGACGCGTCCACCTCGAGGACAAAGGGCAACCCAGGGTTGGGATGCGACAGAATCGGAGCCGACACAAAGGCGGACTTTAGAGCCTCAAAAGCTCGGATGGCCTCGAGCGGCCAGACCTGGGAATTACTGCCCTTCCTGGTCAGATCCGTGAGAGGCTTGGCTAGCATGGAAAAGTCCCTGATGAACTTCCGATAATAATTGGCGAAGCCCAAAAAGCGCTGCAGGGAGCGAAGACCACTGGGCTGGGGCCACTGTAAGACAGCCGAAACCTTCTCAGGATCCATGGAGAACCCCTCAGCGGAAATGATGTAACCTAAGAAGGTTACCTGGGATCGGTGAAATTCGCATTTCTCAAGCTTACCGAACAGCTTGTTCTCTCGTAACCGTTGCAACACTCGTCTGACATCCAGAATGTGGGTCTCCATGGATTCAGAATATACCAAGATGTCATCCAAATAGACCACCACACACTGCTGCAACAGGTCACGGAAAACATCGTTGATGAATTCCTGAAAGACTGCGGGCGCATTGCACAACCCAAAGGGCATAACCAAGGATTCATAATGACCGGTCCTGGTGTTAAACGCGGTCTTCCACTCATCGCCCGCCTTGATCCTTACGAGGTTATATGCCGCCCTCAGGTCGAGTTTGGTAAAGACCGTGTCCCCTTTAAGGCGATCGAACAGCTCGGAAATCAAGGGTATCGGGTAAGCGTTCTTGATCGTGAAGCGATTGAGACCCCTGTAATCGATGCAAGGCCTCAACTCACCGCCCTTCTTTTTCACAAAGAAAAATCCAGCCCCTGCCGGGGACGAGGATTTGCGAATGTGTCCGCGTGAAAGCGCCTCCTTCACGTACTCCTCCATGGCCTCATTCTGCGCTACCGACAGTGGATAGACCTTGCCACGAGGAGGAACGGCACCAGGTTGTAACTCGATGGCACAATCGTATGGGCGGTGCGGAGGTAGGGCAACCGCGCGCACCTTATCGAATACATCCCGGTACTCCTCGTATTCAGGAGGCAACAGAGAGTCCGAGGAAGTACACAGCAACTTGACAGGCCCATGGATGCAACTAACCCCACACTGTGGTGACCACGAGAGGATCTCGGCCGATCTCCAATCGAAAGTCGGATTATGCTTCTGGAGCCAGGGGTACCCCAAGACCACCGAGTAGTGTGGAGACGAAATAACCTGGAAGCAGACCGACTCTCTGTGAACGGCACCAATGGCTATCCCCACTGGAAGGGTCTCATGAGTCACGTGTGGCGGCAGAAGGGGTCTGCCGTCTATCGCCTCAAGAGCCAGTGGAGAACCTCGGGCCTGCAGAGGAATGGAATTGGCGGCAGCGAACACACTATCAATGAACAAACCACCAGCACCAGAGTCCACCAACGCCTGGGTCGTCACTGAGCCCCCGACCCAGGAGAGGACAACAGTGATCAGTGGTTTGTCAACACGGGAAACCGGGGACGAGGAGACTCCACCCAAGATCTGCCCCCGACAGGATCTCAGGTGCGAGCGTTTCCCGGACGGTTCGGACATGCCAACCGGAAATGCCCACCGAGACCACAGTACATGCATCGGCCCTCGCGTCTCCGGAGTACCCTCTCCCCCTCGGACAGGCGAGCAAAGCCCAGCTGCATGGGTTCATCCCCAGACAAGTCATCCCCAGGAGGCGTGGGAGGAGAGGGAGGCACGGGTGGGACAGCAAAGGTAGGCGCCAATCTGTTAGGAGGCCTCCGCAGACTCTCCTTAAAGGAAGGTCTCTCCCTGAGTCTGGTGTCAATCAAAATCAGGAAAGAAATAAGAGACTCGAGCTCCACTGGTAGGTCCTTAGCTGCAACCTCATCCTTCAAGGCATCCGAGAGACCATGAGAGAAAGCAGCGACCAGAGCCTCATTATTCCAGCCCACCTCTGCTGCCAGGGTACGAAACTCAATGGCGTATTCAGCTATGGATCATGAACCCTGTCTGATGGACATAAGGAGCCTCGCAGCAGAGGCAGCACGAGCCGGCACATTGAATACCCTCCGAAGAGAAGCAACAAAAACGGAAAACTCGGCAACCACCGGATTGTTGTTCTCCCATAAAGGGCTGGCCCAGGCCATGGCCTTGTCCGAGAGCAGCGAAATTAAGAAGCCCACCTTTGATCTCTCAGTAGGAAAGGCATGTGGCAGCAACTCGAAATAAATGCCCACCTGGTTGAGGAAACCTCGGCACTGAGTTGGCTCTCCCCCAAAGCGCTGTGGAAGGGGGGCAGAACCGGACATACCCCGAAACACCGCAGGTGCAACAACAGGTGTCGGGGTAGACTCTGGCGCAACAACCGGAGCGGCAGTAGGAGCGGGCCCAGGAGCGACAACCGACCCATCGGCAACGGGAGCGAAATGAGCCGTGCGTTCAAGCAGGATTTGCAACGCCACGGCGAACTGACCCAACAGGTGATCCTGCTGATCAAGTCTGGCAACCAGCGTGGGGAGCGAGGATGGCCCTGTACCGTCAGAATTCATGGCTTGGTCCTAATGTCACGGAACCATGAACCAGACGTACAACAACAGATAAGTGAAAATAAGAAGGCTTTATTGAAAATCAAGCTGTAAAGCAAAATTTCAAACGGATGGCAAAACAGAAGCAGAGTCTTTGCGAAGCCAGAGGTCAGGAGCCAGGAGGGTGGTCAGACGAAGCCGGGATCAGGAACCAGCAGGGTAGTCAGACGAAGCCAGGATCAGGAACCAGCAGGGTAATCAGACGAAGCCAGGATCAGGAACCAGAAGCAGCAGCAGTCTTAGAAGCATGTGAACACAGGAGGACCAAGCAAGGAACTGAAGCCACAGACCTCCTATATATATGAGCTAGGCATCCAGCTCCTCCCAGTGGGAAGGAGGAGCCGCAGAGTGGGAGGCTACAAGAAACCCAGAAACCAAGATGGCCGCCAGCACATGTCAAACGAAGGAGAACAGCAAGAAGGTAAGACCATGACACCCACCAGTTCCCAAATACCACAACCGCTTAGGGTTGTTGATACTGGTGCTCCCCTTCCAGGCACACAACAACTAGGCCAGGGTTACCCAGGTTGGGGTTTTCCCAGGGTGAATCAAGGTACCAAAAGGCAGGCAGAACAAAACGAGGTACCAGAGGAGGGAGAAGGATCCAACTCAAAAAAAGTAAGGATGTAGCAGGAGTTGGTATCTTTAATTTGAGTAAGGTTGTCCTGTCTGAATCTGAGAAAAGGGTTTTGGACAAGGGTCTTAAATCTGCCCCTCCAAGAACCTTGAATAAATTCGAAACCTACATGGATGTGCACAAATTCATTAGGAGAGTTAATACTAAGCGCTATATGGTCAGCAACCCTATTAAGGAGAATCGCATGACATCCCAGTATCACCACTCTGGGTTAGCGAACGCTTCTTTATTCAACCCTCCGGGTTCTTTGGCTCCATCCATTAAGGTTTTTAGGGATATTGTGCTCAGACCTTGAGTCTATGAAGGTGCACAAATGTAAATTGAGTAGGGACTTACAGGATGGACTAGATTCTTTATGTAAAAATAAAGAACTAGTTATTAGACCCGCGGACAAGGGCGGGGCCATTGTTGTCCTGGATAGGTGTGATTACTTGCGAGAGATGCATTGCATCCTGGATGATGGCTCCACCTACTCTGTCCTACCAAAGGACCCTAAAGGCCTTTATAAACAGGAATTGGAGAGTATTGTTGACAGGGGACACAAATTAAACATTCTTAACAAGAAGGAGTCATCTTTTCTTGTGCCTAAATGTCCGCGTACCCCTGTCATATACTACTCACCAAAAAAATAAAAGTCTGACTTCCCCCCCGGGGCGTCCCATTGTCAGTGGCATCGACTCTGCGATGTCCCGGGTGGGGAAATATATTGACTTTTATTTGCAGCCTCTGGTGCAGAGGATGCCATCCTACATCCGGGATACTAGGCAGGTTATCAATACCCTTTCCAACTTTAATCCTACTAATGGTATGTGGATGGTGACGGCAGATGTGTCGTCACTGTACACAATCATTCCTCATGAGCTGAGTTTGGGTGCAGTCAATATGTACCTTGATAGAGAATCAGGTCTACCCAATCTACAGATTTCATTTATTATGGAACTACTGGCTTTTGCAACCAAGCACAACTATTTTTGGTTCGGTGGGATTTTCTACCGACAGGACACTGGGGTTGCAATGGGCGCCAAGTACGCCCCATCCTTGGCCAATTTGTTCATGGCCCAATGGGAGGAGGATGTCATCTATGGCTACAGCAGACCGCAGCTGGTGCTGTGGGCCAGGTATATAGATGACATCCTCCTCCTGTGGGATGGTCAAGAGTCAGACTTGGTGGACTTTTTGGAATCCTTGAATGATAACACCAGGGGTATCCATCTAAATTACGAGATAAGCCAAAGTAATATCACCTTTTTGGACTTGTCGATTTCAATACAAAACGATAAGTTCATCACTAAGACGCATTTTAAAGCCACCGATAGAAACTCGTACATTCCAGTTGACAGTTGTCATCATGAGTCCTGGTTGAGAGCGGTTCCTAAGGCGCAATATATGCGTCTACGGCGCAATTGCTCCGATCATGGTGAATTTTTGGCCCTGGCACAGGTCCTCACTGAGAGGTTCCTGGAGAAGGGTTATGACCGCGATTCTCTAAGTGAATCCTTGGAAGTGGTTAGCAAGATGGACAGATCAAGCCTGTTGATACCTAGTGTTCAGGAGGGAGGAGTTGATGTCAATGTGTGTCCATCTTTCATCACTACCTTTCCCAACCAACACATGGGCATCAAAAAAATCATTCAGCTCCATTGGCATATCCTACAGAACGATCCTGTTCTGAGGAAAATTTTGGTAGACAAACCACGTGTCATCTTTAAAGGGACACCAAGTCTTCGCGATTTGGTTGCCCCAAACGTCATTGAGCCTCCTGTTAAACATCCAACGTTTTTGGAGCAACTTAAGGGAATTTATAAGTGCAATAGATGCCAGGTATGTCGGCTGAATTGCATTAGACAAAGGAACACCAAAGAATTTGTCTCTACCAGTAATGGCAAAACCTTTAAAATCAGTCCCTTTGTTTCCTGCACGAGCACTGGGGTGGTTTATTTGCTCCAGTGCCCGTGTGGGTTGCAATATATAGGGCGGACCAAGCGCCCATTAAATGTTCGGCTCAATGAGCACATTGCCAATATCCGCAAAGGGTTCGATAGGCATTCAGTCTCAAAACATTTCCTGATAGCCCATAACAAGGATCCAAAGAACATGCTGTTTTTGGGGATTGACAAGTTTTCTCCCAACTGGAGGGGTGAGCCCTTGGTACGGAGCATCTCCAAGATGGAGATGTCCTGGATCCATAGGGTTAGAACATATATGCCATATGGACTTAATGTCGACACTGATGTCAATGCCTTTATTGACACAGCATAGTGGTCATGTGGATCTGACTAGTTTTAAGGTGGTACATGTCTTCAGTTGTTGTTATGAAGGGATGGCCTTCCGTTCTTATCTTTTTATATACTCTGTAATTTATTATGATATGTTTAATTTGTATGGCAGCATCCAATTTCATATATTTAATTCAATTTTAACCATCAATGTATATACCATGTTAATTGGGTAAGACCTGATGTGACTGATATCCATTTGATGGTATTTGATTCAATGAATACCTGTGTTTAATGGCAGGTGGTTCGATTGGACATTTGAGTGGTTGTTTAACTTATTTATTTATATTTATTATTTTAATTAATTTGGATCGGTCATTGTTTATGATTACAATGGATTCGGTACCTGTTTTTATAAATACTGTGGTGCTGTTTAGCACCATAGTGTTGGTACCTGATCTTTATTCAATCCAAAGATTTGACATTAATGTGTCACCTGTGTTCGCCAGCAGGTGGCGCTATGAAACCACTAATTTTTAATATATTTCTGTGATCAACCCCAGTTTTGGCTTTCCGGGGATTGATTCCTTATTTGTATGCTGCTTCAATGTTTTTAATATGTACAACAGTGGCTTATTTGATGATGGGCAATATCGCCGTTTTTACCTCAGCTAAGATGGCGGTCCCTGCCCGGAATGGTCACATGGGGTGTACACTTTTTGTACATAAGCGGTGGCGTCAGCGCGCCGCCGTACCTTGAAAACGTCACATTTGACGAAATGTGCGTTGGTCGCGGCGTGCTGACGTCACCTGCTTGTGCGGACGCTAGTGGATAGGACAGGCGGAGAAACTGACCGGCCGGCGGCTTATCTCAATCCTGCCTTTGATTCTTTGAACGTTTGTAAGTTGCTGTCTTGTGTTATTTAATAAAGTGTGGTGGTATTACACTATGTAGTGCTTCTTGTCTTGCATACTGCACTGCTCTGGAGATAATATTTGGTGCCAGCTCAGGAAGGATCTTTCCAGTATCATCTGCTCCGAGGATTGCTTGGGAGATTGTCTGGCCTTTAACCCATTGGGATCCGGTAAGAGGCAGTGGTGTTGGGAGAGGTTCTTTTGTGTGCCACTTCTTTCTTTATCATACCATCTAACATCTAATATCTGGTAAGCATTTGGGACTCAAGGGTGACGGTGCTTTACTATATCTGACACTTGGCTCTGGTGACGGTGTGCACTTCTCAGGGTGACTCATGAGTGTATAACAGTATTATGCTATGGAGTCTTCATTTTTTCTCCCACTTATGATCGCCTCCTGTCAATGAGAGGATAATCTGAGCATATCGATCTGAGGCTGGTTGATGTAACATCATTGGAGTTTTTGGGCGAACTCTATTCCGTTTTCCGGTAAGGAGACTATATGAAAGTTTTTGTTCATCTGACCTTTGGATTCTGGAATTTGGACTGTGTCTGTCATCAGGATTACCTGTTTTTACATCATTGTGGACATTCAAGTGTTTATCAATTACTGTGCTTTGTTTGATGATCGCTTGTCGATTTAGCACAGATTAGCGCAACTTAGCCCTTTTACATTTATTTCTTTGTTTGTCACAAATTAAGTTGCTGCTGTTGTTTATTAGTTAGCGCAGTTATCCCCCCTTTTTTCATTCTGTTCCACAAATGTGACTTTCTTGGTAGACAGTAGTTCTTCCTTATTTATGTTTGTTTTGGTCACGTAGACTGCACCGATTTACTAACAGATGTCTCTGTTCTTTGGTGAGAGGTTGATACAGCTGTGACAGTTTTCATTAATTTAGCTGTTGCCATTCTAATTACGCAGTTGACCCAAGATTGTATGTTCTATTATTTTTGCTGCTTTACCCCTAAGCCTGGTTCCCAGTTCACTCACACGGCCTGGTACTAAACATCTGACAATTTATTAGACAGGTCTTCCTCGTTTTTAAAGGTGCACCCCCACCTTCCAGAGTGGGGAAACAATTGTTAAAATTTATGGATACTTGGACAGCTTGCAACTTCAATGCTTGGGTGCAGGATGTAGTATCCTTGGGCTCCAAACTGGAGTTTCACTCCCTAACCTCTCCTCCTTTTCTCATCTCCAAGTTTTTATATCAGTACACAAATTAGCACATCATTTTAGAGCCCTCTTGGGTCTTCTGGATCAATGTGTCATTGCCTCATTTTCTGTGGCAGAAATCTGGATTCAGATTAGAGTTGGAAAATCCCATGGCAGTGGTATACATCAACCTTCAAAGAGGAATCAGAAATCTAGCCACAGTGAAACAGTTAGCTTGACTCCTGACCTGTGCAGAACTTAATTTTCTCTCTCTTTTTCTGTCCAGGCATAGGCAATGGGCAGGCAGACTTCCTCAGCCCAAAGCATCTGACCCCAGGAGAATGGTCCCTACACCCAAAGGTGTTCCAGGACCTGTGTTGCAGGTGGGGGATGCCCAATGTAAAACCTAGTGGCCTTTAAAGTCAACAACAAACTTGACAAGCTTGTCTTTAGGTATTTGGCCCATAAACCAGAAGAACTGGAAGCTTTGGTGACTTTGTCTGATCAGTATACCCTGATCTATACTTTTTCTCCTCATCTGCTTTGCAGAATTGAGATAGAGGGTATTCCAGTGATCCACACTGCTCTGGTTGTAGTAGTAGGACTCCTGGCAGGTGCTCTGTTGACTCAGAAATATGTATTTATTTCAGGTATTTATATAGTGCCAACAATTTACGCAGCACTTTACATATACAGTATAATGTACATTCACATCAGTTCTTGCCCTCAAAGAACGTACAATCTAAGGTCTCTAACTTATATTCATACATACACCAGAGCCAATTTAGACAACATATCTGTGGAATGTGGGAGGAAACTGGATTAACCAGAGGAAACCCACGCAGGCACAGGGAGAACATGCAAACTCCAGGTAGGTAGTGCACTGGTTGGGATTAATGAGGCATGGTAACTATTGTTGCTATGTTGCCCATCCCTCTGTTCAACTGCTTTTGGATGTCACACCAGTCTAAACTTTCTAAGAATACTTGTATCCCTTAATGGAAGAGGAAGAATATTAAATGTATGTACTTATTACCATAAAATAATTTTCTTAGAGCCAATTAAAAGTCACATATTTATTTTCTTGCTTTCTACTATTTTGCTGCAAGCTAAAACATGATGGTTGTGGGCGGGGTTAAACTGTGCCAGCCAAAGCCTTTTTTTGTTGCCAGTGTATATTTCTCCTCTACGTGGCAGTTTAACCCAACAGTCTAAGAACTGTAAGAATTCCTGTGTCCCTCAATGAATTCTGGGAAAATGAATTTGAGGAAAGTACAAATATTCCTAGTATCTTATATTTGCTTTTTTTTTGGGAAACTGTATTAAGCATTTACATAGTTACGTAGTTAGTCAGGTTGAAAAAAGACAAAAGTCCATCTAGCTCAACCAATAAAAAAACAAAAAAGAAAGCACAACCATACAATCCCATTTACACAATCCTATACCCACAGTTGATCCAGAGGAAGGCGAAAAACCCCTGCAAAGCATGATCTAATTTGCTACAGCAGCGGAAAAAAATCCTTACTCATTCCCCGAGAGGCAATTGGATATTCCCTGGATCAACTTTACCTATAAATATTAGTATCCAGTTATATTATATGTACACCTAGGAAAGAATCCAGACCTTTTTTCAAGCAATCTATTGAGCTGGCCAGAACCACCTCTGGAGGGAGTTTATTCCACATTTTCACAGCTCTTACTGTGAAAAAACCTTTCCATATTTGGAGACAAAATCTCTTTTCCTCTAGATGTAAACAGTGACCCTTTGTCCTCTGTGATGACCTTAAAGTGAATAACTCAACACCAAGTTCACTATATGGGTCCCTTATGTATTTATACATGTTGATCCCCTTAATATACTTTTCCCAAGAGAGAATACATTCAGTTACTTTGATCTGTCCTCAAAGCTGAGCTCCTCCTTGCCTCTTATCAGTTTGGTTGCCCTTCTCTTCACTTTCTCCAGTTTTCTCCTTTTTGAGAACTGGTGCTCAAAACTGAACTGCATATTCCAAATGAAGTCTTACTAATGATTTGTACAGGGGCAAAATTATATCTGTCTCTCTGGAGTCCATACCTCTCCTAATACAAGAAAGAACTTTGCTTGCTTTGGAAACCGCAGCTTTGCGTTGCATGCTATTTTTAATCTTATGATCTACCAGAACAGCCAGATCCTTCTCCCCTAGTATGTATGATTGATGCATATTCTTAGCCCCGAAGTGCATAACTTTACATGTATCAACATTAAACCTCATTTGCCACATAGATGTCCAATGAAACAGTGCATTGAGGTCAGCTTGTAAGTTGGAGACATCCTGTAGGGAAGTTATTTCACTGCATAGCTTGGTGTCATCTGCAAAGACTGAAATAGTACTTTTAATCCTAGACCCTATATCATTAATAACTGTATTAAAAAGTAAGGGTCCCAACACTGAACCTTGGGGTACACCATTGATAACCTTAGACCATTCAGAGTAAGAATCATTAATCACTACTCTCTGAATTATATCTTTTAGCCAATTTTCTATCCATTTACAAACAGATATTTTAAAGCCTGTAGCCTTTACCTCACACATTAGCTGTGTGTGGGGAACTGTGTCAAAGTCTCAAAAATCCAAGTATCCTACGTCCACAGCCCCCCCTCTGTCCAAGGTTTTTACTTACCTCCTCAGAAAAAGAAATCAGGTTTGTTTGACAACTTCTGTCTTTCATGAATCCATGCTTTCTGTTACTTAAAATATTTTTTTCCAGCAAGAACTCATCTATGCGGTCTTTTATTAAACTCTCCAGTATCTACCCAACTATAGAAGGTCTATAGTCCTATAGGTCTATAGTTATTTGGCAAAGACTTTGATCCCTTTTCAAATATAAGCACCACATTGGCTCTACGCCAATCCAGTGGTACTATTCCAGTCCTTAACGAATCCCTAAAAATTATAAACAATTTTTTTGAAATGGCAAAGCTCAATTCTTTTAGGATGCATGGGTGGATGTCATCTGGTCTAGGTGCTTTATCCACCTTTATTCTACCTAAATATTTCTGGACCATATCACTTTTGAGCCATTGTGGATCACGGGGCTGTGTCAATACCATCCCTTTTATGGTCATGAGCTCCCCCATGCTCCTTTGTATACACAGAGCTAAAGAAAGTATTTAATAAATTTTAATATATCACGTGTTATAAAAATTAATAGGTGATTTAAAGTGTAATATATGTGATTAAAAATTGCTACAAATATATATATGATCTACTATTGGTGCAATTAGCAAAGAAAAGTGCATACCAGTGCAATTTCAATTCAGAAGTGTTTGTGCTTCTCAAAGTAAATTAATCCACAAAGGTGTGGATCAGTGAACCAATAAATAGATATATAAAGAATTCCATACAAAAATCACATAAGAATATATAAAAATATAAATATATAAATGTGCTCCAAGTAGTGTTTAAAAGTCCAGGCAATAGCATGCAATCAAAATTGTGCTTGGTGGATTCTTATTAATCCCTTCACAGTGCTCCAGGTGCTGGGATGTGACAACCGTCAATTAAGAAGTGCTTGTGCTTCTCAAAGTAAATTAATCCACAAAGGTGTGGATCAGTGAACCAATAAATAAATATATAAAGAATTCCATACAAAAATCACATAAGGATATATAAAAAAATCACATAAGAATATATAAAAAAGTATAAATATATAAATGTGCTCCAAGTAGTGTTTAAAAGTCCAAGCAATAGCATGCAATCAAAATTGTGCTTGGTGAATTCTTATTAATCCATTCACAGTGCTCCAGGTGCTGGGATGTGACAACCGTGGCCTCTTACCAGCTAGCAGCAGGTCACAAGGACCCCCAACGCCTGTGATCCCTTTATTGGGTGGATCAGACCTCTCCTCGATTGCTTGGATCTCTGGCTCCTATATTACTCGAGTTGGACCATGTAGTCCCCCCATACACATAAAGATATAGAAGAACAAATAGCCTCCAATAGTGAAATACTGTTTTATTCTCCAAAAAACATACACTATAAGGTAACAATTAGCCTCTTACTATTTGTTGTGCCCTCCTGGCACTGGGCAATTCGGCAGTACAAAATCGTTTTTTTGGGTCTTAGGAAGATATTCTCTGGGGATCTGCAGCACCCTGTATCTCCTTTCCCCCTTTCTTTGTATTGCGGCGGTGGATGTGTATCCCAGCCTCTGTTCCGAATGCCTCTGTGTGTTACTTCCGGGTTAGCATTGACCACAATGCATTTCGCTTAACGAGCGTCCTCAGGCAGTCTATCATAGTAATATAGGAGCCAGAGATCCAAGCAATCGAGGAGAGGTCTGATCCACCCAATAAAGGGATCACAGGCGTTGGGGGTCCTTGTGACCTGCTGCTAGCTGGTAAGAGGCCACGGTTGTCACATCCCAGCACCTGGAGCACTGTGAATGGATTAATAAGAATTCACCAAGCACAATTTTGATTGCATGCTATTGCTTGGACTTTTTAACACTACTTGGAGCACATTTATATATTTATACTTTTTTATATATTCTTATGTGATTTTTTTATATATCCTTATGTGATTTTTGTATGGAATTCTTTATATATTTATTTATTGGTTCACTGATCCACACCTTTGTGGAATAATTTACTTTGAGAAGCACAAGCACTTCTTAATTGACGGTTGTCACATCCCAGCACCTGGAGCACTGTGAAGGGATTAATAAGAATCCACCAAGCACAATTTTGATTGCATGCTATTGCCTGGACTTTTAAACACTACTTGGAGCACATTTATATATTTATATTTTTATATATTCTTATGTGATTTTTGTATGGAATTCTTTATATATCTATTTATTGGTTCACTGATCCACACCTTTGTGGATTAATTTACTTTGAGAAGCACAAACACTTCTGAATTGAAATTGCACTGGTATGCACTTTTCTTTGCTAATTGCACCAATAGTAGATCATATATATATTTGTAGCAATTTTTAATCACATATATTACACTTTAAATCACCTATTAATTTTTATAACACGTGATATATTAAGATTACCAGCGCCTTTTTACCTATGATATATACCTATTTATTGTTTTATTACAATTAAAAGGGCAGCAGGTTCAACAATCTTTTATTTAAAGGGCCAGGCGCCTTCTCTTTTCTTTTTATTGCTATTTAATAAATTTGCCTTCTCTTTGTCCCCAGCCACCCACTCCAGATTATTTTGTAAAGCGCCTACATGCTCAGACCTGACTTTTTTATTATTTTTATATTTGAAGAATTTTTTGGGATTTGTCCTACTATATTTTGCAATCTGTCGTTCGTTTTGAATTTATGCATGCTTGATTTCCTTTTTGCATATTCTGTTATATTGTTTGTAACAATCAAACAATGATAGTGTTCCTTAATTTTTATATTTTTTAAAAGCACTTTTATCATTATTTTTAGCTTTTTTAACTTTGGCTGTGAGTCACATAGGTTTCATTTTTAGTCGTTTACACCTATTGCCCATGGGAATATACTTTGCAGTTAGTTTGCATGCAGTTTTTTTTTAAGAATTCCCATTTCTGTTCTGTTCATCGATGCCAATATTTCCTCCCAGTCTAAGTCTTGGAGAGCAGCCCTCATCCTTGGAAAATTTACTCTCTTAAAGATACGTGTTTTTATATTTCCTGTACGCGTTTGTTGCTTACAGCTAACATTAAATGAAATCATATTATGGTCACTGCTACCCAGATGTTCTTTTATATGAACATTATTAATAAGCTCTGCATTGTTTGAGATTACCAGGTGCAGCAGAGCATCATTTCTAGTTGAGGCCTCAATAAACTGCACCATAAATTGTCTTGTAATAGGTTTATAAATGTTTGTCCTTTGACTGTTCCAGCAGTGCCATTACTCCAGAGCAATTACTCTATTATCACTGTCCTAGCCCTTGCAGTCCTTTCTATCTGTGCAAGAAGCTGAGTCTCCACCTCCTCATTAATGTTAGGAGGTCTATAACAAACTCCAATGATAACCTTTGTA
Source organism: Pelophylax lessonae (assembly GCF_965119305.1). Taxonomy (NCBI): domain Eukaryota; kingdom Metazoa; phylum Chordata; class Amphibia; order Anura; family Ranidae; genus Pelophylax; species Pelophylax lessonae. Next base: position 619,494,393 of record NC_138768.1, on the reverse strand, counting down.
TTACGAACACCCATGTACATTTCCACCTATACTGCTTCTGACTCATCACACTCTCCATCAGCTAAGTCCTCATTTACGCTCACTTTGAAATCACTTCTCACATGGAGACAGACACTGCCACCCCTCAGTTTTACCCTGTGTTTCCGAAAGAGAGCAATACCAATTAAATCTTAGTTCTCCTCGTGCACCAAAGCTTTCAGCTCATCTATTTTGCTTGGCAGATTTCTGGCATTGGTGAACAAACACTTTAATTCATTGTCACAAGTTGCACACTTATTTTTCATATTTTTTATTTTAGTACAAATAGTACAATGTCGAATGGTTGTTTGTAACATGGAAACCTTCTTATCCACTGACATAGATCTCCCCCATCTTTCCCCAATCTGCCCACCAATAGGGGCTGACCCATGCCTGACCTGTCTGCCCCATTCTAATTTAATTCACCCTCCCCCCTCAATCCTAGTTTAAATACTCCTCCAGCCTTCCCATAAACCTCTCCCCCAGCACAGCAGACCCCCTTCCATTTAGGTGCAAACTATTTTTAGCATATAGATTGCACCCCAATGAAAAGTCAGCCCAGTGCTCTAAAAACTCAAATCCCTTCTTTTTACATCAGGTCTTTAGCCATTGATTCAGCTCTCTAATCTCCTCCTGTCTTTCCTGTGTTGTGCATGGCACAGGCAATATTTCAGAGAATATTACCTTGGAGGTCCTTCCCTTCAACTTGCACCCTAGTTCATTAAATTGGTTCTTGAGGAGCCTCCACCTTCCATATATTCTGCCATTGGTTCCAACATGGACCAAGACAGCTGGGTCATGCCCAGCCCTTCCCAATAATTTATCAACCTGTTCCACCACATGCCAAACCCTGGCAGGGAGACCAGAACCATTTGGTTGAAGCGATCCTGGCGACAAATTATTCTGTCAGTTCTTCTGATTATAGAATCCCCTATTACCACCAACTGGGCCTACCTGCACTATCCTCACCACCTCTACTAGATGGGCTGCTCTCCCAGCTGTTAGGGATAGCAGTACCATCTAGGGCTGCCACCTTTGAGCTTGCCACCCCCACATCTTCAACCAACTTGGCAATTCTGTTAGGATGCTCAAATCCAGGGCTGGCCTTCCTTTTCTATGAGCCCCTACCACTCCCTCTGACTGTATTACCTATCTTCCTACCTGATAATCCTGACTTACCTGTCCATCCTCCCCATTAACTCCAATAGCCACCCGTGCAGCGAGCAGAGGACCCCTTTCAAGGTTGTCAGTTCTACCCAGTGTTGCAGCTTGGTCCTCCAGATCTGTCCGCTCACATCTGTCGCAGCGGTATTCATCCTGGATCGGTTGCTCCATTATTGTATACATGCGGCACTTAACCTTCAATCTTGCTAGCACACATTTTCCCTGCTACAACAGTACTACTACTACTAACAGAAAATTTGAGATGCTACTTACAGTCTTGTAGACTCCTGTTATAATCTCCTGTTTTAAACTCTGGTTTTTACCTCATCACTTGGTCAGAGTTCCAGCAAGCAAAAAGGTGGCAAGCTTAAGAATGTGCAAGCTCAGAAATGAGTCCTACAGAAAGTTATATAGGACCTGAAGCACCTGTAACCAATTAACCACTCCCCTTAATTAGCAGTCTGAAGGAAGGAAAGTGACAGAAAAGGTGTAAAAAACTGAAGGAAAAGACCCATAAAAAACACTTAAAAATGCAAACACAAGAATCACCAGCAGTCAAAAGCAAAACTGTTTATCACTCTCCACTCTAATTTCCCACTCTTCAGCCTCCAACCAGAAAATTTGCCCCTACATATGCAAGAAGAGCATATCCCATGCCCTGTGTTTATATTTTGTTATAATAAGGGCTTCTACTTGTTATACAACAGATACAGCAGCGTCTTTATTTAAAATATAAATTGCTCCTATGAGTAATATTACTGAATATCAGCTTGAATGGGATGGATGGCGACCCTAATAACCAGAAAAATAATTAAAACACATTCCTTTTACCGTCAATTTAATTTCAATTAGGAAGTACAGAAATGTACTACATTTTCTTTAGCTGTTTCCACAGTATCCATACTGGCAGGGTAAAGCTGGGGGCAATGGGACAAAAACTAATATTAAGGGAAGGTATCCAAGATATATTTTTACTCATGTCAGGAACATCCTCGTAGCGACTGCTATTGCAAAGGAACTGCAGTAACTAACCAATAAATTATGCTTTTAAAAATCTAATTTTATAAATCTGAGCAAGATTTACTTCCTAGCTTGTTTTATGTTTTAGTGTATATCACTACTGCAGTGTGATGAGTATTATGTTTTTACATTCTTATATAAAAACATTTTTATTCACCGACTACTTTATCAGGGGAGCCATTCCCTTTGAAATTTACTGAAATCCACTTGCTACTATGCCTGCCAGGTGCTTAGTGCGTCATATTTGTATACATCTTCTTTTATGCAAATTTGTTTTGAATGTCTCTTTTATTTATGTATACATAAATGTTCTCTGGGGTCTTGCATGCTTGAATAGACCTCTGGTGATATATCCAAAATAATGAGTTTATTTTAAATAAAACAAGTGTGCTTCCAAGAGTACATTTTGTGTTTAATGCTTATGAATGTTCAAGCTGCTAAAGCATTTCTTAAGCCTTAAATACACAGTGTAGTTGTAGGTAGCAGCCAATACTTGCTTGGCAGGCTGTTTAGCCATATTGAAAGCAGGAAATATGTTCTGTGTAATACTCTAAATATCACAATGTGTCTTTTACAGGTAGCACATTTCCTTCTAGATTTCTATTCAAGGTTTGCTTGTGTTCCATCTGAGATAAAGGTTTTTTTTTTCCAAAGATAATTAGAAATTGTTTGTATGCTGCTTAATTTTGCTGGAAAAAATTGAAGCTATTAGGGAATAGTAAAAGGTCCCAGTTCATCTTCTGTTTTGAATTCCATATAATGCAATAATTAAAGACTAAAGCCACGGTGACTTCATGTTCTGAAAATAAAGGTGTTGACTGCAAATGGTTGATTACAATGTCAAATAAATATATAAATGTAATATTTTTCAGAGAAACAGTGTAATGGGCAGAACACAGGACAACAGCACATTTAATAAAATGGGTAAATACTTGAATAGCACCATGTGAGAGTGAAATGATTCATGTATCATGCAGGAAGTCAAAAAAATATTCTGTTACCTGTCACTGACATTATTTTGCAATGCTTTAGTCACACTGGAGTATATACTGCCTTCATTCAGAAAAAATATACAGTCATAACTAGTGATCGACCGTTATCGGATTTTCGTTGCTGATACCGATATTCTGGCCATTGAATATCGGTATTGGACGATATTGGCCGATATTTTTGTACATTTAAAAAATGTTTTGACAGGTACTATTGATGATCACTTCTGGGTTTTTACATGGAGACCCGATAAGAGCCGAATGCAGCTTTAATTGGGCCTTCTCTTCGGCGGCCGTGCAGGTAGGATGCCCGGGCAAGCTGCGGAAGGCGGCAGGAGGGGGGGCGTCCCCTCCCGCTCCTTGTAATGACTGCCGAGCGGCTTCTCAGCTGCATCGGTTGTCATTACAAGACAGCGGACCATAGGCTATTGATGCCGGTACCAGGGTGATGCCTCTAGCTGCAGGCATCACTCCGGTACAAGCACTTTACCAAAATATCGGCAATATCGGTAACCTCGGGCAGATTCCAATATATCGGGGAAAGTGTAGATCGGCCCTCGATCCGATAATCGGTCGATCCCTAGTCATATCCCTGTTGCATATCGTTAGCCTCTTATGAATAATCACTGGCTTTCCATACATAATTAGGTGGCATCATTATTGTTAATGCTTCTTACCAGTCCACAAACTTGACAAGACATTTTTTTGATGAGTGATGGAATACATATGGGCTTGCTTACAGTTTTTTTTTAGTTAAAAACAACAAACATGTTATACTTACCTGCTCTGTGCAGTTGGTTTTGCACAGAGCAGCCCAGGTCCTCCTCTTCTTGGGTCCCTCTTTGGTGCTCCTGCCCCTTCCCTCCTTTTGAGTGCCCCAACAGCAAGCATCTTGCTATGGGGGCACCCGAGCCGAGTCACAGCTCTCTGTGTCCATTCAGACACTAATCCATGGCCCGTCCCTCCCCACTTTCTCTCCTCATTGGCTCACTTACTTTGGTTGTCAGCAGCAGGAGCCAATGGCACCGTGCTGTTGTCTAAGCCAATAGAGAGGAGAGTCCCGGGCACCTGAGACATTCCTACAACATCTCTGGATCTAGAGAGGGCTCAGATAAGTATTAGGGGGGCTGAGGTGGGCTGGGGGGCTGCTGCACACAGAAGGTTTTTTATCTCAATGCATAGAATGCATTAAGATAAAAAAACTTATGCCTTTACAACCATTTTATTTGTTGGGCTCTGTGTAGCTGAAAAAATTGTACCTATATCTTTTTGGCCACTAGCCCTTTACATTCCAATAATCGTTGTTGTATTGATGATCTTTTATAAGTCACATCAGATCCTACATACATTGACCAGATAGTGCTAGATTCAATTTACACATAAAGACCAAGGCCAGCACCTCCCTCCTTATTTGGCTATGTAGAGCAGTGCTGCTGGCCAGAGAAGAGTTTCTGCTAAAGCAACTGGACAAATGTTTAATTCTGGAAGCTGATGTTGGACTGTAATGAGCATAGTTATATACGTGTAAGCTGAACTAGTGGTTTACATAATGCCATACAATTTTTTGCAATATTTTATGCAGCAGGTGTATTGAGGAAGACAAACCATGTACAAATAAAACATTTATTTATATTTTCCCAGATGATTTTTAAACATGCACAAATGCAGGTGCTTTGCAGTATATACTAATTATGCTGCTTGTGTATGTTCTCTATTAGTTAAATCATGGATTCACTGAACTTTCAGTTTTTGCAGAAATTGGTCATGTTTTAAAGTTTAAAAATGTGAACATAACTGTTATCTGTATGAGATGCAATTTAGGTCCAACACATTTGCTGTATTGCCTTGTATAATGAAAATAATCAAATTACAATGATAAGTTTCACCATTATTATAAACTATTGGAAAAAAATGTATAAGAAACGAACAGTATTCTGTGATTTTTAAAAGTGATAAAGAATGTATCCAGTCGCATTAGCATGACATAACAGACCATATTCACGATTTGTCAAGCACTATAAAATCTTAGAGAAAAGGTCAGTATTTAATGTGCAGAAATGTGGATGTTCAGAAAATGCTAGAGACAGAAATTAATTAATAATAGGTATTCCGGAAAGGCTAATGTGTATGATGTGGCATAACTGAGGTTTTCTGCATGATTTAGAAAGAATTTCTAAAAACACTGGCAAGATAAAATATTCAGAGGCAGTTGGTTTGAGGCAAATGATTCTAGTACACCAGTGTTTTTTCTTGTTAACATTCTGCATAATTTTCTAGCTATTTTTACCAGTTTTGTATAATGTAAACATTGGCGATAAATGTAGATTTTGTAAAAGGAGAACTATATTTTGTAGTTGTGTAGAATATTTGCTATAAAGTCTAAAGGCACACATCATTTTTCTCTGTAAGCCCCTCATTTTGTATTGACATTTTACTGTTATGTTATAAAGAAGAATGTTCTACCCAGCTTTGTTGTGTTGAGGTGGAATATTATAACTGATACAGTTTACATGAGTTGATTTTATATTCATTTTCAATTCCTTGTAGAATAAAATATTAGACATAAGAATAGAACATGGAAAAATATTCTAACAGCCTTTGATAAAGGTCTATTGTACATAAGTGCAAATAAGACTGTGTGGTTGTACATAAAGGCTATGACATTTAGATCTGGTAAAACGTGCAAAATAACAGTATGCACGTTAGAACATAATAATATAGATCCTGGTGTGAATCCTAAATGTAAAAACACCGGCAATTTAAATTTCAGACATACACTAGAACATGAAAAAAAGTGCAGCAATAGTAAAAAATATTAGTGTAATCAAACATTACATTAACCTGACTCTTGCTTATCCTCTTCCCAAAAGACAGCTATAGCGGGGGCTTACTTTGCCAGGAGGACCGACATTGACTTCCTCCCTTGATTGAGCTGTAAGCTCACCCCCTGCGGCATGCAAGCAGCATGCTCTCTGATCGCTGAGTCCTTTGGACTCAGCTGATCACAGCTCAGGGTAAAGGGCCAATCACAGCGGCCCCTTACCACGTGATGAGCTGTGTCCAGTGACAGCTGATCACGATGTAAACGCAAGCCGGTAATGGTCTTTCCTGTCTTCATGCTGACAGCTTGAGGAGGGGAGAAGAGGGCTGATAACCAGCTTGTGTTAAAGGAACATCTACACTAAAAACCAGGGCACTGATCATCAGGGTCCTGATTATCAGTGCAGTCCCAACAGTGCTCACTAGTGCTGCATATCAGTGCCCAGCAGGGCTGCCAGTCAGTGCCCATTAGTGCTGCCAATCAGTGCCACCTACCAGTGCCTGTCAGTGCCCATCGGTGCTGCCTATCAGTGCCCAACAGTGCCACCTATCAGTGCCCATCAGTTCTGCCTATCAGTGCATCTTTATCAGTGCCTCCTTATTAGTGCCCACCAGCGCTGCCTCATGAGTGCCCATCAGTGCAACCTATCAGTGCCCAACTGCCCATCAGTGCCGCCTCATCGGTGCAGCCTATCAGTGCCCATCAGTACAGCCTCATCAGCACACATCCGTGAAGGAGAAAAATTACCTGTTTACAAAATTTTATAACAAACTATGAAAAATATATATACATATTTTTTTCATTTCTGTCTCTTTTCATTCTTTTAGCAAAAAAAAAACCAGTGGTGATTAAATACCACTGAATGAAAGCTCTATTTGTGCGAAAAAAATTCATATTGGTTATAGTGTTGCATGACCACGAAATTGTCTTTCAAAGTGTGACTGCGCTGAAAGCTGTAAATTGGCCTGGGCAGGAGGGAGGTAAAAGTGCCCAGTGCCAAGTGGTTAAACTAAAAGTTTGAAACTTTGGCCCATGCAAAGAAGGCATTAAATACTAACTTCTCCCAGTGCCCGTGCCACCAATCGCTCCTATATTGCAAAGAAGGTGTTTCTTAATTAATCTACTGAATGTTACAAGCATGCCTGTTTCCAGAGGGCCCAACTCAGGGCAAACAAAGTTTTCTCATCATTGGGGCTATGTCTGCACTACACTGGTTAACTGCTCATTTTGTCCAGAGTAGAGGAGAATGCTGCATACTCACCCAATCCTCCACTCATACCCAGAGAAGATCTATGGGCATGATGACATCAGGAACAGTCCACCCACAACACCACTAGACCATGGTGGGTTGCAGGAGCCACAGGGATCGGCCTTTTATGGAAAGGAGCAGAAGATTAGGTAAGTATATCTGTGTTCTCCTTTCACCTAGCCAACAACAAGCAGTTAACCCATGTAGCGTGGGCACAGACCCTCTGTATCAGAAAACTTTGTTTTTGCCCAGAGTTGGGCACTTTATGGTTTCAAGTGTAATGAGAAGCCAGAGGGCAAAAGAAAAGGGTAATTATAAAAATGGCAGGGTCTCACACTAACTACCAACTATTTATGAGCCATATATTTATTCTGTTAACAAGTCAAAAAGAAAATAAATAGTAGTTTTCACTCTTTTTTTGGTTATTCAATGCCCCCCCCATTCAACAGGGCTCATCTAACACAAGAAAAATGACAGTTATGTCTAAACATAAATAAGAATAATAAAGAAAATGGCTCGGATAGCATCCAGTTATTGACAGCCTGCTGTATCTTAGTCTGCAAATTGTCTTGTCAAAAGCCTTTTGTATACTTGTTTTCCCCTCAGAAAAGCTTTTAGCGGTGGATCGTTCTTCTGAGGGCATTTTAAAGGAGGAGAGAAGGTATTATGTTGCCACTTCACTACCTATTTTAACCCTTAAAAGCCAGCATCACCCACCATGGGTTGCATTCAACAGTGGAAATAAATTTCACCACACTGCAATGAAAAGCATAGCGGTCCTGACTTATGTACACCCCTGTCTACTGTAGATTAACCACTTGCTGACCACCGACGTACCTGGGCTGCAGGCATTATCCCATTACCAGGCATCATCCCGTTAACATTTTTTTTAGAGCCGACGCTGGATTGCGCTAGAAGCAGCGGGGGGGGGGGCATCCCCCCTCCCCCAGCCTTCGGTGGCTTTACCGGATCTCCTACCCCACCAGTCCTGATCAACCAGCCAGTGCCTCCACCAGTTGATCATAGGGCCGAACAAAGACCGGATCAGCTTTATGATATAGTAACCTGGAAGCGGTGACTTTACATCACTTCCAGATGAGGATGTAAACTGCACCATTTTTAAAAATAAAAAACATTTGATCACACCGATATTGGTGTGATCAAATGCTTTTAAGGGCAGAGGAGGGATCTGGCATCTTACATACCCCAGATCTCTTCAAAAAGAGTACCTGTCACGTGTCTATTGCTGTCACAAAGGATGTTTACATGACAGCAATAAAAGTGACAAAAGTGCAAAAAAAAAAGTGCAAAAAAAAAAATAAAAAAAATAAAAATTTAAAAAATTGAAAGTGCCTCCCTCCCCCTGCACTCACATGTAAAGGCAAACACATCTGTCGATCCCACATACACTCAAACAGCGATCATCCCACACATGTGAGGTATCACCTAGAACAGTGATGGCGAACCTTGGCACCCCAGATGTTTCCCAACTACATTTCCCATGATGCTTATGCACTCTGAAGTGTGGTTGAGCATCATGGGAAATGTAGTTCCAAAACATCTGGGGTGCCAAGGTTCACCATCACTGACCTAGAACGTCAGACCATGGGAAGAAATTCTAGCACCAGACCTCCTGTCTAAATCTAAAGTGGTAACCTGTAAAGGTTTTTAAAGCATCCCCTATGGATAGTAAAGCTTACATCCTTTGTGTGTGTAAAGCCGTGCGCAGTTTTAAAGTGTGACATGTTTGGTATCTATTTACTCAGTGTAACATCATCTTTTATATTTTACCAAAAAATTGGGTTATGTGCTGTGTGTTTTTTGCTTTCATGAGCTTTCCAGTACTATTCACCACCAAATGAAAACTCAATCTGTCCTGAAAAAAAAAAAAAAAAACACACAGTATAATTCACCTAGATACACTGGGGTAGATTTACTAAAATTGGTGGAGTAACTGCGCATAATAACCAATAAGCTTCTAACATCAGCTTGTTCATTTAAGCTTTGACTATAAAACCTGATTGGTTACTATGCACAGCTGCATCAGATTCTGTATGCACCAGTTTTAGTAAATCGCCACCACTAAGTAATTGTTATGATATGTGCAGTTCGACTAACACATGCCAAAAGTTCACTATTGTTACCTTTATCATGAAGTGGTCAAAGAACAAGTGGACCAAAACAAAGAATCATGTGGCAATGCATAAATTCATAACTAACTAATTAAACTCAAAGTGATGTGTTTTTATCTGTTTGATACGTGCCAAAAATACTCGTCAATTCTGCTAAAAATCTTGTGAGCTGATAACTTCTGTGCTCCGCCTCTGCTGACTATTATCAATCAGCAATTTTCCCAACTATCTCTTTGTATAACAAACACCTCTTTTTATGTATTGGAGTAGCTTTTGGACACAATATGGTGGGTGGGAGTCATCACCCTAAGACAGGAAGTCTGTTACTGGCAGGATGGTCAGTTAAAAGTAAAGGAAATGATCAGTGATTATTGCAAGTAGCTATCTGCTGGTTTTCCACTCTCATATTTTTCCTTTTTTTTTCCTTCCTAACAGTGTTTTTTCTCTTTCTTGACGGTGAATCCCCTTCCCTCTATTTCTCTCCTCCCCCCCTCCTTCTTTCTTTTCTTACTTTCTTCTTCTATCCCACCACTCTTCCTTTTTCCTTTTCCTTCCTCCATCCTGAACCTACGCTGGACCTACACTTAATATACCTTTTCTTGATTGCTCTGACCATGCTATGCAGTTTCTATATTTTCTTAGGTTACTCTTTCTTTGCAATAATGCTCACTCCATGGAACTTTGTTTAAACTATATAGGGACGGCGGGGGGCGTCCCTCTGGGGCCCGGAAGTTGTGAAATATGATCATGTATGCCAGGAATGAAGATTCAAGGGTAACCTACCTTGATAAAGTTGATTTCTGTTCCTTTTTAGCCTGGTCACTATATTATTATTATGTTCAGACAGGATCAGGGGGGCCCAGTTGGGTCTCCTTGCTTCCCTTTTGTATCTGTTAAATTGAATTTCTTTATATTCCTGCTGTAAGTTCTTTATGGTCTATTTGTTATGTTTTCTTTGAAAACTCTAATAAAAATGTATTGAATCATAAAAATAAAGGAAAATATGAAAAAAAAAGAGACCAAATATGTAGTCACCCTCTCTTAGGATTGGTAAACTGCAATATATTACATTTTTATCTTGAGTTTAGATACACTTAAGGTAAAAAAAAAAAAAAAAAAAACCTCCATGATTTTTGTTGTACAGCAAAATATTTAAAAATATATTTCAAATATGTTTACTTTTTTTCTGTTAAGTGTTTCCTTTTGTTAGTGATTTCAGCTGTCAATTTGGGTTTAACATATTTAGAGGAAGAGCACATTTTTCTAAAATTCCAACACGGCATATTAAAACATTCCTTTCAAGTTCCATAGACCACTTTCATCTTTTAATATATGCTCCATCAATGACAAAATGATGTATAAAGGGAAACTGAATGCATACAGATAGAAGCTATTGTGACCATTCTACGTTTTAATACGATTATCATTGTCATTATTATAGAAGAGTGTACTGATGTTATCTCCAATAAAAGTGTGAAAAGAAATCAACCCTGCCAGAATGCAACCTAGTTGAAATTACACAGATGGTGCAGACAGATGCTTTATAGCTGTTGATCTATTTCCCTGGATGAATCAAATATTTGTGATCAATTTTCCCTCTTCGACTTTTCCCCTGAGAGTTACAGGTTTGGCAGTGCATTAATGTTTAAAGCCCCAGTGTACACATTCATTCGGTAATGCCTCATGGAAGCTAAAAAAAAAAAAAAGCAAACGAGAATTCTCCCATTATCATTCCAATCAGAGACTTTTATAAAAATGTATCTATTTGCTGGGCTTGTTCAGTAAAGCAGATGAAAGTGCGTAAGCAGCAAGTACGGTCAAACCCACTAACACACAATTAGCAATAGATGGGACTAATATTAACTTAAAAAGCTAGTCAATGTTTTCTAGGCAATTAAATGATGTTTTTGCTGTCTGGATATATCAAAAATATTTAAGCTTCTTATACAGTACATCAATAAATGCATTTTTTTGTAATGTAAGAACCTAAATTTGATATCAGCGTTGCAATCCCCTATATAGCAGCACTACCAATAAAAGAGAGAGGGGCAGGGCTAGGGGCCAATCAGGTGTGATGGATGCAAATGAGAAACTTGCTGATAGAAGGGAAGAGGAAGAGAAGAGAGATAACTTATTTTACTGTTGAGTCCAAAAGTGGTGAACACCATTCTGTAGTCCATAACTGTGTCAGAGAATGCAATCTGCATGGCTGTGCTGTTAGAAATTTGTTAATTTTAGAATCATTTGGACAGACATACGAATACTCCGATAGGTAAAACAGCTCCTTTATAAGTATTTATCTGTTTATTTTTTTATTTGTTTGAAGTTGGTCTTTAAGTCTTATGCCTGACAAAAGGGAATAGGAGCATGAGAATTTCCCAGAATCCTCAGCTTTAGTTGCTTTAAAGATCTCTATTGACAAAGTAAGTATGTGACTGGAAGCCACAGAGTGGTGATGAGAGAGATTTTACCTTTTAAATGTTGACTCTTTAAAGAAGAGTGAAGGCTTTCACTATTCAGTACTGTTCAGAAAGCTGGTTTAAACAGCTCCAGGGCTTCCCTTGTGAACTTTAAGAATTCATGTCTCTCTCCATTGCCAACAGTAACAAAAGTTGAAGATTGTTTTAAAGCTGATTTACTGCTTGTTAATAGCATGAAAACATTTGACTTCAGCATGGAAATAGGTTTTTTTGCCACTGGTCAAATGGGTTATAAAGTGATTTATGCAATCATTGTACATTTTTATGTAAGATAGGGTCCATTTAAGCAATCTATTCAATTTGTATGCAACCAAAGGGATCTTTATGCTACAACTGTTTGTAGAACTAAAGTAGACTGTGCAATCAAACTATACTGTATATGGTCATGTGGTGGTGGTCATCTAGATAGAGGCATAGGACTTTGCTTCCCAATGTTAGAGTGAGCAATAGGCAGTAGTAAAGGTGGAAAACATAGATCCACAGGCTGCCACAGCACAACAGAAAGTTGACACCGATAGACATGTGCATGACGAAAAATACCTCTATCAAGATGGCCATTAACACATGACCATATACAGTATAATTTAGTTCTACCAACAGTTGTAGCACAAAGGTCCCTTTGGTTGCATACAAATTGAATTGATTGCTTAAATGGACCCTATTTAAATTAAGTTTCATGTAATTTAGATTAGTTAATCTAGGTATTTAGTTTTGTTAAATTTGATTGATTTATTCAATTTGTATTCAGGATTCATATTTGGATATCGTATTCGGAATTCGTTTTATGTCTTTTTCAAATTTTCTTCGAATTTACTGATTTTTTTTAGATTCAAAGTGTTTAAATCGATACATTTTGAATCAGTTGAATGGAAAACTTTCGATTTTTTTTTTTTTTTTTTTTTTCGAAAGTGGCAAAGTGAACAAACAAAAGAAAAATCTTCATCAAATTATTACAATGACTCTTTAAATCATCTTTGGCTTAACAAAAACAGCATTATTTTGAAATGGTACTCTGATAACACACACAGTCTTTGATTTCAGAAATATGTTTACAGTTCAAATTCAACTTTAATTCGATGTAAAATGTGATTTGAATTTCAATTCAAATTTCCAATTCCAAATTTAGTTTTGTTATTCAGAGTCAAACTTTACGAGAAAAGTACAACATATATAGAAAATGATAAACCAGATGTGCAGAGAATACTGTAGGTGACATATACAATCAAGTAATGCATGTAAAAGAACAATCCTACTCCAAAACAAAAGCTAGGTAGCCTAATATGAAAATATAAAAGGACTTACCAGATCATAACTGTTTTCGCCTGTCTTCTAAACAAACAAACAAAAAGAAAACACTTATCATAGAGTAAACTATACCTGTGTATTATTCATAGTATGTATATTAGTGAAATGAATGTGTTTTAGCAGCACCACATCCCCTAAATATTCTAGTACAAAAAGGGATGGTAGGTAGGTAGGAGTGGGATTTTAAAGGTGCCACGCCAATTGACCAAACATAAAATTCAGTAATATATTACAAAACCATTATAAAATCCATATATTGTTGGAAAAAATAAAAAATAAAATCCATATAAACATTCCACAAAAATGTTAAATATTGTTATTAACATCCTCTATAATTATTGTGAGGGTATTGGCAGGGTCCTTTAGGCATTTTCTTCTACATGTGTCACTGCATGGCTTCTTTAGAGAATATGCATACAGGATAATACAGACCATCCACTCCATATCCAGATCCACACTAGGGAAGTGTCACTGAGATGGAAGAGGCTTCACCACGAGCCAGCAAAGAGCATAGGATAGCTTGTGGACCACCACAGAGGAGGTATGCAAGCTAAAATAAAATCAAAGATCATAAACTAAGCAGTCCAGTGGGGGAGGCCAAGGTGTCACAAAACAGAAAAATCCAATTTAGGCTAATGCTCTCTGTGTGCATGAACACTGTGTCCTCAGACCATTTTTTATGGATTTTAAAATGGATTTGTAATGAATATTACTGAATTTTAAGTGTTATGCTCAGTTAAATGGTGTAGAACTTTTAAAATCCCACTCCTACCTACTATCCATTTTTGTACTAGTGTACCTATGTCTTGTGGTTTTTAATCAGTGTATACCCTGAAACATCATGAAAGGCAGGGTTTTCTAAAGTGGTGGGTCAGTAATCAAGGATAAAAGAGAGTCGCTTGTATCTTGACTGTCTAACCAGGCACCCCAAATTTTATTTTAAAAATGTGGACACCCTCTAGCCTCATAGGTTAGTTTACATAGAGGCACATTTTGATTAATAGTACATACATGGTAATATGGAGGGATTCTGTGTGTATCCATTGGAGTGCCACTATTTTCCTGGCGTAATATAGAAGAATTCATAGAAAGTGTTTTTGTGTTGTAGTAAGATCCAAATCTTCAAAGACGCCCAATAAGCACCATTTGATTTGGGATTGTAAATATTTGGGAGATCAAATGTGAACAAAATAAAGTCAGTAATCTGGGTCCAAAAACGCCTAACTCTATGAATTCCATGATCGTTAGTGTCAGGGTTGCCAACCTCCCCCCATACTTTTTTACTGACAAAACATACCAAACTTACTGACAAAGCACAAAGCAAAATCTGAAATATGACAGAGCCAACAATTGCCTTTCTTTAGAGCCTATTTGCACTATAATGCATTAATCTGCCCTGGGAAGTCTTGCTCAACACAGTCAACACTGCATAGACAAAGCAATCGTACCACAGTCAATAAAGATGAATGAAATGTCAATTTTAACATTTCAATAAAGTTTTAAAAAAAAAAAAACGAAACACTGCAATGCATAGTAATTAGTGCATTAGCACTGTTTATTTTTCAGCACACTCCAACCACCACATTGTAAAATGGATTGCTGGTGTCAATGAGACCTGCAGTTAAAAGGTCGAACAGTGGTTGTGAGAACAAGTGAGAATTACTAAATGGTCAGTTGGGTGTTTTGAACTGAAAGCCACATACCTCCCAACATCAGCACTTGGGAAAGCAAGAAACTTGCTAGAGAACAAAGAAAAGGGATGTGGTGTATGCAGTGTGAAACAGAAAAAAAGGGTCGTAGCTACATTGCACCAAATATTGGATAGAGCAAAAAAATAATTACGTGGTTACAAAAAAACAAAAAAAAACAAACATACTGTACATACTCGCCTTCATGCTGCAGTATCCGTTTGACACTGCAACTACCCCACACAGATTTTAAAACCAAGAACTGTCAGGCCACATGACCACTTATCAGTCATTTCTTGGTTTGTTGGAAGTAGAGAACAGTGACTGTCAGTGACTGCATTCTGCTCTGCTCCTCCAACACTCACTGGAGCAACATAAGGGGATGGACACAGCTGGCTCTGGCTCTCAGCCATTTAAAAAAGGGCAGAACCAGCTGTAAATCAGGTAGCCAGGTTGATCCTGACAATAATGGCTTGATGATTCCTGAACATGGAGGGTAATTTGTCTGCTATCAGCTAAGTCTTGATCACAGGAATATACAATATTAGTAAATGTACTCTGGTGACCTAAAAGAAAAGTATAGCTGAAAAATGTTTGGCCACACGTCTCTTTTGAAGAAGAGATTTAGCCTATTTATGATATAAAGTGTACACAGTCCATTGTTGTACCAAAATAAATCCCCCTTAATTGCTATGTAAAATATGCAGTGGCTATACAATGATATAGGCAAATCCAAGTAGTACTTGTGTATAGGAACGTATTCCCTGCCCCAAATGCAGATTGTCTAAAAATCTGTATTGATAGTATGTATTGCTGTATTGTTAATAAACGGGTGCATAAGGAAGAGATTACAAAAAAAAACTACTATTCCCAGTACCATTACCATGAGATTCAGCAGCGTAAAAGAGCTTGAAGGCCTGGAATACTGTTCTGATGTTTAGGAAGATAAGGCTGATTTATTGTTTCCATTTTTTGAGGCACCTGCCCAGTGATGAAGGGCACACAGCTGATTTCAGCAAGGCAGGAGTCTGTGAATGTCTATTTCAATATCTTGTGTCCTGGACTGGAGGGGTACACTTACTATTTTTATTATTATTATTATTATTAATATTCAGAATTTTTATAATGCCAACGGTTTGCCCATCACTTTACAAAATAGAGGGAGACAGTACGGTTTCAATACAATTTAATATAAAAGAGATCAAAGGACCCTTCTCAATCAATTTTACAATATAGAAGGCAAGAATTATTGAATTATTCTTCGTTTTGCTCCTTACCTCTAAAAAAGGTAATAAAATAAAACCTGTAACTCGATTTATATTTTTTCAAGACTGAGGTTGCTGAATGTTACCTAATATTTTATACCAGGTTTACTACCTTGATGTTGCAATTTCACGTGTGTATTGTAATGCAGTGAATTACCAGTGACATTCTACAAGTATATGTCAGATATTTTGGATTTTTGCTTAAGAGTTAATTGTAAGGGGAATGGGGAACAAACTAATAAAGTCTGCAGAGGCCAATTTAGTGCACTAATGTGCTTATTGGTATCCCATTCAATTTTAGGCTGGACCTAGCAGATTTTACCAGGGGCTCCATCGGTCATGCACACAATAAAAAAAAAAGCAGCATTTATTACATGTATTACAGTTTAATAACTACATACATAACAAAGAAAAATGCCTCTTTACAACATAATGTAATGCAATTATCTAATTACATAGCACTGCTCGGTTGTCTTCTAAGTAACATGATGCTGATTACTTAATGCTGTAGTCCATCTTCATTTTACAAATAATTGGCAATAATCTGGGTTTTATCTATTTTAATAGAGTTATTTGACAAGTGTACTTTTAGTTGCATGCTTTTACTTGAAGTACAAGTACGTAAAAGAATATAAAACAGTTATTATGAAGTGACGCATTATAATTTTGCATGCTGTGGTTTTCTGTTGGGCATAAAAGCTATATTTCAATTGCTCTAATAATATGTGTGTTTTTTATTGGTACTGCAAATATTACTGTTATTTTTTTACTATTTATTTTTTTTTATTAAACAGTTTTTTTTTTCTAGATGATGAAATAAACACAGGCAAGTTTGCAAGGTGGAATAGGAATATATAATTTCTTGGAAATATGAAAATAATACATTTAGTGCAAGCTTTTCCTATTTTGGCTTTGTTCACATATTTAAACTTTCATTGTACTGTATTAGGAGTCCTACTGTAGGTGGTGGCAAAACAAGGTTCTCAGCATCCTTTGATTACATCCTGCTTGCTAAAATCTCAACTCATTATAATTTATTAAGTTTCATACAGAGTGGGTAAGGATTTAAAGTTATAAAAAAGAAGGTAAAAGCAGCGCCAATATAAAAATATGGAACAAAAAGTCCCAAACAATGCAGCCCACAATAGTCCAATAAATAGGGGTAGATCAGAAGACCAGAAGATAGTCCCGGACACCAGTGCTGAAGTCAAGATCAATAGACACCCAGTAGTGATGACAATCCAAACCGCTTACCAGATAGCAGGCAAATTGGGCACAAATCACTCCCAGAGAGTCCGCACAGGGAAAGCTGAATCAAAGGCTGGAGATTTGGTCAGACCCGGACTTAATGACACCTTAAGGCACTCCCATACAAACGGATATAGGTGTAATGGACACCTCAAGAGATGGAAAAGACCAATAGTGTAGACTGCACAAAAACGTTTATTTAAATAAAAGAGCAATACTCACATTTTTGCAAAAGTGAATTGGCATATCATAAAAACCGCGGTATAAAATAGCGTGCTGAACATCTGCGTCACCTTACGCGTGTCGTCAAAGTGTTGACATAATCAGAGGCGGAGCTAATCAGAGGCGGAGCTATCCAAGACGCCAGCACGCATAAGAACGAAAAGTCCGCTACTGCGCTCCACTCAGCCCGCTCTACAAACCAGAAACACTCGGGATAGAACCACAACTGTAAACATCCCAAGACCTCCGGAGCGAGAGCTGAACCCCAAGGGAACACAGATCATTGGCCTTACAACAAATATAATGTTTCAGCATATAAAATAACATTAAAACCACACAATATAAATAATATATATAGACAAATAAATCTAATATATACATATGCTAAACCGGAAGTCCGAAGTCAGCAAGGACAGAATCATAAAAAACTGACACAAAGGACACCGGAAATAGCGTCACTATTAGCAACAACATAAAAAATTATATCACACAAAAGCCTAAAAAGACAATAGTGTATTCCAATGCAATATAAATGTTAATAATCCACTTAACTAAAGACAGTAGCAAAAATATCAATAATCACCTGTTATTTATGTGGCAATTTACATCCCACTCTATATTCATTCCCCATGGAGAGTATGTCTTCATGTTAAAAATCCACCGGGTTTCCATACGTGAAATCTCATGGCGGACATGACTTCCTCTCCAATGGGGAGTGAATTTATCGATTCCCCAAATTTTAGTACCTGCAGGATTTTTGTTGTGACATCTTGCATAATGTTTCGACACGCTGTGATATTGATAGCCCTTTTTGATATTTTTGATATGCTCTCTAACCCTCACTGTCAATGTCCTGATTGTGCGGCCAATATATTGTAGGCCACATGGACATTGAAGGAGGTATACAACATTCGTAGAGGAGCAACAAATAAAAGGTTTTATCTGATACTCTTTAGATGTAGCAGTGGAAACAATTTCACAAAATTTTCTGCCGATAAGGGAATTAACCCGGCAAACTGCGCATCTTCTACAGGGGAAGAAGCCAGTCAAATTATGAAAATAAGACAGTTGGTTGGGCCTATCCAAAACATTGGGAGCGATATGAAGACGTAGGGGTTCCACACCCCTAAAAACCACAGGGGGAAGTTCAGGTAACTCAGGACCAAGCACCCTATCATTCTTTAAAACCCTCCAGTGTTTTTTAAAAATCCGTTTCATATCGTTAAACTGTTTTGAATAAGTGGTGATAAACGAAAAACCAAAACGGTTGGGCTCGACCTGTGTCCTAGGTTGTTTATGGACTAAACTGGATCTATCAATATTACCAACCTCCTGGAGTACCATATCCAGGTTGGTTTCATCGTAACCCTTATCCAAAAATTTAACCTTTAGGGTTTGTGCTTGCCTCAGATAATCCTCTTTATGGGTGCAGTTGCGACGAAGTCGTAAAAATTGACTCTTGGGTACAGAGCTCAACCATGACGAGTGATGACAACTACCTTGCTCAATGTACCCATTGCGGTCAGTGGGTTTAAAATACGTACTTGTCGCAACTGCACCATTCCTGACCTCAATAGTCAAGTCTACAAAGTGGATCTTATCATTACTGGCCTCGTGTTATAGGATGATCCCCATCGAGTTTAAATTGAGATCGCCAATAAGCTGTCAAGTGATGCTCTATCGCCATCCCATAGGAGGAGCACGTCATCTATATAACGTCGCCAAAAGACTAATTCTGGTCTCTGTCGACTATAGACGTCCTCCTCCCATTTGGCCATAAATATATTGGCCATGCTTGGTGCATATTTTGCACCCATGGCGACTCCCCTCTGTTGCAAGAAGAAGGAGCCGCCAAACCAGAAATAGTTATGTTGCATGGCAAAAACAAGTAAAGTCAGGATAAACTCTCTTTGTGATGGCAAAAGGGAATCATCTCTCTCAAGAAAAGTCTTCACAGCGTGATGTCCATGCTCATGCGAGATGATCGTATAGAGCGAAGTGACATCCGCCGTGGCCAAAAGATAGCCTTCCCTCCACTCTATCTCCTCCAGTAGGTTCAAAACCTGGGTAGAATCCCTGAGGTATGATGGAGTCTTAGTAACTAAAGGTTGGAGATACCCGTCTATATACCTCCCAATTCTACTAGTGACGGAATCAATCCCGCTCACAATAAGCCGCCCTGGTGGATTGAGGGGGTCTTTATGTACCTTTGGGAGGTAATACAAGACGGGCACTCTTGGAGCTATGGGGACCAGGAACAATTTTTCTTTTTTGTTTAAAATATGGTCCTGAAAACCCTGATTGATCAATGTAGTAAGGTCCATTTTGAATTTAGTAGTAGGATTATAAGGAAGCGGGCTGTAGGTGTCAGTGTCTGAAAGAAACCTATTCATTTCATTGACATAGGAAGCTCTATCTAGGACAACATCCCGCCCCCCTTATCCGCTGGTCTAACTACTATATCATTCCTCTTTTTAAGGGATTGTAGACCATCATTTAACCTAAATTCATTCCGTTCCCTCCTAATTTGTAAAGCCATATTTTTATATTGGCGCTACTTTTACCTTCTTTTTTATAACTTTAAGTTTGTAATCCACTTACCTAGCTGGCGGCCTTGATTAACCCTTTGCCCTCTAATTTTGTTTAAGCGCAGATATCCCATTTCTTATAAGGATTTAAAGTTGACCTTGCAATCCATGCAAAGTTTACTTATTTAAGTGAAGTGGTTAAGTGATGCTATGGCACTTCCCTGTAGCATCTTTGTACAAGATTTGGGTTTCTCCCTATTCCCCAGGATCTTGGCCAAAGGATGATGATGTCACCCTTGCCTAGGTACCATGGGTGGAAACAGAGTTAAGCTAAGTATTTTAACTATTTTATTTTCCCACGGCTGCTTTTCTTCTTTTTTTTTTTTTGCAGTGTTTTGAGATAGGTTAGGAGGGCCACGCCAAAGAGATTTTTAGTTCTATGCTAAATTAACCACTTCAGCCCCAGAAGGTTCCACCCCCTAATGACCAGGCCATTTTTTGCAATATGGCACTGCTGACAATTGTATGGTCGTGCGACACCATACCCAAATACAATTGATGTCCTTTTTTCCCCACAAATAGAGCTTTCTTTTGGTGGTATATGATCACCTCTGCGGTTTTTCATTTTTGAGCTATAAACAAAAAAAGAGCGTCAATTATGAAAAAATACCAATATTTTCTACTTTCTGCTATAAAACATTCCCAACAATAAAATGTAAAAAATCTATTTTTTTTATCAGTTTAGGCCAATTTGTATTCTGCTACATGTTTTTGGTAAAATAAAATCCCAAAAAGTGTATAATAATTGATTTGCGCAAAAGTTATAGCGTTTACAAACTACGGGATAGATTTATGGACTTTTTATTTTTGTATTTTTTTTATTAGTAATGGCGGAGATCAGCAATTTTTATCGGGACTGCGACATTGCGGCAAACAAATCTTACACTAAGTGACACTTTTTGGGGACCAGTGCCATTAATACAGTGATCAGTGCTAAATAATATGCACTGTTACTGTATAAATGACACTGGTAGAGAAAGGGGTTAACACTGGGGGTGATCAAGGGGTTAAATGTGTTCCCTATATGTGCTTTCTAACTGTGGGGGGGGGAGGATTGAACAGAGGCAGAGAGAGATCTGTGATTCAGCTTAGCTGAATTGCACAATCTTTCCCTGCCGCTCTGACAGGAGAGACATCTTACATTGTTTACATTACAGGCGGCTCTCCTGTCAGTATTGCCGAAGATCGGGCCCGCTCCTCCTGCGGTCTGCCTCCCACTGTGTCTAATCACAGCGGGAGAGTGGCTCTGCTAGCACGCACGCACCGCCAAAATCCCGTGCACATAATCCCATAGATCTATGTGTAAATCTGCGTGGGGCGGTCGCCAAGTGGTTAAACTATGGGTGGTATTCGCTACATAATGTGTTCTGAGGACAACTCAAAATGTTGAATATACCTCATTTTTATTTCAAGTGATATAAGTGATTAGGGCAATTGAAGTAGTGAATCTCCCTAATGGGGACAAAGACAGCAATATAAATTTGACAGAGGTTTTACCCCCTCACCACTCTAAAAAAAACTGTTCACTTTAGTTATATGTTATTGATTTTTTAATCATCACATCCTGCAATAATAAGTTAATTTTTTATTCTGCCTAGATGTAAGGTTCTGGCACTCTCAGTGCCTCCTATCACATCATTTCCGGGTGCGTTCCATCTACCTAGATAGATGAAGCACATATAGGTGTGTTTCCCTTTAATAGTGCTGACATCATCATGAGGCGCCGGACTGAACAGCTATTTAAATCACCAGCTTTCACTCACATGTGTTCGTTCAACCTGCTGTGTGCCTAGATGTGCTTTGATGCTTATATGCCTTGATGTCCACCTTACCTTGTCTTGTGCTGCCGGAGCTTCCAGCTTTACCTTTTGCCTGTATTGAACCGGAACCTCGCTACGGATCCCGTATCTCGCTACCGGATCACTCCTTACTACTGGACTTTGCTACTGCTAGACTATCTAGTGATAAGTACCCCACAGGGGATTCCTTACTAAACCTATACTTCCACTATCATCTGTTGCATATACAAAGACTATCTCTATCTAAGCTATTTCTGTCATCTGCATATACAAGGACTATCTCTATCTAAGCTATTCCTGTCATCTGCATATACAAGGACTATGTCTATCTAAGCTATTCCTATCATCTGCATACTACCATCACCTATCACTCTCCTAGATACTATTGCTAAGTGCTTACCATATCATAGCCTGTCTCTCATCTATATACTCTCTCATATTCTATTACTCCAGTAACATCATATTGGGTGTATGTATATTACATAAACAGGCTGTGCACGGTGATGAAGTCCTGAGAGTTGGATATGTTTGTTCAACAGAATCTCTACAAGGCTACTGAGTGTAATAATTCTGCAGCTGTAAATCCATCCACTAACAAAAACGCATGAACGTTACACTAGAGTTTAATTGTATGTACAAGAAAAAGAGAACTGTCTTTGAAAAATGTTGTTTGAACCAAAGACATTTCTATCGTTTCCGATATAAAACAGCTTAGGACCTTTTACCTTATAAATAACAACTTGTCACAATATTGTCTTTGTTTCAAAAGTTTAGAGGTGATGTTTGTTCCTGTTCTCACTATACTAATGATACACTATATTGTCAAAAGTATCGGGACACCTGCCTTTACACGCAACTTTATTGGCCTCCCGGTGTTAGTCCGTAGGGTTCAATATTGAGTTGGCCCACCCTTTGCAGCTATAACAGCTTCAACTCCTCTGGGAAGGCTGTCCACAAGGTTTTGGGAGTGTGTATATGGGAATGTTTGACCATTCTTCTAGAAGCACATTTGTGAGGTCAGGCCCTGATGTTGGATTGGAAGGCCTGGCTTGCAGTCATGTGAATATAAGGGCAGGTCTCCCAATATGTTTGACAATATAGTGTATGTATGACTTTTTTTGCCATATGTGCTTGACTGTTAGAGGCATATAAATCTCAGGAAGAGTGTTTTTTTAATAAATTGTTGTGTTTTGAGTTAGGCTATGTGGTCATTATAGATGCAAATGTTGGAAATGTAAAATCGACTTTACTATAAGTAACATTAAAGTTTAAATCATGAAGGGTTCATCTTATAATTGAAGAACTATATTTGTATAATATTTCTTAACAAAAACATGTTCTGTGAAACATGTTCTGTGATTTTTAAATAAATCCCATATCTTAAAACTCTTGGTATATCAGGTTTGTTTACCACACTGATGAATTGGCAATAGCATTTAGATGAAAATAGATTCACAGCTGTCTCTGGAGTTAACAGGTCTAAAATTGAATCACAGAAGCATGTGGTGTCCCAAACTGGAAAAACAATTCCAAAATACAATGATATGTCAGCATGAATTTGTCACACGGACCGTTTAACTGAACTGATTGGTACACAAGGTGCATTTTAACCTTACAGTTGATAGCACCAAGGAATAAACAAATTAAGGGTTCATCATGAGGATACCTGTTTACTCATTGTATTGACTTTGCACAAGAGCTCAGAAAGGTAACAGAGGGTTGGTTTATGTATTCATAGATTTTGTGAACATTCCGCTTCAGTTTGTAAAAAGCTGCCTGTGCTTGATAGCTGACAAAATAGAACATGTAAAAGTCCAAAGCAGTTGGTCCCAATCACGAAGGCTGTACATTCCTTTATCAGTCTTTTCATTCCTTCATCTTGTTGTTTGGGGCATTTTTATTTACTGATATTTTTCTATAGTTAGTCCAGTTAGAAAGCAATACAATGAAAGTCCTATATTAAGTTGGCTTATGTTTTGTACCTAAACCCTTTGTATATAGTCGCAGAGGGAACAGTGGTTTCTGCTCTGCTCCTTCAGTTTTCCCTTGTGGCTTTTGAGATTTACAACTTGTGCTTGCCTAGAGAGAACCATGAATGCCTTTATCATTTATCTTGTATGTCATCAAGGTTTCTGATTATTTGTTCAAAGGTTTTCAGTGCTCTTATAATTTTGCTGTACAAAGTCCCTTTATTGGTTGCTAGAAGTCTTTTTTTCAGTTCTTGAAAAACCTAAAGTAGCATAACAAAATGTTATTATATGTTTTTACTGCAATATTATTATCTGGGAGTGTGTCTATCATTAGATATTATGAGCCAATCATGTGTGACTTTCCTTTTAGAAATATCTATCCTATCATACTTTCTGATCTTGGGTTTAAAGCTTATCTACACCCAACCCTAAACATGTTTTTGTATGGCAGCTTTCCAATTCAAAATGTGGTGGCTGCATCTGTTTTCTTTTCTTGGGCTATTTTCCTATTTTTTCACCTGGTAATCTGGCCAGTAAGTCTGTTATATTTCATCTTTCTTTAACCACTTGCCATCCGCCCGCCGCAGATATGTGTGGCTGCACAAACAGCAGGCTGGCTGGCGACCACGATTGTCGCAGTGCACCCACGATCGCTCCCCTCTTAGAGAAGGACGGTCTGCTGTTGTAAACACAGCAGTCCACTGTTCTCTCTGAAATGATCACAGAGCGCCTGTGATCCTACTATCTAGGATCACAGGTTTCTGTGTTCATTTCACAATTCCTTTCCCCATACAGTTAGAAAACACTCCCCTAGGCTCACACGTAACCCTTTGATCGCCCCTGGGTTAACCACTTCCATGCCAGTGTCAATATTACAGTAATAGTGCATATTTTCAGCACTGGTTACTGTAGTAATGTCACATGTCCCCCCAAAAGTGTCAAAAATGTCAGTCATGGGTCCGATCTGTCCATCACAATGTCGAAGTCCTGCTAAAAATCGCAAAAATAAATAATACAAATGACATAAATCTTTACCATAGTTACAATACGCTTATTGGGATTTTTGTTTTATCAAAAATATGTGGCTGAATACAAATTGGCCTAAAAGGATGGAAAAATTAGATTTTTAAATATTTTTGCTGGGAATGTTATATTGCAGAAAGTGAAAAATATATATATTTTTTTCAGAATGTCGCTCTTTTTTTTGTTTATAGCGCAAAGAATAAAAATGGCAGAGGTGATCAAATACCACCAAAAGAAATCTCTTTTTGTGGTAAAAAAGGAAATCAATTTTATGTGGGTCCAGCATCGCACGACCATACAATTGTCCATTAAAGTATTGCAGTGCCGAATCGCAAAAAATGGCCTGGTCATTAACGGGGCAAATCCTTCTGGTCCAGAAGTGGATAAAGCAGAACTAAATCTTAAAATACACACCTCTCCACCAACTATCCAGTGTGTGCAAGGTTCCTCACTCGTGCCTGCATCTTCTCCTCGGCTTCTTTTGGGTGCTGGGACTTGGACTATTTTGGTTGGCTGGCAACACATGGTGCACTCAGGGTAGATTGTAAAAAAAGACAGATATGTTTAATTTTTTGCAGAAAAGTCACAGCAGTCTCATCTACTTCTGTGTGTAAATTTTATAACATTGACAGGGGTGCTTACAATGGTCATCTTTTATTGATTAATGTAAAAAAAAATATCCCAAAAGAAAAAAATAACAGTTGCTGTAACTGCTAAAAAAAAAACAGTTACCTATAGTTTGGCGTTAGTCAATTACATCTAAATCTACTAGTGTGTCTAAGACTACCCTCTCCCCAGATTGACAATGCTGCCATCCTAAGGTGACTCCATTACCCCTCCATAGAATGAAGCCACCCTAAGACAGGAAGTGTGTTACTGGCCATATTACCAGATGAACATAAAGGGAAAAAGCCAGAAGAAAGAAAACCAATGCAGCACCACATTTTTGGATTGGTATGCTGCAATACAGTTGTAAGTGTTCATACCCTGACAGAATTTATGATTTCTTGGCCATTTTTCAGAGAATATGAATAACACAAAAATGTTTCTTTCACTCATGGTTAGTGTTTGGCTGAAGCCATTTTTTTATCAATCAACTGTGTTTACTCTTTTTAAATCATAATGACAATAGAAACTACCCAAATGACCCTGATCAAAAGTTCTTAATACCAAGTTTTTCCCCCTTAAACATCAATGACAGCTTGAAGTATTTTGTGATATTTGTGGATAAGGCTCTTTATCTTCTCAGATGGTAAAGCTGTCCATTCTTCCTGGCAAAAAAGCCTCCAGTTCCTGTAAATTCTTGGGCTGTTTTGCCTGAACTGCACATTTGAGATCTCCCCAGAGTGGCCCAATGATATGGAGGTCAAGAGACTGAGATGGCCACTCTAGAACCTTCACTTTAGTCTGCTGTAGCCAACGACAGGTCAACATGGCCTTGTGTTTAGGATCAGTGTCATGTTGGAATGTCCAAGTACGTCCCATGCGCTGCTTTCAGGCTGATGAATACAAATTTTCCTCCAATATTTTTTGATAACATACTGCATTCATCTTGCCATCAATTCTGACTAAATTTCCTGTGCCTTTGTAGCTCACACATCCCCAAAACATCAGCGATCCACCTCCGTGTTTCACAGTAGGAATGATGTACCTTTCATCATAGGCCTTGTTGACTCCTCTCCAAATGTAGCATTTATGGTTGGGGCCAAAAAGCTCAAATTTGGTCTCATCACTCCAAATGACTTTGTGCCAGAGGCTTGTCTCTGTGCTGTTTGGCGTATTGTAAGCAAATACTTTGTGGCATTTGTGAAGTAATGGCTTTCTTCTGGTGACTCGACTATGCAACTCATCTTTCTTCAAGTGCCTCCTTTTTGTGCATCTTGAAACAGCCACACCACATGTTTTCAGAGAGTCCTGTATTTCACCTGAAGTTATTTGTGGGTTTTTCTTTGCATCTCGAACAATTTTCCTGGCAGTTGAGGCTGAAATTTTAGTCGGTCTATCTGACCGTGGTTTGGTTTCAACAGAACCCCTTATTTTCCACTTCTTGATTAGAGTTTGAACATTGCTGATTGGCATTCTCAATTCCTTGGATATCTTTCTATATCCTTTTCCTGTTTTATACAGTTCAACTATCTTTTCCCACAGATCCTTTGACAATTCTTTTGCTTTCCCCATCACTCAGAATCCAGAAACGTCAGTGCAGCACTGGATAAATTATATGCAAGGGTCTTTCAGGAGTCCAGAACTCATTGACCTTTTATATACACACACACACTACTTACAAGCAAACAGATCACATGTCAGCATGGTTACCTTTAATAGCCATTGAAACCCCCCTGTGTCAACTTGTGTGCATGTTATCAGGCCAAAATCAGGGTATGTACATTTTTGATCAGGGTCATTTGGGTAGTTTCTGTTGGCATTACGATTTAAAAATAATAAAACCGTTGATTAATAATAAATTACTTCAGCCAAACACTAACCATGAGTGAAAGAAAAGTTTTTGTGTTATCATTCATATTCCCAGAAAAATGGCCAAGAAATCATAAATTCTGCCAGGGTATGTAAACTTATGAGCACAACTGTATATTCCATTTTTGCTTTTGGGTTAAGATAAACCTTAAATAATTTGATTGAATACATGTTGGTACAATCCTAATTTATTATTTCAACCAGTGCTTTAACCGCCTTCTTATCACCATATAGTAAAAAAATGTTGGGGAGGTGGAAATCTATTTTTGGAGTTCTGTTTTTATGGCACTTCAGAAATCACTCTTAGGCAGCCAATGTGTCCATTAATAGCTGTGAATGGAGTCATCATAGACACAGTGTACAGAGCTGATGTGAACCATATGATCATTGTGATGACCAATATCTGTGATCATAAATGTAATCAGTGCCATTTTGAGTACCATATACTCATTCCCCTTCCTCTGGGTTTGGCTTTTGATGCTGCAATATCTAGTACACAACGGCCAAGCTCCATGTTTTACCTACCTCAATGCCAGCATGTTTCTTCATTTTCAAAAAATTATGATAAAAATTAAATCATCTTGTGGTGTCCACCTGCCAAATGTCCTCGCATTTTTATTTACAGTACTACCTTCATGAAGAAAGGCCTTTTTTTGTTTGTATAGTACCAAAAACTATAATTAATAAATACAACCAAAATGAAATGTATTTCTGTTTTAAAAATTACATCAAATTCCTTTGGGTACAGTTTGGGTAAGTTTCAGTCAAAATTACAGCACTGAAAACTAAAAAATGACCTGGCAATGGAAGAGTATATACTCAGACTAATACTCAGATATTAATACTTAGGAAATTGGTGTGCTTACTTATATTTTTTATTATTGTGGGTATTTGGGAAAACCACAATTACATGTGTCCTGCTGAAACAAACCCCAATCAATAATATTTTGTGTAAATCACACTGGGCACCTTCTGGACATTGCATTTGTATGTATATAGACACAAACATACTTTTTTCATTCTTATAGCCATAACGAAGGCTTATAAGAACCTATCTATAGTAATCAGAAATGATCAATCATGACAGATGGTATTAAAATGCAAAATGACTTTTACTAACCTCAAACACTGATACAGTTGTCTTACCATCCAGGGATTGTAGAGGTGATACAAGTTTGTGACTTTCCTTATGCTTCCATAGCAACAGTTGCTCTTTTAACCCTTAGTTTACTAATGATGCTTACATATACCAATCCCTCTACTGAAAGTCTTTATTAGAAATAGAGCATTTTCACCTTTCATACCAGCAGGGTAAAAGTTGATATATTTTGGAACAAAGCGCAGTCCCTACGCTTGGTTTAGCTAAATTAATGAGATTCTCTCCTGTTGGCTATTGATTAAAGAAACCTTCTCCTTCCTTTATACCCCTGTTAGCTTGCCTTAAAAGACTTCACATGACCTAAAAGGTCCCTGCTCACTCAGGCAAATTTAAGATAGAATGTCACTGAGCAGGGATTTACTGTTTTTTAAACAAATAAATATAATTTTGTAGCATCGCAAACATTTAAAGGAAGCATAATTATTATTAGGATATTAAATGACTATCACAACATTTAAAAAATAAATAAATATATATATATATATATATATATATACACCAAAACAATCTATTTAAGGTGTTATCTAAACCCAAAAGCAAAAATGTAATATATTGCAGCATATCAGCATATCCCAGTCAGTAAAGCTTTATTATATGTTAAAAGAATTGCAACAAGCTATAGCAGCTGTATTCAGGTCCCAGAAGTCAAATTACAAAATATGTTCTTGGGTTAAAGTTATTTGCTTATCCTCTGTGCTCTGGGTTACTGACTAAGACTGACATGCTTTTATTCGTCTGAGTGTTTTTTTTATAATAATATTCACCTAACTGTTCTGCTATTAAGACACACAGGGGGGAATTATATACTTAGAAAAGGAAGCAGATGCTGACAGCTCACATCTCATATGCAACACAACACCAACCCAAACTAGAGTCCTACAAGGTACAAAACCAGTTTCCCCCACAGATTATAGGAAGGGAGCTTTTCTTCTACTTTCTAAACACCACACATAAAGCAAAACTTTAATTGATACAAGCTCCACCTTCCCTTCTGTTATATCTAATTTCAAATACATAAGGTTAATAATGAATCTATGCACATCATTGATTAACCATAAGTCTGCAGGAAAACAGATAAAGAATGTGTGCAATCACTGCCATTGGTATGCAAAACATCTTTAATCAAAATTAATTAAAATCCACATCAAATGACAAGACATTAAAAACATGTACCAACTACTCTGCTCCCTATAGGACCTGTCACGTGTGTGTGTATATATATATATATATATATATATATATATATATATATTTGTGGTCAGGGAATAGAGCCCAGATGGATAATATAGCATAATTAAAAATGACGGTAGTAGCGTGCCAAAACCGTAGTTCGGGCAGGCCTGTGAAATAAAGAGGGCCCATAAAGAAGGAAGGAAGAAGAAGGGAATGTTGTAGAAAAGGAGCAGTGGCGGGAGGGATAAACGATCCCAGAGGCAGCCCAGAAGAGGCGGGGGGCCTGCCTTTAAATAGGCGGCTCCTCCCCTCCCACAACTCCAGGCTCCGCCTTCCCATTTGTGGTCAGGGAATAGAGCCCAGATGCATAATATAGCATAATTAAAAACTACGGTAGTAGCGTGCCAAAACCGTTGTTCGGGCAGGCCTGTGAAATAAAGAGGGCAAAAGAAAAGCGTGCAAGTAACCTTTAATGCAAGTGCAACGTTTATATAAGGAAAAGACACAATCGTGAGTCATTCGGCTAAGACTCGGAACGCCTGTCTGAGCTTGCCTTCGGGTTGGGGTATATACCTGCAGTAAGCGGAGAATTTCCACCGCCCTAGTCTCTTGAGTATATGCACAGGAATGCCATGGCTGGAGGCCGCCGTGGCTGCCCCTATGCAAAATGAATGACCGGAGAAAGCAGCGGGATCGCACCCTAACATACTCAGCAGTGTTCTCAGGTACTTGACAAACCTGGGCGTGGTGAGAGGCCTGCCATGGAGGCTCAGCAGGGGAGTATCGCTGGCCTGACCCACCATGCTCAGATAAAGGCGGTCAAGCTACTGGACTGGGCACCATCTATTGTAAGAAGGATACAGTGGTATCTCGACCGGTGGCCCCAATTGATTGGTCTTGGACTGGTGGAGTGACAGGACAAAATGGTCGTCCACCTTGCCTAGGTCGGTCCTCCTTAACATGTTGGCGGTGCTGAGCGAGTTCCCCGCGGTGAACTCGTTAGGCCACAGGAACCTGTAGAAGGCCAGGTACACTGCTGTCTTGATGGCATCATTGCTCCCTGCCTCAAATGGCCTAGTATCCAACAGGTCGGAAAATGCCCGGAACCTGCTGCCGTCGATTGGTTGACGAGCCGTGGGCTTGTGGCCTTCCAACCGAAGGATGCCTTTTAGAATGTTCTTGACGGGACTTGATGTCATTAAGGTACCGTGACTGGGGTACATGTTGACAATGTGAAACTGAACTCCAGAGAGGTAGAGTTTGATTGTGTTGTGCGCCAGTTTCAAGTTCAAATGGCAAAAGGAAGAAAAAGCCACGATGGTGTCCAAA
The DNA here is from genome assembly GCF_965119305.1 of Pelophylax lessonae. Lineage (NCBI taxonomy): Eukaryota > Metazoa > Chordata > Amphibia > Anura > Ranidae > Pelophylax > Pelophylax lessonae. Next base: position 619,463,276 of record NC_138768.1, on the reverse strand, counting down.
GACAACGGGTCCAAAATATTGAACTCTGTGATGAACCTCAAGAAGATGGTCAGAGCCCCCGCGTAAGAGCGCCTGGTGTTCGGCGACAGTGCTGACTGGGCTAGCATGTTCCCGTGGGCCATGAGAACAGCTAATCCAGGATGAGTTCCCGGAACGGTGGTGGTTCGTCCGGGACTTCCTCTGCCTTGGGATGTTCCTGGAAGAAGACCTGCAAATTGGAACGAGACAGGGCATCAGCTGCTGTGTTAAGAACGCCTGGCACATGCTCGCAAACCAAGTGGAATTGCAAAGTGGAGGCCAGCCAAGTGAGCCTTCTGACTAAACTCATGATGGTAAGGGAGGAAGACCGCCCCCTGTTGATGATATCGCCCGCTGCCATGTTGTCGTTGAAGCACTTTACAGTTTGGCCCGCCCAAAGGTGCCCCCAAACCCTGGCAGCTGCCACTATGGGGTAAATTTCAAAAAGGTGGAGTTTAAGGATGGCAGGTTTAAGGTTTCAGGCTGCCAACTATCCCTGAACCACCTGTTGCCTCAAATGGCCGTGAACCCGGTATGGCCAGCCGCATCAGTCCATAATACCGGAGAGCAGTCTGTGACAGGCGGGATGAACATTTGAATGCCATTCCAATGGGCCAGGAACTCACCCCACATGGACAAGTCCGTCCGGGCCTGACCGTTCAGGGTGATGACGCTGTCCTTGTGTGGAAGTCCTAGGAGCAGGCTGAGAAGTCGGGACACAAGAGCACGGCCTTGGGGGATGACCCTCATGGCGAAGTTCAGAGAACCTAGGAGGGACTGCAGATCTCTCCACGTTGTGGATACCTCTGTGGAGGAAAGACACAACCTCAGCCCTGATTCTCTGAACTTTGTCTGCAGGAAGGCTGGCCTGCATGGTGACTGAGTCCAGGCAAATGCCTAAAAAGGTCAGCTTGGTGGTGGGGCCTATGGTCTTGGCTGGAGCCACCGGAACCCCCAATGTAGGAAAAACCCTCACAGTCTTGGTTAAACTGAGTGGTGTAGTGGTGTGACTTTCTACGGTCAAGAAATCATCCAGATAATGAATTACCACTGGACAGCGGCTGATGTTTAGAAGGAGCCAGCACAGGGTTTCCGCAAATGTGTCAAAAATTTTTGGGCTACTTTTGGCCCCGAAAGTCAGGCGGATGGCAAAATAGTAAGAGCCCCCCCCCCCCCACACTTGACGCCGTGCAGGTGCCATAGTGACTGATGAATGGGCAGTAGTTTAAAGGCGTCGGATATGTTAGTCTTGCCGAGCCAGGCAGTCTCGCCGGCCTGCAAGATCACCTGGATGGCATTGTCTACGGAGGCGTATTGTAGACAAAATTCCTCAGACGGGATGAGAGAATTGAGGCTAGGCGTGACCACAGAATGAGGAGCCGAAAGGTCAATAATTAAACGCTTTTTATTGTTGTATTTTCAGGTGGTGATGCCCAATGGGTTGGTACGCCAACAGGAAAAAGGCGGTGTGTCAAAAGGCCCAATCATGAAACCCTTGGCCACCTCAGCCTGTAACAAGGTGTTGACTGTGGAGGGATCGGACAGGGCAGACTGCAAATTGTTGCACTCCACCGTTGTTGCTGGTAGAGCGACTAACCCTGTCTGAAACCCTTCTGTGAAACCCTGGATTAGAAAATTAACTAAATCCTGAGCAGGGTGGCAATCCAGGAGGGAAGCCAGGGTGTCCATGTCTAATTCGGTCAGTCATTTCTTTGGGAAGAGTCGGTTAGGGCACATGGTTTTGGCGTGTGCCCGGAAGCAGGTAGAGCAGATATGTAACAACCTGCAGGCGCTGAAACTGCAACCACCTGCATTAAAGTTGTTACAGACCTGTGTCTTGCCCAGGAACACGATGGGCCTGCCTAGCCTGTCTTTGGAAGCTTTCTGGTCGACTCTGCTGGTACCCGGGGTGATGTCGCTGGTGACGGTGGAACTGGATTCAAAGGCACACAAGTTGGTGGGATGGGAAAAAGCAGCACAGTTGGCGCAAGCCGGTGGAGCGAGCCCAGCAAAGTGGCGGCAGAATAACTCTGTGTCCAATTGGCCCCAGTCTGCTGGGACGTTGAATTGGGCGAAGGTGGCAGCCGCTTTGGCGGAAAAAGAATGGTGGTAATCATAGAATGCTGAGCCGCCATACTTGTACCCCAACTCGACCACCTTGTGCAAAATCCAGTTCCTCCCTTCGGTTCAGGAAATTGAAGCACATCACATCCCTAAACAGACCGAAAGCCAACACAAACTCTGGGATGGTCAATTTCTTGCTCAACCTGGGGTCTTTGGCCTTAAGCATTACAGAAAGTTCGCCGTAGTAATACGTCTTACTTTCAACAACGTCCTGGGAAGCTAACAGCAGGGTCATGAGGTTGACATCCTTGCACTCCAGGATGTATTTCTTGACACTAGGAGGGACCAAGTGAGCTGGCGTGATGATGTGTGAGATAGAGGCCGGGGAGGTAAGAGTACCTGCGACGACACTCTGCACCGCTTGGGGCGTCAACCTGGGAGAGTGGGAAACCCGGGGATGCCGAGGGGACGGGAGCCGGGGTTTCTAATTTCTCCATCCTCTGATTTAGGTTATTGATGGAGGACAAGATGGATACCATCATCGTCTGAATCCCAGCTAAAGTCTTGTGCACATTGTCCTGCGATCCGAGCCCCGACTGGGGAACCGTGTTGGTCGTTAGGATCCTGAAAAGTTCAGCTTTCCTGGCAGTGGCCGGGAACAGAATTCCTCTCCGTCTTAATTCGGCGACGATCCTTGGGATGGTCCATGCGCTCAACGGGCCAGGGCTCGTCAAGACTTGGTTTCCTCCTGCGATAGGGGCTGATGCCGGAGTAGGAGGCCTGACTGGCGTGCTAGGAAGGGAGAAGCTATCTCTTATGTCTGACGCGTGAGACATCCTGGAAAACATGAAGGAAAAAGGTTACGGAACATGAACGTGAAAACATTTGACGGGTGGGCGTGGGCGTGCCCCCCCAAGGTTTCCTGAGAGGAGACCAGCGCTAGCGAGCGGGACGTGAGGCCCTAACTAACCCAGTGGTGGATAGAGGTGCTGTCTATGAGTTGGCCCTGTGCTGTGCCAAGTGATGAAATGGCGGGGTGTAGGCCTCTGGAAGGTGACGCCCTCTCTACGCTAGCGGGGTGACCGAGACGCTAGCTATGATTTGGGCCGATGGGCGAATACCTCCGTGTGAGGATGGGTGTTGGTCTCAGGCTAACTTCCAAGTGACCTACCTAACTACCCCCCCCCCCCCCGCCAGATAAAAAGAAAGAGTATAGACCAAGTGAGACGGCATACCTGCGATAACCTGTAAGGGGTCTGAAAAGGCTTGGTTGAACGTCCGATGAAGTTCGTGCGTGCTGCCTGTGGGTGAAAAAAACTGTTGGTGCCTGAAGTGAGATGTCATAAGCGACTGACTCAAACAACTGACATGCCCTGCTGACGCCAACCCTAGGTGTATCGAGAGGGGCTGTAAAAAGTGCCCACCAGAACCTGCGACTGAGGGAAGGAGAGATGTGGTCCACCCCCCCCCCCCCCCCCCGAATGAATGTTTCACCGGAAGTGAACCAGGAATGTGGTTGGAGCGTATCCTTGTGTGTCAAGGCCGCGGGTAATGGCCGGAAGCCAGGTGAGGGGGGCGGGAGCATGGCCCCCCACGTGCGGTAAGTACAAAGACCTCTGTGGCCGAATTGCCTCTGAGAGTTGTGACTAAAGAGAGAAAAAAAAAACAGTTGTGTGGTTTCTGAAATAAAAACGTCAAACGAACATCGGAAAAAAAAAAACATATGTAACAGAACAAAAATTGAGTGACTCAACGTGATGCCAAAGAAAACGACAAAGCATTTTTGGCATGAAAATCTGTGTTTGGTGAACCCCCCCCCGAGGATGCAAGAGTGAGGCTGGCCACTAGGAGGGAGGCCCAGCCAGGGGGCTGCCTGTGCAAAATGAGAGCAGGTGCAAACCAAAAGGTGCGATTAAAAGGCAAAGAAAGCTGCTTCACGGGATTCCTTTTTTTTTTAAGCCGCAACCAACTTCCTGGATGTATGTCACCGAATGCATGGAAATAAAATAATCGGAAAACATGAATGAGGAACAAACAATTTGCAGGGTTCCTAACCAGGTTTGCAGTTATGACAATAATGAGAACAGGTTTCTGAATATGACAGTGAACAAAAAATTGCAGATGTAATTACCCTCTAGACCACTAGGTGTCGCCAGTGAGCCAGAAATGCAATGCAGCCTGCGCCAATACTGAGAGACGGGGAACCTGTGAGGTGAAGTGAACTGTCCCAAAGGAGATACTTCAACGGAACGATGCGAGCTGTCACACGGCTGCTGGTGAGAGGGGGTGGGCAGGCTGATGGTGGGTGACCCCGGGGGGGGGGTGAATTTGATGGTGCCCGGAAAGGTGGGAGCACCCCAATGAACTTACAATGAGGAGGATAGATGGCTGGGCAGTGAAAGGTGCAAGGGCTGACAGGGAGTCGGGGGATAATGTCAGACCCCCCCCCCCCCCCGAGGGAGGCCGTGGACCGCCCCATGGAGTGCGGACAGGATCAGGGGACAGGGCAGAAGTGGCCAGGACGAGACCTCACTCCCCTCCATGCAGCAGCGTGAGAAGGGTAGGTCCAGGCTGGGGAGACAAGCTGCGGTTCACCCAGAGGAAGGAGCAGGGAGGTTGTGCGGCTGGTGATGGAGGGAGGGGGGTGGGTGGGGAGACCGGGCCCCAGCTCCCCCTCCCCAGTACTCACAGTGAGCCGGGTGCCTGCTGGCCAACCTGGAAGCATCCTCGAGGAGCTCTGCAAACTGACAGGTGGGCGTGACACGAACCAGATAAACGATCCCAGAGGCAGCCCAGAAGAGGGGGGCCTGCCTTTAAATAGGTGGCTCCTCCCCTCCCACAACTCCAGGCTCCGCCTTCCCATATACTGTATATATATACATATATATATATATATATATATATCCACACGTGGTGTAAACAACGTTCTAACTAATATTGCCAAATGTATAAGAGGCAGATAAATGTCCAATGGCCAAAAAACAGAACACACCATTATTTGGTCGCAGAACCCACACCATTTTCTATTCTGTTATTTGGTCGCAGAACCCATACCATTTTCTATTTCACTATGAAACTGATATTGGCTTGGGTGAAGCCGATAAACCTAAAAAATGATATTGTGGTGCAAACCACTCAAGTTTCCTGCATCAGTTATATGGCACAAGAAATGTAGGCAATTCTCTTGATTGCGGGAAAAAAACGAAGACTGGAGTAGCCAGAAACTGCATAGTAACCAACCAGTTTGCAGTTTTTATTTACAAAGCTTACTGTGTAAAGCTGCTCCGGATTCTTTCTGCTTTAGTTTTAGTAAATCCCTCAGACTCTGTATTTTCATACTATTAACAGGCCTCTACATAACAATTAGAATGCTGAATCTGAGTAGTATAGAGGGATAATGCTGATGTGCCATTGTGTGATGAATGACTTTAATAAAAGGAAGACTTCATTTTGTCTTTTAAAAAGCTTTTTAAAGTTCAATTTGCAAGGAGTACAAAAATACATTGATGCAGGGGATAGCAGAGAATGAAAGTACCTTAACTAGTTTTTAGGTTTTATTTATCTTTATACTTGTATTGAAAGTAAACATTTTAGAAGCAGTGGAATCTTCCATCCACAATTATAAAATACATTTTTGCATAAAACATTGGTTGCAAAGCAGCTAATTACCAATGTTTAGCTAACATTTAATTATATTTAATGTGGCAGCACAAGAAAGTTGTCAAGCAGCAAAATTAGAGTTTGCAATAAATTATATCAGAAACGGAGAACTTACCAATATAACAAAGTACAAATACAGACAAAAGTAAACTGTATTTAATTATTTTGTTGACTTTCTGAAATACAATGCAAATTGATAATTACTGTACAATATACTAACATTTAGGAGTGCTTTTGAAGGTAAATATTAATTCTTCTAACAGCTATTTGTAACATAATTGAACCCCTATTTATATCTCTCTAGTACAAGCTGATAATAGAAGCTTGGGGCTGGAGTACTTCAAGTATTAAAATAAAGGGTTGCTGCTAGGTTAAATTGTATTTTCTGGAAAACCCTCTGAATAAAATGATAAAATGTTGTTTTTTTTTTTTTTTTACGTATCACTCATAGTGATTCAGTTGAAAATATACACTACAGGTATTCTTCAATTGTGGTTTGCATATTCAACGAAAAAATTAACAGTGGATCCATCAGACCTGGCGTTCATCAGGCACACTAGCTTCATGATCATGTAGGCCCTCAGCTTCTGCTAATACCAGGCATATGCCTGGTATCAGGCTTGAGTTTCAGAAGGAAGGAGTTCACTCAAAAATAGTGTTACCTCTGCTACCAATACCTATTCACTGGATGCAAAATGAAAACTAAAAAAAACATTTCCTGTTGAAGGACCAACCTGGGGTTGATTGGCAGGTATCAGCATAGCAGGAGGCCCATTTTGCATACCACTTAACCAGGAGTAAGCTCTGTAAGCATCTTTAGGGGAAATATACTAAAAAAAGTAAAAAAAAAAATGTCAGTGAGGCCCTCACTCCCTTACAACAACCTGACAGCCCCTCCTGTGACACCATACAACCCACCGTACTGCGTGTGACCTGCTGATAAATGTCCTTGCTTAGTATCAGAGCTTGTTCGTCACACTGGAATAGGATCTCTACCATGAGTGCCATCATCTTGAGACTCTCACGTAGTTGCTAAGGCAACCCAGCAGAATTACCCCTACCCTGAGGGACCTGTTCCTGCTGTGGGGGGGGGGGGGGGCTAGCCTCCACCAGATCCCTCTGCCCCACATATATCTCTGAACAATAAGCACTAGAAGTCTCGGAGCGGCACATCGTGTAATAACCATCTTGGGGGGGAGACATGGTGACCCTGGCAGAAATAGACTGAGCACGCCTAGCCGAGGGGTCCTATGGGGATCAACACGCTTTCAGACAATCTGTGCTCACAGGATACAGACAGTAAAGAGGCATTATATAAAAAGGTAACAGGCCTCAGCCGACGTACACTTGATTCCACTGATGCCATCATCTAGAGAGGGAAAGAGGATTGTGGACTCAGTCAAGGGAGATCCCTCTCAGTCTGCCAATTTCTTTCTGTGTGTGGCCTGTTCTTTGTGGGCGGCTGGGCCAATTTTGTTCATATAATAGTTTTTTTTTTTAAATAAATTTACAAAGTTCCAAAATACTGCAAATACAACATGGGGAAAAGGTGCTTTAGGGTGGGGGAGCCCCCCTGACCCAAAGAGCCCCAGTTATACCTATATGTTGCCTGGTATGGTTCAGGATAAGGGGCGTTCACTCTTCTCCCCCATGCCATATTTAAAAAAAAAAAAAAATTGACAGATGGTTCCCTTTAAAATCCATACCAGTTTAAAAGGGCCTGGTTTTTAACATGTTTCTTTTGACGGCAATATTTCTTTTTTTTTTTCATTCAGCTGTCAGCATGGAAGCCCATTGACAGCTGATGACTCATCCGTTGTTAAGGATGCAGCAGCTGGCTTCCCTGCCCGCTCCTTAACAACCAGATATTCACTATGCTCTGATTGGGCAAAGCTTTGCCCAATCAAGGCATAGGATGCACTGTGCAGCACGCAGTGTATTGTGGGGGCGCTCAGCCCGCTGAGCCCCCTGCAAATTTGGATGTTCGCCAGATGGGTGAATAGACAATGTTGGGTGAATAGATGATGTTTGGGCCAAACTTTTGCTCGTTCCAAACCTATCACCCAACACTATTTCTCCCCAGCTCCAGAGTTGGATTCCTGAGACACTAGACCAGATAGAACCTGGCCCTAGTTGTCAGGCTAAGGTTCAGGAAGTGTGGTTTCTCTCCTACGCATCAACAGTAGAAACAGTCTATTGTAGAATTGCACATGCAGGACTGAACCCCTCAAAAGCAGAAGATATCATGGCTTTTGGACTGCAAAGTTCAAACTTAAAACTAGAGAGTCAGAAACCTAACTTGTTGAAGAAAATTCTGGACAGGGCAAAATCCAATTACTCAAAGTAGTACGTTTCAAACGTCCACATTTGAAGTTTTAGGTTCCGAACAAACATCTGCAGAGTTTTAACAATTTTTTGGACGATAACTGATAAAGTCTGTGCTGATTGCTCCCATAGTAGGAGGCTGTCAAGGTATTCTACCATGGGGACATAATCTGAGTGTAGCAAAGCTAGCACAGGGGCTAGAACCTTAAAAACTAAAGTTTTTTTTTTTTTTTTTTCCAATAAAGTGCTTTATTGAAGTCAAATGAAAAAGTACAAAAATAACAGTAGAATAACATATCAAGTAAAGCGCCATAAACATTAGTGAAATGATATACATCCAATGAACGTGGTACAGAAGTGTACATAAAAGTGCAACTTGTATAAACCTAGATGTACATCAAAGCAATCTTAAAATACATTTGGGGTATAGACCAAGGGGCCCACACCAGGGGCCTAAGCCCAAGATAAAGAGAGATAGAATAGAAAAGAGAGAGAGGAGAAGGAGAAGAAAGGAGAGAGTAAGAAAGAAGGGGGGGGGAGTATGAGGGGAATTGGGGGGGAGTACACAAAGGAAATGAGTGAGCTCAAATCTTGTCAGTGGGTGGGGTATAACCGCAAATCAATCGACTAATGAGTAGTAATCTTTGTATAGTCGGCGGATAGCGTAAATACTATCCATGGTCTCCAAATTTCATGAAAAGCTGTGCAGTTTTCCTTTTTGATAGCAACAATTTCTTCCATTTCAAGTATCAGTTTAACTTTGTCTACCCATTCCTTAACTGAAGGAATGGATTGAGAGTTCCAGTAAAGAGGAATAATGGCCTTAGCAGCATTCAGCAGGTGTCTGACCAGAGAATGTTTGTACATCTTGTATGAAAGGGTGTTCACATGTAATAAACAAGTCGCTGCATCCAGCAGCATTGAAGTGTTTGTTATAGTTTTAATCAGGTGAATGATCTGTTTCCAATATGTTTGGATTTTAGTGCATGACCACCAGATATGGGCAAAGGTCCCTTTTTCCTTTAGGCACCTCCAACACCTATCAGAGCTCTGCGGGGACCACGATTTTAATTTCACAGGTGTCAAATACCATTGAGTCATTATTTTGAACGAAGTTTCTTGAGTCTTGGTGCTAAGGGAACACCTGTGCGTAAATACACATGCTTTCTCCCAAATCTTTTCAGTGAAAGAGCGGTTTAAGTCTCTCTCCCAGAGTTTCTTATAGCCCTCCAGATCTGAGTCCGGGGCATGAGCGATCCATTTATAAGCTTGAGATGTGGTTTTAAAGCAAAGTCTTTTTTCCCCGCAGATTTTCTCAAAAGCAGTTGCCGGTTTTGAAAAAAGGGACCTGCGCCTGTTATTCTGAACAAAATTGTGTAGTTGTATGTAGTTCCAGTGTGAAATTGTGTAACCCTTAGGTTTGATCTCATTGAACTCCTGCAGGGATAGCAATCTCGAGTTCGTCATGCAATCTTTCACTCTCAACGGGGTGCTGATCTGTTGTGTATTTGTTAAACGTGCTTTAAACTCCATACCAGGGGGAAAATCTGGGTTTCCGGTGATTGGGGTCATAGGGCCAGGGTTGGTAACCAATTGGTGTCCCGGAGCTATTTTATTGAAAATTGACAAGGTGGTAGAGACAAGGGGATGTTTCTTGACATCAGCTGGATAGTTCGAGGGATCTGTCCATATTAATTGGTGGGCTGGGTACCTCGCTAAGCCTATCTCTAGATCTACCCAATCTTTGTGATGGGAATGGCAGTGCCAATCAACCACCCTAGTTATGTGGGATGCTTGGTGATATTTGATGAAGTCGGGTAGGCCTATTCCACCCTTGATCTTAGGTAGCTGTAAAAATTTCAGCTTGATTCTGGGTTTTCTAAGGGCCCAGATAAATTGTCTCTGTATGGAGAGAAGGTTGCGGAAGAAAGCGTTCGGAATTTTAATCGGAAGAGCGTGAAACAAATAAAGTAACCTTGGTAAAATAACCATTTTCAAGATGGCCGCTCTTCCGAACCAGGAGAAATTCTTAGTGTTCCAGCTACGTAGATCTTTCTTTATGTTTCTTAAGAGTGGAATAAAATTTGCTTCAAAGAGGGATTCTATTTTAGGGGTGAGCTGGATGCCTAGGTAAGTGAGGGACTTAGTTTCCCATTTATAGGGGCAGTTGCGTTGGGTTAGTGATTTCAGATCTGTGGGCAATGATACATCTAGGGCCTCTGATTTAGAGTGATTTATTTTAAAATTAGATAAAAATCTGAATGTTTGAAATTTCAAATTAAGGTTTGGTATCGAAATGTGTGGCTGTGTAATATAGAAAAGTAAGTCGTCTGCGTATGCAGAAACTTTATAATCTCTGGACCCAATCCGGAAGCCATGAATTGCCGGTTCTGCGTTGACATGTCTTATTAGCGGTTCTAAGGCCAAAATAAAGAGTATTGGTGATAGGGGGCACCCTTGCCTTGTTCCATTTTTCAAATGTAAGGGCGTGGAGAAAGTGTTATTAACCTTCACTTTGGCAATGGGGTCTGCATAGAGTGCTCCTATCCAGCCCATCATGTTGGAGCCAAGGCCTAAGTGGCGACAGGTGGCCTGGAGATAATCCCAGGCCACTCTGTCAAAAGCCTTTTCGGCATCCGTTGACAGAAGTAGCCCTTCTAAATTGTTTTTGCGTGCTTCATGAATCAGATTCAGTGTTTTTATGATGTTGTCTCTGGCTTCCCGGCCCGGCATAAAGCCCACCTGTTCTGGCCCAATGATGAGGTGTAACAGGGGTCTAAGTCTGTTTGCTAATATTTTTGCCAGCAGCTTGACATCCAGATTGAGAAGAAAGATGGGCCTATAGTTGGCACATAAAGTTGGGTCCTTATCCTTTTTGGGGATCACTGTTATGTGTGCAGTTAGAAATTCAGGGGATGGTTTACCGTTTTTGGCGAGGACGTTCAAAGCTTTTGTTAAGGGGGTAGTTAAGGCAGATTCAAACGTTTTAAAGTATTGGGAAGTCAGTCCATCAGGCCCAGGGCTTTTGCCACTTTTCATGGAACTGATAGCTTGTTGTACCTCGTCAGTAGAGATGTCTTTTTCAAGATTAGCAATATCCGACTCGGGTAAATTAGGGAGACCGCTCTGTTGGATATATTGGTAAATGAGAGAGGATCTCGAACCTTTAAGATCTGCTGGGCGTGTTTGCTGTGGTAAATTATATAAATTCTCGTAAAAGGAGCGGAAGGATTCTGCAATGAACCTGGAATCATAAATCTTATTATTTTGTTTGTCTCTCAGGCAGGAGATGGTAGAGGCAGATTGGAGATCCTTGAGGGCTCTAGCAAGATATTTGCCACCCTTATCCCCATGCTCATAGTAAATTGCCCTATTGAAGTAGAGGGCTCTTTTAGTTTTATTGTTGAGAATATTTGCCAACTCTTTTCTAGCATCCGTCAGCTCCCGCCTGAGAGATTCAGCAAGTGAGAGTTTGTGTTGGGTCTCTAGCCGTGTGATTTTGGCAATAAGGTCATTTATTTGTTTTTCCTTCTCTCTTTTTTTCCTTGCTCCATATTTGATAAACTCTCCCCTTATTACGGTTTTATGTGCTTCCCATGTAATTATTGGGGAAACGTCCGCCGTGGAGTTTTCATTGAAATAATTTATTATGGAGTCCGAGATTTTCTCTTTGACTGTAGGATCAGTTAACAGAGAGGGGTTTAATCTCCAGTTAAATATTGGTTTACTGACCTTATCTGTAGCAATTGTTATTGAAACAGGAGCGTGATCAGATAACGCCGCTACCCCAATCTCGGCTTCTGTTAGTTCTGGTATATCTCTTTGAGAAATAAAAAGAAGATCAATCCTGGCGTATTTGTTGTGTGGTGCGGAGAAGTGTGTAAAATCCCTGTCTGTAGGATGTAGCGAGCGCCAAGTGTCTACTAGGGTCAATGATCTCAGTAAGGTCCTAATTTTTTTGATCTTTTTGAATGTCACACTGGATTTACCAGTGGAAGAGTCCTGAAGCGGGTCCAATGGTATATTGAAATCTCCCCCCAGCACTATGCATCCCACTGCAAAACTCTTCAAATCCTCAATGAGCTTAGTGCAGAAGGACACATGGGCCTTATTTGGGAAATAGGCGTTAGCTAAAGTTATCGGACGTCCTTTTAGGGTCCCTGCCAAGAAGATATATCTACCCTCAGGATCCGCGTAATGCTTATCTATAGTAAAGGGGGCAGTTTTACTAATTAAAACGGCGACTCCTTTTGTTTTTGCAAGTGGATTTGACGCGGTGTAAATCGTGGGGAAATGTTTGTCCGTTAATTTTGGTGTTTTGTTCCCATGAAAGTGGGTTTCCTGCACGAAAACAAATTGAGCTCTACTTTTTCTAAGTTCGTTTAGTAACTTCCTCCTTTTTTCGGGGATGTTGAGTCTGTTTGCGTTATATGAGATTATCGTGGGTTGTTTCCCAAGGTGTGAGAAAGCCATTTTCACCAGAGTATTTCGTGTACAACAATGGGGAGAGGGGTGGGAGGGAAGAGGTAAGACAGAAAGCAGAAAGGTAAGGTAAAGAGAATGGGAAAGAAGTAAGACACAAGTCAAGACCTGTTGACTAGAGAAACTCCCTGTCAACTATAACAATAGGCTTTATAATCAGATAAGATATTATAAATATCAACTGTGACAATAGCCTTTCGGGTAGTGTGGAAGGAGCGAAGGTGAATGTCACCGACAGTATCTGAGATCTTATGAATCACGATACATGTCCCGAACCGTGGGGAAGACGGCTCCTTATATAATAGCTGAATCAACTCTATTAATTGTGTTCTGCGGCAGTGGAAAATAGAAAATAAAAAAAAAAAGAAAAAATATAAACCAAAGCAATTATAGTCCGTGTTCACCAAAAAATTAAAACCCTGAAGGGGAGGTCCCAGGCACACAAAAAGGGGAAGGAAAACATAGGCAGCAGTCTTTGAACGTCAGGTACATTCAGTAATAGACCATGTTATTGACATATGAGCTTATGCTTTAATGGTACTCGTGGTGGAAGATCATAATAAAGTGTCTTGCACGTAGATCTACCAGAGTCTCTACAACATGGGCAAGGTAGACTAACATGTCTACTCTAGCAACTGTAGAATAATAGACAGTACCTTGAGGTGGTCATTGCTGGTGAGGTAACTGAGATCTTCCTTTAATGACATGTCCATTTCCTGCTTACCTCTCCTGGATTGTCCAAACACAATATATTTCTGAAGGAGGGCTCTGCAAGTGTACCTCTTGAGTATCAGAAACAACAAAACAAAAAGAAGAGAGAAAGAAAAAAAAAAAAAACGACAAATGCTTGTTAGAGATGTAAGAGTACATGATAACTTCGCAAATCGCCTCTTCGAGGTTGTGGAAGTGCATGGAGACAAGGAGTTAGCAGGCAGCAAGATTCCGTCCCTCAGGTGACCGTGTCTATGCACCAAAGGAACAAGCGTGTGTTCTAATACCCAACCATAGCCAATCTACAAGTTTCAGTCACATCAGTGGCCCTCAGGGAAGTTCCAATATCATGGGCAGTGAGGGTGGTGATAGACAGTGTTAGTAAATCTGGGTCAAACCGTGAGCCATCAGATTTGTGTAGTTATTTGCCAGAAGTGATCCAGCAGCAGTTTCCCTGTGGTAATTTATCAGCCAAGGATCTATTAAACAAGAGAACTATAGGTAAACATAAACGTCCTCTGATCATTAACTAGAGAATATGCTAAATAACTGGTAGTTGCTGCAGGAAAGCATCTTCAATAAGATACATGTATTAAAGAGGTCCAAGACTGCCATCTACTGGGGAAAGTCAAAAGGTGTCCTGAGAAAAAAGTCCCACAATCAAAGTTAAAATTCAAATGGTGACAATATTCCTGATTAAAGCACATCTACGCTTTATTTGTAGTTCCTGGATCTCGGGGTTTTAGGAGGCGATGAAGACTGAATGTGAGGACTTTTGGTTTTGGTCTTTCTCCCTTCTTTGGTGGAGGGTGATCTGTAACTAGAGGACGGTCCCTCTCGAGCCAAGTGGTTGTTTGGTGAGGCTGGCAACAAGAATTCTGCATACCAGTCTGGGAGGTCAATGGGGCCCAGCTGAAGATTGGTACAAAAAGAGGGAAGATCCTCTGGGGTACGCAGATAAAATTGTTTGCCGCGGAAAGTAGCTTGAACAGCGAAGGGGTATTTCCATCTATATGGAATATTTTTATCTTTCAGTGCTTCCAGAATTGGTCTCACTGCCCTCCTGTTCTTCAAAGTGATTGGTGACAAATCTTGAAATAATAAAACTTGTGCCTCATTGAACAGGATTTTATCACTTTGTCTAGATTTTGTGAGTATTTCTTCCTTCAACATGTGACTTGTTAGGCAGCAGATCACATCCCTGGGTGGCATAGAATCGGCAGGTTTCTGTCTTAAGGCTCTGTGGGCTCTGTCCATCTCTATTGGGGATTCCTGCGGTCTCTCCAATAAATTATTGAATATGGAGGTTAGGGCAGAACGAATATTATTTCCATCTACAGATTCTGGAAGACCTCTCACCCTGATGTTATTCCTTCTACCACGATTATCAAGGTCTTCCAGATGTCTATTCATTTCAATCAGATGGTTTGAATGGGTGCTCGTGATGGCCTCTAGTCTGTCTATAGCCTTGTCCCTCTGCCTGCCCGCCTTCTCCACCCCTGCCATCTGTTCTTTGAGACTGACTATGTCTGCCTTAAGATCGGTGATCGCAGCAGCAAACGATCCCTTTATGTCAGCGGCTATAGCAGTCATGTCATTAAATGTCAATTGTCTATCAGCAGATGGTGGCTCACTTACTGTGTCCTCCGAAGCTGCCAGTGATTCAGTTTCAAAGTCCTCCTCCATCTCTTGTGACAGTCTCCTCGCCATCTTGGATCCTGTAATGTGCTTTTTCAGCTGTGCCTGTGTCCTGAAGATTTCGGCAATCACCTTGCCGTTTGAGGTCCTGGAGTTCCTCAAAATCTTGCCTTGGGAGTTTGGTTTATTGATTCTGCCCATATTCGGCAAGAATCGATGCTCATGAGGCCGCAGAATGTGCAGAAGGAGCCGCTTCAGGTCCGGAGCTCCGCTCTCAGGCAGCCATCCACGTTGCGCGCCAAGCCACGCCCCTCACTAAAGTTATGCTGTAAAACAAGTGAAACATAGCAGAAAACAGGAAAGATTAGGACATGTGGGGAGGCATCCTTAATCGCCACAGATCCCAGCAGTTCTCCAGAATAAAGGAAGTGATTTCAGACAAAGAGTGCGTACAGATCCTAGCTTAGGATGCAAACCCTTTTTTGCTTTTGGCACCATGACATGGTCTGAATGAAAAATGATGTGACCTTTCCCATTCAGGAATAAAGGCAAGAACTTTCTAGACAAGCTTTGCCAGAGCCGCCTGAAGGTCTTTTCATCTTTTCAGAGATTATGGTAGATCTGACAACCTAAAGCAGCAAGTCTGACAACCTAAAGAGATTGAAATCTTAGCTAGTAGCGCAGGATTCTACATCTACAACCCAAGCCTTGAAAGGTTTTGGGTGCAGGTAGTCTCAAAAGCCAAACGTCCCCCCTAATTGATGGAAACCTGGTCATAGATTTGGAAAAAAATCTTACCTTAAACTCTAGCAGACCTCTGACCAATATTCTTGAACTATGAGAACCTTAGGAGGTCTGGATCCTAAGTGTAGCAGCCTGCAGCAATAATCAATAGCTAAGGCTGAACCTCTTCCCCTGGTTCACTAGTGATGAGCCAAACTTACCTGAGTTTAGCTAGAGCATGGTTCAGCAAACATGGCTAAAGTTTGGGTGCTGAATCCTAGCCTAATCACAGTCAATTGGAAGTGAATATTAAAAAACAGTATTGGCCATTTTCTAAGTTAATGGGCAATGGTCTGTCAAACAAATGGCATGGGGGGCTGTGTACTGTCTCAGAGAACATGCACCAAAGTTTGCCTGGGAGCAGCAATATTAGTAAGTTTAAAGTGAAATTTTAAAACATCAATAAATAGCATGCTTAGGGAATGTCCTGACCCTGCCAGTGAAGTGGCATATCTGTGCAACATATACAACATATTGCAGCAAAAAAGCTGATATTTACAAATAAAAAAGTGTGCTCAAGTTGTCAGCAAAATGACAGCTCGCAGACACTTATTTGTGTTTGTAAACAAAGCAATTGGGGACTCTTCTATTTCACCTACAGTAAACGAGGATCTGGTATAGATGTTAGCGGGGCCACATTAAAAAATTCCATGAAATTCCCCCAATTCATACCAGGTCCTTCGGGTCTGAAACAAAATGTAAAGGGGACCCCATACAAAAAAAACAGCATGAGCCCCCCCCCCAAATTATATGCCAAACCCTTGAGTTTTGTATGGATTTCAAAAAGGAAATCCATGTACAATTTAAGAAAACAAAGTGTGGGGTCCCCCTAAAAAATAATTATACGAGATCCTTATCTGAGCATGCAACCTGGCAGGCTGGGAAAGGGGGTGGGTTTAAATTAATATGCATCTCGCTCTCCTTAACTATACTAGGCCATATGCTCTGAACATGGGGAGTACTTCCAAGGCAGGGACCTACCCTGGCAAACCACCTTGTCTCTATACTGATGAGGACAAGAGAATCGCCCCCACAACCCTGGCTCAGTGGTTATGGGGGTCTTTGGGTGGGGACTTATCACAACCAGGAAGCCCCCTTTAACAATAAGAGCCCCAGATACCACCCACCCCCATTTGAATGAAAAGGGATGCATAGTACCTCTACTCATTCACAAAGATGTGAACAGTAACGAAAAAAGGGACAAATCCTTTAATTAAATAAAAAAAAAAAAGTCTCCCTGGTGACATCATTGACCATGTATAGGCATTGCCATGTTGATATACCCTTTGCTTATTAACATGGGGAAGTATCTGGGGGATTCCTTATGGTTAAGGGAGGCTTCTAGATTTTAATAAGCTCCCCAATCACAGGCCTCCACAACCAGCAGGCCAGAGTTGTGGGAAAACTTTGTTCTGCAATTTTGCCCACAGAGAATTGTAAATGTATAGAGCCAGATGCCTTAAGCTGATCCTGGCTCTTAAAGGGGGACACGTGCAGTGAGACCTTTTATAATTTAAAGGTCCATAAAATAAAGTGAGTGGCCATCCTTTATCTTCTGGTGGGGGAATTCTTTTTATTCGCACAGCGGGACTTTTTGGTGGAGTTTTTGTGAACATTAAATATTTTGTTCATTTCACAAGTACAGTGCAGATACCATCTTGACATTGTTGCAGACCACACTATTCAGTGTGAGAAGGTTACATGCAAACAGTAGATACTTTGCATGTCGATATGCCAGATCCTTGTCTAACTTTTGGTTTAGGCACCACAATGCACTTTATATTATATGTATGATAGCGAGGAAGACGATAATAGCTCCTGTAGCTTTTTAGAGATTTTTGCTGTACTTTAAACTCTACATATGTTGCACCAAGTACTGATGACTTGAAAATACAGCTCAGAGATAGCCTGGTTAGAAAATGTGTTGGGGCTCAGTGTTGCCCCATTATAGTAAATACTTTGCATATATTTATGAAATATTTACCAGGCAAGAGATAGCACCACGTGTAGATGAATGTTTTGTTGGCAGGCAAGCTAATTACAAAGAGTATATTTATATTTCTTATCCAGAAATGCTATTTTCCCTCAATAACTATCCTGAAGGAAAAATATATAGATTGCCTACTGGTTGGGGTCAGGCTGACAATGCATAGCATACAGTACATATAGCTATATTTCAGCTTGGCTGTCCTATCCCTCCCCCTACATCATCTGCAGCAGATCTTGAAAGTACTTTGTCACCAGTCATTGTGGAGAAAAATCAGATAATGATAATGTAGTTTTAATTCTCTATTGGATTTATGAGAAATATGCCTTTTTAACAGTCACAGTGCTTCTTCCAGAGAATAGTGTTATTGCATGTCATATGCTGTAAAGACTGCAAATCCATGTGTAGCACCACCCCCGCAGGAGCTGCTGATTAGATTATTGGGTCTACGTCCTGCCTACCAACCCCTGAAATTGGCTCGAACCCTCCCTAGGCACAACTGACACGAAATGGGACTATAATACCAAATGGCTACAGGAGAACACAATTCAGGATATATCACCCCAATAAGTAATAATAACTTGTTACCTTTCTTCAGCCGCAGTCCCTCTGGGTGACACAAGGTGCAACACACAGACTTTTGCTTAACCAAAGTAGCTTTACTGAGAGTTAAAGTACAAGTTGACTCCAAAAGACATCACAAGAGTCAACTAAGAAAGATAAAGTTATTGACACAATAATAAACAATATGATTAAGATAGCTATTTTTGTATCCTTATGCAACTAAAAGATAACTCATAAGCTTTCTTTTACCCAATTCAGGCTATACTTTACACGCGTCTAGTCTCTTGTATCAGGTAGGCAGAACCTATTTGAATCCCACACACAGTTCCTTCCTTTTGGTTTGGAATCTTCGCTAGCAATCGTTGCTGCACAAGCTATTTGTAATCCAAAAGTAAGGATATATAGTCAAAAAGGGTGAGAAAAAAAAGGTTACAATCACCCGCAATGTTACTGCGTAATTGGGCGTATGAATCTTCTTAGTGGTGCATATATAGGCCCCTGACACCTTATGTACTTGTGTTTAAATGCTTAGTCTCCTGGAAGGTGCACTAAGCCGCTGAGTGTACTGCGTACTATCTGCAGTATAGTTAGCACCGGCTAAAGTTACTTTCTTCCAAGCGAGAATCAGATTTGGGCATGTGCCCTGCTCACCAAATGGCCTCTTTCTTCAGGAGCTCTCCACCTCCGATTTCTGTCACCAGCCGCGCTTGTGGTTAGATGTGGGCAACACCAGTCTCTGCAGAGCATCAATGGGTTCTCTGGGAAGGCTCCTTTACTGAAGATGGAATGCTTCCACTCAGTCACTTCAGGCCCAGGCTTCAGGCCTAGTCCGCAGCATCAGCCCACAGCACTTGCTTCCTTCTATATGTTCTGTGAGGAGACAAGAGACAGAGCCTGGCTCCTCCCTTCCTTTATAAAGCCTCCCCCAAAAGGCTGTGCGGTGAAGCAATGCACCCTGGTATTCCAACTGAATTGTGGGTATCGTAGTATCTGATGAAAATCACCAAGCTGCAGTGTGGCAGTTTGGCCACTAGAAACTTCTGATGAAAATCAACAAGCTGCAGTGTGGCAGTTTGGCCACTAGATGGAGCCGAGTTCCTTCAAAATATTATACAGTCTACTAATGAACAATTGTAAATGGGAGGATGCCCGCTACACATGCAAGGATGGAAATGGCACAGCCTTTTCTGAAAAAGGTATAGTGGTCCTCATGCATAGCAATCCAAATTCTCTACAATATTGTCGCAAGAAATTGTAATCAGTCTCATACTGTAAGAATTTGTGTTGTCAGTTCTACTTATCCCAGAAGTTGCTCTGCTTTGGATTACATTTTTGGTGAAATGTTGTCATGGCTTTTCTTGTTCAGCCCCAAACTGCTGCATTTACATAACCACCTAACTGAAAATAAGACATGTCCTATTGTACTAGAGAAAATATAAAGAAACCATGGCATTAAGTCTTCTTTGACCACCATTGTCCATCTGCTATCCAGTTTTGCAATAGGCATCAGAACAACATTAAAGTGTTACTAAACCCAGGAGCCTGCATTCACTATATCTGGTCTCCCACAGTACACAGAACATGGAAATGCCAATATTTAAGTAAATATAAACTTCTAAATACTCATCGGCAGTATATAACAGTCTTGGGGCATCTATCAGTGTCCAGCCAAACACTGCTTAAAGCTTGTAGAAGGATTTGTATTCTCCTTTGACTGTCTTATGAGGCTGCATGACCCCTGATCTTCTGTCTGGACAATGCTGATTGGCCCTGTGCTGATCACATGCACCCTCCCCCTCTAGCAATACACACCAAACTGAGCATGTGTCCCTATCAGAAGATGGGTTGGAGACTGTGGAAGTAGGGAAGGATCAGAGAAGACAGGATCAAAGAGCCTTTTTATACAATGTGCAGGATTAACCCCTTGGGTTCCACAGTGTGTATAAAAATCATGCTTTACTGCATATACACACTGATTTTACTATTGTGGGTTTAGTAACACTTTAACTGTCCCCACCAATAAAGACAGTTGTTTGAGCATTAACACTTTCTTCCTTAACTGTGTGTAGTTCTTTAGTGTCCAAGAGCTTCAAATGTTTTGAATGCCATCACCTCTTCCTAATCTTCTATAATCTGCCTTGAGTAACCATCACCATAGCTGCTTTCCCTTTCAGCAGAATTACAGCTAGTAGCAAAACTGGGATGTAGTGGAGACTACAGTATGATGAAGATAAACATGTACTTAGAAGAATTGTGTGTGGAAAGTGTAAGATAAATTGGCACCTCAGTTCAAAGTCAAAGTATGAAATTTATCAAACTGCTGTAACTGTACAAGACAAATAAGCTCTCCAGTTGATGATGTCAGGAACTTGGCTGTGATGAATGAGGCTGTGACTTTGAACAAGTTTGGGAGCTTTCTTCTCACTGTTGCCATGTTTCCAGCTGCTAGAGGTACTTTTGTTGCAGCCCTCAAAATCATTTATTGTGACTGTGTGAGTTACTGGATTGTCCTTTCTCAGAGTAACTTCTACTGGCACTTAAAGCGGAGTTCCACCCAAGTTTATTTATTTTTTAACCTAAAAATACAACCAGAACAGTCAGGGCTAGTGCATTTAAACAACAATAGCCTCTGAACTGTCCCCTGTTTAGTGTACCTGTAAGAAGAATTACTTACCTTGTAAAGTTCTTGTCCAGCACTGCCATCTGCGGTGTGGGCAGTTGAAGCCGCTGTGTCCCTCTTCCTGGATTTCGGAGTCCCAGAATGCCATGCCTCGTCACATCCGGTTCAGGCGCGTCATTCCACAGCCGGATTCCTTGTCATTGCGCATGCCCAGAAGCTGTTCTCGTGCCTGCCCCGGAACCGACGAGGCGTATTGACTCCCAGGATTGATGACACTCATCTCCCAGTAGTCAATACAAAGCAGGACATTATGTCGGCGGCCGCAGCCACATAAGGAGGAAGTGGTAGGAAGGTAAGTTAATTTTCTTTAAAAATAACGTAAGTGAAACAAAAAAAAAAATTATCCAATTCCTTTTTAGAATGTTTTAATGTTATTGATGGTGTTAAATTCAAAATTAGGGTGGAACTCCACTTTAAGCTTAGTGGACAATTATTTGACACTGAAAGGAAATTGTTTGTCCCCATATGCTAGAAGATGAGATACATGTGTGGAATAGACCATTGTGTTTTTCTGTTAACAATTTTGGTAAAAATAATATTACATACATTGTGCTTGTCATCTGATTTCAACAGTTCAATAATGGACAGCCAACAGTCAGCCAAAGCAGCATATAAAAATATACATGCGTTTATGTAGTCTGAAGAAAAATATTTGAATAATGGATTATTTTTTCCATCAAAAGTGTTTATTGAAGTTCAAGAAAAAAAAGGGGGTTACAAACATTGCTCCAATGAGAGCGGGAATATGTAACACAAAGAACTGAGTTGTAACAGTAACAAGTTGTACAGTAAGGTATCAGAGAGAGATATCCATATCACAGAACACATATATTATCAGTATAAACATCAGTCAATGTATGGATAAGGGCTCACTTGCAGAGGAGTAGAGCAGCCCGACCCGCCCATAGGGTTGATCACGATCGGGGTCTCCAGTACACAAGGGCACAAAGGGTAGAAAAGGTGGGGGATGAGAGAAAGTAGGGAAAAAGTACAGGGGAACTAGAAAGAGGCAAAGAAGGAGATGAGGAAGGAGGTAGGAAGGAGTGGGGAGAAGCAAGCCAGACGTATGCCCTGGTCCCCCCCTCACCCGGGCTGTCTGGCCCCCCCAACCATGCAGGTCATCCCAACCTATGCAATCGGGACAGTCTCCATCGCCTCCGCATACGCTAGTGAGGATTTGAAGGCAGACCAATGAATAATGGATTCTTACGTGCTCAACATCATTTAAAAACCCAAAGAACTTTTAAAAATCCTATCTCTAAAACCTTTACCTTCTAAATTCTGGACTCAGATCAAAAATAGAAATGAAAATCAACCTCATCTGACACCTGTTTACTTGTGCGTATCCATATCAACAGTATGAACAACTGACAAGAGACCATTACCTGGTTGTAAGGCCAGCTATCTAAATATACTGTTTCCAATGAGAAAGTAGAGGCTTCTGAATTGTTAATACAAATTTTAAGGAGGGGTGGAGGAGCGAACAGGCTTACTAAAGGACTCTGCAATACTATTCTTACCTTAAATGTATTTACCTAAACCATGAGAATGGGGGGCAATAATATCTAGTGAGTTACCATCCGATGGGAGTGGGAAGTTTCAACACACAATGTTGTTGGAGTTTTGTGGTGATTTAAATTTAATTGGTTTCACTGGACTTACTATTCTATGGATTCTTTTTGACTTCTTTGGATCACTTATTTTTATTTTTCAATAGAGGGACTATTTATTGGACAATTATACCATCCCTTATTTATCTATGTTTTGTATATTTTTCAAATGTATAATTTACTCTTTTTTATACAGACACCAAGTTTGGAAGTTGTTTAATATTTGAATTACTAATTTTATTATTTTAGTGTTTTTTGCGCTACTGGTGATACACATATGCATGGTTTCAAATGTCAGTATTTCACTATTTTTTTGATTTTTTAAATTTTAAGGACCATGTCCTTTTTTGTTTTTAAATTTGAATGTTGAACTTTCTAGAGTATATTATTGCGCATGCTCTACAAAGAGTTCATTGATATAAAAAAAATAACCCAACTCACATTGTCTGCTGCACTATGATTGAACAAAGCTCCAAGATAAACATCAGAAATCAGATTTTGCACTTATTCTATATGTTCTTGTTGTGTAATCTGAAATTTGGAATCAGATAAAAAGCTAACAGAGATACCTCGATTAAATCTGTGGGTTGATTTACTAAAACTGGAGAGTGCAACATCTGGTGCAGCTCTTCATAGAAACCAATCAGCTTTTGTGTTTTAATGCCAAAGTTTATTTGAACAAGATGAAGTTAGAAGCTGATTGGCTACCATGCACAGTTGCACCAGATGTTACACTCTCCAGTTTTAGTAAATCAATCCCTGTGTTTTTAATGGTTAGCAAAAATAAAAAGCTACAATATTTTGCAATATATCGCTAATATATATACAGTGTACTACCGTGAGTAATTCCAACCATCAGTATGATAACAGAAATTGTTTCTGACCATAAATCCTGAACAGGAAAGCTGCTCTGGGCTGTTAGTGTACTGCATAGGAAGAATTGAACTAAATGAGGGACAGGCCTGTCTGTGGCATATTGTTTACAGTCTGTCCTTCTTTGGGATAAACACAAGGGAATCCCACTTCATCATAAAACACTGGGAAAGAGAAACAGTTTCTAACAAATTCAAACATTCATACTGATGAGCACACAAGGTCAGTTGAGCCACTTTACCATCAGTTCCTATGTATTTTTAGTAAACTTATGCTGGCTACAAGGAATGCAACAACTGTTTTACAAAAGTAGAACACAGAAAGGTGTGCAGCACCGTGTGATGCAATTTAAAATGTAGGTCATAGATTAAATAGCTATGAAAAAAATAGAATGAAGTCTTGCAGATACATTAGGGTGTATTTACAGACAAAAATAGAGTTATATTGCACTTATTTTCCCCAGAGCTTAGTAAATCTGTAAAAGCTCTGCTAATTTCCATCATCCGATCATGTGCAAGCAAAAATATTTTTTTCTTATTTTTCTTGTATCTGGGTATTCTTTGCAAAATTAAGCTTCACAATATTCACTAGGCTAAAGGGCAAAGGAGTGCAACTGCATCTGCAAAAAGCACAGTCTATTTGACTTTAGAAAATCCAACCTTTTGTAGTTTACATGCACAGTGTTTTTTGCTTTTTATGTTAATTGTGCTTTTTTTTCAGTATTCAGGTGCTTTTCTTTACTTCTGATTTTTGTTTAATTTAGAATTGCAAAATAATTAAACTTCAGTCTTTAGGTAGGGGTGTAACTTATTTACAGAAATATACTGTGTATTGTATGAGGAATTCGGACAAAATCAACCAAAAGTTTTGGCCTTTATGATTTTCTTTTTTAAACACAGCAGATTGGTCTTTTTTTTACTATGCTGGTAAACATAAAATCAATTCAGTATAGGTTGCAGACATGTGTTTTGTGAACAATGGCCTTCTCCATAAAAACCTGCATGTAGTATTTTTGGCAAATATTGCTCTTCCTGAAGACTCTGTGACAGATAGAAAGTAGTAGAGTGAATTGATTTGGGTTAATTTATAGGAGGCTCCATGAACCCAGCCTGCAATCCACAAATGCCAAACCTCGCTTCTAAAGCCCACTAAAGCTGAACTATAATGTTTTTTGGCCATGTGCCCAAAAAACCCAATATTTTTTACTTTCTGCTATAAAATATACCCAAGAACAAAAATGTAAACAAAACTTTCTTTATAAATTTTGGCCAAAATGTATTCGCAACATGTTTTTGATAAAACAAATCCTAATAATGTATATTGAATGGTTTTAGGGAAAGTTATAGCATCTACAAACTATAGCGATAGTGCAGCGGTCAATCCAACACTAACTGACACTGGGGAGAAACTGGCTAACAGCCACTGACATCACCAGTGACATTAATACAATGATCAGTGAAAATACTATACACTGTCACTGTACCAATGTCACTGGTTGAAAAGGGCAATCAAGGGGTTAAAAGTGTGCCTATCTATGTGTAATGTATATAAAGCGTGCTGCTTTTCACTAATGATTTCTCCGTGCTTTGCAGGGATGAGAAACTGACAGGTCGCCGACTCTGTACAGAGCTCTGTGTTCTTTACCGGCCATCCACAGTGGCATCGTTGGCAAAAACTGGGGGTGTTTCCCCTTAAAATCCACACCAGACACTTATCCACTAAATAAGGGTTTTGTTTATATTTTAAGGGGGAGGTTGCTTTTTTCAGAAAGGGACATTGTTTACATAATGTACTGTTCTTTTAAGAAAAAAAAATGGCATGGAGTCTGTGTATGCATACAGCCTGGCTGGCCAGGAAAGGAGGGCAGAAATTGCACGCCCTCTTTCCTAAACTATATTAGGCCACATGTCCTGAACCATACAAGGCCACATACTCCTTTCCCTAACAGGGCACCCCACATTGAACAAGTATAGGGTACATAACACCCCACGGAAAAAAAAAATGAATTAATAAAGGCACAGCCACCATTGTAAAATCCTTTATTAAATTATTCTAATAAACATTTTCTTCCAAAATCCAATGTCAATCATAATGAACTATTGATAGTATTGGTCTCTCACGCTAATAAAATTAATAAAATGCTAATATGTGACAATCTTCTTAGAACTGCTGTAACTTATAATATAATAAATTTACCAAATTAGTGCAATAAATCAAATGATATACACCAAGTTGTGCAAAATTATTGATAGATGTAAAAATATATGTGACAAATCAGTAATCATATAAAAAATTAATAATATAGCTGTGCAAGATTCGCATATGAACAAACTTCAAATATTGAACACAAACTGTGAACATAACATTAAAGCCCCAATTAATACTATAGCTGTGCAAGATTTGCATATGAACAAACTCCAGATAATGAACACTGTGAACATAACTTAATAAAAATTTGGCGAAGGCGCCTAGCCCTAATAAAGAGATATTAAAACCTGCTGCCCTTTAAATTGTTGAAAACAAATAAATAGGTATAGATAATTAGTAAAAAGGCGCTGGTGCTCTTTTGGGATATTAAAAAATATTTTTCATACAAAACATAAATAGTGTATAAAAACAATATATATATATAGATAGTCAATAGTAAAGTGCAGGTGCTATCCTTTACTTAAGCAAGGAAATTAAATTATTCAAGTGCTTGCTAGTGTATTCACATAATACATTAATATACCATAATAGTGCATATAAAATCAATAAATCCAATTAGTAAAGTGCAAGTGCTATCCTTTACTTGTGCAAAAAAATAGCTTATCCAAGTGCTTGTTAGTGCATACACATAATAAATTTATATAGCATACAATAAATATATGTGCCCACTAGTATCGTGCTCAAACAAGTGATAAAAAGTGCTTAAATGATAAAATAGTCCAAGACAATTCATGCAAAAAATTGCTGTGCAGGTTTAATTGCTTGGATCTGTAGTGCTCCAGGTGGTGGGGTGTGTCACTCGTTGCCTCTTACCAAAATTAAGCAGGTCGCAAGGACCCCCAACGCCTGTGATCCCTTTATCTAGGTGGATCAGACCTCTTAATCGACTCCTTTTTTCCGAGTATCCTGCTCCTTTTCTTTTTGTGCGTTACTCGTACATGAATCAGTACATTCCGCATGTATAAAGACACACAAAAATGCCAAAAATAGTTTAATATTGTTTGCTTTAATGAAATATATAAAAAAACATATAGTTGGCTTCTTACATTTCGGTGTGCCCTCCTGGCACTGGGCAATTGGGCAGAAAGTGGCTTGCGGGTATTAGGATGACACCTTATCCGAGGATCTGCAGCTCCCTCCCGTGTCTCCTGTTTCCCTGCTCACTTGCGGCGGTCGCAGCGTCCCAGCCTATGCTCCAAAACTGCCTGTACTTCCTACTTCCGGGTTTAGCAGAGACCACAATGCATTTCGCGATGCTTGCTTGTGAACATAACGTTAAAGTCCCATAATGTGCTCAAAGCGACCACACTGCCTAAAAGTGGGCAGAGTCTCTATATAGTGTAATCAAAGTTCCAAAATGATTAAACAAATAAATAACAAGTGCTCCTGCTAGTGGCCAATAATCCTGGAATGGTGATCATTTCAGTCTTTGAAATCCTAATTGGACTCTCCAGGTGTGGTTCCCGAGAATCAAACAACAATCACCTTATTACACCACCACCAATGTGCACACCAACTCACACCAACCAATGTGCACACCAACCAATGTGCACACAGTATCAGTAATTCTCTCCCTCTGAGCTCATTACAACCGGGAGAGAATTACCAATACTGTAATTCGCAAAGCGCCTTTGCCCATACCATGAGAATGGGGGGCAACTGTCTCTGGTAAGGAACCGTGAAACAAGCCAGTGAAGGGAATTATGTGTGGCCCATAGGTAATGTCTGGATGTCAGACCTAGTTTGACAATACAAAGATAGTCAGACCAAAAGGGAACTCCAGACTATCTGGTTGTTTACAACGTACAGTGGGTACGGAAAGTATTCAGACCCCCTTAAATTTTTCACTCTTTGTTATATTGCAGCCATTTGCTAAAATCATTTAAGTTCATTCTTCTTCCTCATGGATGTACACATAGCACCCCATACTGACAGAAAAACACAGAATTGTTGACATTGTTGCAGATTTATTAAAAAAGAAATACTGAAATATCACATGGTCCTAAGTATTCAGACCCTTTGCTGTGACACTCATATATTTAACTCAGGTGCTTTCCATTTCTTCTGATCATCCTTGAGATGGTTCTACACCTTCATTTGAGTCCAGCTGTGTTTGATTATACTGATTGGACTTGATTAGGAAAGCCACACACCTGTCTATATAAGACCTTCCAGATCACAATGCATGTCAGAGCAAATGAGAATCATGAGGTCAAAGGAACTGCCTGAAGAGCTCAGAGACAGAATTGTGGCAAGGCACAGATCTGGCCAAGGTTACAAAAAGATTTCTGCTGCACTTAAGGTTCCTAAGAGCACAGTGGCCTCCATAATCCTCAAATGGAAGACGTTTGGGATGACCAGAACCCTTCCTAGAGCTGGCCGTCCGGCCAAACTGAGCTATCGGGGGAGAAGAGCCTTGGTGAGAGAGTTAAAGAAGAACCCAAAGATCACTGTGGCTGAGCTCCAGAGATGCAGTCAGGAGATGGGAGAAAGTTGTAGAAAGTCAACCATCACTGCAGCCCTCCACCAGTCGGGGCTTTATGGCAGAGTGGCCCGACGGAAGCCTCTCCTCAGTGTAAGACACATGAAAGCCCGCATGGAGTTTGCTAAAAAAACACCTGAAGGACTCCAAGATGGTGAGAAATAAGATTCTCTGGTCTGATGAGACCAAAATAGAACTTTTTGGCCTTAATTCTAAGCGGTATGTGTGGAGAAAACCAGGCACTGCTCATCACCTGTCCAATACAGTCCCAACAGTGAAGCATGGTGGTGGCAGCATCATGCTGTGGGGGTGTTTTTCAGCTGCAGGGACAGGACGACTGGTTGCAATCGAGGGAAAGATGAATGCGGCCAAGTACAGGGATATCCTGGACAAAAACCTTCTCCAGAGTGCTCTGGACCTCAGACTGGGCCGAAGGTTTACCTTCCAACAAGACAATGACCCTAAGCACACAGCTAAAATAATGAAGGAGTGGCTTCACAACAACTCCGTGACTGTTCTTGAATGGCCCAGCCAGAGCCCTGACTTAAACCCAATTGAGCATCTCTGGAGGGACCTAAAAATGGCTGTCCACCAACGTTTACCATCCAACCTGACAGAACTGGAGAGGATCTGCAAGGAGGAATGGCAGAGGATCCCCAAATCCAGGTGTGAAAGACTTGTTGCATCTTTCCCAAAAAGACTCCTGGCTGTATTAGATCAAAAGGGGGCTTCTACTAAATACTGAGCAAAGGGTCTGAATACTTAGGACCATGTGATATTTCAGTTTTTTTCTTTTTTAATAAATCTGCAACAATGTCAACAATTCTGTGTTTTTCTGTCAGTATGGGGTGCTATGTGTACATTCATGAGGAAGAAGAATCAACTTAAATGATTTTAGCAAATGGCTGCAATATAACAAAGAGTGAAAAATTTAAGGGGGTCTGAATACTTTCCGTACCCACTGTACATTGCTCGAAGCAACATATATTCAGTGTATGTAATAGGTATCAAACAATGCACAAACAAAGTGCCTAATAATAATGATTTTGATATGACCCAGTAAATAAAGTGTGTTTTTTGTAGCATACTTTGCTTGAGCCATGTAAGAGTATGTGATTTGACATGTGCAATTCATTTTGGTGCAAATGTAAATTTGAATGAATTGTTGGTTATTCGGAGATTCGGATGTATCCGAATCTCTGAATGAAATGGTAATGAATTAATTTAGTTGAAATTTGTTTCATTTCATTTCGCTTATTCGTTTTCTAATTAATTCAAAATTTTGGAACAATTCTAATTCAGATCAGTCGAAAAATGATTGACTGATTAAAATTCTGTGTTAGGAATAATGGGTTGTTAAGGAGCGAACCGAGAAGCCAACCAATGCGCGCTTAACAACAGATGACTCATTAGCTACCAGCGGGCTTCCCCACTGAGGGCTGAATAGTAAACAAAATAATTCCAGCAATAGAAAATTTGAGCCCCCCCCCCAAATCCATACCAGACTCTTATCCTAGCATGCAGGAAAGGAGGGGGGACGGACGAGCGAGTGTCACCCTTCCTGAACCATACTAGGCCACATGCCCTCAACATGGGGGGTGTTTTGGAGAAGGGGGTTCTGCCAAAAACATTTCTCACATTTAGACAGTTAAAAACAAGCAGTATGAAATAACAGAGTAACAGGTTCTCACAGCATTCAGATCATGTAATGGTACATACTACCTGGCTCCCCCTTTATGCTTTACATCACTCTCCCACGTGGCTTCTTCAGAAGGTGACGCCTTCTGAAGAAGCCACGTGGGAGAGTGGTGTAATGTGTAAAGGGGGAACCAGGTGGGCATGTATCATTACTGGATCTGGATGCTGTGAGTCCCTGTTACTCTGTTATATCATACTGCTTGTTTTTACCTGAATAAATGCAAGTGCATTTCCCTAAGCTTGGCTGGTATTCTCTCATGCATTTTAACCATGATACTTGGAGATTGTTTCCTTTATTCTGAGAGTTCTGTGCAGTCATTCCAGTTGGAGAAGTTCTATCATCATAGGAGGAAGTGAGCAGAGGACCCACTATCTGGTGTATAGCAGTGGTCCTCAACTCCGGTCCACTGGGCCCACTAACAAGCCAGGTTTGCAAGATAACTAAATTACGTCACAGGTAATATCATTTGCTGCTCAGGGATTGTAGTATTCTAGTCTACATCTCCCCAAGGTAATACTTAAAATCTGGCCTGTTAGTGGGCCCCGAGGACCAGAGTTGAGGACCACTGGTGTACAGGATTGATTAGCATTATGCTGATGCACTAGAGCACTTTATGTTTGGACTGTTAGGACTTTATTTATTTACCTAATATGGGTTTATGTGTTTTTCAATGTAATGTTGCAGCAGTGTCTCGGCCTGCCTGGGATACCCATCCTTATTGGCTGAGACAGCAGCGCAGCGCCATTGGCTCCCGCTGCTGTCAATAAAAGTCAGTCAACCAATGAGGGAAGAAAGGGGGCAGGGCCGGGCTGTGGCTCTGTGTCTGAATGGACACAGAAGCTTTGGCTTGGCTCGGGTGCCCCCATAGCAAGCTGCTTGCTGTGGGGGCACTCAACAGGAGAGAGGGGCCAGAAGCACCTAAGAGGGACCCAAGAAGAGGAGGATCTTGGCTGCTCTGTGCAAAACCATTAAACAGGGCAGGTAAGTATAACATAATTGTTATTTTTACCAAAAAAAAAAAAAAAAAGAAAATTGAGACTTTACAATTACTTTAAGATCTCTATGGATACATTTCAGCTGGTTTGGTTACAACATGATGCTTAAAATATGTCTACCATAAATATAGTTAAAGTATATCTAAAGCCTAAAGTGTTTTATTTTGGAAAGAGTTCTCAACACTGACATGTTTTAATTGCTTTCTGTGTCAACTTCAAGAAGATTTACCCTTTCTATTTGCCCTGATGACCATTGTCACTGTGATAACTTATTAAAAGAGGATTTCCCTGCACTTTGGATAGATATCCCCATACTCCCTGATGTGTCTAGGTGACAGAAAATAAAGGAAGGTCTCCCGAATGGGAGACAGACCGCATACCATTTTGGCTTCAGATGTACTTTAGTATTCCTTTAACCCCTTTAATAAGCTATAAGAAAATTCAAAACCATTATTTTTCTTATCTTGTGGTTTTCTTTTGGCCAGAAAAGTTAAATGATAATTGGTTTCTTGTGGTATTTTAAGCTTTTCATCTAAAAGTGTTTGTTACCCTAAAAGAAAAAAAAATAGATCCTGTTCCTTTAAAGCATGTCACACAGCTTGTGCTGTGTAACTTGTCCCCCTGTATCACCTGAAAAACCTGGCTGATTCTACCTTTCCCCCTGTAAACTGACCACGGTTTATGATGACTGCTGAGCCCTGACACCGTGATCAGTTTACGTGCCTCTGTCAGCCACAGCTCTCCTGTCTCTCCTCTGTCCACTCCTCCGTCCTCTCCCCCCTCCCTTCCTGCCTGTCAGCTCCCCAATTCTGCCCTCTTGCTGTAAAAATGACTGTATTTGCTTTCTATAGTTCCCTCTGTTAGATAAAATCAAGCTCTCCAGTGTATGTGATTTATAAAAATAATAATAATACTAATACATTATTTTTGAGTGCTGCTACCAGCGGGCAGTCACGTGAGTGTCGAGCAGCCCTCGCAAATAAGGTATTAGGTAGCATATTTTTATAAATCACTTATACTGGGAAGCTTAATGTTATCTAACAGATGGAAGAGAAAAACAGTAAGAACGTGGCTTGAAAAACACTTTAAGGTTTAAATTTTCTGCAGCCCTTCCAGAGTTTGCAGTCAAAATCTGGCGATCCTTTTTCATTGTTTTTGCATTGTACCATAAACTATGGATTGCATTGTACATAATCCATAAACAGTTTTGAACTATGTGTTCATATTTTTATTCTCTGTTTCTTTGGAATGAGATTAAGATTAACCTGTTGATAAATTCATAGAGAAATTATGGAGTTGGGATTTTCCACGGACAGATGAATTTTGGGCAAATGGTAAAATAATTTAGACTCCCACCCAAAATGTCCTGTGCACTTTTTAATCCTGGCCATCAGACTCACAACAACTATAATAAGGGATTGGGGTCTGAAAAGCCCAGCCCATTACTCTATATAGATTGGCCATTGCATATGGCAAGAATGGCGGACCAGCTACGGCATGCAGGCCCAAGCCCAGAGCAGTCAGTATTTAGCCAGAGCTGCTGATACCACCCTAAGCCTGCAATATGGCCACAAGGTGTTATCAGGAGCTGCATACAGAGAAATATTAGTGATATGCTAGCTGTACTATCTTCTGTGAGTGATTGGCTTTTTTGGGGAGTACTGGCAGGGAGGAAGAGTGTGGCCTGAGTGCATCTCATGGCTCCAGAAGTTGCCTCGCTTCAGGCAAGGGACAGCTGATACAAAACTGCCCTGTCGCTGCCCAATTTTTACACACCAATATCTGAGACTTTATTATTTGTTTTTTGTTTTTTTTGTAAGTGATCTGTCTTTGCTTGTGTCTCCATATTTGAGACTTTTCTCACTGCTGATAAATTAGCCAATTTTTTATAGAACTATATCTAGAGGTTGAAGCTCTAATTTTTGTAGAAAACAAAAAACTTGCTGTGCCCTGTGTTTTTACATTTCTTAGTTCTAATATATTTTTGGTAAATTGAGGATAAAGGGATACAGGGATTGCAAGGAATGTATGGTGGTGTTTTTGACAAGAAAAGGTAGCTCACAATCTGTGCCATCTAATTGTGGGGCCACTGGCTAATGTTTACTCACCTATGCCTGTGGGCTTTAGCTAAATCTTTTTAATGAAGTTCATCGCTGCCCCCCTCCCCCACAACAGTCCTTCACTTCCAACGCTATTAGTTTAGCAAAAGCTTGCCCATCAGCATCCTGCTCATCATTATACTATTCCAAATTAGATTACCGACTGCTTAACCAATACTGCTAGTCTTTTTATATGTGTATACTGTGTATTCTTGTGATATTATTAGCTACATAACCTCTACTATATTATTCATTTCTCTTTATAGAGATATACAGCATTGTTTAGCTATATGCACTTCTTTATTCATCATATGTGTGCTCCAGGTCTGCAATTGCCAGACATACACAATTATTGCTGTTTTTGTTGAAATTGTAGGTTCTATGTCTCTGGTGTGTTTCCTGCTATCAGACATTCTAATAATGAGAAAGCTCTACAGTAGTTATGTTTTTTATTATGATTCTACCTTCTGCCATTGTCTCTTTAAGTAAATGTGCTGTGAGAGAAAAATCCATGGTTTAACCACTTCAGCCTCTGAAGGATTTGTCCCCTTAATGACCAGGCCCTATTTTGCAATTTGGCACTGCGTTACTTTAACATACAATTGCGCGGTTGTGCGACGCTGTACCCAACTAAAATTGACGTCCATACGAACTGTTATAATTCCTACACCGTTCACCTGGTTTGGATGTAAATACCCTCACATTAAAGCTGAAAGTCTGCAGTTAAAGCACATCTTGTTTGTTTCATTCAAATCCATTGTGGTGGTGTATAGAGCCAAAAGATTAGAATTGTGTCAATGTCCCAATATTTATGGACCTGACTGTATATATATATATATATATATATATATATATATATATATATATATATGTGTGTGTGTATGTTTTTCGCTAAAATAAAGATTGTACAAAATGTTTTAATTATCCATAAAAAGTCCATTCCCTCCTTATTCCTGATTTAAGGTGAGGGTACTAATTATGTGGATATAAATACTTAGGAATGTTTCATTTATTTTGCTGATAGGTTTAAAGAATACGTTCATTTTTCCTAACATCTTACATGTTACACCTGGATTTAGGGTGCAATATGTAACATGTTACAGATGCTGCAGCCCTTGCAGCACCCCCACCCCGAATCCCAAGTATGACAGTGTGCTGGGGATCTTCTCCCCACATCCACTGTCACTGGCCGAATCATTCATTCACAGAGTTTTGTGAATGGATGAACTACAACTACTGTCTGCCATTGCAGTTGACAGCTTGTAGTTCTCAACGAACTACCAGGGCATTGATGGCAGCTCTAGGTAGTTTGTAAATGCTTTCTATCATTCAGCAACTGCCTGTCTGTATGAAATACAGGCAGACAGCTACACTGACAGTCTGCAGGAGCCTGAGATAGCACCCGTGATCTGCTGATCGTGGGTGCAATGCTTTATAGGCTCCTACATAAAGATAACCGCAATAATATGTAACTCAAATGGATACTGTAAACCAAATTTGTGCTGAACCAGAAAATTAAGAGATTGTTTTTAATAGGGTTCCACACTTGACCAATGTCCATAAAAATACTAATACTTTTGCAGTTATATATTCAAATCCTTCCTTTCTTTAATATTGGAAATATGCCAACATGCTTCTGTTAGGCAATCCTGGATGTATTTTGTTTATGTTTTATGTATGGGAAAGACAACATTAATCTTCATATTATGATGTACTGTGTTATTTTATCTATGGAATAATTATTTTTCTAGCAGTGTCTTGTTGCTTAAGTAAACCTTTCAAAACAAACCCCCTGGTGACCATTCTTAATTTTACTGGTGCTCCTCCACTACTAGTGCCACAGAACAATTGCACAGTGACTGACATGTCACTGACCCCATGTGCCAGTGCTGGGAGTTCAAGTGTTTTCCCCATGTCTATTACATTTCACAAACATAATAATTGGTTGAAATAAATAGTCAAACTTTTATAATGTAATGTGAGCTATCCATACCAGTAAGACCAGTCTCGTTTTTCTAAAAAAAATGCAGAATCATTTTGCAAATACCTGTTAATCCTGCCAGTAGAAACATTGGATAATCACTTTCTTTGATAGGGTGATGACACTCTTCTTTCTGCAGTGAAATCAGTGTCGCCTTTGCTGCTGCTGTAGCTTCTTAGATGCTGGTACTGTTGCTAGACTTAATAGTGAGTAGCTCCTCTGCCAGCCCCATTGCTCTAAAGCCAGGAATCATTCCATCTCCTCCATCATTTTCTAGCACAGTGTAATCGGGGTTGTTACTATAATTGGTGTATTGGGCTGTAAGTGCCACTGTTGTAAAAAGTAATGTGCACAATTCTATGTTCTTTTTTCTCCTAGCTTAGTGATGGTGTATTGATTTGGAACCCTCTCCCCATTCCAATTATTTTTTAAATGTCTCACCTAATTAGGAGGGATGAGAAAAGGTACCTGGGTTCAGTGCGAGGTGGTCTGGTGAACATTACTGATGTCTGGGTTCCAAATCTAAACCCATTGAATTAAATGGAAGTTAAATGTTAAAAACATATATATAAATATATAAAACATATAAAAACAGCATTGTGTTCCCCCTAAGAATACATACCAGACTCTTATACTTGATCAAAGTCTGGTATGCATGTCGAGGGGGACCCCAAGAAAAAAAAAAAGGGCATTGGGGCCCTTGTAAATTCCCCCTTGTATGAGTTTTAAAAGGGAATCCTACACAATTTTCAACAGCAACTTAAAATAAGTACCAGACCCTTACAAAAGCATGGAGTTTGGCAGGCCAAGAAAAAGGGGGGGGGGTAAGCATGCAGCCCCCACCTCTTGAACGGTACCATGCCACATATTATTAACACAGGCAGATACCTTGCCAAGTAGAACCCCCTGGCACAGAACCTTGTCCCCATGCTGATGGGGGCAAGGGCCTCTTCCCCACAAGTTTGATCCAGGGCTGTGCAGGTCTGTGGGACTGGAGGCTTATCATAATCTGGAAGCCTCCTTTTAAAATAGTTGGGCCCCCACATATTACCACATGAGCATGAGCTAGGTGTATATGGTACCTCAATTCATTTACAAATATATGTGCAATTGAAGATACAAAGTTTTTGACAAGTCCTTTCTTAAAAAATAATAATAAAGAAAAAAAAAACAATAGTCCCACAATGTAAATCTTTTGCCAAGCACATCATCCAGTGATGCAGATCCATCATCAATCACTATGAATAATGTCTCCCAACTCACCAAAAAACCCATTGACCTGCCACAAATAGCAGCTTTAGCCCCCACCACTAAATGTAAACAAAGGATTGGGGTATACACGGTGATGCCATTGACCAAATTTGGCAATGACCATAACAAGATGGCGCTGTTCTATTGGGGTGGGCAGACCTGCCATTGGAACTCGAAAGTGATTGGCAGTCTTGTTAAGGATGGGCGCTATAAATATTCCCGCCGCGAATGCGATCACATGACCCTTAAAAACGTCAGCTGTGTGCTGACGAAACGCGTCGGGACGTCTGATCGCATTACGCAACTTCCGGCCCCCGGGTGGAACACATCGTGGAACGTGGAAGTGCGTTCACCCTGGTACTCGGCACATTTGTTTGTTTCTACATGCTCCCTTACAAGAAGTTGTTTGTAAGTTTTATTCTTTATTAAACATTCCCTGCTTGAATTTACTTCACTATGGAGCCTTTTCCTTTCATCCTACATGATTGATTGGAGCTACCTTGGAGAGTTTATATTTATGGTGGTCCATTGATTATTTGGCTGGCTGATCCTTGAGGAATAACTATCTGATCCTTGGTATATATGTATGATCCTAAGGCTTCTTTTGACCCATTATAATTTAGGGGTCCACCCCATCTGGTAAGCAGCCTGTATCACTGGGTGATCCTGATATTGGTGGAGGCTATACTATCAGAAGAAGCATACATATAGGATTTCTCCTGCCTGTAATATTCATTTTGGACTGTTTGCTGTAGTGCTGCTGGGACTGAATTTATATTAATTTTGGCACTGCATATGCATTGATTTATGTTTGTGGTTCACCTTTAACACTTGTTTATTATTTAATTGGGTTTATAACCTATTTATTTATTATTAATATTTGTCACCGCACAGTTGTTTATTATCACCATTCATATTTTGGTTGTGCACAACCATTATATTTTACTATATAATTTTTCAATGACCATAATTGGTTAATGTTATTGCCCAAAAATGGCTTTTTGGCCATATTTGGTCAGCAATATCAGCTAAATACCTGCCACTTTGTTTATCTGGCCGGGTATTTCCCACTAGCAAATTAATGAGGTAGGTAACGTCACTGATTGCTGAGGGTGAGGCAGGTGTTGGCTTCCTTAACAACCTTTGACAATGAAAGCTGTCATATACAGTAGCAGTAGAAACCCACTACTATATGTGGTGTTAAGCTCCCACAGAACAAGCTAAAAGTCCAGCGTTCGGAAGAATGCCTGAACATACAAAGGTTTGTCTGAGTCTATGTTTGGACTGAACTGAGAGCTCATCCCTTAATAGGAAACACAGGACCACTTGGCTATTTTAAAAAATATACTACTATAGTAAATGACCCTGTATTGCCACACTTTGTTTAAATCTGGTTCCTAATAATAGATATGTTAAATAACATTTATTATGTGTCAATTATTTAATTGCATATGTCTCTGATTTGGCAAACTTTCAGATTCTGTTACTTATAGACAGCTATCAATTTGGGAATATGAGTTTATGTGGTACAGCTGCCTTATGCAAGTACATTTTCACACCCATGAAGTCTCAGATTCTGTAAATTGTAGAGAGAATTCATTAAACCAGATAGATGTGCTTATGACAGCCAAGTTGTGTTTTTTACTCTTTTACAGGACTGCTACTGCCATCTATTGTTCACAGGCAGCAATCAGTTCTTGCCACATTCTAAACATCTCTCTCTATTTTGCAGATCAGCATCTTTATGACCCACTTGTCTAATTATGGGAATGACCGCCTTGGATTGTACACATTTGTTAATCTTGCTAACTTTGTACAAACTTGGACCAATTTAAAACTGCAAACTTTACCACCACTGCAACTAGCTCATAAATATTTTGAACTCTTCCCTGAGCAAAAGGATCCTCTCTGGCAGGTATTTTTTTTATTTGAATAATTAAAATTATTATTTTTTTTTTTTTTTTTACACTAGCATAGAATATTTTGTTGCTGTAAAGAGGCATGCATAAGTAAATTAACTTTATATTATATAGATATGTATTTCATGCACATGCATTTTCCTTCTCCAACCATCAAAGTACACACAGTATATTACCATTAGCTAGACGCAAGCTGATTCTCATCTGCTGCTGCAAAATCTTTTATTAATCTGAAAATCGTGGCAGACTCCTACAATAAAGATATGAGGTTGTGAATGATTAAAGGAACTATAATACAAATCGATTACATTTGCGGTGCATTACAGTAATTACCAAGCAACTGTACTCAGAAAAAAATGGAATACAATATTATATTTATTATTAATGCAGAAAATCCAAGATATTTAACAGTCTTTGAGAGGCTTCCTTATAAGGCACGCGCACACACGCACTCGCGCACACACACACCTTTTTTCTCTCATTATGCAAGTTACAACTGTGCAGCAAAGTTTAAATATATGCTCAGAACCAAACAATCCATGACTCTTGACTGTCAGGTTTCCTAACATATGTGATCCCCTGCATATTACATATATGTATATGATAATATTCAGAAAAAATGTATTTTTCAGTTCTCCTGAATCAATTTTTCATATATACACTAAAAACTATATATTGAAACTAGTCTCATTAGTGTCTCATCATGCAAAGGCATATTTGTAATGATACCCCAGTTGGCCCAAGACTGAAAGGTTTGAGTAACCGAAGACACAGTGTAACTGTAAAAAAAAACCCATAACATTAAAGCAATGATGGAACTGTTAAAACATGTACAATAAAAATAAATAAAAAATATGTTATTTTGGGTTATTTTAATGCAATGACATGACTGTGTTTTCTGTGTTCCTCCCAACATTTAGGTGTTTTCATATACAGTACAATATATATTGCATTGTTTCTTTCTTGCTATTGAGATGTGATTGTAATAGGCCCAACCAGAACAGGTGCTTTTGGAGGGCACTACAGGGTAGCCTCTTGCCTACTGACTATGGGCCCTGGCTTTTCAGAGAGCAGATCATTCTCTAATGATGGACAACCACGTGATGAACACTGAGAGCAAGGCTTATATTAATTCTCTGAATAAGGACAATAAAGTTTTCCTGGATGGAAATTTGTCAAATTAATTTTGCACAGGTTAAGGGTAAGAGGGAATATGGTGGCTCTCCTGCAGACTGGGTTTGCTCCTTCACTTGGGACAGAAATATCCCTCAAGAAATCTATAAACAACAGACAAAATCACTGACCTAAATCAGTGAACCAGCGTTCACTGTTCCAACAGGATAAGAGAAAGCAACACTCACGGTGAGGTCAAAGACTAAATGGTGAACGATATAAACAAACTTAACAAGAAGGCATTAATAGGAAATGTTAAAAAGAATAGGCATAATATGCAAAACCTCATCCGTGGATCATCAGTGTTCAATGTTTGTTGTTCATGGCAGCAACAAGTCCTTCTGATGGGAAAGTCACAAAGTCCAAAAAGGCTGGGATGTTATTTGGGACTGGCAGCTCCTAAAAAGGTAGGGAGTCCCTCCAGGCATGCAGTAAGAAAAGAAAAAAGGGCGCCAGGTCACAAGGATGTATAAACAATGACAATAACTTTATCGTAGCAACTTACATATGGATATTCCAGAATCAGCCTGTGTGATATCGGAGGTTGATCCCCGCAGTGAAGCCATGTGGTGTGTACAGACTATGGAGCCTGGATCGATGGTGGTCCTGTACTAGAATAGGTTTGTGCCCCTATTCTAGTACAGGACCACCGTCCATCCAGGCTCCATAGTCTGTACACACCACCTGGCTTCACTGCGGGGATCAACCTCCGATATCACACAGGCTGATTCTGGAATATCCATATGTAAGTTGCTACAATAAAGTTGTTGTCATTGTTTATACATCCTTGTGACCTGGCGCCCTTTTTTCTTTTCTAAAGAAATCTATGAAGATAATTTAATTCCACCTTTTCAGACTGTTGGAACATTGTATAAATTTTGTCTCTAAGACTGATGAAGACAGTTCCTGGACAGTCTGGGATCCCTGATTAATCAAAGCATTGTCTAGGTGTGAATTCCCAGCAGAAGAGCTGGCATCAGGGCAGAACATCAAAGAGCTATGCCCAGCACCAACAGCAGCTTCTGGCTTCCTAAGAGAAGAGGCAGCCGGCCTTTCTCCCACATCACTGACAGAGACATGGGATTTTATGCCAGTAGCATCTGTGGAGTTACAACAAACTTCTCCCGCAGAAGCGCTGGCATCAGGGCTGAGTGCTACAAATCTGTGCCCCACACCAGCAGCAGTTCCAGGAGCCCAGGGTGAGAAGTGGTGGTTCTTTCCCAGTGGTAGTCAGAAATGCGGGGAGGGGAGGAAGCCATTTTCCCTCCCTAGTGGCAGGCCAAGGACCAGGAAAAGAAGGTGGTCTTCCTTCCTCCCAGGCGGCAGATCCACAGTTCAGGACAGGAGGTGGTTGTCCTCCCTCCCCAACAGTCAGACAGAGCGGAGGAAACTGTGTTCCCTCTCAGCAAGGATTCGTGCACCTATGAGACAGTACCAGAGAAATGTTTTCCCAGCAGCTGGATGAGAGTACAGAAGATGCCTGGCTCACCTCCCCAAGGCAGCTCAAGAACCAGGGAGGAGAGGAATCCGTCCTCTCTCCACAGCAGCAGATCCACAGGCCGGCAGACGAGGTGGTCATCTTCCCTCCCCAGTGGCAGTCTGAGATGCAGGGAGGGAAGGAAGCCGTTCCAGCTCCCCAGTGGGCAGTCTGAAATGAAAGGAGGGGAGGAAGCCTTTCCCCTTCCCCAGCAACAGGCCAAGGACCAGGGAGAGGAGGTGATCACCCCCCCTCCCCAGCGGCAGATCTACAGTCCACAAGAGTATGTGGTAATCCTCCCTCCCCAGTGGCAGGTCCACAGCCTGGAAGTGGAGGAAGCCGGCCTCCCTCCCCAACAGTTAGCTGGAGTGGATGATGTGGGGTCCCCAGCAGAAGCACTGGCATCTGGGCAGAGTGCTACATACATCTGCCCAGCACTACAATAACTCCAGGTCCCCAGTTCCAGGGAGCTTGGGCAGGTGGCCCCTCTCCCCAGTGATAAGCTGATGTAGTAAAGCCCCTACTCCCAGCTGAAGCACTGGCAACTAGGCGGAGCACTGCTTGCCTTTGCCTAGCACCTACAATGTCTCCACGACTTCCGGGAGTCAAGGCAGTCAGCCCCTCTCCCCAGCAGCAGACTGAGCCCTGGAATAGTAAAGACCAACCAGCTGACCACTGGCAGATTGATAAAGATTCTATGACCTCTATCCCACACCTACCAATGACAACTATTCCCTGCTGCCCAGAATGGAGATCATATGAACTAACTATGTGGGTTCACTTTTCCTGACTAATGCATGTCCAGACCAGGTTGAGGTCTGGGACCTTGTTAGTCTACTTTGTATTTGTAAGAAATGAGGATAGGGGCTTTTGGAGGGGACTGCAGGGTGGTCTCTTGCCTACTGGCTGTGGGATCTGGCTTTTGAGAGACCAGATCATTCTCTAATGATGGACAACCATGTGATGAATGCTGAGAGCGATGCTTGCATTAATTCTCTGAATAAGGACAATAACGTTTTCCTTCTGGAGTGGAAAGAAAGGTGTAATATTAATCTTGTCTGGGTAATGGTCAAAAAAATATGGTGGCCTGCAGACTGGGTTGGAGAGGTTCCTTCAGTTGGGACAAAAAAGGTATCAACATTACCCCTCAAGAAATCTTTGAAGGTAAATAAATTCAACCATTTCAGACTGTTGGAACATAGTGTAAGTTTTGTCTCATAGACTGTTGTAGACTGATGCTGAACAGTCTGGGATCCCTGATTAACCAAAGCACAGTCTAAGTGTGAATTCCCTTTGTTAATTGAGTTAATTGACTCATCTGTTGTTACTGTCTGTTGGCTTTTGGCTAACTCTTGGAGCTTCCCACATGATGGGATTAGCCTTGTGCCAACTCTACCTCGTCATCTAACCATTGTGTGATGTTTTGGGTAATATTTGGGTTTATTGCTCATGTGGTGACTGATCTCCTTTTGAAGTTTTAAAAAAAACTGTATTTCTGTGCAATCAGGGAACTGATGTTCCTTATTCACCTATTTATTTAGCCTCTAGTTAATGCTAACCATTTTGATTCAGGTTGTTTTAATATATTCTATGGGCATGAGGTGGTTAAAGAAGAAGAAAAAATAAATTTTTCTAGAAGGATTATTTGTATAATGGGAAATTAGCAAAGTGTCTGATAGAAGCAGACATATTTAAAGCCTATCACTTTAACAATAAGGATGAGCACCACAATTATGATAACATTATTTTAAAGGTAAAACTACTCATTTTGACTTTGCCTAAATCTCTGCAAAATTGTCCTCTAATTTTGCCATCATAGGTAAAGTTTGCTGATTGTATTCATAGAGATGTAAAATTTCTGGAAACTTAAGTTAGCAGAGCACCAATGTCTTCGTAAAAAAGCTCTGGAGCAACTGCACTTGCAAAGTACACAATCAATTTGCCTTTAGTAAATCAACCCCAGTGTGAATGGGTCAGAAATGTGTAATCCACAGAATGCTAAAGCCATGGGTGCCTAACAGACAGAGTGCAGGGTACAGAGTGCCTAATGCAGAGAGTGCAGAGGCCAGTAGTGTGTGATGCACAAAGTACAGGGGTGAGATTTGCATAACACAGAGATTGCAAGGATCAAAATGCATAACACAGAGAGTGCAGGACTCAGAATGCATAATGCAGAGAGTGGAATGCATAACACAGAGTGTGTAATGAACAGATTACAGGGGTTGTAAGTGCATTAAGCAGAAAAGGCAGGGCTCATGAGTGTGTAACACACAGAATACAGGGCTCAGGACTGCAGAGTGTTTAGGTCAGGAGTGAGTAACACACTGTGTGCAAGGTTCAGAAAAGCATAACACACTGAATGCAGGGACCAGAAGTGCCTAGCAGAGAGCCTGCAGTGGTCAGGAGTGCATAACTCTCAGAGAACAGGGCTCAGAGGTGTATAGCGCACAGAATGCAGGGGCCACAGGGAATACAGAGACCACTGGGCTCAGGAGTGCATAGTGAAAATAATGTAGGGGTCAGAAGTGTGTAACACACAGAGTGCAGGGGTCAGGAGTGAGGAATGCTGAGGGTGCAAAGCTCAGGAGTGCATAACACAGAGTGCAGGACTCAGCAATGCATACCACAGACAATGCAGGGCTTAGAATGCATAATGCAGAGAGTGTGGGACTCAGCAGTGTATGATGCAGAGAATGCTAGAGGCCAGGAGTGCATTATATAAAGAGTGTAGGACACAGGAATGCATAATGAAGAGAGTGCAGGGCTCAGGAATGCATAATGCACACAGTGCAGGGTTTAGGAGTGTGTGACATAGGATGGTCAGGGCTTAAGAGTGCAGAATACACATACATTCAGGGGCCAGGAGTGTCTAACACACAGAGTGCACAAACCAGGAGTGTACAATGCACAGACCTTTGTAGAGATCAACCAATAAATGATTCATCCACCCCATAGAAATACTTTCCAATCTTATATTCTCTCACAAGATGCAGCAGCAGTTCACAGATCTTGGAAGTAGTGATGGTTGAGAGAGGGGAACTCCTTCATCAGCTGTGTCATGGGAAAGAATAAAAGGTCAAATCGTCACTGGGAAGGCAGAAATGCACTGCAGTGCAAATATCTTGGGCAAGCAGCACCATGCAACACATACAAAAAATTAAATGTCACGTGGCTGCAACAAACTCAGAGTGTTCAACCCCTGTACCACACTAAGTATGCCAATACTTAGGAATCCACAATAAAGTTTGCTAACATTTTTGCAACTTCTGTAGCATACCTGGCTTGTGTTTTCTGAATACCTGGCTTGTGTTTTTCTTTAAAACTTGCATTTCACTAAAAATGTACCTGTATATATAAATAATATAAAAAAAGTTATCATATACATAAGAATGTGCACTCAAACTACAAAAATTTACTTTTTGTTTCAACAGAATCCATGTGATGATAGAAGACACAGAGATATCTGGTCTAGAGATAAAACCTGTGATCGTTTACCAAAATTTCTTGTGGTAGGACCTCAGAAGACTGGTGGGTAACTTCAAATCAAACTAGTTTCAATATTCTGACATAAGTTTGTTAAATTATCAGTTCATTTAAAACTGTTATTTTTTATGATAAAAGCTGTACTTCAACAATTTTTTATATCTCTGGGGCACTCTAATAAAATCTTCACTTGGGTCTTTTGGTTTACACACCATCATCATAGTCATTATGCGTCTGTCTCCCCTCTCCCTGTTGGATTATTTATCTATTTTACATAATGGTGAAAGCAACTGAAGAGGATCGAACACATAAAAAGTCAGTGTGAACACCTGAATCTCGCCAATGGATAGGAATAATAAACTTGGGAATTTATGGGAGGCTGATCTCTGATGCTTTGCAATATCCTACATATATTTGCCCACTAGCTTTCAATTAGAATTAGGCATCAAAGTATCTTCTCTCTGTGCTTGCATGGGTTTTGTCA
The DNA here is from genome assembly GCF_965119305.1 of Pelophylax lessonae. Lineage (NCBI taxonomy): Eukaryota > Metazoa > Chordata > Amphibia > Anura > Ranidae > Pelophylax > Pelophylax lessonae. Next base: position 619,418,630 of record NC_138768.1, on the reverse strand, counting down.
GCATACTCTGGTTTTCTTCCACAATCCAAAGACCTGCTGGTAGGTTAATTGTCTCATGTCTAAATTGATTCTAGCATGTATGTTTGTGAGATAGGGAACTTAGATTGTACGCTCCTTGATGGCAGGAACTAATGTAAATATGCTGTATATAAAGTGCTGTGTACATTTTCTACACTATAAAAATACCTGTGATAAATAAATAATATGTAGGGTGCTTGATGCTTTAAATTACTTATGGGTTGTAATAATAAACCAATACAAAGAAATTTTAAAAAGACCCCATCACCACATTAAAATGTCTTAATATGCTTTAATTGATGCATTTAACTAAGTGCCTATTCTTGTGAAATTTTGTTCTGTAATCTTCCTGATATATACTATATCGTGCAAATGTTACAGGAATCCAGCACTTAAAGGAATTGTCAGATTCTTAGTTCCTCTAACCTGACTTGAGAATGTGAAGGGGAACCGTGAGCTCAGAACTGCCATTTCTGTGTTTACATGAGCTACTGCCAGTGCCAGTTGATCGCTCCAGACAATTTAAACATAGCAGCAATACCAGCTTTCTTTCTTCTGTGAATGTCAAGTGGGTCGCTGAGCCAAAAGTTTAGCAAAGCAGCTGCCAATTTGCATGGGGATCACAAGTTGCGTTGGCAAAGCTTTGTTTCCATAAGCCTCTAACTGCATATGGACACCATGCATGGATAGGACTGGAGACTGCTCTCTGCCAAAAACAAGATGGCAGCACTTTCAGAGCACATTGATTGGGGTATAATAGGAGCCCTTATCAACCACTTCCCTACCTTTATTGAAGGTAAAGGATATATTTATCATTTGGGCAAATGAAAATAAAAGGCAAGTGTAACATTTATAACATCAGCCAAATAAACAACCAAATAATAGACAAATGGAAATGTAAACCCATGATGTCATCAAAATAATTTTATAAAAAAGTATACAGGTTCCAAACAGCATGACTTTGGATAGACATTGCATACTGAGGCATTAAAACTACAGCCTAGTGGCATAGCAATTGCTATAAACCATGTTATAAAGCCAAAGGTGCAAAGGTGAAAGTTTTTTTAGAGCAGCATAACTCATTTTAGAGGCCATGAAGATCCCTCATCAATGGTAACACACAACAACTTTATTTATCTCTTGATAAAGAGGCTTTTTGTTGCCTCAAAACATTTCTAGGAATTCAGATTCTGTGGCAGCAAGGATCCCTGCTTCTGGAGAATGAGCATATATAGGATCTTCTGTAACAGGGGACAAAATAATGGCCAGAATTAATTACCTAATTATTAATAAATAAATAAAGTTCATGTAAACCTTAAGAGCCGGTTCACACTGAGGCGATCCGACTTCGGGGAGCGACCTGTGAAGTCGCGTGCACCGCAACTTCGGCGCGACTTGCAGGGACTTCACATAATGGAAGTCTATGCAAGTCGCTCCCAAGTCGCCCCAAAGTAGTACAGGACCCTTTTTCTAAGTCGGAGCGACTTGTGTCGCTCCTATTAGAATGGGTCCTGTACTACTCAATGGGCCGCGACCTACTGCGACTTGTCAGGCTGACAAGTCGCCTGACAAGTCGCGCTAGTCTGAATGGGCTCTTACTGAAAGGCTATGAAGTTGTTGAGAAAACTGTTAACATTTCAAAGTGAATATTCAACCATCCAATCAGATGCTAGGAAAAATCAATATTTTTTGCTAGTTTTCTCGCACATGATTAGGTATTTATAGGGAACACAGCAACAGTTTCCTGTCAAAAACAGTTACCTGGGAAAAACAGGTGCCAACTGGCTAAAAGCAATCAGAATTAAAACTGTAGTGGGGAAAAAGAGTGTATAAAAATGTATAAGCAACAGATATGAGAGAATGTTGTTATAAACCACAATGAAAAAAAAAAACAAAATAAATGAAAAGTGAGATCATAAAATAAAGAATCCTAATGAGAACAAAAACAAATGATAAAAAAGAGATAAGTCAAAGTTAAACAATAATGAAAAAGGTGACTAATAAGAAGGGTCTAAAAATAAATAAAGAGCGGAAATAAATCCTTATCGGAGAAAAATAAGATGTTGTGTTAAAAAATGTTGAGAAGTGACCGAGAAAAAAAAATGAACAACTTAAAATGATAGTTGAAATTGAAACCATTTTGTGTCCCCCCGTTCAAGGGAACATAACAGGGATTGGGGAGAGAATACCAGTGGGCATATGAGAAATTGTCAACCTGAGAAAAAGGAGTAAGAGCAATCCTATTATATGTATAGCCATGTAATGTGCTCATTGTATAAAATTGAAAAAAAAAGGAGAATCAGAATGGGAAGAAGGGAAAGGGGGGGGGGATAACTGAGCATTTGACAGTTGACAAAATGCCTTTTCATAATAATCAATGATGTTAAGAACTAAGACTGCTTCTCCCTAATCCACTTTGATTGGAATGTTTGGATCTTCTTTTAAAAGTCCAGTCCATTTCCGTTTTGTCAAATTGGAATGGGGATATGTAAAAGATGTTTTGACGTTACAGTGATAAGGTCCTGTTCGACAAGCTTCTAAAACAGGTCCAGTTTTTCACCTCATGGCTGGATAGGGTAAAAATCAGAATCTGAAATTTCGTGTATGTGAAATTTCCAGGACCTTAGTCTTATCTGAAACCAATATGCCAGAAAACTCATGAGAATCTAATGAACTCATGTCATGAATCAGGCAAAAAGTAATTAAAGTCCTATTCCATAGAAATTGAACTCCTATTGTGAGAGGCTATATTGGCAGTAATAGATAAATCAGTGTCCAAATAGTGCTTTTTTAGTGTTAAATGACATGTCATATTTGTTGCTTACATGTTTTATACACTTTTTTTTTTTTGTTTTTGCCACCACAGCTTTAATTCTCATTGCTCTTTGATAGTTGCCCTCTGTTTTTAACCTTTTATCACTATCCTCCCCCTGCAGCTAATAAAGCATAAAAGCTTTCATCCTGCTCTATTCTCCCACCCTATGACTAAGCCCCAGTGGCAGGGGAGAAATGCATCAGTGTGTGTGGTGTGGTGGAGATATGTAGGCCACTCCTTATCCACTCCATGTTTTGGGACACAGAGATATGCGTTCACATTGTACACCTATTACCTGTCACTCTAAAACTAGTGGATCAACCCTATGTAATGTCCTAAAGAACTATATATCATTTTAAACTGCCATTTTTTTTTTCAAAAAAATATTTTGCTGCATTTCAGTACTGCTGATCAGCTGCAACCACTTCTTCTACATACATACACTCTAGTAATGGCTGCATCACATTACTCAGGCCACATTTTTGGGCTGATCACCATTTATAGGTATACCTTTAGGGAAAGCTGTAGATTTAAATTGTATGTACTTTATATTTTCTTATATTCTAGTTATTAAATAGTCAGATGAACCAATACTGAATTTTGTCATAATGCATCCATCCACAGTTTCTCTGTACCTTTTTTTGCTTCCTCGTGGATCCTCACGTGTCCTCCTGCTTCAGTCTGAATTACATTTATATTAATAATTATTTATTGTGAAATCCAAAAGCAAATGTGGCAGATGGCCAAGAGGGAAATCCTATTGCTATAGCCCCCATGAAGTATAAAATGCCAGTGGGTAACTAATATACCCAGGGCTCAAATATCAATTTTGTGTGGTTTGCCCATTGTGGACAATGATATATCATTGCCAGACAGTGACAATGTCAAAATGTATGATGCATACTGTAGTAATCATGAAATAACATTATTTATGAGCTATGAAATAAAATCATGTCTTGTCTATTATACCCCCTTCTCTAAGGAGAAGAAGGGGAATAAGAGACACAATGATATTGTTAGCAACACAGCACAGGTTGTGCTTTTTTGGCTAATGTAAGCCAGTGTTCTAAAAAGACTTTAAAAATGTTAAGGTTACGTTGACCTTAAAAAAAAAAAAAAAATGCACATTTTTGATTAACCTTTTTTTACAAGCCTAAAGCATTGCAGATCATGGGTGATCAGCAGATCATAGGAGAAATGTCCAGCCTCATCTAAAGCGCTCATCAGTGCCTTGGTAATTCATTGATTGATTCATTCATTCACTACAAGCCGCCAGCTGCAATAGCTGACTGTAGATAAAGTTCTCCACAAAACTCTGTGAATAAATGACGTAGCCGGGTGGGCGGAACCCTACACTACCACAATTTTTTTACTTATGAGAGTGGGTGCAGGGAGAAGATCTCAGGCCCACTGTCACAACAGAAACTTAGGGAAAGGGGTTTGCGGGGGCTGCTAGTAATGTGCTGCTTGTTACATCCTAAATATGGGTGTAACATGTTACTAAAGGTGAACTTTTCCTTTTATGTGAACAAATCACCAGGACTATATGGCTTACACGTAGGAGTTCTCAAAGAACTTAGCCAGGTAACTGCTAGACCAATATTCCTAAACTTTACCACTTCCCCGGGGTAGACGTTATATGAAGTCATTTACTTTGAGTGAAGATATCTGGGTGATGCCTGCCGCTACAGGCATAATCCAGATTTTTTTTTCAGCCAGCGGTTCCCTTCATTGTAAAAGCCATCATAGTGGCTTGATTGCTTTAACAGCCGGCGGGAGAGGACGTCCCCCCTCCAGCCACCCTCTGGGGATTTTCTGTTTTCTCCTGTGCAGTCAGGGAGCAGGAGAATGAATTCGCCATGGCGGCAGTTTACCAGAGCTTAATGTGTGACATGTTTGGTATCTATTCACTTAGTGTAACATCATACAAAAAATTAGGGTAAATATTATGTTTTTTTTTTTTTTTAATTCATGAAAGTTTTTTTTTTTTAACTAGCGTTTGAAAAATGGCTGGACAAATACCATGTGACATAACAAAATGGCACAGACCACCAATTTTATTCTTCCCTAAGGTCTCTGCAAATAAATAAATAAATAAATTATACAAAAATTATTTTTATATGTAGGAGAGAAATGACAGAACTCGCTTGGGTGGCAGGTGGTTAAGGACAGCTTTTTGACTGGAATGGTACCAGCTGATTGGTTAAAAGCTAACATGGTACCAATATTCAAGAAAGAGCCAAGATTTATACCTTGAAACTACAGGTCAGTCAGCCTAACATCAATAGTATGTAAACTTTTAGAGGGGATGACAAGGAAACTATATCCAAGCATATGCAGATGAAAATAGTATCATTAGTAGTAACCAGCATGGATTTATAAAGGATCATTCCTGCTAGACCAACCTATTAAAATTGTATAAGCAAGTGAGCTGCCTCTGGATTTAAGCCTCTGGCTGTAGTGTTCATGAAGTTTGCCAAAAGCATTTGACACAGTACCACATAAACGCTTAATTTAAAAAACCCTTATTGCTTACAGGAGTACATCCAGATAGTATATATTCAGAATGGCCTGGAGTTGTGAGCGAGGGTCCCCAGAGTTTGGCCCTGGGAACAATTCTGTTTAGCTTGTTAATAAATGATATAGAAGTTTGTAAAAATAGGTCTATCTCATTGTGTGATGATGATTTGAAGCTAAGCAGGGTAATAACCTGACAACAGAATAAAGCAATTTTGCAAGAAGACCTCAATAAAAAAGAGGAGCTGCTAACTACATAGCAAATAAGGTTCAATGTGGGAAAAAGTAAAGTAAAGCACTTGGGGGCTAAAAATATGGATTCAGATTACACGCTAGCAACAAAACTGGGGCAATGAAGGATCGAAAAGAATCTGGGAACAGACTCAGCAATAGCATGTAACGCCAAGCTGCAGCAAGCAAGGCCAGTAGACTAATAGCATGCATTAAAAAGAATATACAGATAAAAGTGAAGGGCAAGAAAACTAAGTGAGTTGGAGGATCTTAGGTATGAGGAACAGGTACACATTAAACCTATTTTCGCTGGAGAATAAATGCTTAAGAAAAGATATGATTGCAATATACAAATATCTAATGATGATTCTAGCATAGGGAGGAAACTATTCAGTCTTAAGTTGCTCAGGAAGACATGTGGCCACTCAATGAAGTTGGACTAGAAGCTGTGTAACTTTATACTTTTCAGGGGTTTTTTTTAACTGTTAGTGCAGTAAGGACGTGGAATTCCCTTTCACAATTGGTGGTTTCAGCGGGCAGTGTCAATTATTTTTAAAAGCTTTTAGATGGGCATCTTAGGGAACACAGTCTACAGGAATATGGAAAATACATACACACACCCACACAGGTTGAACTTAATGGACTGGTGTCTTTATTGAACCTTGCCAACTATGAAACTATAAAACGAAATAAGTAATAAAGCGCAATTAATTAGACAAAATAAAAAAATAAAAAGACAGCTTTTGGGTTTTTTAAACAGTTTTCCCTTTTGAAAATTGCCTAGTTGGCAACACTATAAAAATATGACAATCCTTCAAACTACATGCACATTATGAAAATTGGAGTTTTTAGAACTTGCAGTGACAACATTAAGATGTCCTGGTGATGAGATACATGATAATGTGAAAAAAAAAGTATCTCTAAAATATTTTAGGAACAATCAAGTAGCAGATGTTGATTTTTTTCTTTATTGTAATGCTATGTACCAGGGAGATGCATGTAATTAAAAAATGTTATTTGAAAGCCTTACTTTGTTAACTGTTTCAAATTACATGCTTCTAGGAATTAGTTTGTTTCATTTTTTTGCTATGCATTAAAACCTTAAAATGAATCTATGGTCACAGCATACAGTTTAATTCTATAACATCAGAATTGCAGTAGATATACAAGCAATAGTTATATTTGACAATCCAATGTAAATTTCCAATCTCTTTCCGCAACTTCCTGGATTCCCTGCATGCATTGCAGTTTCTGTTGTCATTATGATTTAAAAAGAGTAAACACAGTTGATTGATAATAAATGGCTTCAGCAAAAACACTAACCATGAGTAAAAGAAAAGTGTTTGTGTTATCATTCAAATTCTCGGAAAAATGGCCAAGAAATCATACATTCTGCCAGGGTATGTAAACGTATGACTACAACTGTAGTCTAAATATAACCAGTTGACCCTATCAAACGCCTTCTCTGCCTGTATTAGAGGCAAAGAAAGAAAATATCTCTGATCCAACCTGATCTCGAGTCTCAGCATCGCTGATGATTGAGGTATTCATGCACCACATAGTATGTTTGGGAGCAGAGGGGGACTGGATACTGGGGCCTTGTCCAAACACATTATAAGTCCGATTGTGAACTGAGAGATTTTTTGTAACAGGGCTTTGGAGATCAAGAACAGGTCAATCCTAGAATACGATCTTTAGGTATTCGAATAGAAAAAATTGTCCCTCTTAGTACTGTGTTGTCACCTCCAGGGGTCGTAGAGGTCCTCAAGGGAGAGCAATGAGGATAGAGCTGTGGATTTCCTATGCTTTGTATTAGATGAATCCAACTGGGAATCTACAACTTCACCACATATTATAATTTGATCTTAAGGGTAGTGTTGGATTTTTTGCAAAATGGTCTTATAAAAAGATTTCTGGTGGACGTTGGGTGTGTAAATATTCACGATGATGAAAGAGTAGATATTGAAGGTGGCTGACAGGATTAAGTATCTGCCTGAGGGATCCTTATCAGGATGGGTGAGAGTGAAAGATACAGAGGATCGCACCACGATCATGGCTCCCCTCGCTTTTTTGTCAGCCCGTCCCTGAAAACAGTGGGGACATAATTTGTGGGGGCATTGGGGGAATTTATGTTCTGAGAAGTGTATCTCCTGAATGCCTTCTGGAAGATAGCTTCTCTCCAGAGAAGTGAGCATTTAAAGGGGCTGTTGAGGCATTCAAGGAGACAATTGTGAGCATCATGTCCCAAGTCAAAATGAATATGGGAGTAAGTGATGTAGTGGTACTAAGATGGACAAGCTCTGACTACAAAGGAAAAGACAGAGGTTGAGGGGAGGAGTGAACATGTTGCTAAGGCAATGCTATAAACAAAAATAGGTATGAGCAGGTCAAGACTCTTTACAGTATGTTGTAGAGGTCTTGATCTATGCATACAACAATAAATCAAATCTGAATGCAATTATAAACCAGAAAACTAGATATTGGCTTATATAGAACAAAGATGCGAATGAACGAGAAACAAGGAATGTGCTTAGCATGCTTGAGCAGTGGAACGTGGAAGGGAAATCATAGGGGCTTTCACTCCTCCAGTACGAAATCAAACAATAAAGAGAAATAATATCCAGCCTTAGGTATGTATGTCCATGGCAGAGAGGATAGAATATGTAGGCACACCATAGTTATGGCAAAGCCTGTTAGTCCCAAGGATTGGAGATCCTAGAGGATGGCCTCACATTGAAGGTGGGTGTAGGTACTTGTGAAATTAAACCCCAATTGTTGAGCTTTTTACATCCTCCTTACAGATTAATATGGTGACTTGTTGATTGCAGTAAGTTACCAGCAGCTTTGTCCGATGGCCTCATTTATAGGTTATTTTATGCTCATTCAATACTGTGGTGACAACAGCAAAGGGCTTGCGTACTTGGGAGGTAGCAGCTGATATGCCATTTTAGAGTGATACCTTGGTAAAAGGTTCCAGTAAGGAATGTGAGGCCCTCCCTGCAGACATGATATCCTCTTTGGCATGAAAGAAGTGCATTTTTTACTAGAATGTCTCTGGGGACAGAGGCTGGCAAGTGTTATAGTTTGCGGATCCTGTGCACACAGTCAAAGTGCGTGTCATTCATTGTTAGTAACGGAACAAGCTTGTGAAAAAGCTGGTGTAGATACGGCACTATTTCAGGGGTGGCGAGGGATTCAGGGACCCCCCTAATCTTAATATTTCACTGTCTCAACTTATCTTCAAGATCTGCGACTTTTAAACCGTGCATGTGAATAGCAGTGGCTTGGTCATCTTGTATGTCCACAATAGCATTATGGGCTTTAGTAGCTTCAGATAAATGCTGTTCAATATGGTCAGTACACTTCTCTACAGAGTTAAGGCTGTCTTGCAATTGATTTATGGAGACATTTAATTCCTGGGGGGAGATCAGCCTGTAAAGATAATAGCATGGCTTTAAGGAAATGCTCTGATGCCGGGTTATCAGTAGTAGGGTATGCTTCAAGGTACTGTGTGGCTGACAGGTCTGCTGTGGAACTACAGGTCCCAGTGACATATTGTGTCTTCACCTGAAACTGTTTGTCAAGGAAGTGAACAGGTGGATCTGCTAGTCTCTTACTTGTGTCTCCTGGAGAGGTGATCTGCTCAGTGAGGCAATCTGCCATGACCTCCATGTCAGAGGGAGAGGCTGCAGCTGTAATAAGCTGTTCTGGCGGCTGCTCCGGATCTCCTCTTTTCTGGCCGGCGCCATGTTGTTGTCCCTGCTGTGCGGGCCGCATGTAAAAGTCTAAGAGTCTGTAGGGTCCCTTGGGCTGAGATTTCTTCCAGGTCATAGTCCGGGGGGTGCCCTGGATATATATCCCTCCTTTTAGAGGGTGGATGCCGGATAAAGAGAGCTTGGAGATGCTTGTCTGTGGTGTGAAGGAGCAGAGCAGAAGACTCAAGCGGCCATCTTCAGCAGTGGCCAGGCCACGCCCCTTATTTTTCTTTGTTTATTACCTTCTAAAGTCATCAATAATCTGTTTAGGTTACTGTTTATCTATTTATTAAAACAGTACATGACTACATTACTTTACACAGCGTGATTCTGAGCATCCAGTTTAATTTTGCTTTGCATAGGACTGAGTATGAATCTAAAAATGAGTATGAATCTAAATTTAGAAGTCACAACTGAAGGTGTTTAGCCTATAGCACCTGAATACATTATGCAAAAATATTACATTTCCTGTTAATATGCCTCCTGAAACATTTGTGACCCTAAATCTCTATTACTGTGTAACATCTTATCTATTCTAATAAATAATGGACTGTAGTGCATGACATTAATTTGTAACCTATGAGCTGTTAACTTGCAAGCATTTTTTCCATATCCACTACATGATTATCTACACAATAATATCTTATTGTTGGGTTTGTGTTGTCATGAGCAAAAATGATAAGTTTATCAGAAAGAAACAACTTAAAAATTTAAAACCTTTAACATTTTTGAAAAAAGGGAATTTTTAGACCTACACTCAAATCATATTCAATATCATTTATTTGTAAGGATCAACTCATAAGGACCTGCTCATCTCTATATCACTTCTACTGGTCTTTTGCCCAAGTGGTGGGCTCTTTTTTTTTTTTTTCCAATTGTGTTTATTTGGATTTCAAAGGTAATGACATACATTGGGATATGATAGTACATGGAACAACAAAATAATAGTAACCAAAGTGCTACAGAATTGTACATGTAGTACTATAGGAAATTAAAAGCAGAAAACATTTGCTGGGTACATCCCTTGAAAAAGAAAAGATAACTATGATTTAACGGTAAAATGAGCAGCTGAATCAACAAGAGTGACATCCCTGGGGTACCTAGGGGGTTCTCGTGTCACTGTTACAGATGAGCATAACAAAGAAAGTGGCGGAGCCATGCTGACCACTGTGTACAAAACGCTTGGCTTTTGCAATTTTTGACAGCGAGCATGAGTTCAAATTTGGCCTGGGTGTTGAGTTGTGTCAAAAAGGAATTTAACTCCAGAGGGTCTGGCTGTTTCCATTTCAGGGCAATAGATTTCTTGGCTGCAGTCATGCAGTGGATCAGGAAGGGCAGATGGATTTTGGGCCATTGTTCAAAGTTTAGTAGTAGAAGAGCTATGGCAGGGCCTAGAGATCGTTTGATGCTGATGACTGATGAGATAATACTTTTTCCCATAAAGTTAGGAGTTTGGGGGCAGAACCACCAGATATGAGGAAGGGAGTCTATTTCATCACAATTTCTCCAGCAATTTGGTGAGGTATGTTTGGAGAATTTAGATATTCAGAGAGGAGTAAAATACCAATGGTGTAAGAGCTTTAGGTGTGATTCCCAATGCGTTGTGCAATAGGAGACTTTTAGCAGGTTGTTAGTTGCGTTGAACCATTGTGAGTGGCTGAAAGTACAAGAGAGATCAGATTGCCATTTCTTCATTGATTTGATTTTCTCATGAGAAGGGATGCCATTGGTAGCCGGTAGAAATAAGTGATGTCTTTTTTGTTTGTGGTAGTAGAGTTGTAGAAGGATAGGATTTTATGCAGAACGGAGATGACTGATGTGAGGATAGGACCCATGATATGTCGATATGTAGATACTTATAACAATCACTATGAGGGAGGCAGTAGTGCTGTTGCAGGGATTCATATAAGAACAGGTTGAAGTTGTCCAGAAGTTGTCCGACTGAGGGGATACCCGCTTTTGACCATTCATTTAGAGATAGATCTTTGGTAAAGAATTCCAGTGTAGAGAGTGGGAGAATATGAAAGTCAATAGGGGATTTTTTTAAAAAGTCGGATCGAGAATTACTTCAGAAGGAGAGAGTCGCTTTGATATTGTAAAAGGGGGATAGTGGGGGGAGGGGGATGAGGCCAAGAAGAAGTGCACCCAGGAGACTTCTGAGTGGACATCCAATGATAGATTTTTCTATAGAGGCCCATAGTTTATGTCTGGGAGGTGACCACCATGCAAAGGATTGGTCCAGGATTACTGCGTTGCAGTAGCATTTCAGGTTAGGAGCTCCCATGCCAGTGGTGGTTTTAGATCTGTATAAGATGCTGTTACGGAAGCGGCTTCTCTTTTTCCCCCAAATAAAGTTGTTCAAGGTAGCTTGTATGTTCTGTAGGTATGAGCTGGGGAATGGAATAGGCAACGTACAGAAATGGTAGAGAATGGTTGGTAGAATGATCATTTTGGCGACAGCTGCTCAAACTGCCCAAGAGATTTGTGACTTGGAGAGTTCTTGCGTTTGATGTTGTATGGACCGTAATAATGTTTCATAGTTTGTGCTAACTATTTTGGAGCTAGGAGAGGTCAGCTGAATTCCAAGGCATTTTATACCTGATTTTGGGGCCCAGGAGAAGCTGGAGGATTCTGAAAGATGGTTCTGTTTTTTTTTTTTAATAAATAGATGGGGAGCATCTGAAACTTTGAGGTGTTAAATTTATAAAGCAAAAGTGTTCTAAACTCTTGTAGTAGGTTTAAAACTGCAGGGAGAGAGGAGATAGGGTTTGAGAGAGATATAATAACATAATCAGCACACAGGCCTATTTTATGTTCAGTATGCCCGATTTTAATCCCTGAGATCCTGGGGTGATTCCAAATGGCTTGAGCAAGAGGTTCCCTTATGAGGGCAAAAATAATGAGGGACATGGGGCAGCCTTGCCTGGTGCCATTAGTGATATTGAAAGCCTCTGAAAGAACGCCTGAGGAGTAAACCTTAGCACAGGGGTTGGAGTATAGAGCTCTAATAGAGTCAAAATAGCCCATTAAACCAAAAACCTGGAGAACTTCCCTCAGGTACATCCAGAGAACTCAATAGAATGCCTTCTCCATGTTCAAAGATAGAAGCAGAGAAGGCGTGCGATAGAGCAAGGCCCATTGAAGCAGCTCTACGGTACGTCTGGTATCATCTGATGTTTGGTGGCCCTTTACGAAGCCTACTTGGTCAGGGTGTATCAAGTTGGGGATGATGGTCTCTAGTCTCAAAGCAATGATTTTAGAATAAATTTTTATGTCTGTGTTAAGAAGTGAAATGGGACGATAGTTGGCAGGGTGATCAGGTGATTTTCCTGGTTTGGACAGGGTGACTATTAGTACTCCAAGTGCTTCCTTGGGAAAGGAAACAAATTCCGCTACAGAGTTGTACACCTGTTGTAAGTATGGTGATAGGAAATTTCTGAATTTTTTGTAATACTCGTTACTAAAGCCATCCAGTTCCGGCGCTTTATATGTAGGGAGCGTGGAAATTGCTTTTAGAATTTTATGGGTGGAGAACTTAGTGGTAATTTTGGAGAGTTCTGTAGGCGACACCTGGGGAAACAAAACATAGAAACATAGAATGTGTCGGCAGATAAGAACCATTTGGCCCATCTAGTCTGCCCAATATATCTGAATCCTATGAATAGTCCCTGGCCCTATCTTATATGAAGGATAGCCTTATGCCTATCCCATGCATGCTTAAACTCCTTCACTGTATTTGCAGCTACCACTTCTGCAGGAAGGTTATTCCATGCATCCACTACTCTCTCAGTAAAGTAATACTTTCTCATATTACTTTTAAACCTTTGCCCCTCTAATTTAAAACTGTGTCCTCTTGTGGTAGTTTTTCTTCTTTTAAATATGCTCTCATCCTTTACCGAGTTGATTCCCTTTATGTATTTAAAAGTTCATATCATATCCCCTCTGTCTCTTCTTTCTTGCAAGCTATACATGTTAAGGTCCTTTAACCTTTCCTGGTAAGTTTTTTCCTGCAGTTCATGTACTAGTTTAGTAGCTCTTCTCTGAACTCTCTCTAGAGTATCTGTATCCTTCTGGAGATATGGCCTCCAGTACTGCGCACAATACTCCAAGTGAGGTCTCACCAGTGTTCTGTACAGCGGCATAAGCACTTCTCTCTTTCTACTGCTTATACCTCTCCCTATACATCCAAGCATTCTGCTGGCATTTCGTGCTGCTCTATTACATTGTCTTCCCACCTTTAAGTCTTCTGAAATAATTACTCCTAAATCCCTTTCCTCAGATACTGAGGTCAGGACTGTGTCAAATATTCTATATTCTGCCCTTGGGTTTTTACGCCCCAGGTGCATTATCTTGCACTTATCCACATTAAATTTCAGTTACCAGAGTTCTGACCATTCTTCTAGTTTTCCTAAATCCTTTTCCATTTGGCGTTTCCCTCTAGGAACATCAACCCTGTTACATATCTTTGTGTCATCAGCAAAAAGACAAACCTTACCATCGAGGCCTTTTGCAATATCACTTATGAAGATATTAAACAAAATTGGTCCCAGTACAGATCCCTGAGGTACCCCACTGGTAACATGACCTTGTTCTGAATGTTCTCCATTGACTACAACCCTCTGTTGTCTGTCACTCAGCCACTGCCTAATCCACTCAACAATATGGGAGTCCATGCTCAATGACTGCAGTTTATTGATAAGTCTTCTATGTGGGACAGTGTCAAAAGCCTTACTAAAATCTAGATATGCAATGTCTACTGCACCTCCACCGTCTATTATTTTAGTCACCCAGTCAAAAAAATCTATAAGATTTGTTTGACATGATCTCCCTGAAGTAAACCCATGTTGTTTTTCATCTTGCAATCCATGGGATTTAAGATGTTCCACAATCCTATCCTTTAATAGGGTTTCCATTAATTTGCCTACTATTGATGTCAGACTCACTGGTCTATAGTTGCTCGATTCCTCCCTACTACCTTTCTTGTGAATGGGCACAACATTTGCCAATTTCCAATCTTCCGGGACGACTCCTGTTACTAATGATTGGTTAAATAAATCTGTTAATGGTTTTGCCAGCTCACCACTAAGCTCTTTTAATAATTTTGGGTGTATCTCATCAGGACCCTGTAACTTATTTGTCTTCACTTTAGACAGCAATCTTAGAATGTCTTCCTCTGTAAAGACACATGCATCAAACGATCCATTAGTCATCCTTTCAAGTGGAGGTCCTTCTCCTTCTTTTTCTTCTGTAAAAACTGAACAGAAGTATTCATTAAGGCAGTCAGCTAGCCCTTTATTCTCTTCTACATACCTTCCGTCCTTTGTTTTTAATTTAGTTATTCCTTGTTTTAATTTCCTTTTTTCATTTATATATCTGAAGAATGTCTTATCCCCCTTTTTCATAGACTGAGCTAGTTTTTCTTCTGCCTGCGCTTTAGAAGTTCTTATAACTTGCTTGGCCTCTTTCTGCCTAATCTTGTAGATTTCCTTATCTTCATTGCTCTGGGTTTTTTTATAATTACAAAATGCTAGCTTTTTATTTTTAATGATTTGGGCCACTTCTGCTGAGTACCACAGTGTCTCTTCCTTTTTTTGCTTTTACTGACAAGTCTAATGCAATTTTCTGTTGCCTTCAATAATGCACCTTTTAGGTAGTCCCATTTCTCCTGGACTCCATGTAATCCGTTCCAGTCTAAAAGGACTCATTTATGACTAATTTCATTTTTGAAAAGTCTGTTTTTCTAAAATCTAAAATGTTTGTTTTTGTGTGGTGTGACTCTTTCACAGTTCTTATATTAAACCACACTGACTGGTGATCACTAGATCCCAAGGTTTCGCCTACAATGACATCATATACCGAATCCCCATTTGTGAATACCAAATCCAAAATGGCCTCCCTCCGGGTTGGCTCCTCAACCACTTGTTGCAGAGACAACCCCAGTAGGGAATTTAGAATATCTGTACTCCTGGTAGAACTTGCTATTTTGGTTTTCCAGTTTATATCTGGAAGATTGAAATCTCCCATAATGATAACTTCTCCTTTCATTGTCATTTTAGCTATTTCTTCAACTAGTAGATCATCTAGTTCTTTAACTTGACCAGGTGGTCTATATATCACACCTACACAAGTTACTGCATGATTAGCAAACTGCAACGTAACCCAAACTGACTCTATGTTGGCCTCACCAACTTGTATTAGGTTAGATTTAATGCTATCTTTCACATACAGGGCCACTCCTCCTCCTTTCTTGCCTTCTCTGCAAAAGTAATTGTAGAAAGGACTGTACTTGAGTTTGGTTTGGGGGGGTTGATTGAGCTGTTACTAAAATATAGAGTTCTGCGTAGTATTCTGCAAAGCGATTAGCTATATGGAGTGGATTAGTAAGTCTTTGGTTGAGGGTATCCAACAGGTGGTCTATTCTTCTTTTGGTTGTTTTTTTTTTATCTGTCCTGCTAACAAGGGACCGACCTTGCTGCTGGCTACATATTTATTTAATTAAAGTTTTTTCAATTGAATGTCAAATCGGGACACAAAACATTGGGAGAGTTTGTGTCGGAGCTCTTTCAATTGATTATCCCTTTTGCATGAAAAACATTGTTTATTCTGGGTCTCAAGGTCTGCTGTAGCCTGAGTAATATCAGCTAAAACCTTTGTCCTCCTAGGCTTCTTCTGGGAGCTCAATTTGATGAACACTCCGGGCATGAAGGCCTTATGGGCTGCCCACAGGGAGTTTGAATTAGTCACTGAACGTTCGTTCTTTGCAAAGAAATCTTCTATTTTGGATTTGACATGTTTCTCGTAGTTAGGGTTGTGTAATAGGCTGGTATTCAATCTCCACAATTTAGTAGGTGATGTAATCTGGTTGATCTCTAAAAGGAAGGAAAATCGGAGCATGGTGAGACCATAGGATATTGCCAATGTTGTCATCTCACGATTGAAAAAGGGTAGGTTTGTCTACGAGGAACATGTCAATCCTGGAGTAGACATGGAGGGGAGAAGAGAAGAAATTGAAGTCTTTCTCTGAGCCGTGTACAATTCTCCATACATTGTAAAGTCCCTCCTCATGCAGTAAGGGAGAAAGGTCTTGAGAGCGGTTACTGCTCATGCTGGTGGAGTCTATAAAGGAGTCTGAGACTGCATTAAAGTCTCCACATACAATAAGTTGGCCTACTTGAATAGACTGAACGTGTTTCATTAGGGTGTGGAAAACTTTCTTCTGGTTAGTGTTCAGTGAATATACCGACACCTAAGTAAAGGGTTGGTGGTTTATATCTGATCCCAAAATAATATATCTGCCATTGGGATCGAGTTCCAAACCTTTCATGCAAATGTGATCGAATCTTTAATTGCTATCATTATTCCTTTTGTTTTTCTTTCGAGTTTGCAAAGAAACAGTGTGGGAATTTGTGATGAGAGACTCGTGGGTCTTGGAGCATCAAATGAGTTTCCTGTGTAAATACGTTGCACCTTTAGGAGAGGGCTTCCTTCCATAGCATAGATCTCTTATAGGGGCTGTTCAAGCCCTTCACATTGAGAGAGGTGATTTTAAAAGACTTATTCACTGTAGGGGAGGCTTAAATTAGATTTGGGAAGTTGTGCGATACGGGTTGAGGAAGTATCAGAGGGATTGATATAATACTCTGGAGAAGTGCACACTGTCAGAGGGATGTACCACAGCTCAAATAGGAAGCAATGCAACGTTAATATAATACAACAAAAATATCAACCTAAAATAAGGTATCCATATGATCTCTGCTGCCAAAATGTGTACCACCCGCCGTTGGCTCTCCCTCTCCCCTCCCACTGTAGCAGACTGGTTGCGGAGGGTGGATCGACTTTTCCTTCTCGGATGATTATCACCGCCTAATGACCAGTTAGATTTAATACATGGTAGCAGATTACCTCTGTCACCCAGCCTAAGTCTGAGGGAATGCACCCACATTTCTCTCCGTCAGCTGGCATACTGTTGTCTCCCTTCTGCCCTTTGCCTGCCCTTCCTCACCCCCCTGCCCTTTATTTTTTTTTATCTTTTTTTCATTCGCCCTCATTCTCCCTCCTATTCCTTGCTTCTCCTATGTCCCTTTCCTCCCCACCTCACCGTCTTCCCCATGCTCTGTCACGAGCCCCTCGCGTTTGTCTCTTTGTGTTGTTCATCCTAACCCGCCTTCCCACCTCCCACTGTCCCTACGTACCTTCATTCAATGGGGAGTCGTTTGCTAACACTTCCGGATGGCCACCCCACGGAATCGGACACAGCTAGTTCCCCCTGGGGGGTCCATTCCTGGGGTTCCCTGTCTAGATATAATTCTTGCTGCCTCCCCACTGCCCCTTTCACATGTCCACAGGTAGTTGGGACAGGTCACGCCGCATCCTCCTCTTTGTTATGTTTCTCTCTATATCCCACTTAAGAGTGCTTCTTCCCCATGTGGAAGCCCTCTTATACCTACCACTCACTCGTTGTGAGCCTGGGCACGTGCCCGTGTTACTTTTGTACACCATTCTACTGTACCTCTGAGTTGACATGGTTTTGTTTGCCCCGTTCTAATTTGATATATTATGTTCCATTTTCTTGTACTACAAAGGGATATGGGTACAATGTACGATGTTCTCTGTTGTGCTATGTTGTATTACCTTGTATCATTTGACTTTGCCATCTCAGTACTTGTTGTTATTGTTCTTTTTCTATTTCTCAATAAAACGTTTATTATTGCTTTGTGGAAAACTATAATAAAAGAGATATTGGAAAACAAATAAGGTATCAATGAGATAACAGTATGCAACAAAGTATTTATCAAACAGATATAAAAATTGGACTGGGTGTCCTCAAGAACTGTAACAAAATCTAACAACTAGTACGTTAGGATATGGGGCAAGAGGATCCACACTAGGGGAGTATGGTAGCTGCCATGTAATTAGTTGCCTAACTGAAAGCATAGCACAAGATAGGGCCCATGAGAGCCTCTTAATGGGTTAGCCTAGGTTGGGGGTTGGGTTCCAAGCATTAAAATAGGGGCGTGGGAGGTTAGAGCGGTCCCTGTCATTTGTTGCTGGCACAGGAATATTCTATTGTTGAGGATGTTTCTTAACTTCAGCCGGGGAATGTAGAATATACTTTTGTCCTTGGTGGGAGACCTTCAATGTGGTGGAGAAGAAGCAGTTGTAAGTTATTTTTGCTGATCAGAGGTAAGGAAGGCAGAGAGTGTGTCTGGAGCTGCCATAGTGGTCTCAGTGTCCCCTATTGCAATGTAGTGTTTCTTACTTACAGGTCACTTTGAAGCAGGAGAGGCACCTGGTGAGGCTGCAGGGTGTTTTGTGGAGAGCTTGTCCTCCTGTTTGGATCTCTGTAAGAACGAATCCTTGCTGCTAGGAGACTGTTCTGTTCTTGCCGTTGAGGGAGAGGGAGAAAGGTCCATGTGTCCCCCATTGCCATCTTTTTCCTGCTCTCTGCATGTGCCCAGGAAGAAGTCAGTGAGCTTCTTAAGCTAAGAAGCTCCGGTGCCACGCTGATTGGATAGTCCCCTTGACATCCCGGCTGCCTAGGGCTGCTTATCGCAGCTTCGCTTGGCTCTGTCTGCTGTATAGCCACTGTGAAGAGATCTCTGATCGAGCAACCATTCACACGAGCAGCAAATCTTACACAGGCATCTTTCACTTTGGGTGAAGACTATTGTTACTACGCTTAATCTCAAAAGCCAGCAAATACAAAATAAGTTCCTTATATATTGTTAATGCTTGATTGATATGTTCTGTGTGGTGATTATAGCCATGTTAGTGCACAGTTGAGCATTGCACAAGCACTTTTTTTTATTTGAGTTACTCCAATGTTCTAGTGCAGGGATTCTCAAACTACAACCCTCCAGCTGTTGCGGAACTGCACATTCCGTGAGGCATTGTAAAACTTTGACATTCACAGACATAGGCATGATGGGAATTGTAGTTCCTGAACAACTGGAGGGCCATAGTTTGAAGACCCCTGTTCTAGCGCAAGCATTACCCATACACAAAAGTTTAGTAAAATGTCAAAATAAATTCTTAATTTAAGGAAACTATTTGTATAAGAAAGTGAGAACAAGAGATGAGAAAATAGAAGAAGGGTCATCATGAATAAAGTGCGGAATAGGTCCGAAAAAAGCAAGACTTTACAACCACTTTAAATAATGTTAGTTCAGTGTGGAAGAGGTGTAGGTAACACTTGGAGGCTGAAGGTCAGATGGCAAGGGAGAAGCTGCAAAGGTGGTTTGTGTGAGGAATGCTGGATATTCATTCTGGAAAATTTAGGTGAAGAGAAATGTTTCCCACCCGCCGTCCCTAGATTTGCGGTTCATTGTATGTCAAGGGTTGTGGGGAGGTATTATTTTGTTTAAAATAAATAAATAAATACATAAATAAGTACATTTTGTCACAGCAGTTTGGTGATTAACAGAGGTTTTTTTGGGGGAGGGGGGTTGGGGTGGGCAGTGAATATTTGTATCGTTACAAAACTAGGGCGCCCATCTATCGTATGGTTATTTATGGTTCTCTCAGGAACTAGGTCACCTGGGGGAAAACGTAAGAATGTGTGAGTTTAAAATGTCTTTAATCAAGTTGGGGAGTGGCTGAGGACTTGGGCGATTTTAGTTATGAATTGTGCTTTTAGGGACAGCCCAAAAAAATCCCCTCATGGTTCCATTTTCAAAATTGTTTTATTGTTTTTTTTTTTACGTTCATGCAATGTTATTAATTTCGTTTGTAAATAAAATGGCTGCTGTGGCCATTTAAACCCATGTGCTGTAAGTTAGTTTTATTATTTTAAGAGCTGGTAGAAGGACTGAGGTTGATGAATCCTTTAGTCGAGATTGGTAAAAAATTTAAAAAAAGTGAGTCAGATAGAGAGTAAAGAGTGGGCTATGGAATGAAAGAACGTAGAGCCACAAAGGTGAGAATGATCTATGAGTATGTAATAATGATTTAGAAAACTAAAAATGACATGATGAGTCTATTATCTTTTGTGTAAAATAGAATTATCATTCTTTATTTGTCAGATATTTTTTTTAGTTAAGAAAACCAAAAAAAACATAATTGTTCACTTTTTTGTACAGAGGTAGAAAAATTAGAGACAAAAATCTCAGTGTACAGACGTTTGTTTAACAAAGAGCTGCATGTTACATAATGGGTTTATGTGAAATCTCCATTAACAACTGTAAATAATATTGTAATTAGAAATATATTTCAGTTAGAAGGAAATATATTTAAAGTATTGACTGTTGTGTTGGTGTTACTGTAATTAGTTCCACTTCAAAGGATGGCCTTTTGTTTTCCCTGATCACATTTCACATGTGTAGTAAACAGCAGCCTTCTTTGACTCATCCAATCAGGCTGTGCCCAATATACATTTGCTAGGTACAGTGACCAATTAGGGAGAATTATATTAACCACAGTACAGAAAGGAGAGGGGATATAATGCTTTGTCCCCAAGCTATGACCCTCTTTTGTGTGGGGACACAGCAGGCACCACGGGCAGACCTGAAGGCCTAACATTGTACTTGCATCTTACATTGTATTGTAAATATGGTTGTTGTGGGTAATTTGTAAATATAATATAAGCTAGGGGACTTAAGTGGGATACACACTATAAGAAAATTGGGCCAACGATCGTACGATTTTCCTTGTTGTTTCACAGCATATCGGAACCGATGGACGAAAATTTGTACGAAAATTCTCGTACGACAAAGGCTTTTTTGTTGTTGTTTATCGTTTCTGATCATGCGCAGTCTTTCTTTTCTGATTTTTCTTGTACAAAAATCATATGAAAACAGTACACAATAAATGAAAATCGATTGTTTTTTCTGCACAAGAAAAATTTTGGAGTTTGTCATATGAAAATTCAGAATCGGCTGTTGAAAGTTGTGTTCACACTATACGAAAATCGTACACAAATTTTTTGGACGAAAATGTTCGCCCGGTTTTCTTATTAGTGTGTACCACCCTTTACACTGTACATTGTGTTGTAAATACTGTCTAGTGCGTAATTTGTTTATATTATGTAACCCTATCAATAAATGTGAATTGCGTATGGAACTACCTCTCAGCTCTAGATGTGTATATGTAAATACAACTAAAATGATTGAGGTGTATGCATATATACACATAAACTAGACAACATCAGAATTATTGTTCTTACTTTTAAAATATTCCTTTTTTTCCTGAATGGCAATGAAAGTCTCTTTAAAAACCAATACGTTTGCTTTCTTCGTTTTCACTAATGTAACTCACCTGGTTGTCACTTGTGTGACACTTTTTGATGGATTCATGTGGATTACTATTACAAGGCTTCATTCTCAAGTCAGTTTGCCTTTAGTAAGAATGAAGTTTCCTGCTGATTTGTTTATGTTTGAGGCTAGATGGTTGCCTGATAGCCAAAATCATTTTCATTCTCTTATAATATGGGCTGTAATTGTTTGATTATCTTCCCCATAGCTTCTATTTCAAGATTGGATGTAGAGATGTAGTGATGAGGGAACCAAGCAAAGTTTAAATCGCTGGATGTTCTCTGATCAAAAAAAACTGTCCGCAAAATCAGAACATAGCGCCTGAACCCCACTGACGTCTATGAAAGCCAAATTTTGTAGCTTTTTACTGTCCTTTTTACTGTTCTCGGTGCAATGACAAAAGTGACATTTAGAAAAAAAAAACTTGCTACTAAATACATTTCCTGGTTGGCTTGTTCTGTTTATAAACAAAGTAGCCAGAGAACCCCTGCAACATCTTTATCCAGGATATTTTTTAGGGGGGACATCACACAAAAAAATGAAAAATAATGGCATGGAGTCCCCCCAAGATTCATACCAGATTCATACCAGATCTTTATCCTCTTATCAAAAGCCTCTAGTCCCTGTATTGATGAGACCAAGGGCCTCCTCCACACATCCCTGAACTGGTGGATGTGGAAGTCTGTGGGGGAGACATATCAGAATCTGGAAACCCCTTTAAAATAAGGGGGGCCCTAGATATCTTTCCCTCTTCCCTATGTGAATGAAAAAGGCATACATAGTATCCCTGGTTACGGTTTCTCACAAGAAATAAAATGTCAGATTAATAATAACCTCAATCATATCATCCAGTGATGTACTGTAGATCCACTATTGATTATGATGAATATTGATCCTCTCTTACAGATATTTAATTACAAATGATAGCTTCCTGACCAACAGCTGAATATAAATAAACCTGCTGGGGATCCCAGGTGATGTTATTGACCAAATATGATCATCAGCCAGCACCCCAGCTTGTTTGTTTACATTGATATGGAGCATTGGTGCAAAAGGATTGTCATAACAAATTTACATCATGCGCATTATTTTTTGACAGTATGGAACCTATTTACATTATGGGATATAAATCTTTTTTTTCTTAAAAATAAAGGATTTTGTCTACTGTGTGTACGCTTACTTACTTTATTTACATCATTATTTACAATGAACAGCAAGCTGCCAAACCAAACACGACAGCCTGCACAAAATGATCATGCTCCCAATAGACTCTTACTATGAATTGCAACTAACCCTCCAGCTACCGAATGTCATCAAGCTGGTCAGTAATGCTGGCTGATGTCATTGACCAAATTTGGTCATTATCATATTTGGTCAATGACATTACTCAGAATATGATACAGTCACTAAATGAATCACCTCCACCTGCAGTAGCAGATAGAAGTTTGGGTGGTAAGCAGGATAAACCTGGCAAAACAGGAAGAGTTCAAGTCGAATTTCCAACCCAAACCCTAGGCTTATCCCTAGTAATTAGCAAAAACAAGCTGTTTTTTTCTCTCTGTGCTATAGAGTAGAAGACTTTGCTATTGGATCTTTAGTTCAGTGTTACTAAAAGCATGGATGGTTTTGTTGCTGTAACATTTCTTCTTCTCCTGCCACTGTCAATGCTATAAGATTTTTTTTTTTCTTCTGGGAAAGAGCATTTGCACTGGTACAGTATCTAGTGTCTGTCTAGTATAGTGTTTGTATCTAGTGGTTTGATGGTGTATGATGGCTGCCAGGGGTAGGAGTGAAAGCTAGCAATGTGTACATAATCTGGCATCCTATATGGCTATTGTGGTGTCCAGGAAGTTTTCAGACATGGGTGGAGGGGAGTTTTCCTTGCTCTTTGTCTTGCATGTACTGTGATTCAAATATTTATTATAATACACGGATATTGCCTGCTTTGACTTTTGCCTGTTTACAAACTGCACTGTTGCCTGATTATTTTGCACTTTGCTTTGGATTTGAGTCAGCTCATCCATTGTCACCAGTGGGGATTGGACTGTCCAGACTATCATGTGGTGACCGTCTATCCTCTTTGTAATTGTCTCTGGAGAAGATCCGGGATTTTTTAGACTCAGAGGAGCACAAGCTTTCCACCATGTTATCAGAAGGGCCATACAGACAGCGGAAAAGCATCTTTTTTGAATTAATATTTATTAAAAATGTAAAACAATAAAATTAAAATTGCCAATTCAGAAAATAACTGAAATAAGAAAATTAAATTATCAGGCAGTATTCTTTCACTGAAAAAAAACTTGAAATCATTTTCAGAATACAGAGACCTTTATGAGTCCCATCCACTCACTGCTTTAGTGTATGTACCTGTTTCACTGTATCCATAAGATGTTATATCTTTTCAGACCTTCTTAACAAATCATTAACAGCATTTTATAAATAGCATGGATCATAAGTCATTTATCATTCCAATGACCTTTCAGATTTGTAACTGGATAATGCAATTAAAAAGTGAATATCTGTGTAAATCTTTACCCTCTTATTAGTAAACTTTACACCCCTGAAATAAAGAAAGCTGGGATTTTAAGTTGACACACTTCAGCTAAACAACTTTGGCTGCATGAAATATTCTAAAGGATATTTGACATCGGAGTTATGCTGTAAGGATGTGGTTCTGGATAAAGGTTGAAAATGGCTGCCAATTTTAAATGTCAGGGCTGTGACATTGACCTTTTTTGGATGCAGGGAAAGGTTGACTAATCCACCTTCAGTTGACTTTTTTTCTTAGTATCTGCTATACTTTTTCAATACAAAAGCTTAACTGCAGCTCAATTGCTTTGGAGTCTGCAGATTTTCCTTCTGAAAAAATACAGATTAAATCTTACAAAAAAATGAAAATTAATCAACACAAAATATTTTTTACATGACATCAGTATCTCCATTGGTCACATGATAGGCTTACAGTGGTGATCGAAAGTTTGGGCACCCCAGGTAAAAATTTGTATTAACGTGCATAAAGAAGCCAAGGAAAGATGGAAAAATCACCAAAAGGCATCAAATTACAGATTAGACATTCTTATAATATGTCAACAAAAGTTCGATTTTATTTCCATAATTTACACTTTCAAAATAACAGAAAACAAAAAAATGGCGTCTGCAAAAGTTTGGGCACCCTGCAGAATTTATAGCTTGCACTGCCCCCTTTGCAAGGCTGAGACCTGCCAGTGTCATGGATTGTTCTCAATCATCGTCTGGGAAGACCAGGTGATGTCAATCTCAAAGGTTTTAAATGCCCAGACTCATCTGACCTTGCCCCAACAATCAGCACCATGGGATCTTCTAAGCAGTTGTCTAGAAAACTGAAACTAAAAATAGTTGACTTTGCAAATGAACATATAGACAAGCCTGATGCATTTTGGAAACAAGTTCTGTGGACCGATGAGGTTAAAATTGAACTTTTTGGCCAGAAAGAGCAAAGGTATGCTTGGAGAAGAAGGGGTACAGAATTTAATGAAAAGAACCTCTGTCCAACTGTTAAGCATGGGGTGGATCAATCATGCTTTGGGGTTGTATTGAAGCCAGTGGCACAGGGAACATCTCACGAGTAGAAGGACAAATGGATTCAATAAAATTTCAGCAAATTTTGGATGGTGACTTGATGCCATCTGTGAAAAAGCTGAAGTTAAAGAGAGGATGGCTTCTACAAATGGATAATGAATGATCCTAAAGACACCTCAAAATCCACGGGGGATTACATCAAGAGGCGTAAACTGAAGGTTTTGCCATGGCCTTCACAATCTCCTGACCTCAACATAATTGAAAATCTATGGATAGATTTTAAAAGAGCAGTGCATGACAGACAGCCCAGAAATCTCAAAGAACTGGAAGACTTTTGTAAGGAAGAATGGGAAAAGATACCTCAAACAAGAATCAAAAGACTCTTGGCTGGCTACAAAAAGCGTTTACAAGCTGTGATACTTGCCAAAGGGGGCAGTACAAGATATTAACTCTGCAGGGTGCCCAAACTTTTGCAGACACCATTGTTTTCTGTTATTTTGAAAGTGTAAATGATGGAAATAAAATCTAACCTTTGTTGACATATTATACGAATGTCTAATCTGTAATTTGATGCCTTTTGGAGATTTTTCCATCTTTCCTTGGCTTCTTTATGCACATTAATACAAATTTTTACCTGGGGTGCCCAAACTTTAGATCACCACTGTATGGATATTTGGGACTGATTGCAACAGAAAAACATCTGGGAAGATTTCAGATCCTATGACTAATCTTTTTAACCCATCTTTTTTGGCTACTTTACCAAAAAAAGAAGTGTCCCCTTGCCTGGCATCCAAGGTATATGGGTTTTTCCTTGATTAAAAGCATGATAAATGGGAGTAGGGCCAGATTCACACTAGCTGCGGCCGTGGCTTGCAGCAGGGGGTCCGGTGTGTCCCTTTTCTCATGTTTCAGGTACAAATCAGGTCCCAATTTTTGCCTGAATCCGAACCTGAAACGGAGCCAAAGATGCACAGATGTTCAGTGCAAACTGTGGCCCCCCAGGACTGTGTGAAACGACTCCATTAAGAGCTGGTCACAGTCTCCATTCATGCGATTTGGATGCGGGGAAACCAATATCCAATTCACATAAGTGTTAACCTAGCCTAAACCTGACTCTGCTCTGCTTAAATCTGTTCCTTTAACTACCTGCAATTTGTAGTTCCTACAAGAGAGAGGAAAAAGTAGGAACCCTTCTCCTAAAAGTCCAACACAGAGGGACATGACTGGTGCCTAGTGCAGGGATTCATAGGGGATTACATATGAGATATTCACCAACTGCAAGCTAGAAAAAAGAACATTTTTTTTTGCTGATTTGTGCTAGATCTCTATTATATGGAAGAGCCCTGGGGCCATTATAAAAAAAATTCAAAGATTTCTGAGCTTGAAATTTTTTTTTTTTTTTTTTACAGAATTCTGACTTTGAAAGTCAGAATTCTGAGATTACAAGTTTGGACCATGCTAAAATGTATTAAACACAATTCTGAGATTAAAAGTCAGAATTCTGAGTTTTAAAGTCAGAATTCTGAGTTTAAAAGTCAGAATTCTGAGAATAAAAGTCAGAATTCTGACTTTGAAAGTCAGAATTCTGAGATTAAAAGTTAGAATTCTGACTTTTAATCTCAGAATTCTGACTTTCAAAGTCAGAATTCTGACTTTTAATCTCAGAATTGTGTTTAATACATTTTAGCATGGTCCAAACTTGTAATCTCAGAATTCTGACTTTTCATAAGGAGCCATGCTGAAAACGTGTGTGTCTATGGTCATAACGGATCAATCATAACAGTTACTTGTGTGGACAACTAGCTCCATATCAAACATGAAAGTTCCAGCTCGAGTAGTCATGAGGCAATAGCGTAGTGGTTAGGGTGACAGGCATAAAATGGTGAAGTTTTTGGGTTCTAGCCCAAATGACTATACATTTTTAGATTATATATATTAACTTTAAATATATTGATATTATAGTTAACATATTTTAAAATATAAGTTAAAAAGAGCCATGTGTGTATATGTATGTGGGGGGGGGGGGGGGTCACAGCTTGGTGTGCTTTCCACTTCCATAGATATCAGAACACAATGGACAGCACAGTTCTGCACCCCAAGTTGTAGGAAACATTACACTGTTGTCCCTACATGAGGGAATTGTCAATGGTTAGAAGGCAGCAGGACAGCGTGTGTCTATGGTCATAACAGATCTTCCATACTATTAGGGCTAGAGCTATGGAATAAAAACAACTCCATATCATTACTTTGCAGCTCCCAGCTGAAAAATGAATTAATTGAGGGTGAATTTTGCCCTCCAGTTTCCACATTACTTAGGTTTTTTTGTAATAAAACCATGCTCATCCTATGCTAAAAGGCATATGGCATGGTGATAAGCCTGGCAACAGCATATACATTGTTGAACCGTCTTGTTGTACAGATATTAGCCCATACAATATACCTGATATGCTGAGCTGTCAGCTTTTAGAGAGTGAATGATAATCCTTTTGAATTTTGTAACAAAAAAAAAAAACTTTAAAAAATGTTTAAGTCTAAAAAATACATCACACTGAAGAGGTAAAAATCAAGAAATGTTCTGGCAAAGAGAATAATATTAGAGTTCTAATTTCTAGTTATGTCAATTCACTGTCTGCATTTTCTTTTCTGTAGGCACAACTGCACTTTACCTATTTCTACTAATGCATCCCTACATCATTAGTAACTTTCCTAATCCAAAGACTTTTGAGGAAGTGCAATTTTTTAATGGAAACAACTATCACAAGGGGATTGACTGGTAAGATGAATTAAACCGAAATGAAGATATTGCACACCACTTTATTTTTATTAGATGTTTCAACGTGCCTTTTCTAAATACCAGCTACTCTATACAGATCTAGAATGCTGAGACACTTAGAATAGTATTAATGAATAAAGTAAAGGGAATGTATCATTTAACTAAAAAACAAGAATCAAAATGCAGCAAATTTCTATAACTCCTTGAAGGCATGCTTGTTTTGGGATCATCATGTCACTCACAAGTACTTCACTATCACAGAACTAGCATAGGTACATTAGGCAGTAGTAAGAAGCACACCAAAGCTAGTGCTCAAGAAAAAAATCAGTAAAACTCTATAAATACTAAAATGATTATATGAATGTCATAATAACATCAATTTTCACCATATAGAAACCAGGGTAGTGAGTAGAGACATTTATAGAGCATTATAAAATAACTTATCTATGAGTCTATGTATAAACCTTTTGTTAATGTCACAAATGTCTCAGCATTTATGAGAAAGTCACAAATAATACCCATACTTTGTAAAATGTCAGTTTATTTTGCCTTTCACAGGGTAAATGTAAAAGCCATAAGAACATTAGAACAGAAGGGGAAATAGTAGAGGATCTCTGCATTGTGTACAAAGTGTATAAGCTGCAGGTTTATCCATTGTTTGTCAGCGAAAAGCTAGACAAATTTTGTTTGACCAAGCTTCTAGCTTGGGTTTTTGTATGAATTTTAGGGGGAACCTGAATGATAAACATAAAAAAAGCATGAGTTACCCCTTGAAATTAATACTGGACCCTTATCCAGTCATACAGCCTTGCAGGTAGGGTAAGGGGGGGCACCTTCCACCTGAACCAGACCAGGCCATGTCTTACCATGGTGGGTAGTTTGCTAAGGGTTACCCCCGACAAAGAATATTATTGCCATGTTGAGGAGGACAGAGACCACTTATCTATCACCATGGCATGTTGTTGTAAGGTCTTCTGGCAGGTGGCTTAACAGAATGTGGAAGCCCCCTTTACAATTAATAAGGGGCCCCCAAATAGTACCCTCCATGAATGAATAGGAAATAGTATCCCTACACATTTACAAAAACAATTTAAACAGAAACAAAACACTCATAATTTTTGACAATAAAAATAAAGTTTTTTGGTTGTTAAAAAAATGGAAAAAGTGCCACAGTGTAAATCTCCCTTCAGCCATGTGGTCAAGAACCAGATGTCTACAGAAACATCACATCCCATCACTTCCCCCCTGCCAAATGACATCTCTGGGTTCCCATTGCTAAATTTAACAAAGGGGTGGGATCCCCAGGGGATGTTTTTGATCAAACATAGACATGACTCCATACAATCAATGACGTATGGTATGGAGTATAGGGGGAACTCATAGAATCCCCCCCCCCCCCTGAAATCCATAGCAGACTTGAAAGGCCTGGTAATAATTTTAAGGTTGACCTCATGCCATTTTTTTTTCACATGGCCCCTGCCCTTCATTACCTGTCAGCCAGGAATCCCTGGCTGATAGCTTATTGAGCCAGGTGGGGATGCGTCACTGATTGTTAAGTTGCTGGTAGGTGCCAGCTCTCTAACATCAGGAATTTCTGAGCAAGAGAGATTCACATGTAGCAGTGGTGGTAAAACTGGTGCTAAAGGTTCAGTTCCCACTGCAGCTGGAGGATTGGCCAAACACCCATTCATTTGACTGTTCAATGAACCTCCCAAACAGTAAATTAACCTGCAGCTCAAAAACCCTGTGTACAGTACAGGGTCTCCTATTATTTACCTTTCTGGGCAAATGTTCTTAGCATACAGCATTAGGCTATTTTCTGTATTGGTTGAATATAGACATGTGCAATTCGTTTCAGCCCGAATGTAAATGTATCCAAATCTCTGAAAGAAATGGTAACAAATTTATTTTAAATTTGTTTAATTTTGTTTTGAATATTCGTTTTAAAATGAATTCCAAATTATCGGAATGATTCAAATTTGGATCGGTCAAAAAATGATCAACCATTTTGAATTCTGTGTGGAGAATAGGTGTTGTTAATGAGCTTATCATGAAGCCCATTGCTGTGTCCTTAACAACGATGACTCATCAGCCCCCCTGCCTCAAAGCACCCCCCCCATGTTAAGGGCATGTGGCTTGTTATGGTTCAGGAGGGGGGGGCACTCGCTTGCCCCCCCCCTTTCTTGGGCTGCATGCTCAGATAAGGGTCTGGTATGGATTTTGGAAGGGACCCCATGCATTTTTTTTAATTTTGGCGTGGGGTTCCCCTTAAAATCTATATCAGACCCGAAGGGTTTTACAGAGGATTTAGAGATTTCATGTGTTTGATGTGTTTAATGTGTACTAAATTAAGCAGGAAATTACATGTCCCAGGGGCGTACTGTACACCATCTACAGAACACCTCCAGATATATTGCATTGCATTTTACAGAGAATTACAGTGCTGCAGTTTGAAAAGGAAAGGTAATTTTTAATAACATTTAATTACAATATGACTTGTGTCACAATTGTATACGCTCTATTATTTTTCTTTTTTTTGCTAATTTTTTTTCCCACGAAAGTGGAATTACCCTTTAAGTAATCCTCAGACATAAAATGTGCTTATTTACATTTGTGCAAAAACTGGTTTAGGCAGCAAAAGGGCAACAGCTTATGTCTAGCCACATTTTTTAAAATTGTTTTTTGTTTTGTTTAGAGTTGAAAAAAAAATTAAATACTTCTGTCAAATTCTGTTCATGTCCCCCTTGGGGAGATTTCATCTAATTTCTTGTCCTTTTCACAGCAAGACAAGAAACAAAATGATTGGTTGCTACTGGGACAGAAAGTTATAGTCAGTAATGATATTCTGAGAGAGGTTCTCACTCTTCCCCATTTCACTGCCACTATCATTTACTTTCATTATCCTTGCATGTGTTATCTTAAAACGAAGCATATATAACTTGCTAAAGTCCTCACAGCATATTTTCCTCTTAATGTCTTCAAGGTATATGGATTTTTTCCCTTACCCATCTAACACCACCTCAGATTTCCTGTTCGAAAAGAGTGCAAATTATTTTCACTCAGAGGAAGTACCCAAAAGAGTTGCATCACTCCTCCCAAAAGCAAAGGTTATCACCATACTTATTGATCCATCTGACCGAGCATACTCTTGGTACCAGGTATGGCATCTTGATAAATACACTCCTTATTTATTTCTTTTTTTAAAAATATTTTGCAGTATAATGAAATTAAATATTTTAAATATGTAGAGTTTGTATGGTCTAAAACACTTTTGTGGATTTTTATTTTTTACAAATTGCCGCTATACTGTTGTCTTTGCAAAAAAATAAATAAAAATATGTTGGGTTTTTAAAGCTGAAAACCCACACCAACAATTTACTTGGAGGCATCCTATTTAGCAACACCTATAACATTAATAATGTTACAAATGTTCCATAGAAAAGCTTCTGGTTTAAGGAAAGAACGTGTCATGCCCATCCTTCCTTTAAAAACTTTGTTGCAGCCTTGCTTGAATCACAGCCAGAGACCAAGTGTAATTTCAGAAATCACACTCTGCTTTATTGGATACTTGTGTTACTTTATGTTGCAATAACTGAGTAAGTTGAAGTTAGGAGGAGCAACATGGGGGATGAAAGCATAAGAGTACAAAGCTTTTATTTTATTTTACACCTTGCATGCAGAGAGAGGAAGGAATGTAAAGCAGTCAAGCAATAACATTAAAATGTGCAGCAGAAAACATTTGTTCTTTTACAGCTACTGCAAAGAGAGCAGCATGAGTAGTATATGAAATGTGGGAGACTGAAACACTAGAGTTGAAACGATGTGCAGCCACTACAACGTTAATGGCTCCTCCACACCAGTCCACACTCTAAAATGTATGCATGCTGTTGTAAGGACAGTGAGGGGCAGTGCAATGTGTTGTTACAATTCATTTTTAGTTTTTTTTTGTCATAAAATGACTCTAAAACTGAATGACTATGAAAATATCTGTTGAATCTGATAATGATATTACTGTATATCGACCTAGCCAATCATGTCAAGCACCACATCCCAAATATGGCATATGGTAAACAGAGGAAAAGAGAAACGGGGCTTTTCCAGTGCTTGGCTACCCCACTCAGCATATAGAAAAATTCATAAATCTATAAAATTGTGTTCTTTATTAGTATCAAAAAAGGAATTTCAAAATTAAATATTCAAATCCATCTCAAAAAGTATAATTCATACATCATAGTACATAAATGAACAGAAACATACAGTTTAAAAGAATCACCCCCCTCAATAAAAAGGCTCAATGTCTTCCATAGTCTCACTGTATGTGTACCCATGTAGATGATTAAAAGCAGAGCTGTTTCGAGCACGTTTCGTCTGTATGGCTTCCTCAGGGGTATTAAACGAAGAAGGAGGTGAAAAAAACTAGTTTGCAATTTCAGAGGGGATATTCGACTTGTCCCAGGCTGATCGTTTGCCAATATATTAATAGGAGAGAATAATGTACGAAGAGGGGAAGATACAGCAGAATATAGCCACATCCAATGTAGAGAGAGGGGGGAGAGGGGAATTCCAATCCCAATTTTGTGCGTCCAACCCAATCAAGGAGGGAAGGGCTGTAAATACTTGTCTGTATTACTAAGTTCCAAAATAATTCCATATCCTCTACAAATAAAATCCCAATATAAGGAGTACACCGTACCCAGCAAGAGCACAATCCATATATACCTTGTAGTACTTCAACATTACACAACATTAGCTCCACCTCTAGTTCAGCAATGTATGAGTTGCCTTGAACCTGAGTTGATTTATGCAGTTCAATGTAACTCAACATATGCAAGGATTAAACAGGAATGGGGGGGGTGCTTTAAAAGAATACAATGGGGTTTATTTACTAAAGGCAAATCCACTGTTCACTGCAAGTGCACTTGGAAGTTCAATCGCTGTAGATCAGAGGGGGACATGCAAGGAAAATAAAAACCAGCATTTTTGCTCACACATGATTGGATAAAAGAAATTAGCAGAACTTCCCCTCATCTCAGATCTTCCCCTCAGATCTACAGTGACTGCATTTGTAGTGCAATTGTAGTACACAGTTGATTTGCCTTTAGGAAATAAAACCACAATGTTCTTAACTAGGGTTGAGCGAACACCTAGATGTCCGTGTTCGACGGGTTCGGCCGAACTTTAAAAAAAAGTCCGGGTCCGTGTCCCGGACTTTTACCGAACTTTTCCCGGACACCGAACCCCATTGAAGTCAATGGGGACCCGAACTTTAAGGCACTAAAATGGCTCTAAAACACCAAAGGAAAGGGCTAGAGTGCTGCAAATGGCAGCAAAACGTAATTAAGAGCATGGCAAGTGCTCTGCAAACAAATGTGGATAGGGAAATAACTTAAAACAACAAAAAAAAAACAGAAAAATAAAACAATGTTCTTCTTCATCTCTGAAGGACGAGGCCCATATGGAGTAGGAGGGAGGTTGAGGTGGTGGTGGATGTGGCGGTGACATAGGCGTGCGCACAGGGTGTGCTGGGTGTGCCTGGGCACACCCTAATCACCTAGGGCACATAGCATTGCCAGTGAGGAGATGGGAAAGATCTCCCTGGGACCTGCTCTGCTCTATTTCTCCTTGCCTACAGGTACATGGCCCCGATACATTACTCTCCCTGCTGGCAAACACATGCATGTGTATTTCAACTTTGGGGTGCACACCTTAATGCAATAGGCTGCGCACACCTATGGGCGGTGTAGGTGGAAGCGGCGGTGGAGGAGGACCAGGGCCGGATTAACAGCATCATGGGCTTGGTGCTGAGGATTTTGAAGGGCCTTAAGGGCCGTGCCTTGCCATGCACCCAGAGGAGGAAGGGTGCAGCCATGCATGCCTAATTCAACATGGGATGCTGTCTCTGAAGCCCATAAACACATCCATGCATCGCCAACTGTCCCTCCTTGTCCGGCCTTCACGCTGTGTGGGGAGGTTCTGAGGGTGCTGCCTGGGGAAGCGAGCATAGAAGCCAGACTTCTGTGTTTACAAGTGACAGAAGAGCGGTAACAGTGAATATGGCCAACCCGGGGCCTATATAAAAGGTAGGGGCCTGGAGCTGCAGCTCCAATAGCCCCTACATTAATCTGGCCCTGAGGAGGAGGACGAGGTAGCCAACACTGCTTCTTTTCAAAAATTTTAAATGAGGGTACACCCCAAAAGAGTGAGAAAGAGCAAAAATGGAACAATGGGTGGGTAAGGTCGGTATCCATTGCTATTCTGCATAAGGTACGGAAAAGTCCCGTGGGATCCATGCCTGGTTCATTTTAATGAACGTGAGCTTGTCCACATTGTCTCTGGACAGGCGGCTGCGCTTGTCTGTTATAACGCCCCCAGCCGTGCTAAATACCCGTTCAGATAATACACTGGCTGCAGGGCACGCCAGCACCTCCAAGGCGTAAAGGGCAAGCTCAGGCCATGTGCCCAATTTGGAGACCCAGAAGTTGAAGGGGGCAGACCCGTCATTCACTACATGTAGGCGTGTGCACACATACTGCTCCACCATGTTGGTAAAATGCTGCCTCCTGCTAAGACGTTCCATCTGAGCTGCTGGTGCTGCTGTTTGTTGTGGCGTGCTGACAAAGCTTTTCCACATTTCGGCCATGCTAACCCTGCCTTCTGAGGTGCTGGCGGTGCCCTGGTTGCGTTGGCGACCTCCTCCTCCTCCTCCTCTGCCTTGTGCTTCCACTGTGGCCCCGCTGTCAGATGGGAATGCCAGCAGCATGGCGTCTACCAGCGTGCGCTTGTACTCGCGCATCTTGCGATCGCGCTCCAGTGAGTGAATTAAGGACGGTACGTTGTCCTTGTAACGGGGATCCAGCAGCGTGGCCACCCAGTAATCAGCACAAGTTAGAATGTGGGCAACTCGGCGGTCGTTGTGGAGACACTGCAGCATGTAATCGCTCATGTGTGCCAGGCTGCCCAGAGGCGACGAAAGGCTGTCCTCTGTGGGAGGTGTATCGTCCGTGTCCTCTGTATCCCCCCAGCCACGCACCAGTGATGGCCATGAGCTGGCCTGGGTGCCACCCTGCTGTGAACATGGTTCCATCTCCTCCTCCAGCTCCTCCTCCTCCTCATCCTCCTCATCCTCCAGAACTGTGCCCCTGCTGGACAATTGCGTCCCTGGCGTTTGCGTGTGCAGGAACCCACCCTCGGAGCCCCTTGCGAATGACTGCCCTGAAAGCCTTGGAAATGTTACCTCTTCATCCTCCTCCTCCTCCTCATCCTGTGCCACATCCTCTTCCATCATCGCCCGAATTGTTTTTTCAAGGAGGCATAGAAGTGGGATAGTTAAGCTGAGAACGGCGTCATTGCCACTGGCCATGTTGGTGGAGTACTCAAAACAGCGCAACAAGGCACACAGGTCTCGCATGGAGGCCCAGTTATTGGTGGTGAAGTGGTGCTGTTCCGCAGAGCGACTCACGCGTGCGTGCTGCAGCTGAAACTCCACTATGGCCTGCTGCTGCTCGCACAGTCTTTCCAGCATGTGCAAGGTGGAGTTCCACCTTGTGGGCACGTCACATATGAGGCGGTGAGCGGGAAGGCCGAAGTTACGCTGCAGCGCTGCCAGGCGAGCAGCAGCAGGGTGAGAACGCCGAAAGTGCGCACAAACGGCCCGCACTTTCTGCAGCAGCTCTGACATATCGGGGTAGTTTTTAAGGAACCTCTGCACCACCAAATTCAGCACATGCGCCAGGCAAGGGATGTGCGTCAAACCGGCTAGGCCCAGAGCTGCTATGAGATTTCGCCCGTTATCACACACCACCAGGCCGGGCTTGAGGCTCGCTGGCAGCAACCACTCATTTGTCTGCTGTTCCATGCTCCTCCACAACTCCTGCGCGGTGTGTGGTTTGTCCCCCAAACAGGCAAGTTGTAAAACTGCCTGCTGTCGTTTACCCCTGGCCGTGCTGAAGTTGGTGGTGAAGGTGTTACGCTGTCCGGATGAGGAGGCGGTAGAGGATGAGGAAGCGGAGTAGGAGGAGTTACGAACAGGAGGCAAACTGAAGCGCCCTGCAATCCTCGGTGGTGGAAGGACATGCGCCAAATTGCTATCCGCCTCAGGCCCATCCGCCACTGCATTTACCCAGTGTGCCGTTAGGGAGATATAACGCCCCTGACCGTGCTTACTGGTCCACGTATCCGTAGTTAGGTGGACCTTGGCACAGATGGCGTTGCGCAGTGCACACCTGATATTTTCCCCCACTTGGTTGTGCAGGGAAGGGATGGCTTGCCTGGAAAAGTAGTGGCGGCTGGGCACGACGTACTGTGGGACAGCCACCGACATAAGGTTTTTAAAACTGTGCGTCTCCACCAGACGGAATGACAGCATTTCAAAGGCCAATAATTTTGAAATGCTGGCATTCAGGGCCAGGGATCGCGGGTGGGTAGGGGGGTACTTCCTCTTCCTCTCAAGTGTTTGGGAGATGGAAAGCTGAACGCTTCCACGGGACATTGTGGAGATGGTTGTTGGTGACCCAGGTGGTGGTGTTGCTGACAGATCGTCTGTTTGCGGGGTGGCAGGTGCCGGTATCACTACAGATGTGGCTGGAGCGGCCGAGACTGCAGCAGAAGAGGAAGCAGGATGAGCCAGAGACGTTTCTTGGTTTTGAAGGTGTGTACTCCACTGCAGCTCGTGCTTTGCACTTAGATGCCTGATCATGCAGGTTGTGCTCAGGTTGAGAAGGTTCATGCCTCGCTTCAAGCTCTGATTGCACAGGGTGCAAACCACTCGTGTCCTGTCATCAGCACATTTTCTAAAGAACTTCCACGCTAGAGAACTCCTTTGAGCTGACTTTGGTGCGCTCGTTCCCTTGCTGCGTTGGGCAGTAGCGGGCGTAGTGTCTAGGGCACGGCCGCTCCACTTCTGCACCCTGCTCCCTCTTCTGCTGTGCTGGTGGCTCTGTGCGACCACCGCCTCTTCCTCCAAACTACTCAGGTCACCTGCATGACGTTCATTCCATGTGGGGTCGAGGACCTCATCGTCCTCCACATCATCTTCCACCCAGTCTTCACCCCTGCCCTCCTTGTCGGTCTCCACAATGCTGAACGCCGCAGCAGTTGGCACCTGCGTTTCATCATCATCGGAGACGTGCTGCGATGATCCTTGCATGTACTCATCTTGAGAAATAAGTGGTTGGGCATCGCTGCACTCAATCTCTTCCACTTCTGGGGCAGGGCTAGGTGGATGGCCCTGGGAAACCCTGCTGACAGAGTCCTCAAAAAGAATAAGAGACTGCTGTATGGCTTGGGGCTCAGACTGCTGGCCTGAT
This sequence comes from Pelophylax lessonae, assembly GCF_965119305.1. Taxonomy (NCBI): domain Eukaryota; kingdom Metazoa; phylum Chordata; class Amphibia; order Anura; family Ranidae; genus Pelophylax; species Pelophylax lessonae. The sequence continues at coordinate 619,381,410 of NC_138768.1, read as the reverse complement.
TTGCAAGGGGGTGAGGTGAAAGACGGTTGGACATTGGCTGCAGGTGCCAACTCTGACCTTTCTGCAGTAGACTGGGTGGGAGACAATGTGAAGGAACTGGAGGCACTGTCAGCAGCAAACCAATCTACTATCGCCTCAACTTGTTCTGGCCTCATCACTTCTAGGGGCGTTTGATGCCCTACCAAATACTGATGCAGGTTCTGTCGCCTACTCACACTTGAGGAAGGTGTTTCACTTGTGCGTGTAGCTGGCACAGATCGACCATGTCCTCTCCTTGCAACAGGAGCTCTACCAGCAGCACCACGACCCAGGCCACGGCCCTTATTTGACGGTCTCCTCATATTTCTGTAATTTAAGATCTTGCCCTAGAAAGGTTTTTATTGAATAGCGGAATAGAAAATATGATCCAAAAAAAGTGTATGTATATCACACGTACACAACCACACTAGGCCCCAATTACTATTGTTTGTACCCCTAAAAGGCTAGATGAGGAGTAGGGGGAGTATGGAACAGGCAGCACCCTCAAACCTTCAGAAGTATGAGATGAACCCCAACAACTTGGAAAGGTGGATCTCTCTCACACGTACCGACACAGACTATCCCGCAATTCAATTGATCCTCAAAGGTTTTTATTGAATAGCGGAATAGGAAATATGATCAAAAAAAGTGTATGTATCTCGCACGTACACAACCACACTAGGCCCCAATTACTATTGTTTGTACCCCTAAAAGGCTAGATGAGGAGTAGGGGGGGTATGGAACAGGCAGCACCCTCAAACCTTCAGAAGTATGAGATGAACCCCAACAACTTGGAAAGGTGGATCTCTCTCACACGTACCGACACAGACTATCCCGCAATTCAATTGATCCTCAAAGGTTTTTATTGAATAGCGGAATAGGAAATATGATCAAAAAAAGTGTATGTATCTCGCACGTACACAACCACACTAGGCCCCAATTACTATTGTTTGTACCCCTAAAAGGCTAGATGAGGAGTAGGGGGGGTATGGAACAGGCAGCACCCTCAAACCTTCAGAAGTATGAGATGAACCCCAACAACTTGGAAAGGTGGATCTCTCTCACACGTACCAACACAGACTATCCCCCAATTTAACTGATCCCCAAAGGTTTTTGATTAAATAGCGGAATAGAAAATATGATCCAAAAAAAGTGTATGTATATCACACGTACACAACCACACTAGGCCCCAATTACTATTGTTTGTACCCCTAAAAGGCTAGATGAGGAGTAGGGGGAGTATGGAACAGGCAGCACCCTCAAACCTTCAGAAGTATGAGATGAACCCCAACAACTTGGAAAGGTGGATCTCTCTCACACGTACCGACACAGACTATCCCGCAATTCAATTGATCCTCAAAGGTTTTTATTGAATAGCGGAATAGGAAATATGATCAAAAAAAGTGTATGTATCTCGCACGTACACAACCACACTAGGCCCCAATTACTATTGTTTGTACCCCTAAAAGGCTAGATGAGGAGTAGGGGGAGTATGGAACAGGCAGCACCCTCAAACCTTCAGAAGTATGAGATGAACCCCAACAACTTGGAAAGGTGGATCTCTCTCACACGTACCGACACAGACTATCCCGCAATTCAATTGATCCTCAAAGGTTTTTATTGAATAGCGGAATAGGAAATATGATCAAAAAAAGTGTATGTATCTCGCACGTACACAACCACACTAGGCCCCAATTACTATTGTTTGTACCCCTAAAAGGCTAGATGAGGAGTAGGGGGGGTATGGAACAGGCAGCACCCTCAAACCTTCAGAAGTATGAGATGAACCCCAACAACTTGGAAAGGTGGATCTCTCTCACACGTACCAACACAGACTATCCCCCAATTTAACTGATCCCCAAAGGTTTTTGATTAAATAGCGGAATAGAAAATATGATCCAAAAAAAGTGTATGTATATCACACGTACACAACCACACTAGGCCCCAATTACTATTGTTTGTACCCCTAAAAGGCTAGATGAGGAGTAGGGGGAGTATGGAACAGGCAGCACCCTCAAACCTTCAGAAGTATGAGATGAACCCCAACAACTTGGAAAGGTGGATCTCTCTCACACGTACCAACACAGACTATCCCCCAATTTAACTGATCCCCAAAGGTTTTTGATTAAATAGCGGAATAGAAAATATGATCCCAAAAAAGTGTATGTATATCACACGTACACAACCACACTAGGCCCCAATTACTATTGTTTGTACCCCTAAAAGGCTAGGAGTAGGGGGAGTATGGAACAGGCAGCACCCTCAAACCTTCAGAAGTATGAGATGAACCCCAACAACTTGGAAAGGTGGATCTCTCTCACACGTACCAACACAGACTATCCCCCAATTTAACTGATCCCCAAAGGTTTTTGATTAAATAGCGGAATAGAAAATATGATCCCAAAAAAGTGTATGTATATCACACGTACACAACCACACTAGGCCCCAATTACTATTGTTTGTACCCCTAAAAGGCTAGGAGTAGGGGGAGTATGGAACAGGCAGCACCCTCAAACCTTCAGAAGTATGAGATGAACCCCAACAACTTGGAAAGGTGGATCTCTCTCACACGTACCAACACAGACTATCCCCCAATTTAACTGATCCCCAAAGGTTTTTGATTAAATAGCGGAATAGAAAATATGATCCCAAAAAAGTGTATGTATATCACACGTACACAACCACACTAGGCCCCAATTACTATTGTTTGTACCCCTAAAAGGCTAGGAGTAGGGGGAGTATGGAACAGGCAGCACCCTCAAACCTTCAGAAGTATGAGATGAACCCCAACAACTTGGAAAGGTGGATCTCTCTCACACGTACCAACACAGACTATCCCCCAATTTAACTGATCCCCAAAGGTTTTTGATTAAATAGCGGAATAGAAAATATGATCCCAAAAAAGTGTATGTATATCACATGTACACAACCACACTAGGCCCCAATTACTATTGTTTGTACCCCTAAAAGGCTAGGAGTAGGGGGAGTATGGAACAGGCAGCACCCTCAAACCTTCAGAAGTATGAGATGAACCCCAACAACTTGGAAAGGTGGATCTCTCTCACACGTACCAACACAGACTTTCCCCTAATTTAACTGATCCCCAAAGGTTTTTGATTAAATAGCGGAATAGAAAATATGATCCCAAAAAAGTGTATGTATATCACACGTACACAACCACACTAGGCCCCAATTACTATTGTTTGTACCCCTAAAAGGCTAGGAGTAGGGGGAGTATGGAACAGGCAGCACCCTCAAACCTTCAGAAGTATGAGATGAACCCCAACAACTTGGAAAGGTGGATCTCTCTCACACGTACCAACACAGACTATCCCCCAATTTAACTGATCCCCAAAGGTTTTTGATTAAATAGCGGAATAGAAAATATGATCCCAAAAAAGTGTATGTATATCACACGTACACAACCACACTAGGCCCCAATTACTATTGTTTGTACCCCTAAAAGGCTAGGAGTAGGGGGAGTATGGAACAGGCAGCACCCTCAAACCTTCAGAAGTATGAGATGAACCCCAACAACTTGGAAAGGTGGATCTCTCTCACACGTACCAACACAGACTATCCCCCAATTTAACTGATCCCCAAAGGTTTTTGATTAAATAGCGGAATAGAAAATATGATCCCAAAAAAGTGTATGTATATCACACGTACACAACCACACTAGGCCCCAATTACTATTGTTTGTACCCCTAAAAGGCTAGGAGTAGGGGGAGTATGGAACAGGCAGCACCCTCAAACCTTCAGAAGTATGAGATGAACCCCAACAACTTGGAAAGGTGGATCTCTCTCACACGTACCAACACAGACTATCCCCCAATTTAACTGATCCCCAAAGGTTTTTGATTAAATAGCGGAATAGAAAATATGATCCCAAAAAAGTGTATGTATATCACACGTACACAACCACACTAGGCCCCAATTACTATTGTTTGTACCCCTAAAAGGCTAGGAGTAGGGGGAGTATGGAACAGGCAGCACCCTCAAACCTTCAGAAGTATGAGATGAACCCCAACAACTTGGAAAGGTGGATCTCTCTCACACGTACCAACACAGACTATCCCCCAATTTAACTGATCCCCAAAGGTTTTTGATTAAATAGCGGAATAGAAAATATGATCCCAAAAAAGTGTATGTATATCACACGTACACAACCACACTAGGCCCCAATTACTATTGTTTGTACCCCTAAAAGGCTAGGAGTAGGGGGAGTATGGAACAGGCAGCACCCTCAAACCTTCAGAAGTATGAGATGAACCCCAACAACTTGGAAAGGTGGATCTCTCTCACACGTACCAACACAGACTATCCCCCAATTTAACTGATCCCCAAAGGTTTTTGATTAAATAGCGGAATAGAAAATATGATCCCAAAAAAGTGTATGTATATCACACGTACACAACCACACTAGGCCCCAATTACTATTGTTTGTACCCCTAAAAGGCTAGGAGTAGGGGGAGTATGGAACAGGCAGCACCCTCAAACCTTCAGAAGTATGAGATGAACCCCAACAACTTGGAAAGGTGGATCTCTCTCACACGTACCAACACAGACTATCCCCCAATTTAACTGATCCCCAAAGGTTTTTGATTAAATAGCGGAATAGAAAATATGATCCCAAAAAAGTGTATGTATATCACACGTACACAACCACACTAGGCCCCAATTACTATTGTTTGTACCCCTAAAAGGCTAGGAGTAGGGGGAGTATGGAACAGGCAGCACCCTCAAACCTTCAGAAGTATGAGATGAACCCCAACAACTTGGAAAGGTGGATCTCTCTCACACGTACCAACACAGACTATCCCCCAATTTAACTGATCCCCAAAGGTTTTTGATTAAATAGCGGAATAGAAAATATGATCCCAAAAAAGTGTATGTATATCACACGTACACAACCACACTAGGCCCCAATTACTATTGTTTGTACCCCTAAAAGGCTAGATGAGGAGTAGGGGGAGTATGGAACAGGCAGCACCCTCAAACCTTCAGAAGTATGAGATTGTGTTCACTGTACCCCACAAAGATTGAGTTCACTGCACCCCACAATGATTGTGTTCACTGCACCCCACAAAGATTGTGTTCACTGCACCTCACAAAGATTGTGTTCACTGTACCCCCCAAAGATTGTGTTCACTGCACCCCACAAAGATTCTGTTCACTGTACCCCACAAAGATTGTGTTCACTGCACCCCAAAAAGATTGTGTTCACTGCACCCCAAAAAGGATGTTGTTCACTGCACCCCAAAAAGGATGTTGTTCACTCCACCCCAAAAAGATTGTGTTCACTGCACCCCACAAAGATTGTGTTCACTGCACCCCAAAAAGATTGTGTTCACTGCACCCCAAAAATGATTTTGTTCACTGCACCCCAAAAAGGATTTTGTTCACTGCACCCCAAAAAGGATGTTGTTCACTCCACCCCAAAAAGATTGTGTTCACTGCACCCCAAAAAGATTGTGTTCACTGCACCCCACAAAGGATTTTGTTCACTGCACCCCAAAAAGATTGTGTTCACTGCACCCCAAAAAGGATGTTGTTCACTGCACCCCAAAAAGGATTTTGTTCACTGCACCCCAAAAAGATTGTGTTCACTGCACCCCACAAAGGATTTTGTTCACTGCACCCCACAAAGATTGTGTTCACTGCACACCAAAAAGGATTGTGTTCACTGCACCCCAAAAAGATTTTGTTCACTGCACCCCAAAAAGATTGTGTTCACTGCAGCCCAAAAAGATTGTGTTCACTGCAGCCCAAAAAGATTGTGTTCACTGCAGCCCAAAAAGATTGTGTTCACTGCAGCTCACACACAGAAAAATGGATGTGGATCACTGACACCTGCCTATCTCCAATCCCACACCACACAGCAATATCGATTGTAGTTTGTAGAACACAGTTTCCCTAAAATTCAGCAGACTCTGTCCCTAACAGGATTGAGAAGAGATCGTAGATCAGGATTGAGTGCAGACCCCACCCCCCACACAGCAATATCGATTGTAGTTTGTAGAAGACACTGACCCTATAATTCAGCAGACTCTATCCCTAAAATGCCTACAACTCGCCCTGCCTAAACACTCCGACCTGTCCCTCAATTCTATCCGGACACAAATGGTTTTTTCCTGCCTATCTTTCCCTAATCAGCAGCCAGCACGTTGATGTGTGCTCTGTCCCTGAATCTAAGCAGCATAATGACGCCGCTGCGGCTGCCTCGAACTTATAAAGACTTGGTCACATGCTTCAGACGGCCAATCACAGCTACTGAGACATTTGCAGGCATGGCTGGGATGGCTTAAGGCACACCAGTTAAACGATTGTTGATTGGCTGTTGAAAGCCCGCCATGAAAAGAGCGCCAAAGCATGCAAAACCCGGAAATAAAACGACCGAACACGGATTTTTACCCGAACATACAGTAAAGTGTCCGTGTCCGTGTTCGGGTACAAAAAATCCAATTATTCGGTACGAACACGAATAATACAGTCCGTGTTCGCTCAACACTATTCTTAACTTATTGCTGCTTCAGATACTACAGACATTTCACATAACTTCTGTGCTTCCCTTCCCTGCATAATAAAGCGTCTGCAAGAGTGGATCATTTTACAAATTGAACTAAATGAAACCTTACCTTTTTGTGACCTGTGTTTTTAAATGTCACCATGTTGCTGATCCCCAGACATGGCGGTATCAGACACTTGCAGTTGTGTGGAAATACATGCTCCCCTACCGCATGTTGTGGTTCCTCCTGCTGGCTTCTACATCAACACAGAGCATACAGCTGCTGGGAGAAACCATAGTGCATGGCAAGGTAACGAATATTTAACACATCTGAAGTGTCAGATACCTGCAGCAGTCAGAGAACAGCAACTCGGTAAAAGTTTCAACCCACAATCTGTCGTAATGGGAAAGTATACAGCTTCTTGATGTACATGCAGGCTTTAGTTTACTTCCAACTCCATAGTGACAAAGGGACACTTTATGAGGTCTAATGATAAAAAAAATTGCTAGCCATTCATACATTGAATCTGGAGGCATATTTGTTCTGTGCGAAAGAGGCAAAAATTAATGTTGTTTAGGTTATTTTTTCTTCTGAACAAATGTTCTTTACTATGGGCAGAAGCAAAATATTGCATTAGGGCCACTAAATGGAGCTGATGAGCACTGGGATACATACATATAAAACAAGAGATACAATCAAACAATTTTTTATTTTTTTACCACTTCTGTAACGGAAGATTTTCCGCCTTAATGACCAGGCCATTTTTTGTGATTCGGCGCTGCGTTAATTTAACTGACAATTGCACGGTTGTGCGACGCTGTACCCAAATTTATGTCCTTTTTTCCCACAAATAGAGCTTTCTTTTGGTGGTATTTGATCACCTGTGCAATTTTTATTTGTTGCGCTATAAACAAAAAAAGAGCGACAATTCTGAAAAAAAAAACAACAATATTTTTTCCCTTTCTCCTCTATAACATTCCCAAACAAAAAAATTTAAAAATCAAATGTTTTCATCCTTTTGGGCCGATTTGTATTCTGCTACATATTTTTGGTAAAAAAAATCCTAATAAGTGTATATCGATTGGTTTGCACAAAAGTTATCACGTCTACAAACTAGGGGAAAGATTTATGTCATTTTTATTTATTCATTTTTTTTTTACTAGTAATAGCGGCAATCAGCGAATTTTAGTGGAACTGCAACATTGTGGCGGACAGATCAGACCCCTAACTGACATTTTTGACACTTTTGGGGGGACCAGTGACATTACTACAGTAATCAGTACTAAAAATATGCACTGTGCATGTTACTGTGATAATGACACTGGCAGGGAAGGGGTTAACCCAGGGCTGATAAAGGGTTAGGTGTGAGCTCAGGGGTTGTTTTCTAACTGTGGGGGGGATGGGTTAATGGAATCAATACTCTGCATTGGTTCCTGGGAGAACAATGGTCTGCTGTGTTTACAACAGCAGACTGCTGTTCTCTCTGCATAGGGAGCGATCGCGGGTTCCCGGTGGCAATCTCAACCTCCTGCCCTGTGGATTGGCTTTCCCCACTGGCGAGTGGGCGTATGCTCCCCCAGGATAGCTACTACGGACCGCCGTACAGGTACGGCGATTCGTGGGAACCTGCAGACCTGCTGCCGCAGTTATACGGCGGCTGTTCGGCAAGTGGTTAAACAGCAGGGGGAATTAGCAAATATACAGTATGTAACCAAGGACAATTTGCGTAGAAGAGAAAATAGCCTAAACAACATTCATTTTGACTAATTCACGCAGAACAATTCCTAATGCAAACTCACTGGATGAATGGCTATACAAATTTTTATTTTTTAGTATAACTAGACCATAGCAGAGTGTAATTTTTGTGCATCTGTCTCTATACTACAGGATTTTCTCCCAGACTGTGTTCCTATAAATGGCCACCTAGAAAAGTATTCATGAAAAGGGGGGAAGGATAGTCAATTAAAGAAGCTGTTATTCAAAAAGCCCAAGCCATGTTACTTATTACTATCATTAAATCTAATGGCCGTACAATTCCTTAGCCTACAACATACTTCTTGCCCATCATTTGTAATCACAGCAGGAATGGAAAATAAGCATTTGCCAGACACTCAAAATAGTAGCTGATGTATCTTACTGTATAAGAGTAACCTGAATACGATGATGTATTTTTTTTATGTTCCATGGTGTTGCTATTAAACAGGTATTGTTTGTGTCACAAAATCTCATTTACCTCCTTCCCTCTCAAATAAAAGTATAGATCCTCCTGTCATATGATGACAAATTTGCACACCTCCAGGCAATAGAATCCCTATGAAAAAAAGCAATCTCACATAAAATGACCCTGTCAGCACAGGGTCACTTGTAACCAAAACCATCATTGCCAAAAGATAAAGGAATATACTTTTCAGTGGTCTATGCCTTGAAACAAAACAATTTTTTTGCTCCCTTGCAGCTGCAAGTATTCAACTGGTTGAATAGGTCAAAGAATTGTTTTCCCTAAATCCAGTGGTTCCTCATGCTGGTTCATACACTATTTTACCAAAAGTTTTGGGACACCTGCCTTTACATGCACATTAATTTTATTGGGATCCCCGTCTGTAGGGTTCAATATTAAGTTGGCCCACCCTTTGTAGCAATAACAGCTTCAACTCTTCTGGGAAGGCTGTCCACAAGGTTTAGGAGTGTGTCTCTGGGAATGTTTGACCATTGTTCTAGAAGCGCATTTGTTGGACGAGAAGGTATGCTGTAATTCATCCGAAAGGTGGTCTATCGGGTTGAGGTGCAGGCCAGTCAAGTTCATCCACCCCAAACTCGCTCATCCATGTCTTTATGGACCTTGCTTTGTGGACTGATCCACATCATTTGGTGGAGGGGGGTTAAGGTGTGGGGTTGTTTTTCACAGGTTGGGCTTGGCCCCTTAGTTTCAGTAAAGGGAACAGTTAAAGTGTCAGCATGCCTAGACATTTTGGACAATTTCATTCCCCCAACTTTGTGGGAACAATTTGGGGATGGCCTCTTCCTGTTCAGCATGACTGCGCTCCAGTGCACAAACAAGGTTCATAAAGACATGGATGAGCGAGTTTGGGGTGGAGGAACTTGACTGGCCTGCACACCGCACTGACCTCAAACCGATCGAACACCCTTGGGATGAATTAGAGCTGAGATTGCCTGACCTCACAAATGTGCTTCTGAAAGAATGGTCAAACATTCCCATAGACACACTCCTACACTTTTTGGACAGCCCTCCTAGAAGAGTTGAAGCTGTTATAGCTGCAAAGGGTAGACCAACTCAATATTGAACCTTATGGACTAAGACTGGGATGGCATTAAGGTAAGTGCATTCCCTTCCTTTAGCAAGTATGGTTCTGACTACAAAGTGATCCAGTGCTGACAGTTTCTTTTTTAAGGATAACAAAAATGCTTCTGGCCACAAATAACCATCTAGGTGATTTACTAAGTTATTTCTGATACAAATACTGATCGTTTAAAGACCTGAATCGTGTACATTTCCTACAGTTATTACATCAGACTGCTGAGACTAGCATGCCTACTTATTTTAAAATGAAAGTCCTGTGAGCTACTAAATAAACTCACCAATGGGTGAGTTCAACTAAGCTGCTGATACTGCCCACACTTTCATAGATGGAAGAAAGAGTGAAGGTTGGATCAATTCAAAGCTTAGGCCAACGTCCCAAATGTAAAGAAAGAAAACAATGGGGAAAGGAATACCTTTAAAAGGTATCTCTCACAGATGTGCCATATATATATATATATATACAATTCTAAATAGAAACGCGCTAAGATTTTTAATAAACCACAGTGCTCAATGCACCAAAATCAACATGAGCTAAATCCAATAACAGTGCAACAAAAATATATATTTTAAATCTGTGCAAAACAATAGTGTGTGCAAAAAAAAAAAAATAAATAAGGAAAGTGATAATAAACACATGTAAATGCAATCTCCCATTAGCAGCTGCTGTATCCAACAAGTGCTTTTTGCTCCCAACTGGTGATCAGAACGAGTGCTCCACTTTTCATTAGTGCCCAAAATCAATCACCATGTCACCGCCAAGTGCTCCCCCCTCTAGGAATAATCTCACCTGAGGGAGTGTGATCGCTACACTTAAGTAGGATCAATGCATGCCTTTTAGACTCCATGGGCTTAGAAATCCCTCGCTGCTGCCTCCTCACCAATGGCTCATGATGATCCCTTATATCCAAAGTGCATAAAAAAAAAAAAAAACGAATATCCTCCATAAAACTTTGATTCATTAAATAAATGCAGGTTACTCACAATGGTTAGGTGCTTCCAGCGCACTAAGCTAAGACAAGTGTTTTTACTAACCTGTGTTTTGAAAATGCTGCTCTCTCCACACAAGACAACGATCAGATTCGCAGCCCCATGCTGGATGCAGATGTCGTAACCATCCTGGGGAAGTACTATTTAGAATTGCATGCCTAATTATTAGTCTGCTATAGACTAGTTAAGAGCTACAAATTTATAGTTTCCTGAACGTATTACTGAAATGCTTTAAAATTAATTGAGAAAAAGCTACATATGACCTCTATCAATCTTCTCCTTTCACAAAGCAATACAGGTGAAGGGAGCAGCTATAGTAGTAGGGTTTGGGGTCTAAGTAAATACTCGAAGCATAAGTTTAAAAATATTTTATTTAGAAAAGTTTGATCTGTAGGAAATAATGTAGGCAAAAGTTATTCACTAGGTTTAGAAAAGCAAGCAGAAAAAGTTATAACTTATCCATGATGAGGGAGATACATAAATTGAGGAAAATCAAAAACAGAAAATTCCCAGCTCAACTCACCAGATACATAAATTGAGGTACATAAAATGAAAGGGTAAATTAGCAATCATGTTTCATTTATTTATTTTTTTATCTATTTTTTTTTATTTTTAGCATCAACGATCTCATGAAGATTCAACTGCCCTAAAATATAGCTTCTATGAAGTGATAACAGCAGACCATACAGCTTCCTTGGAGTTACAAGCCCTACAGAAAAGATGCCTTGTCCCTGGCTGGTACACAATACATTTAGAACGATGGTTAACATACTTCCCACCTTCACAGGTAATATAACAGGGTGAAGTTTTTGTTGCACGTTTGGTCTAAAACTTATAACATATATGCACTTTGGTCAAAAGTATTTACAAACATCAGAAAGCTTTGACAACATAAACAGTTTAAACTGATTAAACACCAAAGCTACACTGTGATAAAAATGATATGAGATATGTAGACCTTATAAAACAGTGCAATTCAAAAACAGTACTAAGCAAAAATGGTGATAATGAATGAATACAATTTTGGTGCAAATGTGCTACATGTCTAGATGTTCTGTTTCTATCCAAGCAGAAAACCATCTACCTCAGAGGCAATGAAAAGTTCCTATCACTCCTCTCAGACTTCACAATCCAAGTCTCTGACTCAGTTCTGCCACAAGTCTTTTACCCTTGGTATCCAGGGGCTACAAATTAGAATTTTAATCTCTGTCTCTGTCCGCTTTATGTCCAATTACCCATCTTTTTTGCAAAGACTAGCAGACATTCCCACTGTTGTGACTTAGCTCTTCGGTGAGGGGGTCATAGTCATAATTTAAGAAGAGGAAAGGGTGTCTATTCAAACCTGTTTATTGTTTCTGAAGGGTCAATGATGGCATTCACCCCATACTGGATCTAAAGGTTCTCAACACCCTTCTTTGGATTCAAACATTCTTTGGGGAATCTACTTCCCTTCACTTTCTGGCCTCTGTGGACTCAAGGATGCATGCCTACAAGTCTCTGTCTTTCCAGAACTTTATTGTCTCCTATGCTTTTCTGTCTGCACACAACATAACCAGGCTGTTGTCTTTTGTACTGTCTATTGCACCTCAAGTATTAACAAAGTTGTTGGCCAATGTGCTTGCTCTACTTTGCTTTCATGGTATTACCATTTTGGGATATTTGGAAAACTCTTACTGAGGGAACAGTTAGCACAAGCCCAATCAGCCACTGTCCTACAGAAGTTTGGATGCATCCTGAACCTCCAGAATTAGCGCTGGAGCCTACTCATCGCTTGAACTATCTGGGCCATTTCTTAAGTATTTCTATGTTTGGACTTTACAGTCAGAAGCCAGCCTACCTTCTATTTTTGCAAGAGGGTCCTGACGTTGATGGTAGCCTTCATCTGAGGCAATCACAACTCAGCATTCTCGGTGGATTTATTAAAGGGAAAAAACTGTGCACTTTGCAAGTGCAATTGCACACTTTTCCCCCAGAGCTTAGTAAATGTGGTAAAGTTTCACTTTGCAAAGGATACCCAATCAGGTGTAAAGAAAAAAAAATTGATTTGGCTTTCAAGTGATTGGATTACCACATTTACTAAGCCCCAAGGAAAATGAGTGCAACCGCAGTCTATTTTCCTTTAGTAAATTCACTCTTATGTCTGCATGGGACAAATAGGTTACATCTCTGAATCATCAAATTGCAAGAATCCTTCCTGCCAGCCTGATGATTTTGGGAGTTCTGGAAATCTTCTTGGTGCAAGGCACTAGGTCAGTGGAAGGAGCTCATCTCCGGATAAACGTTCTGGAACATTCTCAATTATCTTTTCAATGCTGTACCTCTGAATCCTCCAATTCAATCAGTTACCCAATGGCTAACATCAACCACCAGGAAGGAACAAGAGGTCTGACAGATCTAAGAGAAGCCAAGCAGATTCTGGCTTCGGGTGAACTTCACGTTTTACCCTTGTCCTCCACACACAAGTGGGGCATTGGTCAGATGACAGAAGGACTTTCTTAGTTGACAACATTTGACTCAGAAGAATTGTCTTTGCATGCAAAGGTGTTTCAGGGACTTCATCACAGGTAGGGGATACCGCACATTGACCTTCTGGCCTCCAAATTCAACAACAAGCTGGCCAAGTTTTTCTCCAGGTCCAGGGATTCTATGCCTTTCACAGTGAAAGCGAACCCGGTCTATGCCTTTCCTCCACTGCCACTCCCTCCTTGCCTGCTCCACAGGATCGAGATGAAGGCCATTCTTGTGATTCCCATTGCACCAAACAGGTCCCAGGAGGATGTGATACATGGACCTTATCAGATTCCTTGTAAATCCTTGGTGGGCCCTCCTAGATTGTCCAATTCTTCTGTTCCATTAGTTGGTTTACCACCCTGCTTCTCAGTTACTTTATCAGCCTTGATGTTGAAACCCAGGCCCCAAGGAACAGGGGCCCTCTGGATTCCATTAACCTTATGCTCTTAAAAGCAAGAAAAATCTACTTCTAGCAAAGTCTACAGTTGCACCTGGAAAGTCTTATTCTCTTGGTGCAAGACAAGAAGATTCCATTCCAGAAACGTTACTGCATGATGAATCCAGTCTTGTCGGTTGGACTTGAGTACCATCAAGGGTGAAATGTCAGCCTTAGCAGCTATATTACAGAGACCTTTTCCTTCTCAGTCCTAAGTCATACAAGGTGCTGCTTATTTTGTTCCACCTGTACTTTACTCAGTGACTCCATGGGATCTCAATCTGGTTCTGTAGGCACTTCAAAGATCACCCTTTGAACCCATTAGGAGTATTAGTTTGTCTGTATTATCCACAAGGTTGACTTTCTTGTTTTCATCAATTCTGTGAAAAGAGTTTCTGAGTTGGTGTCTAGAGATGAGCAGATGGTTCAGTCCAAACCTGTTTGGACTGAACTTTGGATGTTTAGGAGCCAAATGTTTGCCCATCTAGCCCTCTGTCTGGAAGGAGCCAAGAACCATATATAGAAGTGGTAGTTCTACCACTCTGGGAATTCCCACCATATAAGCAAAGGGGCAGGAGTAGCACTGACATTGCTTTCCAAGTATGGTGACTGGCCATATTTTGGCAATGATGTTACCACTTTCCCAGCCTATTTCCTTATATAACTGAAAACAAGTCAGGTAGCTGTCATTCAGCAGAGGGTAAAGGCGATGGACTGGCCAAGCATGTCTCCAGACCTAAACCCTATTGAGCATCTGTGGGGCATCCTCAAATGGAAGGTGGAGGAGTGCAAGGTCTGTAACATCCATCAACTCTGTGATGTCATCATGGAGGAGTGGAAGAGGACTCCAGTGGCAACCTGTGAAGCTCTGGTGAATTCCATGCCCAAGAGGGTTAAAGCAGTGCTAGAAAATAATGAAGGCCACACAAAATATTGACACTTTGGGCCCAATTTGGACATTTTGACTTAGGGGTGTACTCACTTTTGTTGCCAGCGGTTTAGACATTAATGGCTGTGTGTTGAGTTAATGGAAGTCAATGCAAGTCGCCTCCAGGTCACCCCGAAGTAGTACAGGACCCTTTTTCTAAGTCGGAGCGACTTGTGTCGCTCCTATTAGAACAGCTCCTGTACTACACAGTGGGAGCGACGGTGCACGACTTGTCAGGATGACCAAGTCACCTGACAAGGCGTGCCAGTGTGAATGTACTCTTATACAAGTTGTACAATCACTACTTTACATTGTGGCAAAGTGCCATTTCTTCAGTGTTGTCTCATGAAAAAATATAATAAAATATTTACAAAAATGTAAGGGGTGTACTTACTTTTGTGAGATACTGTATATACAAATTTGACTTCCAATGATCATGAAGATCAAAAGGTATAGTACCTATTGTGTCCTTAAAAGCCACCAATGAGGCTGCTAGATATCAAAATGCTAGATCCAGAAAGTCCCAATATTCAATAAGTCCTGTCTTGAACCATGATGGCAGGCGGAATGGGTACTTGGACCTCCAGGATCTAAATTAACTGCACTGTACCATACTGTGTTCTGCGTGAGTCCTAATAAGGAAACCCAGGAAGGCAAAAAGGTGCCACTGGGCTATCACACCAAGCAGATGCCAATAGAAATATGTCAAAATCCCAGCCTAACTATGTCCAGGTGCATGTATAGTCACTCATCCCCCAGGCTTGCCTCCAAGGAAATAAATCAATGCTGCTAAGGCTGAAATTTCACCCTTGATGGTTTTCAACTGCTGTATGCACAGGTCAGGACATGCTACATAACATTAAGTTTGCTTGATACATATTACAGTATTCAATGCCCTCATGGGCCATGTATAATTGTCAAATATTACAAAGTGTTAGGTGCAGCACTTGCAATGAATAAACAAGTTATTTGACACTGCTATCCCTGTATATCTTCTTACAGGACTGAAGGGGAAGGCTTGAGGTATGCAATACGTAATAGAGATATCAATATAGACAAAAATTATATTTTTATATAGCAATTAATATTTACAAAAATGGGTCGAAAACCAAAACTGCCATTCAGTCTAGGGGTTTGGTGACTTCCATGTTCCAAATCCATCTTGTCTCTCTTTGGAGGACCTGTGTAAAATGTTTCTTCTTTCTTTGATAACCCATAATCTTAATAAGTTCACATCTGCATTGTGCCATCTGCCATTGCCAACTTGTTTCGAAAATCTGAAATATACCAAGGGGTGATTTTAAAAATCACCAACCGCGCCTAGGAAATTGGTGCTACTAAATAATAAATTATATTAATGATAATTATAAACAGTGGGCTACTAGTCCTAAAAACACCATGTGTTTGATAGTAGTAAAAAAACAAGGGGGAGTGGAGGACAGCGCTCACAATTAAATAAATATTAAATGAATTCTAGTTTTTTACAAATTAATAGTTAAATAATCAAATCAAAAGTGACAGTGCAAGTATCGCAATAAAGTGACAATGCATAAACCTTGAATATATATATAGTGACAACACTTATGTGCAACAAATGCAAATGCAATATTTGCAACAAGAACAAAAAGTGCTAGCTGAAGGTGCTTTTTAGAGGGGGGCCATTTCCCCTTAATCACAATTTGTGCTATATGCAGGAAACAGTCCTTATGTGCAAAATGCAAATGCAATAATAATAACTCAAATTAGTCCTTGTGAATTATAAAGTGCTCGGTGCTGTGAATAAAGGTGTCTTCTTACGGTGAGGTAGCAAGAGGGAAAGGAATCCACCACCAGATAGATAACACACTTACCAGATGACCCCTTGGGGTCTAGCCTTGGTAAGTGATATACTGTAGGAGGTCTCAGAAAGGATGGACTTCCGCACAACTTCTAATGGTAGTCTTAAACACCCAAGGAGACTGGTAGATTCTTCCTTCACTGCTTGTGCTGTCAGATCTGGATGAAGCTCTTTGTCTTGAGGCAGAACCTGTGCCTCAAAAAATCTGTTCCTCAATCTATATGCTTCCTTCTCAGAATGTGGTACTTCTCCAGAAATAACGGTGATGAGCAAGTTGGTAGCTTCTAAAGAAAGCCATAGATTATAAAATTTTCTTTTTATTCAACCAGGGGTGGAAGGAAAGAAAATCCCTTGATTCCCTCATCAACACTGACTGTTTTGATGGGGAAATTGAGGGATTTTCTTTCCTTCCACTTCTCCAGCAGCCCTATTGTATTCTGCCAGAGGTGGGGCCTGTGGAGCCTACCCTACCTGCAGAACTCAATGATCACTGCTGCCAGCTATATCCGCCAGCAGTAAATGCATGGAAGAGAGGGCTGGTTGTACTGAAGTCAATCCACAAGTCTGCCCATAGACAGATCGAAAATCAGCCGGCTTTGAAAGTCTTAAACATTATAATAGTCGGTTATCTCTGTTATGGTTATTATCTGTTGAAAACAACAGGGGTGACATAAAAGAATGATTAAAGTAGTGTATGTTCTACTACTGTTGCCAAATATGTTTTGTTGCCATGAAAGTTGAGCTAATCTAGGCAATACTGCTGCTTGTGCTTTGTTTGATATGGAATAATTAGTGGATCATATTGGTTCACTGTTTTATCAACAGTTCTATATATACTCTTTGTTCAGCTTTTCATAGCTGAAGGTGAAATTAGTTGAAATTTATGCTAACCTTATTATAGTTGCTGGCTGCCAAGAGCAGGTTTATTTATACACATTTGGTTCATCAATTTAAGTAAATTAAAGAACTTATCGATCCATAATGGCAACCTCCCCTGGAACCCTCAAATACATTCAACCACATAAATGGCAGCTCCACTATACCAAATAGATGCAAATTAAAGGCTAATGTGTTTCTGCCAGGGATTGTGTCCCAGTAGTTGTAGATTCCAGGCAAGGCTGTCATTACGACTTGATAAGTTCTCTCATTTATTTATGTTTCTGATTGTTTTTATTCCTTTTTAATTATGCCTCTATGTACTTTTTTCTGGGTGTTTGTCTGATTTAATTCAGACCATTATTTTTTCCATTAACAGCTTTTGTTTGTGAAATAAAATCGGTTTAACATAATCTACACTGCTCAAAAAAATTGCACACTGTGAAAACACATCAGATCTCAATGGGGACAAATATCAAGCTGGATATCCATACTGATATGGACTGGATAATGTGTTAGGAAGGAAAGGATGCCACATGGTTTGATGGAAATGAAAATTATCAACCTACAGAGGGCTGAATTCAAAAACACCCCCAAAATCAAAGTAAAAAAACATGATGCAGCATGCTTTTCCATTTTGCTGAAATTTCATTGCAGCAACTCAAAATGGTACTCACTAGTTTGTATGGCCCCCATGCTTGTATGCATACCTGACAATGTCGGGGCAAGCTCTTAATGAGGCGACGGATGGTAGCCTGGGGTATTTCATTCCAGATCTGGACCAGGGCATCACTGAGCTCCTAAACAGACTGAGGTGCAACCTGGCAACGTCGGATGGACCGAAACATAATGTCCCAAAGGTGTTCTATTGAATTTAGATTGAGTGAGCATGAAGGACCATTCAATGGTATCAATTCCTTCATTCTCCAGGAACTGGCTGCATACTCTCGCCACATAAGGCCAGACATTGTCGCACACCAGGAGGAACCCAGGATCCACTGCACCAGCGTACAGTTTGACAATGTGTCCAAGGATTTCATCCTGATTTCTAATGTCAGTCAGGGTGCCATTGTTTAGCCCGTAGAGGCATGTGCATCCCTGCATGGATATGCCTCCCCAAACCATCACTGACCCACCACCAAACAAGTTGTGCTGAACGATGTTACAGACAGTATGACGTTCTCCACGGCTTCTCCAGGCCCTTTCACATCGGTCACATGTGCTCAGGGTAAACCTGCTCTCATCTGTGAAAAGCACAGGACCCTTGTAGTGGACCTGCCAGATCTGGTGTTCAATGACAAATGGCAATCAAGCACCACAGTGCCGGGCAATGAGCATAGGGACCACTAGAGGACGCCAAGCCCTCAGGCCACCCCCAATAAGTCTGTTTCTGATTGTTTGGTCAGAGACTTTCACACCAGTGGCCTGATGGAGGTAGTTTTGTAGGGCTCTGGCAGTGCTCATCCTGTTCTTCCGGGCACAAAGAAGCAGATACTGGTCCTGCTGAAGCACCTTCTTACGGCCCTGTCCAGCCTTCCTAGAGTAACTGCCAGTTTCCTGCCAAATACAAAACTGGGGAAAAACAGTCCAAGAAAAAATGAGTTGGAAAAAAAATTTCAGTGGCCTCCACCTGTAAAGCCAGTCCTGTTTTGGGTGTTGTCTCATTGTTGCCTATCTAGTGCACCTGTTGTTAAATTAACACCAAAGCAGCTGAAACTGATTAACAACTCCCTCCGCTACTTAACTGACCAGATCAATATCCCAAGAGTTTAACTGACTTGATGCTGTACTCTGATTAAAAAGTGTTCCTTGAATTTTTTTAAGCAGTGTATATTAGTAATACATGTGATGCAGACATGACAACCTGGGAGAAGAGCCTATAGGGTAATAAGCAAGTGGCACATGCTGGTGTGGCTGGACTGGTTAAGGAGTATTGCTTAATGTGCATAGAAAAGGGTCTTACAAAATGCATAAAGGATAGTAAAGGAAGTTGCACAGTGCAAACAAGAACAAAGGCCAATAATTACTTCCAGAATGCAAGAGATGCAATGACCTACTGATGATTGCACCCAGTGTACAAAAACAAGTGAAGTGGCATAATGTCCTTACACACAGAATAAGAACATATACTAACCATTTGCTGACCGCATTATATATATATATACTGTACATTGCAGTTTGCAAGTGATTTACCAGGATTATGGCTGAATCTATCAGTCATTACCATGTTATTTTTTTCAACCAATCCAATGATGGAGCCGGCTTGTCACAGAGGCGATAACAGACTAGATCCTCTTTGATCGCCTCTATGGCCTTGGAGGACCAGAGTGACGTCATGATGTCACTTCCAGTCCAGGGTGGAAGTAAACAATTTTTTTTTAAAGCAAAATATCATATTTTTTTGGAGCTATTGCTTTTGAAGGTAAAGGAGAGATTTGGCGTATTTTTGACCCCAGGGCTCTTCATAAAGAGGACTTGTCATACTTATTTCTATTACAAGGGATGTTTACATTCCTTGTAATAGGAATAAAAGTAATAAAAAAAAAAGTAAATAAATTAAAAGGGACAGTGGAAAAATAAAATATAAAAATAAAAAAAGAAGAAAAAAAAAATTAAAGCACCCCCATCCCTGTATGTTTGCTTCCAGAAGTGAACACATACGTAGGTCGTGCACGCATATGTAAACTGTGTTTGCATCACACATGCGAAGTATCACCACGAACATTAGAGCAAAATCAATAATTCTAGTGCTAGACCTTCTCTGTAACTCAATGTAAACATTTTTAAATTCGTCACCCATGGAGATTTTTAAGGACCATAGTTTATCGCCATTCTACAAGCATGCGCAATATTACAGCGTGACATGTCAGGTATCTATTTCCTCGGTGTAACATAATCCTACATATTTTACAAAAAAAGTTAGGGTATATATTATTTTTTATTTTTATATTTATTAAAGTGTATTTTTTCCATAAAATTGCATTTGAAACACCACTGCAAATACCATGCTACATAAAAAATTGCAACGTTTGCCATTTTATTCCCTAGGGTGTCTACTAAAAAATAAATATATAAGGTTTAGAGGTTACTGATTTAAACTTGTAAACAAAAAGTGCCAGAAAAAAGACTGGTCTTCAAAAGAGAAATCAATCGGAAAAAAAAGAAAGAGAAATCAACCAGCATAAAAGAAAATAAAAAAATCTATACTGAAAATTACACACTGTATACAAATAACATGAAGCAGTACTGTAAAATAAAAACAAATAGGACAATTATATCAAGTGTGTAAATGTTGTCATCACTTCATAAACAGTAACAAAAACAGCAAAATACACATTTAATGTTTTCTTGTCTGTGAGGCTTTTTAGTGTATACATGGTATTTACGCTCCGTTTCCACTACCGCGGCTATGAAGTCGTGCTACTTCTAGCGCGACTTCGTAGTGAAAGTTGTTTGCGGCTTTCAGTGCGACTTGTCCCTCATTATAGAGGCCCAAAAGTAGTGCACAACCAACTTTTGAAGTCGCCGCAACTCAAGTCGCGGCAGTGAAAACGGGCCAGATTGAAACGAATGGCTTTTGACTTGCTGTGCGACTTGACATGTGTCAAGTCGCACAGCAAGTCGCACTAGTGGAAACTGAGCCTTAACCACTTGCCGACCGCTCACATGGAGTGTACTGCGGCAAAGTGGCTCGTTATCGTCCAGCAAAGTAAACCTACGTCGCTGTACTCCTCCCCTTGTGGGCAGCGCTCGTGCGGCGCCGGAGGCTTGCTCCGGCTGTACTCAGACACAGCGGGAGTCGGGCCAGGGGGAGAGAGGCGGTGATCACCGCCGCTCTTCCCCGATCGTCATTGATCGAGTGAGGAGATCCGCCCGCTTGTGTAAACAAAGCGGGCGGATCTCCTATGTGACAGGCAGGGCATAGCTGAACCTGCGATCTGTGCCTGTGTCACACAGTCCCCTCCCCCCACACATGTCAGTAAGCACCAGGCATATATTTAACCCCTTGATCACCAATAAAGTTAACCCCTTCCCTGCCAGTGTCATTATTACAGTAACAGTGCATATTTATAGCACTGATTACTGTAGTAATGTCACTGGTACCCCCAAAAGTGTCAAAAATGTCATTAGGGGTCCAAACTGTCCGCCGCAATGTCGCAGTCCCGCAAAAAAAAAAAAATTGCAGATCGCCGCCATTACTAGTTAAAAAAAAAACAATATAAATGATTAAATTTCCCGTAGTTAGTAGCTGTGATAACGTTTGCGCAAATTATTGCGATTTTTTTTACCAAACATATGTAACAGAAAACAAATTGGCCTCAAATGTTAAAAAAAAATTAATTTACATTTTTTTTGGGGGGTAATTTCAGATAAAAAAAATGTGAAAAATATAGTTATTTTTTCAAAATTGTTGCTCTTTTTTTGTTTATAGCCCCAAAAGTAAAAATCGCACAGATGATCAAATACCACCAAAAGAAAGCTCTATTTGTGGGGAAAAAAGGACATAAATTTAATTTGGGTACATTGTCCGTTAAATTAACGCAGTGCAGAATCACAAAATATGGCCTGGTCAGGAATGGGGTAAAATCTTCCAGTCTTAAAGCGGTTAAAAATATGCTCATTGAGAATTTTTTTGTCAAAGACATGTAGCTAAATGCATTTTGGCCTAAATATATGACAAAAATTGAATATATTGGATATTTTTTTACTGTCGAAGTAGAAAAATATTGTTATTTTCTCAAAATTGTCGCTCTTTTTTTATTAATATCACAAAAAAAAAGCGCAGAGGTGATCAAATACCACCAAAAGAAAGCTCTGTTTGTGGGAAAAAAGAACGTAGATTTGGTTTGGGTACAGCGTTGCATGACCGCGCAATTGTCAGTTAAAGTCGCACAGTGCCAAGTTGCAAAAAGTGGCCTGGACGTAAAGCAGGAAAATCCTCCGGTCCTAAAGTGGTTAATTGTATGTTGTAGTTCAACTCTTATGCCAATATACTTAAAATAAAACTTCAGACAAGCATCTGACTAAACAGTTAAAAAAAGGGGTAAAGCATAGGATCTAGCACAGTTTAGTAAATGTTATTAACACACTACACTTACCTAACATCTAATTTATAATCCATATTTAGTTTGCTATCTTGATGTTGCTCTTCAAGTTATGAAAAATAAAACACTTGAAAAATTGATACTAATTAGAACATTTTGTTATTCTAGCTGTTAATTATTGATGGACAACATCTGAGGAGTGATCCAGCTATTGTCATGGATGATGTTCAAACATTTCTAGGAGTCTCTCCTCATTATAACTATTCAGAGACTTTAACGTAAGTAAATTCTCTTTTTGCTTTTACTTTGTATGATGAGGCACCATTAAACATTGACATAAGTAGCCTCGGCATCATTACGTATATCAAATGAGGAGTGTCGCATAATTCAGTATTACTATATATAACTTATGGACAATGTCTGCCTTGTTCAGTCATTGAAAAATATGTTCATTGCAGTCAAAACTGTGCTTTGGGAATAATTTGAAAACTCAGATCTACTTCACTTTCAAAGCACATTGTGTAAAGTGCTCTCCAGAGGAATTAAGGAAAACATTATAATGTAAGTTCTGCAGTTATAAAATCTAAGAAAAATGAAAGCAACTGGGCTGCCACATGATTAATTTGGTGAAATGTGTACTTAGCTTTAGCCAGGACATGTGACATCTAGCTAGTGCTGATTGATAGGTAGACTGGGAAATTCTAAAGGTTTTACCTCTCATTCTCCACTTAATTATTTTACACAGACATGGTGGAATAATTATATGTCTGCAATGCTATAATTAAAATAATATATAATTAAAATAAGGGCAACTTAAGGTTAATCATAAGCATATAAACTTGCTTTCCAATTAATGCAACTATTAAATGCAAAGGGAAAAATACTTATTATAGATGATAAAATCCAAGAAATTCATTTTAACTATAGTTAAAAATAGGTAAAATTTTGCAGCTGAACTCCAGGAAAACAACAAAATGCAGGTAAATGTATATATGTTAAAGTAGATTGAAAACATACTGGGACTTTCCAGGTGCTACGTAGATGTATTTCACTACACGTTATATTTATTTAAAATCTTTCATTTTATTGGAATAATCACACATAATAAAAACTTTCTTTAATTTTCTCACAATACACATTTTCCCAAATGATCCTGCTTATCTCACCTATCAGACCATTACATATATCAGTACGTTATCATTACATATATCAGGTAGATTCAGTGGGGTTGATTTACTAAAGGCAAATATAATGTTCACTTTCCAAGTGCAGTCGCACTCTTTTCGAGAGTTATCCCTTGAGCCTAATCAATGGGGTGAAGTTATGCAGACTTTCATAATGCAATCATGCAGATGTAGCACCCTCCTAGTAAGGTTAGTCAGATGTTAGGTAAATTTAGTCTTTTTGGCTCCTATGTAGCCATTGGAGCTTTTGCTGATTTATTTTGGCTGTTTTGGGCTTCACAGGCTGCAGGTTTGATTTCTGCCCTCTGCCTTTCAGAAAGTTCTGGAACATAGGAATAGAACAAAGCAAATGGGCAGCATGAATATTTATGGTGCTGCAGCCAATCCCTGGGGAGGTGTTCCCAGAAGGTGACTAAGGAGCACATAAATATTATGAGCTGTAGAAGAGCCGTGTCTGTTCAGGGGATTCCACGTGTTTAGCTGGGGGTAGCTACCCCCCTACCACCAGCCGTTCTGCTGTTCCAAGTTGCTGTTTATCTAAGTCCCAGCTGTGGCAGAGTGGGTAGGGGGGGCTACATCTGATCGGGAATCCTGAGACTTCATATAAGGATCCAGTCTGCATAGCTTCACTGGAAGGCACCTAGAGAAAGCAGAATGGGCACATCTGCTCTCCTGGCCTTGTGAGTACTGCTTTGCTTATTAAAAAAGAATAGTGCGCAAATGCAAAAGAAATAACTACCAAATCTGAAGACAATCCATAAATAAAAATGGGGGTTTGGTCCCACCATATGGCCATATCGTGCTCAAGCCCACTACTGCGTCAAAGTACCCCATTATCAGTGGGTCCTACACTATCCATGAAAAAGAGATGAATCCAGCCATTCTAACCCTTGGAGATAATACTCCTTGCTGGGAAGGATGTGCAAATGCACTACAGGGGACTCCTCCTATATCCAATTGATGGTGGACACTGATTGAGTACAGGTGTGTGTGGGGGGGTGGGGAGGGTTGCTCAACCTCGATAGTCTGGTCAGACCGAATACATAATAAACAGGCAAAAAATTTGGGGGAGCATACCCATGTATTTCTAAAGCTGCTGCAGCTATGAACCAAAAGACATGTATATTAAAAAAGAATAGTGCGCAAATGCAAAAGAAATAACTACCAAATCTGAAGACAATCCATAAATAAAAATGGGGGTTTGGTCCCACCATATGGCCATATCGTGCTCAAGCCCACTACTGCGTCAAAGTACCCCATTATCAGTGGGTCCTACACTATCCATGAAAAAGAGATGAATCCAGCCATTCTAACCCTTGGAGATAATACTCCTTGCTGGGAAGGATGTGCAAATGCACTACAGGGGACTCCTCCTATATCCAATTGATGGTGGACACTGATTGAGTACAGGTGTGTGTGGGGGGGTGGGGAGGGTTGCTCAACCTCGATAGTCTGGTCAGACCGAATACATAATAAACAGGCAAAAAATTTGGGGGAGCATACCCATGTATTTCTAAAGCTGCTGCAGCTATGAACCAAAAGACATGTATATTAAAAAAGAATAGTGCGCAAATGCAAAAGAAATAACTACCAAATCTGAAGACAATCCATAAATAAAAATGGGGGTTTGGTCCCACCATATGGCCATATCGTGCTCAAGCCCACTACTGCGTCAAAGTACCCCATTATCAGTGGGTCCTACACTATCCATGAAAAAGAGATGAATCCAGCCATTCTAACCCTTGGAGATAATACTCCTTGCTGGGAAGGATGTGCAAATGCACTACAGGGGACTCCTCCTATATCCAATTGATGGTGGACACTGATTGAGTACAGGTGTGTGTGGGGGGGTGGGGAGGGTTGCTCAACCTCGATAGTCTGGTCAGACCGAATACATAATAAACAGGCAAAAAATTTGGGGGAGCATACCCATGTATTTCTAAAGCTGCTGCAGCTATGAACCAAAAGACATGTATATTAAAAAAGAATAGTGCGCAAATGCAAAAGAAATAACTACCAAATCTGAAGACAATCCATAAATAAAAATGGGGGTTTGGTCCCACCATATGGCCATATCGTGCTCAAGCCCACTACTGCGTCAAAGTACCCCATTATCAGTGGGTCCTACACTATCCATGAAAAAGAGATGAATCCAGCCATTCTAACCCTTGGAGATAATACTCCTTGCTGGGAAGGATGTGCAAATGCACTACAGGGGACTCCTCCTATATCCAATTGATGGTGGACACTGATTGAGTACAGGTGTGTGTGGGGGGGGGGTGGGGAGGGTTGCTCAACCTCGATAGTCTGGTCAGACCGAATACATAATAAACAGGCAAAAAATTTGGGGGAGCATACCCATGTATTTCTAAAGCTGCTGCAGCTATGAACCAAAAGACATGTATATTAAAAAAGAATAGTGCGCAAATGCAAAAGAAATAACTACCAAATCTGAAGACAATCCATAAATAAAAATGGGGGTTTGGTCCCACCATATGGCCATATCGTGCTCAAGCCCACTACTGCGTCAAAGTACCCCATTATCAGTGGGTCCTACACTATCCATGAAAAAGAGATGAATCCAGCCATTCTAACCCTTGGAGATAATACTCCTTGCTGGGAAGGATGTGCAAATGCACTACAGGGGACTCCTCCTATATCCAATTGATGGTGGACACTGATTGAGTACAGGTGTGTGTGGGGGGGTGGGGAGGGTTGCTCAACCTCGATAGTCTGGTCAGACCGAATACATAATAAACAGGCAAAAAATTTGGGGGAGCATACCCATGTATTTCTAAAGCTGCTGCAGCTATGAACCAAAAGACATGTATATTAAAAAAGAATAGTGCGCAAATGCAAAAGAAATAACTACCAAATCTGAAGACAATCCATAAATAAAAATGGGGGTTTGGTCCCACCATATGGCCATATCGTGCTCAAGCCCACTACTGCGTCAAAGTACCCCATTATCAGTGGGTCCTACACTATCCATGAAAAAGAGATGAATCCAGCCATTCTAACCCTTGGAGATAATACTCCTTGCTGGGAAGGATGTGCAAATGCACTACAGGGGACTCCTCCTATATCCAATTGATGGTGGACACTGATTGAGTACAGGTGTGTGTGGGGGGGTGGGGAGGGTTGCTCAACCTCGATAGTCTGGTCAGACCGAATACATAATAAACAGGCAAAAAATTTGGGGGAGCATACCCATGTATTTCTAAAGCTGCTGCAGCTATGAACCAAAAGACATGTATATTAAAAAAGAATAGTGCGCAAATGCAAAAGAAATAACTACCAAATCTGAAGACAATCCATAAATAAAAATGGGGGTTTGGTCCCACCATATGGCCATATCGTGCTCAAGCCCACTACTGCGTCAAAGTACCCCATTATCAGTGGGTCCTACACTATCCATGAAAAAGAGATGAATCCAGCCATTCTAACCCTTGGAGATAATACTCCTTGCTGGGAAGGATGTGCAAATGCACTACAGGGGACTCCTCCTATATCCAATTGATGGTGGACACTGATTGAGTACAGGTGTGTGTGGGGGGGTGGGGAGGGTTGCTCAACCTCGATAGTCTGGTCAGACCGAATACATAATAAACAGGCAAAAAATTTGGGGGAGCATACCCATGTATTTCTAAAGCTGCTGCAGCTATGAACCAAAAGACATGTATATTAAAAAAGAATAGTGCGCAAATGCAAAAGAAATAACTACCAAATCTGAAGACAATCCATAAATAAAAATGGGGGTTTGGTCCCACCATATGGCCATATCGTGCTCAAGCCCACTACTGCGCCAAAGTACCCCATTATCAGTGGGTCCTACACTATCCATGAAAAAGAGATGAATCCAGCCATTCTAACCCTTGGAGATAATACTCCTTGCTGGGAAGGATGTGCAAATGCACTACAGGGGACTCCTCCTATATCCAATTGATGGTGGACACTGATTGAGTACAGGTGTGTGTGGGGGGGTGGGGAGGGTTGCTCAACCTCGATAGTCTGGTCAGACTGGTCAGTACTGCTTTGCTGCAAGATCCTAGTGATTGTGTACTATTGGGATTGCTTGACCTCGTAGTTCCTCTTTTGAGAGGTACATACTGTAGCTTCCTATATTTTATGATGGGAGAACAATCATCTGAGCCTAGGACAAGTTGTTTCCCTCCTGAAAAGTACATACCTTTGGCCTCTTCTTTTCTCTTATGGGAAGATTGTACTCTGACCTGAACAGAAAACACAAGAACTGTTCCTAAAGTTTGCACCATAGTTAAGAGTGTCTTCTTGTTTTTGTTAGTGGTTCTGGAGAATCCTATACCCTACACCCCATCCAATTTACCTAAAAAAATTAACACAAAAAGGACATCCTCTATACTGCTCCCTATGTCATTGTGCCTGGGCTGTGCTCTGTGTTTGCTGGCAGCCTCTGCACTAATGAGAGTGAACTATGTCCTGGAAGTGTGCAGTGACTTTGCCTTTGACCATTATAATCATATAATCAGCTCTCTCTGGGTGCATTACACAAAAATGCAGTTTGTTTTACTTTTCTTGCATGTTGGGGGCTCTTTATAAAATGAAGCTTCATGACATTCACTAAACTCTGGGGAAAATTCCCTTACAGAGTGCAATTTCACTTACAAAATTAACCGGTGTATTTAGTATATCAACCCCAATGTATTTTTGGAGTCAGTTGACTGCTTCACCAGGTCACAAAAGGTGTGTTGAACAGTCAGTAAATGCTTGCAACATCCAGTTCCCCTATATTTCTCAGGATAAAGTACAATGGGGGTATAAAAAGGTTAGGGGGAGTCTTGACTGCCATCAGAACATAATGCAAATAAATGGATACTATGATCAGGACCTATAAATCTAGATCCTTCCATGTGGCATCTAGAATCATGCTTCTAGGTGAGTGCTTGTAAATTCTGCTTTGTTCCATTCACAACAAATAATCCTGTTCATGCTCTTTCTTTTGGACTGTTATAATTCAGTGCACTAACAGCAGCATTTTATAACCCAGGAAATATCTGTGTCCACTGCTGCTAATGTGTTTATGCCACACTGCTCTAATAAGTCCACAGAAGCTGTATAAGATATTACATCTGACCATAGATGGCTCTGTATTTGTGTATGGTCTTGAATGTAATTTTTTTGGGAAACAGTTAAATAAATGGGATTAGTTCTGCTTTAAAATCTCCTCTAGCACGAAGGGTTAGTTCAGCCCCCCAATATGTCACCCAGAAAGGTACTTAAGTAGTGATGAACCAAACCAGCCTTGGTTAAGTTCAGCAAGGATTTCCGTAACTTCAAAGAAGTTCAGATGCCAAACCTGAACCCCATTGAAATCAATGGGAGCCATATATGTTAAATTAAAAACTCCAATTTTCTGGGTTAATAGGCAAGGGGATGCCAAAAAATGTAGCATGGGGTTTGGCACTATCCTGAGGAACATGTACCAATACAATTATTATTATTATTTTTTTTAATTCCATACAGCCAGGAGCAATGATTTTTTATAGCACTGACACTTACAAAGGAAAAAAATAGTTTTAAATTGCAATTTGCAAATGACATCTCCCTTTTGCTTCTTTTTTTTTTCTCCCTTTTGCTTCTTGTTTTTTCTTTTAAAGAAAAACATAGCCTGTAGACCCCAAAGGTCCCCTAAAATACATATGTGATTAAATTGTGATAACACTGTTCTCAATTAATGTTCAATTTGTATTAATAAAATAAAACATTAAAGCAGAGAGCAGCACTTATATCTATCTACCCAAAATGCTGATGAAATGTAGAGATTAGCTTCATAGGATAACAATCACAACTATACCATCACCTCATGGAAAAATACTCACCAAATATGGCCTTCCAAATCATAGGAAGGTCAAAATAAGTTTATATTGTTAGTGAAACTTGTGAAGAATCCCATATATCATTCAATCCAACCAAGCTGATCATATATGTTACCGATAATGTCTCTTTATATGTTGCAACTAGTATATCTGCTTTGCTTCATAACTTAGAATTGTGCACTGAGAAAATAAAAAAGAAAACTCACATACAGTAGTTTTGTTGATATTAGGGCAAACATCAGAAAAAAGCCACCCATATTTAGAAAGTGCATCAATAGTTTGTCATTTCCAACAAACTCATGCAGACTCCTATACACCATCCAATCGGATCAGACCTCTTAAAATGTTGCTGGTAGTGACTCTTCGTATGTCCCAACCAATAAGCCCATCTTGGCTTACAATAAAAATGATTGAATACCCCAAAAAAAAAAAAAGAAATAAAACTTTCAAAGAGTAGTAACATTACTATTAAGGCAGAAGGATCCAAAAATAGACCACTCAAATGTATAAAGTTTATTAGAGACACTACACTTCTAATAGCTTTGAGATAAAACCACTGGATAACTTCTGAAAGTATACTCATACACCAGGGGAGATTCACAGCTCTCACAAACTTCCATCATTATCCTAAATTGATAAAACAGCTAATTACAACCATTGCAATAATCAAATTCTTATGCAAAAACAGCTAGTGTATCCATCTCAACTCAAACGGTAGTTAAGCACTCAGAAAGAGGAAAAACTATATAGCTTCCATAGAGTGGTAACGTTTTATTTTTAAATCTATAAAAAGACTAAAAAACAACCACTCATGAATTAAAAGTGCATCAGTGGCACTATACTCTCACAAGCATCAAGATATAGCTGCTGCGTAACCTCTTAGCCAAGTAATCATCATTGGCTGGAATAGATACTGTAAGTTCTCACCAACCAACCACCATCAAAAATGGCAGACCACCAATGCCAGATGACATGAATACTTAACACATGTTTTAAACTAATGCCCAGGAGCGTATGCATCAGATGCACAAACAAGTGTATACCCCTGCTGCATATCCCATATTATGCGGGACTAAGAAATACATCCACATGATTTGGATGAAACATTGACATCTAGTGGCAGTCATCACAGTAAGTGAGAAAAAACAAACACTCAAAAAGCACAGGCCAACCATCATTATTATTATTCTAAGAAGCACATTTCTACATTTCATGAGACTTGGACAATTAGCAGTTGATTTACTGGAGAGCATAAAATCTGGTGCAGCTCTTCATAGAAACCAATCAGCTTCCAGTTTATTTGTCAAAACCTAATTGAACAAGCTGAAAATTGACAAGCTGACTGACTATCTTGCACAGCTGCACCGGAATTTGTACTCTCTTTTAGTAAATCAACCCCTTATTGTTTAAGAAAGGACTGTTTTGTGCACCCCCAAAATACATTGCAGATTATGCAGAAAATGGAATTATGGAGGTCTGTGTGCTGTTTTTTTTTTTTTTAAGAAGCTAGCAAGGAAGTTTTCTTTGCCAGCAATTTAAACTGGCATTTTTTTTTTTTGTAAATTTAATTTTTGCTGTAGCATGTCCTACAGCAAGAATGAAAAAAAAAGTGTTCAGAGTCCCCCCCCCCAAAATCCATACCAGGCTAGACAGGAAAGGGGTAGGACAAGTGTGCGCCCCACCTTCTGAATAAAGCCACATGCCCTTAGCCCTTAGCATGGAGGGTTCCCATAGAGGGTACAAAGTACCCCTCCTCATTCTCAAAAAAAGCTGTAACCTAAAAATAAAGATACACAAGTCGTTTTCTTAGAAACTTAAAATCCCCAAAATAATTCACCATTGTAAATAAATCCTATATCCAATACCCATCATTGCCAAAAAAAGAAACCCAATGGCCCACCACACACAATCGATCCCCAATGCTGTCATCAACTATATGAAGGAAATGGTGACATCACTGAACAAATATAGCCATGGTCATATTTAGACAATAATGTAAGGCTCCGTCCCCTAGATATAGGCTTATGTGAATCCAGGGGAATCCAGACTATGTAAATAAAAATAAATTAATAAGCTGGGTGACGTCAGTGGTTGGTAAGTTGCAAGCAGCCGTTACTTCCATTACAACAATTGACAGCTGGTATAGTGGTGACATTGTTGCTCAAATATAGCCATGTTGACATATTTAGGCAAAGATCTTTCCAGCTCCATGCCCTTCCTATTTGCTTGCGTAACCAGAGATTCCCAGCAGTCGCTGCTTCCTTAGCAACCGTTGAAAGCTGGAAGCTGTCACATTCATTCACAAATATTGTCCTAAACATTCAGCATTTGGATGAATATCCCAACAGTCAATGTTCACTCCAAACACTAAGCTTATCTCTAGGTTCTAGGTGCCACACAGGATTCGTATGAAAAAAAAAAAATCACTTTATTCTTCAAATTTGTATTATGTCCTAATGAGCAGTTAGGACTAGGGACGATCGAACGGTTCGGGCCGACCATCGGTTCGACCCGAACATTGGGTGTTCGAAATTCGGCCAAATTCCGAACTTTTTGCTGTAAAAGTTCCGAATTCGGGTCACGAGAACCGCCCAAAATGCAATGGGACAGGAAGTGGGCTTTAAAAGCCCGTGATTGGCCCAGAAACGTCAGTAAAAGCCAATGAGGGGGCAGGAGTCTGCTAGGAACGTGATTGGAGTGACTACGGGGACCAGAGGCCAATCAGGAGTGAATACGCACCCAGTATATAACATAGCCCCGCCTAACCTCTAGCACTGTAATACAGAGGCTTTGGAAGAGAGTGGAAGCATTTGTGTTTCTCCTTCCATGTTAAACAACGTTTGCTGCATAGCCGATTGCTTGTAAAGCTCCAGATCAGCAGAAGAGCAGTCAGCTTACAGAAAGATTGTCAGTGTAGTTAGAAATACAGCAATTGTGCTGTTTGAGTTAGAAAAAAAAAATAAAAAATTTAAAGGGACAGTGTCAGTTAGAAATTATCTTCTGCTGTATGGAATTTTGAGGACTACAGCGGGAACACACATAGACTTCTGCTGTATGGAGCTGTTCTTTTAGTGTGAGGAAAGGGATATGCAGTGTAGTTAGGGTACTATATACCACTATAGTTAGATTCAATAATCTAGTTTTTGTAGGGATAGTTTTAAGTGTCAGGGTTCCGTCTAGTGAGCACGTTGCACTGCTGATATATTTACAGCAGGTATACGTGCTTGCTAGTCAGCTATTGTGCAAAATACATTTCAGCGATACACACATCTGCTGTATTTAGCGACAACTTTGCGTCGCATAGCAGTGTGCGTCTTGCAGGTGATTTTCACATCGCACAGTTGATAAAGCCTCAGTGACAAGTTAATGCCTGTTCTTGTTGTAAGCAATAAGTCCACTGCAAAAGGCTTTGCTACTCTGCGTCACACACATCTGCTGTATTTAGCGACAACTTTGGGTCGCATAGCAGTGTGCGTCTTGCAGGTGATTTTCACATCGCACAGTTGATAAAGTCTCAGTGACAACTATACATAAATTAAAATTCATCACAGAAAAAATTTCAGTAGCGCAGGGACGGTGTTACCCTCCTTTCATAAAGTGCAAATAAATAAAGTGCATAAATTGCATAAATAATCCAAAACATCCAACTAAGCAAGAACAGAGTCCTTCAAACGTCTTTGTTTATGTAGTGCCAGAGCAATACACAGTGCCTTTAATGCAGGGTCATTGGTGTCAGTTATAGGAACCACCGTACAATGTCACCACCATCAGCTCTGGCACTACATAAACAAAGACTTTTGAAGGACTCTGTTCTTGCTTAGCAGAGGGCCCTCAATTAATATCTCTGCGAGTACGGCACCAGCACTGGCTCAGCGCACCTGGGATTTTTTTCACTACGGCAGTGGCTTTTGATTAAGGATGCATGCGCTGTCCTCTCGCCATTTGAGGAGGCCACAAGGATGGTCAGCCGGGACAGCACATGCATCAGTGACATCCCTACCGGTACTGTTTTTGTTGGAGCACACTCTGCGTGGCATTATGGACAGGGCACTGGAGGCAGAGCAGCAGGAGGAAGAGGAGGACTTCCTTGCCTCTCCAGGCCCCCTTTATCTTGACCCCATTATGCCTAGCTCCCAGAGGCCCGAGCAGGATCCAGGGGTGGAAGAGGAGGAAGAGGACGATTCTTCGGGAACTTTTGCAGGCTTTGAGGAGGAGGAGGAAGACATGCGGCAGTCTGCAAGGCCTAGTTTGATTCCCTGGGACACTTTGGAGTAGTACATGGCTGGGAGGAGGAGGGAGGCTCCGCCAACACCAAAAATACCATGTTTGTGCACCTGTTCCACAGGTGCACACCTTCATAATTTTTACGCCTTCTTCAAAACCAGCTCTTTGGGCTTACGGTGGGGAGGCTCTGCCAACACCCAAAACACAATGTTTGCTCACCTGATCCACAGGTACACATCTTCTTAATTTTTTCGCCTACTTCAACACCAGCTCTTTGGGCTTACAGTGGTATGGCTCCGCCAACACCCAAACAACATTTTTTGCGCACCTGTTTCACAGATGCATATCATTGCAATTTTTTTTCTTACAAAGGCAATTATTACCTTCATGACCAGCACTTTCATAGGGTTATGGTGTCAAGGCATCGTCGGCACCACCAAAGGCCCAATTTTTAAGCATCCTTTACTTCTTCTATTCAAAGTCAAGAGACAACAGTATTCATCCAAAACATCTCTAATCTTGTTCACTGTGCACTACGTTGTGGCCCCTACCCCTAACCCTAATACTCAATGTATCCGTGCATATATGTCTGTTTCTTGAGAGAATTCAAGTTAAAGTGCACCAAACACCATTTTACATTAAATAAAGTGCATCTACATACATCTTTTGACTTCTTGAAAACATTTGTTAATAATAGCCCCATTGTGAAAATACACCCGTTAATTATATCCACATTTAAAGAGACAGCACCTTTTTCCAAAAAAACTCTTGTTCCCAGTGCACTGCGTCCCCATCATACACATTGGCTGTTCATTTGATTAGGAGCAAAAGAAAGGTGCGGTTAAGCAAAAAAGTCATTTTCGAAGGTTTGGCATGCTATAATTCTGGTTCTGGACATGCTACAGAGCTGAAACTTCACAGGTACACTTTTTAGACCCCCCAGACACTAAATCCAAAGAAATCTCACCCTAGAAGCTGTGCCTCTTTCCCCAGCAGGGCCACGTATGCCTTTCCTCGGTCTACCTGACATAGTTGTCACTGAGGCTTTGGCAAATCTGCGCGGTGAAAAACGCACACTGCTATGCAACCCAAAGTTGTCGCTGAATACAGCACAGCAGATGAATGTGACGCACAGTAGCAAGGCCTTTTGCACAGTGGACTAAACGCTTACAAGAACAGGTGTTAAGTTGTCACTGAGGTTTTGGCAACTCTGCGCGGTGAAAAACGCACACTGCTATGCGACCCAAAGTTGTCGCTGAATACAGCACAGCAGATGTGTGTGACGCACAGTAGCAAAGCCTTTTGCACAGTGGACTTAACGCTTACAAGAACAGGCGTTAAGTTGTCACTGAGGCTTTGGCAACTCTGCGAGGTGAAAAACGCACACTGCTATGCGACCCAAAGTTGTCGCAGAATACAGCACAGCAGATGTGTGTGACGCACAGTAGCAAAGCCTTTTGCACAGTGGACTTAACACTTACAAGAACAGGCGTTAAGTTGTCACTGAGGCTTTGGAAAATCTGCACGGTAAAATTTACCTGCAAAACGCACACTGCTATTCGACACAAAGTTTTCGCTAACTACAGCAGATGTGTGTATCGCTGCAATGTATTTTTCTGACTAGCAAGCACGTATACCTGCTGTAGATATATCAGCAGTGCAACGTGCTCACTAGATGGAACCCTGACACTTTTACTATCCCTAAAAAAACTAGATTGTTGAATCTAACTATAGTGGTATATAGTACCCTAACTACACTGCATATCCCATTCCTCACACTAAAAGAACAGCTCCATACAGCAGAAGACAATTTCTAACTGACACTGTCCCTTTAAATTTTATTTTTTATTTTTTTTCTAACTCAAACAAACAGCACAATCGCTGTATTTCTAACTACACTGATTGTCTGTAAGCTGAATGCTCTTCTGCTGATATGGAGCTTTAGAAGAACTCGGCTATGCACCAAACGTTGTGTAACAAAGCAGGAGTAAGAGAAATGCTTCCACTCTCTTCCACAGACTCTGTATTACTGTGCTAGAGGTTAGGTGGGGCTATGTTATATACTGGGGAGCGTATTCACTCCTGATTGGCCTCTGGTCCCCGTAGTCACTCCAATCACGTTCCTAGCAGACTCCTGCCCCCTTATTGGCTTTTACTGACTTTTCTGGGCCAATCACGGGCTTTTAAAGCACGCTTCCTGTCCCTTTGCATTTTGGACGGTTCTGGTGGCCGAATACCGAACTTTTACAGGAAAAACCAATGTCGAACCGATGGTCGACCCGAACCGTTCAAACTTCCCTAATTGCACTCTCTTCCTGCCAAAAAAATCTCTAGATGATAAACTGGCAGCACTGTGCAGATCAGTAGAGCCCGAGTGGCTGGCACTGCTGCCTCTCCCTATTTCTGTCTGAGCCCTGCTGCACAAGGGATTACTGATAGCTATTTTAAAGACAAATTCAAGCAGTTTTAAACAGAATCTGTTACATTTAAAGTAATCATTTCAATACCTTCAAAATATAAGAGTAAATATTCACTTTTCCCCTTATCTGTGTTGCCAAAAATCGACTCCATTGAAAAGGAATACTATGCAGAATATTGTGCTCCTAAAAGACCAATGATAACAAAAGTATCAATCTCCTATTGTCCTCCATTGTGCTCAGGGCTTTTCCCCATTGTCA
Organism: Pelophylax lessonae; assembly: GCF_965119305.1. NCBI lineage: Eukaryota > Metazoa > Chordata > Amphibia > Anura > Ranidae > Pelophylax > Pelophylax lessonae. The sequence goes on along the minus strand of NC_138768.1, from coordinate 619,345,003 downwards.
TCCATGTCATGAGACTATGTTTGTGCTAATAAGGTCACTTTAATGATTTTTTAAATGAATGTATAAACTGGGTTTGGTAATAATATTATAAAATATTCTGTAATATTTTGTAATATTATGTTTTTACCAAAAGCAAAATTATTTGAAATGTGCATATACCAACATCAAAAATGTAACTGTACACAGCAGTGGGCTGAAATTTGGCCACCCTACCTATGCTACAGAATAGGTTTGTGGTGATACACTTTGTTAATTATTGTGTTATGAAGGCCTAAGATGTGTTATATGAAAGGAAACCGTTTTTTTTTTTTTTTTTTTGGACCCTCCTCTGGTATAAATAAGCCGTCATTTAGTACGTCTAGGCGTGTGCACACATACTGCTCCACCATGTTAGTGCTTGGTCGTGGTGCTGCTGGTGGAGCTCCTGTTGCAAGGAGAGGATGTGGTCGATCTGTGCCAGCTACACACACAAGTGAAACACCTTTCTCAGCTGCAAGTAGGTGACATAACCTGTAGCAGTATTTGGCAGGGCCTAATGCACCTCTACAAATGTTGAGGCCAGAACAAGTACAGGCGATAGTAGATTGGGTTGCTGACAGTGCCTCCAGTTCCTTCACATTGTCTCCCACCCAGTCTTCTGCTGAAAGGTGTTGGCACCTGCAGCCGATGTCCATCAATCTTTCACCTCACCCCCTTGCAAATCAGCCAAGCAGTCTGAGCCCCAATTAATGCAGCAGTCTCATGATGAGTACATGGGAGGACCATCACTGCACGTCTCGGATGATGACGAAACACAGGTGCCAACTGCTGCGGAATTCCGAATTGTGGAGACCGACACAGAGGGCAGGGGTGAAGACTGGGTGGAAGATGATGTGGAGGAAGATGAGGACCCCACATGGAATGAACGTCATGCAGGTGACCTGAGTAGTTTGGAGGAAGAGGCGGTGGTCGCACAGAGCCACCAGCACAGCAGAAGAGGGAGCAGGGTGCAAAAGCGGAGCGGCCGTGCCCTAGACACTATGCCTGCTACTGCCCAATGCAGCAAGGGACCGAGCACACCAAAGCCAGCTCAAAGTGTCAAAGAGTTCCCTAGCGTGACAGTTCTTCAGACAATGTGATGATGACAGGACACGAGTGGTTTGCACACTGTGCAATCAGAGCCTGAAGCGAGGCTTCTCAACCTAAGCACAACCTGCATGACCAGGCATCTAAGTGCAAAGCACGAGCTGCAGTGGAGTAGACACCTCAAAAACCAAGAAAGGTCTGGTTCATCCTGATTCTTCTTCTACTGCTGCAGTCTCGGCCTCTTCATCCACCTCTGTAGTGACAGTGGCACCTGCCACCCCACAAACAGAGGATCTGCCAGCAACACCACCACCTGGGTCACCAACAACCATCTCCGCAATGTCCTGTGGAAGCGTTCAGCTTTCTATCTCCCAAACAGTGGAGCAGAAGAGGAAGTACCCCCCTACCCACCCGTGATCCCTGGTGCTGAATGCCAGCATTTCAAAATTCCTGGCCTTTGAAATGCTGTCATTCCATCTGGTGGAGACGCAGAGTTTTAAAAGCCTGATGGTGGTGGCTGTCCCACAGTACGGCGTGCCCAGCCGCCACTACTTTTCCAGGCAAGCCATCCCTTCCCTGCACACAATCAAGTGGGTGACAAAATCAGGTGTGCACTGCGCAATGCCATATCTGTGGCAAGGTCCACCTAACAACGTATACGTGGACCAGTAAGCACAGTCAGGGACGTTATATCTCCCTAACAGCACAGTGGGTAAATGCAGTGGCGGCTGGGCCTGAGGCAGATAGCAGTTTGGCGCATGTCCTTCCACCACCAAGGATTGCAGGGCGCTTCAGTTTGCTTCCTGTTCCTAACTCCTCCTACTCTGCTTCCTCATCCTCTACCGCCTCCTCTTCTGGTCAGCGTAACACCTTCACCACCAACTTCAGCACAGCCAGGGGTAAATGACAGCAGGCAGATTTAAAACTTGCCTGTTTGGGGGAAAAACCCCACACCGTGCAGGAGTTGTGGAGGAGCATGGAACAGCAGACTGATGAGTGGTTGGTGCCAGTGAGCCTCAAGCCCAGCCTGGTGGTGTGCGATAATGGTCAAAATCTCATAGCAGCTGAGCAGCTGGGCCTAGCTGGTTTGATGCACATCCCTTGCCTGGCGCATGTGCTGGATTTGGTGGTACAGAGCTTCCTTAAAAATTATCCCAATATGTCAGAGCTGCTGCGCCTCATATGTGAGGTGCCCACAAGGTGGAACTCCACCTTGCACATGCTTGCCAGACTTAATGATTGACTTATTGATTGACTTATTGACTTATTTTTTGATAAGCGGAATAGAACAACAGTATCCAATGGGTGCATCTCACTGTAACATATGCAGACTAGCTCGCATTTAATTTTTTTTCCCCTAAATGGGTTTTTATTGATAAGCGGAATAGAACAACAGTATCCAATGGGTGTATCTCACTCTAACATATGCACACTAGCCCGCAATTCATTTTTTTTCCCCCTAAATGGGTTTTTATTGATAAGCGGAATACAACAACAGTATCCAATGGGTGTATCTCACTGTAACATATGCAGACTAGGCTGAAATTTAATTTTTTTCCCCTAAATGGGTTTTTATTGCAAAGCGGAATACAACAGCAGTATCCAATGGGTGTATCTCACTGTAACATATACAGACTAGGCTGCAATTTAATTTTTTTCCCCTAAATGGGTTTTTATTGCAAAGCGGAATACAACAGCAGTATCCAATGGGTGTATCTCACTGTAACATATACAGACTAGGCTGCAATTTAATTTTTTTCCCCTAAATGAGTTTTTATTGCAAAGCGGAATACAACAGCAGTATCCAATGGGTGTATCTCACTGTAACGTATGAATGAAATATTTTTATTTTTCCCTTAAATTGGTGATTTTTGAAGAACATATTTGAACAGCAGTGTCTAAACGCTGTATGACAGTGTCACAGTAAATGCGTAGGGCGTGGCTTATTGCGTCATATGTCACTTCCAGTGGCTATGGTTCCGGGCTGTGGAACGCGGAAGCGCTCAGGCTTGTTGGACCCTGCATGTTGACGGTGAACTTCCTCAACTGTGAGTGGATATGGCTTACATCTTGTACCCCTTACTATACTACACAATGGAAGCTATTTTATATTTGCAGTGCCTATGGTGATTCTAAGTGGGACCCAGGATTTATGTGCAGTTCTTACCCCTATACTAGCTGTGTGGTAAGTGCTTTTACCTAATAGGGGGCCACGGGTAACAGCACCGGAAACATTTGCACGATATATTTGTGAGCACTCATCTCCCACGAATTCACTGGCACAATCTTCTGCAAAACTTAACTGGTATAATCAACAGTATCTTCTAATATTAGTGTGTATCTCAGCACATAGCACTTCATGTTGTGGCACCTCGGCCCCCTATAGGTCCACACGATATAAACGCATAGTGCACTTCTATGTTTTTATGACATTTTATGCTATTCACCTGTCTCCTCTATGTTGATAAAAATGCACAGTGCACTTCTATGATTTTTATGACATTTTATGTTATCCACCTGTCACTATTTGCACAGCACATATGCACTGAGCTTGCATTACATGGCTGCTACACGCCGCATGCCTAACAGGTTGGATACTGTTGTTATTCTATTCCGCTATTGAATAAAAAAAAAAACATTTGAATGAAAAACTGAAAAATATTTTTTTTGCCCTAAAAACTGAAAAAAAATATAATTTTACCCTTAAATTGGTGCTTTTTGAAGAGCAGATTATAAAAGCAGTGTCTAAACACTGTATGTCAAAGTAAAATATGAAGGAAAAAAAGTTTTTTTCTTTTTTAAATCCAGATTAAGCAGACACATATGCACTGAGCTTGCATTACATGGCCGCTACACACCGCACGCCTAACAGGTTGGATACTGTTGTTGTTCTATTCCGCTATTGAACAAAAAAAAAAAAACATTTGAATGAAAAACTGAAAAAAAATGTTTTTTTCCCTAAAAACTGAAAAATATTTATTTTTCCCTTACATTGATGCTTTTTGAAGAGCATATTAGAAAAGCAATGTCTAAACACTGTATGTCAAAGTAAAATATGAAGGAAAAAAAGTTTTTTTTCTTTTTTTAAATCCAGATTAAGCAGACACATATGAACTGAACTTGCATTTCACGGCCGATGAACGCTGCACGCCACCCACCTAACAGACTGATAAAAGTTTTTTTTTCTCCCTCCTCCTCACTGGGCTCAGGTCAGGGCAAAAAGAATGTGCATGGCATCCCCACACAATAAAATCAATGTAGATCGCTGTCTGATTAGAGAAGATTCTTCCTATTCTTTCCCTGAAAGCAATCTCCAGCCTACCCCTACAATAATCTTCTATCTCTCCCTCGGCAGCATCAGGAACCTGTCCCTAGTATAGTTAGAGCAGAGTGACGCGCAGCGCTATGTGATTCCAGCTTATATATAGGCTGGGTCACATGCTGCACTGGACAATCACAGCCTTGCCATTAGTAGGCATGGCTGTGATGGCTTGTAAGGGCACACTAGTTAAACTCTTGCTGATTGGCTGCCTTGCAGCTGCTGAAACCACGCCATTAAAACCGCGCCAAAACATGAAATAACATTACCGAACAACGGACTGTATCCTGAACATACAGTGAAATGTTCGGGTCCGTGCCTGGGTACCGAATACCCAGAAGTCCGATATGATCCCGAACAATACAGTCTGGGTTCGCTCAACACTTTTCCTGATGTGTCTCTAGGGCAGAAAGCAAAGGGGAAATTCCTCAAGAGGACACAGGCAACAAAAATAAATCAGCAGTTGTTAGAACCATTCCCCACTTTATTCAATGCATTAACAATTTTGGATGTATATACACACTTTAAAATTGAATGTATAATCTCTGCAGCTATTTTATGCATGGTAATTGATCAGCTCTGTGTAAATAGACTTGGTGTGTGTTTATCATTTAAAATCCAGCTTTTGAAAAGTTTTGTAATGCTGTTGGTTCAACAATGCTTGGTGGAATATTTCTAAATAAAGTGTGACAGTACTTTTCCATCTATTGTTCAATTTATTTTAATTATCTAAATAGATCTCTTACAATAAAACTGCAAGCATATTCTTGACAGACCCTTAATGAGAACTGCTTAGGGTAAGAATATTACAAAACAGACAATTGTATTTTTATGAGTGTTTTCCATCATAAAATACAGATTTCTGTTTTGTTTGTACGTAAGGTTTAAAAATCTAACATCAGACTGCACATTTTCATTTTAATAATAAAACATGAAATAGCTAGCTGTCTTTTGATAGATTTTTTTTTTGTTAGTTTAATGAAATATCATGTTTTATATCATATAAATGTATTCCCTCCCCATACTGTATAGTAAATTAGGAATATTAAATAAACCCTATTACTTTCATTAAAATTATAAAATCAAATTATATTCATTTTTTTTTCATTATTTGCTCATCTAGAGATAAGTGAGTAATAGAAAATATTTTCTTCTATTGATTCGTTAATGTTTGGTCCCTGGGGCAATTATTTAATTTGCTCTTTCTAAAACTCGACTGGTAAAAAAAGAGTCCAAAAGACCACTTACAAGTTCACTAAGAACAGAATACACAATGCATATTTTAGAGATTGTGTGTTTTCTGCTTTGAAGGTTGATCCGGAGTGCTCACTGTGCATTATTACCATCTCTAATGGGTACTGCACATAGCACTTTGCATACGGCACAATGGGTTTTGATTAAACCTATTATTGATCATTTAAATACAATACTGAGGTTTTTCTGTATGCAAAATATAGTATTTCGGTATGTGAAATATAGAAAGCCATGTTACTGTGCAATAATATTATCAGTTTAAGGGCTGGCAATACATAACATAGCACACTGTAAAACAATATACCTCTATCACCCTGAAAGAATATTGAGCATGAGATGGGTAGATGTACTCTCCATAACAACAACTACCCTGAGTGAAACAGAACACACATTAAACAAAGTCTATTGCACGCTGCCAGGTTATTATTTGTATATGCCTGGTGTCAGTCATAAGCCAGCAATTTTCAGCATATATTGTTTCACTCTGCAGGATGATGTGCCAAGTGAAATTAGGTTAAGTTCCCACATCTGCCAATGACTTCTTAAGGAACCAAACATTTTGCAACCCTAATAATAGGCCTATTTTCACTAGTATTTAGCAACCCTCACTGCACACCCCCCCCTAATTTGTGGTTAGGTTTTTTGAAAAACGGTCACTGGAAATGCCCCTTTTATAATGGTAGTCATTCTGATCTTGGAAAGCATAGTGAAAGCATAATTTTAAGCATCTGTAGGTAATTCAAACTGATATCTATGTTTTAAATTGTATTTATTAATTTAACTAGCTGTGCCCTTTATTTAATTGGCTATGAAGATATAAATAAATGATTTTCATGTTTCAGCCCACTTTCCCAAATTGTTAGTGTAAATAATTTTGATTTCTTATGACATATCCAACCATGACTTCAACAGTCAAACTGTTAGTAAACTAAAAAAGGCATTAAAATCATTGCAATTTTTTATTTTTAATAATATTCTCCCCTAGGTTTAGTCCAGAAAAAGGCTTTTGGTGCCAGTTATTGGAAGGTGGTAAAACAAAATGTCTTGGAAAAAATAAGGGTCGTAAATACCCAACAATGGATATAGAGGTAACAATTCTGCCAATATATTAATTTTATTTATGTATTTATATAAATTATTTGTCTTTATATAAATGATCAATCTTTATAATGTGCCAGAGTTTTCTGATTTTAAAGATATCATTTACTTGTATATGCTTTTTAAATATATAAAGCAAAAATATTTGTTTCATTCTCGAAAGATTAGGAATTTGTTCTCTGTCAGTTTTTTTTCTTTTTTTTTTTTTTTTTACTGTATGTGAATCATTGGAGAGCATTTCTTTCACGTTCTGACCTGTAGAAAGTTAAAAGTAATTATTCCAAAGTGAGGGAAGTCCCATCTTAGACAGTTGTTAACACAGCAAGTGTCCCCATTGGAATATTACTCTATTCCTATTGCAGTGACAGTTCAAAATTTAAAATTTTCCCTCACTCCCTTTGCCAGGGACATTGGCCACTAGAATAGAGTAAATTTCCCCAGCAGAGATAAAGCAGGCAGTCCAAAACGAAAAACACATCGTTTTGGCTTTAAATAACCCCTTCATTAAATGTTTGTTGTTTCTTATGTAGTTGAGATTTACAGTTAATATATGTGCTTTAGATGACCTGTTTTATTGGTTAAAGTCATCAAAATTCTCATCATACAGAGAAAGATATATGATGGCTTAACACTCCTATCAATACAAATGCAATGTGATGAAATCCTTTCACAACTGGCTGCAAATAATGCTTTACCTCTAACAAAGTCATAGAGATTTTAAAAAATGACCAAAAATGTGGCTCTAGTCTTTATTTATCAAGCATGGTAGATGTTGTACTATTTTTTTTTGGTTACCCAGCTTCAAGTCTTTATTGCAGTTAATAGTTGTCTAGCTATTTTAAACCTTGCCAAAGGATTTGACATGATTTTATTCATTACACGGAGATCAGTTACGCAGATTTTTAAAAGCTATGCAACAGGCACTGACATCTTTAGAGATTCATTCATATTCTATACAGTACAATAAAGCATGGATAAATCTTCAGGCAAAATTAAAGAAAAAATTATAAAATCACAAAGCTCTGCGATGAAGTGAAGTGTTCTATACAAGTTTCTCATTTCATAAGCGTAATGTAGCTACTGGCTGTCTACTGTTCTCTTCAACTGAAATTACAAATAATCTAAAACCCACACAGCAATTTTCCTGAAATGTTTCAGTGATCCAGTTTGCCAGGAGGTTCAGCAAGCTTTTTTTTAGATACCAGCCATTATAACCACCAGAAATGCAATGGTGTTTCAAGATGAAGTGGGCCAAATATAGCATGGTCCTGATCTTAAACCATTAGTCTTATGCTATAGGGCAAGTGAGTTGTATTGTACCTGCAGTACCAAGAAGAAGATGTGGCTCTGGTGGTGGTAGGTTGGGGAGAGGGGTATCTGTAACTTAACTGAACTTAGCAAACTAGAAAAGGAGTCCAAAACCATTCTTAACCATTCATGACAAGAAAAATGAAAATGTAAAAAAAAAAAATCACAGTTTAGAAACAAATGAAAAATACAGTAAACCCCCCTCCATTGCGGGGGTTACGTTCCGGACCCAGCCGCGAAAAGTGAAATTCCGCGAAATAGAAAAACCCTATTAAAATGCATTGTAGGCATGTTTTTTTACTGTCACTGTACGTGTAGAAGCATTTTAAGGTCTTTAAACACACTTTTAAAACAATAGAAACTCATTTAAGCACATAAAAGATACTTAGAGACAGAGCAAGAGCTATGAAAAACACAAAAATCTTTCATTTTTAATGATTTATATAGTAAAATAACATTACAAAAAAAACGCGAATTACCGGGACCGCAAAAACTGAACCGCGATGTAGCGGGGGATTACTGTATGTCAATATAATACATTTTTAGAACAAAAATTGCTAAAGGTTTTTTTTTTTTTTTTATATATAAATACTCCCTGTATACAATTTTTTTTTTTTTTTACTAGCCATGCAGTATTTGTGGAGTCTAAAAATGAGAACTGTTTGGGCTGATAGTAGAATTTGGTTTAAGATTGCTGAAAAATCTATCCATGCATCATCAGTGTATTAGTGGAGCTTTGTTTTCCTACTGTACATTTTCCATTACTACATTTAAATACACAGTGATTGACAAATTTGCATGCCCCTGATAAGGAATTCCTCCCCTTCATATATTACTTGATATTCTTACTGAACTGCTTCTCCCTAAGATAGGTAGACCACATTTAGTGAGTCAGAGGCTATAAACATATCTCTTTAGAGGGCTAACGAGGAACCTGGCACCCAGGTTTCTATGTTTCTTTTTTTTTTATTAGGTTTTATATATCTTTTTATATATAGTATATATGTAAAGCTGGACTCCAAAAAACATATAGACACGCAGCATACATAGAAACATGGAAGCTGTTTTACCTGCAAAATGATTTTCATTTCCAATCATCCAATACTGAAATTTACACAGCTCTGACAGACACCACTGTCCCCTCCTGTCAGCTTGTTCCTTGTCTCAGTCTACTACATTTTTTATTTTCAATTACAGCTCTGTCTAATGCCCACCAAATAGAAAGGGAGGTAACATCTCAAAAATATAGTAATAAAAACTCATGTTCATGTTTTTGTGTTTCTTTAGTCTAGTCCTATTGCTGTGTGTTATTATTAAACACCTTTTCCCCTGGGGCAACATTTGTCCAGGAAATTATTGTTTTCCCATTTATCGTTAGCTCTTACAGTGGAAAAGTGTGTATTGATTTTCAGTTTGCTAACTATGCTGCCATCATTAGTACTTGATGTTTAGGCATTTCCTGAATGATGGGGTACTGGACACTAGTCCATTGAAGTGTATATCCAAATAAATAGTGTCAAGGAGTAAAAGACCTAGTCTTATTTTTGATGCTCTCTGGGGCTTTGTCCACACTTCCTGGCCTGCTGACAATATTTTATTGGAAGGAAAGATAAAGAAACTTTCCAACAGCAACAGAGAAATTTTTTTTTTTTTTAATAGAAAGGGTGAGGGCTAGACTTCCTGTAGATGACACCACTGTCAGAAGCAGAGGAAGTAAGGGTAAATCCCTCTAATGGAAACCTGAATAGCAGTAAAAACCCACCAGGAGTTTTAATCCTTCACAGCTCTATCCAAAATGTTTTTGGTTTGACATACACTTTAATGTCCTTGATAAGGGTGGCTTTTTAACCATGCACACTCTGCCAAATCTTCATTTGCCTTCAAATGAATGATGTACCGTATATACTCGAGTCACAGACGAGTTTTTCAGCATGTTTTTTCATGCTGGAAATGCACCCCTCAGCTTATACTCGAGTCACTGGTAAAATTTTTTTTTTAAAAATGGCGCCGCTCGGCGCCGACGTGTCACTGCGCATGTGCCGCATGCCCGGGAATAGCCGAACGTGTGATTTTTAAATCGAAGACGGTGCCTCACTGACAGGTAAGTGAGACTCCTCCACAGCCCCTGCATTTCCTCATGCAGTGCTGCGGGCATGGTACAGGACATTCTCCTGTACCATGCCTGCAGCACTTCATCTCCTGTGCCATGCCTGTACATACTGTGCCATGACTGTACTTACTGTGCCATGCCTATACCTACTGTGCCATGCCTATACCTACTGTGCCATGCCTGTACATACTGTGCCATGCCTGTACTTACTGTGCCATGCTTATACCATCACCTGTGCTATGCCTATACCATCACTTGTGCCATGCCTATACCATGCCTTACCGTGACCTGTGCCATGCCTGTACCATGACCTGTGCCATGCCTGTACCATGACCTGTGACATTCCTGTACCATGACCTGTGACATGCCTGTACCATGACCTGTGCCATGCCTATATATCACCTGTGCCATGCCTGTACCATCACCTGAGCCCTGACCTGTGCCATGCCCTTACTATGACCTGTGCAATGCCTGTACTATGACCTGCGCCATCTCCTGTACCATGCCCGCAGCCCCTGTTTTGTGTCTCGTGGTGGTCCAGTTGGGTCCAGTAGCTGCTGCATTTCCCATCCTAGGCTTATACTCCAGTCAATAAGTTTTCCCACTGTTTTGTGGTAAAATTAGGGGTCTCAGCTTATATTCGGGTCGGCTTATACTCGAGTATATACGGTATTTTTCTTTTTTTATTTATTTAGATTCTGTTGATAGATTTGTAACAATACAATGCAAAAGCATATCAAACTTAGAACAGTATTAAAGGGAGGTACAATGTGCATATGGAAGCATTTCTCTATGCATGTCAAAGTCATCTGGATGAACGTCATTTCCAACATTTAACAAAAGCATAGTTCTTGATAGGAGCAAAAAAATAAACCTGACCTTCATTTTTTATGCGTAGTACATGAAGAGAGGGGGTCCCTGTTTCCGGCTCTCGTGTCAAGAATGGTTCATTTAAGTGTATGCAGAAGCTTGGATAGCAATGTGAAAATAGGAGGGAGTCTTCTAATGGTCGGTTGTGTCTATTTGTAGGGCAATTAGATTATCATCTCAGAATGTCGGTGTGACGGTCTGTCTGGTGTGTTCAAATAATGTGGGAGATATGCATATAGAAGCAGTCAAAGTAGAGAAGAAGAAAAGAGGAGAGGAGCAGGGATGGAGTTCAGGGAGAAAAGAGTGGGAAAAGAAGGGGGGTAGTGAAGAAACAGGTAGGGTTAGAATATAGGTCAAAAGTGGGCAAAGGGGAAGGTGGGTGGGGGTTGGAAGGGTAGGTGTTGAGGATTTCTCCTCAGTCCGCACCTTTAGCTTCCTGTAAATGGGAAATAGTTTGATTACTTGTGAGGTTTCTTTCAAAGGGATGCCCCCCCCCCACCCCTCGCATTTTTCAATTATTCAGTGATTACAGCAAGAATTACTGTAAAAAAAGAAAAATCTGTATTGTCAAAAAGTTGTTACAACCACTATTTTTTTTTTTTTTTCCAGTCAAGAGTTTTCCTCTCAAACTATTACCGGGACCACAATATTGAACTGTCCAAACTTCTACATAGACTGGGACTACCATTGCCATCCTGGCTGAGACAGGAGCTCCAGAAAGTGAGATAGCATTGAAGACGTCGACTAATGCACAATTTCAGCCTTGTGGTTTCTCCGCTAAGAAAAAAAAAATTAGAAACAATTCTCTTTCCTCACACTTACAAATATTAGTCGCAGTTCCCAGAACGATTCACAAAACCCAAGAACACTTATTTATGCACAGGGTGCCAATTATGAGCACTATTACTGTCAGATCAATCTCAGTACCTGAGCTGAGATTTGCTGTAATTGAAGGTAATATCCTACATTTAACATTGGACTCACACTGCACCCATTTACTTTGATAACAAGAGACTTCCAGTAACTGTTTTATGATTGGAATCCTTCATTTAATACAACATGCACTACTGTCTGAGAGAACCAAAGCAGAAGTAGATGCAGTGGATTTGAAGGTTAGTTTTACAACGAGGTTGAATAAATTAGTATACATCTTCATAAGAAAATATCATTTTTGAACGCTTTACCATTCGTGCAGTACTTTAAGATTTACTTCAAACATTTACAATGCCTGCCAGATTATGTTTCCTTCACCAATCACATTCTTGATATTGTGATTTTGCTATACACATTTATAATGCTTTTGCAAAAGCAATAGGGTTCACTATGTGTAGCACCTCCGGCTGTGATGTTCAAAAGAATTTAGTTCAATAATAGCTTCCTGCAGCTCTTAGAAGTGCTTTATAAATCATGCATTTTTTTTCTTTTTGGTCAATGATTTTTTTTTTTTTTCGCATAGTACACATCTAGTGCCTAAAAGTCTATTTGATTGTATTTTTGACAGAAAATCTGACTGCAGTCTTTGCCATAATGTCACCAGAGCTTTATAGTAATCCTTGAAAGGTCATCACTGTACAAAAGCTTTCAGTTCAATTATACTTACTGAGTCACAATGGCTAAACGTTAAGAACCCAATTATCAGTTTTTACTTCCAAAGTCTTTAGTGCTGAGCTGACTAATGCACAGGAATTTGAGCAGTTCTATAATTCTTTTGAATGTAGTTTTGCAGTTTTCGAAATATATAAATTGATTATAAAATGTGAGTTAAATGAAACAATACAAATATTGTGTATTCATTTGCGCATTGACACTATTGAGTATAAGCAAAATTTATGTAACATTTTTTGTTTAATTTTCCTGGTACTGTTAGTACTTGTTACATCACCATATTTAGGTAGGTCATGCATTTGTAGATTATTCACTATAAAAATTAAAAAAATAAGAATGCAATTCTCTAGCAAGTATAATAATACCACTCATCTCTGTTATGTATTTGATCAGCCAAAAGTGGATTTATGATGAAGACATTTTTGCCAATTCTAAAGTCTTTTTAACCCCTTGAAGACTAAGCCTTTTTCTGACACTTGTTGCTTAAAAGTTAGTATTCTTTTGCTAGAAAATTACTTAGAACCCAAAAACATTATATATACTTTTTGGCAGAGACCCTAGAGAATAAAATGGTGGCCGTTAAAATATTTTATGTCACACTGTATTTGCGCAGCGGTCTTTCAAACATAATTTTTTTGGAAAAAAAATCATTTTCATGAACTAAAAAAAAAAAAAAAACAGTAAATTTAGCCAATTTTTTTGCATAATGTAAAATATGATGTTACACTGAGTAAATAGATACCTAACATGTCATTCTTTGAAACTGCACACACTCGTGGAAAGGCGACAAACTACAGTACTTAAAAATCTCCCTAGGCGATGCTTTAAACATTTTTACCAATTACCAGTTAAGAGTTACATAGGAGTTCTAGTATTCCCACTGTAAAGATCACAGTGATACCTCACATGTGTGGTTTAACCACTGTTAAACCACATTTGCAGGCGCAAATTACATATGTGTTCGCTTCTGTGCGCGAGCACAGAGGGACATGGAGCTTTAAATTATTTTTTTTCTTACTTATTTTATTTTTTTATTTCTTCACTGTCTCTTTAAAAAAATGTTTTATCACTTTGATTTCTGTCACAAGGAATGTAAGCATCCCTTTTCTTTGTGACAGCAATAGTCAATACATGTCAAATATTTTTTTTTTTGGAGGGATCGCGGGTCTATAAGACACCAAATCCCTCCTTTGCATGTAAAAGCATTCAAAACACCAAGTTTGGCTGTTGTGAATATTGAAATTTTTTATTAAGCTGGTGCCTTTATGGCTTCAGTAAAATTATGTCATGACATCGCTTCCGGGTTACTAGATCTGAGACCCAAACAAAGTCGGAATCAGCAGAGGTGACAGCTGGTCACTCGGGCCTCCCGGAAGGCGGCAGGAGATCGTAATAACAGCCAAGTGCTCGTAATAACAGCCAAGTGGCTGATTAGCTGAATCGATTGTTATTACAAGAAAGCTGACTTTCGACTCTAAAAAAAAAAGGTACTGGGGTGATGCCTGCAGCTGCATATCATCCCTGTACAACCACTTGAAGCAGAAGGCCGCATATATGTGTTACTTCGGTGTGAAGGGGTTAAATGGCAGTTTGAGCAAAAAAAAAAGAAATCTTTTTATTGTAAGCTTTAAAAGCTGCCTTTGTATCTAGATTTAGAAATAAAGTCTACTTCACTTTGGGAACTTTATTGTTTACCTAAACTGTTCTATTCATGACATTTTGTTGCACTTTTAACCCTGATTCACACATTCACAGTTTCAAAGTCATGCAACTTTCGCATGACTTTAAAGCCGAATCCCAGTGCGGCTTTGGCACAACTTTCATACGACTTCTTTAATAGAAGTCAATGCAAGTCGTGCTGAAGTCACACCAAAAGTAATGCAGGAACCTTTTTCTATGGTTTCTTGCACTAATTGGGGTATGACTTCTGATGCGACCTGTGCTCCAAAGTCAGAGCACATGCTGCACCAATGTGAACCGGGCCTTAGAGAAATAAAACCCTATCTGTGTGGGAACAGTTTTTTGGGAACTGCAATGGAAATCCAGTATGTTTTTGTGGCTTCTCCTCCTCTTTTGCATATTACCATAGGCAGCTTTGAGTCATACAAAGTTAGATGAAAACATTAGTTCCCTACAGACAACCTATACATGGTGCTATAAACATAAAAGCTAAATGATCTACAGTAAGTAAGAAAATAGAATAGAATAGAGATTCTGGCACTGTCAGAATTGTTTTCTTTAGCTATTATTCTTATTGTTTGGGGAACTCATCAGCCTGTTAAGCTAAGTCAGATCTCAGTAGATCTTGGCACTTCAATATAGAGTATTTACACTAGGGTCTTGCATTTATCTGCTTTTTGTTTGTATCTGGACATCCCCTTTAACCAGCTAATTATATTGAGCATTTTTGTTTTTTCTTTGACTATCAAGTACCACTTGTAGGGAAACTGCCAAAGATGGGATGCAGGGATCCTCAGACCCATTAGGTTTGCATGAAGTTACTCTCCCTTGCACAAAGGATATACCTATTTCTATCTTTGTAGAGACTTGGAGTGATCATTTTTATGAGCAGAAGTCAACTAAAGCTTGTCCATGCATAAGCACAAGAAGAAGCTCCTTACAAAAAGCAAAAACATTATTGCAGACTTTTTGATTAAATCAATAAACTACAACTGAGATTAGGTCTGACAAAGCAATGCTAGAGCCCTGAATACTAATACTAATTCATGCTTTTTCCTGCTACTTACATGGAAACTGAGATTTTAATTGGTGCTCAATGGCTTTCTGCATACACATTATTGGTTTTGAGAATTACATAATGGACTTAATTAACACCGCAGTAGCAATTAAGACATGCTAAATTCATCTATGTGATCATAAAGCTGCATACAATGACATATGGACTAGTATTGCTTAAAAGTCCCTATTATTATGCTTTAGGTTTCACTGCAGGGTCAGCAAGGGCCTCCTTTTTGGAAATACCATATGTTGTATTTCTCCTGAAATAGAAAAATGCAAAATAGATTTTCCATTGTGGTCAAAAGGACTCTTTGAGATAACAGAATGATAAAGGTCTGAGACTTAAGGTCATCATTTACTTTCAAAAACTGGAAAGTATCAATGGACAAATGATTTTGAAATTTTCCATATAATAATGAGAGCTGATATGATATAATTGTGCCCTATCCTTTTGAGTATGTTTTTTTTTTTTTTTTTTATTTGTAAAAGCTCATTACTCCTATTGGAATCTTTGTATAATTCAAAGAAAAAAAATATATACAAATGATTTCTTCACAGGCAAATATTTAATTAGCCAACAAACTTCAGTGTGTGGTCCTGCCCTCAGGACCAACCCTTCAAAATGATTAACTTGTTGGGCTGATAATGAAACTTCTATGATTAAGCCCATCAAGTAAGGCATGTTAGAGGGTGGTCCTGGGGGCAAAACGATGTGCTGAAGCTTGTCAGCTGAATTAATCTTGCTTGTGTGGACATCATCAGAATGTGGCCTTTTGTTTGGAATTTTGAGCTACAGTATGTATGCAGGATGGCTGGACCCCAAGCCAGCACCTGATTCCAAAGCTCAGTCTCCTTTGTGTAATGTGCAGTCGGTGGTAGGGACTGGCTTCCCTGCCCCAATGCCTAGAGCAGAGGACACCCGTGGGTGGTGTCACTGTTCTCTTTGATTCAGCCTAGTTGTTGGAACAGAGAAGGCCTACATTGAGATCACATGACTGCATAGAAAATCATGAAAAAAATATTTTTAGGATTTATATCTAAATGAATACAAGGCAATGAGAAAACAGAATTTAAAAGATTTGGTATTCCATAGACTAAACTTCTACTTTAAGTTTGGTCGGCTAACACAACAATGTAATTTTGTAGTTCTGATTATACAGTATATTTTTTCACTAAAATATTTTCACATACTTAGTGGTTACTAGGCCTATGTGAGGGACCTGAGTTTTTGTTGGTAACATTGTTGATATTGGAAATTTTGAAGAGTATATTGTAATGCTAGGTTGTATGATAGATATAAAGGCTGTTCTATATAAGGTCTTAGTCTATCTGTTAAAGTATTTGATAAAAAAATGCATTAAACAAATATTTGCTTTTTATGCCTTTTTTTTTTTTGTCTAATTTGTTTCTTTTGTTTTTATTTTTTTTTCAGTGTATAAATTTAATTCAGACTTCAACATGTGGACTACGCTAAACAAAACAAAAAAGAAATGGAAGCTCTTCAGCTGTTTGCTGTATAAAAAGTCTTCTTGAGAACCATTTATATTATGTAAATGAGGGATGGAAAAGTGTACATTTTTATCACTTATTGAGATATATTTATTTTTTATTGCAATTGTAATTAATGTGTATTTACTATATATAAACAAAATTAAAAGCAAAAAAAAAACTCTGAAAAAAATCTTTTTATTTATGCTTTTTATTAAAACTGGTATGTCATATATTCTCCAATAAAAGTTTTTTTTTTGTTGATATTACAGTCTCAACATATGCAATTTTTTTAAATTAAAAAGTAATGGTTGTTTAGATGGCTCAGTGTAAATGTCATCTAGTATAAGTATCTGAGTTAGTCCTAGTATGCATTTCCTGTATGTCACTGTTACCAAGAAAACTAGCATTGGGAACCAATCATGTTGTGCTGGAGTGCACATGTTCTGGTAGAGAATGTGCTGTGAGAGAGAGAGAGAGAGAGAGAGAGAGAGAGAGAGAGATGAAGGAGTGAGTGAAGAAATTACCTCATTTCTTTGTGATTGCTGCTTCAGGGCTTGTTAAGACCATGTGTATTGGGTTGATTTTTTCTGAACACCACCTCACATAAATGAACAGGGCACCTAGAAAATGATTGTTAATTTATGCCCTGTCCACATCATACATTTGTGTTGGTGTGCAGAAAAACATGGGGACTTTTCAGGTCAAGTCGGGTCGTTCGGGTCGGGTTGGGTCGGGTCAGCCCCCCCCCCCCCAACAACGGACCCCGTTGAAGGCCAGCATTAATATGTGCTTTTGACACCAGTATGCCCTTCATTAATCCAGTTGTTTGTTGTGTAGATTACCACCTTTTTTTGCACCTATAGTTAAAAGGAAAGCATAACTATTTCTTATGCACTTGGCAGAAATATGTGGCCCTACCTTGTTGGTTGTGTCTCAAAAAACCCTGCCACTTGTTGCACCTTCTTTTGTGACATTAGTTTAAAATGTACATAATCAGCTTGGGATGGAAGGAAAACAGAAGAAATGCTTCCACTTGCATGCAGCTAGACATAATATACGATAGATCGATAGATCGATAGATCGATAGATAGATAGATAGATAGATAGATAGATAGATAGATAGATAGATAGATAGATAGATAGATAGATAGATAGATAGATAGATAGATAGATAGATAGATAGATAGATAGATAGATAGATAGATAGATAGATAGATAGATAGACTGCCATAAGCTACTTTTCAGTACAGTAGGCTTTTTTTTTTGCTGTGACTGTACAACATAAAACTAATTTTATTCTTCACACAAGAATAAACTCCCTTAAAATATCTTAAAAGGCAAAAGTGACACTTGATATATAATACACTCTGGATTTCTACTTACTTTCTAGAGTCTGTAAAGTGAAATTAACAGATGACTGGAATAAAGTAAGTAGTTCATTAGATTAAAAAGTAAAAGTTTAACTTAATGAGGAAGAAGAGCTTGACATACGTTAGTAATACAATAAATGTTTCCAACACAGAAAAGAACAAATGGTTCTATACATATGAAGTGTTGCCTTGGTGAGAGATATTACCTTATCTTCTGTGTTAAATGTCAGTGGTGACGCTACAGATGTAGGGGCTTCTGTGCAAATGTTTACCCCCCCCCCCCATTCATGTCTCCCTGCTGCCCTTTATTGAATGCCCCTACCTTTTTCCCCGTGCATTTCCTTCTAGAGCTTAGGAAATTTAAGAACATATACAGACTGCAGCAGTTACACATGCTAGATGATGTCACCTGTGATCTGTGGTGTCACATGACCACTCTAGGAGTAAAAAAAGAAGCATTTCTGATCTCGGTACTAGTCCTACCAACTCTGCTGTGGATCATCTTTAGACAAAACTTTTAAGCATGTTAAGGCAGTAGAAGGGCTTTAAAAACGTTACTTTACCCCTACTACCCATAACAAGGTCCTGATTTCTACTGTTACTGCATTGACCCTTCTTCCTACAATGATATGTCAAAACATATTGAATATCTAAAGAAATCACTTGTTCTACTAAGCGCTATAAAGAAGCAACTGTTCTCTAAAGCTTTGGTAATTTAAGGGCACAAAATATCTTTACTCTATCAAAACAAGCTTTTTAGTTTAAATATTGACAGCTTTAAATGAAAGAAGTAAATGTCCATCAATGTAGATTTCAGAAATATACTGTATATGTGCCTACCACCTGAGTCTGAAGCAATCTGAAGATATCTAGTAACTGGTAAGAGATATCTGGTATACTGTATTACCGTATACTATATATTTTACTTATAGTTACCAGACATACACTACTGTAGTTCACGCATTTTGCCCTAACCTTAGCATTTAACCATAATGTAAATTATAAGGTTATGATTAAGTGCTGAGGTAATGTGAAATACGTGGACCTTTCCCCCCACTGTGGTTCTGTATGGTGTTTCTATGTTGTTTTATTCAGGATTAATAACGTGAATTTTAATGTTTTAGGTGCAGCCATCCTGACTTTCTTCTAATGACTGCACAGGTGTGTGAACTGGGCTGCCACATGCGGTGGAGGTGTGTGGGGGGTGTTGAATTGAGCGGACTTGCCTAGAGCAGCACTGCCTTTCTTACACTACTTTGCAAAAGTTTTATGCAGGTGTGGAAAATGCTGTAAATTATGAATGCTTTCATAAATAGAAAGGTTAATACTTTGTTTTTATCAATTAACCAAACTGAAAGTAAATGAACAGAGGAGAAATTCAAATCAAGTCAAAGCAGCATCAATTCTTCTAGGTAAACTTGCACACAGTTTTTAAAGGAAATCGGCAGGTAGGTTGTTCCAAAGATTTTGGAGAACTAACCACAGATCTTCTGTAGAAGTAAGCTGCCTCAAATCCTTCTGTCTCTTCATGTAATCCCAAACAGACTCAATGATGTTGAGAGCAGGACTCTGTGGGGGCCAAAACATCACTTCCAGGACTCCCTGTTCTTCTTTATGCTAAAGATAGTTCTTAATGGCATTGGCTGTATGTTTGGTATTGTTGTCCTGCTGTAAAATACATTTGGGGCCAATCCCACTCCTCCCTGTTGGTATGACATGATGGATATGTATCTGCCTGTATTTCTCAGCATTGAGGACACCATTGATCCTGACTAGGGTTGAGCGGACACCTAGATGTCCGTGTTCGACGGGTTCGGCCGAACTTTAAAAAAAAGTCCGGGTCCGTGTCCCGGACTTTTACCGAACTTTTCCCGGACACCGAACCCCATTGAAGTCAATGGGGACCCGAACTTTAAGGCACTAAAATGGCTCTAAAACACCAAAGGAAAGGGCTAGAGTGCTGCAAATGGCAGCAAAACGTAATTAAGAGCATGGCAAGTGCTCTGCAAACAAATGTGGATAGGGAAATAACTTAAAACAACAAAAAAAAACAGAAAAATAAAACAATGTTCTTCTTCATCTCTGAAGGACGAGGCCCATATGGAGTAGGAGGGAGGTTGAGGTGGTGGTGGATGTGGCGGTGACATAGGCGTGCGCACAGGGTGTGCTGGGTGTGCCTGGGCACACCCTAATCACCTAGGGCACATAGCATTGCCAGTGAGGAGATGGGAAAGATCTCCCTGGGACCTGCTCTGCTCTATTTCTCCTTGCCTACAGGTACATGGCCCCGATACATTACTCTCCCTGCTGGCAAACACATGCATGTGTATTTCAACTTTGGGGTGCACACCTTAATGCAATAGGCTGCGCACACCTATGGGCGGTGTAGGTGGAAGCGGCGGTGGAGGAGGACCAGGGCCGGATTAACAGCATCATGGGCTTGGTGCTGAGGATTTTGAAGGGCCTTAAGGGCCGTGCCTTGCCATGCACCCAGAGGAGGAAGGGTGCAGCCATGCATGCCTAATTCAACATGGGATGCTGTCTCTGAAGCCCATAAACACATCCATGCATCGCCAACTGTCCCTCCTTGTCCGGCCTTCACGCTGTGTGGGGAGGTTCTGAGGGTGCTGCCTGGGGAAGCGAGCATAGAAGCCAGACTTCTGTGTTTACAAGTGACAGAAGAGCGGTAACAGTGAATATGGCCAACCCGGGGCCTATATAAAAGGTAGGGGCCTGGAGCTGCAGCTCCAATAGCCCCTACATTAATCTGGCCCTGAGGAGGAGGACGAGGTAGCCAACACTGCTTCTTTTCACAAATTTTAAATGAGGGTACACCCCAAAAGAGTGAGAAAGAGCAAAAATGGAACAATGGGTGGGTAAGGTCGGTATCCATTGCTATTCTGCATAAGGTACGGAAAAGTCCCGTGGGATCCATGCCTGGTTCATTTTAATGAACGTGAGCTTGTCCACATTGTCTCTGGACAGGCGGCTGCGCTTGTCTGTTATAACGCCCCCAGCCGTGCTAAATACCCGTTCAGATAATACACTGGCTGCAGGGCACGCCAGCACCTCCAAGGCGTAAAGGGCAAGCTCAGGCCATGTGCCCAATTTGGAGACCCAGAAGTTGAAGGGGGCAGACCCGTCATTCACTACATGTAGGCGTGTGCACACATACTGCTCCACCATGTTGGTAAAATGCTGCCTCCTGCTAAGACGTTCCATCTGAGCTGCTGGTGCTGCTGTTTGTTGTGGCGTGCTGACAAAGCTTTTCCACATTTCGGCCATGCTAACCCTGCCTTCTGAGGTGCTGGCGGTGCCCTGGTTGCGTTGGCGACCTCCTCCTCCTCCTCCTCTGCCTTGTGCTTCCACTGTGGCCCCGCTGTCAGATGGGAATGCCAGCAGCATGGCGTCTACCAGCGTGCGCTTGTACTCGCGCATCTTGCGATCGCGCTCCAGTGAGTGAATTAAGGACGGTACGTTGTCCTTGTAACGGGGATCCAGCAGCGTGGCCACCCAGTAATCAGCACAAGTTAGAATGTGGGCAACTCGGCGGTCGTTGTGGAGACACTGCAGCATGTAATCGCTCATGTGTGCCAGGCTGCCCAGAGGCAACGAAAGGCTGTCCTCTGTGGGAGGTGTATGGTCCGTGTCCTCTGTATCCCCCCAGCCACGCACCAGTGATGGCCATGAGCTGGCCTGGGTGCCACCCTGCTGTGAACATGGTTCCATCTCCTCCTCCAGCTCCTCCTCCTCCTCATCCTCCAGAACTGTGCCCCTGCTGGACAATTGCGTCCCTGGCGTTTGCGTGTGCAGGAACCCACCCTCGGAGCCCCTTGCGAATGACTGCCCTGAAAGCCTTGGAAATGTTACCTCTTCATCCTCCTCCTCCTCCTCATCCTGTGCCACATCCTCTTCCATCATCGCCCGAATTGTTTTTTCAAGGAGGCATAGAAGTGGGATAGTTAAGCTGAGAACGGCGTCATTGCCACTGGCCATGTTGGTGGAGTACTCAAAACAGCGCAACAAGGCACACAGGTCTCGCATGGAGGCCCAGTTATTGGTGGTGAAGTGGTGCTGTTCCGCAGAGCGACTCACGCGTGCGTGCTGCAGCTGAAACTCCACTATGGCCTGCTGCTGCTCGCACAGTCTTTCCAGCATGTGCAAGGTGGAGTTCCACCTTGTGGGCACGTCACATATGAGGCGGTGAGCGGGAAGGCCGAAGTTACGCTGCAGCGCTGCCAGGCGAGCAGCAGCAGGGTGAGAACGCCGAAAGTGCGCACAAACGGCCCGCACTTTCTGCAGCAGCTCTGACATATCGGGGTAGTTTTTAAGGAACCTCTGCACCACCAAATTCAGCACATGCGCCAGGCAAGGGATGTGCGTCAAACCGGCTAGGCCCAGAGCTGCTATGAGATTTCGCCCGTTATCGCACACCACCAGGCCGGGCTTGAGGCTCGCTGGCAGCAACCACTCATTTGTCTGCTGTTCCATGCTCCTCCACAACTCCTGCGCGGTGTGTGGTTTGTCCCCCAAACAGGCAAGTTGTAAAACTGCCTGCTGTCGTTTACCCCTGGCCGTGCTGAAGTTGGTGGTGAAGGTGTTACGCTGTCCGGATGAGGAGGCGGTAGAGGATGAGGAAGCGGAGTAGGAGGAGTTAGGAACAGGAGGCAAACTGAAGCGCCCTGCAATCCTCGGTGGTGGAAGGACATGCGCCAAATTGCTATCCGCCTCAGGCCCATCCGCCACTGCATTTACCCAGTGTGCCGTTAGGGAGATATAACGCCCCTGACCGTGCTTACTGGTCCACGTATCCGTAGTTAGGTGGACCTTGGCACAGATGGCGTTGCGCAGTGCACACCTGATTTTTTCCCCCACTTGGTTGTGCAGGGAAGGGATGGCTTGCCTGGAAAAGTAGTGGCGGCTGGGCACGACGTACTGTGGGACAGCCACCGACATAAGGTTTTTAAAACTGTGCGTCTCCACCAGACGGAATGACAGCATTTCAAAGGCCAATAATTTTGAAATGCTGGCATTCAGGGCCAGGGATCGCGGGTGGGTAGGGGGGTACTTCCTCTTCCTCTCAAGTGTTTGGGAGATGGAAAGCTGAACGCTTCCACGGGACATTGTGGAGATGGTTGTTGGTGACCCAGGTGGTGGTGTTGCTGACAGATCGTCTGTTTGCGGGGTGGCAGGTGCCGGTATCACTACAGATGTGGCTGGAGCGGCCGAGACTGCAGCAGAAGAGGAAGCAGGATGAGCCAGAGACGTTTCTTGGTTTTGAAGGTGTGTACTCCACTGCAGCTCGTGCTTTGCACTTAGATGCCTGATCATGCAGGTTGTGCTCAGGTTGAGAAGGTTCATGCCTCGCTTCAAGCTCTGATTGCACAGGGTGCAAACCACTCGTGTCCTGTCATCAGCACATTTTCTAAAGAACTTCCACGCTAGAGAACTCCTTTGAGCTGACTTTGGTGCGCTCGTTCCCTTGCTGCGTTGGGCAGTAGCGGGCGTAGTGTCTAGGGCACGGCCGCTCCGCTTCTGCACCCTGCTCCCTCTTCTGCTGTGCTGGTGGCTCTGTGCGACCACCGCCTCTTCCTCCAAACTACTCAGTTCACCTGCATGACGTTCATTCCATGTGGGGTCGAGGACCTCATCGTCCTCCACATCATCTTCCACCCAGTCTTCACCCCTGCCCTCCTTGTCGGTCTCCACAATGCTGAACGCCGCAGCAGTTGGCACCTGCGTTTCGTCATCATCGGAGACGTGCTGCGATGATCCTTGCATGTACTCATCTTGAGAAATAAGTGGTTGGGCATCGCTGCACTCAATCTCTTCCACTTCTGGGGCAGGGCTAGGTGGATGGCCCTGGGAAACCCTGCTGACAGAGTCCTCAAAAAGAATAAGAGACTGCTGTATGGCTTGGGGCTCAGACTGCTGGCCTGATTTGCAAGGGGGTGAGGTGAAAGACGGTTGGACATTGGCTGCAGGTGCCAACTCTGACCTTTCTGCAGTAGACTGGGTGGGAGACAATGTGAAGGAACTGGAGGCACTGTCAGCAGCAAACCAATCTACTATCGCCTCAACTTGTTCTGGCCTCATCACTTCTAGGGGCGTTTGATGCCCTACCAAATACTGATGCAGGTTCTGTCGCCTACTCACACTTGAGGAAGGTGTTTCACTTGTGCGTGTAGCTGGCACAGATCGACCATGTCCTCTCCTTGCAACAGGAGCTCTACCAGCAGCACCACGACCCAGGCCACGGCCCTTATTTGACGGTCTCCTCATATTTCTGTAATTTAAGATCTTGCCCTAGAAAGGTTTTTATTGAATAGCGGAATAGAAAATATGATCCAAAAAAAGTGTATGTATATCACACGTACACAACCACACTAGGCCCCAATTACTATTGTTTGTACCCCTAAAAGGCTAGATGAGGAGTAGGGGGAGTATGGAACAGGCAGCACCCTCAAACCTTCAGAAGTATGAGATGAACCCCAACAACTTGGAAAGGTGGATCTCTCTCACACGTACCGACACAGACTATCCCGCAATTCAATTGATCCTCAAAGGTTTTTATTGAATAGCGGAATAGGAAATATGATCAAAAAAAGTGTATGTATCTCGCACGTACACAACCACACTAGGCCCCAATTACTATTGTTTGTACCCCTAAAAGGCTAGATGAGGAGTAGGGGGGGTATGGAACAGGCAGCACCCTCAAACCTTCAGAAGTATGAGATGAACCCTAACAACTTGGAAAGGTGGATCTCTCTCACACGTACCGACACAGACTATCCCGCAATTCAATTGATCCTCAAAGGTTTTTATTGAATAGCGGAATAGGAAATATGATCAAAAAAAGTGTATGTATCTCGCACGTACACAACCACACTAGGCCCCAATTACTATTGTTTGTACCCCTAAAAGGCTAGATGAGGAGTAGGGGGGGTATGGAACAGGCAGCACCCTCAAACCTTCAGAAGTATGAGATGAACCCCAACAACTTGGAAAGGTGGATCTCTCTCACACGTACCGACACAGACTATCCCGCAATTCAATTGATCCTCAAAGGTTTTTATTGAATAGCGGAATAGGAAATATGATCAAAAAAAGTGTATGTATCTCGCACGTACACAACCACACTAGGCCCCAATTACTATTGTTTGTACCCCTAAAAGGCTAGATGAGGAGTAGGGGGGGTATGGAACAGGCAGCACCCTCAAACCTTCAGAAGTATGAGATGAACCCCAACAACTTGGAAAGGTGGATCTCTCTCACACGTACCGACACAGACTATCCCGCAATTCAATTGATCCTCAAAGGTTTTTATTGAATAGCGGAATAGGAAATATGATCAAAAAAAGTGTATGTATCTCGCACGTACACAACCACACTAGGCCCCAATTACTATTGTTTGTACCCCTAAAAGGCTAGATGAGGAGTAGGGGGGGTATGGAACAGGCAGCACCCTCAAACCTTCAGAAGTATGAGATGAACCCCAACAACTTGGAAAGGTGGATCTCTCTCACACGTACCGACACAGACTATCCCGCAATTCAATTGATCCTCAAAGGTTTTTATTGAATAGCGGAATAGGAAATATGATCAAAAAAAGTGTATGTATCTCGCACGTACACAACCACACTAGGCCCCAATTACTATTGTTTGTACCCCTAAAAGGCTAGATGAGGAGTAGGGGGGGTATGGAACAGGCAGCACCCTCAAACCTTCAGAAGTATGAGATGAACCCCAACAACTTGGAAAGGTGGATCTCTCTCACACGTACCGACACAGACTATCCCGCAATTCAATTGATCCTCAAAGGTTTTTATTGAATAGCGGAATAGGAAATATGATCAAAAAAAGTGTATGTATCTCGCACGTACACAACCACACTAGGCCCCAATTACTATTGTTTGTACCCCTAAAAGGCTAGATGAGGAGTAGGGGGGGTATGGAACAGGCAGCACCCTCAAACCTTCAGAAGTATGAGATGAACCCCAACAACTTGGAAAGGTGGATCTCTCTCACACGTACCGACACAGACTATCCCGCAATTCAATTGATCCTCAAAGGTTTTTATTGAATAGCGGAATAGGAAATATGATCAAAAAAAGTGTATGTATCTCGCACGTACACAACCACACTAGGCCCCAATTACTATTGTTTGTACCCCTAAAAGGCTAGATGAGGAGTAGGGGGGGTATGGAACAGGCAGCACCCTCAAACCTTCAGAAGTATGAGATGAACCCCAACAACTTGGAAAGGTGGATCTCTCTCACACGTACCGACACAGACTATCCCGCAATTCAATTGATCCTCAAAGGTTTTTATTGAATAGCGGAATAGGAAATATGATCAAAAAAAGTGTATGTATCTCGCACGTACACAACCACACTAGGCCCCAATTACTATTGTTTGTACCCCTAAAAGGCTAGATGAGGAGTAGGGGGGGTATGGAACAGGCAGCACCCTCAAACCTTCAGAAGTATGAGATGAACCCCAACAACTTGGAAAGGTGGATCTCTCTCACACGTACCAACACAGACTATCCCCCAATTTAACTGATCCCCAAAGGTTTTTGATTAAATAGCGGAATAGAAAATATGATCCCAAAAAAGTGTATGTATATCACACGTACACAACCACACTAGGCCCCAATTACTATTGTTTGTACCCCTAAAAGGCTAGGAGTAGGGGGAGTATGGAACAGGCAGCACCCTCAAACCTTCAGAAGTATGAGATGAACCCCAACAACTTGGAAAGGTGGATCTCTCTCACACGTACCAACACAGACTATCCCCCAATTTAACTGATCCCCAAAGGTTTTTGATTAAATAGCGGAATAGAAAATATGATCCCAAAAAAGTGTATGTATATCACACGTACACAACCACACTAGGCCCCAATTACTATTGTTTGTACCCCTAAAAGGCTAGGAGTAGGGGGAGTATGGAACAGGCAGCACCCTCAAACCTTCAGAAGTATGAGATGAACCTCAACAACTTGGAAAGGTGGATCTCTCTCACACGTACCAACACAGACTATCCCCCAATTTAACTGATCCCCAAAGGTTTTTGATTAAATAGCGGAATAGAAAATATGATCCCAAAAAAGTGTATGTATATCACACGTACACAACCACACTAGGCCCCAATTACTATTGTTTGTACCCCTAAAAGGCTAGGAGTAGGGGGAGTATGGAACAGGCAGCACCCTCAAACCTTCAGAAGTATGAGATGAACCCCAACAACTTGGAAAGGTGGATCTCTCTCACACGTACCAACACAGACTATCCCCCAATTTAACTGATCCCCAAAGGTTTTTGATTAAATAGCGGAATAGAAAATATGATCCCAAAAAAGTGTATGTATATCACACGTACACAACCACACTAGGCCCCAATTACTATTGTTTGTACCCCTAAAAGGCTAGGAGTAGGGGGAGTATGGAACAGGCAGCACCCTCAAACCTTCAGAAGTATGAGATGAACCCCAACAACTTGGAAAGGTGGATCTCTCTCACACGTACCAACACAGACTATCCCCCAATTTAACTGATCCCCAAAGGTTTTTGATTAAATAGCGGAATAGAAAATATGATCCCAAAAAAGTGTATGTATATCACACGTACACAACCACACTAGGCCCCAATTACTATTGTTTGTACCCCTAAAAGGCTAGGAGTAGGGGGAGTATGGAACAGGCAGCACCCTCAAACCTTCAGAAGTATGAGATGAACCCCAACAACTTGGAAAGGTGGATCTCTCTCACACGTACCAACACAGACTATCCCCCAATTTAACTGATCCCCAAAGGTTTTTGATTAAATAGCGGAATAGAAAATATGATCCCAAAAAAGTGTATGTATATCACACGTACACAACCACACTAGGCCCCAATTACTATTGTTTGTACCCCTAAAAGGCTAGGAGTAGGGGGAGTATGGAACAGGCAGCACCCTCAAACCTTCAGAAGTATGAGATGAACCCCAACAACTTGGAAAGGTGGATCTCTCTCACACGTACCAACACAGACTATCCCCCAATTTAACTGATCCCCAAAGGTTTTTGATTAAATAGCGGAATAGAAAATATGATCCCAAAAAAGTGTATGTATATCACACGTACACAACCACACTAGGCCCCAATTACTATTGTTTGTACCCCTAAAAGGCTAGATGAGGAGTAGGGGGAGTATGGAACAGGCAGCACCCTCAAACCTTCAGTATGAGATTGTGTTCACTGTACCCCACAAAGATTGAGTTCACTGCACCCCACAATGATTGTGTTCACTGCACCCCACAAAGATTGTGTTCACTGCACCTCACAAAGATTGTGTTCACTGTACCCCCCAAAGATTGTGTTCACTGCACCCCACAAAGATTCTGTTCACTGTACCCCACAAAGATTGTGTTCACTGCACCCCAAAAAGATTGTGTTCACTGCACCCCAAAAAGGATGTTGTTCACTGCACCCCAAAAAGGATGTTGTTCACTCCACCCCAAAAAGATTGTGTTCACTGCACCCCACAAAGATTGTGTTCACTGCACCCCAAAAAGATTGTGTTCACTGCACCCCAAAAATGATTTTGTTCACTGCACCCCAAAAAGGATTTTGTTCACTGCACCCCAAAAAGGATGTTGTTCACTCCACCCCAAAAAGATTGTGTTCACTGCACCCCAAAAAGATTGTGTTCACTGCACCCCACAAAGGATTTTGGTCACTGCACCCCAAAAAGATTGTGTTCACTGCACCCCAAAAAGGATGTTGTTCACTGCACCCCAAAAAGGATTTTGTTCACTGCACCCCAAAAAGATTGTGTTCACTGCACCCCACAAAGGATTTTGTTCACTGCACCCCACAAAGATTGTGTTCACTGCACACCAAAAAGGATTGTGTTCACTGCACCCCAAAAAGATTTTGTTCACTGCACCCCAAAAAGATTGTGTTCACTGCAGCCCAAAAAGATTGTGTTCACTGCAGCCCAAAAAGATTGTGTTCACTGCAGCCCAAAAAGATTGTGTTCACTGCAGCCCAAAAAGATTGTGTTCACTGCAGCTCACACACAGAAAAATGGATGTGGATCACTGACACCTGCCTATCTCCAATCCCACACCACACAGCAATATCGATTGTAGTTTGTAGAACACAGTTTCCCTAAAATTCAGCAGACTCTGTCCCTAACAGGATTGAGAAGAGATCGTAGATCAGGATTGAGTGCAGACCCCACCCCCCACACAGCAATATCGATTGTAGTTTGTAGAAGACACTGACCCTATATAATTCAGCAGACTCTATCCCTAAAATGCCTACAACTCGCCCTGCCTAAACACTCCGACCTGTCCCTCAATTCTATCCGGACACAAATGGTTTTTTCCTGCCTATCTTTCCCTAATCAGCAGCCAGCACGTTGATGTGTGCTCTGTCCCTGAATCTAAGCAGCATAATGACGCCGCTGCGGCTGCCTCGAACTTATAAAGACTTGGTCACATGCTTCAGACGGCCAATCACAGCTACTGAGACATTTGCAGGCATGGCTGGGATGGCTTAAGGCACACCAGTTAAACGATTGTTGATTGGCTGTTGAAAGCCCGCCATGA
This sequence comes from Pelophylax lessonae, assembly GCF_965119305.1. Lineage (NCBI taxonomy): Eukaryota > Metazoa > Chordata > Amphibia > Anura > Ranidae > Pelophylax > Pelophylax lessonae. The sequence goes on along the minus strand of NC_138768.1, from coordinate 619,315,176 downwards.
AAAGAGCGCCAAAGCATGCAAAACCCGGAAATAAAACGACCGAACACGGATTTTTACCCGAACATACAGTAAAGTGTCCGTGTCCGTGTTCGGGTACAAAAAATCCAATTATTCGGTACGAACACGAATAATACAGTCCGTGTTCGCTCAACACTAATCCTGACCAAATCTCCAACTTAATTTGCAGACATGCAGCCCCAAACTTGCAAGGAACTTCCACCAAGCTTCAGTGTTGCCTGCAGAAACTCGTTATTGTACCACTCTCCAGCCTTTTAGTAAACAAACTGCTACATACAGATAGTTTAAATTTTGACTCATCAGTCTGAGCTCCCATGAAATTCACTTCTAGCAAAACTTCCATGGACAGTAGATGGGTGTACCTGGGTCCCACGGTTTCAGATTCAGATTCACAATACGTTATTAATCTGAAAGGAATATTGATAAAATACAATTACATTCGAAAAGACAATACAAAGATCACAATAACATGGCACAAAAACAATACAATTACCAATGACAGCAATTAATACCAAATAAAACTAAATAATACTGTACTGTAATTAACCATACCATCCTATTAAAATACTACATAGAATTAATAACATTGACTGAAAAAATAACAGAGAATCAAACTACCAAAATGCAAATTACACCAATTTCGCTAACATTATCCAAAAATCATTAGACATGGTTAACCTAATAAAACATAATACAAAAACTACAAAAAATCTGTATCCTAAACTAGATTCAAATCCTCACATCCAGCACTCACTGAGAAAAATAAATAATTTAATGGCTATGGGCAAAAATGATTTCCTGTGCTGCTCCCTGGTGCATCATGGTTGTAACAAACTATCACTGAAGGTACACCTCAGACTGAATAGCATATTGTGGAGAGGGTGGGAAGAGTTGTCCAGTTTGAACGCACCTTATACAACATTCTCCTCTATGACACGGACTCCAACACCAATTTAACATCATTGTGAATCAGTTTATTGAGTATGTAGGTGTCAACTACCCTAAGTCTGCTTCCCCAGCATGCATTTGCATATAGGAGAGCACTGGCCACCACAGACTCATAAAACATCTTTGGCATCATCCAGCAGATGTCAAAAGATTGCTTTCTGAGAAACCCTTAACAAAATCATAACAAATGCAATGAATATAATATTTATAGCCTGACCATCAAGCCTCCCCTATACATAGTTTTAAAAAAACATTTTAATATTTTGCAACATATTATATAATATTTATCGCCTGACCATCAAGCCTCCCCTATATATAGTTTCAAAAAACCTTTTTAAAATTTTGCTACATATTTCCAACAAATTTTAGTCATCCAAATAATTTTATTAGGAAACATTAACATGAAAGAGGGACCACTAAAATATCTGTAAACATCCACTATAGTTTAACAAATAATTTTTTAAAGATTGGTTACATTTTAAAATTAAATTGGTATACACATCTAATTCTATTTATTTTATTTCTAATATTTTTAGTCTAATATTTGTAATACCAAGGTCTAGATCAAAGTTTTCACTCTTCCTATATTTAATATATTTTACATTATTTTAAATAATAAATAAAATTATCATAGGAATTTATTTATTTAATTTTATATTAATAAATTTAATTTGTTGTGTATGTAAATTGTATGTCAAACATAACTCAGGTTTACCCTTGAAATACCATGGAGTATGACCTTTCAAACATCTATACTAGTACCATTAGGGATATAAAATGAGTACTAGTGAAATTGGCTAGTTACTAATTAGTACAACTGGTCTTCAGAGATGCTAAGCAACGCATTGCTTACCAAGTGTTTAAAGAATCTAATAGAAGTTTCCAAAAATGGCCGCCACACCATGTGACTCGGGGTTGCTAGGTTACGGGAGCATATAAGTAGCTGGAGGTGAAGCAACAAAAGGCACTGCTCCTGATGACATTATTGTGACAAAACGCATAGGGCAGAGCCACGAGCATCATTGAATAACTACCAGCCACTTCCGGTTACGGGCCATGGAACGCATGAGACCCAGACTTCCTGTGTGATATACAAATGCTACAACGCTGTACTGTTTTTGCATTTATAGTAAGTGCATCTATTTTTATTTAATAAATACTCCACGATTGGTACACTGTGGGCTGTTGCTATTTATCTTTTTATGGAAATGAGCAACAAAGAGGAGAGTAAAGGGGATAAACGATCACGGACCTTGAGCAACTGACCCGGTTATAACTACCTTATAACTACCTTATTGAAATGCCTGGGACCCCCTTTGTGGGACCATCGGGGGAGCACAGATTACTTTGAAGCACTGTGAAGAGCACCAGTCACTTTATTGAAGACTTACATGGACAGTCATTCTGCACTTATATATTTTCTTAGCATTTTTTTAGCATTCTCTGTAAATTTTTCTCATTTTCAAAGCACTTTGTGTAGGACCACCATTGTTCTATGGCAAATAAAGGAGAAAAAACGTTCTTCCCAAAGGTGTCAAGAAGCCACTTCTCCATAAAGGATTCAGGGGTCTTTCCCTCCATTCCCTCATGGAACCCCAGAAAGCGCAGGTTATTGCGTTGGAGGCGATCCTCCATATCAGTGAGCTTGTCAGTTGTGGCCGCCTGATCCCTCTGTAAATTGGACACAGTGGCTTGTAAGGGGAGGTGGGCATCCTCCAGGTCACTAATGCGTTGTTCAGCATTGCCCACCCTATGGCGGAGATTATGGACATCCTGTTTCAGGAATGACAAGTCCATCCTCACAGATTCTATCTGTGTAGTGAGAGAGGCCTGACAGTGATGGATTGCGTCCATGATGGCAGTAAGGGTGGGTTCAGGCCTATCCACAGCCACATCCATCACTGAAGCAGCAGGGGAGCCCAGGGGAGGAGGGATAAAGGTACTCACGGCCTCCTGTAACTCGGAAGAAGAGCATCCAGAAGAGACACCATCCCCTGCAGCACTACTCTGGGAGAGGGAGGCAGACGGCTGTGAAGATCGTGCAGCCGCAGCTGGATGACTCGAGCTTCGTGGCAGGCCGGCGCCATCTTGGGACAGCGCGAACGGGAAGGCCGGCGGGTGAAATCCAGGCGCCTCCGGACAGGGATGACCGATCTTCACCATGTCCGCCGATGCACCGAGGGACCAGGAGCGCAAATATGTCCTTGTGAGGTAAGTATGGGACCGGGGTCCATCAGGATCTAGTGAGGATCATGGCAAGCAGGAGAGAGCTCCGGAGCCGCGCTGCTCTCACATCGGTAGCCAGCCACGCCCCAGGACCACCATTGTCACCGTATATTGTAAAGCACTTCATGAGGCACTTTGACACTTTTTAAGGAGTCATTTTTTATGAATTATTAATGCATATAAAGCACCATTGTCACTGTAAATTGATTGTGAAGCACTTTATGAGGCACGTAGACACTTTATAAGTAAGGAACTTTTATGAAATATTAATGTATATGGACATCAATTAGTTTCACCATCACTGTGTATAAAACAACTGTTGTAGCACTATATATATATATATTTATATATGTATACATTTAACAGCTAACCATAGCACACTGTATATTGGTTTACACTCTTTATTAGGAAAATTATTTATCTAGTTATAGGGAACTGTGGAGAAGATAGATCACACAATAATAAGATTAATCCAGCAACAGCATTTAACCTATATAGTATTTAGCAGTGCCTGACCCATTAATCACTATCTCAGATGTCAAAAGACCTCTGCCTCCTCAAAAAATAGAGGCGGCTCTGGTGCTTCCTATAGAGCACTTCATAGTTCTTACCACAGTCCAGCTATTATCTATGTGCAGTTCTGCCAGTTCTCTGCTGATGGCACTGCTGGACATCTTCTGATGTTAAAAGTAAGCATGCTTGATGTGCCATTTATTTGCTGCAATAAGTTTTCTTGTCTGTGCACAGTTCTCAGTGTTGCCCGTTTCTTTTTACTTGAACAGCACATCTTGAAAACCCCAGTCTGCTTTGAAATCTTTGCCTGGGAGACACCTTATTGAAGCAATATAACTACCTTGTGTCTTGTTGTTGTGCTCAGACTTGCTATAGTGTAGGACTTGTGACATGAAACTGCCTTCCACAACCTCACTTTAGCAGCATAGTTTGACTGTTTTACACTCAGTTTTAAGCCTCCTACACAGCTGGTTCTGTTTCAATCAATGACCGTCTTTCAACCTACATATGAAATTGATGATAACTAGCACCTGCTTGGTATAATTGGTTAATCATACACCTGACTCTAATGACTCTAAAGCACCGTACACACGTACCGAATGTCGGCCGAACAATCCGCCATCTTTTTTCCGGTGCTGTCCTGACGGTTGAAAAGTGCTAAAGACTGCACACGAATTTTGTCGGCCAACAACAGCCGACTGCAGAAGTGATGTCATGTGATGGTTAACTTTCCGTGTGTTTTTTCTTCTCTGAGCATGCCCAGTCTTGCTCATCTGCTGTTTGTCGGCCGAATTCTGTACTGACTGGCGAACAATCGGCCGTTCTGGTGTTGGCCAACAAAAATTTTAATGCCTGCACACCAGATTCTGTTCGGCCGAAAAGTCGCAGTCGGTTGTCGGAAGCATCATACTAACAAGCCGGCAATCGGCCGATCCGTCGGTGGCTGAATATTTACGGCCGACAATCGCTACGTGTGTACGGGCCTTTAGCGTACAAAGTGTGCAAGTGCAATAACTGATGCTGGAGTGAAGCCAAAGGGTAGTCACACCAAATATTGATTTGATTTAGATTTTTCTTCAGTTTTCTCAGTTTTCATTTTGTAAATTGATAAAAATAAACAAATAAAATATGTACTTTTGAAAGCATTCTTAGTTTACATAATTTCTTCATATCTGCCTAAAACTTTTGCACAGTACTGTATCTCCCTTGTTACATTAAACACATACCTATTCTTACATACAGTTTTTTATGCTATCTTGGAGGATTTGGCTGCTCAATGACCAGGCCCTATTTTGCGATTCGGCACTGCGTTACTTTAACGGACAATTGCGCAGTCATTCGACGCTGTACCCAAACAAAATTGACTTCCTTTTTTTCCCACAAATAGAGCTTTATTTTGGTGGTATTTGTTCACCTGTGCAATTTTTATTTTTTGTGCTATAAACAAAAAAATAGCGACAAATTTGAAAAAAAAAACAATATTTTTCACATTCTTTTATATGAAATTCTCAAAAAAAAATGTAAAAATCTAAATTGTTTAATATTTTAGGCCAATTTGTTTTTTGCTACATATTTTTGGTAAAAAAAAATCGCAATAAGCGTATTTTGATTGGTTATCGCAAAAGTTATTGAGTTTACTAACTACGGGAAAGATTTATGTCATTTTTATTGTTTTTTTTTTTTACTAGTAATGGCGGTGATCTGCATTTTTTTGAAGGACTGTGACATTGCTGCTGACATATCGGACCCCTAACTGACATTTTTGACACTTTTGGGGGTACCAGTGACATTACTACAGTAATCAGTGCTAAAAATATGCACTGTTACTGTAAAAATTGCACTGGCAGGGAAGGGGTTAACTGTACTTGTGATCAAGGGGTTAAATGTGACCCTAGGGGCATGATTCTAACTGTAGAGGGGCTTGGCTTGTGAGATCATCACCGAGACATGCGATCCTATATAGCAGGATCACATAGCCTCTGTGATCATCTAAGGGAGAATGACAGACGGCTGTGTTTACATCAGCCGTCTGTCCTTCTCTGTCAGTGGCAGGAGATCGCAAGTAGCCGGCAGCCATCAGAGCTGCGTAGTACTACATGGCTTTGCCAAGGGGTGGCTGCCTGCCACAGTAAAACTGCAGTGGGCGGTCGCTAAGTGGTTAAACAAACCCCTTTTGGGTCTCTGCCACAGTAACATGTACCATAGTTCTGATGTGTTCTTAACACGTTCAAGGTTTTTATTCTGTGTGCAGAATTGCATATGTAGTAGAAGAGTTTGCCTTTTGAAAAAGTATCCTTTGACTTGGGGGATGATTTTGTGGATAAAAGGAACATGGAAATGGTGTGCCAGATATACTCTGAAAGGTGCTATTTAACCACTTCAGCTCCGCCTGCAGCAGTTTTACTGCGGCAGGCAGCCGCTCCTGGGCAAAACCGCGTAGTACTAGGTCGCTCGCTCAGAAAACTGTAGGGGGCGAGCGTGCGCCGCCGCACTCCCGCCCCCGCTCGTCAGCCAGGGGGGCCAGTGCGTGTGACCTGCGGCTCCGATGGCCGCCAGCCACTTGCCATCTCCCGCAGCTGTGAGAGAAAGACAGACGGCTGATGTAAACACAGCCATCTGTCATTCTCCCTGAAGTGATCACAGAGGCTATGTGATCCTGCTATATAGGATCGCATGTCTCTGTGATTACTTCACAAGCCACACCCCCTGACAGTTAGAATCATGCCCCTAGGGACACATTTAATCCCTTGATCACCCCTTGATCACCCATACTGTTAACCCCTTCCCTGCCAGTGTCATTTTTACAGTAACAGTGCATATTTTTATCACTGATTACTGTAGTAATGTTACTGGTACCCCCAAAAGTGTCAAAAATGTCAGTTAGGGGTCCAATCTGTCCGCCGCAATGTCGCAGTGCCGCCAGTTTCCGTAGTTAGTAAACGCAATAACTTTTACGCAAACCAATCAAAATACGCTTATTGTGATTTTCTTTACCAAAAATATGTAGCAGAAAATAAATTGGCCTAAAATGTTAAAAAAATTTAGATTTTTACATTTTTTTTGAGAATTTCATATAAAAGAATGTGAAAATATTGTTATTTTTTCAAAATTGTCGTTCTTTTTTTGTTTATAGCGCAAAAAATAAAAATCGCACAGGTGATCAAATACCACCAAAAGAAAGCTCTATTTGTGGGAAAAAAGAAGGATGTCAATTTAGTTTGGGTACAACGTTGCACGGCCGCGCAATTGTCCACTAAAGTAACGCAGTGCCAAATCGCAAAATAGGGCCTAGTCATTGAGCAGCCAAATCCTCCTGGGCTAAAGTGGTTAACCATGTCTCTTAAGGCCATGACCACTGTTGAGCATGACCAAGCAGTACAATAATCATGGTGTGTTTTGTGCGCCAGAGTTTATTTTTGTTTTCAATGTTGCTGTGGCAAATAAATATAAAAACTTAAGCCGGCCATTGGAATCTTAAACCATGTATTGGCAGGCTGAAAGTAACCAAGTTTAACAATCTATCTTGGGTACAACCAGCCTGTTGGATTTTACATGCGATTATTGCTAGTGGCTATTATAACTGCTAGCAATAATCACTGTGTTCTCCCTGCGGGGACAGCTTCCCCCCAACGGGGAGAACACAATGGCTCCTGACTGTGTTGATGGGAGAATCAAGTGTCTTTCTTTCCTGCAACCCAGGTTTGCAGAAAAGAAAATCAAATCGCTCTGTGTATGGCCAGCTTAAGTGAATTGGCCTGCAAGAATTCCAAACTGACACCTGAATGTGCTGGATAAGTCATTGGCTGTTAGGACACTGGCAGGTGCTGGCTTCCTGACAACCAAGAGCCCTTGGCAGTATGCTGTTACATTTAGCAGTGGTAATATACACAGTTATGTGTATTTTTAAGATCTACTATTTTCAGTAGAGTTTTCTGCTTTACAGCTTTTACTCCCGTATTAAGCTGATCTTTATTCTTGAGGCTTATATTTTCTAATTTATTAGGCTCTAAGAAAATATAAACAGAACAGTGACAATGAGGTTAAGTAATCAGTTGGACATTGCTTTACCTTGTCATGATTATGTGTCAGCAAAATATGTATTGAGATTCCAAATGACCCAGCGAAGTACCTATTGTGGCAGGGACTTTCAATCTCTATACGCTGCCAAAAGAAATCAATGCTATACTAATAAAATGCCAAGATAATATCTTTATTTCAATTTTATTGATTATGAAACACTGTTTAAAGGACCTTGGCGTCCTGATGTTAAAATGTGAATAATGATTTTTTTTTTTGTTCAATTGCTTTTCTTGTGCCGTGTTATTTCTACAGATAAATCAAACAACACTTCAATATCTCATCCAGAAAGAAAATATGTTTCTTCTACTTTATACCTGAGTAGCTAACAGAATAAACCTATGAAAAATGCACATGAGTATCTACAATGATGGTATACTGTAGGTAACTGACCATCAAAGTACCTGGTTTATGTAGGAGTTTTTCACTGTAAGGAAACATTTTCAGTAAGAACCCTGCATGATGAAAAGGAAATACAATTTTGCTCTATTATTTCCATAATCCTTTTTCTTCACAATGCAAATTTTCAAGTCCAGAAAGGGTGAAGAAGGTTGGGAGACTAAAAAAGGGTCTTATCCAACACTTCCTTGAGGAAAAAATATTAAAGCCCCTTAAAATTATTGTAATTGATCATTTTGTAAAACAGCCCATTCAGATTAAAATAGAAAAGGCAAAAAAATGTTTGTATAGATATAAAAATAAACATTATAAATACCTTGTTTCACTTTTTTTTTATAAGTGATCACATTCCCTCTGTTTTCAGCTGCATTAGAGCTGGGGGAAGAGAAGCAGCAACAGCACACTGAGCTTACCAATGAATGGCTGCGTAGCGAGAGCGTGCCAGGACAAGTCTGATCATTGGAGGAGAATACAGAGTCCCCAACATAGCTAGATAACTGACCACGATGTGCTCTCCTGCTTAGTGTGGTCAGTTTTAATAGGAAAGCAGAGGGACTGGCAGGAACATCGGGGATTTCAGACAAAGAATGCAATACAATGAGAACAGGATACTTTCTCATACAGGTACATGGTACGGCATGCACATATCAGGAATATAAAATGTTGGGGTAAGAAATGCTTTAAATATAATTTTGTTGATTTTGCAATTTATAGTTCCATGGTTGTTTGTATTTGTTTTATAAAAGAATTGGAGTCAGCTTATGATCCTTAGTAGAGTTGAGCGAACACCTGGATGTCCGGGTTCAGCGGGTTCGGCCGAACTTGAAAAAAAGTCCGGGTTCGTGAACTGGACTTAACCCAAACTTTGTCCCGATCCCGAACCCCATTGAAGACCCGAAATTTTGAGCACTAAAATGGCTCTAAAACAAACATGGAAAGGGCTAGAGGGCTGAAAATGGCAGCAAACTCATCTTAAGAGCACGACAAGTGCTCTGCAAACAAATGTGGATAGGGAAATTACTTAAAATAACATGAAAACAGAAAAATAAAAAATAATCATCTTGAATGATGTAGGAGGAGGACGAGGCCCATATGGAGTAGGAGGTTGAGGTGGCGGTGGATATGGCGGTGAATATGGCGGTGTAAGTGGAAGCGGTGGCGGCAGTGGAGGAGGACGAGGTAGCCAACACAGGTTTTGGTATTTAACCACTTAAGCCCCAGAGGATTTTCCTGCTCAAAGACCAGGGCCTATTTTGCGAATCGGCACTGCGTGAACTTAACAGACAATTGCGCAGCCATGGGACGCTATACCCAAATGAAATTGACGTCCTTTTATTTCCACAAACAGAGCTTTCTTTTGGTGGTATTTGATCACCTGTGCGATTCTAATTTTTTGCGCTATAAACAAAAAAAGAGCGTAAATTTTGAAAAAATAACAATCTTTTTCTCATTTTTTTATATGAAATTCCCCAAAAAAATGTAAAAATCAAAATTTTTTAACATTTTCGGCCAATTTGTTTTCTGCTACATATTTTTGGTGAAGAAAAATGAGCGTATTTTGATTGGTTTGCGCAAAAGTTATTGCATTTACTAACTAAGGGAAAGATTTATTTCATTTTTATTGTTTTTTTTTATAACGAGTAATGGCGGCGATCTGCGTTTTTTTTTTGCTGGACAGCGACATTGCGGCGGACAGATCGGACCCCTGACTAACATTTTTGACACTTTTGGGGGTACCAGTGACATCAGGGAGAATGACAGGCAGCTTTGTTTACATCAGCCGCCTGCCTTTCTCCCTCTCCAGCGGGAGATCGCGAGTGGCTGGCGGACATCGGAGCTGCCGGTCACACATGTGGGGAAGTAGGGGAACGAGCGGGGTTGGGAGCGCGCCTCCGGCGGCGTGTGCTCGCCCCCTGCAGGCTCCTGGGCGAGCGACGTAGTACTACGTCGCTTTGCCCAGGAGGGGCTGACTGCCGCAGTAAATATACTGTGGGCGGTCGGCAAGTGGTTAATACATTTGTTTTTTAAATTCGGGTACACCCCGAAAGAGTAAAAAAGATCAAATACAACAATGGCTGGGTAAGGCCGGTATACATGTCTATTCAGCACAAGGTACGGACAAGTCCTGTGGGATCCATGCCTGGTTCATTTTAATGAACGTGAGCTTGTCCACATTGGCTCTGGACAGGCAGCTGCGCTTGTCTGTGATAATGCCCCCAGCCGTACTTAATCCCCTTTCAGATAATACATTGGCAAGCTCAGGCCATGTGCCCTACTTGGAGACCCAGAAGTTGAAGGGGGAAGACCCGTCATTCAGTACGTCTAGGCGTGTGCACACATACTGCTCCACCATGTTAGTGAAATGCTGCCTTCTGCTAAGACGTTCCATATCAGCTGCTGGTGCTGCTGCTTATTGTGGCGTGCTGACAAATCTTTTCCACATTTTGGCCATGCTAACCCTGCCTTCTGAGGTGCTGGCGGTGCCCTGGCAGCATTGACAACCTCTTCCTCCTCCTCCCCTGACTTGGCCTTGTGCTTCCACTGTGCCCCCGCTGTCAGGTGGGAATGCCACCAGCAGTGCGTCTACCAGCGTGCGCTTGTACTCCCGCATATTCCGATCACGCTCCAGTGAGGGAATTAAGGACAATACGTTGTCCTTGTAACGGGGATCCAGCAGGGTGGCCTCCCAGTAATCAGCACAAGTTATTATGTGGGAAACTCGGCGGTCGTTGCGGAGACACTGCAGCATGTAATCGCTCATGTGTGCCAGGCTGCCCAGAGGCAAAGAAAAGCTGTCCTCTGTGGGAGGTGTATCCTCTGTGTCCTCCGTATCCCCCCAGCCACGCACCAGTGATGGCCATGAGCTGGCCTGGGTGCCACCCTGCTGTGAACATGGTTCCATATCCTCCTCCATCTCCTCCTCCTCATCCTCCAGAACTGTGCCCCTGCTGGACAATTGTGTCCCTGGCGTTTGTGTGTGCAGGAACCCACCCACGGAGCCACTTGCGAATGACTGCCCTGAAAGCCTTGAAAATGTTACCTCTTCATCCTCCTCCTCCTCATCCTGTGCCACATCCTCTTCCATCATCGCCCAAAGTGTTTTTTTAAGAAGGCATAGAAGTGGGATAGTTAAGCTGAGAACGGCGTCATCGGCACTGGCCATGTTGGTGGATTACTCGAAACAGCGCAACAAGGCACACAGGTCTCGCATGGTGGCCCAGGTATTGTGCCCTTTGTGGGCATGTCACATATGAGGCGGTGAGCGGGAAGGCCAAAGTTACGCTGCAGCGCTGACAGGCGAACAGCAGCAGGGTGAGAATTCCGAAAGTGCGCACAGACGGCCCACACTTTCTGCAACAGCTCTGACATATCAAGGTCATTTCTAAGGAACCTCTGCACCACCAAATTCAGCACATGCGCCAGGCAAGGGATGTGTGTCAAACCGGCTAGGCCCAGAGCTGCTACGAGATCTCGCCCGTTATTGCAAACCACCAGGCCGGGCTTGAGGGTCACTGGCAGCAACCACTCATAGGTCTGTTGTTCAATTCCCCTCCACAACTCCTGTGCGGTGTGTGGTTTTTCCCCCAAACAGGCAAGTTTTAAAACTGTCTGCTGTCGTTTACCCCTGACTGTGCTGAAGTTGGTGGTGAAGGTGTTACGCTGACCAGAAGAGGAGGCGGTAGAGGATGAGGAAGCGGAGTAGGAGGAGTTAGGAACAGGAGGCAGACTGAAACGCCCAGCAATCCTCAGTGGTGGAAGGACATGCGCCAAACTGCTATCCGCCTCAGGCCCAGCCACCACTGCATTTACCCAGTGTGCTGTTAGGGAGATATAACGTCCCTGACCGTGCTTCCTGGTCCACGTATCCGTAGTTAGGTGGACCTTGCCACAGATGGCATTGCACAGTGCACACCTGATTTTGTCACCCACTTGGTTGTGCAGGGAAGGGATGGCTTTCCTGGAAAAGTAGTGACGGCTGGACACGACGTACTGTGGGACAGCCACAGCCATAAGGCTTTTAAAACTCTGCGTCTCCACAAGCCAGAATTACAGCATTTCAAAGGTCAGGAATTTTGAAATGTTGGCATTCAGGGCCAGGGATCGCGGGTGGGTAGGGGGGTACTTCCTTTTCCGCTCCAGTGTTTGGGAGATAGAAAGCTGAATGCTTCCACGGGACATTGTGGAGATGGTTGTTGGTGGATCCTCTATTTGTGGGGTGGCAGGTGCCAGTGTCACTACAGAGGTGGATGAAGAGGCCGAGACTGCAGCAGCAGAAGAGAAAGCAGGAGGAGCCAGAGACCTTTCTTGTTTTTTTTTGGTGTGCCCTCCACTGCAGCTCGTGCTTTGCACTTAGATGCCTGGTCATGCAGGTTGTGCTCAGGTTGAGAAGGTTTATGCCTCACTTCAGGCTCTGATTGCACAGCGTGCAAACCACTTGTGTCCTGTCATCATCACATTGTCTGAAGAACTGCCACGCTAGGGAACTCCTGTGAGCTGGCTTTGGTGTGCTTGGTCCCTTGCTGTGTTGGGCAGTAGCAGGCATACTGTGTAGGGCACGGCCGCTCTGCTTTTGCACTCTGCTCCCTCTTCTGCTGTGCTGGTGGCTCTGTGCGACCACCGCCTCTTCCTCCAAACCACTCAGGTCACCTGCATGACGTTCATTCTGTGTGGGGTCGAGGACCTCATCGTCCGCCACATCGTCTTCTACCCAGTCTTCACCCCTGCCCTCCTTGTCAGTCTCCACAATTCGGAATTCCTCAGCAGTTGGCACCTGTGTTTCATCATCATCCGAGACGTTCTGCGATGGTCCTCCCATGTACTCATAAGTGGTTGGGCATTGGTGCACTCAATCTCTTCCACTTCTGGGGCAGGGCTAGGTGGATGGCCCTGGGAAATCATGCTAACAGAGTCATCAAAAAGAAGAAGAGACTGCTGCATGACTTGGGGCTCAGACTGCTTGGCTGATTTGCAAGGGGGTGAGGTGAAAGATTGATGTACATAGGCTGCAGGTGCCAACTCTGACCTTTCAGCAGAAAACTGGGTGGGAGACAATGTGAAGGAACTGGAGGCACTGTCAATAACCCAATCTACTATCGCCTGTACTTGTTCTGGCCTCAACATTTGTAGAGGCACATTAGGCCCTGCCAAATACTGCTGCAGGTTCTATCGCCTACTCACAGCTGAGAAAGGTGTTTCACCTCTGCGTGTAGCTGGCACAGATCGACCACGTCCTCTCCTTGCAACAGAAACTCCACCAGCAACACCATGACCCAGGCCACGTCCCTTATTTGACCTTCTCCTCATATTTATCGAATTTTGGATTTTCCCCGAAATGGGTTTTTATTGATAAGCAGAATACAACAGTATGCAATGGGTGTATCTCACTGTAACATATGCAGCCTAGGCCGCAATTAACTTTTTTTTCCCCTATATGGTTTATTGCAATGCAGAACAAATACAGAACACTGGTGAGACCTCACTTGGAGTATTGTGCGCAGTACTGGAGGCCATATCTCCAGAAGGATATAGATACTCTAGAGAGAGTTCAGAGAAGAGCTACTAAACTAGTACATGGATTGCAGGAAAAAACTTACCAGGAAAGGTTAAAGGACCTTAACATGTATAGCTTGGAACAAAGAAGAGACAGAGGGGATATGATAGAAACTTTTAAATACATAAAGGGAATCAACTCGGTAAAGGAGGAGAGCATATTTAAAAGAAGAAAAACTACCACAAGAGGACACCATTTTAAATTAGAGGGGCAAAGGTTTAAAAGTAATATGAGGAAGTATTACTTTACTGCGAGAGTAGTAGATGCATGGAATAACCTTCCTGCAGAAGTGGTAGCTGCAAATACAGTGAAGGAGTTTAAGCATGCATGGGATAGGCATAAGGCTATCCTTCATATAAGATAGGGCCAGGGACTATTCATAGGATTCAGATATATTGGGCAGACTAGATGGGCCAAATGGTTCTTATCTGCCGACACATTCTATGTTTCTATGTTTCTATGCACGATGCAACAGTATGCAATGAGTGTGTGTCACTGTAACATATGCAGACAGGGCCACAATAAACTTTTTTTTCCCCTAAATGGGTTTTTATTGCAATGCACAATACAACAGTATGCAATGGGTGTATCTCACGGTAACATATGCAGACAGGGCCGCAATAAAGTTTTTATTCCCCTAAATGGGTTTTTATTGCGATGCGCAATACAACAGTATGCAATCAGTGTATCTCACTGTACCATATGCAGACAGGGCTGCGATTAACTTTTTTTTCCCCTAAATGGGTTTTTATTGCAAAGTGGAATACAACAACAGTATGCAATGGGTGTATCGCACTGTAACGTATGAAATAATTATCCCCTTAATTGGTGCTTTTTGAATAGCAGATTTGAAATGCAGTGTCTGTCTAAATGCTGTAAGTCACAGTAAAATATGAAGGAAAAAACGTTTTTTTTCTTTTTTAAATGCAGATTAAGCAGACGCATATGCACTCAGCTTGCAGGAAATGGCCGCTACAAACCGTACGCGTAACAGGTTGGATACTGTTGTTGTTCTATTCCGCTATTGAATAAAAAAAAACCCATTTGATTGAAATACTGAAAAATAATTATTTTCCCCTTACATTGGTGATTTTTGAAGAGCAGGTTAGGAAAGCAGTGTCTGTCTAAACACTGTATGTCAAAGTTAAATATGAAGGACATTTTTTTTTTCTTTTTTAAATGCAGATTAAGCAGACACATATGCACTGAGCCTGCATTAAATGTGCAGATTCGCACGCCGCCCACCTAACAGACTGATAAAAGTTTTTTTTTCTCCTTTCTCCTCCTCACTGGGCTCAGGTCAGGGCATAAAGATCGTGCACTGCACCCCCACACAATACAATCAATGTAGATCGCTGTCTGATTAAAGAAGATTGTTCCTATGCTTTCCCTCAAAGCAATCTCCAGCCTGACCGTACAGTAATGTATCTCTCCCTCCGGGCATAAAGATCGTGCACTGCACCCCCACACAATCAAATCAATGTAGATCGCTGTCTGATTAAAGAAGATTGTTCCTATGCTTTCCCTCAAATCAATCTCCAGCCTGACCCTACAGTAATCTATCTCTCCCTCCAGGCAAAAAGATTGTGCACTGCACCCCCACACAATCAAATCAAAATTATTTTGTTTCTCCCTTCTCCTCCTCACTTGGCTCAGGTCAGGGCATAAAGATCGTTCTGCTGAACCCCCACACAATCAAATCAATGTAGATTGCTGTCTGATTAAAGAAGATTTATCCTATGCTTTCCCTCAAAGCAATCTCCAGCCTGACCCTACAGTAATCTCCTATCTCTCCCTCAGCAAAAGCAGCAGGAACCTCTCCCTAGTATAGTTCTAGCAGAGTGACGCGCGGCGCAATGTGCCTCCAGCTTCCATGTTCACTCAACGCTAATCCTTAGTAATACTAGCTTTTTTTTTTTTTTAATTTTCAATGAGCTGGTGGGCTTATAAAAAATAAAAAAATGTATGGATTCCTCCATTCACACAAGCGAAGTGAATGGAGGAATTCTCCCAGTTGTGCCTCTGTATTCTGATCTATTGTATTCTGGATTCCCTCGCTGCCAGAATACAATGATCAGCGCTGCAGCTAATTGACTGGAGGAGCTAATCGAATGAAAGTTTTCCAACAGTCCCATTCAAGAGAAGTTGAGTTTTAGATCAACTACTGTTGAGTGGGAACAGTCATAGATGGATCAAAATTCAACCAGTCCTGACTAAACACACCAAGTTTTGATCTATCTATGGCCCACTTAATGCTTTATTTTTATAATTGCAATTTAGGAGAAAGCAGCCCATAGCATCCAGAAGAGAAAGCAAAGTGCTAACGTGTTTTAGCTGAGGTCTTAAACATAGCTATGATTAAGGCTTCAGATGAAACATGTTAGCGCTTTGCTATCTCTTTTGAATGCTATGGACTGCTTGCAATTTTATTTATAAAGCATTTCTAAGGATCATAAGCAGACTCTTCCAGCACACATATGCCTTGTTAGTGAACAGGAACCTGGGCTGTTAGTGACTTAGATCCTTTATTACAACTCCTCACTTCTCATAGTTTGTATGTGGGAGAGATAAGAAACTGTAATGTGATGGACTAGAATTTGTCCTAATTCACATACATGCAAATTGGAGTGGATTTTCAAAAATGTACTCTTATCAATAACTAGGGCATCAAGATCATATTGTATCACATGAAGCAGTAGTATCATTAAAGTAATATGTAATTAATTTTAAGTTTAATATTTATGTAGACCCAGAGCAAGAAGGCCTATGACAGTAATTTAACTACTTGCTGACCGCTCACATTGAGCGTACTGCGGCAAAGTGGCTCGTTATCATCCAGCGGCGTAGACCTACGTCGCTGGACTCCCCCTGGAGGCTCACTCCCACTGTATTCAGACACAGCGGGAGTCGGGCCAGGGGAGGAGAGGTGGTGATCACCTCCGCTCTTCCCCGATCATCGGGGATCGAGTGAGGAGATCCGCCCGCTTGTGTAAACAAAGCAGGCGGATCTCCTATGTGACAGGCAGGGACAGATTACAGGATTCAGCACAGCTGAACCTGTGATCTGTGTCTGTGTCACACAGTCCCCTCCCCACACACACATCAGTAAGCCCCAGGCATACATTAACCCCTTGATCACCAATAAAGTTAACCCCTTCCCTGCCTGTGTCATTATTACAGTAACAGTGCATATTTATAGCACTGATTACTGTAGTAATGTCACTGGTACCCCCAAAAGTGTAAAAAATGTCAGTTAGGGGTCCAATCTGTCCGCCGCAATGTCGCAGTCCTGCAAAAAAAAAATTGCAGACCGCCGCCAGATCGCCGCCATTACTAGTTAAAAAAAAAAAAAAAGACATAAATTTCCTGTAGTTAGTAGCTGCGATAACTTTTGCGCAAACCAATCAAAATACTCTTATTGCGATTTTTTTACCAAACATATCTAGCAGAAAACAAATTGGCCTAAAATGTTAAAAAAATTTGATTTTTAAATTTTTTGGGGGAATTTCATATAAAAAAATGTGAAAAATATTGTAATTTTTTCAAAATCGTCGCTCTTCTTTTGTTTATAGTGCAAAAAGTAAAAATCACACAGGTGAAAGCTCTATTTGTGGGGAAAAAAAGGACATAAATTTATTTTGGGTACAGTGTTGCACGACGGCGCAATTGTCCGTTAAAGTAACGCAGTGCCGAATTGCAAAATATAGCCTGGTCAGGAATGGGGTAAAATCTTCCAGTCTTAAAGCTGTTAAAAATACGCTCATTGAGATTTTTTTTGTCAAAGACATGTAGCTAAATACATTTTGGCCTAAATATATGACCAAAAATTGAATATATTGGATATTTTTTAACTGTCAAAGTAGAAAAATATTGTTATTTTTTTCAAAATTGTCGCTCTTTTTTTATTAATATCGCAAAAAATTAAAAGTGCAGAGGTTTTCTCAACTGTATGGTGCAAACTTCCCGGTACAGATTAGAGCTATACGAACCTTATTGCAAGAATGGGGCAAGGGACTGTTTTCATGGTTGGCCAGATGTAACATTGTAAAAATGTCCATTCTACCAAACTTTTTGTATCTTTTTCAAACTTTACCTATTTTTATACCGCAGAAATTCTTTAAACAAATAGACAGTATATTGAAGGAATTCATCTGGGCAGCCAAACATCCTAGATTGAGTAAGAGGGTCATGACATTACGAAAAGAGGAAGGGGGACTGTCTGTGCCAGATATGAGGAGGTACTATCAGACGATACAGCTGGGTAGACTGGTGGATTGGTGCCGCCATAGGGAAATAAAACTATGACCAAATATGGAACAGGCACAATTCGAAATACCTTTGAGAAGTGCCCCGTTTTGTAGTCAAACTTTGCCAACCCCCATGAAATCACATCCGCTTATAGGCCACACAATCAAAGTATGCGCAAAAACATTTCAGCAATATAAACTGATAAGAAGAAATTCAGCTTTGTTACCAATACTGGGTAACCCTAATTTTACACATGGTTATCAAGATAAAAAATGTAAAGATATAATGGATAAGGGCATCTTTCAAGTGGACCATTTCTTAACATCGGAGGGATAGATAACAGGGAAGGAATTGGTGGATCCTCTAGGGGATTTCCAGTTGGATCACTGGAGAGCTACCCAGCTGAGACATTTCCTGAGGACTCTACCAACGCCCAACCAGTTGGGTTCATCTTATACAAAATTTGAGGAGCTTTGTGTACAAAAAGGGACGCTACCACATACTATATCTAAAATATATTCGATGTTGAATAACCAGGGAGATAATTATCAACTGACATACATGGATGAATGGGAGAAAGAATTGAATAGTACTTTTTCAGAAAAAGAGAGAAGTCAAATATTCCAGTCGGTTTACGCAACATCTGTTATTACAAAACTACAAGAGCTAAACTACAAAATATTGTCAAGATGGTACCAAACTCCGGTAAAATTGAATAAAATATCATCAACAAATACAGACAGATGCTGGAGGTGTGGAGAGGGAAAGGGGACACTATTACATATTTTTTGTTAACAAAGGTGTTGTAGAGTATTTTTTTGTATAGTAGCTGCTTTGAGACTTTGCGTCTTCATAGTTCCGTGTTGTTATCTACTTTGTTCTTCTGTGCGCGGGGTGAGCCACTTTATAAACCTGTTTTTGGTCACCCATATTTTGACTCCTTTGTTTGCATATTACATATTTTTTGGTCGTGTCCCAAAATGGAAAAATATTGGAAACAGATTTATGATATAACACAAACTTTTACGGAATTTCAATTGACAATGGATCAAGCCTTCTTCCTCCTCCACAAAACCAACATCTCGAGAAACCAATATAGGAATTTGAAAATCCCTCAATTACTTAATGCAGCGAAAATATGCATTCCTTTAAAATGGAAAAATGAGACACCACCAGATATCAATATGTGGATTAATAAAGTGGAAGAGGTTAATAAATTAGAAAATCTGGTATTAAATGCGAATCATAAAATAGAAAAATATCAGTCAATATGGAGCAGATGGAATGAATATGTCATCTCAAGAGGACAGGAACCAGTATGAAGGCACTGGAGATAGAGAAAAATCTAAACTTAAGGATAATTCACTTTTCCCTCTTCCTATTTTCCTCCCCTCAACTTCCTT
Source organism: Pelophylax lessonae (assembly GCF_965119305.1). Lineage (NCBI taxonomy): Eukaryota > Metazoa > Chordata > Amphibia > Anura > Ranidae > Pelophylax > Pelophylax lessonae. The sequence continues at coordinate 619,295,793 of NC_138768.1, read as the reverse complement.
TTTATTGTTTTTTTTTTCTTTTTCGTTTTAGTTTTTCCCAAACTGGGGGCTAGAGTTTAGAAGATATATTAATAGACTAGCTCTTGGGGGAATATCTATGGTATACTTACTTATATGGCATTGTTACTCTTCCCCAAAGGGGTAGGATTACGGATTCTATAACTTATTTTTGCCTCCATTACAACGTAAAGAACATATGATATTATGATGTTATTTATTGTATTTTGTTTTTTTATGAAAAATTGATAAATAAATAAATAGAAAATTTAGTAAAAAAAAAGTGCAGAGGTGATCAAATACCACCAAAAGAAAGCTCTGTTTGTGGGAAAAAAAGGACGTAAATTTTGTTTGGGTACGGCGTTGCAGGACCGCGCAATTGTCAGTTAAATTTGCACAGTGCCAAGTTGCAAAAAGTGGCCTGGACGTAAAGCAGGAAAATCAGGTCCTAAAGTGGTTAAAATGTTTGAACTAATTATGGTAACATTCTATTTTACATTGTGTGATAACTATCTATTACACGCTATCACATTATTTTTATTGCATTTCAGATTAGTCCATTTCACCATGTTAACATTTTGTTACTACTTCAGCTCTGAAAACCTAAATTCCCATACAAATGTCCAGGTGATGGTCACTGTGCTTTTTAAAGCAAGGAGAAAGATGGCAACAAAATATCACATTTTGGTAAAATGGAGCACCACCAATGCCACAATTTCTGTAGTTCAAGAGAAATAGAAGGGGCTGCTTTACTACAAGGACCTACAGGCAGCTGACCATGGTAAGAATAGTTGCTTGGGTTAAAGCAATAGAAAGAAAAGCAGAAGGCAGTGTTTACTTAAAGGGAGCAGCTCCTAACCGCTAAATAAATAGGTGATAACACTACATTTTCCCATTCCTTACTTTATGGCATCTATATACAGAATAGGGAAGTTCCCATTTACTTCATCCCTGTCTACTGGCTGTTGCATACTGAAAGCTCTTACCTGATTTAGAAGGGTGCTAGGTAGGTCAAATAATGTAACCACAAATGTACATGTTGCAGTAATAATGGTGGAAAATAGCAGTTCACAAATAATATCATAAAACCAAACAATTATCCATATTATTTGATTCCTTTCTGGTCTATTACAAACTGCTTTAATCCATCATTCTTTCATGAGATGCTTACTTTATATACTCTATTCCATCTCCAATTTGCAAAAGTGCATAGGGGTATATGAAAAGACTCATGAACCATAAAATCTTGTTTGTTAATCACTTTCACAAAAAAACTAAATATAAGGGGTTGTGACCTGGCCCATTATGGGGGCGAGATGTGTTTAGCTGAAGCTTTGTAAGTACATAAAGCTATTTTTACTTGTCAGAATACTTTGACCACTAAAATAGAAGAAATTAGGATTGATATTTATCTGATTTGGCAAGAATTAGAGATAGCGTCACAAAGACTAAAAATAGGATTAGTACTGTGGAAATTTAGTTAAATTATTTACAGCATCACCTTCAATTAACAGACTTTGTTTAGAAACAGAAGGAAAATAGATTACTCAGAAATAGCTTGTGCTAAGTTAACTTCCAGAAGTTCTCTGGAAGTTATGATTTAGCCTCCTCCTTTCTCCTCATTACCAAAGATTACTGGACCTATAAACTTCTGCACAAGCCTAGTAAGTGTGGTCCTGCTCGAAATGCTGATTTACCTTTTAAGCTCCTCTTCTGGAGACTACAGTATTATCTGTTATTGGTGCTAACTTTTGGTCCTTATCTCCCTTGGTTCTTACTTTCATTATATAGGCATCATGCTAAGGTGTAGAGATGGCAAGGAGAGACACTTTGTTAATGCTAACACACACACTTTCTGGGTGAAGTAAGATAGCCATATTGTGTGACAGCCATATAGCTTTCTGCTGCCTTACAGTGATTTTAGTCTCATTAGTTGTTAATCTTTGCATGGACATATTTTTCTTTGGTTTGCATATGCTAAACATTTCACATTGTGCCATTCAGTGTTGTAGGTGCAATGCTTTATTTTCCTTGGTTTTCCATAGAAATGTCCTGGGGGGTCACTAGGATTGTAGTGAGTCTGGATGTGGCAAGGGCCTTTGATTCTGTGGAAGTAGGCTATTAGTGGCAAATGAGCTGGTCCTTGAGCTTTTAAATGGCTACACATTCTCTATGTGTCTCCCATGGTTTAGAGTTTGTGTAGTTGCCTTATGAGGAGTTTATGTGTAATCTCCATTAGCAACTGTAAATAGATGTGTGTGTGTGTATATATATATATATATATATATATATATTAATATATATATATATATATATATATATATATATGAAATATTGGGTTTTGGTTTTTACTAATAGTTGATATAAGTTAAATTAAGTTAATTTGTGTGAACCCAGTCTGCAGGCTTAAATAACTGATTTACCAAATCCTTTTGAAGTGCAGGATTGTTAAGTTCGGCTAAACATGTATGTGTCCCTAAAGAAAAAAATCTGCTATTTACCCATCATAAACTTGTAGGCGAGAAAGGACAACACCTTAATTAAGGTCCTTTTTGCAGACTTTACGGGACCGAGGTAATAGTTTATAACAGACCGTTTCCCTTCCTTCGTTATCCATGCCTCTACTTCAATGACGTTCTCTTTAGTTATGCATTGAAGGTGGCCATCTGTTGAGGAAGGGACAATTTGCCCAGGGTATGACCTTTCATATCTAATGCCCCATTCAAGAGGTTAGCTGGCATAAATCATTTTCCCCTCCAACAGAGAGGAGGTGCTAGTGAAAGGCTGAGGTATGGTAAGCTTGGAGAGGAGGAAATTGTCCAATCCTGCATTAAATACACCCAGAGGGAGGAGAGGGGGAGGAGAGGGGTAAGATAGTTCCACCAATCAGTAGGGCCCTAAACAAGTCTATGAGAGTTAGGTATATAATAGTTAAGTCTTGGAAGATATAAGTCTCTGAAACACGAGACTAAAAGGGAGCTCTCGTGGGCATGGTAACTATGGAATATACCTGTTGCACTTAAATATAAATGCTTGTTTTCTGTGTTTTTGGTCCAAGGAGGCATCTGTTGCCTTATGCAGAAACATAAAAGAGAATTTGAGACTTGAATGAGAGGCAGGACAAAGCTAGCAGGGATATACATTAACATTTATTGGTGTACAAATTGGTAAAGACATATTATTTTACAGAATAAAATAACTCAGTAGACATAAGAGCTGGTAAGTGATACCCAAGTCCAGGTTAATAAAACCCAACATATAAACATTCCATGGAGTATACAAGTAGTAGACACTCAGTATTGAAGTCATAGCATCAATAAGCTCGATGCGTATCGTGGAGCAAAAAAGTTATGCACATCTGCAAAGGATATAAATATATGTGTGGGAAAATACCAATATGGAGAGGGGAGGGAGGGGGGACACAGACCAACCAAAATCCCACACTTACAAACAGCTCGGGTTGTATACGGCATTGGAGGTAAGGCTTAAATGCAGGTATCCCCACCGGGAGCTGAGGGAGCATGCCTCCAATGTAGAAACAAGACTAGGCGCCTCAACTATACATAAAAAACATAGGAACTGGGATGCAGAAAAACAGCAGCAGGTTTTCTGGACTCATAAGCCAAAATATCTGTCTGTAGCAGGATTCAGTATGTTCGCTTAAGGGTTGGAGAGTGGTATAATTATGTCTGCAGGCAAAAGTGAAGCATGGTGGAGGTTCCTTGCAAATATGTGACTGCATTTCTGCAAATGAAGTTGGAGATTTGGTTAGGATCAATGGTGTCCTCAATGCTGAGAAATACAGGAAGATGCTTATCCATCATGCTATACCATTATAGGGGTGTTTGATGTGCTCCCAATTTTATTCTGTAGCATGACAATGACCTTCTTCAGCATAAAGAAGATCAAGGGGTCCTGAAAGTAATGGTTTGGCCCCCACAGATCGTTGATCTATACATCATCGAACTGTCTAGGATTACATGAAGAGACAGAAAGATTTGAGGCAGCCTACATCCACAGAAGATCTGTGGTTAGTTCTCCAAGATGTTTGGAACAACCTAACTGCCAAGTTTCGTCAAAAACTGTGTACAAGTGTACCTAGAAGAATTTGAAGTTGTTTTGAAGGCAAAGTGGGGTCACACCATATGTTGACTTCATTTGGATTTCTCTTCTGTTCATTTACTTTCCATTTTCTTAACTGATAAAAAAATGATCTTTTAACTCTTTTACTTCTAAAAGCATTTTTAATTTACAGCATTTTTTTCACACCTGCCTAAAACTTTTGTACGGTAGTGTAAATAACTCATTGGGTGCTACATGTGTGACTACATAAAATCATGAAGAAACCCTCTGCACACTGCTATACTCCCTTTCTAGCAAACTTTGCGTAAAAATATAAATTTTCAGATCTAAAAGGAGGAATTTGTCAAAACCTCTGCTTTTACAGTACCTTCAGCTTAGAAATATGATCACCAAGCAAATGATTTTGGAACTCTAGCCTTCCAGGACCCCACAGCACAACCTGGGAAGAGGTTCCTTTTTTTCCATCTACTTTGATCCTGCCTACTGATAAAGGCTTACTGGCAACAAATCACAAACTTTTTGTATTGCATTATGGATTCCCTTGCTATGCCTGCTGGGTCCACATGAGTCTTTAGAATTCAATATTTATCTATGCACCTTTTTGCATGAAATGATGTTAATTGTCAAGATGCTTATAGTTAGGGTGTGGATCCAAGCTGAGGTACCTACCACAGGGTGAAGGTAGAATCTTCTACTTGCTGTCCATCTGATAAAGGTCCTACTTAGATTTTGAACAGTGGCTGTCATGTGTTTAGGTCTGATGTGCTCAGGCTGCAGTGCCATGTACTCATATTTTAAGGGTACTACCCATTTTAAAATATCCCTATATTAGAGATGGCACAAAAGGCTTTTGGTTTAGTTTTTCAGATATTCTCAACCAATTATATTATAATTATATTGAATTTGATATATTATTTTGCATTTATTCTTGTAAAAAGTCTGTGATTAGGTCTCTTAATTCATTTGTCTTAAGTAATTTGACTGGCAAATGTCTAAGTAATGCATTCCTTCTGTGTATGCCATACTTCAAATAATTTGCCTTATCTATTCCTTTAACTGATTACATGCAACAAATAACATAGGTGCATGCTTTTAGCACTGATATTTTTACAGTACTGTATGTCCATTTAAATACTAAAAAAAAATCTTTACAGTACAAATACATTTAAATAGCAATTGCTAATAGCACAGTAAATCTGATTTATTAAAGGAGTTGTAAAGGCAGGAAGGTTTTTTTTTTTTTATCTTAATGCATTCTATGCATTAAAATAAAAAGCCTTGTGTGTGTAGCAGTCTCCCCAGCACCCCCTCATACTTACCTGTGCCCCCTCTCTGTTTAGCTATGTCCATGAGTCCCTCGGCCGTCTGGGACTCTCCCTCCTGATTGGCTGAGATAGAGAAGTGGCGCCATTGGCACCCAAGGCTGTCAATCAAAGTCAGTGAGCCAATCAGGAGAGAGAGGGGGTGGGGCCCAATGGGAGCTCCGTGTCTAAATGGACACACGGATCTGCAGCTCAGGTGCTCCCATAGCAAGCTGCTTGCTGTGGGGGCACTTGATAGGAGGGAGGGGCCAGGAGCAGCACAGAGGGACCCGAGAAGAGGAGGATCCGGGCTGCTCTGTGCAAAACTAACTGCACAGGTAAAGCTGTCCATACACTAGCCGAAAAATCGTTCAAACTCATTTTCGAAAAACGAAAAATCGGCCGTGAGAGCAGACGATCATGCCATTATGTAATGACCGAATTTTTGAACGATAAATCATTCAGTAAACATTTTTCAGTTATGCCTAGTGCAAACAGTTTGGCCGAGAAACACATTAACCCATCAATTTGTCGTTCGTTCGGCAGGATTTTCCAAACTGTTCCTTCGATTTTTCGGCTCTGAAAAGTTAAAAACTATTTTCTATTTGTGCCCATTAATTGGATGAAAAACTAACGATTGGACCAAATGACAGATTTTCAAACGATTGTTTGTTTGGGTTTTTTTTTTGTTTGTTTTTTAAAAACAAGACTTTACAATCACTTTAAGTAGTAGACATTGACTTATAAGTATTGGAATTTCCCTTGCACATAATTGGATTAAACATATCTTCCCAGGGCTAATTTTACTTTCTACTCCTTTAGTAAATTAGTCCAAATATGTTCAGTCCTTTCCAAATGGCATTTATATTGTGTACATCACCTGGAAATTCATGTTTCTGGAATTATGCCTAACATAAACATAAGCATAATGAACTGTGCACTGGAAACAAATAGATAGATAGATAGATAGATAGATAGATAGATAGATAGATAGATAGATAGATAGATAGATAGATAGATAGATAGATAGATAGATAGATAGATAGATAGATAGATAGATAGATAGATAGATAGATAGATAGATAGATAGATAGATAGATAGATAGATAGATAGATAGATAGATAGATAGATAGATAGATAGATAGATAGATAGATAGATAGATAGATAGATAGATAGATACACAGTATCTCACAAAAGTCAATACGCCCCTCACATTTTTGCAAATGTTTTATAATATCTTTTCATGTGACAACACTGAAGAAATGACACTTTGCTACAATGTAAAGTAGTGAGTGTACAGCTTATATAACAGTGTAAATTTGCTGTCCCCTCAAATTAACTCAACACACAGCCATTAATGTCTAAACCACTGGCAACAAAAGTGAGTACACCCCTAAGTGAAATTGTCCAAATTTGTCAATATTTTGTGTGGCCACTATTATTTTCTAGCACTGCCTTAGGGCATGGAGTTCACCAGAGTTCACCAGAGCTTTACAGGTTGCCACTGGAGTCCTCTTCCACTCCTCCATGATGACATCACAGAGCTGGTGGATGTTAGAGACCTTGCGCTCTTCCACCTTTCGTTTGAGGATGCCCCATAGATGCTCAATAGGGTTTAGGTCTGAAGACATGCTTAGCCAGTCCATCACTTTTACCCTCAGCTTCTTTAGCAAGGCAGTGTTTGAATACTGCACTGCGGTCCAGTCTCTAAAGGGGGGATCATGCTTTGCTTTAGTATGTCACAGTACATGTTGGCATTTATGGTTCTCAAAATGAACTGTAGCTCCCCAGTGCCGGCAGCACTCATACAGCCCCAGACCATGACACTCCCACCACCATGCTTGACTTTAGGCAAGACACACAAGTCTTTGTACTCCTCACCTGGATGCCGCCACAAACGCTTGACACCACTGGAACCAAATAAGTTTATCTTGGTCTCATCAGACCACAGGACATCATTCCAGTAATCCATGTCCTTAGTCTGTTTGTCTTCAACAAACTATTTGCAGGCTTTCTTGTGCATCATCTTTAGAAGAGGCTTCCTTCTGGGACAACAGCCATGCAGACCAATTTGATGCAGTGTGTGGAGTATGGTCTGAACACTGACAGGCTGTCCCCCCACCCCTTCAATCTCTGCAGCAATGCTAGCAGCACTCATGCATCTATTTCCCAAAGACAACTTCTTGATATAACGCTGAGCACGTGCACTCAACCTCTTTGGTCGACCATGGCAAGGTCTGTTCTGAGTGGAACCTGTCCTGTTAAACCGCTGTATGGTCTTGGCCACCGTGCTGCAGCTCAGTTTCAGGGCCTTGGCAATCTTCCTATAGCCTAGGCCATCTTTATGTAGAGCAACAATGCTTTTTTCAGATCCTGTGGGGTTACTTTACTAAAACTGGGGAGTGCAAAATCTGGTGCAGCTGTGCATGGCAGCCAATCAGCTTCTAACTTCAGCTTGTGCAATTAAGCTTTGACAAAATAAAACTGGAAGCTGTCTGGTTTCTATGCAGACCTGCAACAGATTTTGCACTCTTCAGTTATTGTAAATCAACCCCAATGTGCCATTGTAAGAATGCAGTGATATAAGCTCAGGAATATAAATAACTTGTATCATTGCACTAAAGAGAGATATTTCTGTGAATGAAAGTGCACAAAGAATGTTTTCATAGTTTCCTAATTCTTAAGGTGTCTTCATTGATTTCAATCTGGTACAGTGTTTATGCCTGTGAAAAAAAGTTAGATAAAACAACTAAAAATAATACTAAATTAAGTGCTAAATATAGAAATACAGAAAAAAAATAACCATTTGAGTAATACATTTTTTAGTTAATTGACTACTTTTGGGAAAGCCAGCACATTAGTGTTTTGTGGGCAAAAATGCATGCTGTATTTTACCTCTTAGTGAATTCACTTCTGTATTGTAAAAGAAACTTTGGTATGTTCCCCTATCAAATTTCTTTTCTTTTTTTTTTCTAAAAACCAAAGAACCATTGTTTGGCTTGCTCGTTATTAGATGACCTGCTTCAGATACTAAACCTGTTGTCTCAGACCAGCAGTGGAACTGTATACGGCAACATTCCTGTAGTCATTCAACGTGATCAGTGCAGCTTGGTGCTGGTACATAGGACAGAGGGATCTCTGTGTAGACATAATATATATATTTTAAAGAAAGAACACAAATAATATTTGCATACGCATATGCATAAGATGGACACAATAAAACAGGAAAATTATGCTCTTCTAAATGATGAATCTGACTTGGAAGACTTTTATAAAAGTGATTCTACAGATAATAAGCCTCATGGGTAAGTACATTACTTGTCTATATAATTGTTTGCTACTCTTTTGCAGAAATTTGTATATCTGATAAAAAAAAAAAATGTATATGCCAATTAATTCCTCTTGTATTAGCAAAAATATTGATTTACTGTTTAATTGCAAGTATTATGGTTTACCCCGATTTAAGGCTTTTTAGTATTTATATGTTATGAGTAACTAAAATACGTGTAATGTTTCAATTTTGTAAATGTTTTTTGAAGACTTATATAGTAGGTCACTCAGGGCAGACAATAAAAACATATTTCTTTATTAATCTGACACAGAAAAAAGATATCAAAAAGATGCAAAAAAAGAGTTTTTCAGTTTTTTGAAGGTTTACTATTATCTGTGATTTAATAACAGTACCATATCCAAAAGTTAGGTCTATTATATAGTGTCATGAATACAGATTAAAATAGTATATGCTGAAAGTTCTACAAGGTTTTGATGACCTTAGCCTTGGTTCTTTTGCTAGTCAAATGCTTTTTACACTGACCATTAATATTTAATAGTTTTCAAAGTACTATAAACCCTGCCATGAACACACTCTTATTAAATCAATATTTTTTTCAATTTGCCCTTGAAATTAAGGCCTGCTATGTAAGGAAGGACATGCCCCCATTTACTTAACAGTAAAATTGTCCATGCTAACTAAGGTTTTAAGGATTCTTAAATAAAATGTGTATATGAGGACATTTATAAAAAAAAAAAAAAAAATGGCCTTTCCATTCTCCACAAAATTAGATATTTAATATAAACATAAAAAAACAGTAAAGCTTTTAGCTGAATTTTTTAGTTTTTTTACCCTTTTTTTTTTTTAAAATGTATATTACATCAGTGGTTCAGAGTATCAGCCCGACTATAAACTGAATTCCAAACTCAGTAAAATAATATCTCAATACTCAATCAAATGGCCGCAGCTGCTATATCATAATGTGTATATAACTGTACATCCAAGCTAAAAAAGCAAATCGTGAGATACAGCGCTACTGACATATCATCAGAAACCATGTACAAATAAGCAAAAGGGTGCTTAATAAATTAATTAATAAAATGCTTGTATAGACAAAGGTGCTAATCAATTAGTAAGGTGCTAGAGTAATTGAACGTGCTGACCGAGTACTAATGTTGGAAATATGCTGAAAATATACACACAAATAATAATATGTAGGTATGTATTGAATCACTATACCTCAAATTAAAATGTGCAAAACACGCAATAAATAACTGTGCTTTAAATAAATTAGACTGTGCTGAGATAAATGCAATTGGTAATAAAGTGCAATAGCATCAAGTGTAGTAGTCCATAATATGAGATAAACACAACATATACACACAAGGTGATATTCACTATCCGTGCGCTAATCATACCAGTCCAAACGTAGCTTGAGTGTCTTCCTTCCAGAACATAGTCTATTAAAGGTGCTGCTCCAGTCAACTCCACTGGGTGGCAGAAGAGAACACTGTGCAAAAGATAAACAAAACCAGGCACACATCCAACCTAGTGACTCATAGCAACCAGTGCTGGGCCTTAGTTTCCATCCTCCACCACCATCTGCCGGAGTTGTTCCATCCCCATAGTTATCAGCTTCTGTCTGGATCCTTGTGCGTTGTGCGGGATTCAAGGTGGGGACTGCAGAGTCGGGCGCAGGCGCCCTAGGCAGAGACGCCGGAGGTGCAGCGGATCGCTCGTCTTGAGGGGAGCTTCACTTTCCAGGGGACACTGAGTGGGACAGTGCGGGATCTGCCAGAGGTGCAGCAGATCGCTTGTCCTGAGGGGAGCTTCACTTTCCAGGGGACACTGAGTGTTTACAGTGAGGGATCTGAAGAGGCAAAACAGCAGGAGAGGAACCTACATATGCCCAGTACTTGCTGTACCATGTGAGTGCATTTCATATTGATTCATTTTCCTTTAATAAAAACTATAATACACTAGGTTGAATGTGCGCCTGGTTTTGTTTATCTTTTGCATAATATGAGATAACAGTCTCTTCAATATCCAAAAAGTGCTAAAGTGCTTAATCAAAGGATGAAACCAGTGCTTGTGATCCCACCACCATAAACGGATGGCCTCTCACCTCATATTCTGACCCGTGTTTTACCACAGGGTCATACACGCTTATTTCATTAAAGGAATGAACAGGGTCATGCCACCGTATCTTGGAATAATATTTGAGGCACTGCAGGGGTTAATGAGTAAGCTGGCTTTGTACTCCACACACTTGATCAACATCATATGATGATATGGTTCTTCTACATTGTTTTGATCAAACTCTTTGAATATATTTTTAAACTTTAGAGTTAACATATCATTAGAAAAAGTTATTAGAGTTTCATAAAAAAAATGCTAGTTGATTGGCATTGATACAGTACAAGTAATCCTATTAGGAAAGTCAGTAAAAGGGGGAATCTTCCAATCGGGACACTTGTTCAGGTGACAACTGGCTAAGATGGAATTTCCCTTCCATTTGAGGGATCTCCTCTACTTCCTGCTATGTCTCTAGACAAGAAGTGAAGGAAAATCTCACCAAAGGGATACACACAGCAAAGACAAAGAAAACTCACAGGTATTTTTTTTTTTTAACTATTCCGTACTTTATCTAAAACTAAAAAAATAAACTTAAGCTAAAGATGAATTTTAATGGGAAATGGGAATCAGACTACAGGTTAATATAACAGAACATCAAATACCATGCCTGATCATTTACTGGCTATGTATTACTGACTATTAACTTATGTTAAAAAAACATTAATTCAGTAATCCTTTTTAGATAACCCCCTACCCCATAAAATACATTCAGGCCTTCAGGCTTTAACCAAGTCATCATCATTTGATAATTCAGCAAGAAGATTAAAAACAGAAAATGTGGTCTTTTTGGGATGAGTGTATTTGCCTTGTGATAAGCCCCAGTAAAGCTTTGTAACTTTTGTTGCCTGCAGGTTCTCAAAGTAATTTCAGAAAAAAAGTACTTGATCATTAATCTCCATGCAGGTGGCACTCAATAAACCAAAAGCCGTGGAGTATGAATTTTTAATATTGATTCACAAGATTATTTGACTTTGTTCTTCATGGAAACTGATTTTAGAAATGCACAGGGGAAAAAAAAAAATCAAAAGCACTTTCTAAAAGAAATTGATTGGAAGAAAAAGTTTTGCGTAAAGTGCTTATAAAGTAACTGTCCACTTGATGTGACCACTGTGCAGGCAAATACATAAATAGTATATAATCAAATTTTCTGTGTTTTTGACTGTTCCCTGTGTTATATTGTCTTTAAAAAAAAACACTGTATTACATCTATGGTTGAGCTTTATAACTATCGTTTTTTTGGCAGAATTATATAAATATTTTAAATGGTTATGTTATGGTACAACCATTCAGATGCAAGTGTCCTTCTCTAGTACAACTTGGAAAATAAAATTAAAGTAAATCAAATTATAATTAGTTGCCATGAAAAACTTTGCAAGCTGTATTTGGTCTAGTGTTTATTGATGAATACAGTGAAGTAAAGTAAAGGCAGATCTCATAGCAGGCATTAAACATCTGTTATAATTTTGTAAGTCACTTTAGAATGACAACTGTCATCTGATTGGATGAGGAAAATCCATGTGTTTACCATCTTCAGGTTTCTAGTGGTGTTTGATGAAATATACTAAGCACTGTTTTATATTTAATTCAAACTAAAAATGATACCTAAGATATATAATGTATGACCTAAATGAAAAAAATCCAACTTAAAGTGGAGTTCCACCCATTTTAGTGACTTTAGATGTATGTAATCCCCTTTAAAACAACTTTTACCAATGGAAAGTTTTTTTTTTTTTTTTTTTTGTTGCTAGTAAATACCTTATTTTCTGCTTTATTTATCCTCTTCTCACTTCCGGGTCCAGTCGGCGATTACGTCATTCGGCGATTCGCAGTGTGTGCTAGGATGTATCTCAGGGCATGAAATCTCGCATTATTACACAGGAGATGAGCTGCACTGCGTGCTCTGCCCCGCCTCCGCCCGCCTCCTCTCAGTGAGCTGTACTGTATGTATTGTATTGAGGCCGTGCTCCGCCCCGCCTATGCCCCCACCTCCTCTCAGTGAGCGAGGACTGAAAGCATTATATCCTCACTGAGCTCACTGAGAGGAGGTGGGGCAGAGGCGGGGCGGAGCACGGCCTCAATACAATACATACAGTACAACTCACTGAGAGGAGGTGGGGCGGAACACGGCCTCAATACAATACATACAGTACAGCTCACTGAGAGGAGGCGGAGAGGAGGTGGGGCAGAGCACGCAGTGCAGCTCATCTCCTGTGTGATAATGCAAGATTTCATGCCCTGAGATACATCCCAGCACACACTGCGAATCGCCGAATGACGTAATCGCCAACCGGACCCGGAAGTGAGAAGAGGATAAATAAAGAAGAAAATAAGGTATTTACTAGCAACAAAAAAAAACTTTCCATTGGTAAAAGTCGTTTTAAAGGGGATTACATACATCTATGTAATCCAATTTATTAAAAAATGGGTGGAACTCCACTTTAATTTACCTAAGGTCCTAATTATGATCAGAGTTGCATATGAAATTACCTGTTATCAGTTGTTAAATTAAATATGTACTTTAAGAAGTTTAGCCAAATGATTAATCATTGGCCCAGAAAAGACCATCCTTGTCACAAAGTTGTAATCCTATATAATGCAAATATAAATATTGATAACAATGTTATAAACATACGCTACTGTTTTTTACTACGCTATTAATATTAACTGTGATCCAGAAATCTGCCTTTTATTCTTAACACTGCATCATATAAAAAAACTAAACCAGCAGACTGGATTTGCCCAAGCTACCTACAGATTAAAAGTTTTGAGGATGTAGAACTAATTTGTCTCTGATTATTATACAATAAAAACCCTCTATTAATCATTTCACAAGTCTCCATCTTCCCCAAGCTGAATTCATGCTGCCTAATTTTTTTCTATTTTTTCATGAGCACACATTTCAGTAAAATTGTCTTCTCATTGGATTTGACTTTTGCTGACATTTACAGAACATAATCTATTTTTATATCCAGACTGATTAGCAAATAAAGTAATCCAGGCTATTATGCATATTGTCTTAGCGCATTTCATTATCATAACGTCTGCTTCAGCTGCAGAGAAGACACGTAATCCACATCATTGTTTTACATTTTTATTTAATGGCACCATTCAACATTCTTGTGACCTCTCATTGCATAGTGTTTAAAATACAAAAATATTTTACTTTGAAGTTCAACCAATTACATTTTTATGCATGCCACAGACCAAAGACTTTTCCTGCTATAGAAAATAAGTATTTAACTTTAAGATGTATAGCATGGATAGAATACAAGATTTGTGTTTTTTTTTAGAAGTTTAAGGTGTTGAGAACAAAAATCTATGACTTTCATATATAACTATTTAAAAAAATATATTTAAATATATTGTGCTTTTAAAAGAGATTAACCTGCTGAAAATAAACTTATCAGTGCATGTTATAGAAAAGCTAAACCTCAACAAAATGAACATATTACCAATCCATAGATGTAGTCGCTGCAATAATTTCCTTTTTTATTCAGGCTAAATATATTTTCTGAAATGTATCTGTTGATCTTAGGAGGTAGTGTATATAGTCCAAATCAAAAAAACAGTCTAGGATGCTGCTTCTCCATAAATATATACAGTATATATATATATATATATATATATATATACTGTATATACATGATATTGTCAAAAGTATTAGGACACCTGCCTTTACTCGCATATGAACTTTAACCACTTGCCGACCGCCGCCCGACTATATACGGCGGCGGTCAGCCCCTCCCAGGCAAAGTGACGTACCAGTACGTCACTAGCCTGGGAGCCAATAGGGGGCGAGCGCGTGCCGCCAGAGGTGCGCTCCCGCCCCGGCTCGTTTACTAGAAAGCCCGCGTGCCGGTCACTCGCGATCGTCGGGTGGAGAGGGAGAAAGGCAGGCGGCTAATGTAAACAAAGCCGCCTGTCATTCTTCCCTGTGTAAAAGCACAGATCATACGGTCCTGCTATGTAGGACCGTTGATCTGTGCTGTTACACACACAGCCACATCCAATCACAGTTAGAAGCACGCCCCTAGGGACATTCTTAACCCCTCCCTCTCCAATAAAGTTAACCCCTTCCCTCCCAGTGTCATTTTTACAGTAACAGTGTATATATATAGCATTGATTACTGTAGTAATGTCACTGGTACCCCCAAAAGTGTCAAAAATGTCAGTCAAGGGTCCGATCTGTCCGCCCCAATGTCGCAGTCCCGCAAAAAATATCGCAGATCGCCGCTATAAATCTTTCCCTTAGTTAGTAAACGCAATAACTTTTGCGCAAACCAATCAAAATTCGCTTTTTGCAATTTTTTTATCAAACATATGTAGCAGAAAACAAATTGGCCTAAAATGTTAAAAAATTTAGATTTTTACATTTTTTGGGGGGAATTTCATATAAAAAATGTGAAAAATATTGTTATTTTTGCAAAATTGTCGCTATTTTTTTGTTTATAGCGCATGATCAAAAAATTGCACAGGTGATCAAATACTACCAAAAGAAAGCTCTGTTTGTGGGAAAAAAAGGACGTCAATTTCATTTGGGTACAGCGTCGCACGACCGTGCAATTGTCCGTTAAAGTCAAGCAGTGCCGAATCGCAAAATAGGCCCTGGTCAGGAAGGGGGTAAAATCTTCCGGGGCTTAAGTGGTTAATGGCCTCCCAGTCTTAGTCTGTATGGTTCAATAATTAGTTGGCCCACCCTTTGCAGCTATAACAGCTTCACTTTTTCTGGAAAGGCTGTCCACAAAGTTTAGGAGTGTGTCTGTGGGGATGTTTAACCTTTCTTACAGAAGGGCATTTGTGAGATCAGGCACTGATGTTGGGTAAGAAGGCCTGGCTCGCAGTCTCTGCTCTAATTCATCCCAAAGGTGTTCTATTGGGTTGAGGTCAGGACTGTGCAGGCCAGTCAGGTTCCTTCATGCCAAACTCATTCATCCATGTCTTTATCGACCTGGCTTTGTGCACTGGTGTCCAGTCAATTTGGAATGGGAAGGGGCCATCCTCAAACTGTTCCCACAAAGTTGGGAGCATGAAATTGTCCAAAATGTCTAGGTTTGCTTACACCTTAAGGCTCCTTTTACACAGGCCACCCGTTCAGATCCGCCTGTCTGTTTTTCAGGTGGATCTGAACAGATGCCGCATGCCCCATCTCTATGGGGCATTGGATGTCAGCAGAGACATGTCCAGTGACATCCGATCTGATCAGTCAAATCTGGATGATTGGAAAGTCTATTTTCCATCCGTCCAGTGGATGGGATCGGATGAGAATGGACAGGCGGTAAGTTCCTATCCGATTCCCCCATAGAGAACAGCGGGGACCTGACAGCTCTGTCTCTGCCTACAGCGTGGAGACAGAGCAGCCATCCACCTGCTCAGCAGGGGATCGGCGGATCGACCCCCCCCTCAGAAAAACGGAGTCCGCTGACGGACTCCCATGTGAAAGGGGCCTAAGAGTTTCCTTCACTGGAACCAAGGGGCCAAGCCCAACCCCTGAAAAACAACCCCACACCTCAATCTCCCCTCCAACAAATGATTTGGACCAGTGCACAAAGCAAGGAGCATGGTAAGGGCTCTGCTGACTTCCATCATCCAATCACGTGCAAGCAAAAATGCTGTTTTCTTTTCTTCTAATGTGATTGGGTATTCTTTGTAAAGTGAAGCTTTACCTAAATTACTAAACTCTGAAGCAACTTGCAAAGTGCACAGTCCATTTTCTCTAAAGTAGAAGTATAGGCAAAACCTTTTTTCATTTTGTATAGAGTAAGGGAGGGTTAAAAGCACACTTGTATAAAGTACGCAAAACCCATACTTGAGTAAAAGTACAAGTGCTCGATCAAAAAGTGACTTGAGTAGAAATGGAAGTGCTCTATCAAAAAGTGACTTGAGTAGAAGTACTAAAGTATTTAACATTTCTTGAACTTAAGTATTGCAAGTAGTTTTTTTTTTTAATTTTGCTACTCAAGTACTGAAAGTAAAAGTACCAGTAGTTTTTTAAAAAAAATTGCTACTCAAGTACTGAAAGTAAAAGTACAAGTACTTTGTAGTTATTAAAGAAAGAAGTCAAAAGTTTGAACATCATATTGTTTTTTATTATTTCAAATGATTAACCTAAAGGACAATCACAATTCATTTGGCTGTAACATTTTGTAAACAAAAACAGATAAAGTATGTCCCTCCCTTCCCCCTTTAAAGCATCCCTCCTTCTCTTCCCTGCATGTTTTTTTTTTTCTCCATAGCTTATTTGTGCGCAAAATCATATATAAACCAATGTGATATACAACAATATATTCCAATAATGAAATAAAGGATGAAATCAAAGTCAATAAAAAGTCCATATATATAATGCCATAGTGCTATAATACCATATATATGTGACAAAACAAGATGAATATATTTTCAAAGGTGCAGGAATCAAACAGGTGCTATTCCAAATTATAGGTGCAGACTCCCACCACTTTGTGGATTTCCCCCTTACCCGGCGGATGAAGGTAAGTGCAAAATAATATCCAAATAGACTCTTCCAGTGAAACAAAACTGCAAAACCTGTGCTCTCAACTTCCAGTGAAAAAAGCAAAATCAGCCTCTTACCAGAAAAAAGGTCTATGTACGCTTGTGACTCTCCTTGGTTGGGGGAGGTTCTCTTTCCCCTTAACAGCAGATATATAGACCATTTTATTTATACATACAGTAGCATTTATTTTCGTATGCGATGATTTACACATGACATTATACACATTTTTTTGAGCTTCATGAAACCTGCCATCTACTGTTCCTGGCAGTGGTAATTTTTATAATTGTAACGAGTAACTATGCAGCACAAAAAAAAAAAATATCGGAGTAGAAGTATTGAAATCATCGAAAAAATGTAGTGAAGTAAAAGTGGAAGTAGGAGAAAAAAATTCTACTCCAGGAAAGTACAGATACCGCCTTTCGGTACTTAAGTACAGTAGTGAAGTAGTTCTACTTAGTTACTATACATCTCTGCTTATACTCAAGTATATATGGTACTCTAATATCCTTTATGGATTTTTTTTAGAATAGTTCTGCCTTATGTGTATGTGTAGTGTAGTTTACTTCCCAGTGTCAGACTATGAGACACCATTAGATACTGCACTCTTTTTGTGGTTAGGGCTGATAACTGACATAATCCTCCTTTTTCAGAAGGATACAATTGTCAATAATGAAAGCTTCAGTTTCCTTTAATATAACCCTTGGATTGTATTTTTTTAGTGTATTTATTTTATTGCATCTGATATCAACACTAATCTCAGGCAAAATAAAAAAAGACAACCTTAAAGCCTGTTGCCTGCTCTGATAGGGGGAGAATACATGTAAATAATCAAAATCCCAGTACTTCATAAAAAGTATGTCTACTCTATTATCAACAATTTGATGGAAATCCAGATTATTGCAAATTCCAGCAGGTGACTGGTTCTCTTTAGTCTAAAACTAATATTCCTTTAGTTAATCTTTTTGTGTTATATATCATTTAAATTTCCTGATCTCATTTACATTCTTTTTCTGAAGACATATATTTCACAGCAAAATGTTAAATCTAAATGTCAGCTTCACATCAAACTTTAAACCATCTACACTGCATTTGTTGTTACTCTGTTCATTAGGATTTATACGTGCATCACTTAATTGAGTTGAAGGAGATTTTATTGATATGTGCTTTCTGCAATCTGCTGATCTCCCTCAGGCTGGTGATTGCATGGCTTGCCAGAATAAAGGATGAAAAAATAAGAAAGATTATGGGAATGTATCAATCCATTACAATAATCTGCTTTTCACTAAGTACACCCCAAGGAACAAATAAACCCACTGAATACTTCAAAAGGTTTATGCGTTTAGCATACAAAATGGGTAAAGAAAAAGCAGAACATTACAAAATTCAATTTTCAAAGTAGATTCAAGTTATATAATTCTATTAGACATTAAGAGATAAACATATACTGTACTAATATACTTGAAATGGTTGAGCTTAAAAAAAAAAAAAAACACTCTGGTGGTCTTCTTAAAATTGTAGTCAGTTCTTGATGTTTTGAGACTATTGTAGCTTTTTACCTATTTTAAATATTCAACAAAAACTGTGTGGTTTCTCTCCATGGGAACTTACAGCTAGGCACCTCATATATACTGCTTGGGTTGAAATTTTTACAGCAACAAGGTTGCAGAGACACAAGCAAACTCCTGTATTAGCCCATAAGAAGAACATCTGGCCGGACTTAGGGCTCATTCAGACTTATTTTCTGATTTAAGCCGCTGACTGCTGCATGTGAACCCAGGCAGCGCTTCAGCCCAGAATGTGAGTCTGATCTCCCATCTGAATGAGCCCTTAAAGGCAACAGACCATAGAGGCCCTCAAGAAAGTGCTACACCTTTAATGTAATATTCCGCCTTCCTGGTTTCAATGGAAATCATTATACTTGTATCATATATAGAGAGGCCTCATAGAAGTTCAAGAGCATGCAGGAAAGTTGTTTTATAAAGGAAGGCCAATGTGACAACATTAAATTCCAGGTACCTAATCACATACATTTCAAAATATAAGTAATCAGTATATGTATGTGTTAGTATAACATATATTGGAAATTCAGGCTAAATGAACTATAATAGCACAATGCAAAAGTGAACTTAAAGTATATGTCAATTCAAAAACCTTTTTTCAGTTTTATATAGAGAGACTTGCCTTTTACTGATATCCAAGGCTCCATTAATGAGATTTACTACCATTTCCAATCTTGGTACAATGTTTTATATGTTAGGAAGAGAAGAAAAGCCTCTAATAGGGACACACACAGAAATAAAGTTCTGACATTGGTTTTAGATTTTCTCTTATCTCATAAAAAAAAAATCTTAACATTATCTGTCTGTTTCCCTGTTTGAGAGTTCCTCTCATGCCCCTACTAGGATAATAACATTTGTTGCCCTCGGATCTCCCCATAATATTCCCCTGCGAGAGCACTATAGTTACTTAAAACTCAGACATTTCAACAGCTCATAAGATCCCAGCCTTCTCCATGCACGTTGACCCCCTTTGAGAGCCTCTCTAGAGCCTGACCCCACTCCCCAAGCCTAATCTCATTAATTTATTATCTTCCAGAAAACCACAGTTGGGGCCTTATCACCTTCAATGGTGAGTTGGGGAGGCAGTAGGACTAGGAGGACTGGCAGATCAAGACTATAGCACTCTTCAAGTGTTCCAAAAATGTTCTTATAAAAGAGAATGCCTACAAAATTTTGTAGAGATGGTACTATACGCCGGCTAGGTTTGCTCATTTTATTCCCATTTACTCTCCACTCTGCTTCTGAGAATGTTTACAGGAGGGTACCATGGCACTCATTTAGTGGTCTAGTCTGAAGGTATGCAGATTATGGGTCAGGGTCTCTTCTTCACTATCTTTTTCATCTCAAAAGAGACCCCTACGAGGTTCTTCTAGGCAAGCCAATTTCAGAATTGTTTCGTCTGAAGTGTCAACTAGATGTGCATTTAACTACAACTAAATTAACTATCGTAAGGGCTTGGAAAACCCCTATACTAAGCTTTGAAGTGGTAAAAATGGTATGAGTGATATTATGGTGAATGAGAAGCTGACAGCTATCCTTTAGGACACCCATGGAAAATGTATTCGGGTCTGGAAACCTTGGATTGCATATATCCAACCTTCCAGATTTAGTGCTCCTCTAATGCACACCCCGTGGGACTCTTTCTTTTCCTTTCCTCTTTCACTTCTGTCTCTCTCTCTCTCTCTCTCTTTCTCCTCCCTTCTTTGCCATTTCTGTTTTATTTTACTCATTTATTTTATATGCCTATCAGGCTGCCAGGCATTGTCCTGGTTGGGATGGTTACAGTGATAGTATATTTCCTCTATTATATTGCATTCTTACCTACATGTATATCTACAGACAATAACTTCTTATGTCTAGCTACATTCAGCTATATGATTGGATGTCTTCATTCTAATTCCTTATACACTGTAGTTGGAACTTCCAAGCTGCCTCGGCTAGTGGCTTTTGGATCTTTATTGATATAAGGTGCCAAGCCTTGAATACACATATCTTCCTGATCTGTTCTTGTTCAAAATACATTGTAACCATTTAACTGTTGGTTTTATTTGTTGGATTGAATGTTAAAAAAATTCTTTGTGAAAGAGAGTTTCCCTCATTTCCTGTCTGGTAAAAACAAGTTGTTGGTAAGATAGGAAGTTAGAGGACATCACTCTGACATGGCCTTGGATGGCCTTGGATAACATTAAAATCCCAACAGGGCTTGCAACTCTTCCCTATTCTATGCAAAACCAAGGGGAAAAGTTTTGACTGGCTTACACCTTAACCTTTAATGCTGAACTCCAGTTTAATCAAATAAAACTACCCTTGTAGTGAAACTCCCCCTGCATTGCAAGGATTAAATACTTGTTTTTGCCAGGGTACCAGTAAAATAACTTTTACTTACCTTACTGCCTAGCAATCAGTGTTCTTCTTTTTTTCTAATGCTTTTAACCAATTTTCCCCCAGCCTATAGCAGGATGACGGCTGGGCAGGATTCTTGTAGTTCTGGATGGACATCATATAACATCCTCCAGGATCGCACCTCACACACACCCACAGAGCCGCACTGCAGCCTGATCTGTCACCGGACACCACCGATTACTGATCACTGTACCAGCCCACTACTGGTACCAGGTGACCACTGTAACCAATCACAGCAGGTCACATGACAGTTAAAAACAGTGAAGGCTTCCTTTTAGGCCATCCATTGATTACAATTGTGTTGCTAGCTATAATTGGTCACAGTGATCTCATGGTACAGACTGACAAAAAAATTTCAATTACGAAAAACTCACCATGCCTCTTACTAAATACCTTGGAGTGTTTACATTCCAAAAGGGGTCATTTGGGGTGATATCTGTACTTTCCTGACATTTTTGGGCAGAAAATGAAAATGAAAACAGATACATCAGGATTATTCAATTTTCAGATAACTACCTTAGTTTGTAGACTTTATAACATTCCTACAGACTAAAGATCATACACTGATTTGGGTTATTTTCACCACAGAAATGTTTTAGAATATGTTTCCGAAATGTATAAAGAACAATTATTTATTTGCATAATTTTATAACAGAAATTAAGAAAATTTGTTTTTGTTTTAAGATTTTCCGTCTTTTTTAGTTTATTAAGCAAAAAACAAAGAACCCAGTGGTAATAAAACACAACCTAAAGAAAATATAAAAATTTATTTTGGGTACAGTGTTACATGATTGCGCAATTGTCATTCGAAGTGTGAAAGCGCTGAAAGCTGAAAAATGGCCTGGGCAGGAAGAGAGTAAATGTGCCCCATATTGAAGTGGTTAACCTTTGCAATGAGGAGGGATATCTGCTGCAAGGGTACATTTTTAAGTTCGCTGGAGTTCAGCTTTAAGGTGCACCTGTTATGAAAGAGGCATAGGGCAGCCAATGCTGGCCTCTTTTTAAAAAATCGTGTCACTTGTCTGTCTTAAATACTTTTTGAGTCACAAACCCAGTAAGAGCATGTTGTAAATAGAGCAAATGTCAAAAAAAGTGTTGCAACGCCTTATCTCCATAATTGTTACATAGCCGTGCACGAAAAATTCCGCTCACATGACCCAAATGGAATATCCTTTAGGGTGTATTCAGATTCATAGTCACCATGTTGAGTTACTTCTTGCCCACACATAGATATACATATACACACATTCCAAACCTGAAAAATATGGAAAAAAATTTTTTTTATAAAAATTATATGTATAAATGAGCCTTCAAAAAATGATCTTATAGAAATGAGTACATAAGGTCTGAAACCTTGAAAATAATGTGAAAATTCCTGATAGAAGAAAAAAAACTAGTTTTTTTTCACCTGTGGGAGTAGGAAAACGACATGATTTTCATCACAGGTTAAAGCGAGAACATACAGGATAGATACGTTTATTTCTTGCGAGAGCACACATGTAACTATTCTTCTTGAATGTCCATGCAAACTTCAGTACGTTGGGGGGACCACCAGAAAGCTTTGAGTCGGGTTGAGGGAGCATATTAATAATATCAGAAAGGGTTTCAAAAACCACAGCTTATCCATGCATTTCAGATTGGCCCACAATCGAGACCCAACATTATTGAAGTTTTGTGGTATAGATTAGGGATGATCAAACTTTTGAAAAGTTCGCTAATGAAATCATTTACAGTAATATATTTCTGCTACTATCACACCTATATATGTCTAGGTGTGTATATAAATATATGTATGTGTGTATATATACCACTATACACAAGTTCAGATGTTTTGCCCGCCTCAAAAGAACCCCAAAAAATGCCAAAAAAACGCTAGCGTCAAAAATAAAATGCCCAGGTGTGTTTTTGCTGGCATTTTTTGGGAGTTTTTGGAGGCAGGCAAAACATCAGAACTTGTGCACAGTACCACTATACACAAGTTCAGATGTTTTTCCTGACTGCAAAGAACCCAAAAAAATCCCTTCTATTAAACCGGCAAGGTGTTACAGCAGCGAAGCCAACCCCCTGTCTGAAAGTTTTCTAATACAAACAATCTTTTTTTTTATGGTTCTGGACATGCTACAGAGCTGAAACTTCACATG
The DNA here is from genome assembly GCF_965119305.1 of Pelophylax lessonae. NCBI lineage: Eukaryota > Metazoa > Chordata > Amphibia > Anura > Ranidae > Pelophylax > Pelophylax lessonae. The sequence continues at coordinate 619,272,392 of NC_138768.1, read as the reverse complement.
TACACTTTTTAGACCCCCCAGATCTGAAATCCAAAGTAAAAATCAAAAAATCTCTTTTTTTTTTTTAATTTTTTTCAATAATTGGCTTTTTTTTCAAAAATTACAATTTTTAAGAACTTTTTTTGTGTGATTTTGTGTCTGGGGGGTCTAAAAGGTGTACCTGTGAAGTTTCAGCTCTGTAGCATGTCCAGAACCAGAAAAAAAAAGATAATTTTTCAGTAGAGCAGGGATGGTGGGAACCCCTTTTACACCTATATGATCTTTTTTTTTTCTGGTTCTGGACATGCTACATATATATATATATATATATATATATATATATATATATATATATATATATATATATATATATATTAAAAAAATACTCAAATACCAGCCCTCAAAGGGGCTTTTGGGGACAATATATATATATATTAGTGCTGTCAAAATTAGCGCGTTAATAACGCATTAACTCAAATTCATTTTAACGGCGCTAATTTTTTTAACGCACGATTAATGCAGCGCGCATCACCTGTTTGACCCGTGGCCTAGCCCGTAGTTGGAGAGATAGAGATGCAGCAGCAAACAGAAATGGAAAAAGAAAGGGGTCTTCTGAACGGAAAATTTATATACAAAACGAGGTCTGATGGTTCTGTCGACAAGACAAAAGTTATCTGCATTTATTGTCGATGTGAATTAAGTTATCACCGCAGCACGTCGAGTTTAAAATATCACTTGATGGCGAAGCATACAACTGACACGGAGAGCCCCCCTCCCCCTCGTCAAAGGCAGACCACAATGGATCAAAGTTTGCAGCGGAGATCGATGGATAAGTCCACAACTAATAGACTCACCTCAACTATAGCTAAATGGGTGCTACAGCATGTAGACCAGTTAATGTGGTCGAGGACGAGGGTCTACTTGAAATTATTCGCATCGCATCTAACGATTCTACATACGAACTACCTTCAAGAGCCACCATTACAACCAAGATTCACAACTTATATGAAGAGGAGAAAGCTAAAGTTCAGGATGCATTGAGACAGACAAACACGGTTGCGCTCACCGGAGATTATTGGACTTCCCTCAGTAACCATAGCTACCTAGGCGTCACAGCACATTATTTTGACGCGCACTGGAAACTTCAGTCTCACGCTTTGACCGTTATGAAGACAGAAGATAGACAATATGCTGACGTTTGCGCTGAGCACTTTCTTCAAGTAGCCAGACAGTGGAACATTGAACTCAAAATGAAAATAGTGACCACTGATAGTGCACGCAACATGATTGCAGCGGCCAGGCAGCTCCCATTCGAGCATATGCCTTGCATTGCACACAGCCTCCACCGAGCCATCACAGTTTCTCTCCAAAACAGCCCGTTTGATGGCGCCTTGGCAAAATGCAGGAAGTTAGTGGGTCATTTCAAGCATAGCCCTGCTAACGCAGCCGAGCTTGAACAGCAGCAAGTCAAACATCTTCAAAAGAAAGAGTCACTCGTACAGGAGGTGTCTACTAGGTGGAACAGCACCCTAGAAATGATAAAGCGTGTTCAGAGAAATCAAGAACCATTGAGAGATGCACTGGCCCTACATGCAGGCAACATCAACATGCCAACTGCAGCTGAATTTGATAAACTGAAGAGGTTGGAGACTGTGCTGGAACACTGCAGGTAATTTATTGATACTCTTATTATTATTATATTTGTCTCTCAGTCAAAGTAAGGTTGTGTCAAAAGTGGGGACGTCTGTGTGTGTGTGTGTGTGTGTAACATTTTTATAATAGAGTGGATTTATGTTGTTCTGATGTGTCTTGACTGTGTGTGTGTGTGTGTGTGTGTGTGTGTGACATTTATAATAGAGTGGATTTAAGTTCTGATGTGTGTGTGTGTGTGTGACATTTATAATAGAGTGGATTTAAGTTCTGATGTGTGTGTGTGTGTGTGTGTGTACAGTATGGGGACAAAATATAATAGAAATGTCTGAAATCCTTGTTTTTGTGGGGACATTTGTTGGTCCAGTTAAACAGCTTATAAATCATACAGAATGAGTTGTATTGAAAATGTAAAAATGCAGAAAGTTTTCTGTGATGGTTAGGTTTGTGTGTGTGTGTGTGTGTGTGTGTGCGCGTGCGTGTGTTAAGAGTGAGAGATTGAAAGTGAGTGAGAGATTCATTATGTCTAACTAAAGTGCTTTTCTCTATTATTCCAGGTATGTGAGTGAACTTTTAGGAGGAGAGAAATTTGTTTCTTGCTCAGTTGTGCTGCCCGCGTTGTGTCATCTATCACGTGTGATGGAGGTCTCAGAAGATGACCCAGCCTACATGATTAAGTTTAAGGAAACTTTCACAACTGACATGGACAAACGGAAGGAAAAAACCAACACCACATGGCTGAGGGTTGCATCAGCACTGGACCCTAGGTTTAAGGACCTCAAATGTCTGAGCAGGGCTGACAGAGCTGAGGTGTGGAGTTCAGTCTGTGCCTTGCTCAAGAGGGAGGGGCTTGCACAGCCAGATAAACCAGTGACAACTGAACCACCTAAGAAGATAACATGTCTCATGTCTGTGCCAGAATCTTCATCTGATGATGATGAAGAGGACTGTATTGAGAAATGTGTGGAGCGCTACAAGGCAGAGCCCTCTATTGGCATAGAGGACTGTCCCCTGCAGTGGTGGTCCAATCATGAAGGGGCACACAGTGAGATGGCCTACCTTGCACGCATATACTTATCAACACCTGCCACATCCGTACCTTGTGAAAGATTGCTTTCACTCTCAGGACATGTTGTTCAGAAAAAGCGAGCTGCCCTGTCATCTGAAAATGTAAACAGGCTCGTCTGTTTGAGCAACTGGCTCAGTGCAAAGAAAGAGAAATAATCTGTGAGGAACCTGTGGGTTTTTTATATTCTTTTTCCCACCTGTTTGATAGACATGAACACGTTCTTTGTAAAACATGTCAATGTTCTTTATGCTCTGTTTAGGGTGATTTCAGTAATAATAAATGTACATTTAGGTTAGCATGTTTACAAGAAGTGAGCTGCCCTATCGTGCAAAAATGTAAATAGGTTTGTGTAAGTAAATTGAGTAAAGAAAGAGAAGTAATGGGAACCGTTTATTTCTATGTTGTTGTTTTTTCATGTGTATAATAGACATGAACAAGTTCTTTGATAAACATATGACTTTTGATACTATGGTCCCTTTGATAGATGTCCAGTCTTCATCCTATGTTAAGTATGGTTTCACTAATAATAAACATGCATTTGCATAAAGCAGAACAAAAAAATTACACAAATACCAGCCCTCAAAAGGGCTTTTGGGGACAATAGATATATATATATATATATATATATATATATATATATATATATATATATATATATATATATATATATATATATCACAGAACAAAAAAAATTACACAAATACCAGCCCTCAAAAGGACTTTTGGGGACAATATATATATATATATATATATATATATATATATCCAAAAAAAACTCAAATACCAGCCCTAGGAGGGGCTTTTTGGGGTGCTGTCCTTACAGCAGGAGTGTACTGGCTAACAAGACCGGGAACTGTCCCCAGCTATAACAGCAGCAGCAGCACCAGCACTTTCCCTGCTCTCAGTAACACAGAAATGATCTAAAATGGATGCTGCCCATGCTTATTTATAGGAGGTGGGAGGGTGTGGGAGGGAGGTATGCTGATTGGCCTGGAATGTGTCTGCTGACTGTGATGTTCAGGGTCAAAGTTTGCCTCAATGATGATGTATAGGAGGCGGACCGAACATCGCATATGTTCACCCGCAGAGGCGAACGCGAACGTTCGAAGTTCGCCGGGAACCGTTGGCCGGCGAACCGTTCGGTACATCTCTAATGTTCAGATGTCATGTCTGACATCAAACATGTCCTCAAAAAAGCACTGGCAGTGGCAGCCCCTGCAGCATAAAAAATGCTTGGCTGGTGAGAAGCCATATGGGTGTGCCGAAGCAATTCAGAGAAATGATCATTTCTCTATAGCGGTCACCCTGCTATGGAAGGGTTTTGTCACCCTGCCATAGCAGTCACTGCCAGTTAACCCTACACTACACTACGGTCCCCTTACACTTAACACTTTCCCTACAGAAACTAAATTTTTGAAGCTAACTTAAGTGTAAAGGAGCACTCTAACTACACTAGATATCCCTTTCCTCACAATAAAAATAGCTAAATGACACTTTTAAAGTAAAATTAACAGAACTGCTTCCACTCTCTTCCATGTCCAGTATAACAATGCTAGGAATATGGCGGGGGCGATCTTATATACTGGGGGGCGTATTCACTAATGATTGGTCTAGGGACCCCCTAGTCACTCCAATCACATTCCTAGCATTCTCCTGCCCCCTCAATTGGCTTTTGCTAATGGTTCTGGTCCAATCACGGGCTTTTAAAGCCCATTTCCTGAAGCATTGCATTTTGGGCGGTTCTGGTTGCCGAATTCCGAACTTTTTGGGCAAAAAGTTCTAAATTCGGCCGCACCTCGAACACCCAATGTTCGGGCCGAACCGATGGTCGACCCGAACCGTTCGATCATCCCTAGTATAGATAGTGTAATGCCAACTGGAGGGGAGGCAATATGAAAAAGGGTATTTCCCAAGATGAAACTAAGTGGATATATTTATTAAATGCAATGAGCCCCAAGGGGTTGAACATAGTAATTCCTGTTTTACATTTATATTAATTTAAATTTTTATATGAATAATCCTTACATCAGGAATTTCCACATCAATTTCAAGATTTTAGACCTTATGTACGCATTTCTATGAGATAATTTTTTTAAAGGTTCATTTATATATTTTTTTATACATTATATATATATATATATATATATATATATATATATATATATATATATATATATATATATATATAAATATAAAAATATATATATTAAATCTTCAGATATTTTTCTTGTTTGGAATTCAATATACAATGTTTGATTCCCTATTTTATAAATAGTATATCATTATGGGTTCTGGCTTTGTGTCAACAGTGGAGTGTAGTCAGGAAGTAGCATATATGGCAACTACGGAGCAGAGTACACCCTATGTGTGGGCCGGAAGTAACCCAATATGGTGTCTATGAAGCCGATTACACCCTAAAGGATATTCCATTTGAGTCATGTGAGCGTAAGTTTTCCACGCACGGCTATTTAACATACTGAGAAACCAGGAATCTTTGTCTTTGAAAACACCCTGTGGGAATGGCGAAACACATTGACATAGATTCCGGTTCCTCAGTGACGTCACGTCCGGCTAGCAGTGGAACACATGTGGAGGTTTGGGATCCATGTCTTCCTCGCTGCACAGACTCGGACTGATGGAATGACTGCCTTGTATTGTTGTTTTGACCAATGCAATGTTTACTCTGGAACACTGTAAGTGGAATTGTAATGATTTTTAAGAATAAACAAGAACATATTACACTATTTGGATTCTCTCTTCTCCATTCATGAGTGCAAAACCACCACAGGACACATGAGATGTGACATCTTCCCACTTACCATACACAGCTTGATAGACCTACATGCAGTACTGCTAAGGGGTCCGAACCATCTGGTAAGTGTAAGTACAAGAGGGTGAAGAGCACAGTTCACTGCATGAGTACAAAGAAGTTGTGAGGCACTTCAGCACATTCTTGGATCAATATTGGAACTTTTATGGACTCACTTGGCACATTGCTTTTAATAGCAATTTGTGTGAAGTTTCACTTTTCAGAAATGTTTTACCTATATGTTATTGTAGTTTATTGGCACTGTTTGGCGCTGTGGTTTATGATGTACTATGATGTGATTTGTAGTTTCCCCACAGCTGGAGTACCAAAATTGCCTACTCCTCTACTAAAGGATTTGAGAATGTTCATACATTAATAATTGTGAATATTCACTTCAGTCATTCATTCATGTGCAGATCAATATTATCCATGACTGCAAAATTAAAGTGATTCACACATTTTATTGTGAGAACATTCTCAAATCCTTAAGTAAATCAGCCTATGAGTGAATACTTCAAATACTCATTCATTGTATACAATTTTTAAAATGTTGACATTTCCCCTGAACCCAATATATGAATAAGACTTAGACTGAAAATAGTTTTTATTAATTAGCTAGTGAATAAAAAGTAAACAGTGCTCCTTTTTTGGTCAGAAAGTACTTATATGCTAAAAGTTCTACTTTGAAATTAGCTCTTTGAAATTGTGTTTCTTAAAGTCCAATAAAGTGTTAATTTTTTATTAGATATTCAGTCAGGTTGCATAACAAGAAATTAATCTGGATTTTTTTTTGTGTGTGATTAAAACGGATTGAAATGTGTGAAAAGTGAAGGGATGTAAAATATGTGAGGTTAAAAGTTTAAAAGAATATATGTTTTTATTCTTTCAGTTACATCAATGCATGTTAATGCTTTGGATCTCTGCTTTTATGTCTAACTTTTAAGCCTAAATGTACATTGAGCAGCCTTATTTGGTCATTACAAATGCAAGCTCTACATCCTGTTTAGTAATACAGCATTGTCTCCAATTCTGTGTGCGTGTCTGTTAGTTAGGTATGGCAGAAAGCAATGCACTCTATTGGGTTGTTTACTAAAATTGGAGAGTGCAAAATCTGGTGCTATGCACAGGAACCAATCAGCTAGCAGGGTTTTTGTCAAAGCTTAATTGAACAAGGTGAAGTTAGAATTTGATTGGCCATCATGCACAGCTGCACCAGATTTTGCAATCTCCAGTTTTCAACCCTTATGTGATTATTAAAGTGGAGTTTCCGGCCTATTTTGCAACTGTAGTGATTCCTGGAGTGCTCACTATGCTGATCAACAATTGGGCATTTTCAATTTTTTTCGGGGGTCCCTAACCTTATTTTCAGGGCATTTTTGATTGTACTTCCTCCTTCTCCCCCCTCTGTGGCCACGGCCACCGACATCACTTCCGCCTTTGCATTGCATCCTGGGAGCTGTTTGTCATCACTCCCAGGAGGCTGGAATCAGGAAGAACTCCCAGAACACTCTCTGGAATCAGGAAGAAGGACACAGCAGATTACACTGCGGCTTCAGATGCCCACATCCAAGATGGCCACGCTCAGAAAGCTTTTTTAAAAGTAAGATTTCCGCTAAAATCCAATACTGTACCCCTTGTAAGTATGAGAATAGCAGTTCTGTAAAGGGCGATGAATTAGTATTTTAGGGGTATTTTTAGTTAAAAAAGGTATTTGAGGCCAGAACTCCGCTTTAAAGCAGTGGTTGCTGATCAAGAATGCTCATTAGTTGCCAAAAGTTATTTAAGGTATTGTTTCTGTTCATTCTTAAAGGATAACTCCACTTTCGTGGGAAACAAATAGCAAATAAAAAAATAATAATAATAAAGCATAAACAATTGCTACAAGAACTTTCTTATACATCGTTTCGCGCAGCCGAGCCAGTAAATCTGGGGCGGGCAGTCAGCAAGTGGTTAAAAGACATTAGCTGATTATTTGTCTTGAATGGAGTATTGTTCTGGCAGGATAGGCAGTGGCAAAATTAATACCTTTCTTCTTTTGAAGGTAGCGCTTTTTGGGGATTTTTTTACTGACATCATCAATTTAAGAAGGAAAAGCTACATTTCATTTAACTGTTGGATAATATTTTTCAGATACAGTTGGCTAACACAAGCCTTTAATCATTTTTTTTTTAATTTTTATTTTTAGCCCATTACTCCAATGCTCATCAGTTGCCAAAAGTTATCTAAGGTATTGGTTCTGTTCATTCCTAAAGGATAACTCCACTTTCGTGGAAAACAAATAGCAAATTAAAAAAAATAATAATATAGCATAAACAATTGCTACAAGAACCATGCTGTAATTGAATGTTATTAAAAATTGCTATTCCTTTTCAGTCTGCATTGCTGTACATTTCTATAAAATTCAATGCAATATGGTAGAATGGAAATGTTCCATACACCTTTTGCGTACAGAACACCACCAGAAATATAACTTCCTACCTGTGTCATTGGCTGACTGATTTCCCCAGAAGTAATAATCTTCCTTTTAAAATTAAAATGTACACAGCTTCAATACAGAAATCTTCTGATAATTTATAACAAATATTTTACAAAGGAGAAACCCCAAAAATTTCAGGAGCAGGGTGGACCTGAGCCTAAAAGCTTCAAAGTGAAATATTGGGCAAGTAGTTTGACATGGGAAGTGTAATATTAAAAAAAAAAAAAAAAAAAAAGGGGAAGGGGGGGGGTTAACCATTTCTAAATGGCTGACTCTGCATTTTCGTTGTTAGAACATTGCAAAGTGAATCAGTTGATTAGTATTTAAAAAGTCACTCTCATTCAGAATCACACTGAAGACAATAAACAGCTTTTTCTTCAGAGCAGAAACAGATAGGACTCTGCAAAGTTTTCTAAAATCCCAGCAATGTACATTGATCACCTAGAGGAGATTTTTTTTCTTAATAAAAGCAAAGTTACTAGTTTAAAAAATCACAACTAATAAATGTAAAGTTCCTAACCAATCATGATCAATAAAGAAGTATGGAATTTTTAGATAGTGAGTAGTTAATTTATATGCTTTTATTGGTGATCCATTATAGACTTTGTAACTCTTTGGTCCAGTCCAGCCCAGAAGATAATACAAAACATACATAGCATTTGTCTTAATGTGTATGTATAGCCCCAACTTTTATTTTAGTTTAGGATAGAATGGGGAAAGAATAGCCCCACTGTAGGGTTTTTATTGCTATTCGTTTCCTTGCTAGGGAGATTGATCCCCTCAATTTCTACTCGTCGTGACTACTGTCACTGAGACAGAAAGAGTTGGAAAATCCAAAATATTATAGTTATGACCATAACAGAAGATGAGAGACATTTTCTGATAGATATATCTGTTCTTGGTACAACTCTCTAAGAGCAGAATTCCCCCAACAATAGAGTTACTGCCTGCTGTGTTTTCAGGACAGGATATCTTCCCAGCAAAACAAAATCTAAGTGCTCTATCTAAATCAATACAATAAAAATACTATGCAAACATTTTAAAAGTTACCATACAGTTTATACTTATCCTTTAAAGAGAACATTTTTCTTAGTCAAGAATACAAAAATACCTTACCTCCATAATCTGCTCTATTGACTGTTTAACCAGTTCTGGACCGGAAGATTTTCCCCCTTAATGACCAGGCCATTTTTTGTGATTCGGCATGTGTTAATTTAATAGACAATTGCGCGGTCATGCAATGCTGTACCTAAATAACATTGATGTCCTTTTTTTTCCCACAAATAGAGCTTTATTTTGGTGGTATTTGATCACCTGTGTGATTTTTAGTTTTTGCGCTATAAAAAAAAAAAAGCGACAATTCTGAAATAAAAAACTGCTATATAATATTCCCCCCCCCCCAAAAAAAAAACATAAAAATCAAATTTTTTCATCAATTTAAGCCAATTTGTATTCTGCTACATATTTTTGGTAAAAAAAAATTCCAATAAGCGTATTTTGATTGGTTTGCGCAAAAGTTATTGCATTTAAAAACTAGGGGAAAGATTTATGCCATTTTTATTTATTTATTTTTTACTAGTAATGGCGGCGATCAGTGATGTTTAGTGGGACTGCGACATTGCGGCAGACAGATCGGACCCCTAACTGACATTTATGACACTTTTGGGGAAACCAGTGACATTACTACAGTATTCAGTGCTAAAAATATGCAGTGTTGCTGTAATAATGACACTGGCAGGGAAGGGGTTAACCCATGGGCGATCAAAGGGTTAAATGTGAGCCTAGGGGGTGTTTTCTATCTGTGGGGGGATGGGCTTGTAATATCAAGACAGAGACCTGTGTTCCTAAATTGAAGGAACACAGGAGCTCTGTGTTGATACCAGAGAGAACAACGGTCTGCTGTGTTTACAACAGCTGACCGCCGTTCTCTCTTAACGGGGAGCGATCGCGGTTGCCTGGCGGCAATCGCGGGTGCCCAGGGGCAATCACGGCCACCAGCCCAGTGCCTCGGCTTCTCCGCTGTTGAGTGGGCATGGGCGTGAGCCTTGCGGTGGCGCACGTCCACAAGTGCGCTCCCGCGAACCGCCGTATGGCAGTTTGCAGGAACCTACCGCCATATAACTGCGATGGCTGGTTGGCAAGTGGTTAAAGCACACTCATTCCTTCCTCAAAATGTGCAGTTGCAAATAAGCAGATCAATGGATCAAAAACGTGTATTTAAAAAAATGCAAAGTGCATTTGGAATATGCAAACTGCAACCTGCATAGGTGTGAATTGTTTACAAGCTGAATAGACCAGATTTGGCAGCGGTTTCTGTAAGCAATAGCAATGTAAAATGTTGCTTTAAGAAATTGCTTCTTTGAAACTTTCCCTTGCATTTTTCTACAAACTCTTTACCCCCAGAAAAGCTTGCGTGCTTATTGATAAGGGCTAAAGGTCAAATAATCCAATATTCTATGTTTCTGATAATACAGCTTTCTGGAGGAGTGAAAATGTTATCCACCAAACTTTCTGCTCCCAATTACTCTTCATCAAAGTTTATCTTTAAGATGAGCAGCTGGTTCTTAAGATAAGTGCTCAAAGCAAATGCTGCTGACAGCGAATGGAAAGATAAAGCTAGTATTTGCATCAGGTGAAGTGTTCTATTGTTTATTTTGCATCTGTAGAGATGCAGGTCTAGATAGCTAATATAACTTTCATTACATAAGCACAATGAATAAGAAATGGGATCATCAACTCTTTTAATTATAATATTTGGCTTTTAGTATAAACACCGTCAGCCATTTCCATTATATCCTAGCTTAGCTGATCCAAATATGTACAACTAACTTCAGAACAATCATTTATTAATTATGACATGTTAGATAATTGCTGAAAAGTGTACACAGATGAATTTACTTACAATTGTTTTTCCTTTACACAGCAGCTGAAAATATATTCTGTTGTTTTAACCACTTAAGCCCCGGAAGATTTTACCCCCATTCCGACCAGGGCCTATTTTGCGATTCGGCACTGTGTGACTTTAACGGACAATTGCGCGGTCGTGCGACGCTGTACCTAAACGAATTTGACTTCCTTTTTTTCCCACAAACAGAACTTTCTTTTGGTGGTATTTGATCACCTGTGCGATTTTTTGATCATGCGCTAGAAACAAAAAAGAGAGACAATTTTGCAAAAATAAACAATATTTTTCTATTTTTTTATATGAAATTCCCCCCCAAAAAAATGTAAAAATAAATTTTTTTAAAAAATTTTCGGCCGATTTGTTTTATGCTACATATGTTTGGTAAAAAAAATTGCAAAAAGCGTATTTTGATTGATTTGCGCAAAAGTTATCGCGTTTACTAACAAAGGGAAAGATTTTTGTTATTTTTGTTGTTTTTTTTAACGAGTAATGGCAGCGATCTGCGATTTTTTTTGCGGTACTGCGACATTGCGGCGGACAGATCGGACCCTTGACTGACATTTTTGACACTTTTGGGGTTACCAGTGACATTTCTACAGTAATCAGTGCTATAAATATGCACTGTTACTGTAAAATTACACTGGCAGTGAAGGGGTTAACTTTTTTTAGAGGGAGGGGTTATGTGTGTCCCTGGGGGCATGATTCTAACTGTGATTGGCTGTGGCTTGAGGTGTAGGAACTGTGATCAACAGTCCTACATAGTAGAACCGTATAATCACTGTTTCTACACCGGGGAGAATACATCAGCCGCCTGCCTTTCTCCCTCTCCACCGACGTCCGCCGAGTGACCGGCGGACATCGGGTCCGCCGGTCACACGCGCGGGGGGGTCCGTGACCGCGCGGGAGCGCGCCTCCGGCGGCGCGCGCTCGCTCCCCAGAGCCCTCACAGGCTAGCGACGTAGTACTATGTCGCTCTGCCTGTGAGGGGCTGACTGCCGCAGTAAATATACTGTGAGCAGTCGCCAAGTGGTTAAGGATCCCTACTTTTGAATATTTTGTGCAATGGATATGCTTCAAACAGCAGATTTGTAGACTGGATATCAGGCTCCCTTATTAAGCTATGTAGATATTGTTGCTCTGTTCAAGAGAAAGCCTCTGCTGAAGTCCTCTGGGAAATGAATATTTCTCAGTCTCCTTGTTGGTTCCCTGAATCGCTCAATGCTTCCTCTTACTGACTCCTACGTCACTATTGTGTCCTGTAGTGAAGTGGTGGAAGGAACCATTGTGCACTGCAAGTGTTGGTTTCCTAAAAGACGTTAGCTGATTATTTATCTTGAATGGAGTATTGTTCTGGCAGGGCACGCAGTTTCTTCTTTTGCAGGTAGCCCTTTTTGGGGATTTTTTACTGACATCTTCATATTAGGAAGGAAAAACACTATATATATATTGCAATTATCCTTAATAGTGAAAATGTAAAAAAAAAAAATTTAAAAAGTGAAAAAAGTGAACAAAGTGAAAAAAAAAAAAAAAAAGGAGTGATGGAGGGGAAAGTGCAGCCCACCTTTCCCTTGTCATTTAATCACTGTGTCAACATATCACTAAAAAACAAAAACAAAAAAAAAAACATCACATCCAGTGTTTTGCCTTATTTCACTTCACGGAATGTATATGACTGTGGGTATGGGGGAATTTATGTAATACGTATTTCCTGACAGACTCCATGGCAGCACACGTATGGGTAGGCTCCGCCTCCTCTCCTACCCTATAGAACCCCACTCCCATAAATTTTTGCTCCAAGCCAGGAGCCGTGTTCCTTTTTTGTCCTCCTTCCGCAAGAGATTGTTTTACCTACATTCAAGTCTCAAGATGACCAGAGTACCCATCCGTTGGATGTGGGCGAAGTCCTTCAAACATACTTGAAGTTCACAGCTTCCTTTCGCAAGTCAGACTATCTATTTGTTCTCTTTTATGGAAAGGACAGAGGCAAGAGGGCTTCTTCCAGAACAATTTCTAGCTGGATAGTTCAGACCATCCAGTGGGCATATAGAGCCAAGGGACTGGCTCCTCCGGAAGTGGTGACGGCTCATTCCACCAGAGGGATTTCTACGTCTTGGGCGGCTTCCCTTCATGTTGCACCAGATGTCATTTGCAGAGCGGCCTCATGGTCCTCAATTAACACTTTCATGTCACATTATTGTGTTGAACCTGCTTCTTTATCCTCAGTTGATTTTGGTTTAAAAATTTTGTCTGTTGACGGTGCAAATTAAACCTATTTCTGTTTGACCAGCAGTTGCCCACCCGGGTGTGTATGGCTAGTTATTTCCCATACGTGTGCTGCCATGGAGTCTGTCAGGAAAACGGAAAATTTATATCAATACTTACCGTAATTTTCCTTTCCTGATAGAACTCCATGGCAGCAGGAGTTCCCTCCCATCTGCTGGAGTAGTCTATATATGGAACACGGCTCCTGGCTTGGAGCAAAAATTTATGGGAGTGGGGTCCTATAGGGTAGGAGAGGAGGCGGAGCCTACCCATACGTGTGCTGCCATGGAGTTCTATCAGGAAAGGAAAATTACGGTAAGTATTGATATAAATTTTCCGTTTTTGTTTCTTCTGTTTTCTTTCGTGTGAGATTATATGTGTATGTTGATAAAATTAATAAAAGATTTAATAAAAAAAAAAAAAAAGGAAGGAAAAGATACATTTTTTTTAAAAGTTAGATAATATTTTTTAGATACAGTTGGCCAACATAAGCCTTTAATATTTTTTTTTTATTTTTGAGCCCATTACTCCACACCAAATAATTTTTTTTTTCTGACTGTTATTGCATTCACTTCAGTTACAATGTAACTTCTCAGTTAAAAACTTTCCCAATTAGGTCTCTTTCACACTTGTGTGACTTCAAAGTCGCACGATTTTACCGAGATTTTGATGAGATTTTGATGCGAGTTTGACTGGGCTTAAAATGTCTTTTCCTCAAAACGCATCAAAATCATGCCAAAAGTAGTGCAGGGACTAGTTTGAAGTCAATGCGACTTCAAGTCACACAGATGTGAACGGGGCTCATTGGAAATAATAGAGAACGACTTGTCATGTGATTTTGCAGTCCCAAATCGCATGACAAGTCGCACAAGTGTGAAAGGGACCTTAATATTTAAAATGTAATCTATCCCTGTGGCCATACTGTAGCCCCATCCACTGCGAGGAATACTTTAGGTTTCCACCATAATGGATGATAATGATAGTAACAAGGTAAGGTGTTCTATAAGTGCCTTAAGACTAGTACACACAGGCTAAATGTCAGTTGGCATCGGCTGGTTCAACAGAAACCGGCCGGCATTTGGCCTGTGTGTGCATTTAAGCAGTCTGACAGAAGCTTCTAACTGTGATTGGATGTGGCTACTGGTGTAAGAACAGAGATCAACGGTCCTACATGGCAGAACCGTATGATCTCCATTCTTACACAGGGGAGAATGACAGGTTGTGTTTACATTAGCCGCCTGCCTTTCTCTCGCTGTAACGGACAATCGTGAGTGCCCGGCGGACATCGGGTCCGCTGGGCACACACGCGGGGGGGTCCGTGAGCGAGCGGGAGCGCTCTCCCGGCGGCGCGCGCTCGCTCCCTAGAGCCTCACAGGCTAGCGATGTAGACCTACGTCGCTTTGCCTGTGAGGGGCTGACTGCCGACATAAATCGGCGTTAGGCAGTCGGCAAGTGGTTAAAGACCCTGTAAGTACAGAAAAATGCCTATTGATTCTGGCAGAAATACACGCCCTGGTTTTTTCCTGCTGTGGGCTGAAAGTACACTGCTTTAGCTGCACTAAAATTGCCAGGAATGCTGTCAGTTCTGCTAATTTTTATTTTATCTACAAGAGACCTCCCCACATCCTCATCTCCACAATCCCCACAACATGAGGGGGAAATGTTTGTAGTCCTAAGGGAATAACTAAGTGGGCTGTTAAGACTCCTTAAGATAAAACTGCAGAGTGCACAAAGCACACAACAGCTCTGGATTTCTAACATGATCAACAGTTATGTTTTCATTTAATGAACAGATGTAAGAATGCTTTTAGTGGTAGGAGCGCAAATAGTGAGCAAACTAGAGAAGTTCATTGTTAGGATTTATTTATATTTTAAAGTCAAATAAGTGGGATCCCTAGAAATAACTAAAACACAAATTACAATAAGTCTAAAAAATGCATCTAATGTACAGTTTTATTTTCATGAAATTCAAAATGCATTATAATTTCCTACTCACTATATCCATAAATTGTAGTTGCCTGGCTATTATGTTGACCCTCTGGGTCCAATGAGTCCATGATTGGGAAGAAGTACATACAAGGTAAGTGAGAAAAAAGTCCTTATCTACTTGCTTGATCAGAAGTGGCAAACTACATGTTTACATCCATCTTTCTTTAACTACTTCCCTACCGGTGTACAGGGAAATGACACCAGCAGGAACACTACCTCCCTCTGGGCGGACGAAGATAGATGACGTCCGCCCGTTCGCTGCTCTCCCACGCAGAGATCACGGATGCAGCATGTCCCTCGGGACACAGTCCATCCCCGATCGGTGTAAATAGCAATTTAAAAAATGGCTCTTTACCATGTGACCGTCTGTGTCCAATCACAGCCAGCCACATGCACTGTCCTCATGCATGCTGCTCGTGCGCGCCCCCAGGGGCACACAGAGCGGTGATCAGGGATGGAGAGTGCCACTCTGACACAGTCCATCCCCAATCAGGGTAAAGAGCCAATGAAATTGGCTCTTTACCATGTGACTGGCTGTGTCCAATCACAGCCAGTCACAGAATGTCAACAAAAACCACAGTAACTAGCTGTTACCGTGTTCTCCTCCTCAAATACCGATCCTGTGAGAGGAGGAGATTGCGGTAACAGCTAGTTACTGATTACAGTCCACACAAAACACACTGATTGCTCCCCCCCAATAAAGAGCACCTGTCACTAGCCCATCCCAGTACCTGTCACCAGCCCATCGGAGTACCTGAGTACCTGTCACCAGCCCATCAGGTACTCGGGTACTCTGATGGGCTGATGACAGGTACTTGGGTACTCTGATGACAGGTACTTGGGTAGTCTGATGACAGGTACTTGGGTACTCTGATGACAGGTACTCGGATACTCTGATGACAGGTACTCGTACTCAGGTGACAGGTACTCTGATTACCTGTCATCAGAGTACCCGAGTACCTGTCATCAGAGTACCCGAGTATCTGTCATCGGATTACCCGAGTACCTGTCTGCACCCAATCAGAGTACCCAAGTACCTCTCTGTATCCCATAAGAGTACACAAGTACCTCTCTGTATCCCATCAGAGTACCCGAGTACCTCTCTGTATCCCAGAGTACCCGAGTACCTGTCTCCAGCCCAGAGTACACGGGTACCTGGCTCCAGCCCAGAGTACCCGAGTACCTGTCTCCAGCCAATCAGAGTACCCAAGTACCTCTCTTCAACCATCAGAGTACCCGAGTACATGTCATCAGTGTACCCAAGTACCTGTCACCAGCCCATCAAAGTACCCAAGTACCTGTTATCAGAGTACCCGGGTACCTGTCACCAGCCCATCAGAGTACCCGAGTACCTGTCATCAGAGTACCCGAGTACCTGTCTCCAGCCCTTCTGAGTACCTGAGTACCTATCTGCAGCCCATCAGAGTACCTGAGTACCTGTCTCTAGCCCATCAGGGTATCTGAGTACCTATCTGCAGCCCAATAGAGTACCTGAATACCTGTCTCCTGCCCATCAAAGTACCCAAGTACCTGTCTCCAGCCAATCAGAGTACCCGAATACCTCTCTGCAGCCCATCAGAGTACCCGAGTACCTATCTAAAGACCGTCAGAGTACCCAAATACCTGTCTCCAGCTCAGAGTACCTGAGTAACTGTCTCCAGCACAGAGTACCCAAGTACCTGTCTTCAGCCCAGAGTGCTCAAGTACCTATCTGCAGCCCATCATGTTCCCCGAGTACCTGTCTCTAGCCCATCAGAGTACCCAAGTACCTTTCTGAAGCCCATCAGAGTACCTGAGCACCTTTCTGAAGCTGATCAGTGTACCTGAGTACTTGTCTGCAGGCCATCAGAGTACCTGTGTACCTATCTGCAGCACATGCCTCCTAGATTATGTGTTGGGGTGTTTGCTTTCCAAAATGGGGTAATTGTGTGTGTAATTCAATAGTCTTGGTGCTCCAGGGCCTTCAAAAGTGTGATTGGTTGTAATTAAGTTATATGTGTAATTTATGCTCCTAGAACACCTGACTGTGCTCCTTGCATGTTGGGTCTCTGTATGTGGCTATGCTGTGACAAAGTCTCACATATGTAGTATCGCCATACTCAGGAGGAATAGCAGAATGTATTTTGGGGTGTCATTTTTGCTATGTACATGCTATGTGTTAGAAATATCTTATAAATTGACAACTTTGTGTAAAACAAATACGTTTTCATTTTCTTTCCACATTTTCCAAAAACTTGTGGAAAAAAAATGACATGTTCAAAAGACTCATAATGGCTTTTTTTCCAAAATGGGGTCATTTTATGGGTAAATCCATTATCATGGTGCTCCAGAGCCTTCAAAAGTGTGATAGTTTGTTAGGAAATTATATGTGTAATTTATGCCCCTAGAACACCTGACAGTGCTCCTTGCATGTTGGGCCTCTGTATGTGGCCATTCTGTGTTAGGCCCCTTTCACACAGCTCCGTTCCATCGATGAAGCCGTGCTGCTCAGTGGGGGATCTATCCACCGATCCCCCGCTTAGCAGGCGGATGACAGCTCCGTCTCCGCTCTGTGTGTGTGGAGACGGAGGTGTCAGATCCCTGCTCTTCTCTATGGGGGAATCGGATGAGAACAGACCGCCTGTCCGTTCTCATCCGATCCGCTGGACGGATGGAAAAAAGGGTTTCCATCCATCCGGATTTGATGGACAGGATCGGATCGGATGTCAGCGGACATGTCTCCGCTGACATCCGATGCCCCATAGAGACTCATGGGGCATCCATTCAGATCCACCCGAAAAACTGACAGGTGTATCTGAATGGTCCGGCAAGTGTGAAAGGGGCCTAAAAGTCTCACACATGGGGTATCACCATACTCAGGAGGAGTAGCAGAATGTATTTTGGGGTGTAATTGCAAGTATGCATATACTGTGTGTGAGAAATAGCTTGTTATTATGGCAATTTTGTGTAAAAAAAAATATATATATATATATATATATATTTCTTCAGTTTCACAAGAATTGTGGGGAAAAATTACAACTTCAAAAAAGTCCCCATGCCTCTTACTAAATACCCTGGAATGTCTAATTTTCAAAAAGGGGTCATTTGGGGGGTATTTGTACTGTCCTGACATTTCAGGGCCTCAAGAAATTAGATAGGCCATCAGTACATCAGGTGTGATTAGGTGTGATCAATTTTCAATGATTGGCACCATAGCTTGTAGACTCTATAACTTTCTCACAGACCAAATAATATCCACTAATTTGGGTTATTTTTTTATTTTTTGGGTTATTTTTACCAAAGATGTGTAGCAGCATAAATTTTGGCCCAAATTCATGAAAAAAATTACTTTTTATAAACTAAAAACAAAATGTTTTTTTTTTTTTTTCAAAAGTTTTACTTTGACAAAAAATAAAAAACCCAGTGGTGATTAAATACTACCAAAGAAAGCTCTATTTGTGTGAAAAAAATTTGATTGGGTAGTTGCATGAATGAGTAATTATCATTCAAAGTGTGAGAACGCTGAAAGCTGAAAATTGGTCTGGGTAGGAAGGGGGTGTAACTGCTCTGTATGGAAGTGGTTAATTGAGCAATAATAATAGAGTCTGCTTGTGGACAGATGCCCCCCTCCGCCCGTAATATTAATATAAAGATGAATTATTGCATTTGTCACAATGTGGTTGTCAGGTGCTAAGATTATTTAATAATGTCCCTCCAGAGCCATACATTCAATAACAGACTATTGTTAAAAAAAAAAAAAAAAAAAAATGTGCCTTTAAAGTTGAAAACTAACAATATTTTGTGACACAAACTATTTTTTTTTTCGTATTTCAGGAAAACACACATGAGGAGTAAAGCAACATGGATGAAACCACAGTGGGCATGCCAAACTATTTTTATATTGGTCCTGGTCTTGTCACAAGTTGCTTTATGTATCTTTGTACTTACACAAAACATGGACAGGAAAGCCTCTGACGTGGAGAAAGCCAACAGATTTGGGATGAACAGTAAGCAAAATGTTCCTACTTGCTACCATACAACTTCTGTTTTATGCAATCATAATATATAATTATCCTACATATTTGAATTATGTCTTTACAATTGCAGAGCAGTTTAAGAATGAACTTGATGAGATTTGTGGCATTTTTTTTTCCAAATCAATAGATTTAAATGGATCTTTAGATAGTATCAAACTACATACTTCAAGAACAATTAAAAAAATAACATATCTGGAAAACAATCAAAAGCATTGATGTATAATAAAATTCACCAAAAATTAACTGGCTTTTAAGCTGGAATTTTAGTAGCGCAGGGATGGTGATGACCTCCCACTATAAAAAATGCCCATACAATGTTATTACTTAAAATATTTGGATCTGATAAGATGCATAAATAACATGAGATAAATACATAAATCACTTTAATAGGAGTCCATAAAGTCCATTAATAAAGTGCATAGAGAAATAAAAGGTGCATTCATGAGGAGTCAAAGGTGCATTCATGCAGGATCGATGGTGTGAATTATAGGAACACCCTTGCTTGCCACCACCTTCAATGCCGGAACAAATGTCTAAAATTCAGACTCACCAGAAATCAATGCCTATCCACTCCCATGGACTAGGCAACCACAGCATTTGACAAAAAGCAAACTCCATCCAGATCTCTGCCCTGTGCTGCAAATACTCCTCTCAGATGTTTTGTGTGGAAGACAAAAACAAAGGCATCCGATCAGATCCGCCTGAAAAAACTGACAGGCGGATCTGATCGGAACGCCCGTGTGAAAGAGCCCTTAGGCCAGGGTTAAAATGTATTTAACTTGAAATAATTGTTAGCAGCTAATCAAGTTAAAGTAGAATAACAATGTAACAATAAGTATATCTTAGAGGGGAGAAAAATGTATTGAAATATACATTAAACTATTCTATGTACAGTGCCTTGCGAAAGTATTCGGCCCCCTTGAACTTTGCGACCTTTTGCCACATTTCAGGCTTCAAACATAAAGATATAAAATGTTTTTATAAAAAAATTTTTTGTGAAGAATCAACAACAAGTGGGACACAATCATGAAGTTGAGCGAAATGTATTGGATATTTCAAACTTTGTTAACAAATAAAAAACTGAAAAATTGGGCGTGCAAAATTATTCAGCCCCTTTACTTTAAGTGCAGCAAACTCTCTCCAGAAGTTCAGTGAGGATCTCTGAATGATCCAATGTTGACCTAAATGTCTAATGATGATAAATAGAATCCACCTGTGTGTAATCAAGTCTCCGTATAAATGCACCTGCACTGTGATAGTCTCAGAGGTCCGTTTAACCACTTAAGCCCCGGAGGATTTTCCTGCTAAACGACCAGAGGATATTTTGCGATTCGGCACTGCGTGACTTTAACAGACAATTGCGCGGTCGTGTGACGCTGTATCTAAACTAATTTGGCGTCCTTTTTTTCCCACAAACAGAGCTTTCTTTTGGTGGTATTTGATCACCCGTGCGATTTTTACTTTTTGCGCTATAAACAAAAAAAGAGCGTACATTTTGCAAAAATAACAATATTTTTCACATTTTTTTATATGAAATTCCCCAAAAAAAAATGTAAAAATCAAAATTTTTTAAAATTTTTGGCCAATTTGTTTTATGCTACCTATGTTTGGTAAAAAAAATCGCAAAAAGCTTATTTTGATTGGTTTGCGCAAAAGTTATCGCGTTTACTAACAAAGGGAAAGATTTCTGTCATTTTTGGTGTTTTTTTTTTTAACGTGTAATGGCGGCAATCTGCGATTTTTTTTGCGGTACAGCGACATTGGGGTGGACAGATCGGACCCTTGACTGACATTTTTGACACTTTTGGGGTTACCAGTGACATTTCTACAGTAATCAGTGCTATATATATGCACTGTTACTGCACTGTTAAAGCCTCACAGGCGAGCGACGTAGACCTACGTCACTCTGCCTGTGAGGGGCTGACTGCCGCAGTAAATATACTGTGAGCAGTCGGCAAGCGGTTAAAGAGCAGAGAGCATCATGAAGAACAAGGCAGGTCCGAGATACTGTTATGTTCTGGCCTTTATGGAAGAGTGGCAAGAAGAAAGCCATTTCTTAAAGATATCCATAAAAAGTGTCGTTTAAAGTTTGCCACAAGCCACCTGGGAGACACACCAAACATGTGGAAGAAGGTTCTCTGGTCAGATGAAACCAAAATCAAACTTTTTGGCAACAATGCAAAATGTTATGTTTGGCGTAAAAGCAACACAGCTCATCACCCTGAACACACCATCCCTACTGTCAAACATGGTGGTGGTAGCATCATGGTTTGGGCCTGCTTTTCTTCAGCAGGGACAGGGAAGATGGTTAAAATTGATGGGAAGATGGATGGAGCCAAATACAGGACCATTCTGGAAGAAAACCTGATTGAGTCTGCAAAAGACCTGAGACTGGGACGGAGATTTTTCTTCCAACAAGACAATGATCCAAAACATAAAGCAAAATATACAATGGAATGGTTCACAAATAAACATATCCAGGTGTTAGAATGGCCAAGTCAAAGTCCAGACCTAAATCCAATCGAGAATCTGTGGAAAGAACTAAAAACTGCTGTTCACAAATGCTCTCCATCCAACCTCAGTGAGCTCGAGCTGTTTTGCAAGGAGGAAAAGGTGGCGCTACAAAGTATTAACTTAAGGAGGCTGAATAATTTTGCACGCCCAATTTTATTAGTTTTTTATTTGTTAACAAAGTTTGAAATATCCAATAAATTTCGTTCCACTTCATGATTGTGTCCCACTTGTTGTTGATTCTTCACAAAAAATTACAGTTTTATATCTTTATGTTTGAAGCCTGAAATGTGGCAAAAGGTCGCAAAGTTCAAGGGGGCCGAATACTTTCGCAAGGCACTGTAAATGCTAGTAATTTGAACAATCTGCAAACATAATTTGTCTCTCTGCGACTCTGTTGAAGTCAGGGATCTACACACCTGCCTATTAGTGTGTCTCCCAGTTTAATTAACTTCTCATGTTCTCAGCATAATAATTTAGACCTGGCAAGTGAGGGACATTGGATCTGTTCTCTGGGGCACAACCTTTGAGGGAGGCCAAGGCTAGGAAGGCACCTGCTGTTAAGGCCCCTTTCACACAGGCGGACCGTTCTGATCCGCCTGTCAGTTTTTTGGTGGATCTGAACGGTCCCCCCATGCATCCCTATGGGAACGGACCATCAGGATGGGTTTCCATCCATCCAGATTTGACGGATCGGATTGGATGTCAGTGGACATGTCTCCGCTGACATCCGATGCCCCATAGACATGTATGGGGTGACCGCTCAGATCCGCCAAAAAAACTGACAGGTGGATCTGAACGGTCCGCCTGCGTGAAAGAGGCCTAAGAGTTTTTTGTTCCAAAGCAGTTTTACTAGATTGAACAAGTACACTAAACTGTCGGAATCAGACTCTCCTAAAATAACAACGAACCGACAATTGCAGACATACAGAAAACACTCATACAATTGCAGGCTCCAACTGCCATTTTAGAAGAGTGTGCACTTGGGATGGGATTCACACTGTGAATTCTTATTGGTGTTCGATGATGTCATTGGCTTCTCATAGATGCCATCTTGGCACAGTTCTTGCACCTATTTGAAAGCAGAAGGTTTGGCAAAATGTAATCATGTTCCTAAAACCACCTTCATATTTAGGAACACACCCCCCCCCCCCCAAAGACAGATTCAGAGCAAGCGCCTTAGCACAATATTGCTGTAATAAAACATTAGATATTTCTTTTTAAATAAATATGTTTTTAAATGACGGTCACATTTTCATATCATTACTAGATTTGAAAACGTTTGTTTTGCATTGCACACGAACAAAATAAAAATAGAGATGTACAGTACATTTTTTTCTAAGAGCACCATGTATTTCTCTAGAAGTATTATGCCATGATTTTTTTTGTATCCTTGAAATGAATAAATAAGGAACAAATGTATATTTTCTTATTTTATATCAAATATTTCAAATCAATATATGTCATTTCTGTATTCATGTTTTACTGCATCTTGTTGCATATTATAATTTAAGACTTCTATATCATATAGATAATAAAAGTAGCCTGAAACTTGAGAACGGATCCCAGTTGGTAAGAACATATTGTTTTAACTCTAGTGCCATTTTAAATAAAATACTGTTTTATTTTTTTAATCTTTTGTTTCATATCAGTGCTACTGATCTCCCACAGATTTTTTGCATCTAATTCCTATCTACAAACTGAAAATTGCTCTAAAGATGTCAAGAAAAGGTTTCAAGAAATCTGTTGGCTATTACTGTTTAGTAAAAGCTTGCTGTACAAACTTCAATTATACAAGCTGAATCAGGAGATCGGTTTATTAAAAGAGAACAGGTTGAGGCTGATTCACTAAAGGAGTTGAGAATCTTCACAACATAACTTATATAACTGTTTACTTCAGTTAACCAGTCATGTGAAAAGCAAATTCCTGTTTGACGTTTCAAAATTCTTTTTACATGATTTAACAACTGTGTATCTGTATTCAATCAACTGTCCAGTTGTGTGTAAACTGTTTAATTTCCAGCTGCACATGATTGCGTATTTAAAGTTATATCAGCTTCTCCTTACTAAGTAAATAGAACACTTTCTGCACCTTTAGCCCACGTTCACATTAGTCTGTTTGGTAAAATTGGAGCCAAATGCCGGCAATAGCCCCGTCCAAATCGGTGCAATGTTGCCTTTGCGGCGCCACAGCGATTCCCAAAAGTAGTTTCTGTACTACTTTTGGTAACTTCGGGGGGCACTTTCAATAGACATCTGTGCAGGAACCCACACAGATGTCTGTGAAATTGTCCCCACAGTCGGACTGAAAATGCTTGTTTGAAATCATGCGAGTTCAGCTGAACTTGCACGATTGAAACCAACCTCAGTGTGAAACTTTACTTAGTGTATTATTCCCTACAGGGCTATGCTAAATATATTCAGCTGCTGTGTTTAGAGAAAAAGGAAGAACCCCCAATGGGTGGGACTATGAATGCGACTGAACACTTAAATGAGTAAAAAACGTCAAAACTTTATTTTGTACATACATAGAAAAAATAAAAAAATGTGACAAAAAAAGAAACAGAAGACATGACAATGTAATATGCTAAAATTGCATGCAATGACAGTTCAAACTCAATATAGAAGACTCCAGGGTACAGATGGTGAGGAGAACTGGAGAGACCCTACGCGTTTCGGGTAAAGACCCTTCTTCAACCAAACTTCAAATCACTCAAAATATATATAGGAAGAAGACACTTCTATTGAGATATCTCAATGATAGATACGTACCACTTGGGTCTTCATATACACAGAGATGAGCTGTCAATTAAAATGTATTGCTATGTTTAGAGAATCCCTTTATTTGCATGGAACTAGGGGCCTATTTAGTATATCAGCAGTGAGGTTAGTATTCAATTTTTATTTGTGCATAGGCTATTTATAGCCAAAGGAAAGGCATAGGCATAACAACTATTAATGGGGCTCCATAGCAGACTTTTGATGCCCCATTCAGCAAACTCACCTGTGTCAATGAATACAATGATGTAATTAGTTTTAACATAACATTTAAAGAAGTAGTCAGCATCATCTGGACAATATTTTTTTCAAAAATATCTTGACAATATTAAGCACTAGAGATGAACTTGGGCGTCCTTCAAACTCATCTGTACCTGAACAATAAAATTGGGCTTTTTTTACACATGGTGGATTGCTGGTGATGTCAATGCCCTTTTTTTAATGCATGCCCATATTTAATCTGTATCAGTAGCCAATTAGAGTAAAAAAAAAAAAAAAACAAGTTTAATGTTCAGGTAGAGATGGCACCCAAGCTTTTCTACTAGGGACCAGTGCTGTGGATATAAGTTACCAGAGAAGACCAACAGTGCAATTACATTTTTATTTATTTAGCATTTTTAGCATTACCTGATCTTTTATGGAATATAAGATCTTAGGGCTACAGTGTGAATGATATGCCCTTGATTATCACAGCCAGCATGTACTGAACACCATGGTAGTATATTATTTTAATTGTATAATAGTGTTATTACTCCTATGTATAATTACTTTATAACCTTAATAAAACCAGTTTAAATGATGGCTTATTCGTTATTAGCTAAAAAAAAAAGATAGATCTTTTAACTTTAGGAAGACTCTGTTAGGCCACCTGGACTGTTATGGCTATAGGTACATCACTGCTGCGAAGGATAGTTGAAGGAAATAAAAATGGCTTAATGGAAATGTAGAAAGTAAGGAAAAAGCAATTAGAAGACATGGAATTTAGAAAATGTTTTGATTACCTATTGTAGATTTTTTTTTTTTTTTTTTTTACAAGGCTTCAGATTTTTTCTATTAATCTCTAATTTTCCTATGTGTTATTTTGCATAGGGTGTTAAACCAAAGATGGAACATTTACAGCCTGAATTTCATAACATGGATCCAGACATTCTAAAAAGAGTTCATTCACTGGAGACTGTAAGTGACTTGAACACATACTTGTCCAGGAGAAGTTATTATCACTAAAAATTAATTCAAATGTTCCTTAGCCGTTCCTTTAGGAGTACTTAAGTCACATTCATTACATTAATAATTAATAAAAAGCATTAATCATTGACACAAAACATTACATTAGTATTGCTGAAAAAATGTTCTTACTTTGAAAATGTGTGCTTACCTTCAAGTCCATCCCAGTAGTTGAAGCTTTAGTTTTTTGGCTCCTCATAACATCCACCATGAGAGTGATACATGCATTTCCTGCTTTTTGCAAAAGTGAAAGAAGAAAACTAGGCACCCTTTAGATATGTACAGTATCTCACAAAAGTGAGTACACCCCTCACATTTTTGTAAATATTTTATTATATCTTTTCATGACAACACTGAAGAAATGACACTTTGCTGCAATGTAAAGCAGTGGGTGTACAGCTTGTATAACAATGTAAAGTTGCTGTCCCCTCTAATTAACTCAACACACAGCCATTAATGTCTAAACCACTGGCAACAAAAGTGAGTACACCCCAAATTCAAAATGTCCAAATTTATGTGGCCACCATTATTTTCCAGCACTGCCTTAACCCCCTTGGGCATGGAGTTCACCAGAGCTTCACACGTTGCCACTAGAGTCCTCTTCCACTGCACCATGATGACATCACGGAGCTGGTGGATGTTAGAGACCTTGCGCTCCTCCACCATCCATTTGATGATGCCCCACATATGCTCAATAGGATTTAGGTCTGGAGACATGCTTGGTCAGTTCATCACCTTTACCCTCAGG
Organism: Pelophylax lessonae; assembly: GCF_965119305.1. Lineage (NCBI taxonomy): Eukaryota > Metazoa > Chordata > Amphibia > Anura > Ranidae > Pelophylax > Pelophylax lessonae. The sequence continues at coordinate 619,245,976 of NC_138768.1, read as the reverse complement.
TCATTATCATGTTGGAATACTGCTCTGTGGCCCATTCTCTGAAGGGAGGGGATCATACTCTGCTACATGTTTGCGTTCATGGTTCCCTCCATGAATTGTAGCTCCCCAGTGTCGGCAGCACTCATGCAGCCCCATACCACGACACTCCGACCACCATGCTTAACTGTAGGCAAGAAACACTTATATTTGTACTCCTCACCTGGTTGCCACCACACACGCTTGACACCATGTGAACCAAATACGTTTCTTGGTCTCATCAGACCACAGGACATGGTTCCAGTAACCAATCCTTAGTCTGCTTGTCTTCAGCAAACTGACATGATGCACAGCTTTCTTGTGCATCATCTTTAGAAGAGGCTTCCTTCTGGGACAACAGCAATGCAGGCCAATTTGATGCAGTGTGTGGCGTATGGTCTGAGCACTGACAGGCTGACCGCACCCCCCCCCCCCCACACCCCTTCAACCTCTGCAGCAATTCTGGCAGCACTCATACGTCTATTTCCCAAAGACAACTTCTAGATATGACGCTGAGCATGTGCACTCAACTTCTTTGGTTGACCATGGCGGGGCCTGTTCTGAGAGGAACCTGTCCTATTACCACTGTATGGTCTTGGCCACCGTGTTGCAGCTCAGTTTCAGGGTCTTGGCAATCTTCTTATAGCCTAGCCCTAGGCCATCTTTATGTGGAGCAATAATTCTTTTTTCAGATCCTCAGAGAATTCTTTGCCCCGAGGTGCCATGTTGAACTTCCAGTGACCAGTATGAGAAAGTGAGAGTGATAACACCACATTTAACATACCTGCTCCACATTCACACCTGAGACCTCATAACACTAAAAAGGTCACATGACACCGGGGAAGAAAACTGACTAATTGGGCCCAATTTGGACCTTTTGACTTAGGAGTGTACTCATTTTTGTTGCCAACCGTTTAGAAATGAATGACTGTGTGTTGAGTTATTTTGAGGGGACAAAAAATTTACACTGTTATACAAGCTGTACACTCACTACTTTACATTGTAGCAAAGTGTCATTTCTTCAGTGTTGTCACACAAAAAGCTACAATAAAATATTTACAAAAATGTGAGGGGTGTACTCACTTTTGTGAGATACTGTATGTCCCAGGGAGAGAGCTGGGCACTGGAGGGTGTAAATATTAGCGTTGCAGTCTGCCCATCTGTATCTTGATTACATTCTCATTCCTGCTTCTGAAACAGTAACTGATAGGCACAGCACAGCTAAAGTCCACACAATCTAATGACCAGCAGGAAGGAACATGCAGGTCTAAAGTGTTATATGCTCTTTCAATAACTTATCACTTTCCATCATCTCTGCTCTCGGTGTATCTAAATAAGTGTCCACAAAGAGAGCTTATGGGAGAGCAAAATTATTTGTAACACAGGCATAAATACAATGAATGCAGCTGGGCATCTCTGGACTGATTCTAATGTATTAATAAAGACTAAGTATACACAAATCTTTAAAGAACCAAGAATTAAAGCTTGAAGCATATGTGTAATTTTTTTTAGATGTTAGGCCTATAAAATCCTACTCAATATTAAAGATTAACTATTTATAAAAAAGGAAAAAAAACAATGTTTTTTTTTAAAAAAATCAGACTGTGTCATTAGCAACCAATCAGATTTATTTTTTTATTTATTTATTATTTTTTCTAAGAAAATAAAGTAAGGAATATGAATGGTAAATGTTGGTGAGCCCCCACCAGTGAAAAACCCATTCTTTTTCATTATATAAACAGACCCTATTGTTCAAATATTACCATTATTTAAAGGCTTGGTAATTGGTATACCCTGCATACAGTCATTATCTAATATAAACATATCATGTGCATTTCTTAAAATAAAATAATACTAGATTATAAAGATTTTCTTTGGATAAATACACAAGCATATCAAGAGAATGTTATATATCACATTGGACAGAGCCCTGTTTTTTCTCTTATGGAATGGAAAAAAAAGCACTATATGTCCATTTTGAACAACGGCATGTTCATAGAAGGACAAGCTACTTAAGGGGATATGTGCAACTGTGTATGCGGACATATTAGGATGGGGATTGCCATCATCATGGATTTTAAAAGTTCATAAATTAAAAACGTTTGACTAAAAAGCTTTGCAGGTTCACCACAGAAATTAAGAAGTATAATGCCTTATTCCCTGGGCAGCTGAACCACAATAGACAATAATTTGATGGAATGGATAACCCAGCTGTGCATCTGTAAAAGAGTGGGCTCACAACAGCCATATTACCAGTGTGTGATCAAAGGTGTTAAGGAGAGTTCACAATTCTATATAAGGAAAGAAAGAACAGAGCGCCTCTAAGTGCAGCAATTTATTGTAGCAAATATCACAAATAATTATCAACTCACTAGATAGAAATGTAGTGTAGGCTTGTTAGTTCCAGTGGTACGTCCGGGATGGTATCAGTCACAAGGGTCCTGGCGGGTGAAGCCTACACTACATTTCTATCTAGTGAGTTGATAATTATTTGTGATATTTGCTACAATAAATTGCTGCACTTAGAGGCGCTCTGTTCTTTCTTTCCTTATATGCATCCACAGTACCGGCTTCATCTGTGTTTTTTCGGAGCTAGCCCTTAGAACAGCAAACATCCATTATTGACATACATCATTCCTTTATTGGACTTGGATTTTACTTGGACTTAATGGACTTTTACCCATATATTGTACTTCTGCCCGATTCCTATTATTGCCAGCCATAGTCCATTTATGTCCCCTTTGGTTGTCCTTTTTTAACATGTAATTTTTATTGTACTGCCACTATCCCACCTAACCTAAGCCAGAGCGCTTGCTTTCTTTTTTTGTTGTTCACAATTCTATATAGGGAGAGGTGCCGTTTTATTTTTTTATTTTGTTTGGATATGGGTGGATATCCCCCATTACAATGCCTGGCTCCTCATGCATTTTTTTTTTACAATAGTTTGCTTATTAACTCTACAAATGGCCATAATTGAATAGGAAAGTTTGCCACCTCCAAAGACTTCAAATGAGTTCACTGCAAAGTTCATTAACTTTGAGAAACTTTGAGAACTTTGAGAAAAAATGTGAGAAGCTTTGAGAAAAAGTTACCTGAAAGTTCTTGAGCCAAACCAAGCCAGATTGCCTCATCTCTAGTCAACACTATGTATTTATCACTGCAGGTTTTTGTGTTACATATAATTTACATATTCTTAAGCTACATTTTATCAGGCTTAAAAACTTGGGACTGTGAAATATGAACAAACAGCTATAATCAGTTTTCATAATTTCATGGTACTCTCCGTGTGTTTGATCATGATGGAACTTCATTATGCTATAAAAGCTATTCTAATCATATGTTAATATGTGTTATTTTAGAATATTAAATCACTAAAAAAGGCTGTTTCCAGTCAAGGAGATGAAATAAAAACTTTACTATCTAATCAACAAGCTCAAGGACAAAAGGTAACAGGCACAGTTTAAGATGATATTGTATTTTCTCTTCTATGTATCAGTTTGCTTTATTATATTCATAATTACTTTTGCTTGTTTTTGTATTAAAAAAAAACCTTTTAGACTGCAATTTCTGACCCCTTTTTGCAAAATTGCTTGTTACCTGGCAATTATATTGACTGAGCACTTTCCTTTGCCCAGTACACATGGTTATAAAAGGTAAAAAAATTCTCATATGACAGAATACAACTTTGGAAGTGATGTAATGTATTATATTGTAATGTATACTTTTGGTACCACAAGGTAGCATTGCATGGCTACAGCATCATTTTAATTATTAGAAATATGTATTAATGTCAAATTGTTTTCATATAGGTATATTATTACTATTATTATTATTATTATTTTTTACATAGTTACATAGTTTGTGAGGTTGAAAAAAGACATCAGTCTATGCAGTTCAACCTATGATGTGTGTGTTTTCTGTTAACCATACATTGTATACCCCTGTATGTTGTGGTCTTTAAGGTGACCATCTAATAGTTTTTTGAAACTATCGATGCTCCCTGCTGATACGACTGCTTGTGGAAGAGAATTCCACATCCCTACTGCTCTGACAGTAAAGAACCCCCCAACGTATTTTAAGCCTAAACCGTTTTTCCTCAAGTTTTAGTGAGTGGCCACATGTCTTATTGTATTCCCTTTCTCTGAAAAGTGTGTTCTTTATGCTAGGGTCACCAGTACAGTATTTGTACATTGATATCATATCCCCCCTCAATTGTCTCTTCTCTAGAGAGAATAAGTTCAGTGTTTGCAGTCTTTCCTCATAGCTGATGTCCTCCATTCCCCTAATTATTTTTGTTGCCCTTCTCTGGACTCTCTCCAGTTCCAGCACATCCTTCCTGAGGACCGGTGCCCAGAACTGGACAGCATACTCCAGATGTGGCCGGACCAGAGTCTTGTAGAGTGGGAGAATAATATCTTTATTTCTGGAGTGAATCCCATTTTTAATACATCCCAGCATTCTGTTCGCTTTGCTTGCAGCGGCTTGGTATTGCATGCCACTGCCAAGCCTGTTGTCTACCAGTACCCCCAGGTCCTTTTCCATCCTAGACTCCCCCAGAGGTTTCCCCCCCAGAGAGTAGCTTGCTTTCACATTACTGATGCCCAGGTGCATTATTTTACATTTTTCAACATTAAACCTCATCTGCCATGTAGTTGCCCACCCCATTATTTTGTTCAGATCCTCTTGTAAGTTTTCCACATCTTGCATAGAAGATATTGGCATGCTTAGTTTAGTATCGTCTGCAAATACCAAGATTGTGCTGGATATCCACTCCTCTAGATCATTTATGAATAAGTTAAACAGGATTGGCCCCAGGACAGAACCTTGGGGAACCCCACTTTCCACACCCGCCCAATCCGAGTACTCCCTGTTTATCACCACCCTCTGAACTCTCCCCTGGAGCCAGTTCTCTATTATTATTATCATTATCATCATTTATTTCTTAAAAATACATATATTTTATTTTTACAGGGTTTGGAACTAGTTTTCTCACAAATTGCGCAGCTCAGAGATGATATCTACTTTATCGAAAATAATTTAAACCGAACAAAGGAAGAACGTTTCGGTGAAACAGCTATTAAACCAACAAGAGGAGTCATAGGTCAGGCATTGACAGAGCACCTTTTGACTGCATCACAGAGTAAGTTTTGTTTTTTTTTTTCTAATAATTTTGGTATAGCATAATAAAGTGATAAAAGACAACACATACTATATGTTATTATTTAGATATCATCATCACATTGCTCTCTTCTATTAATGGATAATTACAATATTATGAACCTGTCAATGCAAGTCTTACCTCCCCACCAACAGATCAGGTGACCATTATCTACATATTGCAAAAACAGTTATTTTAGGTTCCATTTTTGGCAATTTGTCTGCCTGATTATTATACAGTACATACACTTTATGATGCATAGCATCTATTAAGTTTCAGATTGCAGTTGTTATTTGGGTATGCCTAAGGTTGTTTGGTTACAAAGATTATCACTGATAGCCACATTGCTTGCTCCTGGAATTACATGTACTACACCATGTACTACAGTATATCAATCTGCTGTGCTAGGGAAATTTGTATAAATACTAACTCACACAAGCCCATACCAAATTGTTAAGATCCTTATTTGTAGTATAGCAGCCAAGCTTAATAAATGCCAACCACGGGTAGACCTTTCCCCATTTCTGATATGCTTGTCACTGGCCTGATTTACTTGTGATGGTACTCTCAAAAAAATACTGAGTATCCTCGTCTCCGATAACTCTTTAAATTCATGAAAACAGAGAATGCAACAATAGAAAGGACAGTAAAATTAGGTCTCAGCTGGTATCTAGTTAATAAGTATCAGTAAGTATTAGGTGAGCATTAAATTACCTGTTGAACCATATTGTTCAGTACCATCTTAAGAGCATTAAAGGGCCCCAGGCAATGCAGTGCACTGGGGCCCTGCCTACACAATCACCCACGAGAATAAAAATGCAAATTATCAATAAGGTGATATTTATTGGTACAGCAGTACCAGGCTAATGACAGCTTCCAAGTTCGGCGGCTCGGTCCAGTGAATACACACACGGATGGGAGTCAGATTCGACTGTCCTGTGTGTACCTGTTTCTGTGGAGGCAGACAGTCATTCCTAAAGTTGTGGGCTCCCCCTCCACAGCCTAAGTGCCTGACAGCAGCGCAGTGCCGACAGGAGCTTGCCACCTGCTAAGATCGGCGGCGGGATGCACATGGGAATTGGGACTAATGCTTGGCTGGGCAGATGGGGCCCTCCGGGCAAGTGGGGCCCCCGGGTAACTGCCCAGTGTGCCCATTTGATAAGATGGCCCTGATATTGTTGTAACAACTGTTGTTACATCATTTTCAGACGTTACTGAAAAGACAAAGACCACTGTGCAGCCAGTTACCAAGTGGAAGGATAATCCTGAAGAACTGGATCACATATCAGTGTCGTTCCTCAAAAGTCGAGCAGGTGAGAATCATCATCCTGATTTCTGGTTGTGTTGTCAAGCAACGTGATACAGTCAGTTCTGTAAATAGGCCTTTTGTTTTTGTTAGGATACCAGCTAATTTTTCTCTGTGCTTTTCCCTTTGCTCTTGATACAAGTACAACATAGGACTTTAGTGATATTTTATATGTAAAAAAACAACCGAGTACTAGGGATGCACCAATACCATTTTTTTAACACTGAGTACCGATACTTTTTTTAAAGTACTCGCCGATACCAATTACAATATCTATCGCTTAGTAAGAGTAGGTAGAGGGAGGTGGGGCGGGGGGGTGGGGTTAGGGAGTTGGGTGAGGACAGGGTGGAGGGTAAGTGAGGGTAGGGTGGGGGGGAAGAAGGGGGGGAAAGGGAGGCTGAAGAAGCACAGGAGTGATGAGGATGAAGAAGCAAAGGGGTGATGAGTATGCAAGACACAAAGAGAGAAGACAGGCGCCTCTGAGTAAAGACTGACACATTTAATGTGCAAGGTACATTAACCTCCCTGGCGGTATGATTCTTTTGGATTTTAGGTGCTGAAAGCGGTACCATTATTATGCATGTAATTCTTGTGAATGAGCAGCCCAAACCAACTGTATACATTTATTATATATATTATATATATGTATGTATACATATATTATATATATATATATATATATATATATATATATATATATACATACATACATACATATATATACAGTATATATATGTATATTTATATATATATTTATATATATATTTACATAAAAAGTACAGTAAAACTGCAGGAAAGGGCAATGGGGGGCACACTAATGTGATTTTTTTTTATTTTGAATGGTATCATTGTGTTTGGTGTGTTTTACATTTTAATTTGCCGCCGGTTCCACCCCCTGCGAACGTCACGTCGCAGGAGACGGAAGCCGGGGCACGGAGACGATCGGGAGGAAGATCCGCCGCGAGACACCGCCGAGACACATCGCTGGATCCCGGTGACAAGGTAAGAAACCTCTTTTACAGGATCCAGGGATGCTTCTGGCGGTACCCCGAGTGTGGCTCGGGGTTACCGCTTTTCGCTCTGAAATTTAACCCCGAGCCACGCTCGAGAATACCACTAGGAAGGTTAAAAACGTACATCTGAGTAAGTAAATGTAGATACGTGGGTCCTCCAGCGTCCATGATCGGCAAGGGGCCACCGCTAATGGTCAGTGATCCTCTGAGTCTTTCCGGTTCCTGTCCAGCAGGAAGTGAGGTGGTGTATCTGGAGTCAGACTAAGGCTAGGACCGCAGGGTGAGTCGCACTCGCCGTCTGAGGATCTTCCGGTGTGCTGACGACGCGTTTTGGATCATGCGCACTGCGCGCTCCTTTTTCAAGCCAAGTCTGACTCCTTGATCCTGAAGGAGCTCAAAAGTCTGGGAAGACATTGCTGTCCTGTCCTGCCCCATCTCTGCCTTCACTCCAGACCACACTCCAGGCTCACTTTCATAGCCAGCAGTGAAAAAGCTCCACTCGCTTGCTCAATAACTAGGAAGCTTGTTTACAGCGTGAGGCCCACACTGCACGGTGGGATTTGTAGTTCTCTCACCTTCTGTGAGTGTACGGACAGTCTATGAGCATCGGCATGGCTCTCCCCCTCCTAACCTACCACAGTGTTACCTAATGGTGTCACCCTTGTGACGGGTGGCACCTGGGTGTGGTTTGCACCCCTCACACCTCCATAGGGACACCACTGCACTGAAAATAGGGGACACATAGAAGTTTTTTTAACGTACAGCGGGGGGAATTGGATTGTTGGTACACAGAATCTTGGGACCCCCCCTCCCCCCACTCCCCCCACTGAGTTTGCAGAGTCGGTCCAGGACAGGAGGCTGACAGCTGGCAGGAGAGGAGGAGGAGGCGGGGAGGGAAATCCCATTGACAGCTAAAATGTCTTTGGTTGGTAAGGACACAGCAGCCCTGCGCCTTAACAACCAAGAATTGCCAGCATTCTTTTCTTTACATTTCAGCTGTTAGTTGGCAAATCCCAATGACAGCTGAAAGAACTGAGCCAGAAGATATAGGTTTCGGGTATCGGTGTATTTGCACGAGCACCCATACCTGTGCAAATGCTTAGTATCGGCATCAATACCGATACCGGTGCAACCCTAACTAGCAGCACACTGTCTCTTTTCTATTGATTGTATCTGTATTTCACAAGCATAGTGGATAAACGCAGAGCATAGGTCCCACCTTGTTGAAGTCTATTAAAAGTCCATGTACTTCTGCATAAATTCACTTAAATTATTAAAGTAGAGTAAAAAAACCAAAAAACGTGCTAATATAATTAGAATATATTTAACAGAAAAAGGAATGCTAAATATATGTATATATATATTGTCTTAGGTGTACATAATATAAATGGATACTGATATTTATAGGTAAAGTTGATCCAGGGAATATCCGACTGCCTCTCTGGGGATCAGAAAGGAATTATTTTTTCCACAGCTGTAGCAAATTGGATCATGCTTTGTTGGGATTTTTTGCCTTCCTCTGGATCAACTGCTGGTTATAGGATTGTGTATATGGGATGGTATGGTTGTGTTTCTTTTCTGTTTTTTGTTTTTAATCGGTTGAGCCAGATGGACTTGTGTCTTTTTTCAACCTGACTAACTATGTAACTATATACTGTATCTTGAAAAATATGAATGTCTTACCTGACTCAATGTCTTCATGACTAAGGCATATTTGTTACCTGGGTGCCCCATCTCAGAAGCCTTTAGGTGTTTTATCCCAGGCCCCAATGTAGTGCTTGATCTCAATCCTAGGACCCTTAGAAAAAGAGACTGAGCACTTTGGACTTTTAATCCAATATTCATATCTTGAAGGGATCTCCAGGTGTACTGATTTGGCTTGATTCAATGACCCTCAGGTAAAGAGTACCAATACCTTGAATTCTAAGTTTATTGATTAGATCCCATTGGGACCTCCAATTTCCGTGCTTGTCACTATTTGCTTTGAAAGTAGTTTGCACTGATCCTAAGAAATCCATTATTTATGCAGTTTAAGCGTCTTGATATTGTGGGTGAGATACAGTGCAAGATACATACATAATTAAAAAGAATAAAAATTAACATTGTTGCTAAGCTTGATTACAGATGGTGGGTTATAGTAATATATGCCTAAGATCCAGTTCAGACCCCTGTAAGTGCCAAACTGCAGTAATCTTGCATTGCAGGCCACTGAGTTGTAATGGTCATGATGACACTGCTCATTCCTCAGAGCCCATAACCATGAGTACAGATGAGTTGTTTTTTAAATGTTAACAAAAATGAACAGCTCGGCAGCTTCCTTTATTTTTTCCAAATGCAGTAGGCATTAAAGAAGCTTAAAATATCACTGAGCCAAAAGAGCTAATGCTAATTTATTTTCTGTATTAGGCAGTTTCCTAATAAATTCTCTTCCTCTCTTGTAGTGAAGTATAAGCTTATAGCTTAATATGAAAATTACATATGACAGGGGACTTCACACGCCTGGACTGTCCGTGAAATTTCAGTTACAGGTGCATCAAGGTTGCTCTTGAGCACAAAGATATGTGCAATATAAGTTGTGCCATGACCTGGTATACTTGGTAATTCTGATGAGGGCAGAAAAACATCCTGGACACAAGTATGCTCTGAGTATGAATTCATACACTCTTGTGTAGATACATGTGCTCACTTTAACGCATGCTTTATAAACTGAGCACTCTAAAGGACAAATAGATATCTAATATTTGATTTACCTTGACATGTTTTCTTTGGTAAAGGTGTTACAGTGTGGCAGTCTATGTAAATTTAATTTACATGTTATATTGGTGAGCACTTTAGTATAGGCTTTTAAATGGCCAGCATGCAGGTTCACTGAGTAATTTTACTACATCTTACTGCTTGCTTATTGTGTAACAATCAATTAGTAATATTGCCCCATCCTTCAACAATATTTCAGATTATTCTCCATATTGTCAAATTTGAAACCATTTTTATAATGCCCCTTACATGTCATACTAACTATAACCTTAGTCATTTTTACAAGTTTTAAAGCCCAACTGCGGGAAACCTGGCAATTATCCCTTGCAGTGGGGCAGTGCCCACAGTGCAGGGTTTAATTGATAATTTAGGTCTGGGGGGCATAAAAAAGATCTTCTTACCTGATACTCCACTCCTATGTGCTGCTAGACCAATCCCCACAGCATATTCTCCTCCCTGCTTCGATGGTCCTTACATCATCAAAACCAGCGCTGTTTCCATAGCCCTGGAATGCACATGATTATTCTGAGGAGAGTCCCCCACTGGAGAATGGCAGAGTGACATCTACTGACTAGCAAATGGTGGGGTAAGTTAGGGTGCAAAGGTAAAATGAGGCACATTTCCACTGCAAGGGATCAATTGTATTTTTCCTGGAATTTAAAAAAGGAGCCTTTTGTCTTTTTAACCACTTTACCGCTGCTCACATTGAGCCTACTGCGGCAAAGTGGCTGTTGTAGGTCTGACGACGTAGACCTACGTCGGCAGACCCTCCCCCTTCTAGGCGGCGCGCGCGCGCCGCTGGAGGCGCGCTTCCGCTGTATTCAGTCACAGCGGGAGTCGGGCCAGGGGAGCGGGAGTCGGGCCCCGATCGTCGGGGAATCGAGTGTGGAGATCCGCCCGCCTGTGTAAACACAAGCGGGCGGATCTCCGAAGTGACAGGCAGGGTCAGATTGCAGGGTTGCAGCATAACTGAACCCTGGATCTGTCCCTGTGTCACACAGTCACCTCTCCCCACACGTTAGTAAGCACCAGGCATACATTAACCCCTCCCTCTCCAATAAAATTAACCCCTTCACTGCCAGTGTCATTTTTACAGTAACAGTGCATATTTATAGCACTGATTACTGCAGTAATGTCACTGGTACCCCCAAAAGTGTCAAAAATGTCAGTCAGGGGTCCGATCTGTCCGCCGCAATGTTGTAGTCCCGCAAAAAAAATCGCAGATCGCCGCCATTACTCGTTAAAAAAAAAACACCAAAAATGACATAAATCTTTCCCTTAGTTAGTAAACACAATAACTTTTGCGCAAACCAATCAAAATACGCTTATTGTGATTTTTTTTTACCAAACATAGGTAGCAGAAAACAAATTGGCCAACAATTTAAAAAAATTTTGATTTTTACATTTTTTTGAGGGGGAATTTCATATAAAAAAATAAGAAAAATATTGTTATTTTTTCAAAATTTACACTCTTTTTTGGTTTATAGCGCAAAAAGTAAAAATCGCACAGGTGATCAAATACCACTAAAATAAAGCTCTGTTTGTGGGAAAAAAAGGACATCAATTTAATTTGGGTACGGTGTTGCACGACCGCGCAATTGTCAGTTAAAGTCGCACAGTGCCGAATCGCAAAAAGTGGCCCAGACATAAGACAGCAAAATCCTACTGTGGTAAAGTGGTTAATTCCTTTTGAAAAGTATCTCCTTGTATGCGTCTAGCCCCTCTTGTGCCTACAGCCTCGAAGCTGAATATCTGCAGTGTGACATTTAAGGAATTGCTGCCTCTAACAGCTAGCCTCAGGAGATTTGTAATCAGATTTGGTGATGTCACTACTGTGCTGCTCACTGTTCTCACTGTACGTTAGGCTTTGAAATTAAAGTGGAGTTCCGGCCACAAAATTGACATAATCGATTTTGTGGCCATCCGCTTCCTATTTGTCACCTAAAAAAGAAATGGATAGTTATGATTTTTTTTTACTTACCTTGTTATTGTAGAAAAATATACTCACCTTTCTTCCACTTCCTCCCTCGGCTGCCGCGGCCCGCGCCGTCACTTCCAGTTTGCAATGAATCCTGGGAGCTGAACGTCATCGCTCCCAGGAATCAATGCACCGGCACCGGCCCTGTTCGTCACTTCCGGTGCGGCGCCGCATTCCCTGCTAAACCGCCGCACCAGAAGTGACGAGCGGGCCGGTGCAGGCGCATTCTGGGAGAAGAGGACACGGAAGAGGACGCAGAAGAGGATCGTGCTGGCTTCAGCTGCCCACATCCGAGATGGCAACGCTGGAGAAGAAATTTTAAAGGTAAGTATTTCTTCTTGCAGGTAAGTGTGACCTGGGACAGTACAGAGGCTATCCATTGTGGAATGTACTAGCCCTGACTGTCCCGGGGGTATTTTTATTGAAAAAAAATTTTCTTTGCCGGAACTCCGCTTTAAGAAGCATAACTTTGCCTCTACTAAGATGGCAACTTTCAAACAGACACACTGCAGAATAAGGATGATCGAACTTTTGAAAAGTTTGGTTCGGCCAGAACATCCGAACTTCCCGAAAGTTCGGCCCGGATTTCAGAACCCCATTGAAATCAATGGGAACCGAACTTCAGTAATCAAAAAACACCATTTTGAAGCCCCAAAACCCAATAAATGCCCCTAAAAAGTGCCTAGGGTTCTGGGTCATGCCCCATTAACTATTAATCACACAAAAAAAGTTCTTAAAAATTGTCATTTTTGATAAAAAAGCCAATTATTGAAAAAAAAAAAAAAGAGAGAGATTTTTTTATTTTGAATTTAGTATCTGGGGGTCTAAAATGTGTGCATGTAACGTTTCAGCTCTGTAGCATGTCCAGAACCATGAAAAAAAAAAAAGATAATTTTTCAGTAGAACAGGGATGTGGGTCGGGACCCTCCTTTAACTTTAACACCTATATGATCTTTTTTCTGGTTCTGGACATGCTACAGAGCTGAAACTTCACAGGTACACCTTTTAGACCCCCCAGACACAAAATCACACAAAAAAAAACTTCTTAAAAATTGTCATTTTTGATAAAAAGCCAATTATTGAAAAATTAAAAAAAAATAAGAGAGTTTTTGATTCTTACTTTGGATTTAGTATCTGGGGGGTCTAAAAGGTGTGCATGTGAAGTTTCAGCTCTGTAGCATGTCGAGAACCATGAAAAAAAAAAGATAAATTTTCAGTAGAACAGGGATGTGGTTCGGGAGCCTCCTTTAACTTTAACACCTATATGATCTTTTTTTCTGGTTCTGGACATGCTACAGAGCTGAAACTTCACAGGTACACCTTTTAGACCCCCCAGACACAAAAGCACACAAAAAGTTCTTAAAAAATGTCATTTTTGATAAAAAAAGCCAATTATTGAAAAAAAAAAAAAAAAAAAGAGATTTATTGATTTTTACTTTGGATTTCAGATCTGGGGGGTCTAAAGAGTGTACATGTGAAGTTTCAGCTCTGTAGCATGTCCAGAACCATAAAAAAAAGATTGTTTGTATTAGAAAACTTTAAGCACAGGAATATGGCTTCGCTGCTGTAACACCTTGCCGGTTTAATAGCAGGCATTTTTTTGGGTTCTTTGCAGTCAGGGAAAACATCTGAACTTGTGTATAGTGGTACTGTGCACAAGTTCTGATGTTTTGCCTGCCTCCAAAACCCCCCAAAAAATGCCAGCAAAAACACACCTGGGCATTTTTTTTTTTGACGCTAGCGTTTTTTTTGGCATTTTTTGGGGTTCTTTTGAGGCAGGCAAAACATCTGAACTTGTGCACAGTACCACTATACACAAGTTCAGATGTTTTTCCTGACTGCAAAGAACCCAAAAAAATGCCTTCTATTAAACCGGCAAGGTGTTACAGCAGAGAAGCCATATTCCTGTGCTTAAAGTTTTCTAATACAAACAATCTTTTTTTATGGTTCTGGACATGCTACAGAGCTGAAACTTCACATGTACACTTTTTAGACCCCCCAGATCTGAAATCCAAAGTAAAAATCAAAAAAATCTCTTTTTTTTTTTAATTTTTCAATAATTGGCTTTTTTATCAAAAATGACAATTTTTAAGAACTTTTTTGTGTGATTTTGTGTCTGGGGGGTCTAAAAGGTGTACCTGTGAAGTTTCAGCTCTGTAGCATGTCCAGAACCCCAAAAAAAAGATCATATAAGTGTAAAAGAGGGGTCCCACCATCCCTGCTCTACTGAAAAATTATCTTTTTTTCTGGTTCTGGACATGCTACAGAGCTGAAACTTCACATGTACACTTTTTAGACCCCCCAGACACTAAATCCAAAAAAAGTCATGCCTGCCTCCAGAAATGCCCGATAAATGCAAGAAAAAACGCCGTAGAGAAGCCGTATTCCTGTTCTAATAAAAACTATAAGAAAATGCTAATTTTTGGGGGGTTCTGGACATGCTACAGAGCTGAAACTTCACATGTACACTTTTTAGACCCCCCAGATACTAAATCCAATCTCTTTTTTTTTTTTTTTTTAATTTTTCAATAATTGGCTTTTTTTTACCAAAAATGACAATTTTTAAGAACTTTTTTGTGTGATTTTGTGTCTGGGGTGTCTAAAAGGTGTACCTGTGAAGTTTCAGCTCTGTAGTATGTCCAGAACCAGAAAAAAAAAAGGATTGTTTGTATTAGAAAACTTTGAGCACAGGAATATGGCTTCACTGCTGTAACACCTTGCCGGTTTCAAAGCAGGCATTTTTTTGGGTTCTTTGCAGTCAGGAAAAACATCTGAACTTGTGTATAGTGGTACTGTGCACAAGTTCAGATGTTTTGCCTGCCTCCAAAACCCCCCCAAAAAATGCCAGCAAAAACACACCTGGGCATTTTTTTTTTGACGCTAGCGTTTTTTTTGGCATTTTTTGGGGTTCTTTTGAGGCAGGCAAAACATCTGAACATGTGTATAGGGGGTATATATACACATATATGTCTGAATATATACCCCTAGACATATATAGGTGTGATAGTAGCAGAAATATATTACTGTAAATGATTTCATTAGCGCAAGCATTTATTTCTGCTACTACATAGTTACATAGTTACATAGTTACATAGTTAGTGAGGTTGAAAAAAGACATCAGTCCATCCAGTTCAACCTATGATGTGTGTGTGTGTTTGCTTTAACCGTACATTGTATACCCCTGTATGTTGTGGTCTTTAAGTTGTCCATCTAAGGGGGGCGTGGCTTGCGCGCGAGCTGAATGGCTGCATGAGCTGAGAGCTCCCTGTAACCGGCCGGAGAATCCACCAGCATCGGGGCAGCAAGAAGCCATCAAGTCTCCAAAACTGATCCTCGGACACCCCTGACTCATTGGGAACATGTCTTCTCGCAAAAGAAAGGACGAGAGGGGACCTACAAAACTTACGGCCTTCTTCTCTAAACCGCCAACGAGGCCCGGGAAGACCCAAGATGGCGCCGCCGCGCCTGAGGAGAGGGGAGATGCCGCGGCCTACACAGATCTGCCGGACGCGCTGCCGCTGTTCCCGGATGACCGAGCACTTGACCAGTCCTCATCACCCTCTCCGGCAACCCCGGTCACGGGCAGCCCCGCCAAGACCCGCATGAGGATGGAGCCGGAGGACGTGTCCGATCCCGCTGTGAGTACACCACTCCCGGCTATGTGTGCCATGTCAGCGCTGCAGTCCTCTATTGCTGCATTCCCCACCACAGGGCAACCTGTGCTAGATACCACTATGAAAAATATGCTGATGACCTTTCAATCATCACTGATGGCGAACTTGTCTACTATTATGCAGAAGTTTTCATGTGAGATGTTGCTGATGGGCAGGAGAGTGACACATATAGAAGACAAGATGGAGGAATGCACAGACACAGTGAATGATCTCATTGATGCTTATAATGAACAGCGAGAGGACACTGACTGGATTAAGCATAAATTGGCGGATCTTGAAGACCGATCTCGCCGTAACAATATCAAAATTAGAGGTATCCCTGAGTCTGTGCAACCTGCTGACCTGCAACAATATGCAACTACTATGTTTTCTTCTATGGTTCCAGAACTTACACCTATAGAGCTGACAATAGACCGGATCCATAGACTCCCCAGACCCCGTCATCTTGAGGACTCTGTCCCCAGGGATGTACTTTTACGCATACATTTTTACCCTGCTAAGGAAAGAATCCTACAAATGTCCAGGAAACTGGGCACGCTGCCAGCTCCGTATGAGGCTATTCAGCTATATGCAGATCTGTCTCAGCACACTCTCCAGCAGCGACGGCAATTGAAGACCCTGACCAAGGCTCTCTTCAACCATAAAATCATCTATAAATGGCGCCACCCTGCCACGCTAATGGTCACGCACAATGGCATTCCCCACACCATCTCCACCATCGAGGGTGGAATGAAGCTACTGCATTCTTGGGGTATCATTCCGGAACTCCCCAAGGGCTCACATGAAGGCACAAGACCCCCCCTTCCAACTAGATCCAGATCTACACAGGGGTCCCCGAGTTTCAGGTTTTGAATGTGTATTCAGAGCTACCCCTTACCAGCTTCACATAGTCCGGCCGGGCTACAAATGTGTGATCACCTACTTTTCCTCACGTTCTGTCCTTCCACTTTTGTGGAAAACCCCCGATTTGTTTCAGCAAGCCTGTCATAGGGTTATACTTGCTGGATATTGGCACTTGTTGCTCACCTGACCGTAAAGCATAGTTTCTACTTTTAGTGCCGGTGCACAATTGTACGAGTTTTTGTGTTATAACTTTTTTATTTCTTCTCACCAGAAGTGACCTTTACTAATTTGCAAGTTTTGACCCATCGCAGTACTTCAGCAACTGATTCCGAGTGACTAGTGTGTTGTTCTAGGAGTGACCACCGTTGCCCTCCCTGCAGAGCACTCACCGTCTCCTGTGTCCTGTGCATCTACCTACAGCATCACGAATATTTTCCGTCCAGCCCTGTCTATCCTGGTAAAGTAACTGTACATTTATACTGATCAGTGTATCTGCTTCTACCATCGGTAAGCGATGTCCTTTACCATTGTGTCCATCAATGCTAGGGGCTTGAACCACCCTGCCAAACGGGCCTCTTTATGGTCCACAGCATGCTCACTTAAGGGAGATATCATTTGTGTACAAGAAACGCACTTTGCTAGTTCTGCCACCCCAAAATGTAGCCATAAGCACTTCCCTAACATCTATATAGCATCGGGGAAAAAGAAGCGCAAGGGAGTTCTTCTGGCCATCAAGCATTCTCTGGTGTTCCAGCACCATGAATCTATCCTGGACCCCAAAGGGCGTTATATCATACTCAGATGCTCTATTGACAATAGACGATATACTATTGTGAACCTGTACGCACCCAACAACCATCAAATGCCTTTCATTCGCTCTGTGATAAGTAAAGCTAAGGCACTTCAATTTGGCAACCTCCTTGTTTGTGGAGACTTCAACCTAGTTCCGGACAATGATTTGGATTCCTCCGCAGTGTCTAAACGGCATAATTCTTCTTTGTCAAAGTTTCTGTGGACCAATGATCTCTATGACGTGTGGAGGTGCTGTCATGCGTCGGAGAGGGACTACTCTTTCCTCTCCCCGCGTCATGGCACCTACTCGCGCATAGACCTATGTGTCTCTGATAAGCATTTATTAGAACGTGTTTCGGCTGCTGAGCTCCACACGGCCACCTGGTCGGACCACTCCCCGCTGAGCATTACAATTTCGCATGGACCACCAGCATACTCCACTTTTGTATGGAGGTTGCACAATCATTTAATTTCTAAACCGTCCTACGTTGAGGAAATCCAACTGCATCTCGACAACTATATCTCTGACAATTTACACCATGATTCTGATCCGTTGGTCGTATGGAATGCTCACAAAGCAGTCTTGAGAGGGGTATTCATGCAGTTAGGTGCCAGGGACAGGAAGAGGAGGTCACAGCAAATAGACGAGATTACCCGTAAACTTTCCTCCCTGGACTCGCGACACAAACAATCACCTTCTCCTGCCTTGCAATCGCAAATTTTTGCCCTGCGACAGGAACTAAGAGCCTTCCTGTTGGAAAAATTTAGCACTTCTCTTAAAAAATGGAAAGCTACCGCTTACTCCACTAACAACAAAGCCACCAAAGCAATGGCCCTACGTATTAAAGGGCAAAGAATTAAATCCAAGATCCCCTATATGCTTTATCCTGATTCAAAAACAAAATTGCTTAAGCCAAATCTCATAGCTAATGCTTTCAGTTCCTATTACGCATCCCTATATAATCTCAAGGATGATCCGATGACACACCAACCCTCCCCACAGGACATTGCTTCCTTCCTTGACCACATTAAATTACCATCTATTTCCTCTACTGATCTGGAGTCCCTTAATCGCCCTTTTTCAGATCGGGAAATTGCCGTAGCCATATCGGAGCTGCCCAACCTGAAATCTCCTGGCCCCGACGGTTATTCGGCCGAGTATTATAAAACATTTCAGTCTTCATTGATTCCGTTGTTACGAGGGGTATTTAATGATGCTGCTTCCTCCTCTTCTTTCCCTGGTGAAATGTTAAAGGCTATGGTTGTAACTTTACCCAAACCTGGCAAGGAGCCCAATCAACCCCAGAATTTCAGGCCTATTTCCCTTTTAAATATGGATGTAAAAATATATGCAAAACTGATAGCTACTAGGTTGGTGGACCTACTTCCCTCCATAATCCATAAGGACCAATCGGGCTTCACCAAAGGCCGCCAGGCGTCAGACGCCACGAGACGCGTTATCAATGTTATCCACCAGGCGGGCCTCTCTGGAACGCCTTCTCTGCTCCTATCCTTGGATGCGGAGAAGGCGTTCGACAGGGTCCACTGGGGATTCCTTTCGGGTGTCCTCCATAAATTCGGCATACACGGGTTCATACATAATGCCATCATGGCATTATACTCTACCCCTTCAGCGATAGTTCGCACCACAGAAGCCATATCCATCCCCTTTAGCATTACTAACGGTACCAGACAGGGATGTCCTCTCTCCCCACTGATCTTTAATATGATTATGGAAACCCTTGCTGAACACATTAGATCCAACCCCAAAATTTCAGGGATCCGTATATCGGACCAACACCACAAAATCAGTCTGTTCGCAGACGACGTTATACTTATGGTAACTGATCCCTCCACCTCCCTGCCGGAAATTCAGAGAACTCTTCAATGGTTTGGAGAGGTCTCGTTCTATAAAGTTAACGAATCGAAATCTCATATCATGGGCATAGGGATAGATGCTGTAACGAGCAATCTCCTCCAAAAGCAATTTCCTTATGTGTGGGAAGACAAATGCATCTCTTATCTTGGCGTTCAGTTGACAGCTTCCACTAAATCACTATTTAAGCACAATTTCGTCCCCGCCCGCTCCTCTCTACAAGATAACCTCAAGCAGTTGGCGTCCTCTGAGTTCTCCTGGCTGGGGAGGTTGGCAGCCTTCAAAATGATGTACCTTCCCCAACTACTCTACTTATTTCGTACGCTTCCGATCCCCATACCAAAATACTATTTTAAGTCCCTCCAATCGACGATTACTAAATTCATCTGGCAAGGTAAAAAGCCTAGATGTGCGCATGCCAAGCTCATTAAACATAGATCAGTGGGGGGAGCAGGTTATGTGGATGTGCAAGATTACTACACCGCGTCAGTTCTCACCCAATTACAGGACTGGTTTAGACCGGTTCCCACGACTTTGTGGGGTTCGATCGAAGCCTCCTATTGTATTAAAAAGGACTTAATGGCCTGGCTTATGGCAACTACCTTAGGAGCTAGGATACCCTCTCATTTCCCACCATTTATGAAAGCGGCGGCCACGGCCTGGAGGATTTTGTTAGCACAACAGTCCTTAGCCTCAGCACAAACCCCTCTTAGGATCCCCATTACGGCACTGCATTCCCTTATGGATTGTGCATACTTCATGGAGTGGCGGAGGAAAGGTGTTGAATGTATAGATGACTTGTATCAGGGTACCAAGTTGCTGTCATTCCCTGCCCTCCAATTCCAATTCCATCTTCCCCCCACATTTTTCTTCACGTACATGAGATTAGTTCATTTTCTGCACTCCACTGCACCATGGCCGCAGTTCGTTTCCACCCCGGCCTGGAAATATCTCTCTGCTTCTGGGCCCGCTAGACAAAAGGGAATCACCCTCTTCTATAACCTCCTCCAACATAAAATGCTATTCACCAAGACCACCCCTCACATACAATGGGAAAGGGATTTGGGGAAAACTTACTCGGATCGTCAATGGACCTGGGCAC
The DNA here is from genome assembly GCF_965119305.1 of Pelophylax lessonae. Lineage (NCBI taxonomy): Eukaryota > Metazoa > Chordata > Amphibia > Anura > Ranidae > Pelophylax > Pelophylax lessonae. The sequence continues at coordinate 619,225,465 of NC_138768.1, read as the reverse complement.
TCCAATCAGTCCATAAAGTTACTAGCTGCTCCAGTTTATGGGAGTTATCGTTAAAAATTTCTCTTAAATGGTACCTGACCCCCTCGAGACTACACAGATTTGATAGTAAGTATGATAATACCTGCTGGAGGATGTGTGGGGAGGAGGGTACTCTTTTCCACACTCTGTGGCAATGTCCGAAACTACTACCTTATTGGAATGGAGTGTTTGCAATCATATCTGAGGTAGCACAGAGGCCTATATCACGAAATCCGAGTTTGGCGCTTCTATCACTCGGGATAGAAGAAGTCCCCAAGAACCTGAGACACTCAATATTACATATTTTGTTAGCGGCGAGACTAGTTATTACCCGGGCTTGGAAACGAGAGCTTCCCCCAACTGCTGAGGATGTTGTTGGCCTTGTCAACACGCACTACGTGTTTGAGCGTACTCTCTCCCTTAAACACAACACTGCACGGGATAGAACCTTGCAGTGGCAACCTTGGATACATTGGTCTAGGCACAAAGCAGTCATTTTACCTCCTAGCTAGCTGACTTTTCTCTCTTGAAATGTTTATTGTGTAGTTACATATGAAGGAATGAGGTGGCTCCGCCGTGTAGTCTCCGTTCTCGGGCACAGTTTTGATCCCCGTGGGGGTGTCCGGGAGCGGAGGGTATGGGGGGGGCCCGACTGTTTCATTTCCCTATACGGGATCACGGGAGACGGGAGACACTAGCCTATGTGTGTCAACCGGTGGTCACAAACATACTATGGTTGGTGTTGTATGTTACGTCACTTTGTTTAGATGTCTTTTGAGTTAAATCCAGTATGGAAATTTGTTGCTTGCATCGTTTAGTAATTCTATTTGCTTCTGGGCGACAGATGAAGCGTATGTTAACTCCGAGCTGTTTATACTGTAAATGAGGCCATATTGTGGTCTTTTGAAATGTTGTATTACTGCTGAAATACCTTTGCTTTTCTTTGTATGTTCTTGACAAATTCTCAATAAAAACTTTTAAATTAAAAAGTTGTCCATCTAATAGTTTTTTGAAACTATCAATGCTCCCTGCTGATACGACTGCTTGTGGAAGAGAATTCCACATCCTTACCGTTCTTACAGTGAAGAACCCCTTACGCACTTTAAGGTTAAACCGCCTTTCCTCAAGTTTTAGTGAGTGGCCACGTGTCTTATTGTATCTCCTTTCTCTGAATAGTTTGTTCCTTATGCTCGGGTCACCAGTACAGTATTTGTACATTGATATCATATCCCCCCTCAATCGTCTTTTCTCTAGAGAGAAAAGGTTCAGTGCTTGTAGTCTTTCCTCATAGCTGATGTCCTCCATTCCCCTAATTATTTTTGTTGCCCTTCTCTGGACTTTCTCCAATTCCAGCACATCCTTCCTGAGGACCGGTGCCCAGAACTGGACAGCATACTCCAGATGTGGCCGGACCAGAGTCTTGTAGAGTGGGAGAATAATCTCTTTATTTCTGGAGTGAATCCCCTTTTTTATACATCCCAGTATTCTGTTGGCTTTGCTTGCGGCGGCTTGGAAATGCATGCCACTGCCAAGCTTGTTGTCTACCAGTACCCCCAAGTCCTTTTCCATCCTAGACTCACCCAGAGGTTCCCCCCCTAGTGAGTAGCTTGCTTTCTGGTTTCTGGCCCCAAGTGCATTACTTTACATTTATCAACATTAAACCTCATCTGCCATGTAGTTGCCCACCCCGTTATTTTGTTCAGGTCTGCTTGCAAGGTTTCCACATCCTGCATAGAAGATATTGGCATGCCTAGTTTAGTATCATCTGCAAATACTGAGATTGTACTAGATATCCCCTCCTCTAGATCATTTATGAACAAATTAAACAGGATTGGTCCCAGGACAGAACCCTGGGGGACCCCACTTTCCACACCCGCCCAATCCGAGTACTCCCCATTAATCACCACCCTCTGTACTCTCCCCTGGAGCCAGTTCTCTATCCAGGTACTCACCCTATGGTCCATACCTACCTTCCTTAGTTTGTACAGTAATCGTTTGTGGGGAACGGTGTCAAAGGCCTTTGCAAAGTCCAGATACACCACATCCACAGGCTTACCTTTATCTAGGTGGCTGCTCACTTCATCGTAGAAGGTTAATAGATTGGTTTGGCAGGAACGATTTTTCATAAATCCATGCTGATTACTACTTATAATACCGTTTTCATTACTAAAGTCTTGTATGTGGTCCCTTAACATCCCCTCCAAAATTTTGCAGACTACAGATGTTAGGCTGACCGGCCTATAGTTACCCGGGATATATCTCGGCCCCTTCTTAAATATTGGTACCACGTTGGCTTTTTTCCAATCAGCTGGCACCATACCCATCTGTAAACTATCCTTAAAGATCAAGAATAATGGTCTGGCAATCACCTGGCTGAGCTCATTAAGAACCCTCGGGTGCAAGCCATCCGGTCCCGGGGATTTATTTATGTTAAGTTTCTCTAGTTTAGCTCTAAGTCTATCCTCTGTTAGCCATGGCGGCACTTCCTGAGGTGTATTATTTAGTTCGGCCTTACAAGCTGGGTTTGTGTAGCTACTATCACACCTATATATGTCTAGGGGTATATATTCAGACATATATGTCTATATATACCCCCTATATACATGTTCAGATGTCATGTCTGACATCAAACATATCCTCAAAAAAACACTGGCAGTGGCAGCCCCTGCAGCATAAAAAATGCTTGGCTGGTGAGAAGCCAAAGATCATTTCTCTATAGCGGTCACCCTGCTATGGAGGGGTTTTGTCACCCTGCCATAGCAGTCACTGCCAGTTAACCCTACACTACACTACGGTCCCCTGACACTTAACACTTTCCCTACAGAAACTAAATTTTTGAAGCTAACTTAAGTGTAAAGGAGCACTCTAACTACACTAGATATCCCTTTCCTCACACTAATAAATGCTAAATGACACTTTTAAAGTAAAATTAACAGAACTGCTTCCACTCTCTTCTATGTCCAGTATAACAATGCTGGGAATATGGCCGGGGCGATCTTATATACTGGGGGGCGTATTCACTAATGATTGGTCTAGGGACCCCCTAGTCACTCCAATCACATTCCTAGCATTCTCCTGCCCCCTCAATTGGCTTTTGCTAATGGTTCTGGTCCAATCACGGGCTTTTAAAGCCCATTTCCTGAAGCATTGCATTTTGGGCGGTTCTGGTTGCCGAATTCCGAACTTTTTGGGCAAAAAGTTCTAAATTCGGCCGAACCTCGAACACCCAATGTTCGGGCCGAACCAATGGTGGACCCGAACCGTTCGATCATCCCTACTGCAGAACAAGGCATGGAAAGTCAGTAATGGGAAATATCAGCTGCAGGGAGACCACAGGCAATATTAGTGTTAAGGGATGAGTCAAACTGTCTTGGGTTCTGTTCAAGAAGGGCTCAGAAAACTTCAAAGTTTGGATGCTGAACCAAAACCCCACTGAAATCAATCAATCAATAAAATCCAAATGTTTAAAATTAGAAATGTTTATTTCCTAAGCTAATAGGCAAGGTTTTGTCAAAATACATCATGAGAGAGTGCATTGCCCTGGGAAGCATATGCCAATGAAAAAAAATGTTTTTAAAAATTTCATTTGGATAGAAGCAGTTATTTCTTTTTTTACTTTCAAAAATTTTTATTTTGTTGTAATAATAACAAGAACAAAGGAAATACAGCAAACACAGTATGCGTGAACTGGGTTACAGGGTAAATGCACAATAAAGAAGAATAACAAAAGTGTGCAGACTGCTTGGATTGTGCCAACAGAACAATATCTAAATAGCGCTTTTCCAAGAATTTATGATACCGGATATGAACAGGAAAACTGATTCCCCAAAAAAGGAAAACAGATAGGTGAAGGAAACATCCAGTATACATGTAGTCCGGTCTAGGCTATGAGTCAAAAAACCCCAAGAAGACTGCAACAGCCTTTTCATGACTCTCCCTTCCCCAACAAGTTTAAAAGAGGGGGAAAGGTGTCGTGTGCCCTAGCTTAGGGAAACAAATTGTGAGTAATAAACAACCCCGTTCACAGTAATAAGAAGAAATAGGGAGAGAAAGAAAGAGGTAAAGAGCAGGGAAGGAGAAGAAGAAAAGGGGGGAGAAAAAGAGTGCAGCCGTGAACCGGAGAGGCACGCCCAGAGAGTGTAATTTAAGCCAGGCCCGGAACTAGTGAAATTCCTGAATAGGCAGCCCAAGGTCCCCAAACCATTTCAAATTTAGTTACCGTATCTGTTAGGGTGGCTACCATCTTCTCTTGTGACATGATCCACGTAATTTTATTTCTAATTTTCCTGATGGACACCGTGCGTTGTTTCCATGCTGCCGCTATAGTCATTTTGGTCCCCAGAAAAATAAAGAATATCAGTTGTTGTGTATATTTGGGCGTTTTAGGTACTTTAGCGTTTAACAGAGCAATGGCCGCCTGTCTGGGAATTCTATATCCAATGACTTTAGAGATCATGTGGAATACTCTATTCCATGTGCCCCTCAATTGCGGACAATCCCACCACACGTGGAGCATAGTACCAGGAGTTTGGCATCCCCGGAAGCAGAGTGGAGAGGAGGAGGGAAACATTTTATGGATTCTCGTTGGAACCAAGTACCAGCGAGTCAGAACTTTTATGTTCGCCTCAATCAAGGATATATTTCTGATGCCCTTAAAAGAGCGAAAAAACATGTGTCCCCACTCCTCTACCTCCCATGACTCCGTTAGATCCTTTTCCCATGCTTCCATGTAGGGCAGTCTAGTTCCATCAGACATAAGAGATAAATATATTAATGATATGCCACCCCTCTGTGCCTCCGAGTTTCCGCACCACGTCTCATACTCCGTAAATGCCATAGGGGGCACCATCCCCACAGAAACCGACTGTAGAAAATGAAAAATTTGGCGAAACCTGAAGGTTTCCGACTTGGGCATCTCTAGTTTGTCAATGCAATGTTTCAGTGAGTACGGGCCCCCAGGCGTGAAAAATTGCCCTATACGGTATAAGCCCTTATCTAGCCACCAACGAAATGCCTTGATATCCATACCCGGTGGGAATTTCGGATTATTGAATATATGGGAGAGCGGTTGAATGGGGGAGATCAGGACCGGCCGAGTTTTCAAGGTATCCCAAAGTGCAAGAGACGCCGAGAGTGTAGGGGCTAGGATAGGTGGTCTTACTTTGGAGGGGATCCACAGAAGGAAATCCAAAGTATACGTTGGTACCGCCTGTCTCTCCATTCGAACCCAGTCCGGTTTTTCAAACCGTGAGTACACAATTGAAAGTTGCGCTAGCCTCGCAGCCTGATAATAAGCCCAGAAATTCGGGACACCCAGTCCCCCTTGTTTCCGCGGCTGAAATAGTATCTTGCGGTGCAGCCTGTGGCCCGATTTTCCCCAGATAAATTTTATTACTGTATTTTGGAATTTTTTCAGTTGATCCCTGAGTACCGGGATAGGTAATGCTCTAAAAAGATATAATAGTCTCGGAAGCACGTTCATCTTGATCGAGTTGATTCTGCCCAGCCAAGAAAGATTATGGGAAGACCAGTCCGCCAGTTCCCTCCCCAAGGATTGATAGATTGCTGTATAGTTCAGTTTATGGAGAAGTTCTATTCTGGACGATAAGTTTATACCTAAATATTTAATATGAGACTCACTCCACTGGAACTTGAAAGAGGATTGGAGAGAGAGGACTTCCCGGGAGTTGACCGAGACATTAAGAATGGAGGATTTGTCATAATTTACCTGTAGTCCCGAAACTTTCGCAAATTTGTCCAGTACTGAACAAATGTTTGGTAGGGTGGTTGTAGGGGATGAGACAAATAAGAGAAGATCGTCCGCAAATAGAGCACATTTGTGTTCAGAGGGCCCGCAAAAGACTCCTTTGATGTTGGGATCCGCACGGATGGCCAACGCCAAGGTTTCTATGGCGATTGCAAAAATCAAGGGTGATAGGGGGCATCCTTGCCTTGTGCCTTTTGAGATTGGGAAAGGGTCTGAGTAGAACCCCTGATACCTAACCTTAGCTGTGGGCGTGGAATACAGTGAGCGCATGATACCCATAAATTTACCACCAAATCCCCATCTGGTTAGGAGCGTGAAAAGGTATGACCATTCTACAGAATCAAACGCTTTCTGCAAGTCAACCGAAAGCAACAGTCCCTCCTGGCGTCTCGAACCATCCCACCCTGATTGGAGTACCGTGATAATATCCACTGCCCTTCTAATTTGGTCAGGACCCTGCCTACCTGGCATAAAGCCCACCTGGTCTTTATGAATATATGAAGTTATAAAAGAGGATAATCTATTAGCTAGGATTTTAGTTAGTATTTTCAAATCGTTATTTATCAGGGATATGGGTCTATAATTGCTAACCTCCCCAGGATCTTTGTCGGGCTTGGGGATAACGGAGATGAAGGCCGAGTTACTGTCTCTATCTAGCGGGTTGCCCGAGCGTATTTCGTTGAAATATCTGACTAAGTGGGGGGTTAACGATGATTGGAAAGTTTTATAATATAGGTTAGGAAAGCCATCCGGGCCAGGTGCTGAATTCAATTTTAGCGATTTAATAACCTCTGTGACCTCAGACTCTGTAAAGGGCACATCAAGCTCAGCTCTATGGTCAGAGGATAGCGTAGGAATATCGAGATCCGAGAGAAAAAGGTCCAGTTCCAAATCAGCCCCTACCCTATCTGAAGAGTACAGGTTTTTGAAATAGTCTGCAAAGGCCGGCAGGATGCGTTTGGGGTTTTGAGACTTTTGACCCCCTGGAAGAGAGAACTTGGGGATATGGGTCGCACGAACTTGAGGTTTCAGTTTAGATGCCAACATGGACCCAATTTTATCTCTGTGGTGATAAAACTTGGCTCCCTGCCATCTCAGATACTTTTCCGCCGAGCTGGTAAAGGCAAGGTTAAGTGCAGCCCTGGCCTCATCCAACGTACGTATGGGAACAGATGAGGGTTTTGCCTTATGTTTAATGAGCAGGGCAGAATAGTCCTGTTCCAATTTATCAATATGTGCCCGTCTTTCCCGTTTAAGGTTTGAAGACATGCGGATTAGGGTGCCCCTAATGGTGGATTTATGAGCCGCCCACAACATCTCCGAGGACGTGTCCCCGGTATCGTTGAGAAGAAAATATTCGGAGATAGCCTTTTCGATTTCGGATACTCTGCAGGGCTCGCTAAGCATAGATTCGTTAAGTCTCCAGTGGAAAGCGGCATTAGCGAGATGGGGTCGGGAGATTGTTGTCACAACCATGGAGTGATCCGACCATACCGCGTCTACAATAGACGCGGATTGGACATACGGCAGCAAGGTAGTAGACATGAGAATGTGGTCGATGCGTGCGTAAGTCTGGTGTGGGTGGGAGAAGTGGGTATAATCTCTGGTTGTGGGATTGAATTCCCTCCAGCAATCTATCAATCCGGTTTGTTGAAGCAACTTGGCAATTTTCAGGCTGAACTTAGTGGGTCTTATTGACTGGGCTCCCGGGGGTCTGGACTTATCCAGGCTGAAATCGAAGGCTGTGTTGGAATCCCCTCCAAAAATTATATGGCCCTCCAAATGGGGGAGAAGTATTTTAAACATATTTTGGAAAAATTTTAATTGATTGTAGTTAGGGGCGTAGTATGATACGAAGGAGTATAATTGGCCATCAATCGTGCCCTTAATCAGCAAAAATCTACCTCCCTCATCCGCTAATTCCAAAGTACAAGTGAATCTACAAGACTTGGCGAATAGAATCGCAACTCCGCAAGTTTTGGTGTCCGCGCTAGCTAAATAAAAGGTGGGGAACTTGGCATGTAGGAATCTGGGTTTATACGATTTCGGGAAATGAGTTTCCTGAAGTAGCAAAACATCTATTTTCCTATGGTGCATCTCCTGAAATGCTTTCCTACGTTTCACGGGAGAATTGAGACCCTGAGCATTATGTGTAGCTAAGCGGAGACGTGGAGCGGAGACCTTAGAAGATGACATTTTGTCCGAAAGAGAGAAGCCCATGGAACGATAAACCACTTACCCCATTAGTAGTGTGTAAATCATAGATAATGCTGAGGCTTGATGAGATGGTACCTGGCGTGGTGCGAGAGGCGGCAGAACCACTCCAGAGCACGGCTGCAAGAAAAGGAAGAAAGAGAAAGATTAGAGAAAAAAGAAGGCGCAGATCAACGTCCAAAAAGGACATTCGGCATCGGATTGCGATCTGCATCAATCCGAACCGGTAGGTAGTCAATGTCCCGTCCCCCTGATGTGGGAAACGGGGTCTGTCACACCGGGAAGACCAGAATATAGAGTTCCCTGGTGACAGGTGGAGGCGTCATCCGACCACTCCGACAGGGTCCCGCCCATCTGAAACATAACAAAAAAAACATCAAAGTGCGCATAAAAAGGTGAACCAAGTTAACTAAACATAGAGAAAAAACCCCCAGACATAGAGATCGCCATAACTGTAAACCAATATGAGATGCGGTTGATCTAGGCATGCCTCATGGGGGCATGGTGAGATAAGCTACATACTAAGATGGAACATACGTTGTGGGAAGAGCTCCAGACCCCACTTTGGGGAGAGGAAGAAAAAAAAAAAAAAAGGGAAAAAGGGATCTATTAAAGTCACAGCAAGTCAGGTATAATCAGACGTCAAATGGACCACAAAAAGAGATGTCCACAGAGAACCACGTTCTCAAGTTTGAGAATTGTGAAAAAAAATAAAAAATGACCAGAGAGTTCACGGAGGATTACTGTCCTTGGATGGCTTGAATTTGGTTTTGTTCCACACGGGCGTCAGAGGACTCGTTGGGATCGGGCGTTTAGAGGATCCTGGGTTGGTAGATGGGTGATGTTGTTCTGGGGATTGTGAGAGAATATTGAGGTGAAGGAGCAGTCTCTCGCCGTCTTGAAGACTGGAGAAGGAGTATGTTTTATTCTTTAGGGAAAACTTCAATGCAAAAGGGAATGCCCACCAATATTTAATTTCTTTTTGTGCCAAGACGGTAAGCAGTGGTTTCAATGCCCTTCGTCGTTGAATGGTAGACGGAGCAATATCAGCGAAAATTTGCACCGGGTGTCCGAGACATGTGAGCTGAGGGGCATTGCGTGCCCTTTTAATGATTTCCTCCTTAACTGTGTAAAAGTGAGGTTTAACTACCACGTCTTTCGGGTTACCGTCCTTTCTAGGAGGGCCTAAAGCCCTGTGGGCTCTATCCAATTCAAGTTTGTGATCCGGTATCTCCGGGATGAGATCCTTAATCAGACTGTGGATGGCAGCAGGGATATCTGTGACTGTGTCTGGAAGCCCTCTCAGTCTGAAGTTTTCCCTGCGCGAACGATTTTCCAAATCTTCTGCTTTAAGCAAGGCAGAATCCACTTGCTCCTGCAGGGTGTGTATTAGGGTGGAATGTTGATTCGTTTTTGCGATCGTCATGTCCAATTTATTTTCGATCGCTTCCATACACGATCCCAGGTTCTCAAGATCCATTTTGAGATCAGAAGTGATCTTAGATGCGACTTGTGTGAGACCATCGTTCAGGAGGACCGACATCCTAGAGATGATATCATCTGAATGTGAGGTGTCAGGCCTGGCGGAGCACAGTAGGCCAGAACTGTGCTGAATGATGGCGGGAGAATCACAGACTGGGGACAGTGAGTAATCCGCCGCCATCCGTCCCAACAGGGATTCCGTGGATGCCGGGGACGGAGTAAGAAGCAAGTGAGTACTCACTGCGCCCTTTGGGGTGAGGTACTGTGCACCGCTGATGTCGTGATGTGCCTGTGAGGATTCCCCTTCCTCCATCTCCGCTGTGTGAGGCGCCGGATCCGCCATCTTGGCTCGAGCGGACTCCGACTGTGCAGCTTGGTATGCCGGTCTGAGGTCTCTCCGGACTCTGCTATGTGGCATGTACCGGTTCCGGGGATCGTGGGGAATCGGGCTGGCATCTCCGGGTGCGGATAGATGTCCGTTCACCGGCTCGGGGCGGGAGACAGTGTCGGGGTGGCACGGAGCTCCGGGCTTAAGCGGCCATCTTGGAGAGCTCCGCGCATGCGCTTGTAATTTCTTTTTTTTAAGTGAAACATTAAAAAAGGCCAACTTCCTTTAAATAACATGCTGGGGTGCCCATTTTTGTGATTTACAGAAAGTGCTTCAGCAACACTGGTCTCCCCCCGGGCAAAGCACTTTGTTCCCATGTTGATGAAGGGCCTCTACCCACAACCTTGGCCCATTGGTTGGGGTTGGACTGGGGGAAAGGGGGGGGCGGGTTATCAGAATCTGGAAGTTCCTTTAACAATAAGAAAAATAATGTAACTGCACACTACCAATCCTGATGCTAATCTTTGCTGAATGACACTGGCCATGTGTGGGCAGTGATATCACCACTATCCCCACCTATCCCCACCTTTGCTTACATGGACGAGGGTTCCGATGCCGGTGATGTCAGCAGAATTCTTAACAACCACTGAGAGTAGAAAGCTGTCATATATAGAAACAATAGAAATACTGTTTCTGTATATGATGTACGGCTCCCACTAAATAAGAGGTTAAAAGGGGAAAGGTTTGGGCATTCATCCAAATGTATCAACAACCAAAGATCGGTTTGAACCTAGGTTTTGACCAAACTGTTGGTTCTTCCCTAGTGGTGGCTCCTTTGCCCTCTACCTGCCTTTTTTTGGCACAGCTTTTTAGAGTTCAGTTCCTCTTTAATTGCTTGATTTAAGTTTGCTGCACCAATACAATATTCTTATTAAGTAATTGTTTTGAGTTTCTTTTTTGCACAATGAGGGAAGGGTTGTTGCTCTTCCTTACTTACTTTCCCTTGTTTACACTATTAGGGAGTCTGTCAGCGTACTCCGTTTATCTCAGCGGGGGATCGATCCGCCGATCCCCTGCTGAGCAGGTGGATGGCAGCTCTGTCCCTGCGCTGTGTGCAGGGACCACCTGTCCGTTCTCATCCGATCCCATCTGATCTAAACCGCTGGACAGATGGAAAATAGGGTTTCCATCTGTCCAGATTTGACGGGCCAGATCGGATCGAATGTCAAAGGACATGTCTCCGCTGACATCCGACGCCCCATAGAGATGCATGGGGCATCCGTTCAGATCCGCCTGAAAAACTGACAGGCGGATCTGAACGGTCCGCTAGTGTGAAAGGGGCCTAAGTGTATCAAAGATATATTGATCTCCAATGCTAAAATAAATATTTACACTTATTTTTAATTTGTTCAGATTTTCAGGTATTTTTCTATGGTGCTGATAAAGATGCAGATGGATATCTCACCTATGATGAAATAAAAAATGTCCTGGCAGAAGAGGTTCCAAAGGAAAACTTGCTACAACATCTTGATAGTGACCATGACAGATTGTATTCCTACACAGAACTCATAGGAACATTCTTTCTGAAAGGTAAGCTAGTGAGGAAATCCTCTTGTTTGCCCATGTGAAATAATCCCCGGGATTGTCAAGGTCTTAACTCATTCATGTAGGGATTTAAGAGGGCGTTCTGAGTCATTTCCTCAAGATAATCCCCCTCCAAACCTTTATAGCTCCACAGCCTTGTGTTGTTCTTGATAGTAAGAATGTTGCAGTGGATTCACTGGAGACCCTCCTAGAAGAAGTACAGTAGGCTGACAGGATAATCAAAATGTATTTATGTGTAAGGACCTTGCCCCAAGCTGGAGTACCCCTAATTAAATGTTATGTGTTTTGCAACTAAGTTGTAACCAGCCTGAGATTTTCTTAAATTTTTCTGGGCTCTGCAAGTTCTCCTAAGCTCAGTGCATTGACTGCTTCCACCTTCTACTGTTGAGGAGGTTTCAGTAGTCTCTATGTCAATCACTGGGTTATAAATATTTCTGTGACCCAACCAATCCCTGAGGTCTTTGCTTAGAAGTATGGATTGGAAATAAGATAAATGGTTGGGGCAAAAACATATTTTTGTTTTGAAAAAGTTCTTCACCTTTTGGGTTTCTTCTTGGAGAGAATGGCTGCATTGAGTGATCTCTACTTGGGTCTTACCTCAGCCTGGAGCATGTGCTGGAGGCAGAAAGAATTTAAATGTCTGCTGGAGTTTATTTCTGGAGGGAGCTGGGCTAAAGTCTATTTGCAAGGAGCATTTGTAAAGAATATTCTAGGTAAAGAGTGTTGCAGAGGAGCTATATAGAGGCTACTGCTGGACATTATAAGTTTAATGTATTGCCCACAGATGATTATACCTTTGACTGCTATCAGAAAATAAAGTAAAATTGATTATGGAGATTTCCACTACAATTCAAGAAACACACGAACCGCAAAATTATTCCAGATCAAGTGCTTAGGACTAGTGGTAAAAACAGAACTGGCTCTTGAAGTGTCCAGTGTTGCAGAACCATATACTTGACATAATCCCACTGCAAATCAACGTATGTAGTAAACTACAATAAAATTTATTTAATGGCATAAAAAGTAAAAAAATAATAAGATGTTTTCTAACAATTGAAAATGTCCATGAGCAATAATCCTAAATTATAAGAATATAGCAAGCCCCTTTGAGGAAAAAACAGGGCGCTAACACTTGCATCTGTAACAATGGCAGTGGTCGTGGTGTACAGTACCTTTGGCTCAAAAAACGCCCAAGGAGTGTGTAATTGAAGGCACGAGACCTTCACTGAGAGCAGTGTCTCTGGATGAGGTAATGGAGGAGCGTGTGGCAAGAGGCTCTACTCCTTGTACTAGGCTGAAGTTGTGCCAGCTGAAGCTGGACGAGCCGGGATGACATCATGCAGACTGTGCCACAAGCTGGAGAGAGCCGAGGGATATACAGTTGATGCCATAGCAATGTAGTGAAGACACCAGCATGTATCGGAGTGTTGCTTTGTCACTGCATTTTGCATGCATGCACTTTAACAAGTGTCAAGAAAGACTGTGACTGCTCTTATAGGGTCATATATCTGCCTGACTACTCTCACAGGACCAGCAATTATCAAGAGGCTGGCCTTAAAAGCCCCACTATGACTGCTAATTTCAGAATACATGTCCTATTTTTGTGCACTTTTTGGATATGCTGTACCCCTGAACCCTCTCTCCTAGAATTGAGTTTAGCAATAAAAGGTAAATAAACTTGTGACTAGCAGCTAACCTATTTTGTACCCCACCATACACAAAGATCTAGAACCTGAAAGGTGAAGAGGTTAGTCTGCCACACTACTTAGGGGATCATTCTGCATTATCCCAAAATAAAGAGTGCTATGTAAGACGAAAATTTATTCAGCTAAGTATAATTATTCGATTGCATGCTTTTATTTGCGACAAGTACATAAAAGATTTTTTTTTTAATAGTATAGTTAAACTTTACTCTGCATAAAATATGGTATTTTGTATACCACCGAAATGGTGCCTCCAGCTCACCAAACCCTTCCAGCAGACCGATAGATAATACCAGCCTTATACCCCAAGCATCTTACCTAGACAAGATGTTGAGGTAAAAACCAAAAGGAACACCTTTATTGAACAGAAATACAGGTTTTATTATACACTTCAAAGATAGGGGAAGACACTTCATGAACAATGCAAACTTCAAACAGTAATACAATTAACAGCCCCTAAAAGGCGGTGTCTTGGTTAGGTCTGTCCCACAAGTGTATTTGTAATGCCCATGTAAAGGAAGGGCAATGCAGTCTGGTTAGACAGAACATTCAGTGACAGCAACACGTTTACTATATATAAGGGTGTCCCAGGCCTCTCACCACATCGGTACTTCACAGATATCCTCCTAATGGCAATCAGTCTCATGAACACTGCCTCAATCATACAAAGGTGGCATTTGCAACAAAGGCCACTCCTTTCCTACTAGGAAAGCAAAGCACAAAGATAGAGCTCACAACAGGGAACACACCTCATAGATCAAGGGTGGAGTCCTTTACTGGATGCTCTGGCTCAAATGGCCTCCAGCCATTGAAAACACAGCTCCAAGAAAGATGTAGCCAGCAACTCCAGAATCCAATGAAAATCTTTATTAGCTTCATAAAGGTCAAGATTAAAACAGCTGACACGTTTCAGCATACAGCCTTGTTCACAGCATATTCACAAATGGAATGACAGAACATTAATACTACATACCGCATATGAGGAAAAGCAGTGTCAATAAAACAATTATTCCGTTAAAATAAACAAGATGGCAGATGACAGAAAAAAGCGGCACTGGATTCTATTCACATCGGATGTGGGCTTACAATACTATGAAAACATTCAGCACATCAAAAAGACACCACCCATAACAATAGGCTTGAGCAAGCTGGTATCTATATTGATGTTGTGCCCTACAACAAAAAGAAAGCATTTCATTAATAGAAACAATAAGGGTGAAGCAGCAGATATAAAACATCTAGCGCAATCAATACTTTATTTTATTGGTTTAATTTTATTTTAGAAATAAATCCAAATCCCACCTGGAATTCATACCTGCAGGGGTTCTAGTACCGAGAGTAAATATCCACCAGACCAATCTCTCAAGCAGTCTACGGTGGAGATCACCTCCCGGGGGAAGATTATTAACCCTTTCCACACCACTAAATGCAAAGGATTTCATATTTCCAGCATGCACATATTTAAAGTGTTTCGATACATTAGAAAGATTTCTTTCATTTGAATAAGCTGCACCATTATAGTGTTCACTCATCCTCCTGACCCCAAGAGGTCTGGAGGTGCATCCTACATATTGCAGTAAGCATGCTGTGCATTCCATAACATACACAACATTCTTTGTGCTACATTTTATGAAATCTTGAATATGTATTCTCTGCCATTGGATCTAGAGACAATGGTCTTGTTGTTACTACTGTGCTTATCGCAATAACAACAGGTTTGCAGGCCACAGTGGAATGAGCCATGAGTGAAAAACCATGGTTGTCTGATACCACCAGATTGAAAAAGGCTAGGAGACAAAATATTACCAAGTGTCCTGCAGCCCTTAGAAAGCACTGGAACAAGATCCTTGCCTGCAGAGAGTACAGGCAGATATTTGGATATAATGCCATTTGATTAACTTCCTGTGAAAAGGTGGTAACAAAAGTAACAGGATTCTTGTTAGATTCAGACAAATGCCTATTGCTTTTCTTGGTGAGGAGTGTGAGTCTATCTCTATTCTTGGCTATTGTGACACCCCTGTTAATGTGTCAATCCTGGTATCCCCTCTCCAAGCCTTGAGGTGATGGTATTACATTCCTGCAAGAAGCTAACTGTGTTGGAACAATTCCGTCATGCTCTAATGAATTCCCCCACAGGAATAGAACGTATGATGTGGCAGGGGTGACAACTCATTGCCAGAAACAAAAAATTACCAGCACATTCTTTGCAGAATGTATAGGTGTGAACAGTACCTGTTGTATGGTCCCCGAAAAAGAGTGACATCTAAATACCTAATCATGCTACGATTACTCTCATGGCTAAACTCCAAACCAAGGTGATCGGTATTGACATAAGACGTGAGGGCAGACAGATCCATAATGGCCCCATTCCATACAAGTATGAGGTCATCAATGAACCTGCCATACCATCTAATGGCACCCGCACATTAATTGGAACATAAGAACAGGAACGCCTCCTTCCACCAGCCCATGTACAGGTTTGCCAACGATGGGGAAAATTTGGCACCCATAGAGGCTCCTCTACATTGTAGGCAAAAAGATCTGATCAAAAATAAAATAATTATGTTGTAGCAAATAATCAACTGACATGACCCTTTCAACTCTGCACAAGTTGTGCTATAACAATGTAGATGGAATCTTTGGGCATCCAGTGCCAAATTGTGAGGAATGTATGAATATAAAGACCGAACATCCAAAGTTCGGTCCTTTCTTAGTTGCCTCTGTGTTTTTTACACCATTCTAAAAAGCCAGGTCAGAGGTAGCCCACAATGCCCTGGGCTTCCCCTCTCAAGCCTGTGGCTGTAACCAAATCCAAAATGCCTTCTGGATCAAAAACACACACCTCACAGCTGCTCCCCAGTTCTTTCCCCCAAGCTTAATGCCCTCTGTACTGCTCTTTACTGTCCCTCTCTTTCCATGGGCTCCTGGCGGCCCTCTGGTCAATCACCTCTCTCCCCTCCCTTATATGCCAAGTTTCCCTCCCTTCTGCTTCAGTGGGCAGAGCTAGAGTCTGGCCAAAGATGCAGCCAATCAACATCCTCCTTTCTCCTTTTCTCCTCAGGCGGGCCTGTCAGTCAATGACCCAGCTTTAAGAATGGCCAGGCTGAGGGGATTCTGTGGCATAAAGTGGCCGCCAGTCAGGCCTACATAAGAGTACACATGACTCTTGTATGTAGACAATATTTGTTTAGCTTGAAGTATCCCAGATAAACCAATTATAATTTTTAAGCATCCAGATAAATAAAAAAACATTTCATATAGGTTATTTGTGTTGTACTTTTAACATTTTGTTTTTCTTATTACACCTATATCTTTAGCTTTGGACATGTATACGTACTGTATGTCACTTAGATTACTGGGTTGATTAGATATGTATTTTTGACCATTACCAGCTGATTGGGACTGCTTACATGTTTATAAATACCATGTCATCAGTGCAGACTTCTTCCTAGCTGACCAATAATGGATGGAAAAAAGAGCTAAGTTGTATTCTCCTAGCTTGTCTCTATTGTTTCCCTACTGGGAATGTATGCTTAGCCAAAACAAATGTGCATTTTTATGAACTGATCATTATAAAGAACAGCAATTTAGTGTTTGAATCTTCTGTCTTCCTATGTTTATAGGCACATTTATTCACAGCTGAAACAGCGACTTCATAAAAAACAAAACTCTGCAAGCAGTGTCATTATTTACAGTATTTTAGAAGCTATGAAAATCACTGAAATAAAAATGTGTACAATTTAAATTAGGGTTATAATTAGGAAAAGTCCTGTGAATTTAAAGGAATCGGTTTACTGTTTAAATGACAGGCATTGTGGTAGAGAAAAGTCCATTAAATCATATCTTGTTAAATATCTGGTTAAATATTATTAAACATAGTCGTAGATGCCCATACATAGGGTATTACTGGGCAGACTAGGGACTGGCTGATCAATCATCTGAATCTTGAACTTCCAGGCAGATACATTAGATCACACATCTGCAGATGACTGCATATACTACATATATCACTATGTGCATGTCCCGGCTCTATATTGGTCTGGAGTCTCAAATATAAGATATTCTGGGGTTACAAAGGCTCATTAGTAGAGTTGAGCGGACACCTGGATATCCGTGTTCGGCGTGTTCGGCCGAACTTTAAAAAAAAGTCCGGGTCCGTGTCCCGGACTTTTGCCGAACTTTTCCCGGACACCGAATCCCATTGAAGTCAATGGGGACCCGAACTTTCAGGCACTAAAATGGCTCTAAAACACCAATGGAAAGGGCTAGACTGCTGCAAATGGCAGCAAAACGTAGTTAAGAGCATGGCAAGTGCTCTGCAAACAGATGTGGATAGGGAAATAACTTAAAACAACAAAAAAAAAACAGAAAAATAAAACAATGTTCTTCATCTCTGAAGGACGAGGCCCATATGGAGTAGGAGGGAGGTTAAGGTGGTGGTGGATGTGGCGGTGTCATAGGCGTGCGCACAGGGTGTGCCGGATGTGCCTGGGCACACCCTAATCACCTAGGGCACATAGCATTATCGCTCTGTTTGCCAGTGAGGAGATGGGAAAGATCTCCCTCGGACCTGCTCTGCTCTATTTCACTTTGCCAGCAGGGAGAGTAATGTATCGGGGCCATGTACATGTAGGCAAACACATGCATGTGTATTTAAACTTTGGGGTGCACACCCTAATGCAATAGGCTGCGCACACCTATGGGCGGTGTAGGTGGAAGCGGCGGTGGAGGAGGACCAGGGCCGGATTAAGAGCATCATGGGCTTGGTGCTGAGGATTTTGAAGGGCCTTAAGGGCCGTGCCTTGGCATGCACCCAGAGGAGGAAGGGTGCAGCCATGCATGCCTAATTCCACATGGGATGCTATCTCTGAAGCCCATAAACACATCCATGCATCGGCAACTGTCCCTCCTTGTCCGGCCTTCGTGCTGTGTGGGGAGGTTCTGAGGGAGCTGCCTGGGGAAGCGAGCATAGAAGCCAGACTTCTGTGTTTACAAGTGAAAGAAGAGCGGTAACAGTGAATATGGCCAACCTGGGGCCTATATAAAGGTAGGGGCCTGGAGCTGCAGCTCCAATAGCCCCTACGTTAGTCTGGCCCTGAAGAGGACGAGGTAGCCAACACTGTTTCTTTTCACAAATTTTAAAAGAGGGTACACCCAAAAAGAGTGAGAAAGAGCAAAAATGGAACAATGGCTGGGTAAGGTCGGTATCCATCGCTATTCTGCACAAGGTACGGAAAAGTCCCGTGGGATCCATGCCTGGTTCATTTTAATGAACGTGAGCTTGTCCACATTGTCTCTGGACAGGCGGCTGCGCTTGTCTGTGATAAAGCCCCCAGCCGTGCTAAATACCCGTTCAGATAATACACTGGCTGCAGGGCACGCCAGCACCTCCAAGGCGTAAAGGGCAAGCTCAGGCCATGTGCCCAACTTGGACCAGTGATGGCCATGAGCTGGCCTGGGTGCCACCCTGCTGTGAACATGCTTCCATCTCCTCCTCCAGCTCCTCCTCCTCATCCTCCAGAACTGTGCCCCTGCTGGACAATTGTGTCCCTGGCGTTTGTGTGTGCAGGAACCAACCCTCGGAGCCCCTTGCGAATGACTGCCCTGAAAGCCTTGGAAATGTTACCTCTTCATCCTCCTCCTCCTCCTCATCCTGTGCCACATCCTCTTCCATCATCGCCCGAATTGTTTTTTTCAAGGAGGCATAGAAGTGGGATAGTTAAGCTGAGAACGGCGTCATCAGCACTGGCCATGTTGGTGGAGTACTCAAAACAGCGCAACAAGGCACACAGGTCTCGCATGGAGGCCCAGTTATTGGTGGTGAAGTGGTGCTGTTCCGCAGAGCGACTCACGCGTGCGTGCTGCAGCTGAAACTCCACTATAGCCTGCTGCTGCTCGCACAGTCTTTCCAGCATGAGCAAGGTGGAGTTCCACCTTGTGGGCACGTCACATATGAGGCGGTGAGCGGGAAGGCCGAAGTTACGCTGCAGCGCTGACAGGCGAGCAGCAGCAGGGTGAGAACGCCGAAAGTGCGCACAGACGGCCCGCACTTTCTGCAGCAGCTCTGACATATCGGGGTAGTTTTTAAGGAACCTCTGCACCACCAAATTCAGCACATGTGCCAGGCAAGGGATGTGCGTCAAACCGGCTAGGCCCAGAGCTGCTATGAGATTTCGCCCGTTATCGCACACCACCAGGCCGGGCTTGAGGCTCCCTGGCAGCAACCACTCATTTGTCTGCTGTTCCATGCTCCTCCACAACTCCTGCATGGTGTGTGGTTTGTCCCCAAACAGGCAAGTTTTAAAACTGCCTGCTGTCGTTTACCCCTGGCCATGCTGAAGTTGGTGGTGAAGGTGTTACGCTGTCCGGATGAGGAGGCGGTAGAGGATGAGGAAGCGGAGTAGGAGGAGTTAGGAACAGGAGGCAAACTGAAGCGCCCTGCAATCCTCGGTGGTGGAAGGACATGCGCCAAATTGCTATCCGCCTCAGGCCCATCCACCACTGCATTTACCCAGTGTGCCGTTAGGGAGATATAACGCCCCTGATCGTGCTTACTGGTCCACGTATTGGTAGTTAGGTGGACCTTGCCAGAGATGGCGTTGCGCAGTGCACACCTGATTTTTTCCCCCACTTGGTTGTGCAGGGAAGGGATGGCTTGCCTGGAAAAGTAGTGGCGGCTGGGCATGACGTACTGTGGGACAGCCACCGACATAAGGTTTTTAAAACTGTGCGTCTCCACCAGATGGAATGACAGCATTTCAAAGGCCAAGAATTTTGAAATGCTGGCATTCAGGGCCAGGGATCGCGGGTGGGTAGGGGGGTACTTCCTTTTCCTCTCAAGTGTTTGGGAGATGGAAAGCTGAACGCTTCCACGGGACATTGTGGAGATGGTTGGTGACCCAGGTGGTGGTGTTGCTGACAGATCCTCTGTTTGCGGGGTGGCAGGTGCCGGTATCACTACAGATGTGGCTGGAGCGGCCGAGACTGCAGCAGAAGAGGAAGCAGGATGAGCCAGAGACGTTTCTTGGTTTTGAAGGTGTCTACTCCACTGCAGCTCGTGCTTTGCACTTAGATGCCTGATCATGCAGGTTGTGCTCAGGTTGAGAAGGTTTATGCCTCGCTTCAGGCTCTGATTGCACAGGGTGCAAACCACTCGTGTCCTGTCATCAGCACATTTTCTAAAGAACTTCCACGCTAGAGAACTCCTTTGAGCTGACTTTGGTGCGCTCGTTCCCTTGCTGCATTGGGCAGTAGCGGACGTAGTGTCTAGGGCACGGCCGCTCCGCTTCTGCACCCTGCTCCCTCTTCTGCTGTGCTGGTGGCTCTGTGCGACCACCGCCTCTTCCTCCAAACTACTCCGGTCACCTGCATGACGTTCATTCCATGTGGGGTCGAGGACCTCATTGTCCTCCACATCATCTTCCACCCAGTCTTCACCCCTGCCCTCCTTGTCGGTCTCCACAATGCTGAACGCCGCAGCAGTTGGCACCTGCGTTTCGTCATCATCGGAGACGTGCTGCGATGGTCCTTGCATGTACTCATCTTGAGAAATAAGTGGTTGGGCATCGCTGCACTCAATCTCTTCAACTTCTGGGGCAGGGCTAGGTGGATGGCCCTGGGAAACCCTGCTGACAGAGTCCTCAAAAAGAACAAGAGACTGCTGTATGGATTGGGGCTCAGACTGCTTGCCTGATTTCCAAGGGGGTGAGGTGAAAGACGGTTGGACATTGGCTGCAGGTGCCAACTCTGACCTTTCTGCAGTAGACTGGGTGGGAGACAATGTGAAGGAACTGGAGGCACTGTCAGCAACCCAATCTACTATCGCCTGTACTTCTTCAGGCCTCATCACGTCTAGAGGCGCATTATGCCTTACCAAAAACGGAGTATCTCACACGTACAAACACAGACTAGGCCCCGATTAAAATTTTTTTGTACCCTAAAGGGAGGATGAGGAAGAGGAGTAGGAGGAGTTGGGAACAGGAGGCAAACTGAAGCGCCCTGCAATCCTTGGCGGTGGAAGGAGATGCGCCAAACAAATTTAAAAAGGTGTATCTCACATGTACCGATACAGACTATGCCGTAATTTAATTTTCTTACACTCAAAAAGGGTGTATATTGAATAGCGGAATAGGAAAAATGTTATAATACGGTGTATCTCACACGTACAAACACAGACTAGGCCCCGATTACAATTTTTTGTACCCTAAAGGCAGGATGAGGAAGAGGAGTAGGAGGAGTTGGGAACAGGAGGCAAACTGAAGCGCCCTGCAATCCTCGGCGGTAGAAGGAGATGCGCCAAACAAATTTAAAAAGGTGTATCTCACATGTACCGATACAGACTATCCCGCAATTTAATTTTTTACACTCAAACAGGGTGTATATTGAATAGCGGAATAGGACAAATTTTACAAAACGGTGTATCTCACACGTACAAACACAATCTAGGCCCCGATTACAATTTTTTGTACCCTAAAGGCAGGATGAGGAGTAGGAGGAGTTCGGAACAGGCAGGAGGCAGACTGAAGCACCCTCAAATCCTCGGCAGTATGAGATGCGCCCCAAAAATTGGAAAGGTGTATCTCACAAGTACCGAAACAGACTATCCCGCAATTTAATTGTTTATACCCAAAGGTTTTGATTAAATAGCGGAATAGAAAATATGATCAAAAAAAGTGTATGTATCTCACATGTACAGAAGCACACTAGGCCCCAATTACTATTGTTTGTACCCCTAAAGGCAGGATGAGGAGTAGGAGGAGTTTGGAACAGGCAGCACCCTCAAATCTTCAGAAGTATGAGATGAACCCCAAAAACTTGGAAAGGTGGATCTCACACGTACCAACACAAACTATCCCGCAATTTAATTGATCCCCAAAGATTTTTATTGAATAGCGGAATAGGAAATATGATCGAAAAAAGTGTATGTATCTCACACGTACAAAACCACACTAGGCCCCAATTACTATTGTTTGTACCCCTAAAAGGCTGAATGAGGAGTAGGAGGAGTATGGAACAGGCAGCACCCTCAAATCTTCAGAAGTATGAGATGAACCCCAAAAACTTGGAAAGGTGGATCTCACACGTACCAACACAAACTATCCCGCAATTTAATTGATCCCCAAAGGTTTTTATTGAATAGCGGAATAGGAAATATGATCAAAAAAAGTGTATGTATCTCGCACGTACAAAACCACACTAGGCCCCAATTACTATTGTTTGTACCCCTAAAAGGCTGAATGAGGAGTAGGAGGAGTATGGAACAGACAGCACCCTCAAATATTCAGAAGTATGAGATGAACCCCAAAAACTTGGAAAGGTGGATCTCACACGTACCAACACAGACTATCCCGCAATTTAATTGATCCCCAAAGGTTTTTATTGAATAGCGGAATAGGAAATATGATCAAAAAAGTGTATGTATCTCACACGTACAAAACCACACTAGGCCCCAATTACTATTGTTTTTACCCCTAAAAGGCTGAATGAGGAGTAGGAGGAGTATGGAACAGGCAGCACCCTCAAATCTTCAGAAGTATGAGATGAACCCCAAAAACTTGGAAAGGTGGATCTCACACGTACCAACACAGACTATCCCGCAATTTAATTGATCTCCAAAGGTTTTTATTGAATAGCGGAATAGGAAATATGATCAAAAAAAGTGTATGTATCTCACACGTACAGAAGCACACTAGGCCCCAATTACTATTGTTTGTACCCCTAAAGGCAGGATGAGGAGTAGGAGGAGTATGGAACAGGCAGCACCCTCAAATCTTCAGAAGTATGAGATGAACCCCAAAAACTTGGAAAGGTGGATCTCACACGTACCAACACAGACTATCCCGCAATTTAATTGATCCCCAAAGGTTTTTATTGAATAGCGGAATAGGAAATATGATCAAAAAAAGTGTATGTATCTCACACGTACAAAACCACACTAGGCCCCAATTACTATTGTTTGTACCCCTAAAAGGCTGAATGAGGAGTAGGAGGAGTATGGAACCGGCAGCACCCTCAAATCTTCAGAAGTATGAGATGAACCCCAAAAACCCCAAATATCATTCAGCTCTGCTGCAGGCCACAATTTAATTTTTTTTAACCCAAGGCTGTATATTGAATAGTGGAATAGAAAAAAAAGTGTATGATTTTTGAAACCACTCAATATTAGCACATGTGAACTGAACACAGCAGTGTATGATCAGTCAGCACAGCACAGCTGAAGGAAAAATGCTGCACACAGTGCCTGATAGAAAAATACTTTTCTCCCTCCTCCTCAGTGGGCAAAAAAGATTGTGTTCACTGCACCCCAAAAAGATTGTGTTCACTGCACCCCAAAAAGATTGTGTTCACTGTACCCCAAAAAGATTGTGTTCACTGCACCCCAAAAAGATTGTGTTCACTGCAGCCCACACACAGCAAAATGGATGTGGACCACTGACACCTGCCTATCTCCTATCCCACACCACACAGCAATATCGATTGTAGTTTGTAGAACACACCGTCTGACCCTAAAAATCAGCATACCCTGTCCCTAAAAGGATTGCTAAGATCGTAGATCGGTCACTGCAAACCCCACCCCACACAGCAATAGCGATTGTAGTTTGTAGAACGCACTGTCTGACCCTAAAAATCAGCAGACTCTGTCCCTAAAAGGATTGCTAAGATCGTAGATCGGTCACTGCAAACCCCACCCCACACAGCAATATCGATTGTAGTTTGTAGAACGCACTGTCTGACCCTAAAAATCAGCAGACTCTGTCCCTAAAAGGATTGCTAAGATCGTAGATCGGTCACTGCAAACCCCACCCCACACAGCAATATCGATTGTAGTTTGTAGAACACACTGACCCTAAAAATCAGCAAAATCTCTCCTTAAAATGCCTACAACTCGCCCTGCCTAACACAGTCCGACCTGTCCCTCAATTCTATCCGGACACAAATGTTTTTTTTTTCCTGTCTGTCCCTAATCAGCAGCCAGCACGTTGATGTGTGCTCTCTCCCTGAACTAAACAGCAGAATGACGCTGCAGCGGCGCTGCCTCGAACTTATAAAGACTTGGTCACATGCTTCAGACGGCCAATCACAGCTACTGATACATTTGTAGGCATGGCTGGGATGGCTTAGGCACACCAGTTAAACGCTTGTTGATTGGCTGTTGAAAGCCCGCCATGAAAAGCGCGCCAAAGCATGCAAAACCCGGAAATAAAACGACCGAACACGGATTTTTACCCGAATATACAGTAAAGTTTTCGGGTCCGTGTTCGGGTAACAAAAATCCAATTATTCGGTACGAACATGAATAATACAGTCCGTGTTCGCTCAACCCTACTCATTGGCTCAAACAGTATACATAACCAGAGAGGTTTTGTTATATAAAAAGGAGTTTTTCAAGCAAAAAGCAAGATACTACAGTCCCAGTATGATCTGACATATTGCAGCAAACGTTTCTTGTGTTAAAAGGGTTTCTAGCTTTGGTAGCTAAGCCTTAAGAATTTTTTTATTATCAGCCAGCCAGCTATACAAATAGAAAAACGTTTTGGGACTTTATATGAGGCATAGCCACCTTCGGGCTATATGCCTCCATCCCTGGATCATAAAGAAGCATCGGGGAAGGGGGGAAAAATTAAAAGGGGGGTATACTAGGCAATAGATATAAATTGTAGCATATGGTCAACTAAATGAAGTGTGGACATTCCACAACATAATCATAATAAGGTAACATAATACAAAGAGCTAGTTGCCTAACATCCCAGAAGGCTGGGAAACATGGGATAAATGAAGGGGGGAGCAGGTGGGACTTTAAATGAAGTGCATACAAGGGGTTGGGATGCAAAGGACTGATATAGGTATAAAGGTGGGTCCACAATAAAATAACGATATAAGCAATTTAATGTGTGTCATCAATCATACAGATATACAATATTGGCATAGGTACATACATGTGATGGTATACAATAATACAGTTAAAACAACATGATTAGAAAATCACATATGGCTGGCAAGGCCTAAAATGGTTGAGGCATTGGCTGTAAAACGGGCATATGCGAAACCCTGAAATAGATACATTAGTAACCGTATAAGTATACAAAAGGGATTGCATCATAATAAGCTCAACGCGTTTCGTGGAGTAGATTCCACTTCTTCAGGAGCGGATGCATCCCATGTCACTGCAAAGAGTAAAAAATTCCCCTTATAATATAAAATTATTAGAGATAACAGGGATGGATATGTAATCCCAGTCCAAGCCAACTCCACCCAATGTACTCACAGCCATGAAAATCATGTAAGTATAGAATGTTGTGGGCAGCGGTCCAACGGGGAATAACGTCTAACCGGGAGCTGAGGAAGACCAATAAGCGGCGCCGGCGGGAAACCATGAAAGGGCATTCCGGAAGAAGCAGGTGTGTCTCAATAAGAGGAATAATTGTGATGAATATCAATAGAGGTCTCCTGAGGGGATGCCATATGCAAATAATCTATGTAAAAATAATATAATTGTGGGTTATAATGGAGAGATAGCAAAATTAATATACCATATAGAAAACCGCATACCCAGACAAAGGATCTCCGTTATATAAGATGTAAGTAGGTGGTGATAATAGGGACAACACGTGTGCAAGAATTGTAAAATATTGACCAGTGGAATACAGGTGAAGGACAAAAGCACCAGTAGTTGGGGAGGGATAGAACCAGGAACCCCATAGTATTGTATAGGCCTAGAGTGGTAGAAAACACCAAGTGAAAGAAGGATGCCAAGAAGAAAGTGAAAGAGAGGCTGGAGGAATCAGCTAGCTATTAAAAAAAAAACAGATTCCCCCATACACACATTCAATGGAGGAATCCTTCCACTATGCTATTGTATTCTGGCAGTGGGTCTCTCCCACTGACAGAGTACACTGATCAGCACCGCAGCCAGTTGGCTGCAAGCACTGGTCAAGCGAAAGTATACCAACAGTCCCTATTGGGAGAAGTTGACCACTAGATCAAATTCTCTTAAACAAGAATGACCATACATGGATCAAAACTCAGCTGATTCAGCAGGAACAGGCCAAATATCTTGCAATGTATTGGCTGCCTTACAGTTTTTGAGATAAGATGTCAGGCACTCAAGGAGGGCACTGTTTCTTATGCGTCAGTAAACCAATAGACCTATATAGTGAAGAGGAGTAGTAAGGTACAACCATTATGTATAACTGCTAATCAAAAAGTAGAACTTTTAATAAGTAAATATATAGTTACATAGTTACATAGCTAGTGAGGTTGAAAAAAGACACCAGTCCATCTAGTTCAACCTATGATGAGTATTTGTGTGTGTGTGTGTGTTTATTTCAATAGAACCTAGAATAGTCCTGTATGTTGTGGTCATTAAGGTGCCCATCTAATAGTTTTTTTAAACTATCGATGCTCCTCCTTGATACCACTGCTTGTGGAAGAGAGTTCCACATGCTTACCGTTCTGACGGTATAGAACCTTTTATGCAGTTTAAGGTTAAACTGTTTCTCTTCTAATTTTAGCGAATGGCCGCAAGTCCTTATATAGTCATTTTCCCTGAATAGTTTTTTCCCTATGCTGGGGTTACCAGTATGGTATTTGTACATTGATATCATATCCCCTCTCAAGCGTCTTTTCTCCAGAGAGAATAAGTTCAATGCTTGCAGTCTTTCCTCATAGCTGAGATCCTCCAGTACCTTTATTAGCTTTGTTGTCATTCTCTGAACTCTCTCCAGTTCCAGCACCTCCAGTCTATACAGTTCCAAGATGACATAAAAAAAAGTAAGTGCAAATCCTCTGATATATGAACTTCAAGCTGTATAGTGTAGAGATAGATGTAATCTATCATCATATAATCCTATCATCCCACCACCAAGGCACTATCTGCCTCTCACCTTCAGACACAGACCCTGCAGGGTCAGACTGCCTGATAGCTCAAATCTTCATCCGCTAGGGATAACTATCCTGGACCTCTTCCTCAATGAGCACATGCAGAAGAGAAGAGAAGATCTAGGGCTTTAAAAGGTTGCACTAGCATAAAGATAATGACTTCAGACATTCAATGGGCAAGGTGTGCATCTGCGTATTCCTGGTGTACCAAGATGGGATCCCCGCTGATGAAGTCCCACCCACACGAGGACGTAACACGTATGGGGGAAGTCACGTGACCCACGGCCATCTTGGTACTCCAGGAATACACAGATGCATACCCTGCCCCTTGGATGTCTGTATTCATTATCTCTATGTAAGTGCAACCTTTAACATTAATAAAATACTTTTATACTGTACAGAGTGCACTAGATCTTCTCTTCTCATTCTGCATGCAGCGGATGAAGATTTGAGCTATCAGGACATCTGATTTATGCAGTCTGACCCTGCACGGTCTGTGTCTGAAGGTGAAAGGCTAATAAAGCCTTGGTGATGGGATTATAGGAGCACCTAAAGGATTCACCGCATGAATTGTTTATCAGCACCTTGGTCTCTGCTCTATATACTCACTGAAGGACCCTTCTTACATCTATGCCTGCACTATACAGATTAAAGTTCATATATCAGAGGATTTGCACTTACTAGTTTTTATGTCATCTTGGAACTGTATAGACTGGAGGTTTGCCTCCTTATATTAGTGGACTTATATTTACTAGCCTATATATTGTTGTCTTGATACACTCAATATGGCTTATTAAGTGTAAATTCATATGATTGCGCTGCACTTTTATTTATATACCCAAATACATTACCTTACATTTTTCAAAATTAAATCTCATTTGCCATGTAGATGCCCATCCCATTATTTTGTTCACGTCATATGGTTGCTGCAGAAAAGTTTCTTCTAAAACTTCTAAAACATTAACCAGTCACCATATTTGTATTTTATAAATAAGAGCACCTGCACATTTACTCAAGAAAAAGGAATTTGCACGGATGTTTTTTGCACAAAATAATATTTTTTGAAACTTTCATATATATTTTTTGTTACACAAGAAAAACTTCTTATTAATTTATGCATGGACTTGTAGATATTGTAAAATTGATTTACACAATTTATTTGCACATTTGCACTGATATTTGTGGGTTACAGATACACATATATATATTATTGCACAGATTTTGTTTTCATTAACTCATATTGATATAATTACTAAATCAAGTTAATGCTTTTAGCGCATACAGCATATTTTACAATTAATGGGCAAAATATATATATATATATATATATACATTACCTTAATTGTGGGCTAAAGCAAATTGTGTCTTGATTCCAAAATCTAAATGTTTGGACCACCAATCAAAGGGGCCAATAGTAAACATCAGAAGAGGATTTTTCACTATCTTTCTGAACATGAAATGCATTTTTATATGCATAGTGATGTAATAATTTATAATAGCATACATGTATATGAATATGAATGCGAAACTTCTCTTTTTGTTTCCTATGAATCTGCTCAGATTAAAAGAAGATAAAAACAAATAGAAGGAAGAAAACACAAGAAGATGTAGTCAGAAAAAGGTTGCAAACAGTTCTCAACATTGATATTTCTATTACTGTACACAAATTGTCTTTATTTTGAAATGAAAAAATAGCAAACATTTTACATGTAGTCTATGTAAAAAGTTTATAACATATATTAGAATGAAGTTGTTTTCTAGCTTGTGATTTCAATAAACGCACATTACCCTTCAGTTCTAATGTTGTTATTTTATTCTTGGATAATGGTGGCTGTCTTTCAGTTCAATTAATGTACAAATTGCAAACTTTTACAGCTTGGAAAATAAGTATCTGCCTTGTACTTTATGCTGGTAAAAATAAATAACAATATAATTGGAATATACCTTTAGCTTTCAGTTGTACATTTGCTTTTTTTACATTTGTTTCTTTAGCTTTGGATGTGGGAAAAGATTAAACCCTCTGTTAGAATTTACTTTTATCTGGGGCTCCATTAAAAAGCTCTAACAACATAAAAGGGGACAAGGAATGAAAATGCCTTTCTTTAGGAAGGATAGGCAGTGCCCAGAGTGAAAGTACCAAAATGTGCCCAACCCCCACCAATTTATTGCACATAAATCAGTGTCTTTTCAAGATAGGAAACTATTTAAAGGATTTTAAAATAAAATAGGTTTTATTAACTCAAAACAAAATTCCCCCACAGCTGCCCTTCCTGCCCCCCTAATCCCAGGCCTAAGTGTTTACACATGTAACCCTCTTTTTTTAGGGGGGTATGATAATTGACCCTACCCAAACAGGGCATTGCACTAAACCTGTAGGTAGCTAAGGGAACCAGAACCTCCCCCATGTTTCCCTGGGATATCAACCAGTTCTCAATCACCATGTAATTGGCAGCAGAGGAACTACTGCAATCAGCATATAACATTAACCATAGGTATGGAAATAATACATGATTTATATAAGAAAAAATGAATAACAGTACATACAGTATCACACAAAAGTGAGCACATCCCTCACATTTTTGTAAATATTTTATTATATCTTTTCATGTGACAACACTAAAGAAATGACACTTTGCTAGAATTTAAAGTAGTGAGTGTACAGCTTGTATAACAGTGTAAATTTGCTGTCCCCTTAAAATAACTCAACACACAGCCATTAATGTCTAAACCTCTGGCAACAAAACTGAGTACACCCCTAGGGGAAAATGTCCAAATTGGGCCCAACGTTTTAATATTTTGTGGGGCCACTTTTATTTTCCAGCACTGCCGTAACCCTCTTGGGCATGGAGTTAACCAGAGCTTTACAGGTTGCCACTGGAGTCCTCTTCCACTCCTCCATGACGACATCACAGAGCTGATGGATGTTAGAGACCTTGCACTCCTCCACCTTCCATTTGAGGATGCCCCATAGATGCTCAATAGGGTTTAGGTCTGGAGACATGCTTGGTCAGTCCATCGCCTTTACTTTTAGATTCTTTAGCAAGGCATTGGTCCTCTTGGAGGTGTGTTTGGGGTTGTTATCATGTTTGAATACTGCCCCGCAGCCCAGTCTCTGAAGGGAGGGGATCATGCACTGCTTCAGTATGTCAAAGTACATGTTGGCATTCATGGTTCCCTCAATGAACTGTAGCTCCCCAGTGCCAGCAGCACTCATGCAGCCCCAGACCATGACACTCCCACCACCATGCTTGACTGTAGGCAAGACACACTTGTCTTTGTACTCCTCACCTGGTTGGTGCCACACACGCTTGACACCATCTTAACCAAATAAGTTTATCTTGGTCTCATCAGGCCACAGGATATGGTTCCAGTAATCCATGTCCTTAGTCTGCTTGTCTTCAGCAAACTGTTTATGGGCTTTCTTGTGCATCATCTTTAGAAGAGGCTTCCTTCTGGGACAACAGCCATGTAGACCAATTTGATGCAGTGTGCAACGTATGGTCTGAGCACTGACAGACTGACCCCGCACCCCTTCAACCTCTGCAGTAATGCTGGCAGCACTCATACTTCTATTTCCCAAAGACAACCTCTGGATATGATGCTGAGCATGGGCACTTCTTTGGTCGACCATTGCGATACCTGTTCTTAGTGGAACCTGTCCTGTTAAACTGCTGTATGGTCTTGACCACCATGCTGCAGCTCAGTTTCAGGGTCCTGGCAATCTTCTTATAGCCCAGGCCATCTTCATGTAGAGCAACAATTGTTTTTTTCAGATCCTCAGAGAGTTCTTTGCCATGAGGGGCCATGTTGCATTCCAGTGACCAGTATGAGAAAGTGAGAGTGATAACACCAAATTTAACACACCTGCTCCCCATTCACACCTGAGACCTTGTAACACTAACGAGTCACATGACACTGGGGAGGGAAAATGGCTAATCAGGCCCAATTTTGACATTTTCACTTAGGGGTGTACTCACTTTTGTTGCCAGCGGTTTAGACAGCAAATTTACACTGTTATACAAGCTGTACACTCACTACTTTACATTGTAGCAAAGTGTCATTTGTTTAGTGTTGTCACATGAAAAGATATAATAAAATATTTACAAAAATGTGAGGGAGGTGCTCAATTTTGTGAGATACTGTACATCCAATGTACAAACAGTACATATACTTGGGTATATATTGTTATTAATAGAGATATCTCCAGATGAATGATACTGCAACATTTATTTGCAGCCCCCCCCCCCCCGAGGATGATCACAATGTGGCATCTATCTTTGTGTTTGAGACCTAAAGACAAGACCAGCTGAGATCGGGGGATCCTTGAAGTGTTGTCCAACCAGCCTGGAATGTAGTTTCTCATGCAGAAACTGTGGTGTGCCACTGGATCTCAGAGTCAGCCAATCTATTTAGTGCTTTAGAACCTCCCTGGTAGTTTTTAATCTGACATGCAACAGGAACTCTAACTACCAGAAGTGGCCATCAAATGCCTAACCTGGCTCTAGACTATGCTGGTTACCAAGCAGTAAGTTAAAACTGGCTATAGAAAATCAGACCAGAAGTAAGAAGCAGGGTTAACTTAAAGTTTTTTAAGCCATGTCCTCAGAGACAGGAACTGCTAATACAGAATTATACATAACAATGTGATATTCACAGTTAGCAGTAGAGGGCAGCAGATCTCAATATGTATATTGTATGAGCAGTGAGTGTATTCCACATATAATATGCTACAGTGTGTTTCTGTTTATGCAAACAGCTCCTGTGTATCTTGTCATAAGAAGAAGTGAGTAGGGATACCATAAAATTATTGAGTTCATTACATGAATAGCGTGTGCGTGTGTGTTTCTGTATAAGAAATGTTGCATTTACTATGAGCAGAGCATATTCTACCCTTTGTATGTGAGGAAGCAGTGACTGTACTATGTGTACCGTGTAAACAGTGAGTGTATTACAAGTGTGTAGGCATGTGTATTACACATGTAGTATGTGGCAGCGTTAGTGGTGGTACATTCAGAGTCATGTGAACAATTGCAGAACACACAAGCAAAGGTCACTTTTCTCTACTCTCACCTTTGGTATCTCCTCTGCCCATCTCTAGGTGCCTGCTCCCTTCCACCTGCTTCCCTGGCCTCCCACCTCTTCCCACCACTCTCTGCACTTTTTTCTTTGGCCACTCCTTTCTGGTGTCTCAGGCTTCCCTGACCTTCTGGTTCCCAGCTCTCTGCTTTGTTCTGCCTGCCCAGCCCAAACTCCTTTGTCAGTCTGCTGGAGTCCAGACTGTCCCAATGAATATATGAGCAGCACTAAGAAGGAAGGAGCAGCCAGTCATGGGGAAGCATTTGGATGGAATGCAGAAGGATGGAGAGAGCAACACAACAAGCATTTTCGATGTAGAACTGAAAAAAATTAACACCTAGACCATTACCAGTAAACACTTGTGATGGGGTGGTCACACTCACACATGATATGACACCAACATTGTGCCCAGATTAGCTACCTTTCTTGCACCCCCACCCTCTTTCCTGAAGCTAGAACCCCTATCATGTTATTATTGTTTGTGCCCATGTGGAAGAATTTCCCTCACTTTTTGTCTAGCTAGTTAGAGATGGGGTATCTCTTCAACATCTATATTATATTATATACTCTGTCCAGGCCAGTCAAATTTCTCCACCCCAAACACGTGCATCCATGTCTTTATGGACTTTGCTATGTGCATTGGTGCGCAGTCATGTTGGAACAAGAGGGGGCATCTCCAAACTGTTCCCACAAAGTTGGGAGCATGAAATTGTCCCTTAATTGGAACTAAGGGGCCACGCCCAATCCTTGAAAAACAACCCCACACCATAATCCCCCCTCCACCAAATGATTTGGACAAGTGCACAAAGCAAGGTTCATAAAGATATGGATGAGTGAGTTTGGGGTGGAGGAACTTGACTGGTCTGCACAGAGTCCTGACCTCAACTTGATAGAACACCTTTGGGATAAATTAGAGCCTGTGAGCCAGGCCCTCTCGTCCACATCAGTGCCTGATCTCACAAATGCACTTCTGGAAGAATGATCAAACATTCCCATAGACACACTCCTAAACCTTGTGAACAGCCTTCCCAGAAGAGTTGAAGCTGTTATAGCTGCAAAGGGTGGGCCAACTCAATATTGAACCCTACGGACTAAGACTGGGATGCCATTAAAGTTCATGTGCATTTAAAGGGAGGTGTCCCAGTACTTTTGGTAATGGATAGTAGTAAAAAAATGGCAGGTGTTCTTAAAGCAAAACTACATTGCATATCAGCACCACATTTTTTATATTCAAAGCAAAATCACCCATCCATCCATGTCCCAAACTTTACTTTGCTGAGAAATTACTTTGAAAAAATGCCCCCTAGCATTTCTGGCCATGGCTGTCTAGAGTAAGGGCATGTAACATTTACTTCCTGGAATCTATTAGCCCATAGTTTAGACATGCAGGAAGTAGGGTGGGCTTAGCTGAGAAAACCCCTCCTCCTCCTCCTGGAGACTCCTGGGGTGTATGACATAATTTGTCTAGGCCTGAACACCAGGAAGTATCCAATGAAATGTAAAAACAAAAATTAAATGAGGAAATATACTTTCCTATCTATTTACTAATAGCGCCATAAGGATTAAAAATAGTTAATGTTGATTGAGAGAGTCAATTTCTGCTTTAACATTCCACTTTTAATTTGAATCTAAAAAATAAAAGATTTGTCAAAACATACATATTAAAGAAATATTTTATCTAAAACATGCTGACATTGGGTCCACACTCCACACAAGAAAGGAGGAGGAGACTGAGGAAACAGAAGCCGGAGTGCTTTCACTGAATGCTCCAGGAGTGTACTGGGCTACAAGGAGAGCAGACATAACAGGGAAGTGACATTCTACACCTGGGGAACACAGGCGGAAACATGGCGCATCTCAGCAATGGCACGGAGAATGACGAGCACTAGGAGTCGTCACTCTTGGGTGTAAATATATTTTGCCATGATATCCCTACCTGCTGGTAAGAAGCTAATCCTGGAGGTGGTGGGATTCACTGCATGTTATCAGCCATTTTTTGTTGGAATTTTTACCATTGGATTTTGTTTACCACTTGGAGTCACCAGAGTTAATTTTTGATAAGAATTTGAGTTTCAGCACATGGACATTGCACTGTGGACATTATTATATGTTTATTGAGACTCACAGCCCAGTTGGGGGCACCCCATGTTGAGGGTTGATCGCTTGTGGGAATCACCTTTGTTTCACTTATGTTTTGGTGAAACACGTATGTTGCACATATTGAATTTGTGTTTGACATAATGTCACTTGTGATTTATTATTTTGTTTAGCGCACCAGACTATCATTTTTTTCTGTTCAATATTCCAAATCAGGTATTTGGATCTTTGGTTGCAGCTTCACATTGTTCACATATCAGTGCACCCTTTTATTTACCTTAAAGTTCTGCTTTAACCTTCCACTTTTAATTTGAATTTAAAAAAGAAAAGATTTGCCAAAACATACATATTAAAGAAATATTTTATCGAAAACCAAGCAAAATCTCTATTTTTTTCAGGGCACAATGCACAAAATGTGTCTTTTGAAATTAGTCTTTACATTTCTGAAAGTTTTGTGATTTTTGTATAAGGGGGCTGCATAATCTATGTATTGCTTAGACCACATATTGTTAAATCATCTTTGCAGTGGTTAGTTTTAGGGTACCAATACATAGCCTAACCCCAGTCCACTTAAAGTTACTTCTTGTGATGATCCACTAAAGATAATAACATAATTTACGTAATTATATTCAATTTAGTTCCGTTTATTAGGAGCTCATTCAGCTCTGTATGCTATGGTGTGTTAACAAGCACTTCAATGTGTGTGGCGTTGGGACAGCCCTTTCATTTGTCTATGAAAAATTGGACATGCACTTTTTTTTGTCAGCACAGCACACCACAATCCTCAGCATGTGCATTAATGTGTGTTATGGTGTGCCACAACACAAATGTGTTTCATTGCATTAGAGCATTGAGTTGCCATTTAAAATTAAATTTTACTGCAGCACATCTGTGTGGCCCTAAATTCAAATATTATTGACAATGTTAAAAATATGGTTTGCACAAATCTACAAAGAAAAATTTAGATTGCAAATTAACATTCTTTTTAGACCCATATAGGAAGAAACTGGAGCGCCATTACAAAACTTCCCCCTGCAGTCCAAAGCACAAAGCAGGAGTCGGTATTTAAACAAGCTAATCAAGGCTAGCTACCATAGATCAATCTATGACTAAGTCCCAATGGTTGGGTGAAACATGTCATCAGAGGAGTGGAGTTAGGAGGAGCTTAGGCCGAAGCTGTATCTTCACCTTTCTGTAGAGCGGCTGGGCTCTGATGAGCAGAATTTCCACCTTCTGTCTTCTAACATTCTACTTAGGATTGTAATTATTTGAACTGTTTGCTTTGAGAGTAAAGCTAAGTGCATATGAGTTAGGGAGTGGAAAACTCATGCAGTTGATTTTTATTTTTACCCTTTCGCAACCACCCACCAGCAATGTGACATAATGGCCTCTCAAGTCTGTTCACATAGCCACGTCCACTGACGCTTTACGGTGTGGCAATTTTGATTTGATATGTTGCGTTTGACAAGCAGTGCTGCTTGCCAAACCCAACTAATAAAGTCAATGGGATCTCACCTTGGAACTGAATTAAAGAAAAGAACAGGCAAACAGTAATCCTCAAAAAATGAGTGATATGATATATACCCTTTTGTGCCAAATGTTTTATTTTCATATAAGACAGAAATTTTTCTTCTTAAGGCATGGTTTGTATTAAAAATGTAAAATGCATCTTATATAAATACATTTGATGTGTTGAGATATGACAAGTGACAAATTCACAAATGTCCAACAGACATTCATGCCAAGGACTGGAAAAATAAAACTGCTTGAGTACTGTATCTTCCTCCCAATGCTCTGTGTGCCCCGGCTTCTGTCTTCTGCGACTTGACGTTCACAGGGGGGTGGAACCGGCGGCAAATTCAAAAGTAA
Source organism: Pelophylax lessonae (assembly GCF_965119305.1). NCBI lineage: Eukaryota > Metazoa > Chordata > Amphibia > Anura > Ranidae > Pelophylax > Pelophylax lessonae. The sequence goes on along the minus strand of NC_138768.1, from coordinate 619,189,428 downwards.
AAAAAAAACAAACACACTGATACATTGCAAAATTAAATAAATTCACATTAGTTTGCCCCCCAGTGCCCTTTCATGAAGTTTTACTGTACTTTTTTTGTATATACGTATATATATATATATATATATATATATATATATATACACATACACACACACACACACACACACACACACACACACACATATATATATATAAACACACACACACACACACACACACACATATATATATATATATATACACATACATACATACTTTAACTTCTTTATAGTTATTTATTATATTATAATTTATGATTTTGTGTTTCAAACTTTATCATACCCGAGATGTTATAAAGAAGAACACACAGTAAAAAAAAAAAATCATATGTAAATAGTTGGTTTGGGCTTCTCATTCTTAAGAATTACATGCAAAATAATGGTACCGCTTTCAGCACCTAAAATCCGAAAGAATCATACCGCCAGGGAGGTTAATCAGATAACCGGAAAATTTGTTATCTGAACTTGAACTATTTTTAAATCAAGACTTAAAGTGAGGCATGCTGAGTATTAGACCCCACCCCTAAATGCTATGCCATGCTCTGGAATAGTGGTCCCAATATATTTCAGTTTTTCCACATATAGTTGTCAAACGCTTAGGAGCCCTGCAAACAGTAGTGTTTCCCAAAGAAATATTATAATTGTGCACCATTCAAAGAGCTGACCCAGGGCTAATTATCACATCAAACAACACCAAACAAAACTTCCTGATAATGCTGAATAAAACAGAAAAATGGGAAGGATCAACAACACTTCTTTATTGCTGGAACAAAATCTTAACTGTAAAAAACACTTAAAACCATATGAGCCTAAGATCACCAGCTGACCAGAATACAAAAAAAATAAAGATTTAAATTATACAAAAAGTGTCATCGCCCACATGTTCCAATTAAGTGCTCATTAGTTCCCATTTACTCACTTCTCCTTTCTACCCTTTAGCTATACCATTCATGTGTCTACTTTTCATTTTGTTCATTTTGTGTATTTGTGTAGCGCCACCATAAAAAATAAAATGTCAATTTAGCTAAGGGGGACTGAGCTATCTTAGTTCACAGACTAAAAACCTGCCTTTATTAAAGTAGACGTTCAGCTTAAAACTCTACATCTACTTGCAGCCACATTCTAAGACTAACTTATCTAGACCTGTAAAGAAGAAATCATTCACTATACATACCTTTTCTGAAGCCACTCCGGTCCGGTCCCACACTAACCTGTCAGCAGCGGCTTCTCTGTAGAGGGGGATGCAGGAGAGGCAGCCGACAACAGAAGTCCCATAGTAACTCTATGGGTGACGCACTTCCCAGGCATTTTCCAGCCATTGTCGGCTGTCTCCTGCACACAGCTTCCGCCGCTGGAGACCGCATTGGCTTCAGAAAATGCATAGCGTGTTATGCTTGGTTAGCCCTAGAATGTGGCTGTGAGCAGATTTAGGGATGCTGTAATTCGTTTTAGGCTGAACTTCCACTTTAATGTTAAAGCAGAGTTTCACTTTTGGGTATGCTTCCTCCTCCCCTCCAGTGCCACATTTCAGGGGGGAGGGGTGAATGGGTACCTGTTTTTGACAGGCACCCTTCCCCACTTCTGGGAGACAGCGCCATGGCGCTGTCCCTCTGAAGTTCGGCCCCCTCCTTTTTCCTCCGCTGCTGGGCCAATTACAAAGCGCATCACATTTGCGCATCCGCAGTAGGGAACAAGCAGTGAAGCCGAAAGGCTTCACTGCCGGGTTCCCCTACCCTGGATGGCGGCGGCAGCACCAGAGAGCTGATACGAAAAACAGCTTGGGGTGCCGACATCGCGGGCTCCCTGGACAGGTAAGTTCTACTATTTGAAAGTCAGCAGCTACAGTACTTTTTCATGGGGTGGAACTCCGCTTTAACCACTTAAGGGCCAGGCCTATTTCTGACAATTGTTGTTTTCAAGTTAAAATCTATATTTTTTGCTAGAAAATTACTTAGAACCTCTAAACATTATATATATTTTTTTAGCATAGACCCTAGAGAATAAAATGGAGAATGTTGCAATACTTTATGACACACCGTATTTGCGCAGCTGTCTTACAAACGCAATTTTTTGGAAAAAATATAATTTTTAAAATTTAAAAAATAAGAAAACAGTAAAGTTTGCCCTATTTTTCTATAATGTGAAAGATAATGTTACGCCGAGTAAATAGATACCCAACATGCCATGCTTCAAAATTGCGCACGCTTGTGGAATGGCGATAAACATTGGTACTTAAAAATCTCCATAAGCGACGACTTAAATATTTCTACAGGTTACCAGTTTAGAGTTACAGAGAAGTTCTAGGGTGAAAATTATTGCTCTCGCTCTAACGATTGGGGCGATACCTCATACAGTGGGTACGGAAAGTATTCAGACCCCCTTAAATTTTTCACTCTTTGTTATATTGCAGCCATTTGCTAAAATTATTTAGGTTCATTCTTCTTCCTCATGAATGTACACATAGCACCCCATAATGACAGAAAAACACAGAATTGTTGACATTGTTGCAGATTTATTAAAAAAGAAAAACTGAAATATCACATGGTCCTAAGTATTCAGACCCTTTGCTCAGTATTTAGTAGAAGCCCCCTTTTGATCTAATACAGCCAGGAGTCTTTTTGGGAAAGATGCAACAAGTCTTTCACACCTGGATTTGGGGATCCTCTGCCATTCCTCCTTGCAGATCCTCTCCAGTTCTGTCAGGTTGGATGGTAAACGTTGGTGGACAGTCATTTTTAGGTCTCTCCAGAGATGCTCAATTGGGTTTAAGTCAGGGCTCTGGCTGGGCCATTCAAGAACAGTCACGGAGTTGTTGTGAAGCCACTCCTTCGTTATTTTAGCTGTGTGCTTAGGGTCATTGTCTTGTTGGAAGGTAAACCTTCGGCCCAGTCTGAGGTCCAGAGCACTCTGGAGAAGGTTTTTGTCCAGGATATCCCTGTACTTGGCCGCATTCATCACGACGTCACTTGTGGTCCGTGCTGCAGCCGGACCCGAGTTCCTTTTGAAAATTTCTCTGCTCCAAGTTTGTATTCATCACTGATTATTCACTGTATACATGTAAGTGCAATTCTTTGTGGAAATAAAACATCATCAAAGGTAATGCACCATTAGCCTCTTTTATACATTCCATGTTATTCGGAGTAACACCACAGCTATCCAGAGGGAATCGCCAGTATCAGAGGGAGAGGGGAATCACGCTCTGGCTTCAGATCTTTTTCTGCTAATGCTAAGCCTGGCCCTTTTCTACATCTGGTAAGAGGAGAAATTTGTCTTTCTGCACCGGTGTTTGCACACGTTTGGAGGTGGATTACATCAGGGTATATAGATTATACCAACGATAATATACTCACTGCACTTACCTTTATCCGCCGGGTAAGGAGGAATTTCACCTGGTGGAGGGACATTTCATTCATTTTTGCGTTGGCTTTTGTTGGCATGGACTTTCACCATATTTTTTCACATTCTTTATATTTTTATATATATATATAGAATTTATTTTGTATCAAGTGTACATTTTGTGGAAGTTTTTTTCACGTGTATCAGCACTGGATTTTTTTGTATTCTATTGAGTTGGATTCATCACTGTTGTATGATATTGCATCACTATTTGAGGAACTCTGCATTCAATTACAGGTTACTATATACCCATTGGAAGGTTCATACATTCTATATCACTTTAATGGTATACTCACCCATTGAATAAGCGCACTATTATTTGTTCAAAAACACAAACACATAACACATTTTATATATATATATATATATATATATATATATATATATATATATATATATATATATATGCATATATATATATATATATATATATATATATATATATATATATATATATATATATATATATATATGTGTATATATATATGTGTATATATATATATATATATATATATATATATATGCACACACACACACACGCAAACATATATGTATATATATATATATATATATATATATATATATATATATATATATATAAAATTATATTATTGATTCAATTATAATTCATGCGTTTGTGTTTCAAATGTATCACATCTGGGATGTCTACTAGACTCTTGTTTTGGTCAGGTTTAAGTCAGTAATTACTAAGAATTGTAGGCCTATAATACATAACGCCAAATTTCCATGAAAACAATTGTACCGCTTTTGGTATGTAATTCCTGACATAATCATACTGCCAGGGAGGTTAAGGCCATGGGAGGAAGCAACATATGACGTTGTACTTGTCCTCCAAGGCCATAGAGTTGAGTGGGGGCCAGCTTGCTTCACTCGACTTCCTGCCTAGGAGGGGAAAGTCCCAGGTCATTTTCCTTGCTTATTGGAGCCGTTGACCGATCTGGGGGGGGCACCTCTTCTGCCGCCCATAAAAGTGATCCCATGGAGAATCCACCACTAGGACCACTTTTATGTGAAAGAGGACCATCAGCCCTGTAGAAAAATTCCGGAGTTATTGCGACTTGGGGAGTCCCGAAGGAATTCCTTTAATTTGCAGGGATTTCCTCTCACTTCCTGTTTGGCTATGGGACAAGAAGTGAAGGGAAATCTACGCAATGGAGCAAACAGGAAGTGAGAGGAAATCCCTACAAATCAAAGAAATTCCTTGGGGACTCCCCAGGTCCCCAGTGCTAGTATCCCTATTGGAAGATTTCCCCTCTATTACATTTCGTGGGACAATCCAAAATTTAGGATTTTCTTTTACTTTCAATTATATTGGTAAATAGGACAAAGAGAGAGAGTGAATCTCCTTAACAGAGGGCCCAGACAGCAATACAAACTAGCAGGGGTTCTAATCCCTCTCCACTTTATCCAAAACTAAAAAGAAAGTTGTGCCTTTAAATAGTAAAGAAAGACTAATTTCACCAAGCTGGAGATAAAATGGCTGTGGCCATTTATTACTGTTTTTAAATATTTGTGACAACTAAAGAACAACAATTATTTTATAATACCATACTTGAATTAACAATTGCAAACCATAACCCAATCATCATGACTTGGGCTGAAAAGATTAACATAAATTCACTGTACTGAACTTTCCCCCTTTACCAAGAAAGGTAACATAATACCACTTAACAAGAGACACAACAAGGGCAGAAGGGTGGAAAATTCACTGGAGGATGTTCTGACGAACTGTTGCCTTAGCCCTGTGGACTGGGCTTTGGAAAGGGTCCAAAAAGACCAGCTGACTGACCACAAGATCCCACAGATGTTGCAGATGATTGAAAGTGGAGAAAAGAGATTGCCAACTGCCGCAAAGCCGGGGGCCTTAAAACAGGTTCCACCTTTGTAATAATTAGATTGTAGGCAGAAAGGCCCTTACTTAAATAGTAAATAAAGACTGATACCACTAAGCTGGAGATAAATTGTCTGTGGCCATTTATTATTGTTTTCAAATAATGTATTATTGACATCTGAAATACAACAATTATCATTTTATATTGCCACACCTAAAGCAGTATCGAACCCAAAAGCAAAAATGTAATATATTGCAGAATACCAATCAATGGATGTATTAAAATGCCTCTACTCTGGGTGAAGGAGCACAGAGGTACCTTTAGACAGCAGCATTGTCAGTCTGGGGGGAAAAGAGTGCCCCTTTCAACGATCAGATCTACCTGTCCTTTTTTCAGGCAGACCTGATCGGGCCACCTATTCTCGTCTATGGGGAGGTTGATGTCAGCAGACATGTCTCCGCTGACACCCGTCTGACATCCGATCCCACAAGATCCGCTGAAAACAGACGGGTGGCGATACATTCGCCATCCGCCCAGAGGGTTGGATCAGATAGGATCGGATAAAAATGAACAGTTTTACTGAAGAGAAAGGAACTCTGACAGGTCCATCTCTGCACAGAGATGGACCTGTAACCGCCTGCTCAACAGAGCAGATCAACAGAGTGATCCCCTGCTGAGCTAGCGGGGTCCATGAAAACAGATAGGCCTGTGAGAAAGGGGCGTAAGATGCACTAGCAGATTTAAATACACTAGCAAATTGAAGCCAAACTCCAGCTATTACTTTATAAGCAGTTACAGAAAAAGTTTTTTTTTCATTTTGGGATAAACGTTTTACATAAATAGTGTAAATAAAAGTTGATCATTGCAAGCACCCCTGTCAGTGGTAAATGGTTTTTGAAAAACAACAGATTACTTTTCGGATTATCAAGTGAAAATAAAGAAAAGTAAGCCTAAAAAGGAAAATAATGCCACCATCATATCTAAGGATTGATCAGGTGCAATATAATAAAAGTTTCCCCTTGGGTTTTATATTACTTTAAATTAACAATTACCATAACACAGCCCAGTCACCATGGCTCGGGTTGAAAAGATGCACTTAAATTCACTTTACTGAACTGTCCCCACCAGCTGCAATTTGTTTAAAGTGATTGCAAAGGAAAAAAAAAATAACAAACCAAACATCTCTATTCTTACCTGCTCTTTGTAATGGAATTCTTGCTGGCTTTCCCGGCCCTCCTCTTCCCAAGAGGGCACTTGTGCTTGCTCGCTCCTGAGCCCCATTGCTGCACCCATTGACACAGATAGAGGGACTCAGCCCCAGCTCCCTCTCCCTCATCTCTGGCCAATGGCTCCCGTTGCCCCAACAAAGCCAATGAGACATGGAAAAGAGGGGAAAAAAGAGCAGCAGATGTGCACAGCGCTGGATCAAATATGGGATCAGGTACAAGAAAGGGGAAATGAGGGGCCAAAACCAATGTCTAAATATTTGTTACCTTAATGCAAGCAATGCATTAAGATAAAAAAATGTTTAGGCTTTAGAACCACTTAGAGAAACAAATCTGGCCAAACCACCCTGAACCACAGCCATCTCAACATCTGTGGAGTAGCACAACCCTCAAAGTAGTCACCCTTATGTGGTCCACCTCCACTGCACAAACAAAGGGTGCTGGCAGAAGCAGATGATCTGGTATGAAGAAATGTCTGGATGACTGCACTCTAAAAAAATCACCAATTATTAAGTCAAAAACATACAACACGTACATATGATACAGCAAACGAGGGGAGGGGATACAGCATATGATACAGCTAATGGGGGAAGGTGATACAGTATACAATACAACGCATTTCATGCCATACTCTGTGCTTAATCATAGCTGAAATTATAAGCTAACAGTTATAAATATACATACATAGATACATACATGTTATACAGGCCTTGCTCTATCTAACCTTCAATCCAAAATTAGTCATGACGTACAGATACTAGTGATTAATTAACCATCTTGTCTCACCTCACAGAACCCTCATTTGAATAATCATTTATAAAAGAATCCGAAAAACAAGTCCAATTGTTACATATATAAAAACAAAGGGCAAAAAAAAAACAAAAAAATCAGACACAAAAAACAAAAACAAATGTCATACAACAGTGATAAGTATGTATATAACTCAAATACATGTAATCCATGTGGTAATGCATGACCACAAATGGATGAAATATCAACCATATAGGGAAATATTTTTTTTTAGTTCTTTTTTGCCCTTTGTATTTATATATGTAACATTTGGACCTGTTTTTCAGATTTTTAAAAAAAAAAAAATGATTATTCAAATGGGTCTGTGAGGGGAGACAAGATGGTTAATTAAATAATCACTATTATCTTTGCCTCATTAGCTACACATGGTTAATTTCAGATTGAAGATTAGATAAATCAAGGTCAGTATAACATGTATGTATATATAGCTGGGTTAGTGTATAATTTCAGCTATGATTAAGCACAGAGTATGGTGTGAAATGCGTTAGGATGTATTATATGCTGTATCTTCTCTCCTTGTTTGCTGTGTGGAGTGTTGCATGTTTTTGACTCAATAAAGGTGATTTTATTGGAGCGGGCATCCAGACATTTCTTCATACCAGATCATTTCAACAGCTTACTGAAATTTAGAGTTTATCTAAGGCTTTGTCAGAGTGATGTATAACATCCCCCAAGAACAAACTAGGCACACCAACGCCCAGTTCAACATGCCTAAAACTGAAAACACCAAGTAAAGGCAAAAACTGCTCTAAAACCCTATTAACCCTCTTTGTAATCTTTTCAAAAAGTCTAAAAGCAGAAGTCTAAAATCAGATTTGTTTTTTGGAACAATTTTATAAAAGACAATTGTCATATCTGGAAAGGACAACTGAGACATAGGTCATTCCAAGCTTTAAAGATTAAATCCAGATTGTTATTGTGCCCAATGTCATTACCTACCAGATGTAAAATAATGATATCTGATCATAAATGAAAAAGAAATCCTAATTCAACAAACAAGTCATCCCATCTCATACCCTTCTTACCGTGCCAAAAAGTGTAAACTAAATCAGGTTTAAAATTCTAATTTTCAGTATACAATCTTCATGAAGCTCTTCATTGGCCCCATAAAATGTAGCAGTGTCCCAAAATCCAAACAGATAGGTATTGGCCTGAATCAATTCAAGTACAATTGTTAGGGAAAATGTAAAGCTTTAAGAATCAGATCTCTACCTCACAAATCTTTTAATCATAAACATATTTGCATATAACATAAGGGTAGCCTTTCTTAACCTTTTTATAATGGAGAAACCACTAAAATGACTATCCCGTCTTAGGAAACCTCTGCTAATAATTTCTCTGTCTACAGTTCACAGTACATTAATTGATGGTCATTGGGAAGAATGCCTCCTACATCTGTTATCTTTGGGAAGAACCTCCCTTACAGATAGCTAAAAAGATAATTCTGTGTCTCAGATAAGTAAACAATAACCCACACAAATTGCTCAAGGAACCCCTAGAAATCTATGGAGGACCCCTAGGGTTCTGTGGAACCCTGGTTGAGAAAGGCTGGGTAAGGTATCTATAAAAAGCAGTAGGAATATCCATAATTAAATCAAAGGAGTGTAATCACTTCAAGGGCAAGTAGCTGGCTTCTAAGAGCCCTACAGTTATAGGAAGAAAGATGAAACAAAGAAAAATCCTACAACATTATAAAATTATATGGGTTTTCAATTGCATCATGAATATCTAGTGGAAGACCCAATATGTTTCTCTTTTACACCACTTATTCAATCTTTCTCTCTGGGGCAAACCAGTTATTTTACGTCTATCCCAAAGACAGAAATATCTAAAGTTATGTTATTATAGAAATTGAGCAAATGTCATAGAACACTGGGGTCGATTTACTAAAACTGGAAAGTTCACAATCTGGTGTAGCTCTACATAGAAACCAATCAGCTTCCAGTTTTTTTGTCAAACCTTAGTTGAACAAGCTGAAGTTAGAAGCTGATTGACTGCCATGTACAGCGGCTCCAAATTTTGCACTCTCCTGAATTTGGTAAATCAACCCAATTGTGGTTTGGTTGTGGTAATTGAATGAACCTACAGTCTGGTTTTTCACATCCATGTGTAGCCTTAATATCAGCAAAGGAAATTGTCTAAATCTAATTTGGATAGTCTTTATGTGAGTGGCACAGCCTTCATCATATGACCTGGTCAAAAAGAGGGATACTTGCCGTGACACAATGGATGGCAGTTTTGAAAGATCTAACAAAATGTACAAAGTTATTAGCACTCCCATTTTTTTCTTTTAGCATTATTGTGAAAACTTTATGTCACAATTTCATGCCAATGTTTCAGGGCTTTACAAAGTCCTTTTATCAAGGGAGGATAGTGATACATGTTTCCTTTATAAATGGCTGTAAGTTTTACATTGCCTAGGTCAAATTTGAGACTAGAATTTACTGACTGGAGCTATGAAATTTCCTAAAACATTCCTAAAACATTCCTAAAAGACATATCAGTTTTTATCCAAAATATGGCCCATATTTTGTATTACCTACAGTAGGTAATACAATGTGTGCAAAACCTAATGCCATCCCTTCACCAAAATGTGTGGTCTATATTGTTTAATCTTGGAACACTGTGAGATAAGAACATCAGAGGAACATCAGTAATAAGAAGATGGACAGTGGGGTGTATTTACTAAAGGCACGTAGACTTTGCAATCTGCAAATGCAGTTGCACTAATTTTCCCCAGAGCTTTGTAAATATGGTAAAGCTCTGCTGATTTCTATCTTCCAATCATGCACAAGCAAATATGCTGTTTTTTTTTTCCTAGCACCTGATTGAATATTCTTTACAAGGTGAAACTTAACCACATTTACTAAGCTCTGGAGAATGTCAAAGCAACTGCACTTGTGCACTTATTTTTTTTATTTTGCATTCCCATCAAAGCAATCTTTTTGGGTATTTCTGGCTTTGGGATGAATGTCTTACAACAGAATTTACCCATGAGAACATAAATTATGGAAGTTGTTTATAAGGAGAACTTCCATCTGGGCAGTGTAACCCCTTAAGGAGAAATTCAAATTCTGTTCAATCTTATACTAGTTTTATACTCTTTTGGCTTGGCCTTTTCTGCAGCTCCCTTTTCCCTCATTGATTTGTATGGTGCTTGGTTTCCATCTAGTGGCAATTTGCTTTTAGGACACTCCTTTGGTATATTTATGCTAGGATATTGCCATTGCTATAAATTAAAAATAAAACATCTCTTTACATGCATTTTTCTCTTTTTTGGTGTTTTTTTTTTTTTTTGTAGAGACACTGAAATAAGTTTTCTTTTTCTGAGGTTCTCGATGCAGAAAATCAACATACCAGTAGTTATAAATGCTTGAATCAGGTACTTTTCATCCTTTTGTTTAACCACTTGCCTTCTGTGCACTTAAACACCCTTCCCATCCAGGCCAATTTTCAGCTTTCAGCGCTGTCACACTTTGAATGACAATTGCGCGGTCATGCTACACTGTACCCATATGAAATTTTTATCATTTTTTTCACACAAATAGAGCTTTCTTTTGGTGGTATTTAATCATCTCTGGGTTTTTTATTTTTTACAAAAAAAAAAGAATAAAGACAAAAAATTTTGAAAAAAAAAAATTTTTTTCTTATTTTCTGCGAGTAAATTTTGAAAATAAATTTTTCTCCTTCACTGATGTGCGCTGATGAGGCGGCACTGATGGGCACTGATAGGCTGCACTGATGGGCACTGATGAGGTGGCACTTATGGGCACTGATGAGGTGGCACTTATGGGCACTGATGAGGAGGTACTAATATGCCGCACTGATGAGCACTGAGAGGTGGCACTGAGAGGCAGCACTGAGAGGCGGCACTGATGAGCACTGATAGGCGGCACTGCTGGGCACTGATAGGCGGCACTGCTGGGCACTGAGAGGCGGCACTGCTGGGCACTGAGAGGCGGCACTGCTGGGCACTGAGAGGTGGCACTGCTGGGCACTGACAGGTGGCACTGCTGGGCACTGAGAGGCGGCACTGATGGGCACTGATAGGCGGCACTGATGGGCACTGGCGGATGGCACTGGACACTGACGGGTGGCAGTGATGAGCGGCACTGATGGGCAGCACCATCAGTGCCCACACTCAGTGCCCATAGTGCTGCCAGTCAGTGCTCATCAGTGCCTAGATGAGCAGGCACTGATGGGCACTGACTAGCAGCACTATGGGCACTGATTGTGGGCATTGATGGGGGGCACTGATGGCGGGCACTGTGGGCACTGATGTGGGGGCACTGTGTGTGTGTTTTTACCTTTTAGTAATCAGGGCACTGGTGATCGGTGCCCTGATTACATTGCTGTGTGTCCCCAGCGGCTGTCGGCTCCCCCTCCTTCCTCACACTGCAGGCTCCGTGTGAGGAAGGAGCGCCGGCGATGAGAGATGATCTCATATGTTTACATATGAGATCATCGCTCATTGGACGGCCAGATCACGTGGTGAATGGCCGCTGTGATTGGCCATTCACCACGATCTGTGATCGGCTGTGTCCAAGGGACACGGCCGACACAGATTTTCCCCGCAGCGCGCTCGCGGGAGCGCGCTGGGGGCGTGTCACTGGGAGGCCGTTTAAAAACGGCCTCCCGAAAATTCGAGTCCGCGCTGCAGCCGTATATAGGCTGTAGCGCGGACGGGGGGAGGTTAAAGTGAGATGTTTCACTATATGTTAGCATCTATTTCTCCCCAGAAGCAAAACATCCTTGTGTTGGGTGAGTGGTTAAAAGAAATTAATGTTTAGCCAGAACTAATTAAAATTAGTACATTACTGGCTTTTTTAAACATAGAATCTCATGTTAAAGCTTGTACCATGGGTTTTGTTGAAAAAACAATTCTATTCTTATTTTTACATGTCTTGGAAGATCCTTCTTTATTTTGCTTACTTGAGGTCTGCATGCTTTGGTAATTTTTACAGTTCTGTTTTCTTTCCAATATTTCTTAATTACTTTATTAATTTAACAGGAAATTATAGCACCAAGGCTATTTACTGTGTTTTGTACTGAAAGTCTTAACAAATTATCCATTTCTGTTAAAATATAGTCATTTTGGCTCATGAAGTAGCAGAGTTAAGGTGGGATGTATCCCCCCCAAGTTTAAAGGACAAGTGAATGCACACTCCTGAGCACAGACCCCCAGAATTAACACTTAAAGTGCTACTATACCCAAGACCCTGAATTCACTATAACTGGTATCCAGCAGTACACAGAACATTGAAATGCAATTCCTTTAGTAAATTGTTACTGTTAAATACCTTTTCTCACCAGCAGTATATAGCAGTCTCATGGCTTCAATCATTGTCTGGTTAAAGTACGTAGGAGGAGTTTTCATTCTTCTCTGACTGTCCTATGAGGCTGAAGGTCCCCTGACCCTCTGTTTGAACAGTGGTGATTGGCCCTGTGCTGATCACATGCACTTTCCCAAGAAAAAAAAAAGAACTCTCTAGTATTACACACCAAACTGAGCATGTGCAGAGTGCCCGCAAGGCTCTGTACTGTCAGGAGATAGATTGGGGACAGTGGAAGAAGGGGAGGATTAGAGGAGACAGGATCAAACAGCCTTTTTACTCAATGCAGGGGATTAACCCCTTAGGTAGCAAGTATGTTTTACTGCATATACAGATTTTACTGCTGTGGGTTTACTAAAACTTTTTATTAGCCTTGATCTAACGATTTTTATTCTGAGGACCAATTTGGAGCCATGCAGCATTTTATCCAAAATAAACAACCTCTAGGTTTAACTTCTTAGCTTAGCGTGCTTGTGCACCATGTTCAATGTAAAGAGTATGACTTTACCGTAGAAAAAATGGCTGCGGTGTGCATGTGCAGTACAAAGCAGTTGTCTTTTGGGAAAAAGTCTGTGCAGCTCCAAGCAGGGCTGTACAGTGAAGATTGCAAGATTGGGGCCAAAGGTATTTGTTCTAATGGACCATACTCAGGGAGATTGGGGTAGACATTTACTAAAATACAAATTGTACAACAGTATTTTTTTTGGAGAACCATTGCACTATAGTGTACATAACATAGTCCAGGGCCCTGCACTCTGCTATACAGTAGTCTGCTGCTATATATATATATATATATATATATATATATATATATATATATATATATATATATATATATATATATATATAGGATCACTGTATGTTCTATGTTTTGCAATATGTCACATAGTCTTGCCCACTGAGTGCTGTATGTTAATTACTCTGAACCACTGCTCTACATTATCAACATCAAATTGCTACACTTTATATGCTGTGCTATACATTACAATATCATCTACATTCTCCACATACAACATCTTGATTATACCCATAAAGTTTGAGTTTGTCTCTGTCCATGTATACCTTACCTTGCTATCCACTTTTGCCGTCCATCACATTAAAGCACCAATAGAGAAAATCTAATGGTGTGGGAAAACAGGTACAAACTCAGCTTGAAAAGAAAAATTCGGGGTTGCAACATTTTAGAAAGATTTTAACTAAAAGTAACCTTAATTCATACATTTTTTCATCACATGCTCATTCCCAAGTTGATGACAGTTTATTTATATAATAGAAGCTTTTTTTTTTTTTTTTTACAGAAAAGCAAAGCTCACAAGATGCTAAAGACAGAAGGTGTGGCGGCAGCAAACTCCAGACCTAGTCCTGTCACTATTATGTGACGATTGCACTCCAGTCTCACCCTGCACAGAACTTTTGCAGGTTGTGGGGCATGAGTCTAAGTGCCAGTAGACAGAGTAAACATCACTGGGTTTGGTCAGCTCTGCAGTTAACCCATCAAACATGCAAACAGTAATTGCCAGCATGAGTCTTAATGGAAACACATACTGTCCACAGCATCTGCTGAAGCAATTCTGATGTGTAGGAAATGTCTGTGCCATGTCATGCAGGAAGGCAACAGAGTTTAAAAAGTGGTAGCTTTCTTTAAAGAGGCAAATATTTTATCGTTTCTGATTAAAGCATTCAAAGTAACAGCTTAAATCATTTAAAATATTGATTTAATTGAGAGAAAAACAGTGTAAGATATTATTTACAGAAAAGATATTAAAAAGTAGACAATAGCAACAGTAAAATAAACAGAACTACCTTGAAATATACTTGGCAATGTTTACCTGATCTTTGGTTCCAGCAAAGTCCAGTCTGCTGCAGAGTAAGTCCAATCTAATGTATTAACCCTCCTCTTGTGTTAGGGTCAGAACCAACCCGTTTTCAGGTTTTGAATGTCTTTAAGTATCAAATAAATTTGTTTATTGCATCAAGATTTTTTTACTTTGTCAGGAACCTCTATTTAAACAATATAATAGAAAAATAATCCTTTTTCACTAAATTATAAAATACTATGGTGAAAATTAAGACGTTTATGGTGTTAGGGTCAATTCTGACCCAGTTATAATATAGGATTTTAGGACACTAATAAGTGCCAAAACTGAAATCATAAACACTCTCTCTGCTTAGTAACACTGACAGCCAATCACCTCTCAACCCTGTAAGCTGTAGTTAGGGAGGGGCCTATCTCTTTGCCTGCTTGTCTGCTTCTCTAAATAAAGTAAAGAAACATAGGACCAATACATTTCAGAGTTGCTGGTTTATTTTACCATTTCTTTAAATTTGAAAATGAGAGGTATGCTATCAAAAGGAAGGTCTAAGGGGTCACACCAAAAATATTAAAACCAATCTTTTCAAGTATAAAGAAGCCTAACAAGGTAACCAAGAGGTAAGAAACAAATTGGATGATAAATAATTGTTCAGAGGGTATTTTATGGCTGATTTAAGACACGGGTCAGAACCGACCCATTAACATCATGGATAGTAACAGAAAGCTAACATAAGAGGAGGGTTAAGGTCATCTATTCTAATTAATGACTTTGAGAAGAGAGCCGAGGGGAGATGAAGCGTTTTAGCACTTCCTCAATGACAGCTTTTCTAACTATATTACGAGGGAAGGCCAAAAAGTTCTTTACCCTCACCATGATCTAGATGTGCTAGGGATCTGAAATTTTGCAGGTTTATAGGGGGATATCTTGGTAATATGCATGCCAATTTTTTTGTAGGTCGTGGTGAATTTTAGTTAGAGACAAGAGAAATGGGTTCCCAGGTTACTGGCACCTTTTCAAAAACAGCAATGAGTTGATTTTGCACAAAGCATTTTGGACCTGTACCACAAAGATGAGGAGGACTTTTTAAACAGATTAGTGACCATGGATGAAAGCTGGGTATATCTATATGATCCTAAAACTAAAGAAATGAGTAAAACATGGAAACATGCTTCATTACCCACCCCTAAAAAAGCTAAGGTGCAACATTCATCCAGCAAGGTCATGTTGTCAGCTGCTTTTCCTACAAATCTGAAAACGTCTACACAGATGGTATTAAAGGTCTGTTCCACAGATGTGAAAAGTGTGTAGCCATAGGAGGTGGATATGTAGAGAAGGAAGAGTCTGTGGACTAAATTTCAGATCCCTAGCACATCTGGATCTTTGTGAGGGTAAGAACTTATTAGCCTCCCCTCCTAATATTTCCAGATAACTATGCCTGAAAATTCAACAACCAAATATTATTAAATACAATGA
Source organism: Pelophylax lessonae (assembly GCF_965119305.1). Classification (NCBI taxonomy): domain Eukaryota; kingdom Metazoa; phylum Chordata; class Amphibia; order Anura; family Ranidae; genus Pelophylax; species Pelophylax lessonae. Next base: position 619,173,484 of record NC_138768.1, on the reverse strand, counting down.
AATCACAATCTCATAGATGTCAACAACATGGTAGTAATATGCAATGTGTCTCATCTGTCTTTTGGACAAGATAGCATAGGCATGTTTGGTACCTACTTGATTGCCATTTCTTACACATTTGGGCACTTTCTTTAAAAATAATTTTATCATATCAGGACTTATGGAATGTAAATACATTTTAATTCTTGTAGTTTAGAAAAACAGAAAAAAGATGTGTATGTGCTTAAAGTGGAAGTTCAGCCTAAAACGAACTATCTCTGAATCTACTCGCAGTCACATTCTAAGACTAACCTATCTAACCGTATAAAGCAAAATTTGCTATACTATCTTTTCTGAAGTTGATCCAGTCTCCAGCGGCGGAAGCTGTGTGCAGGAGACAGCTGATCGGCTGGGAAATGCCCAGGAAGTGACGTCACCCATAGAGTTACTATGGGGCTTCCGTTGTCGGCTGCTTCTTCCCACTCCCACACACAGAAGCTGACACTGACAGCTCAGCGTGGGACCGGACCGAGCAGCTTCAGGGCTAGATAGGTTAGTCTTAGAATGTGGCTGCCAATAGATTTAGAGTTAGTTAGTTTTAAGCTAAACTTCTACTTTAAAACCATTCTTGAAGTTTTAAAGTGGTAGTAAAGTCAGTATTTGAAAAAAAAACTACTGAGAGGTAGTGTTTTTGAAACAGAAGAGACCCTAAAGGCATTGTCTGTCATCACTGTCCCCCCTGCCTGTCAGCAGTTAATATGATCTGAGCTGCACATGCACAGCACAGGCCACATTTACATCCCGCTCTGTGTGCTAGGGTGATGTGTGATTGTGCACATGACCAATTAAGCAGTAGAAGATAAAAAGCCTGGAAGGAAGACCAGATAAAGAGGGAAGACTGGAGACCAGGGATAGCCATGACAGAGCAGCGCTGGAGGGCTTTATTTGTAGGTAAGTCTGTCCTAAATCTTGAGTTAAACCTGCAGGGGGCCCATTTATTTTATTTTTCTATGGAGAGTTTACTACCATTTTAACAACTATTTTACAATAGCTAATTATGGGCTCTGACTTATTAAAGGTGTAGATGGGGCTTAGTTGTGGCTATGGTGCACAGGGATCAGAAGACAGAAGCTTTTCTTAAATCTTCTTGTTTACTGTACAGTAACCAGCAGTGGAACCTACAGTAATCCAAAGTCAACCAAGACTCTTTTCCACATTAAACATAGGGCAGTTCCAGTATTAAAGTAGAAATACAGTGTTTACATGCAGTAGGTTACCAGAGCCTAGGACCAGCAAACCATCAGGTCCCACTTCTTTTTTCCTTTTATCTAGAAAAAATAAAAGGTTTTATGATGCTACACGTATGCCATGGTCAGTGTCATGCCAGAATAGCAACAGCTCTTTAGGCCATCATGGGTTAAAGAATTGCATTGCAATTCATTTATAATGCAGTAAGCAATGTACTTGTGTTGCAGCATGGTGCAATTCATGGTAACGTACTACTAAAAAATTGTCAAGTGTACTTTGACACACTGGCAGCCTTATTAAAAATGAATGGGTTACCTTAATGCAACACATGTTATTGTACAACCTAAAACATTTTAACATGCATGTGTAATGCACTGCACAGATGTGAAGCAAACTTTAGAGTCACTTGAAAGTGGGTGGATATCTCCCTAGGTTCTGTATTCTCTAAAAGGAGGGTGCTGGGACAAGATGAGGAGATGGAAACAATGGTGGGCCTGGGAAGGGACATAACTACCTGCTTCTATTCTCTGACAAGGAAAGCACTGACTGTACTCAGGTATTCACTAACTGGGGTAAAATGATAAATTAAAAAGACACTAATGCGTAACTAAAAAAAAAATGAAGCATGCAACTAACATTGTTAGTCAATGTGTTTTTACCATTTTTCTGCTAATCCACATTTCCTTTTAGCTACTGCACTGTGGAAAACTGATTGTTACAAAAGAAAAAAGGAGACCAATCAGTGATATTTGAAAGTATATAGCACATCTCTAATAGCTTAATATCATTTGATGGCTTAAGTCAGAGGGATGGAGCCATTGTGACCTCTTACATGATTAATGTTTGAACTTTCTAAAAGTTGTGGCTCTGTTAAGTCATCAAGAGCCTAGGATTTGCAAACCAGCCTTAATTTAGAAAATAGATCAAGGAGCTTTTGAATTAGTTACATTATGTACCAGTGCTAGAATAGAAGACTTTCTAACAATTGGAATTCTAATGAGCAGTATTTATTACTAGACACTTGGCTATTTTCTGCTTCTGTGGACCTAGTGTAGACTGTATTACATTTTCAGTAAAAAGCATATAATTTCCATTAAATTAATTGAAAATGCACAGTAAATTGTGCTGACCTCCTCCAGGCGATTTTGAAGGCTGTTCAGTGCTGTGGTCATATTGTTGAACTGTCGTTCCAGTGCTTTTTCGCACTGTGAAAAATGTAATAAAAGGTAATAAAATACAAATTACTGTATAAATTACAATGCTCATCTGCAAATGAAGTCAAACCTTTGAATCCCTGCTAGAAAAAGAGCAGTTGTTTTACACCATGTTCTTTTTATGTTTACATTTTATTTATCTGTTGGTATTAATGGCCGTTTATTGCTTATTTGGTATAATTGATATTTTGTAAAACAAGTTGACCACAAATTCCATTTGTCTATGTATCTATGTATATACTATATATATATTAATCTGTCTATCTGGAATTAACCTGGTTCCTTGAAAATATGTGCTATATCTACTGCTGCTAAAAAAAACCTCACCTTTGATTATTAAAAATGTTGGGAACATCCCAATGCAATATTGAAATATGAAAATATTTATTACTTTGATGCATCTGACCAATACTTCCAATTGCCAATATTTTGAGCTTGCCATAATCCTCTTGCTAAATATAAATATAGAATATATATAAGTGACACTGCATTGTACTTTACAACTGTATTTTACCTCTTACAATGTGAAAAAATTTAATGCATTTTGTTTTTATATACATTTGTTTTAGGTTTTTGAAATTGGAGATTATTTTGACACGTTCATTTGACCTTTTTCTTTTCTGCTAATTGTACTGCAACTAATTACTAATAACTGGTCCTCTCCATAATAACATAAAAACATATTCGTTAAATGTACCAGGAACAAATAAAGGATGGTCACTGAGGTCAGGAAAAAAAAACCTGGACTTGTAGATCAACGGTTAATTCCTTAATTGCATTACAGTTCAAATATTAAAACGGAGATCACACATTGGTGTAGTCATTGTTATCAGTCTTGGACTAGGGTACCTGCAGCTAACCAGAGGAAGCAAAATCAAGGGCCTGCCTTATACCAGTGTGCAAAGTACTATGTGTGTGGCTTACTGTGAAGAGAATAGGTAAACAGGCAAGGTTTAGCAGTGGAAGAGTATTTATGTCAGTCAAGAATTCTATTTTTATGTAGCAGGATAACCCACATTACCTGCAACCCAATGGTAAATTACATTTTACATGTTTGAAGAGGCGGACAGAGTTCTTACACTTAAAAATAATACTGTCATAGACTTCTCCCATGTAACAACAGAAAGTTATAGACTGCTTGGTTGATGGGTAAAGCAGTTGGCTGTGCACCTTATGCAGTGTTGTAACAGTACTTACTGTATTTCACCAACAGAACACTGTCATTCATTCCAACATAGGCTGGCTTAATATGACACCTTTGTATACTAAGCACACTCTGAGGCCACATACAAAAAACCAAAAGTTTTGTGCTGGGATTGGGTTTTGGAGATATCTGTATCTGTAAAGGTGGCCATACATTGATCGAAATACAGCCAATTAAGCAAGAACTAGCTGAATTTCAATCAGCGTGTGTGAGTCTCCACTCACATGTTGGACATGTTGGACATTTTTTCTCAATGAGTGACTGCAGCCAGTCACCTGCAGCCGCTGATCAGTGTTATTGGACAGCGTTGGTTGTATGAATACAATGTCCCAGCAAGGAGGGCTCCTCCATCCACCCTGTTTTTGTAGATGGAAGAATCTATTGGTTAAATGAAAATGAACTAATAGTGTGTGGTCAGCTTGACAATAGACTTTCATATTATAAAAGCAAATATAAAACATAAAGGGGAATCCACTGAAGACTGTATGTAGTATGTACAGTAACACACAAAAGCACACACACACACACACACATCTATTGTGAGGCAAAGGCTGGCAGAATTGTGGATGGTGTACATGTGTCACCTAGGTTTTTCACCTACACATAGAGAAGGGCCCAGGCTTTGTATCTGATATAAAGAAAGCATATTTTTGTTTTCTCAGATCTTAATAGGTTCATGTCTGGGTCCCAGAGCCCAATGGATTTGTAGAGCCTTGGGTTGGAAGTCTCCATTGCTGGGTCCAAATCTTACCAGTTAGCAAGTCCACATTAATTAGTCTAAGCTGTCCACAGGACTTTTTATACGTATATACACTGACTGATATACATCAGAGGCACCTGACAACTTCCCAATAAAGGTCATGTTTGGGGAGACAGAGAAAATTGCTTCAGTGTAAGGCCTAATGGATATACTGATGGCCAGGTAAGATTTTGGGACTGCACAGTTGCCAGATCCCAATTTGGCAAATGCATGGAAAAATGTAAAGGTGATCAACAGGGTACAACAAGAAACAGAAGTTATCCTAATATGCTCCAATTTTAAAGGAAACCTCGGTTTACTGTAAACAAAAAACAGGAATGAGTTGTGTAGCAACTGGAGGTACCCTAGTTTCACCCATTCTAATGTGCTGAGTGGTAGAAAAAACAAAAAGAGCTGAATGAGCAGTATTTTTTTCTGGCCAGGTATGGATAAAGCAATTGAGGAGTATTGTAAATCTTGCCTTGTGTGTCAAATGAATGCACCCAAACCCCATTTTTGAAGTCCAAAAGGTACCCTTGCCTAGATTTGAGATCGCTTTGAGAGGGTTGCTTTGAATCTAGTCAGGCCACTGCTAAAGTTCACACATACTGGTAGTTCTTGATTAAAATTATAGCGAAAGAGGAGTTCCACATGTTTTCTCATACTGTACTGGTATTTCTAAGAAAATGTTGACTAATCGAAGAACCCCTTTCATGTTCAAGATAGACAAGTGATATGTCTGTTGTTAAAAATTACACACCTGCTCATGTTAATACATCACTCCCAGGCGGTTGGGTTGGTAGAATGAGGTTTTCTCGTTTAAAACTTTTGTATGGTAAACCTCCTGGAAAACCCTTGATATAGCTCGTGAAATATGAGGTCACACTTCATAAAGCATAATTAAACAGATTGCTCAGATGCAGGATAAAATAGCAGCAGTCATGCCTATAGTTCAGGAACATATGCAGCAAACCCATAAGGCAAAAGCCAAAGTATATAACCATACTGCGAAAAATCCCTGTGATGTCAACTATCATAAAATAGAAAGAAATATTTCATGTTAAATTAATAAAACCCTGGAGGGATTGAGAGATTCTCTCAGCTAGACGTGCAATTCATTTTGGCCCGAATATAAATTCAGATGAATTTTTGGTTATGAAATAGTAACAAGTTTTATTTAAATTAGATTAATTTTGTTTTGTATGTTTGTTTTCTAATGAATTCAAATTCAGGATGGGTGGAAAATGATCGACAAATTTGAATTCTGTGTGAAGAATAGCTGGTTGTTAAGGAGCGGGTCGGGAAGCCGGCTGCTGTGTCCTTGACAACCGATGATTTATCAGCTGTGAGCGGGCTTCCCCACTGACAGCTGAAATGTAAACAAATGAATGCGGGCGATAAAAAAATCCCCCCCTACCTAAAAGCACCTTGTCCCTATGTTGTCCCCTTGGGGACAAGGCCCTCTTACCCACAACCCTGGCTGAGGGTTGTGGAGGTCTGGAGGCGAGGGCTCATCAGAATCTAGAAGTCCACTTTAACAAGAAAGAAAACAAAAAAGTGAGTAAAGACACAACACAAGTTTTTTGACTATTCATTTATTAAAAAATAAAAAAAATGTCCCCCAGTGTAGATCCATCGCCAAACACGACGCCCGCAGCACCCCCGGACTCGAAAAAAGAAAAAAAAATCCGGTCTCATCGAAGGCTTTCACTGTCTGCCTGCTCCTCCTTCTGACATTTCTTAAATAGCTAAGGGGCGGCGTTACCCGGCGACTTCACCAGGTGACCCCACTTGTGTCAACATTGACCGAGGCATGCTGGGTAGGTGAGGTCACAAGGAAGTGGGGTCACCTGATGACATCATCGGGTGACTTCACCTCTTAGTTATTTACCCACTTCAGCTCCGGAAGGTTTATCCCCCATCATGATCAGGCCATTTTTTGTGATAGGGCACTGCTTTACTTTTGTGCGGTCGTGTGACGCTGTACCCAAAAAAAAATGTATGTCCTTTTTTTCCCACAAATAGAGTTTTCTTTTGGTGGTATTTGATCATCTCATTTTTTGCGCTAAAAACAAAAAGAGACCATTTTGGAAAAAAAGAAAGAAATGTTTTACTTTCTGCTTTAAAACATAGCCAATAAAAAAATGTAAAAAATCTAATTTCTTCATCAATTTAGGCAAGGATGTATTCTGTTGCATATTTTGGTAAAAAAAAAAGAAAAAAATCCCAATAAGCGTAAATGAATTGGTTTGCACAAATGTTATAGCATTGTAGCCCTGCCCCCTTGGGGTGGCCTGTTGAATGGGTGTCCTTGTCACCTCTTACACCCTGAACCTGCTCCAACCCATCTAACACTATCAGTTCTGTCATGGTGAATAATCGAGACCACAAAAGGTTGCAGTGAATAAACAATTTACTGCTCTTTTAGAATATTGAAAAAGAATCAAAGTATTCAAACAAAAAACAGGAATACAACAATGAAAAAAGAAAAAGGATCCTGAGTTCCCAACCAAGTACGTATGCCTTATAGCTCAGCCCTCAGGATCTAGAACACCAACCACACATTCATACACAAACAAATGTGTATGTATGCTAAGAGGATGGTGTTCCACAATAATAAACAATGTTTTAACTAGCAAATGTGGTTAAAGAGTGACCGCAGATAAAGTTACTATATTAAATGACTAAGATGCAAAGTGAACAGTGTACTGCCTTAACCTTAACTAGCAGAGTGCACTCTGTATGCTAACGGGGGCCCCCTTTAGGATGAATTGCAAGCCTCTCTTGGAGAGTGAGGCCTCACTTATCTTCACCGGCAAGGAATCCCACAATCCAAAGAAAGTGTTTGTCATCCAACAAAAGAAAAGAGGTTGAACTATGTTCCCCAATGCAATAGCAGTTGTAATCCACAGAGAGGCGAATGCAGTTTATCCTATGCGTCATGGCAGATTGACCGCTGGGAACTGGATTGAGGGCTTAAGGCCTGATTCACCCACTTCGCACTATATTTGTATCTGCAGTGTCCAGTGGTTTGACTGAGTGTTAGAAAGGCCTTATAAAAGTACTCAATCTGTTTGCCCTTCCCAGAATCAGTCTAAATTTGTATTCAAATAGAGATGTAGATACTGGATGTCTCTCACCCAAACCGGGAGATCCGCTTCTCTCTGTGACTAGGCCCCACTCTGCTCAGCGTCTCTGTCCGCCTGTCCACCACCTTCCGCTTGGTCACGCCACCGAGACTTCTCCACACACTCACACCGCCGGCCTCACTCCGGTGTCCCCCACTAGGCCTCAGCCTAAGTTCCTGCGATCCGCAGCATCTCTTCCTCTTCTGTTCAGTGTGCTGTCCTCGAGGCAAGAGAGTGAAGCAAAGTCCCACCTCCCTTTATATAACCACTCCCAGCAAACTCCACGTGTCCTGTTGCTCCCTGGAAGAAGGTCTTTCTGTCTCAGCAGTCTATGATCCTGGCTCCTCCCAGACTACATCTCCCATAATGCCCAAGTCACTATCATGCAGAACTTTAATAACAGTAACAATAACAATACCAGCCGTGCGACCCGGCTACAGCATCTAAAAACTATGGGATATTTTTATAGACATTTTATTTATTTTTTTCCTAGTAATGGTGGTGATCAGCAACTTATAGCAGGACTGCAATATTGCAATGGACAAAGTGACACACTTTTTAGGGGAGCAGTAGCACTAAAACAGTTATCAGTGCTAAAAATATGCACTGTCACTATACTAATGACACTTGAAGGGAAGGGGTTAACATCAGGGGCAATCAAAGAGTAAATGTGTGCCTAGGGAGTTTTTACTAACTGTGGGGGAGGTGCTTGTATTATGGGAAGGCAGAGATCTGTGTTCCTGTTTAGCAGACACAACACAGGATCAGCCCTTCTGGAAAAATGGCTGGCAACAGAAGAAACAACCACAAAGAGGAAACAAAACATCAACAACAAGAAAAGAGAACCCCATATCACCAATCCACATATCACCAACAAATGGTCAAGAACGGAGAAGCAGTCCCATTAGGGATTATTATGACAATAGAAGAAGCCCTATGACCCAGCGCACCCAACTAATAGATATTACGAGGACAGAAGGGACCCCATCCCGACATACAACAGGTATGAACCCCTAAGGAGAGAAGAAGAATCAGAACAGAACACCGCACCATTATAATAGGGATGAGAGATATAGAGATAACCACAGCAGAGAGCATTATATTTTAGGGGATCGCCAACAGAGAGCCCCAAGGAGACCAGATGGGAAAAATGAAAGGAGAACACCACCCCCAGAAAGGGGAACAAGAAAAAGCATGGAAAGAAGAGAGGATGCAGAGCAGGCAGGAAAAAACAAAAGAAAAAGAGAGTACTAGGGGAGGGTATCTTCAACCTGAGTGGGGTTGATCTTACTTTACAAGAGAAAAGAGTTCTAGATAAAGGTTTAAAATTTGATACATATGTAGATATACTGAAATTCACAAGGAAGATCAACATAAAAAAATATATGTTGTCTAAACCATGAGAACCCCCCATTTGCAGACGCATGGAGAGTAACAATTATACACACTGACCTAAGGAACAAATCATTGTTTAATCCCTCAGGAATCAACAATGATCATAGTGAAGTCTTCAAAAAACTAGTAACACAGTATTTACATGATCTTAACCACTTGCCGACCGCCGCAAGTACATATACTGCGGCGGTCAGCCCCGGCCAGGCAAAGTGACGTATATATATGTCACTAGCCTGTCAACAGCTTGTGAGCCAATAGCCGGCGAGCACGTGCCCGCTGAGGGGCGCGCCCACCCCGGCTCGTTCACTAAGGAGTCAGTGCGTGTGACCGCTGGCCCGATGTCCGCTGGTCACTCGGCGATCGTCGGTAGAGAGGGAGAAAGGCAGGCGGCTAGTGAAAACAAGCCGCCTGTCATTCTCCCCTGTGTAAAAATGGAGATCAGACGGTTCTACTATGTAGGACCGTTGATCTCTGTTTTTACAATAGTAGACATGTCCCATCACAGTTAGAAACACGCCCCTAGGACACACTTAACCCCTCCCTCTCCAATACAGTTAACCCCTTCCCTGCCAGTGTCATTTTTACAGTAACAGTGCATACAGTATGTATAGCACTGATTACTGCAGTAATGTCACTGGTAACCCCAAAAGTGTCAAAAATGTCAGTCAAGGGTCCGATCTGTCCGCCGCAATGTCGCAGTCCCGCAAAAAAAATCGCAGATCGCCGCCATTACTCATTAAAAAAAAAACACCAAAAATGACAAATATCTTTCCCTTTGTTAGTAAAGGCGATAACTTTTGCGCAAACCAATCAAAATATGCTTTTTGCAATTTTTTTTTACCAAACATATGTAGCATAAAACAAATTGGCCGAAAATGTTAAAAAATTTTGATTTTTATATTTTTTTGGGGGAATTTCATATAAAAAAATGTGAAAAATATTGTTATTTTTGCAAAATTTACGCTCTTTTTTTGTTTATAGCGCATGATCAAAAAATTGCACAGAAGATCAAATACCACCAAAAGAAAGCTCTGTTTGTGGGAAAAAAAGGACGTCAAAATCGTTTAGGTACAGCGTTGCACGACCGCGCAATTGTCCGTTAAAGTCACGCAGTAAAAAATCGCAAAAAACCCCCTGGTCAGGAAGGGGGTAAAATCTTCCGGGGCTTAAGTGGTTAAACTAGGGAAAATATGGGACCCAAAAGGAAATCAAGGAAGGAATCAAACAACTAGAAGAAAGAAAGAATATTGTGATCAGACCAGCTGATAAGGGAGGGTCTATAGTTATACAATCAAAGGAAGCTTACAATAATAAAATATTTAGACAATTATTGGACTCATGTACATATATGAAACTACTATCAAATCCCACAAGAACATATAAAAAAGAACTGGAAAAACTGATCTTGGAAAGAAAAACGAGAGAACTTTTGAATGAAAAGGAGGCTAAATATTTACACAAAGACAGCATAAATATTCCGGGTGGACCCATTGTAAATGGCATAAATTTAATAGGATCCAGATTGGGAGAATACATTGACTGGTTCCTACAACCGGTAGTGCAGAAAACTAGAGCCTATCTAAAAGATACTAAAGATCTTATACAACATCTACAAGACATAGAAATCAGCTCTGAAGTCATCCAACTGGCCACAGCAGACGTATCTAGTCTATATACCATTATAGACAACCAAGAAGCTATATCTGCCACCAAATGGGCCCTCCGAGAAATGAGCAACCTTCAATGTTGACATAGGAGATTTTTATTAAAATGCCCTAAATATAGTTTAGAGCATGATTACTTTTGGTTTATCTGTGACTATTATAAACAACTACAAGGCGTGGCGATGGGAGCCAAATATGTGCCAATTGTAGCTAATCTTTTTATGGCAAAATGGAAGAAGCAGACATTTATGAAAATCAACCTGACCAACTACTTGTTTATAAGAGATTTATAGACGATATTATTATTTTATGGGCTGGAGACAAGGAAAGCTTGGTAAAATTTGGATAATCACTTGCTCTCAATGACAAAAGCATTACCTTAGCATGGGACATCAGTCTGGCACTATCTGGAGAGAGCGAGATACATTAAAAACCAAAACCTTTTTCAAACCAGTAGACAGGAATAGTTATCTACCAATAAGGTAGCTGTCAACACATGCCCTGGTTAATCAACATTCCGAAAGGCCAACTAATGCGTATTAGGCGCAATTGTACAGACAAGAAGGATTATGAACATTGAGCTGAAATATTAATAAAAAGATTTATTGAAAAAGAATATAAGAGTACATTCATAAAACAGAAGATACAAGAAGTGGGCAATATAAATAGAGAAAACTTGATAGAGAACACTAACGTTAACAGCAAACATTAGTCATCATTTTCAAATCCCTCCCTTATCCTGGATTTTAACGTTCAACATAAGAAATTAGAAGCCATCATAACAAAGCACTGGAAAGTCCTGCTAGCGGATAAAACCCTTGCACAATTCCTACCACAAATTCCTAGATTTGTGTATAGAAGAGCACCCATACTCCGTAACAAGATAGCAAAAAATATAACCGACCAACCAAAGACAAATAACTTCAGCTTTTTTGAAGGAAAAGGGTTCTACCCATGTAAAAACTGTTTCGCCTGTAAAAGAACATCACTAAACAAAAAGAAAAAGAAGACTTCAGCTCAACAAGTACAGGGAAGGCTTACAGAATCAAAGAATTCATATCTTGTAGAACAGAGGGAGTGGTATATATCCTTGAATGTCATTGTCACTTCCAATATGTGGGAAGGACCAAAATACCCCTTTGGAAACACCTGCGAGAGCATGTACAAAATATTCAAAAAGGCTTTCCAAAATACAGCGTCTCCAAACATTACGCTGAGGTACACCATAAAGATCCCTCATCCCTACTTTTTGAGGGGTAGAAAAATACAAATCACACTGTAGGGGGAGTAATAAAGGGAGTCCCGCTGGATCTTCGAAATGCAAACACTCACACCCCTAGGACTCAATATCGATTATCTTATGGTATTCCCAATGAGTTACCACAGTATTAAAATCTCTCCATATCTTTATTACCACGTTGGGTTACCACGCTATCTATAATCTCTTCATAAATATATTATGTGCATAAGTGAGATGATTTAGTTCTTTTTCTTTTTCATGCTGATTCATGTCACTTGCACTGATCAATGGAACTGTTGGTTGGAGTTAGATCCGATTCGCTCATAAAGATTTGCATCCGTCACACCCTACGTGTTTATGTATATCTCTGATCCAATCATCTTATTATCTTATTTTGTATCTTTGATACAGTCATCATATTATCATTACACTTATCTCAACTAATTGATTTATTTGCATTTGATTTCTCTATTTTTATGAATTTCATTATGTGTTCATCATGCTGTTTTATTTTGATTTTAATTATTTTTCTATTTGTATCTACATTTTATTAATTCATGATTGATTCAATACACTGGGCTGTTGTTTTGATCCCCAAGAAAGAGAACCCTTCATTGGACCTCAGAATTTGGATTAGAGCATATTATTTATCACTTGGATGTACTCATTACTCCATGTTGCTCATTTAGGTCCATTCAGGCTTAATTAGACTCAATGGTTCCCTTGGCAACCGCTTTGTTACTTAACCTGAAGACTGTCACCCAGCTGCTTTACCCCTGAAAAAGTCACGTTGTAGTGACGCAACACATCGGGAGGAGTCGGGTGACGTCACTTTCGGTTTACAGCCGTGACCGGTAGCATTGATTCTACCGCGATTTGTGGTGTTTTTACCTGCTAATCCTTAGTGAACTGTAAGTGTATACTCGTTTTATTTAAATAAAGTCTGTTATATACGGCACCATGAGGTTGTACCCATTTGTATCCTTACCATGAGGGGAATATGAAGGAAGTTGCTCCATGAGCCCCTGGAAGTGGTGTGACAACAAGTGGCTGAGCCAGTCCTTACTTATAAGCGGGTGATTGAGGATTAGGCCCCACCAGTCCCTACAGAGAGGAGTATCCAGCACAGTCTACTTATTAAACAACGCTCTTTTGAGTGTTGCTGGAGGTGAGAGGCAACTTCACTCATTTTTGGATTTAGTTGTCTTGGGATACACTTGTATATTGACACACCTGGTGGAAATTGAAGATTCCCAAGTTTTATACATCTGGAGCACCTTTTTGATTCATCTATTATTTTGCACCATGCACATGGACACTTTATCGCATTTCTAGTGCAATATATTATATTATTTTTCCTTTTGCTCTGGGCACATGGACACTTTTTTATGATTGATTATATTCTATGATTGATTATCTACTTAGTGCAAAATATTTTATTATATGTTTATGTCTAATTTGGATCGCACATGTTTTTTGGGAAATTCAAAATTGTATCCAGTATTGCACTGACACTTTCTTCACCCTCTGGATTTGCACCGACTTTGCACCTAATCACTTTATTTGAGATATATAATTTTGTGTTATATGATTGCCTACACAGTTTAAGGAGGATTTCATTTTTTGAACACATAGGAATTTTATTTACATCAGTGGGCCTTTGCTCACTCAGGAAATAGCGCCGATTCATATTTCCTCTCACGTATTCAGTTGTGGTGACACTACACAATTAGCTGCTTTTCCTACGGATTATCCACCTGTTTATTTATTTGGATTTATACTTATACTTTATATCTATACCCCACACGTCTCATACCCCATTAGTAGCCCATTTGGCCTTTGTTTTTTCAGGATCAGTACCTTCACTTCTCACACAATGGCAATTTGCCTTGTTTACATAGGCAAACTGTTGTTCTGCTTCTCTCCCCAATTATTGCTGGGTGCCAGTGGACATCGAATCCACTGGACCCACTGATTGGCTCCCACTGTGTCTAATCACATCGGAAGTGGGTCGCCGGTAGACCTGGAAGTGTAGGATCGTGTACAGATATGCGATTCTGTGCAGAGAGGCCACTGCCCCACAGTAATAGTACGTAGGGTGGTCGGCAAGAGGTTAACAAATGGTAGACAGCAAAGCAGGAAGACGGTGGAAGCCTTCGATGAGACTGGAGTTTTTTTTTTTTCCGGGTCTGGCGTTGGGTTGGGCATTGTAATTGACGATGGACCTACACCAAGGGACATTTTTTTTTTTAATAAATGAATTGGCAAAAACTCTTGTTACGTCTTTATTCACTTTTTACACTTTTCCTCTTCAGGATGTGAACATTAATTGTGGGAGGCAACATTGGAGACGCCGGGTCTGCTCTCATAGGCCGGGTCCTCTCTCATAGGCTGCAGAGGCAGGAGAAGTGAAGGGAAGTTCTTCTCCCATAATGCAAAAAACAAACTACTGAGCGATTAAAATGTATGTAAAATCTAGTTTACAGTATGTTTGGCGTTATGCCTCACTGTATACAGAGCAATTTCTTTTTTGTAAATGTAGTATAAAGTTTTGTACCTGGAGATACTACCAGTAAAAGTATTGCCTGCTGTAGGTTTCTAGAAGAATTTTAGTTTCTCATTGTTATTCCCTTAAGGCGGCCATGTACACTACAATCTGATTGTACAAAAACCTTTAGATCTACCAAAAACTATGCAGTACAAGGGTCTGCCTGCCTGGTTAAATATTGAATGATTAGTTTAGGTATTTTTTTATATTGCATAGTTTTGGCAATTCTAAAGAAGACTGCACAGTGAGTGTACAATCTAATTGTGTAGTGCATGGACATCTTGAGTGAAATTCACACTTCTGCCTGTCCCATCTTTTCCTTATGTGTGTAACTTTGGGTGTACAGTAATTGTTTGTAGAGAAAGTTTCTCTCTTTAGTACAACATGACAGAGAGCGCCCAGAATAGGACAAATGTGTTCTCTGCATCGGGCTTCTGGTGACCATTTTGAGACAGCATGTGCTGTGTTTTAGGTATGACATGTGGCTCCCCATTAGGAAAGAGAGAACCCCCCAACATAGACTATGTATGCAGAGCACCTAGGTCAGCTCTCTAGTGTCACATGACACAACACAAAGGGGAGCCTGGGAGGAAGAACATCTCCCATGCCATGCTGTAATTGACATCTGTAAGTTCAGGGAAGAAAGAGTGTATTGGTTGATGGGAGGATTAGGTTTGCAAGTGGAGATTTGAGATGGTAGTTGATTTCTGCTGGGTGGGGAAAATTTGGCTTGTGTATGTGTTTATGGTGATGGTGAGAAGGGCATGTTGTGCTAGGAGGGAAGACTGGGGAGGATAGAAAAAATGTGTACTAGGAGAGAGCATGGGGGGGGGGGGGGAGTATTTGTGCTGAGAGATAGAATTTGGTGGGGAGGGGGAGCAAATCTGTGCTGGGAGGGGAGATTTAGTGGGTTGGGGGGATTGTTGCTAGGAGGGGGGATTTGTGTTAGGATTTATTTAAGCTAATTTGTGCAAGAAGGGGGATTGGGGGGGGGGTATAAAGAGGGATTTGGGAAGGTGAGGATTTGTGCTAGGGTTGGGGGTTTGAGGAGGATTTGTGATAGGACAGGGGGTTTAGGGAGGAAGATTTATGCTAGGTGGGGGAGGGAGGATTTATGCTAGGAAAGGGGGATTGGGGGAAAGATGATTAGTGCTATGAGCAGCATTGGGGGGGGGGATTTGTGCTAGGATGGGAGTAATAAGGGAAGAGCATTTGTGCTAGGAGGGCGGGAAAGGGGTGAGAGGATTTGTGCTAGAATGGAAGGATTGGGGGGGATTTTTGCTAGGAAAGGGGAGATTGAGGGAGAGGATTTGTGCTAGGTTGGGGATTTGGGGAGGAGAGAATTTTTCTGGGTGGGGGTTTTGCACGGTTGGAGGAGAGATTTCCAATGGTGCACAAATTTAGAATTTTTGTTTGGGAGGTGAAATTTGGCTTGGAAGATTGGGGGGGATTTTAATTGATTTCCAGCTTTCAAATCAAATCAAATGGGGGAGAGCATTTTTGTAAAGAGGGAAAGTGGGGGGAGTATTGCTGTACCATAAATATTCCTATACCCCTGCACTTATGTACTGTTGTATGCATTCCTATGCCCAGCACAACAGACTCCTGCGTAAGAGGATTTGTGCTTGTGTAGCCAGGCTTCTTGTTCACACACCTGTATGGTGAGTGATTCTGTGAGGGAATATTTCTATTCCTTAAAGGTGATGGCAGTTGTAATAAAGTGCATATGCTAAATAAATAAAACTCTAGAGACGTCATCACGCTCTGACGAAACGCGCGTCAGGTGGAACGCACGCCGCACGCTGCCGGGTAGCCTGGTGGGACGCAAACCGGCAATCGCCATTCCTCATTCCCAGGCATTTTTACCCAGAGCGGACGTGTTGTTTATTTTATTTCTATTTTACTTGTGTTTTAATCGATGTGGCAATAAAAACTATTATTTTTAACGGTACTGCACCATTGGAGCATCTTTATTCTCCCCTCTATTTTTGACTCTGAGGATCGGTTTCCCAATCATAGGATTCGAGGATCATAGAGAGCCAGCAGTTACCTGAGGTTTTGTTAAAGCCACAAGCTCGGAAGGTCTTGGTGCCGTATGAGTCCGGTGAGTTTGCACCCCTTACTTAAGAAGTTGCCGTTTTGCCAGCAATCTCAACTATTGGAGTCATATGAATAAGAACATTTTTGCACAAGAACATCTTACTTTGGACTTTCACTGCACAGACTTTTGTTAATCTTACCTATAGTGTTGCACATACTCATTTGTCATCATTTCAGTTTTTTTAGTGTTGCACTTTTACTTGGTAATATCTCGGTTTGCACACATACTTAATTTAATTAAAATCTGTCATTTACCTCTATTTAATTTTTATGCACATATATTTTGATATCACACTGCCTTTTTGTGGTACACATAAGTAATCTATTAACCCTTCTTGTTTGCACATATATTTGAGTTTTATTTATTTAGCATATGCACTTTATTACACCTGCCATCACCTTTAAGGAATAGAAATATTCCCTCACAGAATCACTCACCATACAGGTGTGTGAACAAGAAATCAGCAAGCGCTATATTAACCCCTTAGGGGGTACACTCTCTGTCCTTTTAAAACTATAGCAGCTGCTCTTCAACGTTTATCACTTTTACACTAAAATTAACATTTAAATTATTCTATTTATTTATTTATTTATTATATCCCATACCTTCCAGAGGCGCGAGGATATATACCTCATAGTATATATCTCATCCTGTGTAGCCAGGTGCTTGGGAGTGAGAGAAACACTGGCTGCAGATGCTCTCTGTAGCTGCTGCCCTGCAGTGCTGAACTGCTATTAAGGAGTTCAATAGACTGAATCAAGAAGCAATGCATTGTGGGAAATGTGGCGATCAAAAGCTTTTGACTACATTCCAAAGAGAGAGAGATTGCATTATCATCGTTGCATATCAGCAGCCTGAATGGGATCCAGAGTTCTGCTCAGGGGTGCCAATAAACAGAGCTACCTGAGTGCAGAGCAGAGCATGGAGTAATCAATGTGTGTGACCAGATGGTGAGCTGCAATATTACTTGGACTGCTGAGCTGCTGTTGCGTGAAATTACTATCTGCTGCTAGAGACTGAGCCCTTTAGGAATATACAGCCATCTACTAGCCATATTGCTGCCTGCAAGTTTGACTGGGATTGTTATCATGTGCACCAATGGTACAATTGGGTCCCAGCGCTACCCGGCTGAAGAGTTAGGAATAAAATCTACCTTTTTACAGCTGCTACACAGAGACTTTTACCCATTGTTATAACTGCGAAGTACCTTCCAGGAGACATTCCACCATATCCTAGATATTCTTCTACGGAGCGCTCTAGACCATTTATAGTATTATTAACATTGCAGTTAATGCTTATATGCACAGTTTATTGCTGACGTTACGCAGTTTATTGCTGACTTTGCTTATTTATGAGTTGATTTCAGTCTAGTGGTACAGAACTCTAATCTAAGTTACTATTCAATTCAATAGTAACTATTGCATAGTGAGAATACTGCCTAGCAGACTTTGTCTGAACCTACCTTCTGTAGGCTAATTTATGCTCAAACTACTATTTGCTCCAACCCATACCAATACATTGAGTTAATTTACCAATAAATGGTCTTGCATCTATTTCCTGGTACTAACTCACAGTCAAGTGGAAGGTATCCATACTGGGTTTTCCTAAAATAAAATTGCAGCAGTTTTCATTCAACCAGGTTTGTCAGAGTGGCTGAGGTAATTCATTGAGTAGAGACATAGAATAGAGGACCCATTCCTGATATTTTGGAAAAAAAGAATAGAGGACCCAATCAACCGTGCCGTTCCTGCAGAGGCCTGTGCCATTACCAGCGGCTTCTGGGGGCACGCGCAGGAGTGACGTTATCATGGCTCTGGCCAGTAACAGAGCCAGAGTTTGCAAACCTGGAAGCAAGACGGGTGAAGATGGAAGCTAGTAGATACATATTCGCCAGCACACCAAGGATCTTGCAAAAGCAGTCCAAAAACTTTATTCCAGAGAAGATCACATCAAAAAAATATAGTGCAACGTTTCGGAGCCGCGCAGGACCC
This sequence comes from Pelophylax lessonae, assembly GCF_965119305.1. Classification (NCBI taxonomy): domain Eukaryota; kingdom Metazoa; phylum Chordata; class Amphibia; order Anura; family Ranidae; genus Pelophylax; species Pelophylax lessonae. The sequence goes on along the minus strand of NC_138768.1, from coordinate 619,155,033 downwards.
CTTTGTCAGGCATGTGGGATCCTGCGCGGCTCCGAAAGCGTTGTACTGTATTTTTTTGATGTGATCTTCTCTGGAATAAAGTTTGTGGACTGTTTTTGCAAGATCCTTGGTGTGCTGGTGAATATGTATCTACTTGTAACCGATCCAGTGGCCAGCTGGTGATCGCTTCAGCACCCAGTACACAAGTGCCTACAAACCAGGAAGGTGTGCTATAGGAATATGAACTATGAAGATGGAAGCTGTCTCCAGCAATGACATTGCATCGCTGGAAGGCTTCGTTTTTCAGGTAAGTGTAATGTAATGTGCTAGTATGTGATGCATACAAGCACATTATGCCTTTGCCTTGCGGTTTACAACTACTTTAAAACAAAAAATACTGCATTTGGCCACCTGATGAGGCTATGTATTCTAGGAAATTCCTAAAATGTGTTTTTTTTTCCACCGTGCCACAATACTGCTCTCCTTAAGGTGCCCAAAGCAGCCCCAGGTCCTTTACAATCCGAGCAATAACCCTGAAAAGTTCTCTATAGGAAAGTCAGCAGCAGGTGGAGATCTCTTTGGGAGAAGCAGTAGTTATCTCAGGCATGGGCATTTAGGTAAAACCTGGTGAGTTAGCAGAATGTGTAAACACTTGCTTGGTCAAGGGACATGTGGTGGTCAAGAAAAAATGGGTCAGACAGCCTGGCAGTGGTGACAAGTCCCATGCCTGGATCAAGCACCTTATACCCAACACCTATGTTAGTTGAGGTGGGTGTTTGGTGTGGTCTTCCATTGGACTTGACCTGCAAATACAGATCCTGGGCCCTCTACAACTCAGTTGTGAAGTTTGAGTGATAGTTGCCTAACAAAGGTTTACAGGCTAAAGAGTGCAGAGCTGGAGAGGTATAACCGGACTTTTTTACCCAACACCATTATTTACTTTTGTCTGTAGGCCCCCCTAGGTTGAACTGGCTAGACAACAAACCAACAGAAGGGAACTGCAACAGGTTGACATGCTGGCTATGAAGCTCAATTAAGTTATCCCTCTGGATGATCAATGTACATTACAAGGATTTTAACAAACTTTGTTGCAGATTCCTACCTTTTGTTATACTAAAGAAATCACTGTTTGTTCCTCTGTGCCTCTCTTCTGAGTGGGTCAAATGGGAGGGGTTTCATAATTATCTATAAGCTGTGGCAGCTGCAGGGCTCTAATGAGGGAAGCTGCTGGGCCTGCATCCCTTTAGATGTTTTCCTATTGGGAGTATTTCACCAAAAATGACATTTTTCTTGCAGGGGATGCCAGAAATCTGACTACCATCTTATGCAGACTTCTGTGAAAATAGGTGAGCCAATCACACAAGCAGGAAATTATGTTTCTGGGGTGTGGTCAGTACACATTCTGTGTACAGAACAGCTCCAGGCAGCCATATTGCATTGCATTTTTAGAAAATTACAATGGCTGCAGATTGAAAAGGAAAGGTAATTTTTAATAACATTCAATTACAATATGATCTGTGTCGCAATTGTATACACTATATTGTTTTTTCTTTATTTGCGATTTTTATTTTTTTTCCCCATGAAAGTGGCGTTACCCTTTAAATCATTTTGTAGCTTATAATTTACTAAGCAACTATATACTGTATGTTTTATCCACCATTACAATAGGTTTTTTTTTTTTTTTTACAATTTCAGAACAACACAGTGCTTTTCACTGTGATCTCTTATACATTCAATAACAGTCCATAAACAAATAGTCTATACAACCTATAAATGAACAATAAGTGCAATTCAAAGTGAAATGGTGCAATATCATTTACAAGAGCTGGATCCACAGTGCTGTGCTCTCCTCCTGTGTGTCCCCACTCACCAACAGCTGTTGACTCCTGAAGTCAAAGTAGCATTTGGATATTGTCCCAGAATGTCCTGGTATAGATGGCCCTTCTCCTTTCTTCCTCCACTCCTCCACTATGTTGGCCGGATTATTGTTATGTGTTCAAACCATAAAAATCATAGAAGAGATCTCCATAGCGTGATGCTTTTTAACATTTTTTAAATTAAATAAACAGTAAGTTGCACAAATATAGGTGTACAATGAGCATAAGCATATAAACTAGACCGGGATCACTGCCTTGGCATGTGTTCCAATGGTTGGAAATGTTGTCACTGGACATCCCCGCTTCACTGGAGCGGGGACGGTGACATCCTGTGACAACATGTCCGGCCGTTGGAATGCATGCCGAGGCGGTGATCCCAGTCTAGTTTATATGCTCATTGACAGAATATGCTTTTCTACTGTGTGTCAAAGGCAATACATTATTCAACTCATATTTACTATAAGACAAACACTAATTTTATGTCTCTGAACAAGTTGGTGTAAAGGCATAAAAGTGCCACAAGGTGGCATTACTTGACCATAATTCTAATTAGAAAAAAGAATCTCCACAACACTAGCTGAATATTTAAATCTATTAATGTAGCTATAGTATATTAATATTATTTTTTTTTTAAATCACATTTTATTTTTGTAATTAGGGGATTGAAATAGCTTACTTACCAAATTGCATAATTCAGATATCTACATTAAGGTTCTGTAGAATTGTCTCCCAGGTGACTCTACTTGTATGTGTACATTTCAGAAGATCGGTTTAAATCAATCAGGAAATCTTCTGACTTATTAGAAGCAGAACAGTAAGCAGTAAGTGCCTGGAACTAAAATTATTAAAACAATATATGCTTTGGATGCATTGCCCTTATATGCATATTGCAATATAAAAACAAACATACACCAATTTATTTAATCCTCAATATACTTTAAAGACCAAAGCGGAAAAAAAAAAAAAAACTCTGATTTAGCTTCACTTGTTACTGGGCTTACCTTTCCCTGGCTGTTAGAAGATGTATTATGTATTTTATGCTGTTATGATAGTTCTTCTAATTCTGTTTTCTACTACTTTAATAGTTGTCTGCAAAGTATGGACACAGACATCGCAGGACATAAATGTAAACTCTATCCAGGAATTTTGTGTGGATGGGGCTTATAAGTCCAAAGTTTTTACTTATTTTAGATTTTTGCTTCAGTTCAGATATCTACATTGTTAAAATGATATGCACTGAACAAACTGGGAATGCTTAGATAAAACACTTAGAGGTTGATTTATAAAGAATTTGCTTAGGCATTCACCTAGTGAAAATACATATACATTCATTCTGTGCAACGTGAGCAAAAAAATAAATAAGCTATATTCTATTATGAAAATTAAGTTGATTTAAAATTTAAAAAAAATACTGCATTTGGCCACTAGATGGGGCAAAATATCCTAGGAATTTCCAACAATACATAGCTTTAGCTATTAGCCAAATGTGTTTTTTTCCATTTACAATCAAAGTTTAACATTGGAACAGCATAGGTTATAGAATAGCCTATTTTTAGTGATCGACCGATATCGTTTTTTCATTGCTGATACCGATACCGATATTTTGGTCATCGCGTATCGGTATCGGCCGACATCAGCCGATATTTTCGTACATTTAATTTTTTTTATTTTTTTTTTACTTTACAGGTACTCTTGTGGAGGGATCTGGGGGTCTAAAAGACCCCAAACCCCTCCTCTGCACTTAAAAGCATCCAAAATGCCAAGTTTGGCTGTTTTGAATGCTGTAATTTTTTTGAATCTGGCACCAGTACCCAGGAATTCCGGAAGTGATGTCATGACATCACTCCCGGGTTTTTGCATGGAGCCGATGGGACGAGAGACCCGGGAGGGGGGGGGGTCCCCTCCCGCTCCTTGTATTGACAGCTGAGAGGCTTCTCAGCTATGGACGCCGGTACAGGGGTGATGCCTTTAGCTGCAAGCATTACTCCGGTACAAGTACTTTCCCGAAATATCGGCAATATCGGTAACCTCTGGAGCCGATTCCGATATGTCGTGGAAAGTGCATATCGGCCCTCGATATATCGGCTTTGTCGATAACCGGTTGATCCCTACCTATTTTCATTTGTTTTTTGGCATATTCACACAGAACACAGTACATGCTCTTTTACTGGGTGAGCCCTGGTTCACACTGCTTTAACTTGAAAGTCATGCGACTGTCGATCCGACTTTGACCTGCAACTTTGGTCCGACATTGATCCAACTTCCATGTGACTTTAATGAACTGGATCCGATTTTGACTCGACTTTGAAATGAGTGTGGCTTGTCCTTTGACCAATCAAAACAATACCGGTTGTAACATAAATTATTTTCTTGCTGCTGTAATGCCTCTTTCTTTTTCCTGTGTGTTGGCCAGTCATTGTGTCCCCTTTGGCATATGCAGTGTCAGCCTTCATCAGGTGTGTCACTGTTGATGGAAGCACAACAGGAGGAAGAGAGGAGTAGGAAGAGGAGGCATTGATATTGAGTCCATCCCATCATTGCAAACAGAGAACAAAGAGGACAGTTCTGGGTCACGATGACCTCCGTGCACATGAGGACAGGTTCCTCATTTTTGCATGCATGTCCAAAACTAGGTGAGAGCATGTGTGATTTTGAATTTGGTCTGAAAAAAAAAAAAAAACAGTGTGGCCCCCCCCCCCCAATCCATCTCATGCTCTTTTTGGTCTGGTACAGATTTTAAGGGGAACCCCACACCAACATTTTCAAAAAATTGGTGTGGGGTCCCTCCCAATCCATACCAGTTACTTTGGTCTGATATGGATTTCAAGGGGAAATCCACGCCAAATAAAATAAAAAAAATTATGTAGAGTCCCCAAAATCCATATCAGATCCGAGCATGCATTCCGTGGGATCCCCCCATCCTGAAACATACCAGGCCACATGCCCTTAACATAGTGGTGGTAATGTTGATGGGGACAAGGGCCTCTTTCCCACAACCTTAGGAGGTGGTTGTAGGGAGTCTGCGGCTGGGGGGGAACTTAAGGCTTTAAGAAAGGGGCCCCAGATCCCACTCCCTCTATGTGAAAGAGTATGGGGTACATAGTACCCCTACCCACTCACCCAAACAAAAAAAAAGTGTAGTGTAAAAAAAACATGAGGCAGCTTTTTTAAAAAACAGTCCTTTATTAAAAATTCCAAATGTCCCCATAATAGCTCCAATGACAATCACGATGGCCACCCGCCAACTTGAAAAAAAAAAAAAAAAAGCTCCTACCCCAACGAAGGCTCCTGCTGTTCTGGCATCTCCGGAGTTTGACAGTCCTTTCTAACTACAGGGCATGGCCATCAGGTGACATCAACTGGAGACCCCACCGCCTCATGACATCACAGGCCCATCATTTTTTTTAATCAGGTCGGTGGCGACTATCGTAATTGATGTTGGAGCTACCACATGGTACATTATACATTTTTAATTAAGGACTTGTCTAAAACTGCCTTATGTTTTTTTACACTGTTTTATTTGGGGGGGGTGAAAGAGTAGGGCTTCTATGTACTTATTTTCATGGGAGAGGGGTGGGATCTGATTTGTTAAAGGAGGTTCCAGATTCTGATAAGCTCTCCGCCCACAGAACCCCACAACCAAAGTCCATGGTTGCGGGGAAAATTTCCTTGTCCTCATCAACATGGGGACAAGCTGCTTGGGGCGGAGCCTCCCTGCCCAAAAGCACCACCCCTATGTTGAGGGCATATGGCCTGGTATTGTTCAGAAGGGGGGGGTCGCTCGCTCGCCCCCCCCCCCCCGCTTACCTGCCGGGCTGCGTGCTCGAATAAAGGTTCTGGTATGGATTTTGGGAGGGGGACCTCACGCCGTTTTATAAAAAAGAATGTTGGCATGGGGTTTGCCCTCAAAATCCCTACCAGGCCTAGGGGTCTGGTAGGGATTTGGAGGGGACCCCACACCTTTTTTTTTTCCCCATATTTTTTTTATTGCTAACATTGCAACACACACACAGCAAAGAGTTTGAAAAATGTAAAGAAAAACTTACATTTTTCATCACACACTGTCTGAAAAATAATCCCAGTCTTCATGATAAATTTGACAGATTTAAGTCCAGGTCCTCTCCTTCTTGGACCGGTCCTTATAGTTGTCATCTTTGGTATCATACAGCTATGGACTAGCCCAGACCAGCCGAATCAGCTTCTCATTATCCAGCTTATTTTGACTAGGGATGATCGAGCGGTTCTGGTCGACCATCGGTTCGACCCGAACATTGGCTGTTCGAAATTCGGCCGAATTCCGAACTTTTTGCGGTAAAAGTTCGGAATTCGGCCACCAAAACCGCCCAAAATGCAATGGGACAGGAACTGGGCTTTAAAAGCCCGTGATTGGCCCAGAAACATCAGTAAAAGCAGATTGGAGTGACTAGGGGGTCCAGAGGCCAATCAGGAGTGAATACGCCCCCCAGTATATAACATAGCCCTGCCAAATCTCTAGCACTGTATTACAGAGGCTGTGGAATAGAGTGGAAGCATTTCTGCTTCTCCAGTGTCATTTTGCAATTATTAGTGTGAGGAAAGGGATATGCAGTGTAGTTAGGGTACTATATACCACTATAGTTAGTTTCAATAATCTAGTTTCTGTAGGGAAAGTGTTAAGTGTCAGGGTGACCGTAGTGTAGGGGGAACTGACTCTGCTATGCCAGGGTGACAGAACTCTTCCATGTCAGGGTGACCGCCAGAAAAAAAAGATAATTTTTCTTAGAATTTCAGTAGCGCAGGGTTGGGGCTCCGCTCCTTTCACACCTGGGCGTTTTTGTTGAAGGCGTTTATTGGGCATTTTTTGGGCGTCTTTGGAGACATGGAAGGCCATCTGAACTGCAGTATAGGGGTATATATATATATATACACATATACACATACACACATATATGTGTTAAAGGAGCAGAACCCCATCCCTGCGCTACTGAAATAATTTCAGTAGCGCAGGGATGGGGTTCCGCTCCTTTCACACCTATATGTGTGTATGTGTGTGTGTGTGTATATATACCCCTATACAGAAGTTCAGATGTCATGCCTGCCTCCAAAGACGCCCAAAAAATGCCCAATTAACGCCTGTAACAAAAACGCCCAGGTGTGAAAGGAGCGGAACCCCATCCCTGCGCTACTAAAAATTGTAAGAAAAATTATCTTTTTTCTGGTTCTGGACCAGAACCAGAAAAAAGATAATTTTCTCTTAGTGTCAGTGAGCGTTGACTGGCGCCGGCTAGCGTTACGGAAGCGCCAATGGGCATTTCAGGAGTAAAAGTTCCAATTGTAATTCGTTTTAGCCGCAAGGGGTATCCCACTCATTCCATTCTCCCATCCCCTAATTCCAATAAAAAACCACTAAAAAAGATGCCGGAGTTGTCGCTGCTTCAGTTGTCACACCCAGGGTCACAGCTCACATAGGCTGGAGGGATTACCGGTACTAATGGCAGACCCACATCAGGCCATAGGCCTGGAAACCCTGCTACATAGGGAAACATTGAATTTGAAATTTCATGCGACTTGTGCTCTCAAAGAACCAGGCCTAAAATAATGGAGTATGCTTTTTTTCTATTACTTTTGGCATAGTAAAATGTATTGTAATACTAAGAAAAGCAAATATAAAATGATGGTATTCATTTTTTTATCAATATATGTATTTCTTGTGCTTTTATTCTTTTTTAAAATAAATAATTACAGTGTAAATCTGGTAAGCATTTTAAATACACATTTTGGTCCCCTCCCTTCCCTCATCAACAGACAATCTACATATAGCAAAAAAATATATTTTAGGTTTTATTTACAAAATATCATCTATTAGAACTCTCTGTGTAACAGGGAATGTCTCAACCACTTACCATTGGCCCAGTATAGTAATGGCCTCCTGGTGGGCTCGCTCGGGTGGGCTTGGATTAGGATCTGAACATGTCTGAGCTCATCCTCAGTGCTGACAAGTGCTGGCTATGGCTGTCAGAATACAACAGCTGCAGTGGGAGATTCCTCCATCCATATGCTGTATAGCATGAATGGGGGAATCTGATAGATTAACAGATTCTCCCAGAATCAATGTAGGTATGCCCAGCTTCCCCCTCTTGAAGCTTCTACCTATTAGGAACCTTGGATAATTCCTGAAAACCACAAGTAGATATTGTCCAATCTCTAGGGCAGTCTTTTTCAACCAGGGTGCCCAGGCACCACGGGGTGCCTTGACGTTATTTCAGGGGTGCCTTGGCAAAATGACAAAAAATTGATCAAAAATTGTATACAAGCCAGCAAGTGAATCAACAAGCCTGCAAGTGATTCAAGCCTGCCTTTAAGTTACACAAAGCCACGGGTTTTCATTATGCACCATTACGACTTCCCAGACCAGGGTTTCTCAACTAGGGTTCCTCCAGAGGTTGCTAGGGGTTCTTTGAGAAATGGGCAATTTCTGCCTCTCAGAAAAGTGCACAATGACACCATTGTGCCTTTTAGATATCTGTAAGGGGGTAATTCTTCCCAATGGTGACAAGAGTAAGGAGCATTCTTCCCACTGACTGTCACACTAATGTGTCATGCGTTGTAGATTTTTAATTTTTAGCAAGGGTTCCACAAGACCGGGAAACTTATTTCAAGGGTTTCTCTGTGTTGAAAAGGTTGAGAAAAGCTGTTCTAGACACTGGTATCCTAACAACCAATGGTATCATCAGTTAATAAGGAGGATGTCTGTTGGGGTAACATTAGGTGACTGATGGAGAGAAATTGAGGGGGAAGAGTTGCCAACTGCACAGATGCTCCCTCCTTCTGCTACTCGTACCTCCGCTCTGCCATGTAGATATAAATATAAAAAAAACAATAGTGCTTTATCCTAAAAAAAGAACACAACTCTTTAGTTCTAATAAACACTTCCAGGTAAATATGTCACATGCTATTGGTGCTCAAAGTGCACCATACTGTACTCGCATATTATTGATAGCAGTATATTTACCAAAACCGCCAGTATAGTTCTCCAGTGTACAGTTACTACAAATTCTTGGTATCCTGCACTCGAGCAGCATGACATCAGGCCCCACCCCCTACGCGTTGCTCCACAGGGTCATATAGGGGATCAAATTGGCATCAATATACACTGTGAGGCGAGGCACCAACAAGATTTCATATATAACATGTTCACATGTTTATAAGAGTGTGGAAAGTGTGAGTGATTTACAAATAAGATATCACATTATAAATATAGCAGGATTTTAAATAATTGTTCTAGACTTATTTCATGTTTACCCCCCCCGTTTAATACATCATTTATATATTGCTATACATCCCTAGAGAGCTTTCAATAACATTACTGTGTCTGGCACCTCCAACCAGTTCTTCAAATTAATATTTACTGTGGAACTCAGCTGAAATGGTGATTGTGGCTTGTTACAGTCCTGGCAAACTTTAAGATAGCTATGGAGATCTGGAAGAGATTTAAAGTGTATCTAAACCCAATCACTAAAATTTCATATAAGCTTTTAACATGTTTATTTTAAAAAGTTGTTTGTGATCCTATTTGATCTGAAGATTTTATAATAAAATACAAATAAAGGTACTTGTATAGGCACTTGTTGTTATAAGAGCTGTCTCACAGTTCTGCTCCTACATTTACACTCTTCCAGATGCACCCCGAGCTGGGACTAGGGATGGGCAGGAGGGGCAGCTGCCCTGGATGCAGTGTAACCATGTGAGATTGGGGGTGCCATGTGGAGTCTTCCTGCTACTACATTACTACTACTGTCAGCTGGAGAGGAGAAGAGACCTGGGAGGAAGTTCGGGATGTGTTCTCTCCAGGTTCCCCCTCCTGTCACTGCCAAGCTCCTCCACCTGAACTGTCAGATCAGAACTGAGCAGGGCTTGCTTACCTGCCCCAATCTCCTTCCAGTGAAGAATGATGGTAGGGGACAGGTAAGCAAACCCTGCTCAGTCCCAATCTGACAGCCAGTCACATCTCTAGTGCGAGTCCCCACAGCCACAATCCCATACCTCCTCACCTATCCTTGCCAGGGGGACAGACAGAGTTGCATATATTTGTGCTGGGGATGAGAGTATTTGTATAAGGAGAGGGAGAGAAAGGTGGATTACTGATAGGAGGGGTTGGGGGGGGGTGTGTGTTAGGAGGGGTAGATGAGGAATTTTTGCAGGAATAGGGGTAGAGGGGTAAATTTGCGCTAGGAGGCAAGATCTCGAAGGGCATTTATGCTAGGAGGTGGAATTTGGGGAGCCACGGCAGGGTTTTAGAAGGGGAAATTTGTACAGGACATTTGTATAGGATGTCCTATGAGGGGTGATATGGGGGGGAGTTGTGCTAGAGGATGGGGGGAGAGGATGGGGAAGGGGGCCAGACCATGGGGGGACTTGTGCTGGGAGGAGGAATTTGGGTGGGTGGCGCGAGGTAAGATTTGTTCTAGGAGGAAAACTTTTGTGGGGGAGAGATTCTTTGCTGTAGGGAGGGGGGGAGGTTGTGCTAGAGAGATAAAAGGGGTCATTTTGGAGGGGAGCATTTGTGCTAGGAGGGGAAACATTTAGGAGGGGATTTGTGTTAGAAAGGGTCATTTGAGAGGGAGGATATGTGCTAGGAGAGCGGGTTGGGGGGATTTGTTCTGGAAGTGGGGAAGGGGGGACTTGTGGTGGAAGGAAAGATGAGGGAAGATTTGTACTAGAGGAAGAATTTTGGGGGGGGGTAATATTTGTTCTAGAAGGGGGAATTTGTGTGGGGAGAGGGTTTGTGTTGGTGGTATTTTGGAGGGTGTGCTAGGAAAGGTGTTTTAGGGGGATTTGTGCTGGGGGGGGGGGGATGTGGGAAGAGAATTTGTGCTAGAAGGGGGGATTTGGGGTTGTACAAAAAGGGAGGATTTGGGAGGGGAGATTTGTGTTAGAAAGAGGGAACTGGGGGATGGGGGAGGATTTATGCTGGTAGGGATGACTGAGGAGGATTTGTGCTAGGAGGGGAAATTTGGGCAGGGAGTGCTGGAAGATTGGGGGGGGGGGGGATTTGTGTTTAGAGGGAACATTTGAGGGGTAGAGGATTTATGCTAGGAGTGTGAGAGAGGATGTAAGCTGGGAGGGGGATGGGGGGGATTTGTCTAGTATGTGTGGTGGTGGATTACACTGTTTTTTTTTTAGCACACACCTGAAGGTCCAGATTGAAGAAATCAATTGAAACTATTTATTTTATCTTTCGTGGCATTTGGGACTTTTCTATTTCTTCATCAAATAATCATTGTGACATTTGGCACATATGACTTTTTTTGCATTTATGTTCATTGATTTTTTCCTGTATGTTTTATATTGCACAGGGCACTTTAGTGTATATTGATTCGAGATTTATAAATATTTTCATTATTTTTATTAAAATTATTTGTACATATTGTACATATTGTATTTGATGAATTTGGTACAGTTTTTTTTATTTTTTATCAATGATTTGGGTTGGTGTAGATTGCACAGGGCACTTTAGATTTTTTCTGAATGTTTTATGGCAGATAATATGATATTGCACACGTTGTTCAAAATGGTTAGTGCTGTCCATTCTTTTATTCTTAGCTAGATTACCTTGACCAGCACTGTTCCCTAGTTAAGACTATAAGTGGCCACATTCACACACATTGCGCAGACACAGTCCACTGTTGTCACTTTCAGGAAACCCTCGCACAGCGATGGTAATGAGCAGCTGCCACCAGAGAGGATGCATATGAAAGAAGGCTGCAAGAGATCAGCAGCAGCACTGAGATGTAGAAATTATGAAAAATAGTAAAAAGAACATTCAAAAGAATAAATCTAGACTTCAGGTTCAAACTTGGTCCAAAACTCTGGGAAGCTCACACAACTGCATCCCAGCTAGCCCAGTGAGCTGTGGGCAAGAGATCACCCACCTTGCAGCTGCATGTAACAAAGGGGGTGTGCTGCTTGTAACATCATTGACATGCAAGGACAATGTCACTATAGGCCACATAAGGTCAATGAAGTCCCCAACACCCCCCCTCTTTCCTTGCATACATGTAGCCACAGGGTGGGGAATATACAGCTAACTTCTGAGTTTGAACTGAACTAAAGCATATTCCTTTTTAGGATACATAGTGCTCTAGCAAAGTAAATGTCACCCAGCTGGTGTTTTCATTTATTTAAACCCTGCCATACTTCATCCAGATGGGAATAAATAATGTGAGGCTAAAATCTGCTTTAAAATGTAAAATCTGGAGTACATATTCTGTATATGTGTTTAATACCACATTTCCAGCCATTTAGCATAACTGTCATTTCCTTTACATGGTAGTTTCTTATCAGTTAGTTTGTGCTAACCATCTGTCTCCTGTTTGGACTGATATGAAGCACAAAGCATAGCAAATACATTTGAAGACGACTAAAAATGTGCTAATTAATGATCACAATGCTATAGTAAAGTGAAGTCATGTTGATTTGTTACGTAGATCAGGATGTAAGGTTAGTTCCTTCAGGCCTTACATAAGATGGGATCAGAACATTATTGGTACAAATTCTGGATGAACCCACACTGCTATACACCCTGCACCTATGCAATGAAAAACAGGGGTTTTTAGTGCACACATATTGCAATACATGTTTAAGCTGGCCAACCCTGTCAATTCTTCTTACTGCCAGTCCAACGTTGCTCTGCCACTGCGAATGCTACGGTGGACATAATGCTAACATGGGGCATACAGGCACAAGGTAGGGGAGAGCCACTAGGTTCAGGTCTGGTCACTGACCTGCGTTGCAACAAGACAAGATATACCTGGGTAGGGCTGGCCGTAAGAGGCATTAAACCTAAAAATACGTTGAGCAAAAAGTGTCACCAAATAGTAAAATATAATAATTTCTTAGTGACAGCTACACTCACAAAATGTCCACATATACATTATACATATGAATATTAATGAAAATCATGTTGCACTATCAATATACAGTGCATAAATTCAATCAAGTAAGGCAGCGGTGGGAAACCTGCGGCCCCCAAAGCCATCTGATCCGGCCCTGCCATTTGGGCTGCCTCCGGAGGGGAAGGGGAGGGATAGCGCCTTCTGATTACACACAGAGCGGGTTCCTCTGCTTACCCGGCGTGGCCGCTGTCATACAAAGTCACGCCTCCTACCTATGATAGACAGCACAGTGGTGACGTCTATCATAGGAGTTGGTCCAGGAGGCGTGACTTTGTATGAGAGCGCCTGCGCCGGTTAAGTAGAAGAACCCTGCTCTGTGTGTAATCAGGAGACACTCTAATCCCCATGCACTCTGCATTGATGGGGGGCACTAATCACTCTGCATTGATTGGGGCACTAATCACTCTGCATTGATTGGGGCACTAATCATTCTGCATTGATGGGGGCAATAATCACTCTGCATTGCGGGGGGCACTAATCACTCTGCATTGAGGGGGGCACTAATCACTCTGCATTGATGGGGGGCACTAATCACTCTGCATTGATGGGGGGCACTAATCACTCTGCATTGATGGGGGGCACTAATCACTCTGCATTGATGGGGAGCACTAATCACTCTGCATTGATGGGGGGCACTAATCACTCTGCATTGATGGGGGGCACTAATCACTCTGCATTGATGGGGGGCACTAATCACTCTGCATTGATTGGGGCACTAATCACTCTGCATTGATGGGGGCACTAATCACTCTGAATTGATGGGGACACTCATCACTCTGCATTGATAGGGGTACTAATCACTCTGCATTGATGGGGCACTAATCACTCTGCATTAAGGGGGGCAAACCTGAAAAACCAGTTGCCAGTAGCAACATCATCAATACCAGCTAACATCACACACCTCACCAAAGAGAAGCAGTTGCAGCCATCACATTAGGGGTGAGTTAATTAAATGTTTGACCAAATATAACCGACATATTTTTAAGTTGATAATTTTGTACGGCCTGAGAATTAGTTTAAAAATACCCAAATGGCTCTCGGCAGAAAAAAGGTTCCCCACCCCTGAAATAAGGAATTCATATATATATCGAAAACTGTAAATAAGAATGTGTTAAAAAAGCATTCATAAATAATCCAGTAAAGTCCATTAGAAAAACAGGAAGAGAAGTGCTTTTGTGCAAAAAGTGCATTTATACTTGTGTATAACAAAAATTCATTTTTCAGTGTGGATAGCAAAATCTTCACACTCAGCTCTCAAGCCACCTGCCAGATACTTTGACCTCAAGATAGGGGTCTGGCTGCACTCATGGGATGGAAGAATATCCAAAGCCAAGATTCCAGGATGGGTACCATAAGACCAGGGTGTTCAACAATGGGCTCAATTATCTCCAGGACATTTTGGATGCAAGAGAGCAATACACACCCTCTGGAGATACAGTAATTGAGTCAACTGTTGAACATCTTGATCATATGGTAACTCATCCTGGAATCTTGGCTCCTATTATCTATCCATCCCATGGGAATACTGGGATAAAGAACAGCCAGACCGCCATCTTGGGGTCAGAGTAGCTGAGCCCATTGTTGAACGTCCTGATTGTATAATAACCCATCCTGGAATCTTGGCTCCTTATATCCATCCATCCCATTAGGATACAGGGATAAAGCGCAGCCAGACCCCCATCTTTGGGTCAGAGTAGCTGGTAAGCATAAAAGGAATTGCTTTGATGCAGTTGGCCAGTTTGCAATTTGTGTGAACTAAAAACCCCAGATTTTCAATACATAGTTTGCTGGAAAGGGTGTATAGCAGTGTGCAGAGGGTTCATCCAGAATTTGTAGTGTTATAATGTGGTCTACATGGTTGGGCAAAATAGGCAGAATTTTTTGAAACCATGTTTTTATTGATACATGGAATCCCTATTTCTTGCACCATATGAATACCTAAAATTGATACCTCCCACACCCCGGAGGAAGGAGTTGTATAACCTCTGAAACGCATCGGGTGGAGGACATCAGTTCCAAGTATCTTTATATATTGGTGTAACCCTATTTGTGTATTCCATGTATATGTAGCACTGCCCCCATAAGGACTTCCAGATTTCACTCCATGGGTCCCCCTAAGTTACCAGCATACAATAATGACAGTTTCAAGTTCTTACTTATTCCTTCCTTGGCTCTCTCCAATAATCAGTCCATGGGGTATATGGTTGTTGTTTTTGTTTTATTTTAAATAGGGGGGATAGGAGAAGGGATTAGTGGGATACTCCAATTTTAACTATAGACAATGTTTGAGGACTCCTATCTTTCGATACAGCCAGGCTGTTGATTCACTCTGCCACTATGGGTGAACTTGGATTAAGTCTCTTTCCGTAAGACGACTTGGTGAACTGACAATAATCTTCAGGATCCTCTTTCTTCTCCACTGCTGACACCCATCCACTGACTATTCTACACTTAGGGGCGGCCCCCTCAGGTCAGGCCTCTTGACACGAGTCCCTGTACTCACGACACTGTGGTCTCAGGGTTTCCAGTGTCTCCCCTCTCAGTCAGGTCTCCTGGACCTCTGGGTTTAGTTCATCTTATCCCTTCCTCAGGTCCTCAAGACAACCTCCTGTGACTGCACGGCACCTCTTCAGAGGAGGAGGCAGCCGCCCCCTCCCCCAGGGACTCTGCTCTCCAGCCAAAGAGCCCACAGCACACGTGATCCTAGATTTTACACAGTATCCCAGAATGCACTGAGGCGACCTGCCCTCTGCCAATCACCAGGACTGTATCAAAAGCCTATGCACCCATTCGTCAGGTTTTCTCCCACTGTCCAACATGCCTCCCTATTGGACCAGCATGAAACACTCTTCAGACTGAATGAATGAGCAGACCTCACTAATAGATCCTGCTCCCTGATAGGCAGAGAGCAATATAGATTTATCCGCAGCTCCTCTGGTAAGCAGACAGAGCTCAAAACTATACTCTCTCATTAGCACCTACCTAGGAGGGTGCTACATGTATTTTGTTAAAATGCTTTTATTGATGAAATATGAATAAAACTGATTTTATAAGATACATTTGTGATATAAGTGCCTACAAAGTACCACTACAGGGAAATTTCCGATTCTTTGTCCAATTAAGGGATGTGGCACATTATGGAGATCAATCACCGATACCCCTAATCATCCACATTATAAAAATAATGCCCAGAGGAATCGAGCTTGGGAGGAAATCTCATCCCAGATGATTGCAGGCTGGTCCCATTTTGATAGCAATGATTAAAAAAAGGGGGGGGGGGAATGAGGTTGGCGCTTCTCTGGTGTGTGTTCAATCCAATATTAAACCAAAGTCAGGATTAAATGCAATAACAATAACATGCTCAATCGCTTCTCGGCCTTTTGGCTAAGATCAAGTGTAGTATCGACTTTAGCCCTTAGGGGTGTCTCTGCTTTACGGCTAGGACGTTGAGAAACATTTGTATCTATCCAAGCCATTTGGTCCTTGTGGGGTACCCTCTGCTCGGCCTTGTAGGATCGTTGATTAAATTCAGCTTCACCTACTCGCTGCTATTGGGTTAGAGGCTTAGCCCCCACAAGGAACGAGATTGCGATCTTCCCTCCTCCCCCCCACTCTGCGCTACTACCTTCGGGCAGTAGGCGCACAAGGGCCTTTTTAAAGGCTGCGAAAGAGTGAAGACGCCGAGGAATAAGAAGGAAGCCGCCGAAGTTCTCCTGAAGCGACTACCGACGAACTCCTCCGTCATGGGGAAGAGCACTGGGAAGAAGAAGCATGTCCCCGCCATTTCTGCCAAGACTTCGGGAGAAGTCGCTTCAACCTCCACCCCCACCCCGGTGGCCGTTAGCCAGTCGGGCTCAGCAAGGCCAACCAGGTCCGCAGACGGGCTTCCTACCCTGGAACCCTGGATGAGGCAGACAGTGGTGCTGCAGCTGAAGGAGGTGGACGGAAGAATCCCCGACATGACCCCGGAAATCTTTGGCAAGAAAATGATCCTCGAGCAGGGGTTCAGCAAGGCGGAGACACTGTCCGTGCAGACCTTCATGAAAGGTATATTCTATATAACTTTTGTGTCTTTACAGGTCTGTAGAAGATACTGGGAGGCGGTGAAGAATTGTGGCCCGGAATCCCCTTTCCGCAACTTCGTTGCGAACACTCCCATTCAACGGGATGAAAGGCGGGTAACGGTGTCCATGAGGAACCCCCATACCCCAGGAAAAGACATCGCCACCTACCTCCAGAGGTTTTGCATCGTGGCCAAAGACCCAGTCCGAATCCTCGATGTCAACGGCTTCTGGACAGGTAAGTGGGCAGTTTCTTGCAGGTTAAGGAGAGAGCCTTCGGGGGATCTCCAACACCTGAAGTCCCACTTCTCTCTGGGAGCCTCCGCAGGACTCCTGTACTACGCAGACATGCCCCATACCTGCCACAGGTGTGGCAAGCATGGTCACGTAAGTATGGAATGTCAGGAACCTTCTTGCAGGTTCTGTCGGGTTGCAGGCCATGAGACCAAGGATTGCCCGAGGTCCAAGACCTGTAACCTCTGCGGATTGGCGGAGCACGTCTACAGAGACTGCCCCCAGAGATCCCGGTCCTACGCTGGAGCCCTGCTCAAGGGCAGAGCCCCAGACAGCGCTGGGAAAAAGAAGCCAGGGGAAAAGACTGCGAAGGAACCTCGGAAAGCCACTGGTGAGTCCCCCCCTCCCCAGGCCCCTACCACCTCCTCCGACCCATCCCTCCCCAACCCCCCTGAGTCGGAGGTGACCTCACCTGCCCCTGCCCCTCCCCCCTCCCAGCCCCCCCCCGCCCTGTCCTCCATGGAGGACTTCCCCACCCTGCCCACCGCCCCCCCCACCCCACCCCCCACCAGCAAAGGCCGAAAACGGAACCTAGACAGCCCGACAACTGAAGAACCCACCAAGCGGCCCACCGTGGCCCAGCAAGATGACATCGCTGGACTGGACCCAGTGGTGGAGGACCTCGAGGACCTTGAGTCTGCGGGGGAAGATGAAGGAGAAATGCAGGAAGGTAAGGATCTGGCTCCCCCAGAGACTGACCTCACCCAGGACCTGATGGACAGCATCCTCGAGGAAAACGGCCTGAACCAGGACACTGGACAGGCACAAGAGGCAGTGGAAGAACCACCCCCCCCTCAGGGGAGGTAAGTTCAGCCCACCTGCTAACTAGCCCCTTCATCTCCTTTACATGATGGCAGAGATCTCCATCTTTTCCATTAATGTTAGGAGCATCAAGGATGCGTCTAGAAGACAGGTGGCGCTGACTTTTCTTTCCACTCAGCAGAGTGATGTCTACATGCTCCAGGAGTGTGCCCTACCCTTCTCGAGGAGGTACACTCATCTGTCCTCCCAGTGGACCCATGGTCCCTCCTACTGGTCCGGGGGTGTCGATTGTAAGTCTGCAGGGGTAGCCATTCTTGTCAGGGGTGGTCGTTTCACGGTTGACTCCGTCCAGGAGCTCGTCTGTGGCCGTCTTTTGGTCGTAGACGGCTCATGGGCGGGAGAGCCAGTTAGGCTCATCAACGTGTACGCCTCCCCAGATAAGAATGAGCGACTGGAGCTTTTCCAGACCCTGCGGACCCAACTCGTCACCACCAGGGCAGTA
Source organism: Pelophylax lessonae (assembly GCF_965119305.1). NCBI lineage: Eukaryota > Metazoa > Chordata > Amphibia > Anura > Ranidae > Pelophylax > Pelophylax lessonae. Next base: position 619,136,624 of record NC_138768.1, on the reverse strand, counting down.
GTAATCGGCGGTGATTTTAACTGTCCGATTGAGGAGGATGGGCGCAGCTCCAGCATGTACGCAAAGCTCGACACCACGTCTAGGCTGCTCAAGGAGATGATTGCGGAGGCTTCCTTGAAGGACGCCGTGGGATCCATAGGGAAAGGTTCCGTGAACTATTCGTGGTGCCGTCCTGATGGATCTGTGCGTTCTAGGATAGACTTCGTGCTCACCTCCAAGACAGTCAGACATCGCGGGTTCTCCAAGGTCCCCTGCTTTTTCTCTGACCACAGGGCCATTCACTTTCGGGGTGACCTGGGCGAGGGCTTTGCCCCTGGTCCGGGCTCCTGGAAGCTGAATGGTACCCTGCTGGAAAATGAGGAACTGCTGGAGGAACTCAGGGAGGCCTACATTACCTGGAAGGAGGACAAGAGGTTCTTCGGAAAGGTAAGCGACTACTGGGAGTTTGTGAAAGTCAAGCTACGCAGCTTCTTTCAGGCAAGGGGACGCCAGCAAGTGTGTGCCAGGAAGGGGGAACTCAGGAGACTGCAACGCCAGATGCAGTCCCTGCAGGACCTTCACCACTGCGGCTGGGACGTTAGGCAGGACCTGGAGGACACCAAGAAGAGCCTGAAAGGACACTTCGAGGAAGAATCCAGGCACCTCGTCTTCCGTTCCAAGGTGGAGAATCTTGAGAAAGGTGAGAAATGTAACTCTTTCTTTTTCAGGAAACTCCACTCAGGACACACTCCCTTGTCTGAGCTGCGGGACGAGACCGGAACACTCCAGAAGGGGAAGGAGGCTGTGATGCAAGTGGTCAGCGACTACTACACCAACCTCTACTCCCCGAAAGAAACAGATACGGCTGAGGCCGACAGGTTCTTGTCAGGTATCACTAACCAAATTGATCCTGCAGGTATGTCGGCAATCAACGCCCCCTTGGCGCTGGAGGAACTGCACTCTGCCGTCAGATCCTTTAGGCAAGGCAGGACCCCGGGCTGCGACGGTCTCCCAGCGGAGCTCTATGTAGCGCTGTGGGATCTCGTTGGCCCGGACCTGCTCGAGCTGTACGAGGAGATGGTGGTGGAGGGCACAATGCCTCCGTCGCTGAGGGAGGGGATGATCACGATTTTGTATAAGCGTAAGGGGGAGAGAGGGGATCTGAAAAATTGGCGTCCCATCTCTCTCTTGAACGTGGACTACAAAATCCTCGCCAAGGTTCTGGCCAACAGGCTGAAATCTGTCATCGGACAGATCATCCACCCGGATCAGACTTGCGGCATTCCTGGTCGCAGGATTGCGGACAGCCTTGCGCTTGTCCGGGACACGGTCCAGTACATTCGAGGCCGCCGTGTGCACGCGGCCCTGGTCAGTCTTGACCAGGAAAAGGCCTTTGACCGTGTCTCCCATGAGTTTATGTGCAGAGCTCTGCGCAGGTTTGGTCTTGGGGAAATGTTTTGTTCGTATGTGAATGTGATGTACAATGACATTTGTAGTACGGTGTTGGTGAATGGCTGGAAAACTGACCCTTTCCCTGTTCTCTCTGGGGTCAGACAAGGCTGCCCTCTCTCACCTCTGCTTTTTGTTTGCTGTATAGAGCTCTTTGCCGAATGCATCCGACAGAACCCAGAGATCAGAGGGATCACCGCACCGGGACCGGACAGAAGGGTTGTCAAGTGCTCACTCTACATGGACGACGTAACGGTGTTCTGTGCTGACCAGCGCTCCATCGACTCGCTCGTCCAGACCTGTGAGGACTTCGGCAAAGCTTCAGGGGCAAAAGTCAACTGCGGGAAGTCAGAGATCATGCTCTTCGGAAAGTGGTTCCTGCCATCTTCTGCATCCATCCCTTTCAGCGTCAGGGCGGACTTCATCAAAATTCTTGGAGTTTGGTTTGGAGCTGAGGGCGCAGCCCTGAAGTCTTGGGAGGAGAGACTGTCCAAGATGAGACAAAAGTTTGGACTATGGAGCCTCAGAGAACTCACCATCGAAGGGAAAACACTGGTACTCCGCAGCGAGATCCTCCCTGTGTTGCAGTACCTCGCCCAGGCCTGGCCCCCCCGGGTCAACACCTGCAAGGCCATCACCAGGGCGGTGTTCCACTTCATCTGGGGCTCCAAGATGGACAGAGTGAAGCGAGCAGTCATGTTCAAGGAACCCCTCAAGGGCGGTAAGGGCGTGCCCGACATCGCAACGTTACTGGGGGTGTTTTTTGCCTGCAACTGCATCCGCAGAACTTTGATTGACAGAACTTCGGCCTCTGGAGGCAACTCCATGTCCCGTTTTTTCCTCCTGCCTCTCTGGAGGTCCCTTGGATGGGACAAATGGGACAGCTCCATCCCCTACAACTGGGACACTCCTTGGTACTACTTGGACACTTTCAAGTTCATCAAGGAGCTGGGGCTGCATGGAGTTAAGCCCGACTTGTGGAAGCCAAAAACTATCTACAAGTTGATCAGAGCATCGGACATTGCTGAGACTGTTCCAGGCCTCCCTTCAGCCACTTGCAAAGTGGTCTGGAGGAATGTTTCTTCAAAGAGACTCACCAACAGGCATAAAGATCTGGCGTGGATGGCTGTCCAGGGAGGGCTGCCACTCAGGACATTTATGCATGCCAGAAACTTGTGCAGATACAGGCACTGCCCCTTTTGTATCATCCACGAGGAAACGTCCTTTCACGTTTTCTGGGAGTGCTCATTTGCACAGAGCCTGTTGAGGGCCTTGGAACCTGAACTTAAAGACTTTGTTTCACAGACTGCCATCACACATTTTGCTGTGCTGAATGGACTTTTTCATGGTACTTTTACACAGGAGGACATTGACAACGCCTGGCGGGTGTTGTGTTGCTTTAAGGACGCTTTATGGTGCGCCAGAAAGCGCCTTATCCACCAGAGGGAGAGGATGTCCATTGAGGACTGTCGCAGACTGGTTCACAGTCTGCTCAGAGACTATAACCTGATGGATCTCATGGAGGAAGAGGAGGTCTGAAGATTTCCCCTTCCCCCACTCTCCCTTGTGTGTCTTTGTCCATTCAATAAAGCTTCGGGCCTGTGATTTCATTCCCCTCCCCTTACCCCTCTCTCCCACCCCCCCATCACACCTGTTGCTTTTTTGAAATGTTACAGTATTGATTCAGTTTGAGTAACATAACGTATAGACAATGTTATTTAGTTTCATGCTTCAGGGGTATTGCGGCGTCATGCATGATGTGATGGCTCGGGGTACCCTTACTCCGCACAACACATCAGGCATCATACCGCAGAATGAATGTATGTGATTGAATGTATTTATTAGTATGACCGGAAATGTATTGTAATGTAGTGTATTTATGCGCTGCGTCGCAGTACAGGGGAGAATGTACCCCGACAAAAGTATTGTTTTTTGTATATCTTTTATGCAAATAAAGATTACATTTTCAACCAAAAAAACAATAAATACTAATAAATAAATAAATATTCATCAATGGTAAAAAAAAGTGCCATGGTGCTGGATAAAAAATACACCAAGTGCTGAAAAAGTGATGCCCTTCCTTAGCCTCTAGAGGGAGTGGTGTGCACAAATAAATATGCAAGATGCAAATGTGAAATAAATAAATAGGTGATTTTGTAAAGTGCCAATGTGCTATTAAATGGAATACCTCTATGATCAATTATCCAACAGGCATAATTAAAGGTGCTTATATAGATGAAAATGAATAAATAAAACCAATACAATACACTTGAGGTGACGCCAATCAAATAAATAGTGCTGGTTCGGGATAGTGTTTTAACAGTCCACAGCCCATACAATGGTAATCCTGTGTAAATTGCAGCTATTTCCGAATAGCTTAAAAAAGTGCTTGTGCTTCTTTAATCCTTATATAAGTGTTCAAAATCAATGGGGAGCCTTCCCTGTGATCCTGTGCTGTGAAATTAATCCAAATTTATGGTGATTGTGCTTTCTTCCTCCTTAGTGCATCAAAGCTCGTGCAGGTGCTTATCCCCTATGGTAATGCACTCACCACAGATCCTTACCCCTGCAGGGGTATGTAGCCTTTATTGCAGTAAGACTGTATCCCTGGACTTCCCAGCTTTCCTACTTACTTCCTATGTTGCCATCGCTCACATATGGAGAAAATATAGCGATACGCCCATAGTATCATATGTTAAAATAATTTATTTATTACAAGAAAAATATCCACTCACAGTTAGGCTGTAAAAGATGTGGTTTCAGCAGACATCAGGGTCCCTGCATTCCACAGCCCTCAATATCCTCTAGCAGAAGTGACACAATTGGGTAGAAGATCCCGCTCTACGTATGTTTCGTTTGAACAACGTCTTACTCTTACTTCCATTTTGATAGCACCCAGAAACATGAGAAAGGTAAGTTCGTTATATGTACTTTAGCCATGTTTTGCCTAGCTCTCTGCTCACATGTCTGCATCATCGCAACAGTCTTTGCTGCATACAACTGAGCCAGCCATGCAATATCTCCCACTATGTTCAGCCACATGTTTTTTCTTGTTGTTATGCTGCCTGTACTGTTGTGAAACTGCACATGTTGCAGACATGTGCCAGCTATGTAGCCTCCCACTATGTTCAGCCTAAGCGTCCCTTTTTTTTCTTTCCATTTTGCAAACTTATCCCACCTTTTGCAGCCATATAACAGTGCTGTTGCTATGTGGGGGGGGGGGGATTTAACTGCACTAGAGGACTCAGAATCTGGTGACTCTGTGCATGGTAGCCAATGAGCTTTGATTTTAATAAGCTGATTGGTTTCTGTGCAGAGCTGCACCACAATTTGCACACTCCGTTGTTGTTAAATACCCCCCCGTGGTGTCAGTTGTAGTAATGACGCAAACCCCCCACCAGTTCGGTTTGCACCAGAACACCGCGAACAGAGGAAAAGTTTGTTCGAAGAAACAAACCCCATTGAAGTCAATGGGACTGGAACCTCATATGGGGGTCCGGGTCCTGACCTGGGGAACATGTAGCAATGAAAAAATGAAAATTTTTTTTTTTAAAAACGATCGTTTTTAAAGGAGCACTGATTTACTGATTTTAATGAGGCTTAAAGTAAAACTATAAAAATTCCTTCAAATATTGTGCCTGGGGGGGTCCCCTGAATGTGCCTGTAAAGTAGTGCATCTCTATGATGTATGTAGTCTACTGCAGCAATACTGACATTTCTAAAGCAAAAAATGGCATATACAAATATACATACAAATTTCAAATCGCATGTACTTGTTTTACTGGTGCAGAAAAATTGGGCCTTGTTTCTTGGTGGTGCCTGAACACCGTAACCCCTCACAGTTACTGGGCGCAGGTATGGGCCCTGCTGCTAAAAAATCCATACAAATTTGAAATTGCATGTACTTGTCATACAGGTGCCAAAAATTGGGCCTTTGCTGTTGGTGGTGCCTGAACACCGTAACCAAGGCTTCGCAGTTACTCTTGCTGGGTGCAGGAATGGGACCTGCTGGTAAGAATTCCATACAAATTTGAAATTGCATGTGCTATACAAGTGCCACAAAATTGGGCCTTTGCTGTAGGTGGTGCCTGAACACCGTAACCAAGGCCTTACAGTTACTCTTGCTGGGTGCAGGAACAGGACCTGTAGGTAAGAATTCCATGCAAATTTTAAATTGCATGTACTACACAGGTGCCAAAAAGTGGGCCTTTGGTGTTGGTGGTGCCTGAACTCCATAACCCCTAACAGTTAGCAGGGCACAGGGACAGGGCCTGCAGTTAAAAATGACATACGACATTTCAATTTTATGTACCTGTCATACAAGTGCAGAAAAATTAGGCCTTGGGGGTTGGTAGTGACCTAAACCAAAAACATTGTTCGAAGCTAGCAGAATAAAGGTAGAGGAATGGATAGGCAGCATATGCAGTCTTCAAGGGATGGTAGACCCCTAGCAAATTCAATCAGTTACATCAGCATCAGGGGCCTGATAGCTTTTATTGATCCAGGACTGGTTAATTTTGATAAAAGTCAGCTGGTCAACAGAATCTGTGGATAGATGCACTCTTTTGTCCGTCACAAAACCTCCAGCAGCACTGAACGTCAGTCCGGAAAGCACGCGGGAAGCAGGACAGGCCAGTAGCTCCATTGCATATTGAGCAAGTTCTGGCCAGTGGTCCATCCTCTAGACCCAGTAAGCCAGTGGATGCTCAGCTGGAAAGGTCTCCAAGTCTGCTCTTGTGCCTAGATAATCATGCACCATATGATGGAGACTAGGGATGATCGAACGGTTCGGGTCGACCATCGGTTTGACCCGAACATTGGGTGTTAGAAATTCGGCCGAATTCCGAACTTTTTGCTGAAAAAGTTCGGAATTCGGCAACCAGAACCGACCAAAATGCAATGGGACAGGAAATGGGCTTTAAAAGCCCGTGATTGGACCAGAACCATCAGTAATAGCCAACTGAGGGGGCAGGAGAATGCTAGGAATGTGATTGGAGTGACTAGGGGGTCCAGAGGCCAATCATTAGTGAATACACCCCCCAGTATATAAGATAGCCCCGCCAAATTCCTAGCATTGTAATACAGGGCTGTGGAAGAGAGTGGAAGCAGTTCTGTTACTTCTGCTCTCAAAGTGTTATTTAGCAATTATTAGTGTGAGGAAAGGGATATCTAGTGTAGTTAGGGTGCTATTTTCCACTTTAGTTAGAATCAAAAATCTAGTTTCTGTAGGGAAAGTGTTAAGTGCCAGGGTGACTGTAGTGTAGTGTAGGGTTAACTGACTCTGACTGCTATGGCAGGGTGACAAAACCCTTCCATGTCAGGGTGACCGCTATAGAGAAAAGATTGTTTCTCTTAGGTCACTTATAGAACAGCGTTATGGCTTCTCGCCTGTCACCCTGCTTTTTGCTGCAGGCATTTATAGGGCTTTTTTGAGGACATGTTTGGAGTCAGGCATGACATCTGAACTTCTGTATAGGGGTATATATATACACACATGTATGTATATATATACACATATATAGGTGTGAAAGTAGCAGAACACTATGCTTGCGCTAATGAAATAATTAACAGGCATATGTCTCCGCTCCTATAACACCTATATATGTGTATGTGTATAAATACATATAAGTGTGTGTGTATATATACCCCTATACAGAAGTTCAGATGTTTTGCCTGCCTCCAAAGACCCACAAAAAATGCCCAAAAAAACGCCTGCGCCAAAAAAAAACGCCCAGGTGTGTTATTGCAGGCGTTTTTTTGGGGAATTTTTTGTGGGTCTTTGGAGGCAGGCAAAACATCTGAACTTCTGTATAGGGGTATATATACACACACACTTATATGTATTTATACACTGTAAGCTGGGGAACAGGTAGCGGGTGCAAAACCCCCTGGGATGAGCAGTCTTTAAGGCACAGATACCAAATCCTCTGATGTAGTGACAAACAGTGCGGTGTTTATTGGTGCTATATACAAGTTTATAAACAGGTGCTGTACAGTGCTTTAAGGAAAACAAACAGGAATACTAATAATAAACTAAATCCTAGCCGTGTCCCGGCGCTTACTACACACAATGTAGTCCCTAACTAACCCAGACTGAGCAAGCCTACAGCTTGTCAGCTTCCAAAGACAGACACAGGTAGTTTTTACTGACCTTCCGCTCTCATAGACAAAACGTTGTCTTGTGTTCCCAGGCTGAGAGAGCCCTGCTGTTTGTCTCAGGTGAGATTAAATTGGCCTGGTGAAGAGGGCCAAGATCCGAACTGGATCATGGCTCAGAGATCCCTAAAGGTATAGGAGAGATGCCTGGGTGATGTATAAACCCCGAACAGGACTTTTCCTGGTTCTCTCTGGGACACTCTGCTACAACACATACACACATATAGGTGTGAAAATAGCAGAACACTATGCTTGCGCTAATGAAATAATTAACAGGCATATGTCTCCGCTCCTATAACACCTATATATGTGTATGTGTATAAATACATATAAGTGTGTGTGTGTATATATACCCCTATACAGAAGTTCAGATGTTTTGCCTGCCTCCAAAGACCCCAAAAAAATGCCCATAAAAAACGCCTGCAATAACACACCTGGGCGTTTTTTTTTTTTTTGGCACAGGCGTTTTTTTGGGCATTTTTTTGGGGTCTTTGGAGGCAGGCAAAACATCTGAACTTCTGTATAGGGGTATATATACACACACACATATGTATTTATACACATACACATATATAGGTGTTATAGGAGCGGAGACATATGCCTGTTAATTATTTCATTAGCGCAAGCATAGTGTTCTGCTATTTTCACACCTATATGTGTGTATGTGTATAAATACATATAAGTGTGTGTGTATATATACCCCTATACAGAAGTTCAGATGTTTTGCCTGCCTCCAAAGACCCACAAAAAATGCCCAAAAAAACTCCTGCCCCAAAAAAAACGCCCAGGTGTGTTATTGCAGGCGTTTTTTTTGGGCATTTTTTGTGGGTCTTTGGAGGCAGGCAAAACATCTGAACTTCTGTATAGGGGTATATATATACACACACACTTATATGTATTCATACACATACACACATATAGGTGTGATAGCAGAGAAGCCATATGGGTGTTAATTATTTCATTAGCGCAAGTATAGTGTTCTGCTACTTTCACACCTATATATGTGTATGTGTATATATACATATAAGTGTGTGTATATATACCCCTACACAGAAGTTCTGATGTTATGTCTGCCTCCAATAACCCCCAAAAAATGCCCAAAAAAACGCTTGCTACAAAACCGGCAAGGTGTGAAAATAGCGGAGCCATATCCCTGTTCTATATTAATTCTAATACAAACAAACTTTTTTTTTTCTGGTTCTGGACATGCTACAGAGCTGAAACTTAACAGGTACACGTTTTAGACCCCCCAGATACCAAATCCAAAGAAATCTCATTTTTTTTTCCAATCATTTTTTCAATAATTGGCTCTCTATCAAAAATGACAATTTTTAAGAACTTTTTTTTGTGTGATTAATAGTCCCTGGGGCATGACCCAGAACCCTAGGCACTTTTTAGGGGCATTTATTGGGTTTTAGGGCTTCTAAATTGTGTTTTTTGATTACCGAAGTTCTGGTCCCATTGATTTCAATGGGGTTCTGAAATCCGGGCCGAACTTTCGGGAAGTTCGGGTGTTCTGGTCGAACCGAACTTTTGAAAAGTTCGATCATCCCTAATGGAGACACTGCCGATGGTTGTTTAAACCTAACAGCCCTGGCTGCTGTTGAGGACAAAAGAACTGTTTAAAGGCATCGGTCAGCCGGCCGCTTCGCCACCGCTCCTCCTTTGGCTGAACGATGCCTCAGAAACACATCCAGAGAATGTTGACCTCCAAGTGTCTGGAAAGGCGGTACACAAATTTTTTTTAAGGCCTCCTCAAGATTTTTCATCCTCTGCTCCCTCTGCGAAGGCAGGGTGAGCTCTGCAACTTTACCCTTGTAACGTGGTTCAAGAAGGGTTGCCAACCTTGGAGGGGCGTGGCTGCCAGCACGGAAGATGGCTGCATGCTAGGCTAGCTCCGCACGGCCACCCGGGACAAACTCCAACACAAGGGCTTCCACAGCCTCTCGGAACGCCGGATCAGCTCAGTGATCCACCGGAGCACCGCAGCGATGACCCGAAGGAAGAAGGACACTGGGCAATCGAGTAAACTGACGGGCTTCTTCATATCACAAGCCCCCGGACTCCGCCAAAATGGCGGCGGGGATCCGAAAGGCGGGCAGCGCGGGAAGCAAGGACCTGCTCCGATGAACAAACTACCGCACCTCCCGTCCACACCGCGACAACGCCGCATAATAGGCAACCCAGACAGTGGTCAATCATCGGGCTCTCCATCCCCACCTTCTCCGACCTCTAGGAGTCCAGCAAAGAACAGGCAGCGCAGAGACTCTCCTCCTCCTCTCATGCAGGAACCAGGTATGGACATCGCATATCCCACACTTGCATCTGCAGCCCCTAATCCTCTCCCTGTGGATCCATTCTCTACATACCCCTCTGGAGGGAACCCAATTTCAGAATCCTCCATGAAAATCATGTTGTACTCCCTAAGAGCTTCTATGCAAGCTGACATGCAGTTGCAGACCAAACAGATCACCGCTGAGATCTCCTCCCTGGGCTCTAGAATAGACCAGGTGGAACACTCTGTCTCCACGCATGCTGATTCCATCAATCTCATTATTGATAGAACAAACACACAAACCGATGAGATCGCCTGGCTAAAAAATAAAGTTGCTGACCTAGAGGATCGATCCCGTCGCAACAACATTAAGGTGCGGGGGGTTCCGGAATCGGTCTCCCCTACACAACTACTGCAACATGTTACTACCCTGTTTAAATTATTGGTCCCTTCTCTACCGGAATCAGAGCTTCTGATCGACAGAATTCACCGACTGCCTAAACCCTCCTTTCTGGCAGGAGAAGTACCTAGGGACATATTGATGAGGGTTCATTTTTTCCACGCAAAGGACCGCATAATGCTAGCCTCTAGGCAACTCAATCAGCTTCTGGATCCTTATGGTGGGGTGCAATTGCTACCGGACTTGTCCAAGCACACATTGCAAGCCAGGCGCAATCTGTCTACGGTTACCAAGGCCTTGCGTAACCACCAGGTGCAGCACAAATGGCGCTATCCTGCGACCCTTCTGGTCACACACGAAGGAACTACTGTGCCTATCAGATCACTGGAGGAAGGCCTCTCTGTGCTTCGTAGATGGAACATACTACCGGCCGAACAGGCCCCATCTCCTCTCTCTACGCCTCTACGCCCCATGGACAGTGAATGGCAAGTGGCGTCCCACAAGAGGTCCTCCAGGTCAAACTCTGCCCATTCTAGCCCTAATCACATCTGATGTAACACAATTCTTGTCCTAGGCCACTGATAGTGAATCTATCTGGCCCCTCACCGCCTTTTTTGCGGACAGTTCCGCTCTCGGACTGCCGAGACAGTCCTTTTTTTAAGTTTTTTGTCCCCTTCACCCTTGTTCCCCTATCCCTCTCTCACATCGTATTTGGACAGTAAGGATGGCACACTACCCATGGACATATACCTTGATCTCTGCTCAGGATTCTCAGTGCAACAGAACTATGTGAATTACCATGACCATTAAGTTGATTTCCATTAATGCCAATGGACTGAACCATCCCACGAAGAGACGTTCCCTGTGGAAGGAAGCAATCTCCCGTAGGGCCGATGTCTTGGCTGTGCAGGAGACGCATTTTCAGGAAGGTAATCAGCCTCGATGCACCCACAGGAACTTTCCCCAAACCCTATTCGCTTCCTGCACGGAAAAGAAGAGGGGCGTGATGCTGGCATTCAGGGACTCTTTGGCACTCACCCTCCACAAAACCGTTTTGGACCCGGAGGGCAGATTTATAATTGTAACGTGCGATATCAACGGACTGCCGATGACTCTTTGTGTCCTCTACGCACCGAATACGCACCAACTCCGCTTTTTGAAGAGAACTCTTAAGCAAGTATATAATATTAAGCATGGTCATGTGTTGCTTTGTGGAGACTTCAACGCTGTTGTCGACCCCGGGTTGGATTCTTCGGCGTCCCCCCGGGACAACAGTCACTGGGGGCCCTCCTCCACTGTGAAAGGTTGTTTGATGTGTGGCGGTGTCAACATGCCGCGGAGAGGGACTATTCTTTCTTTTCACCAAGACACCAGTCATACTCCAGGATAGACATGTTTATTGTAGATATGTACCTGCTGAACAAAGCGACTTCCTCTGTGGTTGCAGACATCACCTGGTCTGATCATGCGGTGGTGGAGATAACCATAGAGGAATCCGCTAGATCCTCCCAAGCACATGTCTGGCGTTGTGATTCACGCATACTGCAGAATGACGAGTGCCGCACCCGACTGACTAGGGAAATACTGGAGTTTCTTAAAATCAACGAACCATCTGTCTCCGACCCGTGGGTGCTGTGGGGTGCACTTAAGGCCTTCATCAGAGGGGTGTGCATCCAGCAGCAGTCGCGGCTTCGGAGACAGCGGCGGGACAAGGTTGCCTCGCTGACTGACGACATTCATAAACTGGAAGCTACTAACAAAATCCAACCCAACGACACTGACTCGCGTGCCCTAATCAAACTGCGACAGGAATTACGACTCCTACTTATGGAACAATCCGATAAACACCTCCAATATCTCAAGCAACAGCACTACTTTCAGGCAAACAAGGCAGGGAAGTTCCTGGCGAACCAAGTTAAGCACAAGCAGGCTAAATCCAGGATCTCCCACTTATTTCATTCTCTAACTAAAGCTAAAATAACACACCCACAGGATATTGCAGACGAGTTCGCTAATTTCTATAGTGCTCTATACAACCTCCAAAATGACCCGACCGAACACCAACCTACTACGGCAGACATTGATCAATTTCTCAATGCTGTCTCCCTACCATCACTCACTGAAGCCCAACTACACTCACTGAACTCTCCGATAACGTTAGACGAAGTCCAATCTAGTATCTCTACCCTACCCAAAGGTAAATCGCCTGGGCCGGATGGATTCTCTAACGAATTCTACCAAATCACATCGTCCCTCATAAATCCCTCTCTAACGGCGGTATTCAATAAAGCTATGGAAGTATCCTCGCTTCCACCGGACATATTGGGGCTCATATTGTCACTTTGCCCAAGCCGGGCAAGGACCCCACTACCCCCGCAAACTTTCGCCCCATATCGTTATTGAACTCGGACGCCAAAATTTATGCGCGTATTCTGGCCAAACGTCTCCAAGGTATACTACCCTCCCTTATACACAGGGACCAAATGGGGTTCACATCAGGCAGGCAAACTTCAGACGCCACTAGGAGGATTCTAGGGATCATGCATCTTGCCCATACATCTAAGACCCCATCAGTGCTGCTCACTCTGGATGCCGAAAAGGCATTTGACAGGGTCCACTGGGGGTACATGCAAGCCACGCTGCTAAAATTCGGATTTCAGGGCCCTATACTATCTGCAATTACGACATTATACTCGTCCCCATCAGCGCAAGTGTATACATCGGGTACATTATCCAAACAATTCCACATAACAAACGGCACTAGACAGGGATGCCCCCTCTCGCCATCCATTTTTAATTTGATCATAGAACCCCTGGCAGAAACCATTCGTTCCAATACTAAAGTCACAGGCTTCCAGCTCCCATCATACCATCACAAAATAAACCTATTCGCGGATGACATTATTTTAATGCTTACACAACCGCAGACCTCCCTTCCTGCTGCATACGCCACGCTTCAAACGTATAGTAAGGTCTCTTATTACAAATTAAATGTGTCAAAATCCATGGTCCTAAACATGGGAGTCCCCAACAACGCTCAGGAGACCCTCTCGGAGGCTATCCCTATTCCCTGGTCCACGGACAGCATTCACTACCTCGGCATAGATCTTCCTGCTAATCCGGCTCGAATATTATCCACCAACATGTCCAGAATCCTTACAAAGATAAACGCGGATATCTCCCGGATGCGCCCCCTGTGGCTCTCCTGGAGCGGCAGGGTGGCAGCATATAAAATGTTTATTTTGCCCCAATTACTGTACCTATTTAGGGCACTCCCTATACATTTTCCCATGACACATCTTCACAAACTGTCTAGATCACTGATGTCATACATTTGGGAGGGCAAACATCCACCTTGTGCCTTCTCAACCCTGGTTCGGAAGAAGCAATTTGGGGGAGCCTCCATCCCAGATATTCCATCATACTATTGGGCCACTATACTGGCACAATTGCGTCACTGGACCCACACATCAGAGCCCCCAATTTGGGTGGACCTGGAGAGGGATGTTGCACCCACGTCGGATCTTAAAACCCTACTTCTAAGCGACAAGTGGAAGGCCTGGAGCCTACCAGCCCTCTCTCCTACTATGCAAGCTTCTCTACGGGTGTGGCGTCGCTCTCCTGCCCCACTCAATGAAAGGGACATTCTACCTGAGATAACTTTGCCAATATGCGCTCTCCAGCCACACGTACCTGACATCCCCATTCATCTTCTACGCCATTGGGGTATTGTCTCCATTAACTCCTTTTACAGTGGTGACGTTCTTGTCCCGGTCTCTGATCTAATCCGCAAATATGGCCTTCCGTATCATTCCTTTTACCACATACTTAGAATAACACACTTCCTTATGTCTAATCCTCTGAACAAAATACTAGTCGACGGAAAAATATGGGATCTACTTACAACGCTCATGCCGAAACCCCCCAAACTCTCGTATTACTACAATATCTTGCTAGACAACATGGCATTCCATAAGACTATGCACATGTTCAAGTGGGATAGAGATCTAGCCACCGCATTCACCATCACCAAGTGGAGGAGAGCGCTAAGCACGATACACAAATACTCCCACTGCGCCAGTCATTGGGAAATGACCCTCAAGATAACAAATAGGTGGTACTACACTCCCTTCCGCCTGGCAGGCTCATCTCCAAAGTACTCCCAATTGTGCTGGAGGAATTGCTCACAGGTGGGCACTTTGCTGCACATGCTGTGGTCTTGTCCTTCACTATGTAGTTTCTGGAACCAGGTAGTCTCCTATATGTCTTCTCACACAGGGTGCCTGATGACACCATCCCCAGCTTTAGCGTTACTACACCTAGGAATAGATGACATGCCAGTCACGTACAGACCATGGATCACACATGTCCTACTTGCAGCTAGAACGGTTGTTCTACGCAAGTGGAAGAACCCTGATACCCCGAACCTGTCAGACGTTGTCAACCTACTAAAGATAAACTACCAATTCGAGAAGGCTATTGCAATTAACCGACTGACACTGCAGTCATTCAATGCACATTGGAACTTTTGGGCTCTCTCTTAACCAGGACTTACTGTATTGTTATTATATTATGTATACATGCTAACCCGTACTTGATCTGAACCATATCCTGACATTGATATTTGTGCCATGTCCATATCTTCCCTTTCCTGACCTTGCCCTATCCCTTACCCTTCCTACTCCCCCATCCTAGGTTATGTTTAACCTGCATCTTCTGTACTAATGTTGATCCTGCACATTGTTCATGTACTAAAGTTTTGTACGTTTGTGAGCTTACATTGTATGTATTTCATTTCAATAAAAATTATTTACAAAAAAAAAAAAAGAAGGGTTGCCAACCTTAATTATCCCTCTCCTTGATAGCACGAATCCTCGGGTCCTTTCGCAGGCTTTGCAGAATCAGGGAGCCCATGCAACGTAAGTTGGAGGAGGCATGAGCTTCTGAGTCCTCTGGGTCACTAAGGATGACATTGTCAGCAGGAGCAACCTCTCCCCAAACACGTCCAAGTCCTGGGGTTTCTGGGGAATCAAAATCATCCCTTGAAGACTGCCGTATGCTATCCTCTACATCCATGCTGCTGAAATCCTCATCCTCCTCCTCTTCCTCCTTGTGGCCATGCAGGAATGATATCTGCATAAAGGGGGCCATGTGAGGAAAGAAAGCCCTCCTCTTCCTGCCGCTGTTCTGCCTCAAGTGCCCTGTCCATGATTCTATGCAGCGTATGCTCCAGCAGGTAGACTAGCGGGATAGTGTCACTGATGCATACATCGTCCCGGCTCACCATCCTTTTGGCCTCCTCAAATAGTGAAGGACGATGCATGCATCCTTAATCAAAGCCACTGGCGTGGCGAAAAAAAGCCAAGCTCCCCTGACCCTGTCCTTGTGCCATACTGACACAGGTACTGATTGATGGCCCTCTGCTGTGTGTGTGCAGCTGCTGCAGCATTGCCAACATTGAGTTCCACTTGGTGGGCATGTCACAAATGAGGCGGTTGGTGGCCAGGTTGAATTCCCCTTGAATGTCAGATAAGCGAGCACTGGCATTGAAAGAATGGCGGAAATGGCCATAGACTTTTCTGGCCTGCCTCAGGAGATCTTGGAAGCCCAGGTATCTGCTCAAGATACACTGCACCACCAGATTCAGAACATGTGCCAAGCATGGAACATGTGTCAAGTGTCCCTGTCGGAGGGCGGAGAGAAGGTTGGTGCCATTGTCGCATACAACCATTTCTGGCTAAAGCTGTTGTGGCGTCAACCATCTCTGAGCCTGCGCCTGCAGAGCTGACAGAATCTCTGCACCAGTGTGACTCCTATCCCCTAGACAGACCAACTGTAGCACAGCATGGCATCTTTTTGCCTGACTGCTTGCGTAGCCCCTTAAACGCTTAGGGATCACTTTTGCTTCAGAGGACAATTGAGCAGAAGAAGACATGGAGGAGGAGGATGTGGTGGAGTAGCCAGATGTGGCAGAACCAGCACCAGCTTTTTGGAGGCGTGGTGGCAAAACAAGCTGCAACACCCAACCCTGTCCTGCATCCTTCCCAGCTGCCAGCAGAGTTACCCAGTGCACCGTGAAAGAAATGTAACATCCCTGTCCATTCCTGCTGGGCCAAGAGTCAGCAGTAATGTGCACCTTCCTGCTGAACACTTTGTCCAACGAGGCCAAAACACTACCTTCCACATGACGGTAGAGACCCGGAATGGCCTTATGCAAAAAGAAATGCCTTTTTGGGACCTGCCACTGTGGGGCAGCACATTCCACAAATTTGCAAAAGGGAGCTGAGTCTACCAGATGAAAAGGCAGCAACTGTAATGCTTGCAATTTGGCCAAGCCAGCATTAAGACTCTGAGCATGTGGATTGCTGGGACAGTATTTCTTTCTACGGTTCAAATACTGGGGTAGTGAAATTTGCCTGCTACTCAAATCAAGCGGTGGTGTACTGCTAGCCGATTGGGTGAAAGTCTCTGTGCCACTCATTGCTATACCATCATCCCTCTCAATGCTGGTATTTGAGAAGGCATAAGGTATAGTAGGATTAGAGATCGCAAATGAGGAGCAAGGTGATGTATGCTTGTTTTGATCTGGTGCCTCTTTCAGGTGCTGTTGCCAGCAGACTGCATGGCAGGTTGTCATATGCCTTGTCAAGCATGTGGTGCCCAAGCGGCTGGTGTTCTGGCCATGCTTGATCCACTTCAGACAGATGTTGCAACATGTGCAGAAAAAAGCTCACACTAATGAACTTTTGTGAGTCCGCGGGGAGTTTGCAGGACCCTGCACCTGTGGAGCTCTGTGCTGTGATGAAATAGGTTGGCTACTGCTATGGTGGCCCCTGGAGCAAATCCTGCCTCGTTGGAGTTGTGCCTCCTCCTCCTCCCCCTCACTTTCCTCCTCTATCTGGTCAGGCACCCAAGTACAGTCAGTGACCTCATCATACCCTCCCTCCTTGTCACTGGAGCAAACTTGTCAATACGATTTAGCTGTGGCAACATGACTGCTGGTTTCTTGTCCGTCATTGTCACCCCCTCTCTCTAGGCTCACGTTATTCCCTTCATCAACCTGGGAACCAACATCACAGCTTTCAAATTGCTGCGCATCCTCCAGCAGCATGTCACTGACACTATGATCGAATAGTTCAGGTGACTCCTCCATGCATGATGTTGGGGCAACAGAAGAAGTAACTGTGGAGAAGGAGCCTGTGGAAGGGGCCACTTTGGCAGCTGCAGTGGAAGGCAAACTACTGTGAGCGTGGGTGTCAGAGGACGAGGAGGATGTGGACGGCCTTTTGATCCACTCCACCATCTCTTCCACATGTCATGGCTGAATAGCATGGGCAGCACCAGAAATAAAGGACCGGTGTGTCCCGCCTGCAGAGGATGCACTGTGTCGACTGTGACCAACTCTTTTCACAATGGCTGCTTGCCCTCTTTTCATGGCATGTGAGCATCGGCCTCTCCTTGTCGGCCTTTCGGACGTGATGTTGATACAGGTCAATATACGGTATACACAACTGACCAAAACATACTCAATGACCTGATATGATGTAATCAATAGCCCTATAGATGAGCTGTGCTACTTATAGGATGTACGCAAGTGACCAATTAACAATACTTTCACTGATATGTAATCAATAGCCCTATAGATAAGGAAAAATGTAATGGGTATACAGTATACGCAATGACCTGATATGATGTAATTGATAGTCCTATATATAGAGGTCTATGGTATGCACTACTGAATTTACTTCTCACTATCTGATCTCTGAACTTATAAAAAACACAAATCTCTCTTCCTCCCTACACTGCTTGGAAAGTAAGAATGTCTCACTCCACTGTCTGACAAACTGCAAAGAAACAATTCTCTCCCTGCCTCAAACACGTTCCTGTGCCTCCCTACCCTGCTAGGAATGTCTCTCTGCACTGTCTGACAAACTCCAAAAAAGCTATTCTCGCCATGCCTCACATGCATTCCTCTCCCTGTCTCCTCGCACTACACGCTGCGGCTGCGCGGGCAGCCTTTATGTAGTGTGGGGCATGTACTTGGCCCTTGAGCCATGATTGGCTAAAAGCAGCCTGCCTTTAGTCCAGTCATGGCAGAGATCATTTGATTGGCCAAAGCATGAGGTTAGGGTGCATGTTTTGGGCAATCACATAACGTGATGCACACGCGGCACGTGCACAGTGCATTATGGGATCTCAAATTTCCCGTGAAGAAGCACATTTATTTGTCATTCGACAAACGATCAAACGACTGATGTTCGAGTCGAAGATAGCTTTGACTCGAACTTGAAGCTCATCCCTAGTGGTGATTTAGGAGGCTGCTTCTGTTCCCTGTCTCCCCCTTTCTGTTTCCTTCTATCTACTCACATTGTAGCACGGAGCAAAGGAGCCCTGAAACTCCGCCTCAGCTACAGTTCTAATAGTTCTCCAATCGGCTGAGTTAAAAAAGAAAAAGCCCGCACATACCATATAGAAAAAAATATATCATATAGAAAAAAAAGAGGGAGGGGGGGCTTTACAGGGACTAAATTAGTGCAGAGAGGAGAACTGTGAAAGCATGTGTGCGTGCGTGTGTGTGTGTGGAGGGGGGGGGGGGTAGAGATTGTGCAGAGAGAATTGTGGAAGTATGTGTGGGGGGTTTTAGCAGAGAGAAGAGCTGGGGGGATTAGTACAGAGAGGAGACCTGGGGGGGGGGGTGATTAGTACAGAGAGGAGACCTGGCGGGGGGGGGGGATTTGTACAGTGAGGAGAGCTAAGGGGGGATTTCTGCAGAGAGGAAACTTTAAAAGTGGGGCAGAGATTTTAGCAGAGAGGAGAGCTGTGGGGTATTTGTGCAGAGAGGAGAATGGGGGGATTGTGTAGAGAGAGAAATTGGGGAATTAATGCATAGAGGCGAGCTTGGGGGAGAATTTTTGCAGAGAAATGAGCTTGACAAGTTGGGGGGATTTGTGCAGGGAGGAAAGCATACTATATTACCAAAAGTATTATGACGCCTACCTTTACAAGCACATGAGTTTTAATGGCGTCCCACTCTTAGTCCGTGTGTGTGTGTTGGTGGTGTTGTGTGTGTGTTGTGTGGTGTGTGTGTGTTGTGTGGTGTGCTGCGTGTTTTGTGTGTGGTGTGTGTTGTGTGTGTGTGCTGTGTGTGTTGTATCTGTGTGTGTTGTGAGTGTGTTTTCTGTGTGTGTTGTGGGTGTGTGTGTTGTGTGTGTGGGTGTTGTGTGTTTGTGTGTGTGGTGTGTGCGTTGTGTGCTTTGTGTGGTGTGCTTTGTGAGAGCAGAAGGTCAGTAAACTTATCAGATTGTGTCTTTGGGAGCTGACAAGCTGTAGGCTTGTTCAGCCTGTTAGTGAGGGCCTGCATTTTGTATAGTAAGTGCCGGTGTAACGTTAGAAAACCATACCTCGTTAGAATTCCATACCCTCGTCACTTCCGGTCTGAAACAGCTGAGCAGCGCAGCAGTGCGCATGCTCAGAGCCCCGGATACGTCATTGCACAGCAGAGAAGTGCACAAGTACGCATGCTCGGAGGGAATGAAATTATCACAGCACTGTGTGTAATGTTACACTTGCGGAGGTTACATTAAAACAGTTTGGCTGCAACATGAGTCATCTCCGCTCCTATGATCTCGGCTAATAAATATAAAAGCGGCAGCGGGTGTATGAAATGTAAATGACGGCGATCTCGGCTCCGTGATCCGCTTTTATATTTATTACCCGAGATGAGGGAAGTGACAGGGATAGGAGCGGAGATGACTGATGTTGCAGAGGAGCTGTTTTAATGTAATCGCAGCAAGTATAACATTACACATACTACTGTGAGAAATCCATACCCTCCGTAGGTGCACCGGAAGTGACGAGGATATGGTTTTCTCACGGGTATGGTTTTTTCACGGAACACCGGGACACGGCTAGGTTTTTGTTTATTTATTATTTCTCCTGCTTGATTTTTTCTTAAAGCACTGTACAGCACCTGTATATAGACTTGTATATAGCACCAATAAACACCGCACTGTTTGCCGCTACCTCACTGGATTTGGTATCTGTGCCTGAAAGACTGCTCATCCCAGGGAGCTTTGCACCTGCTACCTGTTCCCCAGCTTACATATGGTGGAGGCCTGCGGGCACTGATAGTAAGTTACTACTTAAAGGGCCAGTACCTGGAGTGACTAAACATGGAGGAAATCCTTAAACAGTTGGTGTTCTCCAACGCTGCACAGCAGCAAGCAAAAGCTGCACAACAGCAAGCAAACTCTTTGTTTAAACAACAGATTGGTGTTGTACAAGAACAAACGCAGCAAGCAAACTCTTTGATTCAACAACAGATTGGTGCTGTAAAAAATCAAACCCAGTTGATGTTTGAAAAACTGGCAAGTGCTGCAGAAGCAGACAGAAAGGTGCTGGTTGAGGTGGTGCAGACACTTGCACAGCAGTCTGCTGTAAAAACAGAAACAGTTAGAGACCGCTCCTCAGCCATCCATGTTGGTCGCTTCCTGTCCAAGATGACTGCTGATGATGACCCAGAGGCTTTTCTGGCTATGTTTGAGAGAGCCGCTCAGAGGGAAGGCTGGCCCAAAACCCAGTGGGCAGGATTGATCTCTCCCTTATTTACTGGGGAATCGCAGAAGGCCTATTATGATTTTGAGTCCGTGGATGCAGGAGAGTATGAGAAAGTCAAGCAGGAAATCCTGGCACGTCTCAGTGTCAACTTGGCCGTTCAAGCCCAGAGGGTCAACAGCTGGTCCTTCCGAGATGAGAGCCCCCAAGATCACAGATGTTTGACCTAATCCACCTGGCGCGAAAATGGCTACAGCCGGAGTCATTGTCTGGGCCACAAATTGTGGAGCGTGTGGTCATGGACCGGTTCCTGAGGTCATTACCAAATCCTCTGCAGAAGTGGGTGAGTCAAGGAGATCCCAAGTCAGCGGACAACCTGGTGGAGCTCGTTGAGAGGTACTATGCTGCAGAGAGCCTGGTCACCACCCCTACAGTCGCACGGACTTTCCACCCAAAGCCACGGTCTCCCCAGGCAACCGGTAAGACTGTTCCAGGGGAAGTGGGTGGTCAGCATGGCAAGGAGACAGGGGGGAGGACTTTTGGTGCCAGAGCTGAAGTTTGGCGTCCCAAACAAGGGAAGACACTGCCTGTCAAGAAACCTAACTGGGGTACCATCAGGTGTTTCCGTTGCCAGGAACTGGGACATGTTGCAGCAAACTGTCCATTGACAGATGAACCCATGCAGTGTGACATGTCTCTTAGAAGGCAGTCTATGTTTGCTGCTGTTTCATGTGCTGCTGCGCCAGGTGTAGGAAAACACATATGCCAAATGACTGTTAATGATAAGCCTATTGCAGCCTTGCTGGACTTAGGAAGTCTGGTGACTTTAGTTAAAGCAGAAATGGTTGAAAATGTGAATTTAAATGCAAAAAAAGTTGCTGTGATCTGTGTACATGGTGATACTCGGGAGTATCCTATAGCTGCTGTTCGCTTTGAAACTGATTTAGGTACGGTGACCCATCCGGTCGTACTTGTGCCCCACTTAGTGCATGAGGCCATCATTGGTAGAGACTTCCCTAAGTTTTGGGAAATGTGGGACCGTCCGGACTCGGTCACAGTAACTGACTCAGTGGCGGAGCCAGAACTCCTGGCCAGCACCGACCATATGGGTTCAAGGGATTCCTCTCACAGTTCCCTGGATTTTCCTTTCTCTGTTATGGCAGGAGAACTGGAGGGGCCTGAGGAAGTCCCCACAGCCAGTCAAGGTGGACAACCTTCTGCTGACCCTGAGGGTACATTGGAGTTTGCTGATCTTAATGTGCGCAAGGAAAACTTTGGTACCGAGCAGAGAAAAGACCCTACCCTTGTCAGGGCCTGGGAGAATGTAGTAATGGTTAATGATGTACCTGTCAAACCAGGGGACAGGCCCTGTTTTCCTTTTTTCAGCAGCAATGAGGATTTATTGTATCGTGTATATAAAAAGAACGATAAAATTGTTGAAAAGTTGGTGGTCCCTAAGCCTTACAGACGAGTGGTGCTGGAATTGGCTCATGGATACTTACTAGGAGGTCATTTAGGGGTTGAAAAAAACACTGAAAGGGTGTTACGCAGGTTTTACTGGCCTGGGATACAGAAAGATATTGACAATTATTGTCAATCTTGTCCTGTATGTCAGATGTCAGCCCCACTACCCCACTTCCGAAGTCCTTTAGTGCCCTTACCCATTATTGAAGTGCCCTTTGAGAGGATCGCCATGGACCTCGTAGGTCCACTCCCCAGGTCATCAACACATTCTTGTAATCATGGATTATGCTACCCGTTACCCCGAGGCAGTTCCCTTACGCACTGCATCTGCTAAGAACATTGCTAAAGAGTTGTTCATGGTGTTCAGTCGCGTTGGGATCCCTAAGGAGGTCCTTTCGGACCAGGGCACCCCATTTATGTCACGAATAACTAAAGAATTGTGCAAGTTATTTAAGGTGACCCAGTTGCGAACCTCCGTATACCACCCTCAAACTGATGGCCTTGTAGAACGCTTCAATAAAACATTAAAGAGTATGTTAAAAAAGGTTGTGGACAAGGATGGAAAAAACTGGGACTTCTTGATTCCGTACTTGATGTTCGCCATCAGGGAAGTACCCCAGTCATCTACGGGATACTCTCCATTCAAATTACTTTATGGGAGACACCATCGGGGACACTTAGACATAGCCAAGGAAACCTGGGAGGGGGAGCAGACACCCCACAAAAGTGTCATTGAGCATATCGCAGTGATCATGCCTATGGTAAAGGAACACTTACTGCAGGCCCAGGCAGCGCAACAGAGAATATACAACAAGTTTCTCACCTGGTGACAGGGTCTTGGTGTTAGTTCCCACTGTTGAGAGCAAGTTCCTGGCTAAGTGGCAGGGTCCCTTTGAAGTATTGGAAAGAGTTGGGGAGGTCAATTATAAAGTGCATCAACCAGGAAAAAGGAAGCCAGAGCAGATTTACCATATACATTTGTTAAAGCCCTGGAAGGATGGGCTGGCCTTGACTGCAAGGTCCGTCCCTGTAACATCTAGGGGTACTGAATCCCCTCTGGTCCCTGAGGTCACGATTCCAGACACCCTGTCTTATTCCCAAAAACAAGAAGCTAGAGAGTTCCTGATAAGGAATAGAAAGAAATTTTCAGAGTTACCTGATACGACTTCCACGGTTCAGCATGATATTTTTACTGAACCTGGGGTCCGTGTCAAGCTAAAACCATACCGAATTCCCGAAGCTAGGAGAAAGGACATTAGTGACGAAGTAAAAAGGATGCTTGAGCTAGATGTCATTGAGGAATCCAATAGTGACTGGTCAAGCCCCATCGTTTTAGTCCCAAAACCGGATGGTACTTGGAGGTTTTGTAACGACTTCAGAAAACTCAATGCAGTGACAAAGTTTGAAACGTACCCAATGCCCAGGGTGGACTACCTTATAGACAGACTTGGCAAAGCCCGCTACCTAACTACTTTAGACTTGACCAAAGGATATTGGCAAATACCCCTGACTGGTAGTGCCAAATAAGGATGATCGAACTTTTGAAAAGTTCGGTTCGGCCAGAACATCCGAACTTCCCGAAAGTTCGGCCCGGATTTCAGAACCCCATTGAAATCAATGGGACCCGAACTTCGGTAATAAAAAAACACAATTTTTAAGCCCTAAAACCCAATAAATGCCCCTAAAAAGTGCCTAGGGTTCTGGGTCATGCCCCATTAACTATTAATCACACAAAAAAAGTTCTTAAAAATTGTCATTTTTGATAAAAAATCCAATTATTGAAAAAATTAAAAAAAAAAAGAGAGAGATTTTTTGATTTTGACTTTGGATTTAGTATCTGGGGGGTCTAAAAGGTGTGCATGTGAAGTTTCAGCTCTGTAGCATGTCCAGAACCATGAAAAAAAAAAGATAATTTTTCAGTAGAACAGGGATGTGGGTCGGGACCCTCCTTTAACTTTAACACCTATATGATCTTTTTTTCTGGTTCTGGACATGCTACAAAGCTGAAACTTCACAGGTACACCTTTTAGACCCCCCAGACACAAAATCACACAAATGAGGTTCTTAAAAATTGTCATTTTTGATAAAAAAAAAAGCCAATTATTGAAAGAAAAAAAAATTAAATAAAAAAAAAAAAAAGAGATTTTTTGATTTTTAGGATTTCAGATCTAGGGGGTCTAAAAAGTGTACATGTGAAGTTTCAGCTCTGTAGCATGTCCAGAACCAGAAAAAAAAGATTGTTTGTATTAGAAAACTTTTAGTTCAGGGGGTTGGCTTCGCTGCTGTAACACCTTGCCGGTTTAATAGAAGGCATTTTTTTGGGATCTTTGCAGTCAGGAAAAACATCTGAACTTGTGTATAGTGGTACTGTGCACAAGTTCTGATGTTTTGCCTGCATCCAAAACCCCCCAAAAAATGCCAGCAAAAACACACCTGGGCATTTTTTTTTTTACGCTAGCGTTTTTTTTTTGGCATTTTTTGGGGTTCTTTTGAGGCAGGCAAAACATCTGAACTTGTGTATAGTGGTATATATATACACATACATATATTTATATACACACCTAGACATATATAGGTGTGATAGTAGCAGAAATATATTACTGTAAATGATTTCATTAGCGCAAGCATATATTTCTGCTACTATCACACCTATATATGTCTAGGTGTGTATATAAATATATGGATGTGTGTATATACACCACTATACACAAGTTCAGATGTTTTGCCTGGGTTCTTTTGAGGCAGGCAAAACATCTGAACTTGTGTATAGTGGTGTATATACACACATCCATATATTTATATACACACCTAGACATATATAGGTGTGATAGTAGCAGAAATATATGCTTGTGCTAATTAAATCATTTACAGTAATATATTTCTGCTACTATCACACCTATATATGTCTAGGTGTGTATATAAATATATGTATGTGTGTATATATACCACTATACACAAGTTCAGATGTTTTGCCTGCCTCAAAAGAACCCCAAAAAATGCCAAAAAAACGCTAGCGTCAAAAAAAAATGCCCAGGGGTGTTTTTGCTGGCATTTTTTGGGGGTTTTGGAGGCAGGCAAAACATCAGAACTTGTGCACAGTACCACTATACACAAGTTCAGATGTTTTTCCTGACTGCAAAGAACCCAAAAAAATGCCTTCTATTAAACCGGCAAGGTGTTACAGCAGCGGAGCCAACCCCCTGAACTAAAAGTTTTCTAATACAAACGATCTTTTTTTCTGGTTCTGGACATGCTACAGAGCTGAAACTAAACATGTACACTTTTTAGACCCCCCAGATCTGAAATCCAAAGTAAAAATCAAAAAATCTCTTTTTTTATTTTTTTTTTTATTTTTTTCAATAATTGGCTTTTTTATCAAACATGACAATTTGTAAGAACTTTTTTTGTGTGATTTTGTGTCTGGGGGGGTCTAAAAGGTGTACCTGTGAAGTTTCAGCTCTGTAGCATGTCCAGAACCAGAAAAAAAAAGGATTGTATGTATTAGAAAACTTTCAGCACAGGAATATGGCTTCTCTGCTGTAACACCTTGCCGGTTTCAAAGCAGGCATTTTTTTTGGGTTCTTTGCAGTCAGGAAAAACATCTGAACTTGTGTATAGTGGTACTGTGCACAAGTTCAACCTGCCTCCAAAACCCCCCAAAAAATGCCAGCAAAAACACACCTGGGCATTTTTTTTTTTTTGACGCTAGCGTTTTTTTGGCATTTTTTTGGGTTCTTTTAAGGCAGGCAAAACATCTGAACATGTGTATAGGGGGTATATATACACATATATGTCTGAATATATACCCCTAGACATATATAGGTGTGATAGTAGCAGAAATATATTACTGTAAATGATTTCATTAGCGCAAGCATTTATTTCAGCTACTATCACACCTATATATGTCTAGGGGTATATATTCAGACATATATGTCTATATATACTCCCTATACACATGTTCAGATGTCATGTCTGACATCAAACATGTCCTCAAAAAAGCACTGGCAGTGGCAGCCCCTGCAGCATAAAAAATGCTTGGCTGGTGAGAAGCCATATGGGTGTCCCGAAGCTATTCAGAGAAATGATCATTTCTCTATAGCGGTCACCCTGCTATGGAAGGGTTTTGTCACCCTGCCATAGCAGTCACTGCCAGTTAACCCTACACTATACTGCGGTCCCCTGACACTTAACACTTTCCCTACAGAAACTAAATTTTTGAAGCTAACTAAAGTGTAAAGGAGCACTCTAACTACACTAGATATCCCTTTCCTCACACTAATAAATGCTAAATGACACTTTTAAAGTAAAATTAACAGAACTGCTTCCACTCTCTTCCATGTCCAGTATAACAATGCTAGGAATATGGCGGGGCGATCTTATATACTGGGGGGCGTATTCACTAACGATTGGTCTAGGGACCCCCTAGTCACTCCAATCACATTCCTAGCATTCTCCTGCCCCCTCAATTGGCTTTTGCTAATGGTTCTGGTCCAATCACGGGCTTTTAAAGCCCATTTCCTGAAGCATTGCATTTTGGTCGGTTCTGGTTGCCGAATTCCGAACTTTTTGGGCAAAAAGTTCTAAATTCGGCCGAACCTCGAACACCCAATGTTCATGCCGAACCGATGGTGGACCCGAACCGTTCGATCATCCCTAGTGCCAAAGAAAAGACTGCGTTTGTTATCCCAGAGGGTTTGTTTCAGTACAAAAAAATGGCTTTTGGGTTGCAAAATGCCCCTGCGACATTTCAGAGGGCCATGGACAGGACCCTAAGACTTCACGGACAGTATGCAGCTGCCTATCTGGACGATATAGTGGTACATAGCACTGATTGGGAGTCTCACTTGCCCCGTGTACAGGCTGTTCTGGATTCCCTCTTCAAGAAAGGTTTTACAGCAAACCCATAAAAATGCGCCATTGGTTTAGAGGAGGCCAGGTATTTGGGCTACACTATTGGTCGTGGAGTCTTTAAACCTCAGTTAAACAAAGTAGAAGCCATCCAAGAATGGCCACGTCCTGCAAACAAGAAGCAGGTCAGAGCCTTTTCGGGATTGCAAGGTACTATAGGAGGTTTATCCCGAATTTTGCAACTCTTGCTGCCCCACTGACCGACCTTACAAAAGGGAAAGAATCAGTAATGGTGAAATGGTCCCCAATAGCAGAGGAGTCTTTCCAAGTCTTAAAGAAGGCTCTTTGTGCACAGCCAGTGTTGTACTCCCCTGATTTCTCAAAGGATTTCTTGGTTCAGACGGATGCGTCTGATGTAGGTATTGGGGCCGTATTGTCACAGGTACACAATGGGGAAGAACACCCTGTGGTGTACCTGAGCAGAAAGCTTAATGAACACGAGAGAAAGTATACAGTCATTGAAAAGGAATGTTTAGCCATAAAGTGGGCCTTGGATGCGCTAAGGTACTATCTTTTAGGGTGCCAGTTTCATTTGATAACTGACCATGCTCCTCTGAAATGGATGGCCCAAAAGAAGGAGACTAATAGACAGGTGAACCGGTGGTTTTCGGCTCTACAAGATTACTCCTTCACTGTAAAACACAGGCCAGGTGTTGAGATGAGGAATGTAGATACCCTGTCCCGTGTTCACTCCTGTTAGGCCACAGGTGTTCCAACCCTGGGGTTGAAACCAGGGAGGGGGGGATATGTAGCAGAGCGTCCCAGAGAGAGACAGAAAAAGTCCTGTTCGGGGTTCATACATCCCCCAGGCATCTCTCGTATACCTTTAGGGATCTCTAATCCATGATCCAGTTCGGGTCTTGGTCCTCTTCCCCAGGCCAATTTAATCTCACCTGAGAAAGACCGCAGTGCTCTCTCAGCCTGGGAAATCAGACAACGTTTGTCTATAAGAGCAGAAGATCAGTAAACTTATCAGATTGTGTCTTTGGGAGCTGACAAGCTGTAGGCTTGTTCAGCCTGTTAGTGAGGGCCTGCATTTTGTATAGTAAGTGCCGGGACATGGCTAGGTTTTTGTTTAGTTATTATTTCTCCTGCTTGTTTTTTTCTTAAAGCACTGTACAGCACCTGTATATAGACTTGTATATAGCACCAATAAACACTGCACTGTTTGTCACTACCTCACTGGATTTGGTATCTGTGCCTGAAAGACTGCTTATCCCAGGGAGCTTTGCACTTGCTACCTGTTCCCCAGCTTACTATATATATATATATATATATATATATATATATATATATATATACGTGTGTGTATCCGATATTGCAGTCCCTCCTGACTGTCTAGAGCACACAAGAGAAAATAGTTTGGGGGAGAATGTTAGCAGTGAAATGAGAATGAGCTTAGAAAGTTGGGGGGATTTATGCGTGTGTGGGTGGTGCATGTGTGGTGTGTGTATGTGTGTGGTGTGCTGCATGTTTTGTGTGGGTGTGTGTATGTATGTGTGTGTGTTGTATCTGTGTGTTGTGGGTGGGTGTTGTGTGGTGTGCTTTGTGTGGGTGTGTTTTGAATGTTGTGTGGGTGGGTGTATTATGTGGGTGTGTGTGTGTCTGTGTGTTGTGTGGGTGCTGTGGAGTGTGTACAGATGTGAGGTGGGCTGAGTGTGTACAGGAGTGAAGTGGGCTGAGTGTGTACAGGTGTGAGGGGGGCTGAGTGTGTACAGGTGTGAGGGGGGGCTGAGTGTGTACAGGTGTGGAGGGGGGGTTTAGTGTGTACAGGTGTGAGGGAAGGCTGAGTGTGTACAGATATGAGGGGGGTGAGTGTGTACAGGTGTGGAGGGGGGCTGAGTGTGTACAGGTGTGGAGGGAGGGTTGAGTGTGTACAGGTATGAGGGGGGCTAAGCATGTACAGGTGTGAGAGGGGCTGCCTACAGGACTGTAGGATAGGTGAATTTGGTGGGATGGCCAGTGGGTTGGCCCTGGGTAATGTTGGTGGTCAGGCCTGAAGGGGGCAGGCCTAAAGCTGTGTAAGGGACCACACAATTTCCAATGGTTGCCTTGTGTGATACGCAGTTCTAAGCCTTCACTTATTACAATTATTTGGCACCACTGTACTTCTCTCCTCTAAGGAAGGTGTGGCTGGGGGTGGGGTTTGGGCATGGTTGGAGGTGGGGAGTTGGGTGGGGAAGGTGTGGTCCTGCACCTATTTTCTGGGAATAAGCCCTGTGTATGTATGTGTATGTATGTGTGTGTATATATATGTGTATATATATATATATATATATATATATATATATATATATATATATATATATACACACACATGTGTGTATCTGATATTGCAGTCCCTCCTGACTGTCTAGAGCACACAAGAGAAAATAGTAAATGAGAAATCCACTAAAGGCCAACAGAACTGACAAACAGTATGCTGCAAATGTTTGGTTGTGTGCTGTTCACTTAGAGCAATACCATGGAACTTGGTAAACTGCCATTTGAACAAACCAGTTGGAACATCTATAAGTATAAAGCACAATTTATCTTTTGCTGTATTCAAGTGCCTTCTGTAGAGAAATCACATGAAATAACACAGGTGACCAGGACCCACTGCCTTAGTAATCACTCTGTAAGGGAGTGTTACATTTATATCATCCATTACATCACACAGTTGTAATGATTGCAGTAACAAAAGTTTCAGATGTTACTGAGAAAACAGAGACAACTGTGAGCCAGTTACTAAGTGGAGAGATAATCCTGAAGAATTGGATCACATATCAGTTTTATTCCTCAAAAGTCAAGCAGGTGAGAGGTATCATTCTGATTACTGCAACTTATCTGCTTGGTTTGCCTTTTCAAGCAATATGATACTGTCAGTTCTCTGAAAGGGCCTTTCTTTTTACCAGGGAGCAGCTATATCCTCTCTTTGTGCTTTTCTTCTTTGTATTTATATTAAGAATAAAACATATGAATGTGATATATTATACTGTATGTACAACAAATAAACTACTACTCCTGTGCTTCCTCCTTATTGACTGTATCTGGCATTTTGACAAATGAAATGCATAGTTCCCATGCTGCTGTGGTCTATTACATTTGTGATATTCATACACTGCCTGGCCAAAAATAAGAGTTGCCACCAAAAATAAAGGTCACACGCTCTAATATTTCGTTGGCTTTGATTACGGCATGCATTCGCTGTGGCATTGTTTCGATAAGCTTCTGCAATGTCACAAGATTTATTTCCGTCCAGTGTTGTCTTCATTTTTTACCAAGATCTTGTTTTGAGGATGGGACAGTTGGACCACTGTGCAAACCCTTCTCCAGCACATCCCAAATATTCTCAATGGGGTTAAGTTATGGACTCTATGGTGACCAATCCATGTGTGAAAGTTTAAGGTGTGTCTGAAATGTTATAAGACAATACCTGAAAAATACAAACTAGTACCAACATCCCAGACCTCATAAGAGTGTTACTCAGGTTATCCCGAGCAGCCACCGTAGTGGCCAAAAAATAGAGGGCTTAGAAAGAAAGGGGGACTTTAAGGGTCCATGTACACGGGACGTTGTTAAAAGTCCCTTTGAATGCTGGAATTTTTAGGACGTTTGAAACGTCCGTTCGGTCGCGTTTGTACCTGCGTTTAGCGGGCGTTTGCGGGCGTTTGCGTTTAGAACCGTTCCTAGAGGTCAAAAAAATGTATCCCTCTTTAAAATGGAAAAACGCGAAACGCCAAATGCGGGTCATCGCGTTCGGTCGCGTTCGGACGCGTTTTTGCGTTTGAAACGCCGGGAAACAAATAATTTCCCTGAAAGCAACTGCCCGCGAACAACCGCAAACGACCTAGTGTACATGGACAGATAAGATAAAATGTAGATGGGTTCAGGGGCTTCTAAAAAAAACGCCCAACTGCTCCTGAACGGCCATTTCCAGCGTCCCGTGTACATGGAGCCTAAGGGTACCAAATTGATATCAATAATAATCAATCAACTATAAAAATATTCAAATTTTATTTAAATAAGAATAAAATCAACAAAAAATATTAAAGAAAAAGGACAAGACATACAGGAATACTGGATAAGGATATTCAAGAAACCATTGATATGTTATGTCATAGGTAGCTCTAAATGACTAAACCGGATAAACCACCGGTTTCTATCCACAAAACAGCACCCAACATGTTTTGCCGATGCTTCCTCAGGGGCATGTAGCTGCAGCGGAGATGGTCATAGAGGTACTACATTAAAACATAAAGACATGTTACGTACAGTATATAATTTTAACACAGAAATCCTTATGCGAGTAGTTTACCAGATAGACCCAACACCACCACACCAGCTAAGGTCACCACTCTATGGTCCCAACACCGTGAGGTACCTATAAGGTCCAGAGTGGAGGTTATAAATGAATATCCATCCTGACTTTCAACATCTTCATAAATGTTGACATCTTCATGAGCTACCTAGGAGAGTGCTAGTTTAGAATTAAAACTTTTTACAAAGTTTTACAAACTGCCAGGGATTTTACTATTACTCTTATACTCACACCAAGTTATGCAGAGCATCAACCCCTCAGCATAACCTTTGTTAGTTAATCAAAGCATGGCTGAGCTTTTCTACACTCTGTATAACCACTTCTACATAAGATCTCCCACAACTGTCTTGCTGGTAGCTCCAACTTCATCTAGAACTAAACACAAAACACTCTGCTCCAGATTTGATCAATTAAAGCAGCAGTGAAAGTGACCCATGCCCTGGTCTGGCCATGTTTCAGTGCTATCTATCACTTGATCCACTGTTCCCATGTGAGCTCAGCACTATGCTTACTGTATAACCTATATCCCAGCACACATCCACCCTACCACCTCACCACAGTGTCCTTCGGTGCTGTCAATCACTAGCCCACTGCGCACTCCCTTTCAGAGGGCAGGTGCAGCGCCGCATACACAAATCCCCTTTGAGATGCAGGCATAATTGACAAATGTGGCTGCAGCAGAAAGGACAACATTGCAGTGAAAACTGCTTCCCAAATCAAACCCCTTATGTGTGTAGTAAGTGTACAGTGGGCCCTCATGCTGTCACCTGATTTCCTGAGCTGCCAGCACATCTTCTGGCCTGAGGACCACTGCACTCCTGCTCCCTGGACTCTTCCTGCTCTCTCCTGGGCTGAACAGTGGGTGAAGAGCTATTAGTGCTGCTATTTGCCAAGGCTGCCAACCCGCCACTCTCCCTCCTGGTCCTGTTGCCTTTGTTTCACTAAGTTGGCAGTTCTGTCCCACCAAATTGGTGGTCCTCTCCACTTCCCTCTGCCATATTTTTAGAACCAAAGGTTCTGTGCATACTTCTTCCTCATCACTAACTCTCCAGAACTGCTGCTACATCTCCCGGCACAGGGGTCTCTGTACTGTGATCCTCCAGATTCCTCTCACTCCTCACTCCTCCAGGATTAAAGCTACCTCTAGAGAAAAAAAATGATAAATGCACCTATTTTTTCAGAAAAAGTAAATGTATTATTTTTTCCAGCAGGAGCCTGGAAAGCATTGCACCCACAATCGGTAGATCATGGGTGCAATGTGGGCTCCTGAGACATGTCCTGCGACTTTCAGCATGTACTTCTCTTTGAAAGCAGGAAGACATGTCTGGAATAGGAGAGAGCTCCTCAGTCCCCCGCAGCCCGTTTATACCTTTGAGTCCATCTGCCGCAGTGGTATATGGTACTTGTAGTGTGTTCATTCACAGGAATCCAGCACAGTCGCTCTCTTTTCAGAAAAGTGACAGCGGGGGGGCTGGGAGAAGAACCCCTGCCTGCTGTCACAGGGAGCAGGGCAGAACCTGGAACATGGGTTAGAACATGTAACATGCTCCGAAGATGAACTGAGCCTTTAAGCAGTGGGAGAAAAAAAATCACTGCCACTCCTTGCTTATCTAAGGCTGCAGCCTGGCACTCTCCTTCCTGGTCCTGCCACCCTTTAATTGATATAGTTGTGATCTCTCCTTCTCTTCCCCACTTACCTTTTCAGAAGCCAAGGTCCCTCGCCCACTCCTCCACCCTCTACCAGGGGAGGACTGGCAGCCTTGGGCCTGGGGGGCAAGTCCAGTCAAGTGGCCCATTGAACCACCGAGCTCACCATCTATGCCCACCTGGTTTATAACGGATATTGATGTTATAAAGCAAGACAAATATGATACAATGTGGTAACATAATTTAATGTTAATAGCAACAAAGGAGGTTTAACAAAAATAATGCATCAATGCAGCCTCACCAGTGCCCATCAGTCCAGCCTCATCAGTGCCCATTAATGCAGCCTCACCAGTGCCCATCAGTCCAGCCTCATCAGTGCCCATTAATGCAGCCTCACCAGTGCCCATCAGTCCAGCCTCATCAGTGCCCATTAATGCAGCCTCACCTGTGCCCATCAAGGCATCCTGATCATTGCCCATCAATGCAACCTGACCAGTGCCCATCAATGCAACCTGACCAGTGCCCATCAATGCAGCCTGATCAGTGCCCATCAATGCAACCTGACCAGTGCCCATCAATTCAGCCTCACCAGTGTCCATCAATGCAGCCTCTCTAGTGCCCATAAATGCAGCCTCACCAGTGCAGCCTTATCAGTTCCCATCAATGCAGCCTGATCAGTAACCATCAATGCAGCCTCACCAGTGCCCATCAATGCAACCTGATCAGTGTCCATCAGCTCAGCCTCATCAGTGAAAGAAGATTATTGGTGAACCCAACAAAAACTGCGCAAAATGAATGTGATGTATAAATAAATAAACACTACTCATATCTATAAATGTGTTTAGGGTGAAATTGCTTCCACTCTGCGAGCTGCAAAATCAACGTGAATAACGTGACAAATGAAAAAGTGAAAAAATGTGGCGCTCAACAGTTTGATAAAACACAAAGTAAATTATTCCAATGTGCAAACGTTCGTGCAAAAAAACTGTTTCTAGTGTCCAAAAAAAAAAAGGGTTAAGCAAACAGTCAATGATGGAAACACAGACTTGATAGGAGTGAATCTCAAAAAAGCCTCCACCTCCACACGATCACCCAGTGAAATGTATAGGTACCGCTTACCAGAACCACTGGACCCCTTAGTTATAGGGGTCAAACATGCTTATTGATCCATATCAGATCCGACCTTGCACATCCCCCTCTCACACAGGCGAGATAGGAGCCGCCGCTCCACGCCTGCGTTCCTTAGACCCTTAGATTGGGAACGTGAGACCGTAAACTTCCGGGTCTAAGGAACGCAGGCGTGGAGCTGGGTCTCCTATCCACAGCAAACTGAAAATGATCCTTTGATGAGTAATACTGCACCATGAGAGCCTGTTTGTCATTTCTCTCCATCTATGACTTGGTTCTTTAATGCTCCATCGATTTGGCTAGACACTGTCGCCTGTGTGAGAGGGGGATGTGCAAGGTCGGATCTGATGTGGATTAATAAGCATGTTTGACCCCTATAACTAAGGGGTCCAGTGGTTCTGGTAAGTGGTACCTATACATTTCACTGGGTGATCGTGTGGAGGTGGAGGCTTTTTTGAGATTCACTCCTATCAAGTCTGTGTTTCCATCATTGGCTGTTTGCTTAACCCTTTTTTTTTTTTTGGACACTAGAAACTGTTTTTTTGCACGAACGTTTGCACATTGGAATAATTTATTTTGTGTTTTATCAAGTTGTTGAGAGCCACATTTTTTCACTTTTTCAGCCTCATCAGTGTCCACCAGTGCAGCCTCATCAGTTTCCATCCATGCAGCCTCATCAGTCCCCATCAACGCAGCACCACCAGTGTCCATCAGTGCAGCCTCATCAGTGCAGCCTGATCCTTGCCCATCAATGCAGCCTCACCAGTGCATATAAGCTCAGCCTCATCAGTGCAGCTTGATCAGTGCCACCTATCAGTGTCCATCATTGCCACCTACTAGTGCTGCATATCAATCCAGCTTATTTATTGCTCCTGATCAGTGCTTACCATTGCCGCCACATTCTCTGCCCTGCTGACCCCGTCCTATGTACCACTGACCCCCATCCTCTGCCCTCATGTCCCAGGGTCTGATAAGGAAGCCGCAGCCATTCATTGTGAACAGCTGTGGCTTCCTCATCAGACCCTGAGACAAGAACAGTATACTGTGGCTGGGGTGGGATACATTTAGATGGGGGTGCCCGATTTAAATCTTGCCTAGGGTAGCACAAAAATAAAATACACCACTGGACACGGATGCAGTAGTGACTAGTGGCAGTCATTAACCCCTTTGTGCTGCATTAGTTGTACCAGTGCCAGTGTTTATTAACCATTTCATGCTGCACAATACAGGGGTTAATTAACACTGACACTGGTGCCACTGTCACTAATGCAGCACAAAGGGGTTAATTAACTGTCACTGGTCACTAATGCATTAGTGGCCATTGGCAGTACATTAACCCCCTCCATGCTGCATTTTACAAACAGCATTGTAAATTAACTCCTCGCCTCAATGAGTTAATCACTTGAGCCATTTCACACATCTACAACACTGACATAACATTGCCTTATGTAAGGTGTATTATCAGCCTGAGCAGCCTCTGAAAACTCACTATTCCACAGGGCTTCACTCAGTTCCTTGCAGAAGCACTCTCCTCCGTCCTTTCTTCCCGCCTCCTGGCCTCTGAATGACATCATACTCGGCCGGGACTAGAAAGCATCTGTCGGGTGGAGATCACTCCGCCTGACAGGGAAGTGACTGGACTCACCAGTCAAAAAGGCCACTCGCTCCGCACCGATTCCACCCCTGCAGACAGGCATGACACCCGCCGGCCGCCGCTACATTATAGTATACTTGCAGAGCTGCAGCAGAGCAGTGATGCTCCGCAAGTATAACACAATGTAGCGGCGGCCGGCGGGTGTCATGCCTGTCTGCAGGGGTGGAATCGGTGCGGAGCGAGTGGCCTTTTTAGGAAGCATCAGAGCGGCCTGGAGGGCAATCGCCTCCCTGCCTCCCGGCCCAGTCCGCCTCTGCCCTCTACCCCAGCCATTAAGCTCATTCTCCCATCACTACACTACATACAGTCTTGACACAGGCAGCAGAGCTCCACCTCTACATACTATACATAGCTGAGATAACATTCCCTTACACACAGCTATGATCCGCACAGTGTGTAGCTGGCTACTGCAGCTGTACTGCTGTTCCAACTAGGGAGCTTCACAGGTCAGAACTGCAACATAACATCCAGCTACACATTGTGCAGTTTGTTACTGTGTGTAGGGAAATGCAATATCAGCTGTGTGGTGTGTAGAGGAGGAACATTGCTGTCTGTGCCCAGACCTTGTGCAGTACAGGGATGGGAGAAGCTCTGCAATATGTCCTGCCAGCAAGGACCCCTGTCCTCTGCCCTGCCAACTTTGACCCCTTTCCTCTGCCCTGCCAGCAATGACCCTGTCCTCTTCCCAGCCAGCATTGCCCTCTGTCCTCCCGCCTGCTGACTCCTGTCCCCAGCCAGCAGATACATGTTCTTAGCTCAGCTAACTATTATCCTCGGCTCTGCTGACACCTGCCCTTTGCCCTGATAACCTCTTTATACTGCCCTACTGATTTCCTGCACACTGCCATACTGATTCCTATACACTCCCTTGTAGACCTCCCATCCTTTGCCCTGCTGACCCCCTGCACACTGCCCTGTTGACTCCAGTCCTCTGCCCTGTTGACCTTGTACACTGCCCTTGCAAACTAATAGCCTCTGTACTGCCGTACAAACTGATAACCTTATCCTCTGCCCTGCTGAGTCCCTGTACACTGCCCTGCTGACCTCCTATCCTCTGCCCCACTCACATTTTTTACTGCACCTCCACATCAGGCAGGCTAGATTTGGCCCTGTTTCCTATTCAAGGCTTTGCAAATAAAGACATCCCCTAGACTGAGTCTGTGTTGTTGGTGTGCATGGAACTGTGTCTGTGGCAAGGAGTGTCTGTACTAAGAACAAGAAAAAACAGAGGGCGCACCGGCCTAGCGCATTACCTCAAATAAAATGGCTTTATTAAAAATAAGTGCAAATTAGTACAAATGGAGATTTGACAAAGACATATCAACACAATTGTTGCAGCATCTGGATTGTCGCATCACAAGTATGAAGTCCTTACCGCGACTGGCTAGCGCATTTCAAGGACCTACCTCTTCCTCAGAGCCTTTTTTCTTGTTCCTAGTATATCCTGACATCCCCAGTCTTGGGAGGGAAGCTGGGTGAGTGCTATCTTTGTTGACTAGCATTTGAGTCCTGAAAGTCTCTTTACGTGAGGACCACCTTCAAGCGCAGGAGAGTGGATTGTTGTTTTGGAGAGCATCTGTACTAACACAGGAGACCTGTGTCAATCCATAGTGGCCCCTTTGTGGGAGAGCACTGCATAAACTCCAGTTATTGTCACATTTACTACTTTTTAAATATGTCCCTAAGCAGCTGCTCAAGCAAGACATCTTATGATAGTAACTACTAACTGACGGTTCATGTGTACCTGGATTAAGGTTAAAATGTGTCAAATGGCACCATACCCTGCTTAAAATCAGGGCAGACATCATACTTGAATATTTAACATAGCTGACATTATCTAAAGTGTGCAGTATGGCAATTGAGCCCATTCATTTTATAATTTTTACCAGAACATAACTAAAAATTGTTTATTTCCTGGTCAGTTTTTAATAACTCCTAAATAGTGTTGAGCGAACACGGACTGTATTATTCGTGTTCGTACCGAATAATTGGATTTTTTTTACCCGAACACGGACACGGACACTTTACTGTATGTTCGGGTAAAAATCCGTGTTCGGTCGTTTTATTTCCGGGTTTTGCATGCTTTGGCGCTCTTTTCATGGCGGGCTTTCAACAGCCAATCAACAATCGTTTAACTGGTGTGCCTTAAGCCATCCCAGCCATGCCTGCAAATGTCTTAGTAGCTGTGATTGGCCGTCTGAAGCATGTGACCAAGTCTTTATAAGTTCGAGGCAGCCGCCGCAGCAGCGTCATTCTGCTGCTTAGCTAAGGGACAGAGCACACATCAATGTGCTGGCTGCTGATTAGGGAAAGATAGGCAGGAAAAAACCATTTGTGTCCGGATAGAATTGAGGGACAGGTCGGAGTGTTTAGGCAGGGCGAGTTGTAGGCATTTTAGGGATAGAGTCTGCTGAATTATAGGGTCAGTGTCTTCTACAAACTACAATCGATATTGCTGTGTGGGGGGTGGGGTGAATCTGCACTCAATCCTGATCTACGATCTCTTCTCAATCCTGTTAGGGACAGAGTCTGCTGAATTTTAGGGAAACTGTGTTCTACAAACTACAATCGATATTGCTGTGTGGTGTGGGATTGGAGATAGGCAGGTGTCAGTGATCCACATCCATTTTTCTGTGTGTGAGCTGCAGTGAACACAATCTTTTTGGGCTGCAGTGAACACAATCTTTTTGGGGTGCAGTGAACAAAATCCTTTTTGGGGTGCAGTGAACAACATCCTTTTTGGGGTGCAGTGAACACAATCTTTTTGGGGTGCAGTGAACAAAATCCTTTGTGGGGTGCAGTGAACACAATCTTTTTGGGGTGCAGTGAACACAATCTTTTTGGGGTGGAGTGAACAACATCCTTTTTGGGGTGCAGTGAACAAAATCCTTTTTGGGGTGCAGTGAACAAAATCATTTTTGGGGTGCAGTGAACACAATCTTTTTGGGGTGCAGTGAACACAATCTTTGTGGGGTGCAGTGAACACAATCTTTTTGGGGTGGAGTGAACAACATCCTTTTTGGGGTGCAGTGAACAACATCCTTTTTGGGGTGCAGTGAACACAATCTTTTTGGGGTGCAGTGAACACAATCTTTGTGGGGTACAGTGAACAGAATCTTTGTGGGGTGCAGTGAACACAATCTTTGGGGGGTACAGTGAACACAATCTTTTTGGGGTGCAGTGAACACAATCTTTGTGGGGTGCAGTGAACACAATCTTTTTGGGGTGGAGTGAACAAAATCATTTTTGGGGTGCAGTGAACAACATCCTTTTTGGGGTGCAGTGATCAAAATCCTTTTTGGGGTGCAGTGAACACAATCTTTTTGGGGTGCAGTGAACAAAATCCTTTGTGGGGTGCAGTGAACAGAATCTTTGTGGGGTGCAGTGAACACAATCTTTGGGGGGGGTACAGTGAACACAATCTTTTTGGGGTGCAGTGAACACAATCTTTGTGGGGTACAGTGAACAGAATCTTTGTGGGGTGCAGTGAACACAATCTTTGGGGGGTACAGTGAACACAATCTTTTTGGGGTGCAGTGAACACAATCTTTGGGGGGTACAGTGAACACAATCTTTTTGGGGTGCAGTGAACACAATCTTTGTGGGGTGCAGTGAACACAATCTTTGGGGGGGTACAGTGAACACAATCTTTTTGGGGTGCAGTGAACAACATCCTTTTAGGGTGCAGTGAACACAATCTTTGTGGGGTGCAGTGAACAACATCCTTTTAGGGTGCAGTGAACACAATCTTTGTGGGGTACAGTGAACAGAATCTTTGTGGGGTGCAGTGAACACAATCTTTGGGGGGTACAGTGAACACAATCTTTGTGAGGTGCAGTGAACACAATCTTTGTGGGGTGCAGTGAACACAATCATTGTGGGGTGCAGTGAACTCAATCTTTGTGGGGTACAGTGAACACAATCTCATACTTCTGAAGATTTGAGGGTGCTGCCTGTTCCATACTCCCCCTACTCCTCATCTAGCCTTTTAGGGGTACAAACAATAGTAATTGGGGCCTAGTGTGGTTGTGTACGTGTGATATACATACACTTTTTTTGGATCATATTTTCTATTCCGCTATTTAATCAAAAACCTTTGGGGATCAGTTAAATTGGGGGATAGTCTGTGTTGGTACGTGTGAGAGAGATCCACCTTTCCAAGTTGTTGGGGTTCATCTCATACTTCTGAAGGTTTGAGGGTGCTGCCTGTTCCATACCCCCCCTACTCCTCATCTAGCCTTTTAGGGGTACAAACAATAGTAATTGGGGCCTAGTGTGGTTGTGTACGTGTGATATACATACACTTTTTTTGGATCATATTTTCTATTCCGCTATTTAATCAAAAACCTTTGGGGATCAGTTAAATTGGGGGATAGTCTGTGTTGGTACGTGTGAGAGAGATCCACCTTTCCAAGTTGTTGGGGTTCATCTCATACTTCTGAAGGTTTGAGGGTGCTGCCTGTTCCATACCCCCCCTACTCCTCATCTAGCCTTTTAGGGGTACAAACAATAGTAATTGGGGCCTAGTGTGGTTGTGTACGTGTGATATACATACACTTTTTTTGGATCATATTTTCTATTCCGCTATTTAATCAAAAACCTTTGGGGATCAGTTAAATTGGGGGATAGTCTGTGTTGGTACGTGTGAGAGAGATCCACCTTTCCAAGTTGTTGGGGTTCATCTCATACTTTTGAAGGTTTGAGGGTGCTGCCTGTTCCATACTCCCCCTACTCCTCATCTAGCCTTTTAGGGGTACAAACAATAGTAATTGGGGCCTAGTGTGGTTGTGTACGTGTGATATACATACACTTTTTTTGGATCATATTTTCTATTCCGCTATTTAATCAAAAACCTTTGGGGATCAGTTAAATTGGGGGATAGTCTGTGTTGGTACGTGTGAGAGAGATCCACCTTTCCAAGTTGTTGGGGTTCATCTCATACTTCTGAAGGTTTGAGGGTGCTGCCTGTTCCATACCCCCCCTACTCCTCATCTAGCCTTTTAGGGGTACAAACAATAGTAATTGGGGCCTAGTGTGGTTGTGTACGTGTGATATACATACACTTTTTTTGGATCATATTTTCTATTCCGTAATTTAATCAAAAACCTTTGGGGATCAGTTAAATTGGGGGATAGTCTGTGTTGGTACGTGTGAGAGAGATCCACCTTTCCAAGTTGTTGGGGTTCATCTCATACTTCTGAAGGTTTGAGGGTGCTGCCTGTTCCATACCCCCCCTACTCCTCATCTAGCCTTTTAGGGGTACAAACAATAGTAATTGGGGCCTAGTGTGGTTGTGTACGTGTGATATACATACACTTTTTTTGGATCATATTTTCTATTCCGCTATTTAATCAAAAACCTTTGGGGATCAGTTAAATTGGGGGATAGTCTGTGTTGGTACGTGTGAGAGAGATCCACCTTTCCAAGTTGTTGGGGTTCATCTCATACTTCTGAAGGTTTGAGGGTGCTGCCTGTTCCATACTCCCCCTACTCCTCATCTAGCCTTTTAGGGGTACAAACAATAGTAATTGGGGCCTAGTGTGGTTGTGTACGTGTGATATACATACACTTTTTTTGGATCATATTTTCTATTCCGCTATTTAATCAAAAACCTTTGGGGATCAGTTAAATTGGGGGATAGTCTGTGTTGGTACGTGTGAGAGAGATCCACCTTTCCAAGTTGTTGGGGTTCATCTCATACTTCTGAAGGTTTGAGGGTGCTGCCTGTTCCATACTCCCCCTACTCCTAGCCTTTTAGGGGTACAAACAATAGTAATTGGGGCCTAGTGTGGTTGTGTACGTGTGATATACATACACTTTTTTTGGATCATATTTTCTATTCCGCTATTTAATCAAAAACCTTTGGGGATCAGTTAAATTGGGGGATAGTCTGTGTTGGTACGTGTGAGAGAGATCCACCTTTCCAAGTTGTTGGGGTTCATCTCATACTTCTGAAGGTTTGAGGGTGCTGCCTGTTCCATACTCCCCCTACTCCTAGCATTTTAGGGGTACAAACAATAGTAATTGGGGCCTAGTGTGGTTGTGTACGTGTGATATACATACACTTTTTTTGGATCATATTTTCTATTCCGCTATTTAATCAAAAACCTTTGGGGATCAGTTAAATTGGGGGATAGTCTGTGTTGGTACGTGTGAGAGAGATCCACCTTTCCAAGTTGTTGGGGTTCATCTCATACTTCTGAAGGTTTGAGGGTGCTGCCTGTTCCATACCCCCCCTACTCCTCATCTAGCCTTTTAGGGGTACAAACAATAGTAATTGGGGCCTAGTGTGGTTGTGTACGTGTGATATACATACACTTTTTTTGGATCATATTTTCTATTCCGCTATTTAATCAAAAACCTTTGGGGATCAGTTAAATTGGGGGATAGTCTGTGTTGGTACGTGTGAGAGAGATCCACCTTTCCAAGTTGTTGGGGTTCATCTCATACTTCTGAAGGTTTGAGGGTGCTGCCTGTTCCATACCCCCCCTACTCCTCATCTAGCCTTTTAGGGGTACAAACAATAGTAATTGGGGCCTAGTGTGGTTATGTACGTGCAGACTTGTATAAAGTACTCGAAATTTCTACTTGAGTAAAAGTACAAGTGCTCGATCAAAAAATTACTTGAGTAGAAGTGGAAGTGCTCGCAGAAAAAGTTACTTAAGTAGAAGTACTAAAGTATTCAACATTTTTTTTACTTAAGTATTGCAAGTAGTTTTTTCAAAAAATTTGCTACTTAAGTACTAAAAGTAAAAAGTACCAGTAGTTTTGAAAAAAAAATTCTACTCAAGTACTGAAAGTAGAAGTACAAGTACTGTGTTATGTAGTTATTAAAGAAATAAGTCAAAAGTTTGAACATCATATTGTTTTTTATTATTTCAAATGATTTATTCAAATGATTAACCTGTGTTTGTTAGTAGTTTCTTGATGCACTTTAAGCGCTGTAGCACCATTTATTTGTTTGTTTCATATTTTCTTTTTATTGGAAAGATTTGGTATAGCAGCTTTTATTATACACAGCCTTTATTTTCGTATGCGCTGATTTACAAATGACATTATACACATTTTTTTGAGCTTTATGCAACCTGCCATCTACTGTTCTGGCAGTGGTAATTTTTTTAAAAGTAACGAGTAACTATGCAGCACAAAAAAAAAATACTTGAGTAGAAGTATCGAAATCATCGAAAAAATGTAGTGAAGTAAAAGTAGAAGTAGGAGAAAAAAATTCTACTCTAGGAAAGTACAGATACCGCATTTCGGTACTTAAGTACAGTACTTAAGTAG
Organism: Pelophylax lessonae; assembly: GCF_965119305.1. Taxonomy (NCBI): domain Eukaryota; kingdom Metazoa; phylum Chordata; class Amphibia; order Anura; family Ranidae; genus Pelophylax; species Pelophylax lessonae. The sequence continues at coordinate 619,093,426 of NC_138768.1, read as the reverse complement.
TTCTACTTAGTTACTATACATCTCTGTGTACGTGTGATATACATACACTTTTTTTGGATCATATTTTCTATTCCGCTATTTAATCAAAAACCTTTGGGGATCAGTTAAATTGGGGGATAGTCTGTGTTGGTACGTGTGAGAGAGATCCACCTTTCCAAGTTGTTGGGGTTCATCTCATACTTCTGAAGGTTTGAGGGTGCTGCCTGTTCCATACCCCCCCTACTCCTCATCTAGCCTTTTAGGGGTACAAACAATTGTAATTGGGGCCTAGTGTGGTTGTGTACGTGTGATATACATACACTTTTTTTGGATCATATTTTCTATTCCGCTATTTAATCAAAAACCTTTGGGGATCAGTTAAATTGGGGGATAGTCTGTGTTGGTACGTGTGAGAGAGATCCACCTTTCCAAGTTGTTGGGGTTCATCTCATACTTCTGAAGGTTTGAGGGTGCTGCCTGTTCCATACTCCCCCTACTCCTCATCTAGCCTTTTAGGGGTACAAACAATAGTAATTGGGGCCTAGTGTGGTTGTGTACGTGTGATATACATACACTTTTTTTGGATCATATTTTCTATTCCGCTATTTAATCAAAAACCTTTGGGGATCAGTTAAATTGGGGGATAGTCTGTGTTGGTACGTGTGAGAGAGATCCACCTTTCCAAGTTGTTGGGGTTCATCTCATACTTCTGAAGGTTTGAGGGTGCTGCCTGTTCCATACTCCCCCTACTCCTAGCCTTTTAGGGGTACAAACAATAGTAATTGGGGCCTAGTGTGGTTGTGTACGTGTGATATACATACACTTTTTTTGGATCATATTTTCTATTCCGCTATTTAATCAAAAACCTTTGGGGATCAGTTAAATTGGGGGATAGTCTGTGTTGGTACGTGTGAGAGAGATCCACCTTTCCAAGTTGTTGGGGTTCATCTCATACTTCTGAAGGTTTGAGGGTGCTGCCTGTTCCATACTCCCCCTACTCCTAGCCTTTTAGGGGTACAAACAATAGTAATTGGGGCCTAGTGTGGTTGTGTACGTGTGATATACATACACTTTTTTTGGATCATATTTTCTATTCCGCTATTTAATCAAAAACCTTTGGGGATCAGTTAAATTGGGGGATAGTCTGTGTTGGTACGTGTGAGAGAGATCCACCTTTCCAAGTTGTTGGGGTTCATCTCATACTTCTGAAGGTTTGAGGGTGCTGCCTGTTCCATACTCCCCCTACTCCTAGCCTTTTAGGGGTACAAACAATAGTAATTGGGGCCTAGTGTGGTTGTGTACGTGTGATATACATACACTTTTTTTGGATCATATTTTCTATTCCGCTATTTAATCAAAAACCTTTGGGGATCAGTTAAATTGGGGGATAGTCTGTGTTGGTACGTGTGAGAGAGATCCACCTTTCCAAGTTGTTGGGGTTCATCTCATACTTCTGAAGGTTTGAGGGTGCTGCCTGTTCCATACCCCCCCTACTCCTCATCTAGCCTTTTAGGGGTACAAACAATAGTAATTGGGGCCTAGTGTGGTTGTGTACGTGTGATATACATACACTTTTTTTGGATCATATTTTCTATTCCGCTATTTAATCAAAAACCTTTGGGGATCAGTTAAATTGGGGGATAGTCTGTGTTGGTACGTGTGAGAGAGATCCACCTTTCCAAGTTGTTGGGGTTCATCTCATACTTCTGAAGGTTTGAGGGTGCTGCCTGTTCCATACTCCCCCTACTCCTCATCTAGCCTTTTAGGGGTACAAACAATAGTAATTGGGGCCTAGTGTGGTTGTGTACGTGTGATATACATACACTTTTTTTGGATCATATTTTCTATTCCGCTATTTAATCAAAAACCTTTGGGGATCAGTTAAATTGGGGGATAGTCTGTGTTGGTACGTGTGAGAGAGATCCACCTTTCCAAGTTGTTGGGGTTCATCTCATACTTCTGAAGGTTTGAGGGTGCTGCCTGTTCCATACCCCCCCTACTCCTCATCTAGCCTTTTAGGGGTACAAACAATAGTAATTGGGGCCTAGTGTGGTTGTGTACGTGTGATATACATACACTTTTTTTGGATCATATTTTCTATTCCGCTATTTAATCAAAAACCTTTGGGGATCAGTTAAATTGGGGGATAGTCTGTGTTGGTACGTGTGAGAGAGATCCACCTTTCCAAGTTGTTGGGGTTCATCTCATACTTCTGAAGGTTTGAGGGTGCTGCCTGTTCCATACCCCCCCTACTCCTCATCTAGCCTTTTAGGGGTACAAACAATAGTAATTGGGGCCTAGTGTGGTTGTGTACGTGTGATATACATACACTTTTTTTGGATCATATTTTCTATTCCGCTATTTAATCAAAAACCTTTGGGGATCAGTTAAATTGGGGGATAGTCTGTGTTGGTACGTGTGAGAGAGATCCACCTTTCCAAGTTGTTGGGGTTCATCTCATACTTCTGAAGGTTTGAGGGTGCTGCCTGTTCCATACTCCCCCTACTCCTCATCTAGCCTTTTAGGGGTACAAACAATAGTAATTGGGGCCTAGTGTGGTTGTGTACGTGTGATATACATACACTTTTTTTGGATCATATTTTCTATTCCGCTATTTAATCAAAAACCTTTGGGGATCAGTTAAATTGGGGGATAGTCTGTGTTGGTACGTGTGAGAGAGATCCACCTTTCCAAGTTGTTGGGGTTCATCTCATACTTCTGAAGGTTTGAGGGTGCTGCCTGTTCCATACCCCCCCTACTCCTCATCTAGCCTTTTAGGGGTACAAACAATAGTAATTGGGGCCTAGTGTGGTTGTGTACGTGTGATATACATACACTTTTTTTGGATCATATTTTCTATTCCGCTATTTAATCAAAAACCTTTGGGGATCAGTTAAATTGGGGGATAGTCTGTGTTGGTACGTGTGAGAGAGATCCACCTTTCCAAGTTGTTGGGGTTCATCTCATACTTCTGAAGGTTTGAGGGTGCTGCCTGTTCCATACCCCCCCTACTCCTCATCTAGCCTTTTAGGGGTACAAACAATAGTAATTGGGGCCTAGTGTGGTTGTGTACGTGTGATATACATACACTTTTTTTGGATCATATTTTCTATTCCGCTATTTAATCAAAAACCTTTGGGGATCAGTTAAATTGGGGGATAGTCTGTGTTGGTACGTGTGAGAGAGATCCACCTTTCCAAGTTGTTGGGGTTCATCTCATACTTTTGAAGGTTTGAGGGTGCTGCCTGTTCCATACTCCCCCTACTCCTCATCTAGCCTTTTAGGGGTACAAACAATAGTAATTGGGGCCTAGTGTGGTTGTGTACGTGTGATATACATACACTTTTTTTGGATCATATTTTCTATTCCGCTATTTAATCAAAAACCTTTGGGGATCAGTTAAATTGGGGGATAGTCTGTGTTGGTACGTGTGAGAGAGATCCACCTTTCCAAGTTGTTGGGGTTCATCTCATACTTCTGAAGGTTTGAGGGTGCTGCCTGTTCCATACTCCCCCTACTCCTCATCTAGCCTTTTAGGGGTACAAACAATAGTAATTGGGGCCTAGTGTGGTTGTGTACGTGTGATATACATACACTTTTTTTGGATCATATTTTCTATTCCGCTATTTAATCAAAAACCTTTGGGGATCAGTTAAATTGGGGGATAGTCTGTGTTGGTACGTGTGAGAGAGATCCACCTTTCCAAGTTGTTGGGGTTCATCTCATACTTCTGAAGGTTTGAGGGTGCTGCCTGTTCCATACTCCCCCTACTCCTCATCTAGCCTTTTAGGGGTACAAACAATAGTAATTGGGGCCTAGTGTGGTTGTGTACGTGTGATATACATACACTTTTTTTGGATCATATTTTCTATTCCGCTATTTAATCAAAAACCTTTGGGGATCAGTTAAATTGGGGGATAGTCTGTGTTGGTACGTGTGAGAGAGATCCACCTTTCCAAGTTGTTGGGGTTCATCTCATACTTCTGAAGGTTTGAGGGTGCTGCCTGTTCCATACCCCCCCTACTCCTCATCTAGCCTTTTAGGGGTACAAACAATAGTAATTGGGGCCTAGTGTGGTTGTGTACGTGTGATATACATACACTTTTTTTGGATCATATTTTCTATTCCGCTATTTAATCAAAAACCTTTGGGGATCAGTTAAATTGGGGGATAGTCTGTGTTGGTACGTGTGAGAGAGATCCACCTTTCCAAGTTGTTGGGGTTCATCTCATACTTCTGAAGGTTTGAGGGTGCTGCCTGTTCCATACTCCCCCTACTCCTCATCTAGCCTTTTAGGGGTACAAACAATAGTAATTGGGGCCTAGTGTGGTTGTGTACGTGTGATATACATACACTTTTTTTGGATCATATTTTCTATTCCGCTATTTAATCAAAAACCTTTGGGGATCAGTTAAATTGGGGGATAGTCTGTGTTGGTACGTGTGAGAGAGATCCACCTTTCCAAGTTGTTGGGGTTCATCTCATACTTCTGAAGGTTTGAGGGTGCTGCCTGTTCCATACTCCCCCCTACTCCTCATCTAGCCTTTTAGGGGTACAAACAATAGTAATTGGGGCCTAGTGTGGTTGTGTACGTGTGATATACATACACTTTTTTTGGATCATATTTTCTATTCCGCTATTTAATCAAAAACCTTTGGGGATCAGTTAAATTGGGGGATAGTCTGTGTTGGTACGTGTGAGAGAGATCCACCTTTCCAAGTTTTTGGGGTTCATCTCATACTACTGAAGATTTGAGGGTGCTGCCTGTTCCATACTCCTCCTCCTACTGCTCAACCATCCTTTTAGGGGTACAAACAATAGTAGTTGGGGCCTAGTGTGGTGGTGTACGTGCGAGATACATACACTTTCTTTTTGATCATATTTTCTATTCCGCTATTCAATTAAAACCTTTGGGGATCAATTCAATTGCGAGATAGTCTGTGTCGGTACGTGTGAGATCCACCTTTCCAAGTTGTTGGGGTTCATCTCATACTTCTGAAGATTTGAGGGTGCTGCCTGTTCCATACTCCTGCTCCTACTGCTCAACCATCCTTTTAGGGGTACAAACAATAGTAATTGGGGCCTAGTGTGGTTGTGTACGTGCGAGATACATACACTTTTTTTGATCATATTTCCTATTCCGCTATTCAATAAAAACCTTTGAGGATCAATTGAATTGCGGGATAGTCTGTGTCGGTACGTGTGAGATCCACCTTTCCAAGTTTTTGGGGTTCATCTCATACTTCTGAAGATTTGAGGGTGCTGCCTGTTCCATACTCCTCCTCCTACTCCTCATCCATCCTTTTAGGGGTACAAACAATAGTAATTGGGGCCTAGTGTGGTTGTGTACGTGCGAGATACATACACTTTTTTTGATCATATTTCCTATTCCGCTATTCAATAAAAACCTTTCTAGGGCAAGATCTTAAATTACAGAAATATGAGGAGACCGTCAAATAAGGGCCGTGGCCTGGGTCGTGGTGCTGCTGGTAGAGCTCCTGTTGCAAGGAGAGGACGTGGTCGATCTGTGCCAGCTACACGCACAAGTGAAACACCTTCCTCAAGTGTGAGTAGGCGACAGAACCTGCATCAGTATTTGGTAGGGCATCAAACGCCCCTAGAAGTGATGAGGCCAGAACAAGTTGAGGCGATAGTAGATTGGTTTGCTGCTGACAGTGCCTCCAGTTCCTTCACATTGTCTCCCACCCAGTCTACTGCAGAAAGGTCAGAGTTGGCACCTGCAGCCAATGTCCAACCGTCTTTCACCTCACCCCCTTGCAAATCAGGCCAGCAGTCTGAGCCCCAAGCCATACAGCAGTCTCTTATTCTTTTTGAGGACTCTGTCAGCAGGGTTTCCCAGGGCCATCCACCTAGCCCTGCCCCAGAAGTGGAAGAGATTGAGTGCAGCGATGCCCAACCACTTATTTCTCAAGATGAGTACATGCAAGGATCATCGCAGCACGTCTCCGATGATGACGAAACGCAGGTGCCAACTGCTGCGGCGTTCAGCATTGTGGAGACCGACAAGGAGGGCAGGGGTGAAGACTGGGTGGAAGATGATGTGGAGGACGATGAGGTCCTCGACCCCACATGGAATGAACGTCATGCAGGTGACCTGAGTAGTTTGGAGGAAGAGGCGGTGGTCGCACAGAGCCACCAGCACAGCAGAAGAGGGAGCAGGGTGCAGAAGCGGAGCGGCCGTGCCCTAGACACTACGCCCGCTACTGCCCAACGCAGCAAGGGAACGAGCGCACCAAAGTCAGCTCAAAGGAGTTCTCTAGCGTGGAAGTTCTTTAGAAAATGTGCTGATGACAGGACACGAGTGGTTTGCACCCTGTGCAATCAGAGCTTGAAGCGAGGCATAAACCTTCTCAACCTGAGCACAACCTGCATGATCAGGCATCTAAGTGCAAAGCACGAGCTGCAGTGGAGTACACACCTTCAAAACCAAGAAACGTCTCTGGCTCATCCTGCTTCCTCTTCTGCTGCAGTCTCGGCCGCTCCAGCCACATCTGTAGTGATACCGGCACCTGCCACCCCGCAAACAGACGATCTGTCAGCAACACCACCACCTGGGTCACCAACAACCATCTCCACAATGTCCCGTGGAAGCGTTCAGCTTTCCATCTCCCAAACACTTGAGAGGAAGAGGAAGTATCCCCCTACCCACCCGCGATCCCTGGCCCTGAATGCCAGCATTTCAAAATTATTGGCCTTTGAAATGCTGTCATTCCGTCTGGTGGAGACGCACAGTTTTAAAAACCTTATGTCGGTGGCTGTCCCACAGTACGTCGTGCCCAGCCGCCACTACTTTTCCAGGCAAGCCATCCCTTCCCTGCACAACCAAGTGGGGGAAAATATCAGGTGTGCACTGCGCAACGCCATCTGTGCCAAGGTCCACCTAACTACGGATACGTGGACCAGTAAGCACGGTCAGGGGCGTTATATCTCCCTAACGGCACACTGGGTAAATGCAGTGGCGGATGGGCCTGAGGCGGATAGCAATTTGGCGCATGTCCTTCCACCACCGAGGATTGCAGGGCGCTTCAGTTTGCCTCCTGTTCCTAACTCCTCCTACTCCGCTTCCTCATCCTCTACCGCCTCCTCATCCGGACAGCGTAACACCTTCACCACCAACTTCAGCACGGCCAGGGGTAAACGACAGCAGGCAGTTTTACAACTTGCCTGTTTGGGGAACAAACCACACACCGCGCAGGAGTTGTGGAGGAGCATGGAACAGCAGACAAATGAGTGGTTGCTGCCAGCGAGCCTCAAGCCCGGCCTGGTGGTGTGCGATAACGGGCGAAATCTCATAGCAGCTCTGGGCCTAGCCGGTTTGACGCACATCCCTTGCCTGGCGCATGTGCTGAATTTGGTGGTGCAGAGGTTCCTTAAAAACTACCCCGATATGTCAGAGCTGCTGCAGAAAGTGCGGGCCGTTTGTGCGCACTTTCGGCGTTCTCACCCTGCTGCTGCTCGCCTGGCAGCGCTGCAGCGTAACTTCGGCCTTCCCGCTCACCGCCTCATATGTGACGTGCCCACAAGGTGGAACTCCACCTTGCACATGCTGGAAAGACTGTGCGAGCAGCAGCAGGCCATAGTGGAGTTTCAGCTGCAGCACGCACGCGCGAGTCGCTCTGCGGAACAGCACCACTTCACCACCAATAACTGGGCCTCCATGCGAGACCTGTGTGCCTTGTTGCGCTGTTTTGAGTACTCCACCAACATGGCCAGTGGCAATGACGCCGTTCTCAGCTTAACTATCCCACTTCTATGCCTCCTTGAAAAAACAATTCGGGCGATGATGGAAGAGGATGTGGCACAGGATGAGGAGGAGGAGGAGGATGAAGAGGTAACATTTCCAAGGCTTTCAGGGCAGTCATTCGCAAGGGGCTCCGAGGGTGGGTTCCTGCACACGCAAACGCCAGGGACGCAATTGTCCAGCAGGGGCACAGTTCTGGAGGATGAGGAGGATGAGGAGGAGGAGGAGCTGGAGGAGGAGATGGAACCATGTTCACAGCAGGGTGGCACCCAGGCCAGCTCATGGCCATCACTGGTGCGTGGCTGGGGGGATACAGAGGACACGGACGATACACCTCCCACAGAGGACAGCCTTTCGTTGCCTCTGGGCAGCCTGGCACACATGAGCGATTACATGCTGCAGTGTCTCCACAACGACCGCCGAGTTGCCCACATTCTAACTTGTGCTGATTACTGGGTGGCCACGCTGCTGGATCCCCGTTACAAGGACAACGTACCGTCCTTAATTCACTCACTGGAGCGCGATCGCAAGATGCGCGAGTACAAGCGCACGCTGGTAGACGCCATGCTGCTGGCATTCCCATCTGACAGCGGGGCCACAGTGGAAGCACAAGGCAGAGGAGGAGGAGGAGGAGGTCGCCAACGCAACCAGGGCACCGCCAGCACCTCAGAAGGCAGGGTTAGCATGGCCGAAATGTGGAAAAGCTTTGTCAGCACGCCACAACAAACAGCAGCACCAGCAGCTCAGATGGAACGTCTTAGCAGGAGGCAGCATTTTACCAACATGGTGGAGCAGTATGTGTGCACACGCCTACATGTAGTGAATGACGGGTCTGCCCCCTTCAACTTCTGGGTCTCCAAATTGGGCACATGGCCTGAGCTTGCCCTTTACGCCTTGGAGGTGCTGGCGTGCCCTGCAGCCAGTGTATTATCTGAACGGGTATTTAGCACGGCTGGGGGCGTTATAACAGACAAGCGCAGCCGCCTGTCCAGAGACAATGTGGACAAGCTCACGTTCATTAAAATGAACCAGGCATGGATCCCACGGGACTTTTCCGTACCTTATGCAGAATAGCAATGGATACCGACCTTACCCACCCATTGTTCCATTTTTGCTCTTTCTCACTCTTTTGGGGTGTACCCTCATTTAAAATTTTTGAAAAGAAGCAGTGTTGGCTACCTCGTCCTCCTCCTCAGGGCCAGATTAATGTAGGGGCTATTGGAGCTGCAGCTCCAGGCCCCTACCTTTTATATAGGCCCCGGGTTGGCCATATTCACTGTTACCGCTCTTCTGTCACTTGTAAACACAGAAGTCTGGCTTCTATGCTCGCTTCCCCAGGCAGCACCCTCAGAACCTCCCCACACAGCGTGAAGGCCGGACAAGGAGGGACAGTTGGCGATGCATGGATGTGTTTATGGGCTTCAGAGACAGCATCCCATGTTGAATTAGGCATGCATGGCTGCACCCTTCCTCCTCTGGGTGCATGGCAAGGCACGGCCCTTAAGGCCCTTCAAAATCCTCAGCACCAAGCCCATGATGCTGTTAATCCGGCCCTGGTCCTCCTCCACCGCCGCTTCCACCTACACCGCCCATAGGTGTGCGCAGCCTATTGCATTAAGGTGTGCACCCCAAAGTTGAAATACACATGCATGTGTTTGCCAGCAGGGAGAGTAATGTATCGGGGCCATGTACCTGTAGGCAAGGAGAAATAGAGCAGAGCAGGTCCCAGGGAGATCTTTCCCATCTCCTCACTGGCAATGCTATGTGCCCTAGGTGATTAGGGTGTGCCCAGGCACACCCAGCACACCCTGTGCGCACGCCTATGTCACCGCCACATCCACCACCACCTCAACCTCCCTCCTACTCCATATGGGCCTCGTCCTTCAGAGATGAAGAAGAACATTGTTTTATTTTTCTGTTTTTTTTTGTTGCTTTAAGTTATTTCCCTATCCACATTTGTTTGCAGAGCACTTGCCATGCTCTTAATTACGTTTTGCTGCCATTTGCAGCACTCTAGCCCTTTCCTTTGGTGTTTTAGAGCCATTTTAGTGCCTTAAAGTTCGGGTCCCCATTGACTTCAATGGGGTTCGGTGTCCGGGAAAAGTTCGGTAAAAGTCCGGGACACGGACCCGGACTTTTTTTTAAAGTTCGGCCGAACCCGTCGAACACGGACATCTAGGTGTCCGCTCAACCCTACTCCTAAACCCTTTTTTTCACAATACAGGTTTATTAAAATGTGAAAACAGTACATACTGTAACAGTAACCCCTTAATAATAGTCTATGCCAGAAATCGAATGTAGCCAAACTGAAATAAGTTTTGTTTTGCTCCTTTACATGGCATTCTAGTGAAAACAGTAGTAATAGTGATAAACATTTGTAAGATTCTTTTTTTTACTTTCACGCTTACCGACAGTCATTATTCTTGATGATCTCTTTTTAGTACGATACTGTATGTTGGCCTTATTAATAAAATGATAGTTCATTTATCATCTAAAGAAATCATGTCAATGGAATAGTTTATTGTTTCACTGGCAATCCCAGTGGCATATATTTAGGCAAGATTTATAAGTAGGCACTGCAATAACGCACATTAAAGGATGTTGTTGTGTGTTAATGTGCATTGCTGTAAGGCAGCTCATTAATTTTGATTGGCCCACCAACTGATCCAGAGCTGTCTTTAACACAGGGCAAAAAGGGCAACTGCCTCAAGCCCAGTCATTGCTGTGGGGCCCAAAGCAGCTGCCCCTTGAGCCCACACGGCCCTCAAATAGTTTATAAGTGGATTCAGGAGGGCCAAAGAAAATGTTTGCCCAGGGTCCAATCAAAGATAAAGATGGCCCTGAACTGATCACAACTGGAAAATTAACATGCTGACTTGCCCCTTTTTTGTATCAACACAGCACAACGCATGACTTACTTTTCACAATTTCTTTGCAATGTTATATGCAGATGGTCCATTCTGGTGCCTAAAGTGCCATTTAAAATTAATGATCCCTTAATACATCATGGTTGGTGTTTTTGCTGCAACACAAATACATGAATCTGACTTTAAGTAATTTTCCTTTAACTCTTATCTTGTTAGATACCTATTGGAACCTATAGGTTCCAACAGGTTCAATAAACATCTGAACATTGAACAACCAGTTGTTCAAAGTCAAACAACTGCATATAAACTGTATACATGGTCTCTGCATGACTGCAAATAATCTCTCTGTCATCTGGGCATTTTTTTAACACTAAACGTACAGTGCATCCGGAAGGTATTCACGGCGCTTAACTTTTTCCACAATTTGTTATGTTACAGTCTTTTTTTCAAAATGGATGCAATTCATTATTTTCCTCAAAATTCTCCAAACAATACCCTATAACGACAACATGAAAAAAGTTTGTTTGAAAAAAATCACATGCCCATAAATATTCACAGCCTTTGCTCAATACTGTGTTGAAGCACCTTTAGCACCAATCACAGCCTCAAATCTTTTTGAGTATGATGCTCCAAGCTTGACACATTGATTTTTGGGAAGTTCCTCCCATTCTTCTTTGCAGGACCTCTCAAGCTCCATCAGGTTGAATAGGGAACCTCAGTGCACAGCCAATTTCAGATCTCTCCAGAGATTGTTCAGTCGGGTTCAAGTCTGGGCTCTGGCTGGGCCACTCAAGAACATTCACAGAGTTGTCTTGTAGCCACTCCTTTGTTATCTTGGCTGTGTGCTTAGGGTTGTTGTCCTGTTGGAAGATGAATCTTCACCCCACTCTGAGGTCCATGGTGCTCTGGAGCAGGTTTTCATCAAGAATGTCTCTGTACGTTGCTGCATTCATCTTTCCCTCGATCCTGACTAGTCTCCCAATTCCTGCCACTGAAGAACATCCCCACAGCATGATGCTGCCACCATCATGCTTCGCTGTAGGAATGGTATTGGGCAAGTGATAAGTAGTGCCTGGTTTCCTTTAGACATGACGCTTGCTATTGAGGCCAAAGAGTGCTTTGTGGGCAATAGGGCCAATATAAAGTTATAGCTGTGAGGCTATAAGATAATTCCCCAATATTGTATGTACATAGCAATAAGTATTGCTTGTGTTAAAGGGGAAAACACTTCTTTCAGATCATTTTTGGGGGGCGGGACAATTTTGCTGTTCTGCTAATGAGGCACTGTTGTGGCTATAAAAAAAATAATAAACACCAATGTATATACAACACACAGCACACACAAAAAAGAGCCACCATAAATTATTTTCTGCTTTCAAATCTTTGCTATTAAAGCTGTATTTCAAAAGAAGTACAGCAGCCTAAGAGTTGGAAATTACAATTAACTGGATCAACAGATTCCTTTGAAAAATAATTTCCTACCATCTATCTGAACATGGTATTCTTTTTAAGCACTTAAAATATATATTTGTTGACTGCCCACAGTACATTTACATTGTGACTTTGACATCCAATACTATGGTTAAGGCAGCAGCTAACCCTGGTAACATTTTGTTCAGTGGGTGATTTGGCATCAGATAAAAGTGATTCCGGCAGTGGATTGGCCACAGGATCACTTTTAGAGACAGGAGGAGAGGTCTCCTCTCTCCCCTACTGCCGCTTTCTGGTCGTTTCCGGGTTTAGCGGAGCCATTAGTAAACCCAGAAGTGATCCAATCCATTGGATCAATAAGCAGTAGTTAAGAGAGGGCAAGATAGCCCCCCACTTGGCTCTATGCCCTTGGAGGAGCAGAGGGACCTCCAACGTGACTTTCAGCTCTCAGGCTTAAAGAGATATGTTTGGGTTTTTTTTAAAGGCCAAGTGTCAAAAAATATTTTTTTTTCTATTGCTTTTAAAGGTAAATGAGAGATATGGGGTATTTTTGACCCCAGATCTCTCAATAAAGAGGACCTATCATGCTTATTTCTGTTACAAAGAATGTTTCATTTTAATCTGAATAAAAGTGATAAAAAAAAAGGAACAGTGTAAAAATATAAAGTAAAATACATAATAATAATAAAAAAATAAAAATGAAGCGCCCTATCTCTCCGTGCTCATGTGTAGAAGCGAAAACACATACATAAGTCGTGCCCGCATAGGTAAATGGTGTTATGGTGTTCAAACCACACATGTGAGATATCACCATGATTGTTAGAGCAAGAGCAATCATTATAGCACTAGACCTTCTCTGTAACTCTAAACAGGTAACCTGTAAAAATTTTTAAATCATCGCCTATAGAGATTTTTAAGTACTGTAATTTGTCTCCATTTCACGAGCGTGCGCCTTTTTAAAGCATGACATGTGAGGTATCTATTTACTTAAAAAATTGTGCTAACTTTAATGTTTTTTTTTTTTTTTTAATTCATTAAAGTGTATCTTTTCCAAACAAATTGGGTTTTAAAGACCTCTGCACAAATACAGTGTGAAATACAATATTGCAACAATCACCATTTTATTCTCTAGGGTCTCTGCTAAAAATTAAATATATAATGTTTGAGGGTTCTAAGTAATTTTCTAGCAAACAATACTAATTTAAACTTGTAAACAAAAAGTTCCAGAAAAGGCCTAGTCAAAAGGTATGGGCACACATTCATGGACAACTGACCATCACACTTTTTATGAGCTTGTTTGTCATACCAATCCAAAACTGTGGGTAAATGAAGTTCACCACCCACTTTTGTGGCTATAGCAATCTTCACTCTTCTAGGAAGGCTTTCCACAAGCTTTTACAGCATGTTTGTGATAATTTGTGTCCATTCAGTCAAAAGAACATTTGTTAAGCTGGCTATACACTAGCAGATTTTAGAACAAACGTTCAAAAGAATATTCTTTGTACATCTGATGACTTAGACCCCGTTCAGACAGGGGAGACACGACTTGGTGGAGCGGCCTGTGAAGTCGCCTCCAAAGTAGTACAGGACCCTTTTTCTAAGTTGGAGCGACTTGTGTCGCTCCTATTAGAATGGGTCCTGTGCTAATCAATGGCGAGCGACCCGCCGCGACTTGTCAGGCGACCAAGTCACCTGACAAGTCGCGCTAGTGTGAATGGGGGCTAAAGGAATGTCATTTGAAAATACTTCAAAATTGTATTTGCATTCAACATTAAATTTTAGAATGTATGTGATTTCCCAAACAAAAACACACTGTTAGAAATTATTTTGTTTGCAAACTTTTTTCCATCACACTCCTTCAAATTTCCTCCTCACTGTGATTCAAAACAAATGTCAATTTGATTCCACTAATGATTAAAAAACGAAATAAATGTTCTTAATGTGAGAAAATCCCAACGGAAATTCTACTAGTGTAAAGCTAGGTTAAGCTGGGCTACTGATGGTGAGAAGACCCAGCTCGCAGTCGACTTCACAATTCATTACAAAGATATTCAGTAGGGTTGAGGGTATGGCATTGTGCATTTTACTCCTTTTACATCAAACACATCAAACCATGTCTTTATGGAACTGGCTTTTGGCACAGGATCACAATCCCTCCCAAACTGTTAACTCAAGGTTGGAAGTGTACAATTGTCTCAAATGTCTTTGTATGCTGTAGCAATAATGGTACTCTTCACTGGAAACTCCCGAACGCAATATTTGAAGAGATATCAACAACTTTAGGCCATATATTGGGTATGATGGTCAGGAGTCTACACACCTTTGGCCATTTATTGTACATGTATACCAATTGACCTCCTCTTAATGTGTTCAGATTAAAAAAGAAGAGAAAACAAAGAAAAAGTTTATTTGTAGAAAGAAAATGGAGAAGGTGCAGTCCAAAAAAATGACACTATGGATTCTCAAAATGTAACATGTTTTATTTCTATTACTACATGAGCACAAACATAATGCATATTTCTTCTGAAATTAGAAAATAGTATTACTTTCTTACAATTTACCTGTGTTTCTTGTAAAAATTGTAGAGTAGATATTAGAATAAACAAGTTGGAGTTTTCTTTATTGTGGTTACAATACATTTTTTTACTTTACCATTCAATTCTAATGTAGGAATTGTATCCTTGAATAGTGGTTCTCTTTCGGATCAATTTAAGATGGAATACATGTGCATAGTTAATATTGCCTTGTTAGTTTTTGCAAGAAATTGTATGCAGTTAGAAACAATGAACAGTTTGAAATGAATACATCTTTAGCTTTAAGCTCTACATTTACTCAACAGTGAAATAACTGTATACTTAAAAAATATATATATATAAAAAGAGTTTAATAATGAGTGATGATTTAAGACTTTACTTATATCATTATATCTCAAGTGCTGATATTAATTTTACAAAAACTATCTATTAAATAAATGGGTGAGACTATAGTTTAGAGCATTTGAGACCATACACATCATAAAAGCCATAGGTGTTTATTGACAACATTGTTTCTAAAAGACATATGGACAGCCGTCCACTCCAAATACTAAAATATTTTTTTTTGTAAATTAGAAAACAAAATACAATTACAGACCACATAACACCAACACCATATTTTTATGCATTCTGTGGACAATGTCCATATTTTCAATCAAGAAGTCAGCAAGAGAGTTTTTCCTTTTTCACTGAATTTGCTGTTTGATTTACATCTCCAAGTATCTGTACAGGTTACTGTGTATAAACAATTCCCGAATGTGCACAGAGCAAAGTTGAATTATCTTGCAGACATTTGCTTCTTCAGAACCAAGTAGTAAGCAAGATGACTCTTCTTTTTCACGAATGACTGAAGAGCATAATGACTCTTCTTTTTGCAGCTCAAGTTGAAGCTCCATGTATCTGCACTAGTTATGGGGATGGTGATCTTTATTCTTTTGGGGAACAGAGATTTCCTTTATTTTACTTTGCTTGCATTGAAAGGATAATTTAAAGTGGAACTAAACCTTCCTACGGTTTTTAGCCAAGGAAGCCATGATGGTGCTATAATGGTGCACATATGATCAATTAAGACACCAGCCATTTAAAGGTTTGACAGTTTGGTTGAGAGCCCAATCAAATGGGACATTTACAGTCCTGGCATGTGCCGGAATGTAACTGTTTTTGAAACTGGTAATTTGATGGATTTAGTTCCGCTTTACCAAAATCTACTACCTTTATATATGCAAATATAAGTCTGTGACCATTGTATATGCTTATGTCACTTGTTAATAATCATGGACAAATGACTACAAACATAAAAATTGCTGACTACCTGGTCATGAAGATGCAGATGTTGTCTGCAAAATTGGGCATCATTGCTCTGCGCATATTCTCAAATTTTATAACCAGTTAAATAATACCTCCTTATTACAAGGCCATTTTTTTCAGTTTCCAGTGCCTTAATTCCTTTAATAACAACTACTCCATAATGCATCATGAATTTTAAAACTATTTTTGAAGACAGATATAGCTAATTTTGGTGGTATTATAAAAAATCATTGGGATTTTATTTTTTACTATATAAAGGTAAAAATATCAAACATTTTGGAAAGAAAAAGTGATTTCCCTTACATTCTATTAATAAATGAATTCCAATACACTGCACATAACTGAAAATGGTCCTTTTTGAAAAGTAGACTTCCAAAATGATCTTATTTTTGGACACGGGAAACTTGGAGGTATTGAGGGGGTTAAAACATAGAACTTAATAATGATGCACGAGATACAGGTCATATGTAGAGGAAGGAGCACATAAAGGGGATAATGTACAGTTCACAAACCATGGGAGAATTTGAAGAGGTTAAAGTGCTGATATGAAGGAGAAGGTAGGTAGAAAGTAAAATATGCAGATCACATAGAGAGACCATGTAAAGATCAGATGTGTATGTGCTGCCATGATGAGTACAGTGCTCGGATACTAATGTAATTCATTTGTTTTTTCCTTTTTTCCTCCACTTCCTCTTGTAAAAGGAAGGGGGAGGTTTTTAAATGTAAACACACACTGTTTTCTTTATGTAATCACTGTGATTGACCTCTATGACCAACCACAGTAAACTGAAGGTACAGAGACACACAGATCAGCTCTGTACATAGTGCCTTTAACCGCTTGCCGACTGCTCACAGTATATTTACTGCGGCAGTCGGCCCCTCACAGGCAGAGTGACGTAGGTCTACGTCGCTCGCCTGTGAGGCTCTGGGGAGCGAGCGCGCGCCCGCGGAGGCCCGCTCCCGCTCCCGCGCGGTCACGGACCCCCCCGCGCCACTTAAGGACAGCTCAGTTCACTGGCATTAATGAGCAAAAGGGTCCCTCGACACTTTATCCAGTGCAATATGGTACAAAAGTCATTTAACACAATTTAAACATGTTAGCTGATGTAGTTATCAATTGTATATTGTTTGTTGATGTGCAAAACAACTATTTTACCAATTAAGTGGACAGCTGTCCATATGTCCTTTAGAAACAGTGTTGTTAATAATCACTTATGACTTGATGTGTATGATCTCAATGCTGAAAATTGATAAAAAGCCCCACCCATTTATTCAACATATACATCTAAAAAAAAAAAAAAAATATATATATATATATATATTCCACCCATCATTGCTTCAAATGCTTTCTTAGTTATTTGGAAGTTGAAAAAACTTCAGTCCATGGAGCTCCTGGTGGAGGACAAGGTGAAAATTGTAAAACGGTATTTTGTTAAAAAGTAAAGAATGGTCCGCTATGTACAGTACATACACATAAGAATTATGTGCAGTTTGCATTCAAAGTAAACACATTGGGATACTGATGTTATTATCTACAGTGCTTTCATACCATGTAAGAGAATACTTTCATAATAAATATTCCTCTAACATATGCTCAGTCTCAATATCAATACTCCTTAAGAAATATGAAATCATAAACCAAGCAAGATCTATTTAAAAAAAAAGGAATAGTTCATAAAAACTTGTCTTGAAAGGGGGCTGCATAGTCTATGTATTGGTTAGACCACTGCTTAAGCACCCTTGTAAGCAAATCTTACTGATGTAATGATTAGTTTTAGGGTAGCTATACATGGCTCAACCACAGCCTGCTTCAAACACTGCTAGCAATGGTCAAGTGAGGATCATACCATGTAGGACTTCCCTAGGGGTGATTTGTAGTGCTTCTGACTCTCAGAAATGTTAATTATTGCATGTTTTCCTATTTGTGGAAACATTTTGAATCATTTGCTTTTCTATAGATTCAAGGAAATGTGCCACAGTTACTAATCAGGTGTGTTGCACAGAAAACCACAAAAGGGTTCAAGCATTAGCAGATGCCCATCATTCACAGTGAAATATTTGCCTTACTATCTTTACTACAATACACAGGTGTAACCCTCTTTGTAAATTAGGTTTAGCTTTCAAACAGGTAAAAACACTAAACTTCAGATAGAATTGGGAACGTTTTGCCATACTATATTTATTAACATGCTTTTTCTTTTTAATATGTGGAGTTCAGCTGATTGTGTTGAATCTCTATTATAGTAACTTTTCACATAAAAAAGAAAGCTACCAGCAGATGTAAACTGCAGGCACCTAGATGTTCTTGAACATAACTGCAACACCTCTCATTTCCCTTTGTTCTGCCAAGATGTTTTGAATAGGAATAGTTCTGATACTTCTCAGTAATGACCCAGCTCGCATATCCCTCCTATCTTATATACAGGTTTGTTTTACCAACAACGTAGCCCATCATAGCGCCATCTGGAATGTGTGGGCAATCAGGTGTCAAATATTTGCTTATTAGGAATGGCACAGCATGGAAAAAGAGGGCAGTTTAAACGAATGTATGTATGTGCAATCACTTCTAGAAGCTTTTGTATGTGCAATCACTTCTAGAAGCTTTTGTATGAGCAATCATTTCTAGAAGCTTTTTGTTTTAAGTTTAGTGACAGTTATTTCAAGCTTTTATTTTTTCTTAAAATAGCTAGTCTGTATTGGACAGGTCTGATTTCCTCAACCTACTTTAAGTAGCTTTGATTCACTGCTCACAAACACAGTTTGAGATATATCTGCCCCTTGACCATTCAGTAATACAGGCTGAGTGGACCATATCATAACCTACCACCTTAAACATTTTACCTTAAACTTACCACCCTGTGACGGGAGTCACTTTGGGCATGGGGGCTGTGGACCCCAAATTCCTTTAGAGAGGTTGGGGGGCACCATGCCCAGCCTTATGGGGCTCTCTTATGTTTAAATCACCCTGCATCTGTTATGGATGCAGGGTGACCAGGAGGGTGGTGAACACCGAAAATATGGTTTGGACTACTACAAATGGGACAGTAATATTCAGGAATAATGTCACCCTTGTAACATGAAGACTTTTGTTCCCTTTGCCATGAGGTTTCTGAGCAGGAAGCCCACTCCTAATATGGTCATCCCAGGAAGTTCTGAGGAGCCGGACTGTCTAAGGTGGCTCCCCATTCAGCTATTGTCAGGTGTGCTAATGACCGCACCTGTTGTCTGCTAAGGGAGGTATTGACACAGAGTAATGTGTATTGAGGGCTCGTTAGGGAACCATTGTTCTGTGTCTGACTATTATGTACATTGATTGCCCCCTGGGGCTTCTGTCTTCTTGCATTGGTCAAAGCTATCTGACCAATCCCTGTGGACTCATTTTCAAGTCCTCATTTGCATTTCCTGGTCAAGCTATCTGACCAATCACTACTGACTCATTTTCAAGTCCTCATTTGCATGTCTGGAGAGGACCTGAATGGAAACTGCAGGTACTTTACAATTGACCAATAGGAAAGCGGTTGTTGGGGGCAGGATGTTCCAAATTCTGTATAAAAGTGTGCCGTGTTCTTCCAATAAAGGGTCTTCCTGTTTGAACTTACATACAGCCTGCTTGGTGTTTGTTCTAATGGATTCCGAACGGCACATAGCTGTAGTTCGGATCCCGGATCCTTGGTTGACCAAACCATCAGACGATGCGATCTGCAAGCTGACTGACTAGAAACAGAGGAGTGTCGGGAGAGCGGACAGAGCGAGCAAGGGTCTCGTCACACACCCTAAAACATTCTAGCTGCTGCTACTGAGTTTGCAGCATGCTCTTCTCTGGCTTCTTTAATCCAGTCTTATAATAAACATACACCCCAGCCTGATAAACAAATCCCATAAAATAAAAAAGAGTTTTTAAAAAATCATTCTAACACTTACCTAAACCACCTCCAATGGCCCTCTGATCCACCCGTCCAACAAAAACGTCCAACCTCCCTACTAAATACTGATGTGATCAGATGCATTTTAACAGTTTATTGGAGATTAACAAAACATTTCCTGCATAGAATTTTAACTGCTATTAGGGAAAATAGGATAGGTAAATAAGGTTTGAACTTTAGAGGTCTACTTTAATGGCAATTTGAATATCTGCTGCTGTTTTTGTACATATGAAAAGCAATTCTGCAACTTGTACCCATTCCCATGACTTTTCCTGTTTCAAAACAGGCAGCATATTTTGGTAGAAGTACTCCTGGCACTGCAACTAATGGTCAAAATTAACAAACAGAGGTGAGCGAATTGATGCACATTTTTTCTAAGGATCTAACAAATGTTATGAATTACATGCTTTGCAAACTGCAACCCCCAAACTTTCCAAAAAAAAAAAAAAATATGATTCACCTGATCAGTTATAATACAATCTATCTGCAGTGGACTAATAAATATATTTACTCATCTCTAGAGAGTCAAAAAGACTGAATCAACACATCTGTAGGAAAGAATGTGCCCAGACTATGGACATTAGCTTTTTTACACACTCTTAACATGCAGTAAACAAGTTTTAAATCAAGCCATCACTAACCTGTATAGCTGCTTGTATTGTGAAGCCATTTATCTTCAAAATCATAAAAGAGCCTCCGAAGTCGAGTTTTAGCCAGTTTCTATCAGCTTTGAAACACTTGCTGTCTGTTTATATTAGAATGCTGGCAGACTGCCAAGATTCTGCTCCCCATACAAAATAAGGGGAAAAGAGCTGTGATTTAAGACCCGGTTCACACTACTCCGACTTGGGATGCGACAAGTCACTTGTCATTACAAATTCAATGTAAATGAATGAGAGCCATCTTAATATGCACTACTGAAGTTGCTCCCACTTCAGAAAAGGTTCCTGTACTACTTCAAGGCAACCTCTATCTGACTTGTGCACATAGACTTCAATGGTAGTCGCCTCTAAGTCGGATCCTTATCTATTTTCAAGCAACTGTGATCAGACTTTCCAGGAAGAAGAAAAAGATTACCCAGGCATTCCCCACAGACAAAGTTGCCTATCATTTAAGTCTCTTCAAAAGTCTCTTCAAAGTCACGCTAAAGTCACGCTAAAGTCGCTCTAAAAAGTCACTCCTTCATGGGGCGACTTTCTGGTCGCGGTAGTGTGAACCAGCTCTAAATGCTTCTGTTGTGAAATTTGAAGATGAATTTCTCCACAATGCCTACAGCTGCAGAGGTGAATGAGGTTTTTTTTTTTTTTTAAAGTGCTTGTGCTGCTGAATCAGAATATGTAAATGCTTTATTATGCATGGTCTGGGAAAAGGTTCAGTATAAATGCTTCAAAATCAATGGATGAACCGCAGTAACCCAAAGCAACCAGTCATGTGTTACTTTATTGTATTTGGATCAATTAGAATATAATTTCCTGTTAACTGCTATTCTGAAGTTAACTGTTAACTGCTTAATTCTGAAAGGGGTGTTTTGGTATAAATCATTTAGATGTATTTTCTTTATGTAAGATACAAAACTGCTTTTTAGCAACTGTATATTATACTAAAAGATTTTGGAGTAAAGGTAGCTAATAAATATGAATTTGATGTGTTGAGATATGGCAAGTGAAACATTCACACATGTTCACAGACATATACCGTATCCTAATGTTCAATTAAATAGAACTAGCATTTGGGTGACATCAAATTAATGAATCAATTATACATTTATGTAAACCTAAAATATAATTATAGCAGAATGGCAATAAAACTGTTTATGAGTTGTAATGACAGAACTAATTTGATCTGCTTAGATAAACTATTCGTTTTTTCTCAATTTCTACTGCTGTGAGGACAGCTAATATGCAAAAGTAGCCAATTATTTATTGCCTAAAACCTGAACTGCTTTAAGATCTTTGGAAGACAAAGAAGACATTCTAGGTATTACCTGTACCACTGACAGCTCTTTACATACCAGGGAGGAGAGGTCACCAATTTGTTTAAATTCTTCATTATATTACAGTATAGGACTGTTAAATGCACAGGAGCCCGGTAAGTGGTAAGTGTTTCTCCAAAGTATTATTGCTTTTCTTAAATCACATTGAGGTTATGCTATGTAGTCAGTTTAGATGCAAATAAAAAAAAAAAAAATACTATACTGAGTTCTTCTTTAAACAAGGCTGAAATGTGATAGCATTGCTGATGATACTTATAGAGGTGGTTTAAGAGTGTTAATAGTGATAACCTCTTCCAGTGCAGAGAAAGGCTCAAAATGGGAAAAGAATAAGCAAGCATTATAATAAATAAAGGTTTAAATGAATGGCCTTAAGTTCCTTACTGCTCAGGCCTTTAATGCTGATGTAATCCATGATGCAGTGCAGAATCCAGTATTATGGAGAGAAACTTAGAATTGGTGCAGCGGCTCCTTTAAAACTATAAATTTGAATCCCATAGTTCATTTCACTTTTTCCTTATGCTTGATGTGCCCATTTTTCTTGTGCCTGCCATTTGCTAAACCATTATGGCAGACTCCATTGGCGGCACTGTGTTCTGCACTTCTGCTCCTTCGCATGTATTTTACAATTTTGTAAAGTGCATACCAGGCAAAAATAGCAACGACAACTGTAACTAACACAATATCAACCAAAAAGTACTGAAAAGTAGGGATGTCATAGGTAGCAGCACGAAGATGCTTGGCTCCATTGTGGCGAAGAATGTAGTCAATCCAGTAAGTGGCTCTACTGACAGGATGGCCGGGCTGATCTTTGTGAATACTAGATAGCTTCATGGCTTGTTGTCGATAACTAAGTTAACAAAATAAAATAATTAGCAGAGAGCAATCCAAATATTTTTACTAGCTTGTAATGGCAGAAACATTTAGATCACTGAACATAAGCTATAATAAAATAGTGGTCTCAGTTTCTGAGGTGTGAGGGGTGCTAATATACAAATTAATTGATCTCTTAGGCTCTGTTCACATACTGGCGCATCGGATCGTGGGCTGAATCAATTCTGCCCGCAATCCTGAATCCTTACAAATTGTGGGATGGCCGTATGAGTCCCATGAGTTGCAATGACACCCGAACGTGGCGCAATTTCGGTGCAATTGTTGCCCGATGAATCGCAGTAAAATCACGCAAACAGAATCGCGGGATGCCTGTTGCCCAAAATAAGTGTGGCATTTGCTGGGCCATTGCAAGTCACGGTAATCGCATGGAAATCCTGTGATTTGCAATGATTCGGAATTTGCAGGCAGAATCACTGCGTTTCTGCCCGCGATCCGATACGCCAGTATGTGAGCGGAGCCTGAAACTAGACAAACCAAATTTGTTGCCTGTACCTTTCTTGCATAGAAGAAGCCCTTTCCATTGATAATTAAAAAAAAGTGCTGCCAATTAGTGATGGGCCAAACACTCGAACAGGGAAAAAGTTCTAGAGAACATGCAAACCCAATTAAAGTCTATGGGGACATGAACATGAAAAATCAAAGGTCCTCATTTTAAAGGCTTATATGCAAGTTATTGCCACAAAAAGTGTATGGGGACCTACGTGCTGCCCAAGGGGACATGTAAGAATGCAAAAAAAATTTTTTTAAACAATTGTTTTTACAGGAGCAGTGATTTTAATGATGTTTGGGGGGGTCCCCTAAATGTGCCTGTAAATTGGTGCATCTGTACAATGTATGGAGCCTGCTGCAGCAATACTGACATTTCCAAAGGAAAAAATGTAATTTAAACTTGCTCGCGGCTGTAATATATTGTCAGCTCAAGGCAATACAGATACATTTTTTTTTTTTAAACGGCGTAGGATCCCCCCCAAAATCCATACCAGACCCTTATCAGAGCATGCAGCCTGGCAGGCCAGGAAATGAGGCGGTGAGTGAGGGCCCCCCCTAAACCATAACAGCCTGCTTGCCCTCAACATAGGGGGTGCTTTAGGGTGCCCCCTCAAAGCACCTTGTCCCCATGTTGATGGGGACAAGGGCCTCTTTCCAACAACCCTGGGCTGTGGTTGTGGGGGTCTGCGGGTGGGGGCTTATCGGAATCTGGAAGCCCCCCTTTAACAAGGAGGACCCCAGATCCCCCCCCCCCCCGGAATTTAATGGGTATTGGGTACATTGTACTGCCAATAACTCTCAATATGTAAATCAGTGTTAAACATAGTGACTTCTGGTACCGAACAACCTTCTCAACATGCAGTCAGTGCAGGCTACAAACCATAAGAGCTTTTTCTGTAAAAATACTATACATTAAAGCCTAATTTCATTAAGACATTTTTTTTAGTTTATTAGCACAAGAGATAGTACTTACAACCAGCGCTAAGTGCCCCTTTTGCTGCTTGCTGCTGCTTTAGTTGAAACTCAAAGTCCTCTGTGGGCCACCATACCCCCACAGCAGCATTCATCCATTGCTGCAGAAGTTAATAGAGCCAAGGAACCTGTAACATGCAATTATCAAGAGTATCTAATATGCCTGTATTTTCCGACCCCCCCTCCTTTCAATCATAGAAGTTATAGTATAGCTTCCATGAATGAAAAAAGATCTATCAATAGAGGAGGTAGATTCATTTGCCCATCCTCCATTATTAGAGCATTTTTCATTCATAGTCAGGCATAGTTGACACTCTTGATGAGTGCCTGTCACAGGTCCCTCAACAACACCAAACGCACCGGTAAAAGGGTGGAGGGTCCAGAGGACTTTGGATTTCAAACAAAGCAACAGCCAGCAGAAAGGATACTTCTCATTTAAAAAAAGGTTGGCTACATTTAGGCTTTAAACACAATGTTAAATTGCAATACATATAAAAAAAATGCGTTTCACCAGTGTCCTATTTGTGTCTAAATAGTACAGCCAAATATATTTTACAAGTTACACAATGTACTCTAACACATTTGACATGTCTGCTATTTGATCCTATCTGTCTCTGTCCTTTTAGCGGGCATTTTATTATAATTGAGAGGAATATGATGGATAACAGAACATCTGCTAGGCAATGAGAAAAAGATATAGGGGAAGCATATTTACCACCTGATAGGAGGCTTTGAAGAAGAAGATAAAGGCTTGTTAAAAATGTCCCCAGGCCTAGCAAAATATTGTTCCACCGAGTCAGTAAATCTAAGTATTGATGCATTTAAAGCCATCTGTCATACTGGAGATTATTTACTAAAACTGGATAGTGCACAATCATGTACAGCTCTGCACATAAACCAATACATTTCCAGGTTTTATAAAGCCTAATTAAACAAGAAGACTTTAGAAGCTGATTGGCTACCATGCATAGCTGCACCAGATTCTGTGTGCACCAGTTTTAGTAAATGTCTCCCACTGTATATTACAGACCTGCAGTATTCTAATAATCATGTTAATAAATTGTGGAAAAGGGGGGGGGGGTCTTTAAATTACCAGAGCATTGGTAATCATTAGTAAGACCTTACCTGGAATATACAGTTCTGTTTTGGGCACCTGTTCACAAAAAAGGATATCGGCAAACTGGAGAAAGTACAGAGAAAGGCAACCAAAGTGATAAGAGGCATGGAAGAGCTCAGATATGAGGAAAAATGAATTGAACCTGAATTTATTCTCTCTTTAAAGGAGATGATTAAGGGGGGATATGATCAACATAAATACATACGTGGCCCATATAGTTGAAAAAGTGTAGAGCTATTCACTTTCAGGTCATTACAGAGGACAAGGAGGCACTCTTGGGGGCATCATGAGTAAATTCTAAACTTTACACAAGTGATTTGGCAGTTTCAGGGCTAATTATCAATTTGCCTGGAGTCAGCATATATAAGCCAATGCCTTTGTTTAAAATAGATTAATTTGCTTACCTGTGGTTATAAATAACATCTGAAAGAGCTTTAAACAGGTTATCCTTTGTCATTCTTTTCCACTCCAGGAGAATGCCCATGCCCTTAGCCTGCACCCTGGTCATGGTATCATAATGGTCCCCAAACAATGGTATTCCTACTACAGGCACTCCATGGTACATGGCTTCAAAAATACCATTTAGTCCTCCATGGCTGAGAAAAGTCTTGATTTTTGGATGTCCTATAATGTAATTAAATCCCTTTATGAAATAAATGTTTGCCATAATACAATACTTTTCTTCACATCTGTGGTATTTGAAAATAGACATTAGCTATCACATGAAATATGTTTTCAGTGTATCGAATGCTATTCAGAATAACTGCAAAATGTCATTTTTCATTTGCACTTTAAACAATTGTAGCTGATAATATGCATGGCGCACATGGCGGGAAATTTGTCTGAAGAAAGTTTTGGGGAACCGTTTTATATATTCTCATAATCTGGCTGGATGCAAATTGTGGTGAACATGAAATCTGACGGGAAATTAGCAGACTATATACACAGTTCTATATTTTTCCCCCCAATATGTTGATAGTATACACAGTTCTATAGGTTTCCTCTATACTTTAATATTTTTAAATATTATGGCTCAATTCACAAAGCTTTACACAAGGATCTTGCTTTGACTTCAAATCTTCATTTTTAAGACCAATATATAGGATTGAATATAGGCCAGCAAAACTTACTAACTAAAGTCATTGCACCAGTAATACTAGTTGGTATTTCTTTTTATAACCACATTCCACATTTCAGACAGTGTGCTGGAGAGGCAGGCTTAGGAACAGTTTAATTATTGCCATCATTTTTGCATATGAGGCTTATCAACAGAATTAGTCTGGCAGTCAGCCGGTTGCATTGCTTAATTCCATTTGACAATATGTATCTATATTGTTACTGTTTATAACAATAGCAAAGTAAGAGCAGTCCTTTCCGATGAGTTATTGAAACTTTGTTGCAATACAATTGAATTACATATTTAATAGTAAATAACAGAGCCTTATGGCCCCATTTGAAATATTTTTTTGTTATTTTTGTCCTTTACAGTAAGATAAAAATCTCCCGAAGAAGCCTTCTTCTGGAGAAACATATTGAGCAATTATCGCTCTACCATATACCAGGTTTACAGAGTCTAAACTTGGCCATAGACAGAGCGATTTTCCAAAAATCGCTCCATTCCCCCATCAACACAGTCAGTGTTTGTGTTACTATGGCTATGTTGGTGATTTTAAGTTATAATAAAGCTTCCCCTAGCGATAGACAATTTAACCTGTTGGACTAGTTTTTGAGATCAGCACATAGAGCTACAGGATATGATGTAGGAGAAAATAGGGGGAGGGGAATAGGACATTGAACAGGCCATGTGCTCAGAAAAAGGCACACTTGTTCTGGAGACAGAACATAGGAGGTGAGGGGAAATCTCCGAACTAGCAAAGCAGATAGTAATCTCAACCTGAGAAAGAGGTTCTAACCTTTCTGCCCTCTAGCCACAACTAAAGCTGGGCTTTGACAGATGCACAAAGATGAACATACAGTGCAGGGAAGGGCAAAAAGGAAAATACATTTTAAAACAACTTGAGTTCTGGAAGATTTTACCCCCTTCATGACCAGGCCATTTTTTGCTATTTGGCACTGTGATAAATTAACTGGTTAACTGAAGTCATGCAAGGCTGTACCTAAAAGAAATTTATATAATTTTTTTTCACACAAATAGAGCTTTCTTTTGGTGGTAGTTCATCACTTCTTTATTTATTTTGCGTTATAAACAAAAAAGACAGAAAGTTTAGCAAACAAAAAAAAACAATATTTTTTACTTTCTGCTATAAAACCTATCTAATTAAAAAAAAAATAATAATTTCTTCATAAATGTTGGCCAAAAAGTATTTTGCCACCTGTTTTTGATAAAAATTATATTATATTAATTGGTTTGCGTGAAAGTTTTAGTGCCTACAAACTATGGTGTATACTGAATTTTTAAATTTGTTTTATACTACTAATGGCGACGATCAGCGACTTATAATGGGTCTGCGATAGTTTGGCGGGGAATTCTGACACTAACTGACCCTGTGGAAACTGACTAACTGCCAGTGACATCACCATTGACATTAATACAGTGAACAGTGATAATACTATACACTGTCACTGTACTAATGACACTGGATGAGAAAGGGTTACAATCTAGGGTGATCAATGGGTTAAATGTGCCTCACCATCTGTAATGTGCATAGAGTGTGCTGCTCTAACTCTGTACAGTAGACAGAAGTCTGGGCTGTGTTTGCACACAGCCGATCAGCAGGTCCTGGCTGTAAATCGTTGGCTGGGACTTGTTGACAGGCTACTGCTGTGTACAATTACACTTGGTGGTAGACGGGGGGCGCGCATGCACCTGCCCTAAACCTAGAAGTAGGTAGTGATGTAGGGGGTGTACAACACTTTGCCTACAGTGGCCGCACGTCTGCATCACGTTGCCGATGGGTGATTGCCAAGTGGTTAGGAAATTATATAAAGGAAACCTAGAAATTGCTGTTGCTGACCACTCCTTATGAAAATGCTAGTTGTCTGGCTTTTAGGTGAAACCTTGGGCTTCAATATTTTGATCTGCTTGCTTGTTCCATCTGAGTAATTCATAAAATATTAAAAACAAGCAGGTTGGTATAACAGCCAGACAACTAGCATTTTCGAAAGGAGGTCAGTATTAACAGCTTCTG
Source organism: Pelophylax lessonae (assembly GCF_965119305.1). Taxonomy (NCBI): domain Eukaryota; kingdom Metazoa; phylum Chordata; class Amphibia; order Anura; family Ranidae; genus Pelophylax; species Pelophylax lessonae. The sequence continues at coordinate 619,065,011 of NC_138768.1, read as the reverse complement.
TAAATTATAACAGATTTACCTTAAAAGTTAAATGACCTTTTTTTTTTTTTTCATTAACTTGCATTATAATTTACAAATACGTAAAAATACTGCTGTTTATTATTTACTCACCAAGTAAATCATTTTGAGGTAGCCATTCTACAAGCTTTGTGTTGTTACCTAGATTCTTAGGCGTGGGTCCAGAAAACCTTAAAGCAAAACATATAATAATGAGAATAATAATAGAAATATAACAACACTACAGAAAATAACAGGACATTAAAAGGAGTAAAACAAATTGGTGTGCTGCTCATCAGAGCTTACAATCAAAAGGAAATAGGGAATGATACAAAGATGTATTAGATCTTAAAGAGAAAAAACAACCTTACAATGCACATTATATACAATAATGTAATAGAAATGTATGTGCTTCGGTGGCTGAGAATAGATGATAAAACAATAGAAATAAAAAACATGATCACCAATACTAATAATTATGACAGAATATATAACCAGCCCTTTGTGACACAAAAGAAACCAAAAATCTTTCTACTAGCACTGTAAAGAACAGCAAAGACATATTCAACAGAAGCTATTTGTGTCAATCCCTTCCAATGCAGATCCAAAAAACAGTGGGTTTATTCATCATTTTAAAATAGAAGGTAGAGCCTGAAACATAATTCCTTCTAGGGTTTGTGAAAAAAAAAAAGTGCATTTAAAGCAGTAGTATACTCATTCCTTAAACTTTACATTATTTAAATTATATCTGTGCATATAATATAGGTAGATTTCTCTTTTGTCACTTACCTCATCCCTTCCTTAGATATCTCTGTTTTTATCGATGATTGCGTCACCTGCGCATGCTCAGTTTACCCTCATTTTCCGGCAAGCTTCTGCTGCTGCCAGAATAATGCAGGGTCTATGCCAGGGCTGCGTCATTTCCTTTGCTGGACCTCAGCCCCGTGCTCACGCGAGACTCAGTCCCCATTCTCAAATTCCTCCACTACCCCATATGACTTGCTACGTCACAGGGGTGTGCTAGTGGAGAGAGGGAGATAGGGAGAAGGGAGATAGTGGACAGCCTCCTATTGACTGTCAAACTGGTTAATGAACCAAAATGAGGCTTGGTTTCGGCAGCTACCCCGCATGCGCGGGATTTCGGAACAGAACACAGAATGATGGTGGAAATACTGCCCAGAGCCTGACACAGAAACCACAATAAGAATGGTGGCACTAAAGATGGGGAAAAATGCCGAAGAAAGGAACAAAATACAGAAGTTCCTTACATTTGTATCATATCATTTACGGGCTATGTGATTTATAATAAAATATTACAGACTTACAATTGAAATTGAGAGAACTAAGGGAGTACAACATTTCACTCCCTCCTTTCCTCCATTGGTTTCACATGGCAACTTTACTCTCACTGGTATTCTGTGGTCTTACTCCACCTATTCACATATTTCCCACATTTCGGTCTCAATGTCTCTTTCCTGCACCCCATTTGAACCTTTTTTCTTTATTTTTTCTTTATTATTTCACAGTCATTCTCACACACAAACCCACTCACACCCATTCATTATATGCTAGCTAGTCTTTACTTCTCTATGATTACACACATATTTTTTATTATTATATTTTCTCTCTGATATAGATACTCTACACCTATTACCATTTCATAGATCCAATTTTTCCTTCCCTCCATAGCTTACAAGTCATACAATGGTATATACATCTACATACCTACTATCTACTTTTGTTGTATACATTTACATATAATTTATATATAATCTACTATTACTTATTTGATTAGATACAATACCATCAACATTCAGACTACTCTTCTATTCAATGCCTTTCTGTGTGTGGTGCTTCTTGCCGATGCCGCTGACCCTATGCGTCCTCAGCTCCCGGGTGAGGCACCTGAGCCCATGCCCCTACCTCCATTGCCAGCTTTTGCCAGGACTAACATGTAAGTTCTTGGAACTGTGGGGTCAATCCTCCCCCTTTCCTTCCTTTATCAGCTTCCATCAATCACCAGCTCATGCAATGTTCTTATACGCATTTTTTATTGTAGATATGAATCATACATCGACTCTGAAGAAGTGGCATATTAAGTCCACGAAACGCGTCAGTCAATGGATGCTATGATCAAACCCACTACGATTTAATCTATTACTCATTTAGATCGTGTATTTTTGCCATGCTGGCTTGCTCCGAAGCTGTTTTAGGAATTTACTTCTTCCTTTTTGCCAATTCAGTCATTTGCCATTATGCATCATGTCATATTGTGTTCATCATGTCTGTATTTTATGCTACATCATTTAATATGAATTTTCAACTGTGCAAGCCTTGTCACTGCCATGTCTCTCATTTAAAGTCCCGACCCTTTTTTTCTTTTGTGTAATTGAAGTTAGGGATGGAGACGCGCGGTCAATCCCACCGTGCGCCTCATTTAAAGTCCCGCCCTCCCCCCCTCTTCTTAAAGGGCTGAGGATACTACCGCTTTAAATATTTTTTTATAACAAAGACATCAACTAACAATTTCAAGCCATTTATTTCAACGTGGAAACAGCTGTTTTAGGCTGTTTGGTCAATGTGAAGGCATGGTTAAAAAAAAATGTTTTTTTTTAATAGGGTAGGGTAAATACCAAGCATCATTATTATATAACCTTTTTATTTTATTTTATTCCATTTGAAAACATAAGTATTATATGAAAGACGCTGTTCATATTTTTTAACTGCTGCATAACACTGAAAACAGAGGTGTTTTTTTTTTCAACAATGTCTAAAATTCAATGATACCTAATAATATTATAAATTTGAGGCTACAAACCTTCCTTAGTAAATTGACCCAAAAAAAGAAGTAATAATAACAATAAAAAAGAAACTATGCCACAAAGGTATGCAGGCTGGTGCTCCCAAAGCAAGAGAGCTGCAAGTATTTTAGGCCCCTTCCACACGGGTGTCCTGATTTACTGATGTTTACTCAGGAATTTGTGACGCCCATGTGCAAGGGGCCAAAAACTGTGTGCAAAGACCTGAGTTAAGTATAGGCAAGTGTAGGCAAGTAACGGTGTGCAAGCGTATAGACAATAAAAATTCTTCATTGCCAGTATTGTAATATGTTCACTTATATTCCAGTGTTGCCAACCCCCCGATGTGAAATTTACTGACAGGACCCCAAAAATTACAAAAAGCACCAATTTTTTACTGACAAAAATCATGAAATTTACTGATGAAGCCACATTTTTTGTGACACTGCAAAAAAAAAGGGCCATTTCCACAAAAAACAGTGCAAATGTCAATGTTTAAACTATAAACATGTAGCTAGTGCTATGCTATTAGCAATGTTTTTAAGTTAAAACAAAAGTCAAAACCATAAAACCATATTTCTCCATTTACATGTAGGTCAGGGAAATATAACCCAGCCAGCACAGAGTTCCCCTATACATCAGAGTCTGCAGGATTCCCCCTTACAGTGCAAGATAAACTCTGATGTAAAGCGGAATGCTGCAGATCATGATCTAAGGGGTAAATCTGAAGTAAGAGGGGGCTCTTGTGACCAGAGACCACCTTATAGTCCACTGCATTCCCCTTTACATCAGAGTTATCACTTACATTAGGGTCTGCAGCATTGTCCTTTACATCAGAATTCTCCTTTACATCCGGGTCCGCAGAGTCCTCCCTTGCACTGTAAGGGGGAATCCTGCGGACTCTGATGTAAATAGGAAAGCGGGAAACTCTGATGTGGGGGTGGGGCTCTGTAGACCAAAGGCCACCTTCTGCAGAGTGAATACACTATGGCAAGGGGGAGGGGGGGGGGGGTTACTGATATAAGGGGAAACCTTATATCAGTGCCCCCTTACATTATTGTATTCACTCCCACCTTACACTGGCTTTGAGGTGCTGTCAATGACCTCCTTTGAGGTGCACCATGCAGGGCTCGGTTAGGTGGTCCTCCCTGGGCTCCATCATGGGGGCTCTAGTTTTATCCTATAGTCTCCTCCCCACAGTCCACACACATCTGACTCCTCCCGTGACCCCCATCCCAGGGTGCTCCCACTCTTGACTCCTCTCCAGGCTGCACTCAGAGACTGTAGACATGATATAAGACAAAAGATGGTCAGGGATTGCAGACATGATACAAGAGATGGTTAGAGGTTGTGGACATGAAACAAGGGGATTTTAAGAGATTCCAGACATGATACAAGTAATGGTTCAAGGCTGTGGACATGATACAGGAGGTGTTAAGAGGCTGCAGACATGATACAGGAGGTGGTAAGAGGCTGCAGACATGATACAGGAGGTGGTAAGAGGCTGAAGACATGATACGGGAGGCTGTAAGAGGCTGTGGACATGGTACAGGAGGTGGTAAGAGGCTGTGTACATGGTACGGGAGGTGGTTAGAGAATGCGGACAGGATACGGAAGGGGGGTTAAAGGCTGCAAACAGGATACTGAAGGTAGCCAGAGATAGTGGACATCTGTGATTCTTTCAATTCTCTCACCAGGCACTGCGGCTCTTGTCTGGTAGCTGCTTTCTATGCAGTAAATCCAGGGACTCTCCCAACCTACCCATGCCAGTACCTTTCAGCTGCAGCTCAGCTTGTCTGAAATGTTTCACACTGATCCAATAGGGAGGTATATTGGACAGTGGAAGGAAATCTGACAAGTGAGGGCACAGGCATTGTTACAGCCCTGGTGATTGGCAGAGGAAAGTGCCTAGGTGCATGCTTGGTAACTGTATAAATGCCAAGGGCACAAGTGCTTGGGGTCTTCGGCTGAAGAGCGGGGTCCCGGAGGGAGGGAGCAGCTGCCCCTGCTCTGTAGAAGCTGCCATGCAGCCTCAGATAGTCGACCTGAGGGCCTAAAAATCAGATAGGAGCTAAACCCAGAGGTCCTGCAGTGCTGACTGGAAGGGAGAAAGTGGAAAGGATCTGATTCGGCCTACAGTGAGTACAGATCTGTGTCATGGGGCCTGTCATTTGAGGGCCATCCCTTCAGTAGAAGAGTCAGTGGATTGGTGTCAGTCAAGGGGATGCTGGAGAGTAAGCTGAAGGTAAAGTAGTTGCTTCAAGTCTGCTGCTAGAGAGAGTAAGAAGACTTACTTTTTTCATACAAGTGGCAGTATGGTTAAAGCAGCGTGTCTGCTTCCACAAGTAACTCGGTGAGGCCCAAGAAGTCATCACACATCAAGCCCTATGGCAGGGGTGGGGAACCTATGGCCTGCGGGCCGTATGCGGCCGCCGAAGCCATCTGATCTGGCCCTGCCATTTGGGCTGCCTCCGGAGGGGAAGGGGAGGGGGAGCGCCTCCTGATTACACACAGAACGGGTTCCTCTGCTTACCCGGCGCGGCCGCTGTCATACAAAGTCACGCCTCCTACCTATGATAGACAGCACAGTGGTGACGTCTATCATAGGAGTCGGTCCAGGAGGTGTGACCTCGTATGAGAGCACCAGCGCCGTGTAAGTAGAAGAACCCTGCTCTGTATGTAATCAGGAGGCGCTCTAAACCCCATGCACTCTGCATTGATGGGGGGCACTAATCACTCTGCATTGATGGGGGCACTAATCACTCTGCATTGATTGGAGTACTAATCACTCTGCATTGATTGGGGCAAAAATCACTCTGCATTGATTGGGGCAATAATCACTCTGCATTGATGGGGGCACTAATAACTCTGCATTAAGGGGGGCACTAATCACTCTGCATCAAGGGGGGCACTTATCACTCTGCATCAAGGGGGGCACTAATCACTCTGCATTGATGGGGGCACTCATCACTCTGCATTGATGGGGGAAAACCTGGAAAACCAGTTGCCAGTAGCAACATCATCAATACCAGCTAACATCACACACCTCACCAAAGAGAAGCAGTTGCAGCCATCACATTAGGGGTGAGTTAATTAAATGTTTGACCAAATATAACCTGCACATTTTTAAGTTGATGATTTTGTAGAGCCCCCAAATGATTTTAAAAATACCCAAATGGCCCTCGGCAGAAAAAAGGTTCCCACCCCTGCCCTATGGGGACAGTACTACACACGTCTGAGCAGCAGCAAAGACTCACACTCACACACTCACAACAGGGCTTCAGCTTCTCTGTTCCGCCCGCTTGCCTCCTGGCGCGGTGTGGGGGGAATGCGCCATGACATCATCACTCATCATCACTCATCAGTAGGCTCCATTGCAAAGCCTCTGCCAGACCCACCCCTGGCCCCACATGCCCCGGCCCCACCTGCGGGTACTGGACGAATACAGGATCAAACTGGATCAGCTTGGGCATCTCCAGGAACTGCGCATGCGCAGTTCCGGGATGGTCACAGCCCTTTTTTAGTAACACTTTTGTCCTGCTATGGGCATTTACAGGCAGGAGAAAAAGTGCCCTGTTTTTACAGGTTGCCCATAAAAAAACAGGTGGTTGGCAACACTGTTATATTCGAGTAAACATTAAACCAGTAAACATACGTGTAAATTACTGCACTCAAATGTAAAATTTTCTATTTTTGTACTGCTCTGTAATCAACACTTTATTACTGATCTTTACTGTGTGTGCAATGTCCCTTAGACAACAATGCATCTCATTTCAGATCAGTAAAAAAAGGATTTTTTACTCCTGTGTGCAACAGTCCTAACACTTCTGCTATATGAAAATCAGTGTGTGTCGTGCCCAAAAGATTGCATGGTCCCTATAAGAACAGAGTACAAATATATTTACTTATTTCACTTAATAATAAACCTTTTGCAACAGCCTGTTAGAATATTTTTTTATGAAATAACAACATGGGAATTGGAGAGGGGAAACATTTCTCAATTCCATGGTCTGGTCACTATAATGAATCTCTATAGAAATAATTTATGCGGGGACTGGAAGTCTAGAAGGAAACAGTAATCTTAAACCCTAGATGGCATTACTTTATGAACAGGTGAAATCCAGACAATATAAAAAAGAACCCTTTTATGTGACCCTTTATGTAAAAAATGTTGAACTGGAAAGGTTTTGTTTTTATTTTTTTTACAATAATGGCATGTCCATTATTTTTGTTTACGTAGATCTTACTTTTTTAAGTGAACAGGATTGGGATTATGGTTTCCACATAGCAGGAGAAGAACTTTCCTTTCTCTAAATTGCAAATAACCCTCCCCCCAAGGTTCCCACATATTTTACCACTCTCTTCTCACTGTTCCTATCAAAATTAGTCTTAATCAGTTTGCTAAAAACGAGATAATTGAAACATCAATGTTCTTTATAAAGTGCCACTTATATCACATGTATTTGGCATTTTCTATTTAATATATATCAGACAGATAAATCTTAAACACATACAAAATCTATGTGCAGTTATTTGTTAGTCATTAATGCTTAACCTCCCTGGCGGTATGATTCTTTCCGATTTTAGGTGCTGAAAGTGGTACCATTATTTTGCATGTAATTCTTAAGAACATGCAGCCCAAACCAACTATTTACATATGATTTTTTTTTTTTACTGTGCGTTCTTCTTTATAACATCTCGGGTATGATAAAGTTTGAAAAACAAAATCATAAATTATAATATAATAAATAACTATAAATAAGTTAAAGTATGTATGTATATATATATATATATATATATATATATATATATATATATATATATATATATATACACTGTACATATACATATACAGTGCCTTGCGAAAGTATTCGGCCCCCTTGAAATTTTCGACCTTTTGCCACATTTCAGGCTTCAAACATATAGATGTAAAACTGTAATTATTTGTGAAGAATCAACAATAAGTGGGACACAATCATGAAGTGGTACAAAATTTATTGGATATTTCAAACCTTGTTAACAAATAAAAAACTGAAAAATTGGGCGTGCAAAATTATTCAGCCCCTTTACTTTCAGTGCAGCAAACTCTCTCCAGAAGTTCAGTGAGGATCTCTGAATGATCCAATGTTGACCTAAATGACTAATGATGATAAATAGAATCCACCTGTGTGTAATCAAGTCTCTGTATAAATGCACCTGCACTTTGATAGTCTCAGAGGTCCGTTTAAAGTGCAGAAAGCATCATGAAGAACAAGGAACACATCAGGCAGGTCCGAGATACTGTTGTGGAGAAGTTTATAGCTGGATTTGGATACAAAAATATTTCCCAAGCTTTAAACATCCCAAGGAGCACTGTGCAAGCGATACTATTGAAATGGAAGGAGTATCAGACCACTGCAAATCTACGAAGACCTGGCCGTCCCTCTAAACTTTCAGCTCATATAAGGAGAAGACTGATCAGAGATGCAGCCAAGAGGCCCATGATCACTCTGGATGAACTGCAGAGATCTACAGCTGAGGTGGGAGACTCTGTCCATAGAACAACAATCAGTCGTATACTGCACAAATCTGGCCTTTATGGAAGAGTGGCAAGAAGAAAGCCATTTCTTAAAGATATCCATAAAAAGTGTTGTTTAACGTTTGCCACAAGCCACCTGGGAGACACACCAAACATGTGGAAGAAGGTGCTCTGGTCAGATGAAACCAAAATCAAACTTTTTGGCAACAATGCAAAACGTTATGTTTGGAGTAAAAGCAACACAGCTCATCATCCTGAACACACCATCTCCACTGTCAAACATGGTGGTGGCAGCATCACGGTTTGGGCCTGCTTTTCTTCAGCAGGGACAGGGAAGATGGTTAACATTGATGGGAAGATGGATGGAGCCAGATACAGGACCATTCTGGAAGAAAACCTGATGGAGTCTGCAAAAGACCTGAGACTGGGACGGAGATTTGTCTTCCAACAAGACAATGATCAAAAACATAAAGCAAAATCTACAATGGAATGGTTCACAAATAAATATGTCCAGGTGTTAGAATGGCCAAGTCAAAGTCCAGACCTGAATCCAATCGAGAATCTGTGGAAAGAACTGAAAACTGCTTTTCACAAACGCTCTTCATCCAACCTCACTGGGCTCGAGCTGTTTTGCAAGGAGGAATGGGCAAAAATTTCAGTCTCTCGATGTGCAAAACTGATAGAGACATACCCCAAGCGACTTACAGCTGTAATCGCAGCAAAAGGTGGCGCTACAAAGTATTAACTTAAGGGGGCTGAATAATTTTGCATGCCCAATTTTTCAGTTTTTTATTTGTTAAAAAAGTTTGAAATATCCAATAAATTTTGTTCCTCTTCATGATTGTGTCCCACTTGTTGTTGATTCTTCACAAACAATTCCAGTTTTATATCTTTATGTTTGAAGCCTGAAATGTGGCAAAAGTTTGCAAAGTTCAAGGGGGCTGAATACTTTCGCAAGGCACTGTACATAAAAAGTACAGCAAAACTGCAGGAAAGGGCAATGGGGGGGGGGGAGACAAGCTAATGTGAATTTATTTTATTTTGTAATATATCAGTGTGTTTGGTGTGTTATACTGTTTGAATTTGCCGCCGGCTCCACCCCCTGAGAGCGTCACGTCGCAGGAGATGGAAGCCGGGGCACAGAGCATCGGGAGGAAGATCCGGCCGCTGCACACTGCCGGGATAAATCTCTGGATCCCTGGGACAAGGTAAATAACCTCTCTTTCAGGATCCAGCGATCTCCCTAGCGGTACCCCGAGTGTGGCTCGGGGTTACCGCTTTTGGCACTGAAATTTAACCCCGAGCCACACTCGGGAATCCCACTAGGGAGGTTAAAAGAGAAGAATGACCAAAGCTTTTTTGGTCATACTTCTCTTACTTTTGCTCTCCTATGACTCAAAGTCATCTAATAGCGGGCCAGTGACCTTATAGTGCCACTCCAGGCTCTGGAAGGACCCCAACTATATTGTTGCAATTCACCCAGCTGGCTGATTGACAGCTGAAAGCCAAAGCCAGCTGCGCTCTCCTGGCCAACGCTCTAGTGAACGCTGGAGGGGCAGAGCGGAAAGCAGGTAACTGACATTAATCATTCTCCACTTCCAACAGACTGAGAACTGAGTGATCAGCAGTCATGTGATCGCTCCATACTTAGTCTTAGAGCCATTGTTTGGCAGCATAGTGGTGAGTATGTGTACTTGTTTTTTTAAGCACCCCAAACTTATATCTGAAGCCAAAACTTGTACTTTTTCCATTTTGCATATAATAGTTCAAGCCCTGTCAGTTTTTTCCATAAGTGTCCTGTTTAATAGACATTGCTTCACTTCCTGATGTGATGACAACCAGTATTTACAAGTTCGAATAGAGGGAAATAATCGTTTCAATGGAAATGCAGACAAGAATAAAAACCGTGTAGGCAGGGGCCTATTATGTACATTTTATTATGTCTTGCCAAGTTATTGCTTTTGTGTTTTTTGACAAAAAACCTATAGTGGCGCTAGAGGGATGCTAGCATAAAAACCATATAATACTAATCATAAAAGCATGACAACTTGAACAAAAAAGTCCATCAATTAAAAGTCCATTCGTTTTAGATGATGTTTTTAACAGCACAAGCGGCAGCCCCCTTAGAGTGCAGCAAGCAGCTCTGTAGGTACACAAGAAAAACAGAGAGAGGCATCAGACTAAGTGCAGTATTAATATACTCAAATGTATTAAAGATAAGACAAAGGGCAAAGATCAAATAAGCATGTATAGAGTTGTTCCAATCAGTCTTTGGGCTCTCACAAGTGGTCCCGATGGGGTAGCGGTCATAACTCTACCTCCATGTGTGTGATTTATTGCCTCTCTTGCCCATGTGGAATGTTGTACGTAGGCCTTACCATCAGGAACCTACAAAAAAGATTAGGAGAGCATTGCAGATTTGAAGAAGATGGCAACCAAGCAAAGTGTGCCCCGTCACTTTTTAGAATACCATAAAAAATCCTCTAAAGATCTTAAGGTATGGGTCCTTGAATCCATACCAGACACAGTTTCTCCAGCAGAATGTTTCCAGTGGTTATGTCAACAAGAAACATATGGGGTTTTTACTCCTGACACTTTGGTACCCAAAGGCTTGAATGAAGAAATCAAAAATTAACACTGTTATTTAATAACATAATTTTATTGTTAGAATCTCTGAATATTATTTTGCCCCATACTTTTATTAGCAATAAATCTTTCTACTATGATTTTAATTATCCATTTATTAATTAATTCCTCTTATTACTAGCAATTCTATCCATTATTTAGGAATAGTGATGGACGAACATCTGCCGGGGCGGTTCGCGAACGTTGGCCGCAAACTTTCTTAAATGTCCGCGAACTGCAAGTTTGCGGTGGGTCCCATTGACTTTAATGGCAGGCGAATTTTAAAAACTTTTAGGTCATATTTGCAGCCACAAAAGACTTACTAGCTGTGCACAAATAGTCCCACCACATGGACAATGTCATAACAGAAGTATAGCATTGGAAAAGTTGACCTAAACCTTTTTTTTTTCCAGCAAAAATGTTTTTTTTTTTTTCCCTAAATCAGCCAAAACTGACAGCAGCCGGAAAATACATGTCAAACACATATAGGGTCCATTCATACATCTGTAAAATGGGTCCGCATCCATTCCACAATTTGGTGGATCGTTTACAGACCCATTGATTTTCAATTCCAGTCTGAAAAATTAGGCATTCACAGGATAAAGAAGTAAGTGTCGGCCATTCCAGACCCCAAAAATTAGCCCACATGCGTTTACCTGACAGCTAAGAACGTTGTATTCTGTGGCTGAAGGAACATTAGGCATTCACAGGATAAATAAGTAAGTGTCAGCCATAAAAGGCCCCAAAAAAATTAGCCCACATGGGTTTACCTGACAGCTAAGAACGTTGTATTCTGTGGCTGAAGGTACATTAGGCATTCACAGGATAAATAAGTAAGTGTCGGCCATAAAAGGCCCCAAAAATTAGCCAACATGGGTTTACCTGACAGCTAAGAACGTTGTATTCTGTGGCTGAAGGTACATTAGGCATTCACAGGATAAAAAAGTAAGTGTCGGCCATAAAAGGCCCCAAAAATTATGTTTACCTGACAGCTAAGAACGTTGTATTCTGTGGCTGAAGGTACATTAGGCATTCACAGGATACAGAAGTGTCGGCCATAAAAGGCCCCAAAAATTAGCCCACATGGGTTCACCTGACAGCTAAGAACGTTGTATTCTGTGGCTGAAAGTACATTAGGCATTCACAGGATAAATAAGTAAGTGTCGGCCATAAAAGGCCCAAACATTAGCCCACATAGGTTTACCTGACAGCTAAGAATGTTGTATTCTGTGGCTGGAGGTACATTAGGCATTGACAGAAAAATAATTGTCGGCCATGAAAGGCCCCAAAAATTAGGCATTCAATGGACATGAAATGCCTTTTATGCCGCTGTATTTACTGAAGACAAGGACCATGAATTGGTTTGGGTGGATGGCAGTCTGGCGGATATTTGTGGCCTGTCATGAGGAATTTAAATGAAACATGGTCTACTGGTCATATCTGTCCTCAGAGATCCATGCCTCATTCATTTTTATAATTGTAAGGTAGTCAACACTGTCATGAGCTAGGCGAGTGCGCTTATCGGTCACGATCCCCCCCTGCTGCGCTGAATGTCCTTTTTGGACAGGACACTGGACGGGGGGCAAGCCAACAGTTCCATTGCAAATTATGCAAGCTCTGGCCAGAGGTCAAGCCTGCCCACCCAGTAGTCCACATCGGTCGTTAACCCGATGTAGTTGGACACCTGATGGTCTAGGCGTTCCCTGATGCTGGATCCGGAGTACAGCTGTCGATGGGTCTGCTGAAAGAAGGATCTCATATCTGAAGTGACCAACACATCTTCAAACTGCCCTCTTCTTGCAGGCGCTGTTGGATTGCTACCCGCAACTATTTCTCTGTGAGTGGAAATTCCTCTGCCAGCGCACGCAAAAGCAGGTCTGGAAGTGCTGCATTCTGACCGCCCTCTGTGATGGTGGTAACATTTGCACCATTTTTTGTTTGTACCGGGGGTCTAAGTACTTTGCCACCCAGTACCTGTCCTTGCCCTTTATGCTTTTTATATGGGGATCCCCCTTAAAACACTGGAGCATGAAGGCCCCCATTGGCACTAAATCCTCCTCTGACTCCTCTTCAGACTCCTGTTGTTGACCTGTCTCACATGGAGTAGCACCCCCTGGGAATTCATCCAACATTGCGACTTCCTCATCTTCCTGCTTCTCGACGGCTTGATCAATGACACGACACAATGCGCGCTCCAGAAAGAAGGCATAAGGTACGATGTCACTGATGGCGCCCTGGCCGTGACTGACCAGTTTGGTGATCTCATTAAATGGCCGCAGAAGTCTGCATGCATCGCGCATGAGCAGCCACTGGTGAGGTGAAAAAAAACCTAAGCTCCCCAGAACCTGTCCTGCCGCAGAGTTTGTACAGGTAGTTATTAACTGCATGTTTCTGCTGGAGCAGCCTATCAAGCATATGAAACGTTGAGTTCCATTGCGTCGGGCAGTCACAAATAAGACGCCTGACGGGCAGGTTGTGTCACTGCTGAATGTCAGCAAGGCGAGCCATGGCTGTGTAAGATCTTCTGAAATGGCCTGAGATTTTCCTGGCCTGCCGCAAGACGTCCTGGACCCCAGGGTATTTGGCAACAAATCGCTGCACGACCAAGTTCAGGACGTGTGCCATGCATGTCACATGTGTAATTTTACCCTGTTTCAGCGCGCTCAGCAGATTGGCACCGTTGTCGCACACCACTTTACCAACTGTCAAATTGAGCAGTGTCAGCCACTGACCTGCCTGTGAACGCAAAGCTGAAAGGAGTGCAGGACCAGTGTGGGTCTTGGCTTCCAGGCACAACAGACACAGCACAGCATGGCAACGTCTCACCTGGCATGTGGACTAGGTTCTGGGGATCTGGGGAGCAGAAGAGACCGTAGCAGCGGAAAAGGAGGAGTCAGCCGAGGAGGAGAGAGAGGATGGAGTGGGAGGAGGAGAAGAAGAGGCAGGCCTGCATGCAATCCGTGGCTGTACAACCAAATCTACACGGGTGCCATGGTTTACATGCTTGACGGCCGTCAGAAAGTTCACCCAGTGGGCAGTAAAAGTAGTATACCTTCCCTGCCCGTGTTTGCTAGACCATGTGTCTGTGGTCAGATGTATCTTGGCACCGACACTGTGTGCCAGAGATACATTCTCTTGCCACTAAACATGGCCATACAGCTCTGGAAAGCCCTTCTGCAAGAAATATTTCCTGCCTGGGACCTTCCATTGTGGTGTACCAATGGCCACAAAATTCTCAAAGGCCTCCGAGTCCACCAGTTGATATGGCAGTAGTTGGCGGGCTATCAGTTCCGACAAGCCAGCAGTCAAACAATGGGCAAGAGGGTTATCCGGCGTCATCATTTTCTTCCGCTACAACATTTGGCCCACGGAAGCCTGCCTTTTTCCAGAATAACGTGAGGATGGCATGATGGAAGGTGAAGTGGAGGACAATTGTGAGGAGAGAGGAGAAGGTGAAGAGGCTGGACGGTGAGAGCCTGGAGTGTGGCTTTGTGGGTTCTCACGGCGTTGCTCCCACTGGGCTCGGTGATGAGAGTTCAGGTGCCTTCTTAAGGCGGTCGTCCTTAGGTGAGTGTTGAGCTTACCGCGACTTATGCATTGACTGCAAAGGCTGCAGATGGCAACACTGTTGTCAGCAGTGGACACATTAAAAAAAGCCCACACATTAAAAAAAGCCCACACAACGCCATATGTGACTGTACATGGTTGATGGCTCGCTGCTGATACATTTGCAGTCTGCTTTGTCCCTCCTGTGCAATGCAAGTTCCGCCTGCTTCTCCTCCCTATCTCCTGGTCCGTCTCCCTCTGAACTCCCCTCCTCTTCCTCTCTTGTGGCCACCCATGTGACGTCCATAGACACGTCACCATCCACGTCACCTTCCCCACCACTAACATTCAAGATCTCAGAGTAGGCAGCAACAGCGGGGACCAATCTCCTTGGGCTGATCTGGGTACTGTCGTCAGACTACTGAGTGGCGGCTGTTGCTACATCCTCTTCCTGATCCGATGCCAAGAATGGTTGCGCATCGCAAATGTCTTGTGATGGATCGGAAAATAATTCCAGTGACTCAAGCGGAGGGTATATGGTGGTGGGGGTGGTGTTGGTGGTGGTGTCTTTGGGGTGCACACAGCAGAGAGTGAAGAGGGTGCAGATAGAGTGGATGAGGAGGGTGCAGATGAGGAAGACTGAGTGAGTCACTCAACCAAGTCTGATGCGTCCTTTGAGGTAATCGAACGCACCTTATGAAACTTCACACTTTGGCTCCGTCCTACTGCTCCTGCCCTACCCCTACCACCCCTGCATAAGGGCCTGCCTCTTCCTCTGCCTGTCATTTTTTAAATTACCCTGTGCCAAAAGTCTCTAGAGAAGTGCAGTATATGTGGAACAAGGTAAATAACACCCCACTTCAATATGTGGTATTGGGGGGCCACTGGTTTAATCACACCAGTTCTACAAAAAATTGGCCAGTAACTGTTGTCACTGTGTGTAGCACAGTTAACGCAGCAAAATAGGCCACATTTTTGCAGGACTAAAATACACTGTTATAAAAGTATACCGTTAAATAACACCACACTTCAATATGTGGTATTGGGGGGCTACTGGTCTATCACACCAGTTGTACAAAAAATTGGCAAGTAAGTTTGGCACTGTGTGTAGCAGTTAGCACAGCAAAAGAGGCAATAGTGTTGCAGGATACAAATACACTTATAAAAATATACTCAGATAACACCCCATTTCAATAGGTGGTATTGGAGGGCCACTGTCTATCACACCAGTTGTACAAAAAATTGGCCAGTGAGTTTGGCACTGTGTGAAGCAGAGTTAACGCAGCAAAAGAGGCAATATTGTTGTAGGACACAAATACCCTTATAAAAGCATACTCGGATAACACCCCACTTCAATATGTGGTATTGGGGGGCCACTGGTCTATCACACCAGTTCTACAAAAAATTGGCCAGTAACTGTTGTCACTGTGTGTAGCACAGTTAACGCAGAAAAAGAGGCCAAATTTTTGCAGGACTAAAATACACTGTTATAAAAGTATACTGGTAAATAACACCCCACTTCAATATGTGGTATTGGGGAGCCACTGGTCTATCACACCAGTTGTACAAACAAATTGGCCAGTAAGTTTGGCACTGTGTGTTAGCAGAGTTAACGCAGCAAAATAGGCAATATTGTTGCAGGATACAAATACACTTATAAAAGTATACTCAGATAACTACCCACTTTAATATGTGGTATTTGGGGGCCACTGGTCTATCACACCAGTTGTGCAAAAAAATTGGCCAGTAAGTTTGGCACTGTGTGTAGCAGAGTTAACGCAGCAAAAGAGGCAATATTGTTGCAGGACACAATACACTTAAAAAAGTATACGCAGATAACACCCCATTTCAATATGTGGTATTGGGGGGCTGCTGGTCTATCACACCAGTTCTACAAAAAATTGGCCAGTAACTGTTGTTACTGTGTGTAGCAGAGTTAACACAGCAAAAAGAGGCAATATTGTTGCAGGACACAAATACACTTATAAAAGTATACTCAGATAACACCCCACTTCAATATGTGGTATTGGGGGGCCACTGGTCTATCACACCAGTTATAATACTTTTTTAAAAGTGCCTTTGTCAATGTTTGTAGTATTGCTGCAGAAACGCTCAACACACAAGTCACAATGCTGCACAGTGCACAATACAAATCCACTATAATATGCTTTCTATATTAGAAAGTATATTATAAGTGTATTACACCCCTATATAGTGCACTGCACACCAATGAATAGTACACCTATACCAAATACCAGTCCTTAAAAGGACTTTTGTGGACCTTATCAGAGCGGTTTGTGTCACTGACGATCTCTCCCTGGTGCACACAGCAAACCTCTCCCTACACTGACAAAAGAGACAGTACACCTATACCAAATACCAGCCCTTAAAAGGACTTTTGTGGACCTTATCAGAGCGATTTGTGTCACTGACAATCTGTCCCTGGTGCACACAGCCAACCTCTCCCTTCACTGACAAAAAGCAGAATGTGAAATGGCCGCCAGGTCAGGTCTATTTATAAGGTAGGGGGTAGGTCCATGTCCTGAAATGTTTCAATTGGCTGTCCCGTTCCACCTGATGGCTGTGTCATGGGTCAAAGTTCTCCCCAATGTAAACTAATATGGCTGCCGCGAACAACGCCATATGTTCGCAAAATCGGCAGACTGCAAACGAGCAAAGTTCGCCGCAAACCGACCGCCGGGCGAACCGCAAGGCCATCCCTGTTTAGGAATCCCTCTAAGTTGGTACCATCATTAATAAAGATCTTCAATTGTCATGATGCTGCACATGTGATCAGTTATGACACCAGCCATTGGATGGTTTGACAGTTTGCTTGAGAGCACAACGAATGTGACAGTTACATTTCCGAAACATGTCGGAAATGTAACTGCTTTTTGAAACTATTAAATTGATAGGTTTACTTCCACTTTAATTCTGCACTTAGTCTGATGCACTTCTGTATTTTTCTTGCATTTATGGTTTGATGTTTCCTTAAATATCTGGCTGACTGCTGCAAGGGTTGTGTTGTGTGTGACTTCTCTCTCTGCAGATGTGTCACATCCTGTATGTATTAGTTGTGTATATATACAGGTGCATCTCATAAAATTAGAATTTCATCAAAAAGGTAATTTATTTCAAAAAGTGAAACTGATATATTTTATGAAGATGCGTTATACACAGAGTGATAGATTTCAAGCCTTTCTTTTTTTTAATTTTAATGATTATGGCTTACAACCAGTGAAAACCCAAAATTCAGTTTCTCAGAAAATTGGAATATTACATAAGACAAATAAAAAAAGGATTTTTTTATACAGAAATGTTTGCTTACAGAAAAGTATGTCCATGTACAGTATGGTATGCACTTAATACTATGTCAGGGCTCCTTTTACATGAACTTCTGCATCAATGCAGTGTAGCATGGAACAATCAGCCTGTGGCACTGCTGAAGTGTTGTGGAAGCCTGGGTTTGTTTGATAGTGGCTTTCAGCTCATCTGCGTTGTTGGGTCTGGTGTATCTCATCTTCCTCCTGACAATACCCCACAGATTCTCTATGGGGTTTAGGTCAGGAGAGTTTGCTAGCCAAACAAGCACAGTGACACTATGATTATTAAATTAGGTATTGGTTGTTTTGGCAGTTTGAGAACGTGCCAAGTCCTGGTAGAAAATTAAATCAGTATCTCCATACAGCTGGTCAGCAGAGGGAGGCATGAAGTGCTCTGGAATTTCACGGTAGAGGGCTGCAGTGACTTTGGACTTAATAAAAACACAGTGGACCAACACCAGCAGATGACATGGCTCCTCAAATCATTACTGACAATTGAAACTTCACACTAGACCTCATGCAACTTGGATTCTGTGCTTCTCCACTCTTCCCCCAGACTCTGGGACCTTGTTTTCCAAATAAAATGCAACATGTTCCACAGTCCATGATGATTTAGAGAGCAATGTCAGCTGCTGATGTTGGTCCACTGTGTTATATCGAGTCCAAAGTCAGTTCAGTCCTCTACCAAGAAATTCTAGAGCACGTCATGCTTCCCTTTGCTGACCAGCTTTATGGAGATGCTGATTTAATTTTCCAGCAGGACTTGGCACCTGCCAACACTGCCAAAAGTCCCAATACCTGGTTTAATGATCATGGTATAACTGTGCTTGATTGACCAACAAACTCGCCTGACCTAAACCCCATAGAGAATCTGTGGGGTATTGTCAAAAGGAACATGAGAGACACCAGACCCAACAATGCAGATGAGCTAAAAGCCACTATCAAAAAAACCTGGGATTCCATAACACCTCAGCAGTGCCACAGGCTGATCGCTTCCATGCCAAGCCGCATTATCAATTATTAAGTGCATACTATACTATACATGGACATACTTTTCAGTGAGCCAACATTTCTGTATTGAAAATCCTTTTTTTTATTGGTCTTACGTAATATTCAAATTTTCGGACATACTGAATTTTGGGTTTTCACTAGCTATAAGCCATGATTATCAAAATAAAAGAAAGAGATGCTTAAAATGTATCACTCTGCGTGTAACACATCTATATAAAAAATATGAAATTCACTTTTTGAATTGAATCACTGAAATAAATTAACTTTTTATTGATATTCTAATTTTATGAGATGCGCCTGTACATCTACAGAGGACCAGCCTGGGGCCTGTGTGCTATGGGAGTTCATCTGTCAGGTCATGCTATAGCTATGTGATTTCATCTTTGCTGCCGCTACCCCTCAAAATGGGCCATTTTCAGGAACTCCAGTGGCTATGAAATTTGTTGCTATGGACATTATACATCCCAGGTATGGGCCGCACAATGATACTTTGCACCTTATCTTCTGAGAAAACCGTTAGGGACAGTGTCATGTTCAGTAGCACTGCTAATTCTACCTCTGTTAAATTATATGAACTGATCACACATGTATGTGAAGATTGATAAGAGATGTATCTGTACTTCTCAATTGCCTCAGTAAGTGTAACCTTAGCATATTTGAAGAATTTGATAGTGGGAGTTAAAGCCATTTAGCCCTCCGAGTTATGCAGCCTTGAGCAAGTTTAACCCACTGTAAGGTACATGTGCATAGGAGCACATTTTAACTTTCAGTGCTGGGTCACAATTCAAATGGTGGCGGCCAGTTGGTGGAGGAAACAGGTAATTGTGGCAGGTGATGGTGGTTATGTTCAGTGGGTGGACAGGGACACTTACTATACCTCACCTTGTGGTGTGGTTCTCCCCTGCTGATGCACAGTGTCTTTGTTATGGGTCCGGCTCGGAGACCAGTAGCTGCAGCAGTAGAGAAGCTCCCATCAATCAGCATGATAAGTACACAAGCAGGCCGACCTTGCGGATGGCATGGCTCACCCGAGGAGTGAGGTCTAAGCACTAACCGTTATTCATCAGAGCTCCTGATAGTGGATATGGGTTTTGCTGCATGTTAGTACCAGGTCACTGACCTCCGCATCACTCAACTAGGAGATGAGCTAGCCGGGATCCAGTAGCAGATATAGCAGGTAGGGATTAAGCAGATGCGTAGTAAGGAAACAAGCCAGAGGTCGGTAGAAAGTGGTTGCAGGTTGGGATCAAGCAGAAGCATAGTTGAGGAACAAGCCAAGTGGTTGATAACAAATGGTTGCAGGTTGGGATCAAGCGGAAACATAATTTAGAAAGGAGCCAAGGGTTAAAAATATATGGTAGTGAAGATAAGGACAGCTGCAGGTACAGAAAGGAGCTATATATCGACTGGAGAGAGAGCACAATAATCTGGCAAACAGGAAGTGCAGAGACATAGCTTAAATCAGGAAGCTCATGGGAGGAGCAAAGAGTTCAAGGTTCACCAAAAACAAGAGAGAAGGCAAGATTGTCCTGACAGGGAACTGTTCAGTATCTCAGGTGGCACAGTGAGAAGAGCCCAGCCAGACACCACAGAGATCGCAGGTTCAGATCCAGAATCTGACACAAAGGGTTGACCTATGGACCCGGCCTGGGTAGTCACAGGAACAAGGCCTTGTATAACTTCTAAGCAGTGGCTTTCTACAAAGTGCATTTAAATAGTGAACTGCATTCTGAACGAACATATCAATGGTAACTAAGGGTTGTGTCCTGGAGAGACTGGTGAGGCATGGGACATGTTCTGTAACCCCATCCTGTAATGGTGTCTTACTGGAGGAGAGAGATGTTTCACTGCTGGTTCCAGATGTAAAGGGGTCAAACACATGCAACCAATGTGTGAAGAAAAACAAAATGGCTTGCGGTTTCAAGCCTTTAGATATCCTTTATGATAACATTTTAAATGTCTTACCTCCAAATAACTTTCTGATGTAATTTTGCCAGTGCACCTGCCAGTTTTTGGGCTATATCGTCAGACAAATATTTTACCCCAGCTCCAAAAGAGACTAGAACAAATCCATTTTCATCTACACCATCCACCCAGATCTGAAGATCCTACATTGAAAACAAAGACAAACCTGTAAACATGTGCTTAGCACAGCACATTAGCACATACTGTATAAAAAATATTGTTTACCTTGTCAATTTTTCACTAGATGGAATCTTACAGCCATATAGTCTGGTCAAGGCACTGTATATGTAAAATACCATGAATCCACAACAGAATCTATATAACGTTTTTTTTTTTGGCGTGTTTTCAGCATACATTCTAATTTATTGTTGTACAATTTACCAGAAAGTATTTGATATTTTGGCCTTGTGATGTAAGTCTCAATTCAGTGCCTTAAAGCTGAAGTTTGTCTATAAAACAAAAAATACTACAGCTTTAGTCACATCACTTACCTGTAGAAAATTATGTCCTAGGTTGTGTAGGCAACTGGATCCTGGAGAAAACTTCACTGCAGGTATGCCTGTCCTCTTCCTGTCTCTTAACTTGTCTCCCATGCTGTGATAGTTAATTACTTTGGATCTTCAGGCAGAACAGCAGTACAGATGGTTTGGCAGGGAAACACACTCTCCTCCCCCTTCTCCACATTAGCAAAATGTATTTCACTGATTGCCCTGCTTGTGTCATGATTTGTCAAAGCTGTCAACCACTGGAGCACCAGAAATTCAGAGAGGACAGGCATCCCTGCAATAAAGATTTATCCAGCTGCCTGCACAATGTAGGTCATAATTCATTACAGATAAGTTATGTGACTAAAGCTGTAGGGATTTTTCAGCTTTAAAATATATGTGAACCCTTACTTTGTAAAACAACCCATTCACTTTAAAATAGAAACAAAAGGCAAAACATTTGTGTGTATATTCTTCCAGCACAGCCAGAAAACTTAACATATTCTTTAACCGATCCCCTCTGGCCATAGTACATAGTACATAAAGGCTGATGCAGCCCCAATGCAGCCCCAATGTTGGTGGACATACCCATACACCCCCCCCCCCCCCCCATCCACCAGTTGGATGCACTCCCTGGGAGCATGCAGTGGCAACAGTGATCAGTGTACCGGGCTGCTGGAAGCGGCCCTGGTACTATATGATCGCTGTAGTCAATCAGCGATCACATGGACAGTAGGAAACAATTTATTATTTCCTGGCATCATTGTTTACTACTGTGCGATCTTTGTGATTTGTCACAGATATCACATAGTACAGGGCCATTCACAGCAGCCCTGTACCATGTGATAACTGAAGCCAATCACAACTATCATTGTATTTTCTGAATTGCTGGAATGTAGCCAGAGAGAGTGAGAAATTATTGCTTTTACAACCATTATGGCAATCACAGTGTAACAAAAAAATCCTGATCACCCTCACAGAGTAGTACAATGTCTGTATGGTGACACTGTAATGCTAGGGTGACAAAATGTAAAAAAAAAATGTAAAAAATAAATAAATGAATATCATATTTTTTCTTTTTAAAGAGGAAGTAAACCCTCCTCAGGAAGTTGTACCTATAGGTAAGCCTATATTAAGGCTTACCTATAGGTACTGTAAATATCTCCTAAACATGCACCGTTTAGGAGATATTTACCTTTAATGCAGCCAGTGACGTCACTGGCGCATGCGCTCTGAAGGAACGGCAGATCGTGCCGTTCCTTCAGAGCCCGTGCCGTGACCGTCGGCTCCCGCGCGCGTGCGCGGGAGTGACGTCACCGCGGCTCCGGCCAATCAGATGGCCGGATGCCGCGATCCCGGAAGACGGGCGACTATACATGTCGCCCGTCATACAGGTAAGCGGACGGCACGGCGGGGGCTCGTTCTAAGGTAAGTATTTCATAATGAGCTACTATGCGATGCATACTAGCTCATTATGGGTTTCTCTTTCAGGATGTAAAGAAGAGAAAATTTTTTTTTCTCGGTGTACAACCTCTTTAACTTACTATCACCAGTCAGAGTCCTTAATCACCGCCACCCAGTCAGAGTCCTTATCGCCGCTACCCACTCAAAGTGTCCCTGATTACCGCCACACCAGTTACAGTGTCCATGATCACCGCCACACCATATACAGTGTCTGTGATCACTTCCACACCAGTTACAGTGTCTGTGCTAACTGCCACTCCACTCACATTGTTCCTGATCACTGTTACCCACTCACAGGGGTTTATTTACTAAAAATGGTGAATGCAGAAGCTGGTGCAGGTGTTCATGATAGCCAATCAGATTATAACTTCAGCTTTTCTCAATTAGGCTTTGACAAAAAAAAAACTGGAAGCTGATTGGTTTCTATGTAGAACTGCACCAGATTTTGCACTCTCCAGTTTTATTAAAATAAACCCCACAGTGTAACTAATCACTGCCGCACCACTCACAATGTCCATGATCATGGCAACACCAGTCATATTGTCCCACATCATTGCCACACTAATCATATTGTCCCTGATTACCACCACATCAGTCATATTGTCCGTTATCAGCGCCACACCAATTATATTGTCCCTGATCACAGCCACACCAGTCCCAATGTCCCTTATCTTTTGCTCCTTGGATTTTGGGCCCATCTGTGTATTTAGATTGTGAAAAAGTCTCACACGCTCGCTTACATTTGGTGTCACACAACTGGTATGACTGAGTTAACTGGTATGAGAAGCTTAATAACTCCTCCTGATGTATATGTTAGCTAGTTTTAATTTGTGTACTGCCTCCTGACATGGATAAAGAGCATACTGCACACACTATTTACTTATGTCCATCTAGTTGCCATATATTCATTCCTGTGGAATGTCCATTGTTAAGGCATTTTTTTCTTCTTGTTCCCTTTCATGATTTGTATGATTTTGTATGATCACCTAAACTTTTCAATAAACACAATTGAAATGAAAAAGTCCCACACACTTGGTACCCCTATACTCAGGAGGCACAGCAGAATGTGTTTTTGGGTAAAAGTGTAAATATCCGGATGATGTGTATGAGAAATTACTTGTTAAAATGACAACTTTGTGAAAAAAAAAAAGATTACATTTCTTCATTTTCAATATAATTGTGACAAAAATTACTACTTCAAAAAACCCACCATGCCTCTTACTAAATACACAGTGCTGTCTACTTTCCAAAAAGGGTTAATTTTGGGGGTATTTGTACTGTCCTTGCATTTTAGGGCCTTATGAAATGAGCTAGGCAGTCAGTACATCAGGACTGATCCATTATCAAATATACTGTATATATACCATAGTTTGTAGACTCTATAACTTTTACGCAGACTAAATAATATACACTGATATGGGTTATTTTAAGCAAAGAAATGTAGTAGAATATATTTTGGCCTAAATTTTTGAAGAAAGATTATTTTATTTGCAAAATTGTATAACAGAACCTAAGAAAAACATGTTTTCTTCAGAAATGTTGGTCTATTTGTTTATGGTGGGGGTGATTAAATACCACCAAAAGAAAGCTCTATTTGTCTCAAAAAATTATAAACAATCAATTAATTTTAGTAGAGTGTTACATGACTGAGTGTAACGGATCAACTGGCACACCGACTGGGTACCTCAGTTGACGGATGCTCCTAGTGCTTCTCAATGGGCTCCAAGCACTCCACCAGACACCATAACCACCTCAGACCCCACAAACTGCCGTAGCTTGGTTGGGGTCTCGCCGTCTCCTACCCACCCTGGACCTACAACAAGGCTCCAGGTTCCAGTGGGTGAACCTCTCTTTCCCCAGAGAGTGAAGCCGGAACAAGCTCTTACAAGAAATGAGTGATTATTCAAGGTAGTATGAAGAGCATAGCAATCCCTTGTAGCAGATTCCTCCAATGAGAGACAGGACTCTAGACTGAGGGTAAGCAGGAACTCAAACTGTTTATTCAAACACATGCACAAAGAGATATACACTGGGGGACAATTCTCCCTCCCCCTTAGCAGCCAATCCACATACACATATACATCCTATAATAAGTTTATCTTAGGGCAGACAGAAACAATAGAACAATGGAATACAGGCACTTACCAATAACAAACCCCACCCCATCTCACTATCCAGCAAGGGTCTATGAGACACTCCTGCAATATTCTAGAAATCTGAAAAGTAAAGCCATTCATCTCTTCCTGAGAGATATTGCTGACAAATATTACTGTCCCATCTGAAGCCATCCAAACCATTCTCTCAGCATCCCCCAAGTATCTGCCCCTCGCTCCCAGTGACAGTAAACACCATCACACTGAGTAATTGTCATTCAAAGCTGAAAACTGAAAATAGCCTGGAGTGGAAGGGGGTGAAAGTGTCCGGACTTGAGGTGGTTAAGAGGCAGTGGGAGAAAGATAAAGTATATGTTTTATATAAAGAGATACCCCATGGAATGGATTTTTTTAAAACAATCTCTCAATCTCTCAATCCAATCTATCAATCCAATCTCTCAATCGGACCCACAGCTCACATGTGATGGTATATACTAAAAACTTAGTATTACAATTAATAAATGAGTGAAATCCAAAGTCTTTGTTGGTGGCAGTGGAAGGATAGTATCCCCCACATGATCCTTTTTTTATTGGTCTTATGTAATATCCTAATTTTCAGAGATACTGAATTTTGGGTTTTCACTAGCTGTAAGCTATAATCATCAAAATTAAAAGAAAGAAATTATTGAACTATATCACTTTTTTATGATATTCCAATTTTTTTTAAGAAGCACCTGTACTTTCTTTTTTTTTTATACATATATCAAAGAACTTTATTAAACATTGTGCACAAACAGTACAGAATTCCAGAGCATATGCACATCCACTTTTCAAAATAAACAGTATAACATTTAAAGTAATATTGGAACATCAGCTATTCTAAGTGTTCATTCAGCACCTGTACTTAGCTGCTTGTTTGGAGTTCAGCTTCAAATCACCTTGCTAAAGGTAGTAGAGGTTATGAGTCATAGCATTATATAAGGGCGCTTGCACTGTGCTTAAAGGGCTAACCCTTATGAGTGGGTGTTAATTTGGTTTAGGATGACAACATTTTTTTTTACAATATTTTCTAAAAAAAAAAAAAAAAAAATTGAAGAAAAGATGTGGCAGACAAAATACTGGCAGATGAACAAATTCAAACTTGACAATCCAGTTTGTGGGAGTAGACCTTCTTAAGGAAGGGATATGAATGGTTCTATGTACTGTAAAAGACTGCTGTTGTTAAATATTAAATGAGTCTGGAGGTGAAGAAAACCACAATCATTTGGAAATCTTACAGAAAAATATTAAGAATAAAAATAAGTCCAGTATTTAATCATACAGCCTCTTGCACAACGGAGTAAAAACACAGCTGCATTGTTGTCTATGGAACAGTTCACACAGCTGCATAAAAATCAGTAATACAACGATGAGTACAGAATTGTAAAATAAAAATAGAAAATTTTACATTTGAGCGCAGTAATTTACACACATATGCATGTATACACGTACTGTATATTGCAACACTATCAACTAGAAGAGGATAAAAAAGAATGTTACCCATGTATACACATATGCGTGTTTACGTGCCTATAGATTTGTATACACAAGGTCTTTATGCAGCACAAAGCGTGCTGCAGCGTAATAAATAGGTATGGCCAGACTTTACATTGGAAGGGGCTTAACGACATGGTAAACAAAACCCAGGCTTCAGGTAAGTGCTGGGCTGTTGCTTTGGGAGGTAGATGGCTTATGCTAGAATGTGGGGTAGAATGGGGACAGATATATACTGGGGGGTGCTTTGGGAGGGGAGAGGACTTGTGCTAGAAGGCAGGGTGGGGGGTTAGATAAGTGCTTGGGGGAACTTTGGAAGGGGAGAGGACTTGTGCTAGAAGGTGGGGCAGAGGATGGGATCGATAAGAGCTGGGGGGGGGGGCACTTTGTAAAGGTGTGAACTTGTGCTGGGGGGGTCAGATACATACTGGGGGGGCACACATTTTTTAAAAACAGTAAAAGTAAACCATTTTATACCAATACTTGCTGTCTGTTTCCATCCAGGGGGTGCAGAAGGGAAAGGAGTCAGTCCTGCTCCAGCCGATGATCCCGGTACCACCTCCTCCATGCTTGCCCCAACCTGAAAGACTTCCATAACCCACCAGCACAGCCAGGAACCCCCCTTTCAGCCCCCAGGACTGCAAAGTGCAAGCAGGAGGTAGTTATGTAAGACTCATCCTATAGCGTTACCAGCCTGCGCATAGCAAATAAAAATAATCAGCTCCTGAAAAGGGATCTAGTGACCCTGTAAGTTTTATCAGAGGCTGGGACACCCCCATCAGAGAAAGGGGAGGCATGCACCCTCCTCCCTTCCCATACCCTGTCCCTGATAGAAGTGCTCCTTTCCCTGGTCAATGCAGAGTGATGTCACTTAACAATTGACCTGTCAGAACCAGAGAATAGATCAGCAGGTTGCTTACCATGAGCAGACCCCATCCAGGGGAAGCAGGGCAGTCAGCATCCATGCATAGTGTCTCACCAGGGTCCCAGCTTTCTATAGATCACTGCGCAGGCAGCACACACTGACAGCTCCCTTCCCATTCTCTGCTGTGTGTGCGTAGGAAGTGGAGCTTGAAGGCGTGGCTGCCTGCGCTCAGCCAACCCACTCCCAGGAACCCAGCTTGCTGACAGCTTCCTGCTGTCACTCAGGGAAGGGAGAAGTAACAACGGCTAGGGTACAGCACTGTGGCTCAGGAGCAGCACTGCAGCTGACAAAGAGAGGCATCAGAGAGAAGGTACATGGGGAGGGGCCTGGGAGAGGAGAAGATAGTTGAAGCAACCAGGGGGGATACACTGTGTATCTGATACCACATACCGTGATCCAGTCTCTGTATTACAATTGACATCTCTCTGCCAGCTGCCTGTCACAGTAATGACAGGCAGCCCGCAGGGAGATGTCAGCTGCAAGACTGAGACTGGATCGTGGTATGTGGTATCATATACTGTACATTCCACACAAGCTATGGGGCAGAGGAAACCAGGTTGCCCCCACCAGGCAAGTTAGTGGAGCTAAGTGCCGGAACATTTTGCAGCACTGGGCTCCACTCAGCCTCCTCAAGGGCGTTATCAAATGATCGTTATCAAGTTATCTTTGATAACGCCCTGGAGGAGGGTGAAACGCGTTGACACAATTTCCGGCTCACGTTTGAAGCTTACGTCACTTCCGGTCTCGGTGGAACGCTAGCCGGGACCAGCGCAACCCATGCAGTCACCGCAAGTCCATAAGTCCTTTCTGCATAGGAGATTGTATCTTCACTGAAGGCTTGTTGTCACTCCTGAAATGTGAGTTTTTTTCTGCATTATTTAATTAAGCTTATAAAACGGGATTACACTATCTTGAGTTTTTCCCTCCTATGGTCCCACATTCTTCGGCTTATTGAGGAAAGATTGGGTATTGGAGTCCACAAGACTAGTCTCAAAGGAAAAGAAAAGACCCACACCGGACTAAGTGCGTTTGACCCACATGCAATATTGCGAAGGGGTCCTGGCAGTCTGGTAAGTGGAAGTATCCACGGGGAGTGGACCCCTCACCATTGCACCTTATCTTTTTGGCACGGATTGTCACCATTTTGTATAATAAAGAGTACTTAAGCACATTGCACCTTCACTGGCTACTTGCTTAACCACTTAAGCCCCGGAGGATTTGGCTGCTCAAAGACCAGGGCCTATTTTGCGATTCGGCACTGCGTGACTTTAACAGACAATTGCGCGGTCGTGCGGGGCTGCACCCAAATGAAATTGACGTCCTTTTTTTACCACAAACAGAGCTTTCTTTTGGTGGTATTAGATCACCTGTGCGATTTTTTGATCATGCGCTATAAACAAAAAAAGAGCGAAAATTTTGCAAAAATAACAATATTTTTCAAATTTTTTTATATGAAATTCCCGAAAAAAAAATGTAAAAATCAAAATTTTTTAACATTTTAGGCCAATTTGTTTTCTGCTACATATGTTTGGTAAAAAGAAAATCACAATAAGCATATTTGGATTGGTTTGCGCAAAAGTTATTGCGTCTACTAACTACGGAAATCATTTATGTCATTTGTATTGTTTTTTTTATTACTAGTAATGGCGGCGATCTGCGATTTTTTTTGCGGGACTGCGACATTGCAGCGGACAGATCGGACCCTTGACTGACATTTTTGACACTTTTGGGGGTATCATGACATTACTACAGTAATCAGTGCTATAAATATGCACTGTTACTGTAAAAATGACACTGGCAGTATCCCTAGGGGCGTGATTCTAGCTGTGGGGGGCGTGGCTTGTGATGTAACCACAGAGACATACGATCCTACATAGCAGGATCGTATGATCTCTGCAGTTACACCAGGGAGAATGACAGGCGGCTTTGTTTACATCAGCCGCCTGCCTTTCCCCCTCTCCAGCAGGAGATCGCAAGTGACCGGCGGACATCGGAGCCGCCGGTCACTCGCCCGGGTGTAGGTGAACGAGCGGGGGTGGGAGCGCGCCTCCGGTGGCGCGCGCTAGCCCCCTCGAGTCTCGTAGGCGAGTGACGTAGCCCTACGTCGGTTTGCCTGTAGGGGGCTGACTGCCGCAGTAAATAGTCGTGCGGCGGTCGGCAAGCGGTTAAGGACGTTTTTGGGACTTTTTTGGAACTTTATTTATTTATTTATTCATTTATTCATATTTAAATTATTTATGCACCATTTTATGGTATATTGATTTGCCTTCTATCACGCATATGTATTTGCACTTGATTTTACAGCACTGTATGATTCAGATTAGGATGAATTATTTAATTTATTAATTTACTATTCATTTATTTATTTGCAATATTGCACAGTTTTCACCCACCTACACAAGAATTTTGGCACCAGTCACTTTATATATTCCAATTTGCGCTGTGTGTCCTTTTTTGTCAGGTAAGTATAACATGTTTGTTATTTTTAAAGAAACAAAATTGAGACTTTAGTATCACTGTAAGGCCCCGTTCACACTGGGGCGATCCGACTTCCCGGGGCGACCTCAGAGGTCGCGGTGCGAGCAGCGCGCCGTGACCTCGGAGCGGCCGGCACGGACTTCATAACATTGAAGTCTATGACGGTCGCTCCGGGTCGCCCCAAAGAAGCTCCGGACCCTTTTTCTAAGTCGGAGCGACTTGTGTCGCTTCTATTAGAACGGGTCCGCAGCTTCCCTATGGAAGGCGACCTACGGCGACCTGTGAGGCAACCAGGTTGCCTCACAGGTCACCCTAGTGTGAACGGGGACTAAGGATGTTATGGATAATATTTACTTCAATTATCCCATTATGTAAAAAAACAAATTCCTGTTTACATTTTTTTTCTTCACATGATTGGATAACTGAAAACATTATTGGCTAAATTCTTGAGTACACATTTACAACTCCCTCATTAAGGCCTCATTCCCACAAATGCATCGACCCCAACATTTGTGTAAAGGTTTGTGTGTATGTGCCCAGGGAGTGACAGGTGCAGCTAGCAGCCAGCCTGAGTGACAGACAGAGACGCTGCACCTGTATAAATCCTGGCACTTGGTCCCGTTCTCATCCATGCTGTGGTTTTGCACTGTTTATTTCTGTTTATGCTGGCTGCAGCTCCACCCCAGGCTGTGTGATCAATGTGCTATCTGCTACTAAACATCCACCACACTGTTGGCAGATCCTTTGCACAGTCCTGCCAGTACTGACAGATCCTTTATTATTGTAAAGGAAACAGCAGGATTCTTGAGACAAGCGGCAGCACAAAGTGTGGCTTAGCACCAGAGGCCCATGTATGCAAGGAGTTGTTTTCTTACTTAGAAGGAAAGTTTGTGCAGGTATTAGTGAGCTGCTGGTAGGTTAGCTACAGGCATGGCCGGGACAAGGGGTGGGCAGGAGGGACGGTTGCCCTGGGCGTAATAGTTTATTGCAGGGATGGGGGGCGCCTTGATCCTAACCTTAAGGGAGGGGGGGGGGCAGTTTGGCATCCTTGCCCTGGGCGCTGGATGACCTTGTCCCGGCACTGGCTACAGGGACTGTTGAGGAGTCTGGAATGTGGGAGGGAGAGAGGTGCTATATAGTGATGATCATACTATTTTAAGTGTGGGGAAATGTTTACTAGCAGCCAGCATTTCCTCTTGTAAGTCTTTTGTTGTGATTTCTGCAGCATGCATGGCAACATTTTCTAACAGCCGGTGTAACGTGAGAATTACCTACCCCGTGAGAAAAACCTACCCTCGTCACTTCCGGCCAGGAACAGCTGAGCAGCGCAGCAGTGCGCATGCTCACAGCCCCGGATACCTAATGAAAGAGCTGAGAACGTGACTAGTGCGCATGCGCACTAGTAGGAAATTGTCACGGTGTCCGTGAAAAAAACCTACCCACGCCACGCTTACATAAAAACAGCTGTGCTGCAATATAATTCATCTCCGTTCCTGTCCCTGTCACTCCCCTGCTCTCGGCTAGTAAATATAAAATCGGGTCTCGGCTCCGTGATTTATGTTCTCATACACCCGCCGCCGCTTTTATATTTACTAGCCGAGATGAGGGAAGTGACAGGGACAGGAGCGGAGATCACTCGTATTGCAGCACAGCTGTTTTAATGTAAACGCCGAATGACATACAGTGCCGTGCAACCGGATGTGACGAGGGTAGGTTTTTCTCACGGGTAGGTAATTCTCACGGAACACCGGCATTAATGCCTAATTTACATGGGACATGATATTGTGTATGCCATGCAGGGGCCATGTTTACTTGCATGTCCTATGCATCCCCGTGCAGATGACAGACAGACGCTGCTTCCAATATGACATCCATGCGGCTGCACTGCCCCAAAAGCATGCTGTCTGACATCAATAGGACTGCCTGCATGGAGTTGCATGGAACACCTGTGCATCCCGTAAACACAGTGGTCATGCAGAAGTGTGCTTTATTACACTATGTGTGAATGAGCCTTACTACTGTAAGTGTTTTGCTGTAACCCATGCAGAGTACAAGGAAACTTTTTCTAGCAGCTGGCATTAACTTTTGTAAGTGTAGTGCTGTGTCATGCTGGGTGGTGATTAGCACAGCTGATTTATAGTCCGTTTGTTCATTTGGTTTTTCCCTAAACTCAGTGTAGCTGTGGTTTCTCCTTGCCTCCAGCAAAGTTAAATTAGCTACCTAGTAGGAGGTATATGGCCACTGGAGCATCCTGGGGGAGAGTATAAATATTTTAGGGAGGGC
Source organism: Pelophylax lessonae (assembly GCF_965119305.1). Classification (NCBI taxonomy): domain Eukaryota; kingdom Metazoa; phylum Chordata; class Amphibia; order Anura; family Ranidae; genus Pelophylax; species Pelophylax lessonae. The sequence continues at coordinate 619,032,967 of NC_138768.1, read as the reverse complement.
CAGGTGGTCTCGCTCTTCCCACTAGGAGGGTGTATGAGGAGCAGCTGAGGCATGTGTTTGGAGTCCTGGGAGTAGAAGGAGCCTGCCTGTCTAGTATGTTCATGTTGCTTGAGACCCAGGGCTCAGAGAGTCTTGCAAAGTCTTTCAGGGGTCAGGGAAGGTAAAGAGATGCCTTGGAGTGGAGTACCAGAGGTGGCTCTGCCACCTGAAGTCCTATAGAGGAGGAAATCATGGTGAGGCTGAAAATCATCGGGAGGATCACAAAGGCTGTTGATGCTAATGAAAATCTGGTTGCTATTGGAGACTGCTGCTACATCTAAGAAGATACAGGTGCTGGATTCAGCTTAACCACTTTGCAACCGCTCACGTTAATACTACTGCGGCAGAGTGGCTCGTTCCCGTCCAGCCACGTAGTATTAACGTGACTGGACTCCTCCCCTTCTGGGCGGCGCTTGCGCGCCGCCGGAGGCTCGCTCCCGCTGTTTTCATTCACAGCGGGAGTCGGGCCAGGGGAGGAGCAGCGGCGATCGCCGCTGCTCTTACCCGATCGTCGGGGATCGAGTCTGGAGATCCGCCCGCTGTGTGTAAACACAGCGGGCGGATCTCCATAGTGACAGGGAGTGACAGATCGGACTGTTCAGCATAGCTGGACATCCGATCTGTCCATGAATCACATAGTCACCTCCCCCCCTACACGTCAGTAAGCACCAGGCATACATTAACCCCTCCCTCTCCAATAAAATTAACCCCTTCCCTGCCAGTGTCATTTTTACAGTAACAGTGCATATATATAGCACTGATTACTGCAGTAATGTCACTGGTACCCCCAAAAGTGTCAAAAATGTCAGTCAGGGGTCCGGTCTGTCCGCCGCAATGTCGCAGTCCCGCAAAAAAAATCGCAGATCGCCGCCATTACGCGTTAAAAAAAAAACACCAAAAATGACAGAAATCTTTCCCTTTGTTAGTAAACGCAATAACTTTTGCGCAAACCAATAAAAATACCCTTATTGCGATTTTTTTTACCAAACATATGTAGCATAAAACAAATTGGCCAAAAACTTTTAAAAAAATTGGTTTTTACATCTTTTTTGGGGGGAATTTCATATAAAAAAATGTGAAAAATATTGTTATTTTTTCAAAATAAACGCTCTTTTTTTGTTTATAGCGCAAAAAGTAAAAATCGCACAGGTGATCAAATACCACCAAAAGAAAGCTCTGTTTGTGGGAAAAAAAGGACGTAAATTTCGTTTGGGTACGGCGTAGCACGACCGCGCAATTGTCAGTTGAAGTCGCACAGCGCCGAATCGCAAAAAGTGGCCTGGACGGAAGACAGCAAAATCCTCCGGTTGTAAAGTGGTTAAAGGACCCTTTCTTGCACTGGAGTCTACGGCTACCAATCAATAATGGAACCAAGAGCTGTCTTTCACCTTTCTTATTATCCCCTCCCTACTCCCCTCTCCTTTTCTCCCTTCTTGTACACTTAAAGTGGAACTTTACCCATAAAAACTTAATAAAAAAATAATGTTCTTTAGCAAGGAACATACATTTCACATTAATAATTATGGTACCAAAATTAGTTTGTGCTGCAAATTGCCTCCAGCACTGTTCCAGTTTTTTCTTGCCCAAAGCCCCAGCAGAAAATCATAAAGCAGACCTAAACTCATCAAATTATCGGTTTAAAAAAACAGCTACATTCCAGGAATACCGTGATTGCTAACTGTCACATTTGATTGTGTCCTCAAACAAACTGTCAAACCATCAAATGGATGGTGTCATCATTGATCACATGTGCAGCACTATGGCCATTGCAATTAAAACAGAAGCAGCTTCCTTTACTGTAAAGGATAGGAGGGAATAATTCCGCTTTAGGCTATCAGCAGATCGACCTCTACAAACTCGGCAGTGCCTAAAAATGCCTAAAAATGGAGAGAAACCGAACATGTGAAGAGCAGGGTGGGACAGCATATTACTGGATTTTAAACAGTATAGGCACTTATTTTTAATGTTTTACATATCTAAACCTGCAAAAGGGGCCTGTGTGGAGTGATCTAGCAGAACTTAATTTTCTGTCTAAAAATTCAACTTCAACTCAATTGGATAATCTCTGAACAATCTTATCTCTGTATCACTAAGGTGTGCAGAATCAAGTACATTGGAGCTCTCATCCTTGCATGTAATACATTTTTTCTGCTTCCTTGTAAATTTTGTTAAATATTTGCTAACCTATTTAACCAACCCTTGTATGAGATGTTGTTTTTTTTACCATAGCTTTAACTATTTATTTGTAGAAGATTTGTCTTAACCTCCCTGGCGGTATTCCCGAGTGTGGCTCAGGGTTAATTTTCAGTACCAAAAGCGGTAACCCTGAGCCACACTCGGGATTACCCCGCAATATTACTCACCTTCCCTGCGATCCCCCGTCGTCCTCCCCGGCATTCTCACTATCTCTCCTGATTGCCGGCACTTGCCTTCCGGTTCCCTCCATGTGAGCATTGTGACGCAAGGGGGTGGAACCGGGGTGGAACCGGCAGCAAATTCAAAACTGTAAATACACAAATGACATGATATAAAGCTGTAATCCTAATGGATTACACTGTATCATACCATTTCAGCACAGGATTGTACCTGGATACTTTTCCAGTGCCCTGCCTGTGCTTTTCCAGTGCTTTGTACCTGGAAAATTTTGAACGACCGTGACGTCCAAAAAGCATTTTTTTTGCGCTTTAGACGAACTGGAAAACAGCAACAGCAAAACTGAGTTACTTGAAGAGCTGAGCGATAGCGATTCATTGGAAAATTCGTCATCAGGTACGGAAAGTGACGACAGCGACGATTCTGATGTCTCTTTCTGGCACATAGCTCCGTTGGAAATTCTGAAGAATCATTTGATATACTTCCCAATTTCCACAAGCTATGTGCCAGAAAGAGACATCAGAATTGTCGCTGTCGTCACTTTCCGTACCTGATGACAAATTTTCCCACGAATCAATATCGCTCAGTTTCGCTGTCGCTGTTTTCCAGTTCGTCTAAAAGCGCTTTTGCGCAAAAAGAAAGCTTTTTGAACGCCATGGTGGTTCTCAATTTTCCAGGCATAAAAACTGGAAAAGCACAGGCAGGGCACTGGAAAAGTCACCAGGTGAAATCCTGTGCTGAAATGGCATGATACAGTGTAATCCGTTAGGATCACAGCTTTCTATCATGTCATTTAGTGTATTTACATTTTTGAAATCGCCACCGGTTCCACCCCCCCTGCGTCGCAACGCTCGCAGGGAAGGCAACCGGAAGGCAAGTGCTCACAGGAAAGGGAACTGGAAGGCAAGTGCCGGCAGCGGCCGAGCACACAGCGGGAGGACAGTGGGAGGACTGCGGGGTAGGATGGCAGGGGATCACACGGGAAAGTGAGTTTTAAAATGTAAAACAACAGATTTCCGTGCAAAACAATGTACCGCATTTAGCACAGAAATCTGGACATAATCATACCGCCAGGGAGGTTAATTGAACTTTCTGTGATGTCCGTTCATATATATGAGCAGTATTATTTTTGTTATGTTTCATTGTAAACATTATTTAAAAAAAAATAATAATAAAATTAGGAATGTTTAAAAAAAAAAAAAAAAGAGCTGTCTTTCACAGCTCGGTCTCTGTGCTGGGAGTGTGTAGTAAGCATGCTCTCAGCAAAGAAACATTAACCATTTAGTGATTCATATTTGGGGCATGTGGGCATTACACTCCACCCTTTTGCTGCCGCAAATATGTGTTATGAAGGCGTCTAGGGGTTAAAGTTTAAGTTCTATTCAGTGATAAACCTGTCTCTGAACTTTGCAAATCTGTTTTACTTGGATTACAGGCACAGAGTTAAAAATACACAGAAAAATCAAGGCACAGACTTAGAGAAATGAATGGCAGCCTTAACTGCCTTTAATTTTTCACTATTTGCATGATGAATGTTCCTTTATGTGGTGCGCTGCATTGCTGAAAAGAAGTGCTTGTGCATTTTTTTGCTGTTGAACTGACTAAAGTGCATTAAGATAAAAAAAAACCTTCTGTGTGCAGCAGCCCCCCTAATACTCACCTGAGCCAATCTTAACCCAGCGATGTTACAGGAGTGTCTCTGCTGCCCGGGACTCCCCTCCTCATTGGCTGAGAGAGCAGCGTGGTGCGATTTGCTCCCACTGCTGCCAATCAAAGTCAGTCAGCCAATCTGAGAGGAGGGGGCAGGGCCGAGTCCTGGCTCTATGTCTGAATGGACAAAGAGAGCTGTGACTCGGCTTGGTGCCCCCACAGCAAGCAACTCAACAGGAGGAAGGGGCCAGGAGCACAGAAGAGGGACCCTGGAAGAGGAGGATCCAGACTATTCTGTGCAAAACAAACTGCAGAGGGCAGATAAGTATAACATGTTTGTTATTATTTATTCATTTTTTTTAAAAAGGCGACTTTACAATCACTTGGGCTTGCTGAAATATGAATGATGACTTCAATCTCTGTTTTAGCTGTATATACAGTAGAACTGTTATCAATCCCCTTTAAAAAGTAAAAAAAAAAAATGTACCATACAATGCTTTGCCTGAATTCAAACAGGATTCTGGAGCAGGATCCGCAAACTTATTATCCTGCCCTGAGAAAGCCGTAACTGTTTACATATGAAGATGCTCTTCTAAGTCACACAGCTCCGAGGCATATACAGTACACCTAAGGCTGAAAAGATCATAAATCTGTCTCAGTGACTGTATTTATTTGGAGCACTTCCATTTACAGGTAGAAAGTAAATAAATAAACCTCCCAAGAATGCTATAACTAAACATAAAACTGTTTCAAGGGGTCCTGAACCATTTAGTTACCCAGTCATTGTTGGGAACGGTACTTCCTGTTAATGTAAATACCGTGCAGTCTATTAGGACCGGGAGCTTCAGCAACTGAGATAAGTTGCAAAACAAAAAGGATTGAGGTTCCACACAGTAGAGCCCTTGAAGAAAAGTTGCAATTAAAGCTCAACACCGGAATTAATGCAAAACACTCTTTATTGAAAAACAAGACTAGCAAATGAATTCCAGCCGCTAAAAAGTAGAACCCCCCCCCCCCCAAAACACTCAGCGCTATACAAATCTTGACACAGTCACTCACAACAACACACGTAAAATGGGCCCCATGCATTCAACCTTGCATTCTGTAAATGAACTGCCCCTAATGGTCCTCATTGGCTAACAGTGCACTAAATTTTGAATTGATGGTCTCAGTTCAAAGATAACCAATATTCCATGGAATATAACAAGAAATGAGGGAATGGAAACAGTTCAAAGCCTTCTCAGTGCTCCGGCACAGAATTGTCAGACCTCCAGGTGTAAACCTTGCACAAGCAAGTGGGTGACAAAATCAGGTGTGAACTGCGCAACGCCATCTGTGGCAAGGTCCACCTAACTACTAATACGTGGACCAGTAAGCACGGTCAGGAACATTATATCTCCCTAACAGCACACTGGGTAAATGCAGTGGCGGCTGGGCCTGAGGCGGATAGCAGTTTGGCGCATGTCCTTCAACCACCGAGGATTGCAGGGTGCTTCAGTTTGCCTCCTGTCCTAACTCCTCCTACTCCGCTTCCTCATCCTCTACCGCCTCCCCTTCCGGTCAGCGTAACACCTTCACCACAAACTTCAGCACAGCCATGGGTAAACAACAGGCTGTTTTAAAACTTGCCTGTTTGGGTGAAAAACCACACACCGCGCAGGAGTTGTGGAGGGGCATTGAACTGCAGACCGATGAGTGGTTGCTGCCAGTGAGCCTCAAGCCCGGCCTGGTGGTGTCCGATAACGGGCGAAATCTCGTAGCAGCTGTGGGCCTAGCCGGTTTGACACACATACCTTGCCTGGCGCATGTGCTGAATTTGGTGGTGCAGAGGTTCCTTAGAAATTACCCTGATATGTCAGAGCTGCTGCAGAAAGTGCGGGCCGTCTGTGCGCACTTTCGGCGTTCTCACCCTGCTGCTGCTCGCCTGTCAGCGCTGCAGTGTAACTTCGGCCTTCCCGCTCACCGCCTCATATGTGACGTGCCCACAAGGTGGAACTCCACCTTGCACATGCTGGCCAGACTGTGCGAGCAGCAGCAGGCCATAGTGGAGTTTCAGCTGCAGCACGCACGCGTTAGTCACTCTGCGGAACAGCACCACTTCACCACCAATAACTGGGCCACCATTCGAGGCCTGTGTGTTTCAAGTACTCCACCAACATGGCCAGTGCCGATGACACCGTTCTCAGCTTAACTATTCCACTTCTATGCCTTCTTGCAAAAACACTTCGGGCGATGATGGAAGAGGATGTGGCACAGGATGAGGAGGCGGAGGAGGAAGAGGAGGATGAAGAGGTAACATTTCCAAGGCTTTTAGGGCAGTCATTCGCAAGTGGCTCCGAGGTTGGGTTCCTGCACCCACAAACGCCAGGGACAAAATTGTCCAGCAGGGGCACAGTTCTGGAGGATGATGAGGAGGAGGAGGAGATGGAGGAGGATATGGAACCATGTTCACAGCAGGGTGGCACCCAGGCCAGCTCATGGCCATCACTGGTGCGTGGCTGGGGGGATACGGAGGACACAGAAAAGGACAGCTTTTCGTTGCCTCTGGGCAGCCTGGCACACATGAGCGATTACATGCTGCAGTGTCTCCGCAACGACCGCCGAGTTTCCCACATAGTAACTTGTGCTGATTACAGGGTGGCCATCCTGCTGGATCCCCATTACAAGGACAACGTACCGTCCTTAATTCATTCACTGGAGCATGATCGGAAGATGCGCGAGTACAAGACGTGCTGCTGGTGGCATTCCCACCTGGCAGCGGGGGCACAGTGGAAGCACAAGGCCAAGGCAGGGGAGGAGGAGGAAGAGGTCGTCAACGCTGCCAGGACACCGCTAGCACCTCAGAAGGCAGGGTTAGCATGGCCGAAATGTGGAAAAGATTTGTCAGCTCACCACAACAAGCAGCAGCACCAGCAGCTGATATGGAACGTCTTAGCAGGAGGCAGCATTTAACTAACATGGTGGAGCAGTATGTGTGCACACGCCTAGGCGTACTGAATGACGGGTCTGCCCCCTTCAACTTCTGGGTCTCCAAGTTGGGCACATGGCCTGAGCTTGCCCTTTACGCCTTGGAGGTGCTGGCCTGCCCTGCAGCCAGTGTATTATCTGAATGGGTATTTAGCAAGGCTGGGGGCGTTATCACAGACAAGTGCAGCCGCCTGTCCAGAGCCAATGTGGACAAGCTCACGTTCATTAAAATGAACCAGGCATGGATCCCACAGGACTTGTCCGTACCTTGTGCAGAATAGACATGTATACCGGCCTTACCCAGCCATTGTTGGATTTGATCTTTCTTACTCTTTTGGGGTGTACTCGAATTTAAAAAATTTTTTCATTAAAAACCAAAACCAGTGTTGGCTACCTCAAGCTAAGTAGAGTCCTGCGAGCTACCCCCCTAAACCTAGATTTTTAGGCTGCTGCAAACACTTCACTCCTCAAAAAGTGCACAGTGCTAATAGTTAAATAAATATTGTTGCGCAAGAATAAAAATCTCTATTTATATGTTATTTCAACAATGTTGGTGGCAATCCCGAATTGTGCTGTATATAGTGTAACTAAGATCCCATTGTTTAAAACAAGAATAATGTGATATATACCATATTTTAAAAAATCCAAAACAATAATTGATATAAATTCAGTGCTATGTAAATAAATAAATAAATGGCGTCAATAGTAAATCAATACATCAAATTATAAAGTGCTAAGTGCTGGTTCGATACTAATATATCGATATACCTTAAATATTACAAAAGGTGCTTGCTATGTTTGCTATCAGTTTTCCCCCAGCCCCTCTAAATACCCAATCTCGATCCAGAACTGTGTCTCTCTCCAGACAGAACAGGAGACAGGACAGGGAGGCCACAGGGGGAGCCATCGGCTCCTTCTGCTGTCAATCAAGTCCTGTGACATGGGAGCAGGGGACAGAGTCAGGCTGCACTATCTGTGTCTTTGGACTAAGGCAGTGTGGCTTGGGATCAAGCCCACACGAGTGCTCCCATAGGAAGTAGCTTTCCATTGGCACACTCACTGCCAGGAGCACTGGCGAGGAAACCCAGAAGGGGACGTTCAGCACTGCTCTGTGCAAAACTATGGCACAGCACAGATAAGTATGGCTTGCGTATTATTTTTATTTTTTTTTTTTTTTTTTAAAGACGGATGAGAATCACTTTAACCATTCTCGAGAATGATACCTAACTGACTAATGTGACAAGTCTCACTCCTGTTTAAAGCTGTTTACTATTTTTGCTGCCATGTAAATTTAGTCATTTTCTCTAGGGAGGGTGGCACCAGCCTGCTCCATGCACAAATCTGTCAGTTCACAGCCTATGATTCGAGCATATCTAGCTTTTAGGCCCACTCCAGCCCCCATTGTTTTGCTCTTCCCTTAGCATCTTACTTAAAGCCATCCATTTAATTATTTTACATTGTATAGGTACACAGCAGACATAACATGATCCATTACCCATGCACAATGTATCCAAAGACTGGGTCTAGTCTACATTTATGGAACAAACATTCATGTACCCATAAACTAAAGTTTTGATCAGCTTGCCTCCAAACATCCTTATGAAATCATGTAAACCAAGCCTTCACCTGCTCAGACCTAGTACCACCAACCTTCAACTGTTGCTACTGAGTATCTGAATATGCAGCCTTGCTGCCCATGATAGAAGTTTCTACAGTCACAGCCCTGCCCCACACCACGAATAGTGTAGTTTCCTTGTATTTTGCAATCCATATCTATTGCCAGGCAGAGCTCAGGAATATCTGAGCTTCATGCACATACTTTGCTTGGTCTTGAAGTTTCACAGACTATACAGCTTGACTCTGCTGCCAGATTACTGTTCTTCTACTGTAGAGAACCGGCACGGTGACTGCTGAGGTCCTTCAATCACATTTAATTTCAAAGGTCTTGCGCCCAAATTGTGAAGCGAATATAGTTTATCCTGACTCTCTTGTCCCTCGTGTCCATGTCTTTGGACCTGTTGCCTTTTCTTTTTTGGCCTATGGGCCTGGGGTCACACCTGCCCTGTCTTTTCACAGTCTATGCTACTTTCTTAAAAATTTGCCCCACCCGATCTCCAGCATATCACTTTCAAAGACGTTATTCAGTCTTAGGTCATGTCTCTCTTGTAAGTACCTTGTAAGTACTTGCTCTGCTTGGCAGACTCTCTAGGTGTCAATAGTTTCCTAGTTCAACCTAGTAACAGGCATATCTTAAAATGCCCTGTTGACAGCAGGACATGTAGTCACCTCTGAACCAATGTGACCTGCTGCCACCCTGATCTAGTACACTCCAGCTGCTACTATAACCTAGTGTGGCCATTTTCCACAGTCACCCAGCATGCCCTATGGACATCAGTAACCCAAAAGGCTCCATTGCCAGCCATAATGGCTAGATATCGGTAGGACTGCAAATCAGCATCAAAGAAACTCTTATGTGCAAGGAACAACATGCTTTGGACTACTTACAGGGAAAATAGAGGGGTTTTGATATTTTTCCCCAAATACTTTGGATCTTACTAAGTTCATCTTTAGGTTTCAGTTTGGCCGATTTTGCCAGACATAATTTTAGATTGTATTTGTTACATTTTTAGGGGCATTTCTTTCTGTAGGTTCTAAATGTGTTGTCCATACCTTTGTAAGCTTGTTATAAAAGGGTGGGCCTTGGTGATGTTTGGTAAAATGACATAGTAGACCAGTTGGTGTTCATTTTTATAACACTATTGTTTTCTGATTAAAGATATTACAAGATTTTGTGTCCATCCACCAAAAAGATATGACAGATGGTAGACAGCTCCATGCAGATATTTGGAATGGTCTTATGTATTTGTATAATGGAATGAGTCTGATTAGATTTGTTTATTATTCTTGAACATTATTCACTTTACTATTAGCAGATAGCTTGTATAATTTCTTATCTCTTGCCTTTTTCTATTATTAACTTAACTATTCCCCCAGAATTTACTTCCTTCCATCTTAAACAGTTCTATGACCTGGTCACTTGGTCTAGGTCTATCTGGACCTTCTGCCTGTCTTTCACAGACTGAACTCAATTGTTCTCTATCTTTTGTCTGTGTCTGTGTAAACCCTTACATATACCCAGTGAAGTAATTGGTACAGAGATGAAGCAAATCCTCCTACATAAATTGTACTTGTTTATTTGCAGTGTTCTCTTCTCTAAAGCCGTTCAAAGTGTAGAGTTTATACAGCTTGTCTGGGCCTCAGAAGGCATGGGGCAGGGAGCTTAAACTACCCTCTGTAGAGCTTAGTGAGGAGAGCTCTGAGAGCTGATTGGAGGAAGGGACACACCCCCTTCACACAGCACACAAGAACAGAGCTGAGGCTGTTCATCACAAGTATGCTGGAGATCCCTCCCCTGTCACCTTTTTTCTGTTGGTACCAGGAAAACATGTCAGAAGTGATAGAAGTGGAATGAGGCAGCAGAGAGAAATTATACTTAGTGCTCTGGATTTAGACAAGTACACACTATAGTGGTTAATGCTTTATTCATATTTCATGTCTGAGGTTTACAACCACTTTCAGGCTGTTGTGTTTTCAGTCTTAACCCTACCCTTTTCTGTTTGCTTTCATCATAAGCATATTCATTATTTTTTGCAAAGCAAAAATACTTAAGAGCGATAAATATGACACTAATATTTACTAAAGACCCCACATTGCCGACATTCTTTTGCAGATGATGCATGGCATATTGCTGGAAAACCTAGGCCTCTTATCCTAACCAAGAGTGATGCAACAGCATTCAAGTACAATGGCATCACTTAACTGAGATTTCAGGTAGTAATAATTAACCCAGTTCTATGAACGCCTGATAAAAAATGCTACAGGTTGAGAGTTGTCCTCATTATTCATGCTGCATTTGCAAGTAATGTGTTTCACTAGAGCTTTGTATCTTTTTTTAATGTAATACTACATAGAATAGACTAGCAAACCATACACGTTCATTTGGCCATATACATAGCATTTTATGTTTAAGAATATCCAGGTTTCTATGTTTAATAAATGCTTAAAAACTGTTAAGAGCTATGGACCCGTTCTAATAGGAGCGACAAAAGAAAAACACCAAAGGCGTGTTCAGAAAAGGAGCTGAAGAAATAATGCTGAACGTGCCTAAATGCATGTAAACATGTCTAAATGCTAGATGCCTCTAGCGTTTGAGCATTAATCTATTCCAATGGCCAGAATAAATTATATATATTTCATATAATTTAGCTTGATGCGCCAAACACGCTTGAACACGTGTGCAATATGCAGCTTTTACAGCATTTGTGAAACAGCTTTTCTCCCGCCAGGAGTTCCGATATTCAGAGGGACTAAACAGACACCCTGGTGGAGATTTACTAGAACTGGTGCACACAGAATATAGTGCAGCTGGGAGAAGTAACCAATCAGCTTCTAGGTTTTCTTGTCAAACCTTAATTGAACAAGCTGAAGTTAAAAGCTGATTGGTTAATATAAACAGCTGCTCAAGATTCTGTGTGCTCTAGTTTTAGTAACCACCCCCCCAGTGTGCATGAGGCATTAACTACCAGTTCCGAAAGTCTGCATTTCAAAAAACAATGACATTGTTTCACTATTCAACCCTAATATGTGAGGAATGGTACTTCCTGATAATATGTACACCATATGGTTAATTGCAAACCGGGAAGCCCTCGCAACTGGCAACTGTACAAGTTACATCAAACAAAGAAACAACAAGGGAACAAAGATTGTTACCCTTGTAAAGTAGTTGCAAAGAGGCTCAACACTGGAGTAAATACAAAAAATGCATAAATGATTGGCGAACAACATCCAGTTGCGAAAAATATGCAGCAGACCAAGAAAAAAACCTCTTGCACATGGGACTATAAAAATGTACCACATTCACTCGCACACATACAAGGGCCCCATTCATACACCCAGCACAGCATTGCAAACCACCCCCACACAGTCCTAATAGATGCCCAGTGTACTATCAAAATACATTTACACAAATCATCAAACAGGACTACACTGTATGTGCACAATTTGCAAGAATGTAGGGCAGTTTAAAATCAAGCCTTCTAAATACTCCGACCTACAAACCCATGTAGCTCCAGGTGTTGATACTTATCAAGGGAGAGGCATTGCTGAAAAACAAGTTCTTCACAAGCAAGCATCCAGTTATTCCTCTAAAGCAAGATGTTACCTCCCTTGATTATTAGAAACCACAGATCGGGAGGTGGCTATGTCTTATATACCCAGTTCTGATGATTGTGACAGGGAGGATGAATACCCCTTGTATAAGGAATGTATTGACTGCACGGGGAACAATCAGTCCAGTTCAAATTCATTCCCTAGAAGCTAGGTCCATCAGGGTATACAAAAAGGACAAATGCAAAATATTGCAGTGGATGACTTAACAGTTTAATGCAGGTATAGGAGACAGTACATGTTTGTCTAAGCCATAAGATTAGGGGGCAGTCCATATATGTCGGTGTACACCAGTCGAAGACTCCCAGGGGTAGAGGTAAATACAGGTGCAATATGAGCTCAGTCTATTAGGTATGGCCAAACGGGCCTGATATACCGCTTACCCCACTGCACTGGATGCACGCATGCGAAACACATTGACGTCATCACTCGTTGGGCCCTGCACTGCACCTATGCACTCCAAAGCCATCCTCTGACCAGCTCTGGGTTACTTCCGGGTAACGGAACACCATGTGATGGGCAGCGTCTGTGGACGCAGAGACAGTGGATGTCTTGAAACGCCATGCCCAGCCTCTAAAGGCTGTGGAACACTTTGAAGACAAGTGGAAACATCATCCTCCATCGGTGACAGCTTCAAACTGATCCAGTGTGGTGGGGTAAGAGATATATCAGGCCCAGTCGGCCATACCTAATAGACTGAGCTCATATTGCATCTGTGTTTACCTCTACCCCTGGGAGACCTCGACTGGTGTACACTGACATATATAAACTGCCCCCTAATCTTATGGCCAAACATGAACTGTCTCCTATACCTGCATTAAACTGTTAAGTCATCCACCGCAATATTTGGCATTTGTCCTTTTTGTATACCCTGATGGACCTAGCTTCTAGGGAATGAATTTGAACTGGACTGATTGTTCCCCATGCAGTCAATACATATATACCTTATACATGGGGTATTCATCCTCCCTTTCACAATCATCAGAACTGGGTATGTGTTAGAAAACGCTAATTGGCTAATACGCATGCGCGAATTAGCGCCTGGCTAATACGCATTAGCCAATGCGCATGCGCATTCGCTAACGTGCGTGACCCCACGCACATTATGCGTTCTCACACGTTGACCCGGACGTTTGGCGTCAAAGGAGGCCTATTTAAAGGCAGCTGGTGCATTTGCACTTTGCTGTGTTGTCTTCAGCTCTCCTGTGTTCCGAACCTGCTTCCTGTTGATTCCTGTCTGATACCTGTTGACCTTTGGCTCGCCCCTGACCTCGCTTGTTTGCTGCCCATCCTGATCCCGGCTCATTTTGACTACTCTTCCAGATTCTCCTTGTCGGCTCATCCATTTTTGGACCTTGACCGGTTACCCTCTGGTGGGGCGACCCTGGGGACCGCGACCTGGTATCCACCTGCAGCCAAATCCATCCTCACCATCAGAGGCTCTGGTGAAGACCTGTGGATGCTTAGACCCCGCACCTCAGGCTAGCCTGTGCTACTCACCTTGGGGTTTCCATCCAAGCTCCGCCCACCAGCAACTGTAAGCCTTCTCTGCAAGACAGGCTTCAACCTGCCTCATAACAGTATGTAAGACATAGCCACCTCCCGATCTGTGGTTTCTAATAATCAAGAGAGGTAACAGGTAACAGCTTGCTTTAGAGGAATACCTGGATGCTTGCTTGTTAAGAACTTTTTTTTTCCCAATGCCTCTCCCTTGATAAGTATCAACACCTGGAGCTACATGAGTTTGTAGGTCGGAGAATTTAGAAGGCTTGATTTTAAACTGCCCTCCATTCTTGCAAATTGTGCACATACAGTGCAGTCCTGTTTGATGATTCATGTAAATGTATTTTGATCGTACGCTGGGCATCTATTAGGACTGTTTGGAGGTGGTTTGCAATGCAGTGCTGGGTGTATGAATGGGGCCCTTGTATGTGTGTGTGTGTGAGTGAATGTGGTACATTTTTATAGTCCCATGTGCAACAGGTTTTTTCTTGGTCTGCTGCATATTTTTAGCGACTTGATATTGTTCGCCAGTTATTTATGCATTTTTTCAATAAAGACGTTTTTGTGTTTACGCCAGTGTTGAGCCTCTTTGCAACTACTTTACAAGGGTAACAATCTCGGTTCCCTTGTTTTTTCTTTGTTTGCTATATTTAAAAACTAGCCTGGGTAGCAATGATTTCTCCCTCCATAGGTACAGTGGGTAGATAGATCCCCTCCATAGGTACGGCGGAGGAATGAGTGTAGCCATCCTAGGACAGAAGGTGCGCTATTCACAGATACAAGGTGAACATAAATATAAATACAGCCACCTCATCTGGGAAGGAATTGTAAGTTGCATTCATTTTTATTTTTTTTTATTTTTTTTAGCTGTGCATTAATGATGCTTTTAAAACTGTATAAATCTATTGTTTTTTTTAATGAATGTAAACTATGCCAACAAACATTTGTGGAGTACAGTGTTGTGTTTTTGAAAATAATGGATTTCTTTAAAATGATCACAAATCCTAAAAGCAGAGCATGTATTTCTCAGACACCAGGTAATCGTCTTATGCCCCATAAGGCATCTTTGCATTTAAACTACTAGTTTGTATAATTTATACACCCTAAAAATATAGCGTGATTTATTTTAGTTTGCTTGGGGGCATAAAGAGCGAAGCTGCTGAAATTAAAGTTAAGGTGCTTTCTATTGTAAAGTTTGAGGATGACCTACTCCAGGATGTCTGCAACATAAATAAGTTAGGGCTTATTTCAAAATGTACAGGTTGTTAAGAAAATTTAGATAGTTGAATGTCTATACCCTGGCCACTGGTGCACTTTAAATGGGTAGTTAGGTTTAAATCAAAAGATTTGTTTTGAGCCCTATTTAAAGTGGCAGTTTTTTACTTGTGATGTGCAGATTGTGATCTAACTTTATAAATGTACATGCGGGTTACGGTATGTAGGGCACACTAAGTGCACTCTTGCAAAAAAGGAAAAGAAGATCATAGTTTACCCTTCCATTTAAAAAAAAATAATGTTATAAGAAGGATCCAAAAAAGTTAAAATTTTTGACCATTTAGCAGGTACTGGGCAATTTGAGGAGTGGGGACCCC
Organism: Pelophylax lessonae; assembly: GCF_965119305.1. Classification (NCBI taxonomy): domain Eukaryota; kingdom Metazoa; phylum Chordata; class Amphibia; order Anura; family Ranidae; genus Pelophylax; species Pelophylax lessonae. Next base: position 619,017,617 of record NC_138768.1, on the reverse strand, counting down.
ATTCATTTGTTGGAGACGAAAGAGTGAGAGTGAGTGTTCAGTTTGGGGCATTCTATTCACGAAGTCTGAATGGGGATTTTAATGTCAATTGCTTTCTTTGATGAGAATAGATGTTATTGTAAGGGTCCAACATGATGAAAGACCTGAGAAGGTATCTTATCAGTGTTCCTCCTGGAATGGTGTGTACTCTCTTCTGTACCTCTTTGTATTTTTGGGGGCCTAGGTAATTGTAATTATTTTAATATAAAGAAAAAAACATGTTATGGCTGAAGCATTAGTTTTGCCTTAACCCTCTAAAAAATGGAGGCTATATACTATGATTAGTACTCCTCTTCTAGATTTGAAGGTGTGGAGTAATTTAGGTTTTTTTAATTAGATTTAATTGGCTTGGATTTTATTGACTTCTTTATTTGTGAACACATTATATTGTTTTCACTGTTTTATATTTATGCTTGATGTGTTTTTATGGTTTTACTTGATCTGTATTACAAACGATTACTATGTTGCAAGTCAAGTAAGGGTTAATTTAGCAACCAGTTTTAAGAAAGTTCCTGTCACTTGCTCCTTCCCACTGATGCAAAAGGTTCTACCTTTGAAATGCATATGAGTAAAGGAGAAGTGAGAAATGTAGTGGTGTTTGAACTGGTTACTCCTGGTTACTGCAATAGGAAGCCAGCCTGAATATCCGTTCTGATAAGCCTATAGTATAAATCTACTTGTGAGTACAATTATGTTTTTATACAATAAACGATATTTGTGATACTATTCAAGGAAGAGCACTTGTGTCTGTTTGCATTATAGTACTATCACAATTTGTGGCAAAAAAGGGGTCTTCATCACAGGAGAGCACTGGAAGGAAGGATTGTCATGGAGTCCTCTGTAAAGATCCAGTGCTGACATGGAGGCTTGGAGGGAGGAATGGAAAGACTCTGAACTCAGTCTGTAAGTAAAGCAAAGCAGTGGACTGAGATTCTCTGGGTATGTGAACTGACAGAGACAGTTTGCTGTATTCCCCCAGAAGATAACCTAAAAGTTCCAGTGCAATATCTGCTATGAACAAAAAATATACTTTTTAATTACAGGTTTGCTCCATGTGACGGAATCCGGACATCCCGACTGGGTATCTCCGCCAAGAACCTGCTTCCTAAGCTCTGGAACACGAGATCTGTGAATCTGGCTATAGTTACCCAAAAAACTAGACAGTACAAGTTTTTGGAGTCAAACCAGAATCAAACTGTTTATTGAAACACAAAGTACAAGGAGATATACACTCTGGGACAACACCTTTGTGAGCCAATCCACACAAACATACACATCCCATAATAAGCTTACTCAAGGCAGACAGAAACAATGGAATGCAGGTATTCAACAATAACAAACCCCCACCCCACTAGCAAGTGTCTATGAAACACTTTTGCAATATCCTAGCAATCTGCAATATATCTTCATATATTTCCTGAGGGACACTGTTCAGGAATATTATCCCAAGTGAAAGAGCCCCTCACTCTTTCAACACAAACCACAGATATAGAACTCAGGATAGCCGGGGTAAAACTAAATGCTGAGTCCAGTGTGGTTGTACAGCAAGTCTGATTAGTGCAGACCCGACTGGGATTCTTGGTCACCCTGTGCCCCTAATAGACACAGGGTGACTTACACATAAGAGGGGCTGGGGAAGCTGGTCAAGGAGTCTTCGGACCTCCCTAATGCAATCTGGGTTCCACAAGCCCCCCAACCAAAGTCCTCACAAGAGCTTTTAGGATTATTGAACTGATTTAGAGATCTGTCAATATGTGGTGCTATATGTTTTAAGTGTAACATATGGGTTTTTTTACGGTGAATTTTTATTATATGCTTTTTACTATATGTATGTTAAGGTTAATAATTACCAGGTTGTATTACTGGTCAGTTATATTGTTTGAGATCTGAAACTATTAACCTATGAAGTTTTGAGAGAACTCTTCATTGCAGTGATATTGAATGGGTTTTATTATTGATGTACCTTAAAAATATACAGCAATTTATTTCAACTTGCTTGGGGGTGGGAAGAGCCAAGCAAAGTGCTTTCTTCTGTAAAGTTTGAGGATGACTAAAGCCCCGTACACACGTAGCGATTGTCGGCCGTAAATATTTGGCCGCCAAATGATCGGCCAATTGTCGGCTTGTTAGTATGATGCTTCCGACAACCGACAGCGAATTTTCGGCCGAACAGAATCTGGCATGCAGACTTTAAAATTTTTGTTGGCCGTCACCAGAACGGCCAATTGTTCGCCAGTCAGTACAGAATTCGGCCGACAAACAGCCGATTAGCAAGACTGGGCATGTTCAGAAAAGAAAAAACACATGGAAAGTTAACCATCACATGACATCACTTCTGCAGTCGGCTTTTGTTGGCCGACAAAATTCGGGTGCAGTCTTTAGCACTTTTCAGCTGACAGGACAGCACCGGACAAAAGACGGCCGATCGTTCGGCCGACAATCGCTACGTGTGTACGGGTTTTTACTCCTGAGTCCTGCGTGTCTGCAGCAACATGCAGTAAGTTTGGGCTTAATTCAAAATGTACAGGTTGTTAGGAAAATGTAGATAGTTGAATGTCTATAACTTGGCCACTGATACACTTGGAATGGGTATCTAGGTTTAAATTCAAATATCTGTTTTGAACCCTATTCATCTTGAAACATTTCAGTCCATTTCCAGAATCACAGCCCAGTGTGAGCCACTTCTGACATCTCTCTCAAACATGTAAAAATCTAAATGTTTTTTTGCAAAAAGAAAATACTTAGGACCCCAAGCAGTATGCATTTTTTTAAGCAGAGGTCCTGGGAAACAAAATGGTTTTGCTGCAATTTTTTTATGTCACATGATATTTGTGTAGTGGTTTATCAAACGCAATTTTATACGTAAAAACACACTTTAATGATTTCTAATTTTACATTTTTTTGGGTAAAATATAAAAGGTGATATTACACCGAGTAATACTAACATGTCACGCTAAAATTGGGTATGCCCGTGAAATTATGACAAACTACGGTACATAAAAATCTCCATAGGCGACGCTATAAAAGCCTTTACAGGTTACCTTATTAGAGTTACAGAGGAACTAGAATTATTGCTCTCACTCCTAAGTTTACATATGTGTGCGGGACCTACATATGGTTTGCATTTGTGCATAAGCACATGGGGGCGGAATGGTTTAAACTTTATCTTATTTACATTTATTTTTTTCAGACTGTACCATTTTTTTTTTTTTTTTAACTTTATTAAACTTTGATGCTTTATTAAGGAATAAACAGCATTTTTTTGCAATAGCATGAGCCATCACTCACAGCTCCTCTCTTTGGAGAGATTTGGGCGACTATTAGACCCCCCTCCAAAGCATCTGATTAAACAGATCAATTTGATCAGATGCTTTACAAAGGGCTTGTAAGTAAGCAAACAAAAACCTGGAAATGACTAAATCCTTGTCACTTCTGACATCACAGAAGGGGAGGATTAATGGAAGTTCCTCCCACTCTTCCTAGTACATATGATGCAACAGGTCGCATCGGTACCGAGCGCCCCGGTGGGATAGGAGACGCCAGTAAAGGTGGCGGGAGAAAGCAAACGATCTTGAAACCTCTAACAGTGTTCGAGTGGCTGTATAGAGGCTGTGTTGCAATGTGTGGGAACCAATACCTCCCTGTAGTTTCTCTACATAATGAGGATTAAACAAGCCCCCTTCTGAGAAAGCACTCACTGAATGACCTTTATACACATAGCTTTTATGTCAGGATGAGCCACACTTTACTGCGTGAGATCTCTTTTTTATAAAGTCATTAGCAAATTGCAAATCTATGCTTAGGAAAAATCTTTGAGCTGGGTTAAAGATTCACTATCATAGGTGACATTCTTTACAATAGTTGATGCTCTATTGATTGTGACATTTTTTTATGACTTTGAGACACGTCAATAGGTTGGCTGATAACCAAGATCATGACAGGTTTCTTTGTATTCATTTACTAAGAACTATTGAGACAACAGTCAAAAAGTGCCAAGACAGGAAGAGCTAGTAGGCATAGTGGGTAATAAATACTGTTGTTACCAGCAAGGTTTTGTTAGTGCAAGCATTCAGAAGATCTTCGCTTTTTCACTATTGTCCGTTTGCCAAAATGTGTATGAATCCACAAAATACCAAGAGTGGCTTTATCAATCCAGAGAGCCTGGACTGCTTAACTAAGAGTAAGGAATAGGGTTCAGAAAATTTTTAACGGCTTGTCTAAACTACAACTAATTGAGAATCCTGATGTTCCAAATGTGAATGGGCATCAAGCAACAGCATTCGTATTGTCCTGGTTTCCATCGCATACAATATAGAACATAGCACACCCTTTTATGATATGATGCTACATTTATAATGTACAAAATTGCAATTGTTTGATTGACTTACTGGTCCAAAATTCTACTGGGTACAGAAGGATTGAGGTTGCTGATACAACCTATAGAATTGAGGTGACATATTAAATTTCAATAATTTTTACTAAATTTTAGCATATATAAAATGTAGAAACGATGTCATTGTTACAAAAACGTAGTAAACAATGTACAACTGTACAACAATGCCAAGGAATGGGCTAAAGCTGGATAAAGTTCAACAGAAGAAAAAGGGTGGCGCTCTAGCGTGCATGAATAAAAGTAAATTGCCCCAAAAAGAGTTCACATGTATAGTCTTGAAAATTTATTGAGCACATCCAAAGTAGATTAAAACAAATTACATACTTTCCAGCCGAACCTTTTTGTGTTACTATAAAGCTGGATAAAGCTGGATGACCACACATTGAGGCATCAGCCCGCATCCGGTGATGCAACAAAATCATCATACAGAGCATATTTAATTTAATTTAATTTAATTTAAGCTGAGGTACGGATCTGACCACCATACCACTCTGCCCAGGGGTCCCAGGATGCGGCGCACTTATTATAATTTTTAGAGGCCAGGGCAAAATTCTTCTTGTACACATTTTGTTGATTGGTCTGGGTAAGTACCTCACTGAGCTTAGGAACTCTGATAGACTTCCAGTTCCTCAGTAGGGTAAGTCTAGCTGCGAGAAGCAGATTAATAGTTGTCAGTCTTAAGGGGTATGGGATTAGGTCAATGCCTAAATTCAACAACGTAAGCTCAGGGGACAGTGGCAGTGGTATTCTGCTAATGTCTTTTAAAGTTCAAAAGACCTTCGGCCAATAGGCGGCTAAGCACTTGCAGGACCACAGGAGGTGGAACAATGTGCCCACAGCCCTGCCAGCAGAGATTTGTCATGCGAGGGTAGAACTTGGCCAAGCAGGGTGGGGTCAGGTACCAGCGATAAGTAATTTTATGCATAATTTCCCACAAATTCGCATTTTTAGTAAAATAATATACTGCCATGGTTGCTGACTGCCATTGTTCCAGTGTATATTGCATGGCCAAGTCACGTTCCTACGCAAGATGAGAGTTATTTTTGACAAAAGTAATTTTATCTCCCAAGTGCATGTATATTAAGGATATCCCTTTCTTGGTAGTGGTAGGGGCTTGGAGAAAATCAGCAATCTTGGTCAGAACATGACAATTTATTTCGGAGCAAGATCGCAGTAGGGAGGAAATCTGCATATACATAAAATATTCATTAAGTGGGAGGCCATAGAGTTTTGGAGTTTCGAAAAGGGTTTACTAGTGTCTTTGTCCAGTAAGTCTTGGAAAGTACCTATCCCTCTATCCAGCCAATGTCTAAGGTTGATGTTAGGGATCACCAGAGAACATACCACTAGGGGCACGTAGGTGTCTGCCCGGTGTGTGATCAGATTCAAGGCTCACCCAAGAAGGGGGCAGCATGATTCAGCTCCTCAGCTAAGCCAGCATAGAGGCCAGGCAATAGTCTCTAAGATTGACATGACCCAAGCCCCCAGCCCACCTATGGCATATGAGTTTACTGAAAGAGCATCTAGAACGTTTATTTTGCCAAAGAAACTGATTAACCGCAGTTTTGTAGTTTAGCAAGGAACGACCCGGGGACAGGGATTGGCAGTGTCTGAAAGAGGTAGAGGAGTCTTGGTAGGACTAGCATTTTAAATGCCGCTAGACGGTACAGTTCTAACTTGGAAATCCTCATCAAATGGGAATGTAGCTTGGGTAGAAAGGGGGGAGTAATTAGCTTGAAACAAACAGAATACACATCAGGTGTATTCGTGAGTTTTATCCCCAAATAATCTATACTTGTATCTTTCCATTGAAAGGGGCAAAGTGCTTCCAGCCTTAGTTTCGTCTCCGTAGGGAGACCTAGGTTCACAATATGCGATTTAGCAGCATTCAATTTGTAATAGGACACTTCTTGGATTAGCAGCAAGGCATCGTAAGTTGCTTTAAGGGAGGATTCTACGCCAGTCAACATCAGAAGAATGTCATCGGCGAATAGGCCAATAGTGTGAGAGTGGCCCGCTATGTCAAGTCCTCTGATGTTGGGATCTGATCTAATATACGCAGCCAGGGGTTCAATTAATACTGTAGGTTGAATATCAACAGGGATAGCGGACACCCTTGTAGGGTGCTGTTAGTGATCGAAAATGACAGAGATAGCATATCTCCTGTGTATACTCGGGCAGAAGGTTCAGTATACAAAGCTAGCACGGCTGACAGAATTTGACCTTGGAACTCACATTTTTGCAGTACTTTTAACAGATATCCCCAGTGAATGCGGTCAAATGCTTTTTCAGCATCTAAAGTCAGCAGTATAGAGGGCGTCTTAGAGACGTTAGCGAAGTGGATCAAGTCGATAACTCTCCTAGTGGCATCAGTAGTCTTCCTGCCCTTAGTAAACCCTGTCTGGTCTAAGTGCACCAGAAGCTTCACATACAGCTTCAAATCCACATTCAACAGGGATATCGGTCTGAAATTTTGGGAAACATCAGGTGATTTTCCCGGCTTAGGCAATGTCACTATAAGGGCATCTGACATTTCTTTTGGCAGGGAGGACGAGGCAGCAGCAGACATGAAAACCCCACATACTGTAAATAGGGGGCTAATGTGTTGCAAAAACTCTTTGTAAAAAATCCGGTATAGCCATCTGGGTCAGGCGATTTGTTGTACGGTAGTGAGCCTATAAGTTTGAAGATTTCCGGGATCATGAAAGGAGCATTGAGTTTTTGCAGTTGGGGCGTCAGTTAAACTAGGGAGATTACCACAGTCTAAAAAGTTTTACCAGTAAGGGTAGGTTGGGGAGTATGTACATCCACTTATAGGTTATACAGGGACCCATAATAGTCGCTAAAAGTGTCAGCTATGTCTTGAGGGTTGTATGCTTTAGTTCCAGTAGCATGGTGAGATATATGGTTAATTTTGGTCTTGGTTCTGTGTCCTCTAAGCCTGCAGGCTAGAACCTTGCCTGCTTTGTTGCCACTAATATAGTGGGTGATTTTCAGTCGTCTAATAGATTTTTCATACGAGTCTAGTAGGAGATCTCGAAGGTCAGGTCTAAGGAAAGTCAAATGGGTCGAGAGGTCAGGGGTCGGACTGGTTTTATTTTGGGTTTCAAGTAGTTTAATATCTGATAAAATAGTGTCAATCTACTGATGCCTTGCCCTCTTGACACCAGAACCCAGTTTTATAAATATATCACGCATATATGATTTGTGGGCATTCCACAAGGTACAAGGGTCATCAACAGATCCAACATTCAAGTCAAAAAAGGCTTTTAGGTTGCTTTCCAAGGCACCTCTGGTGTGCTGTAGCAATGACTGTTTCAGCCGCCAAACAAAGGCTGAGGTGGGTGCAAGGGAGTCGCCAAGGGTGAGTGCCAGAGGTGCGTGGTCAGACCACAAAATTTCACCAATCTGGACCGCTTGTACTTTCTGCAGAAGCCACCTACCTATCTGTTAAAAACAGGTCGATCCTGAAGTATGAGTTGTGGGCAGTGGAGAAATAGGTGTAATCCTGTTCACTAGTGTGAAGGCAGCGCCAGGTATCATATGAATCACATTCGTGTAAAAGCGACTGTATCGATAGAGGGTTGTGTTTACACACAGAGGCAGAGTCAACCTGGTGGTTCGGTGTCAAATAAAAGTCTCCGCAGTATAGAGTCGCACCTTGTTTGTCAGTCTCAATTTTCCGAAGCAGTTTCTTCTGAAAGCAGATCTGATGTGTATTAGGAGCATATAGATTCACAATGGTGTATAAAGAAGAGTTGATCGTTCAAACCAGAATGAGATATCTGCCTGCTGGATCTTCAATCTTAGACAGCAACATAAAGGACAGAGTATCTCTCAATGCTATCATGACCCCATTTTTTGCTGGCATGGAGGCCAAATAGATGTGTGGGAAGCTGCGATGGAGACATGTTGGTGGAGAGGCCTGATGGAAGTGGGTTTCCTGAATGCAGAGGATGTCTGCTTTACAAGTGATGGCCTCATGCCAAAGGGATTTCTGTTTGGCAGGGTGGTTCAAACACCTGACATTTAGGGACATACGTTTAATCAACATGGCCGACGTAAAAAAGTTGAGCTAACAGTGTTGCTTTTAAACTTACGAAAGGAGGCCAATTAGCAGGTAGTAGGATCAGAAAGTGTACAGTTAGTCATTGAAAAGACACAGATGGAAGGCCTCGAGGCAGTCCAGGGCGAGGCATCATGAAAACTTCCTTATGGTTAAAAACATAGAGAAAAACAAAAAAACATACAAAAGTGAAACAAGATGGAAGCATGATAAAAGGTTGGATCTTAGATCCGTAAGCAGTATAACAAATAACTGCTCCAGTAGTAAAGGGGTTCAGTCTACTGGCTAAGGGTAAGAGTCAAAGCCTCACATGGAGGGCTATCCAGCCATCGTGGGCAGGAGGGTAAAGGCTTCATGAGGGGGGGGGGGGACCCACACCCCAATGTCAAGTCGTACCTCTGTGAGTAAGATTATCACGATCCCCTTGGTTGGTCTGGAACAATACTCCAGCTTTTGAGAAGCTGGAGACCAACTTCCAGTGAAGAAATGGAATGGTGTTGGCCATCTTTGGTTATCAGATGTTTTGTGGGGTTACCCCATTTATAAACAATAGAGTGATTCCGTAGGCCCTTAGTAATTGTATTCAACTTTCTCCGGAGTTGCATAGTGAACTGTGAAAAGTCTGCATAAAATGTAACATTGGTGTAGGGGGAGGGGAAGGCCCCTGCTTGCGTGAGACCGCCATCAGTTGGTCCTTCACGTGAAAAAAATGAACGCACAACAGCACGTCTCTAGGCACTTTATCTGGCAGGAAGGCTGGTTTAAGGATACGGTGGATTCTATCAATAAGTAATTCAGGGTCAGGTGTATCTGGCAGTAAGGTTTTGAACAGGGTTAGCGCGTATTGGCGCAGCTCTGACGCCTGGATCGATTCAGGAATGCCTCTGATCTTAAGATTATTCCTTCTAGACCTGTCCTCAAGGTCCGCTAGTTTGGCTCTGATCCAGGCTTGATCCTCTGTTTGCTCCTCATGTGCGTCAATCAAGTCATTAACAGTATGGGAGAATTTGTCCATCTTGTTTTCTATATGGTCTACTCTTGAGCCCAAAGCATTGATTTCAGTGGTAAAATGTTTGGTCAGCTGCATTATATCAGAGTGAATTGAGCCCCTGAGAGACACCAGCATATCTTTCATAGTCGTGTCCATTAGTGGCTGATTAGAAGTAGGAAAGGATAATATGGAGTCAGGGAGGTCTCTGGTACTGTCTAAAAATGGTGCTTCTTTGTCCAGCCTGGGGCTTCTGCTCAGTGGTGCAGAGGCTGCAGGGGATGAGGGTTGATGTGGAGTCTTCCCATGAGACAATGCCTCCGCATAGGACCAAGGTGGAGAGCGGTCACTGTCACGTGTGGAGGCCGGAGAGCCGGTGCCATCTTGGGATTCCCTGCTGCCGGCCTGGAAGAAGAAGAAAGTTTGGACTGCTCCTTTTTTCTGCTCGGCATGATAGCGCAGGGTGTGGGGGGTCCGTAGGTGGTGATTTGGGGGAAAAAGGAAGCCTCCCACAGTTGCTTGGGTCAGTTTAGCTGGAGCATCGCCGGAGCTCAGGAATTAAGCATCCACAATGTTCCGTGGCTAGTCACGCCCCCTGAGGTGACATATTAACTTGTTAAGTCTTTTAAATCTATTAAGTCTTGCTTCATGACTGCTGACAGAGCACAATATATCCATTACAAGGTCATTTATATTTAATCTGTATATGCCACAGTAGAATGTCTGGGTGGCAATATAGTGTTTTACTTGCAATCCTAGCAGGTATGTAATGCATGCATTTTGATATCACATTTTATTTTCATCTGGGTGTTAACGGATTTCCGGGGCTTTTAAAATGATTCTGTAATATCCTTTTAATATTTTGTAACACGCTCTGAAGAAGGAGACTCTGTGTAGCCCAAAATATTGTTTTGTTTCCTTAATACACATGTAATAGCAACTATTAGTGCCCATTCACACTACCGCGACTTGTCAGGCGTCTGGTCAGCCTGACAAGTCGCGGTCCATGCAGTGCTACGGGAACCGTTCTAATAGGAGAGACTCAAGTCGCTCCGACTTAGAAAGTAGTTCCTGTACTACTTCGGAACGACATCGGAGCGATTTGCATTGACATTCATTAAATGAAGTCCGTGCAAGTCGCGCCGAAGTTGCGGTGCACGCGACTTCACAGGTCGCCCCCGAAGTCGTGCCGCGGTAGTGTGAACCGGCACTAAATTTCAAGAATATACTGCAACCCTTAGTAAATATTTTTTGAGCAGGACATGATCCTTCATCCCTCTATGGAAAAGAGTGAGCCCAGGTTCACACTGATGTGGTGCAGAACATCACATGTAATTCACACAGGAATTGCAGCACATTCCTGAGCAAATTACATGCAGTGTCTTGGGGTGCAATTTGAGCCATGGATTTTTTTGACTCAAATCACACTGCATTCACACCAAACTCATACAGGACCCTTTTTTTGTCCGCACCAGAATCGCATTGCATGGGTGTTCGCACTGAAGGCCTAGAAGTACTACACATGCTCTGCTGCCAGCAGCAGGCAAGGACCATGGTAGGTCCATTACTGCAAGGACTCATTCAAAGATGTTTAGATATCTCCATGCCTCCTCATTCTTGGAGATATTTGCGAGTGTATGACCAACCAAATCTCTACAATATTTACTATAATGGTTTGTAAAGAAAAGCCGCACTAGATTTGAGAATAAAAATATTCTGACTGACAGATAGCAAATGAACATGTAATAAAAACGTCCAAACATATGACACGGGAGTGTGCCTAAAAGTCCAATTGGAAAAGTCCCAATGTAAAGGAGATCCAGTATAGAGCGCGGTATAGAGAAATTGAATCCACCACCATAAATCACTCCTTCCTCCGCCAGTGTGGCATGCTGAGATTAAGCTATGCGCTTACCAGATTGACAAAGATAACAGCACCGAACTTAATATGGACCTTAATGGACAAATTCCAATGCGTTATTCCTCTCCTGGATGATCACTCAATGGGCAGGGAACCGCTCTATCCAGCATACACCAATATTCGTCTCATCCGAATCACCAAGCAAATAGGGAATATGCAAGAGAAGGGCCACAATAGTGTAGTATGCTGCACTCCGATTTCTCTTTTTATTTACTATAATGGAGTGACTGAAACTAAGGCATTCTGTCAATTTAAAGTAAACCATTATGATGTTTTTATTTTATTAACTTTAGAGATTAACAGCTGGTTCCTGCAGGTGCCTTTCTACCTAAACAGATTTCCTTCTGTGTGTCCAGGAAGCCCAATGCTTGGTGCACTGTGTTATTGGGATTCAGCTTTACAATGCCCTCTGCCATCCTACAAACACACCAACTGTTTATTTTTTGCTCTCCAAAGAGTATTGGTACATCCCCAAATTTAAATAATTTAGCACTTACTAACATTAACAAATTAGTACAGGCACCCAGTGGTACCCAGACATACGATGATTTGTCAAGTAGTGTTTTCCTGAGAGGTTCCTCAATGAGTTCTACTACCACGTGCAGTTAATGCTTGGCCTGCTTATACCCACAGTTCTCTACTGGTAATGAATAGGCCCCATCATATTGAGGAACCAATCAAGGGCTGTTGGAAGGGGCCAATCAACTTCAACTAGGTTTATATTTAAAAATAAAGGACTCTAGAACGTAACAAATAAAAATAGCACTGATTCACCTTAAAGCAACAGATTTGCTTACCCCTCTTTACCCAGCAACTCATACTCACCTTTACTTTACTTCCCAACACTGTCCTGAGCTTTCGAGAGTAAAGAAATTACCTGGTACTTTCAGAGTGAGTATGCATCACATTTCATGGCAGAGCTGGGCTAATCAGCTAGCCTCAGTGCTTTCATATGGGAAGGGAAGAGTCTATAACCATTATTCACTATGTCTTGAGCAACTTATAGCTTATACAGTGCCACTTCTCTTCTTGGCAGCTGAACAAAGTGTTGGAGAATTACATAAAGGTAAGAAGGGAGTTAGTGACCCTGTTGCTTTACCCTTTACTTTAGGAGAGCTTAAAGTTAAGTTAAGTTAATAATTAAGGATTTTGAGAATTAAAGTGGTCAGGCATTCAAGTCATGATATTTTAAAGCGGTAGTATCCCGCTTTTTGACACTTTTACCTACAGGTAAGCCTATAATAGCTCATTATGCCTTTGTCTTGCAGGTTTTTTTTTTTTATTTTTTTTTTTATTTTAGGGTTTACAACCGCTTTAAATCGAAGAAATGAAAAATGTAAACACGCCCAAGGCATTCCTACATTCTATTTTATATGAACTGTAGGCTTGCAATAAAGAGCATCTCATAGATAATCATTGCTATTTGAGAACCCCTATCAGCAGCATTTATTCTTCAACTCTCAGACTGCACATTTTCTAAGAGCAAAGATGGTAACTTATTCAGTTTCAATACAAGTAACATGATACCAGAGGTAGTATTCGGCTCAGGAACTGGAGATACAACCTCTTGCACAGGTATAACCACATGTTAATGAATGGCGTAATAAGAAACATACAGTATCATGCAGGTTTTTGAGAAACCTGGTGAAATTCACAAAACATTCCTACTTTAATATCGTTAGTTTAAGGTTTCTGTTACACTGAACTTTTAGTAGTCTTTGCTTCACTGAAAGTGTTTAAATGGAGTGCTGTTCGGATACATGTTTATTTATTTATTATCTGTGACCTGACAACAGTTTTTCTATCTATTTGTTCTCAGCCTAGTTGATAAGGAAGCACTAGATGTCATGATCCAAGACAAGAAAGGACTGATTCACAGTACTATGTGGTTTTTGTTCTTGCTGCTTGTCACTTAGCTATTCTAGGCAGACTTTGGTTCTTTAATGTACAGCTGCAGTTACAGAGCGAGGCTCCAGCTGGTACTGACCAGCCCTGGGTTGCACTGCTAAAATACCAATTAGAGGATTTTGTGATTGAATGCTCTGCTACGTTTGACCATAAAATAAATCTGCTTTGAAAAATCTTAGAAGGTCTAAACCTAAAGTGTTTCAGCCCTAGTTACATCTCCCACTAGGAAGCCTATCTTCAGGGTCAGAATCTTACAATAAGTGTTTCTAGACATCCAGGTAATCGCCTTTACGTCATAGAGATTTATCATGTAATGTAATAATAGCAAAAGGGACCGACTATGATGACCTAGTTTAAGTCATTGTAAACGATCACCTTATAAAAACAACCCATTCAGAGTCCATTCACACTGCCGCGACTTGTGAGGCGACTTGTGTGCCGTTAAGTCGCCCCAAGTCGCTTGACATAACAAAAGCAATGTTAATCAATGAGTGCCGTCTTAATTGGCACTACTGAAGTCGCTCCGACTTCTGAAAAGGGTCCTGTACTACTTTGAGGTGACTTGTATCTGACTTGTCCCATAGACTTCAGTGGGAGTCGCCTCCTCATCTTATTTCAAGCGACTTGTGATCCGACTTGTGATCTGACTTTCCATTAAAATGGTCCTGAACAATAAAAAAAGAGCATTTTTCTTAGAGCACAGGCATAGGGCTCCTCTCCACCTGGGCGTTTTTGTCGCAGGCATTTATCGGGCATTTTTGGAGGCAGGAATGTCTTTTTTTGGATTTAGTGTCTGGGGGGGGTCTAAAAAGTGTACCTGTGAAGTTTCAGCTCTGTAGCATGTCCAGAACCAGAAAAAAAAAGATAATTTTTCTTATAATTATTAATAGAGCAGGGTAGTGGCTCCTCTCCACCTGGGCGTTTTTGTTGCAGGCATTTATCGGGCATTTTTGGAGGCAGGAATTACTTTTTTTGGATTAAGTGTCTGGTGGGTCTAAAAAGTGTACCTGTGAAGTTTCATCTCTGTAGCATGTCCTGAACCAGTGTACAAACCACAGTGTACAAACACCGATGCAATCAATTGATGTTTTTCAGCCTACAAGGCTTTAGTCATAGTATGACTAAGGCCTTGTAGGCTGAAATGCTTCAACTGATCTTACTTGTGTTTGTGCACTGTGGTTTTTGAATAAATATGAAGATTTTATAAGAGCAATAACTGGTTGTGCGGATCCTCTTTCTGGATTATCTTCTCAGCTAAACGACTGTGGATCAAACACCTGTGAGCACTATTATCATTAAGTTGTATGGCTAGAAGCACGGATTTCTTTGTTTGCATCACATTTTAGAGAATACTGTACAGAAAAAGTTGTACCCGGTACAGATATCAGCTTGTCTATGTGCAGCTTTGATCCACAGAATGAATTGTTCAGAAATTATTTCACTTTTCCAACACCTAACATGATTTCTCATTCAGGAAGTAAAATGGCATTATCACTGTATATGTGGCATGATTTACCAGTCTAGTCTTCCACAGAACATGGAAACGCATTTATTTTAGTAAATATAAACTGCTAAATACCTTTTCTCATCAGAAGTATTTGGCAGTCCTGTGACTTTTGTCAGTGTCAGCTGAGCACTAGTTAAAGCTTGTAGGAGGAGTTTTCATCCTTCACTGAGCTGTCCAATCAGGATGCAGGACTCCTGACCCTCTGTCTTGACAGTGCTGATTGGCCCTGTGCTAATCACAGCTGGTCACATAGTAAACAGGAAGAGCCTGACAGGCACGAGTAGAGGAGAGAAGATCTGTGGCTCTCCTGACAAGGGGGGGTCTGTGCTGGTAATCAGAGCATTGGTTACCAGCGCAGACCCTTGGGGGGGGGGGTTCCACTAGAACCACCAGCGATGCCCACCTATGACCCCAGGGATGCCCACCCATGACCCCAGGGATGCCCACCATGGCCACCAGGGATGGCAATCAGGGCTCAGGGAGCCTGCCACTGGTGCCCTACCCATCAGTGCTGCACCCCATGATAGCTGTCAGTGCTGCCCACCAGTGCCCATCTTTGCCATGTATCAGTGCCGCCCACCAGTGCCCATTATTTCCCACCAGTGCCCCCTATCAGTGCCTATTAGTGCCCGTCACTGCCGCCTATCAGTGCCCATCGGTGCCATCAGTGTTTCCTATCAGTGCCACATATCAGTGTCTATCAGTGCTGCATATCAGTGCCGCCTATCAGTGCCCCTTAGTGATGCATATTAGTGCCACCCCATCAGTGCCACCCCATCAGTGCCTGACAGTGCGGCCTCATCAGTGCAGGAAAATACATATCTATTTTATAGGAAACAAAAAAACGTCTTTTTTTTTCAAACTTTTTGGTCTTTTTTAATTTGTGTAGCAAAAAATAAAAATCTTTGCGGTTATCAATTTACCACCAAAAGAAAGCTCTATTTGTGGGGGGAAAATGACATAAATTTGGTTTAGGTACAGTGTTGCATGACTGCACAATTGTCATTCAAAATGCAACAGCGCTAAAAGCTGAAAATTGGCCTGGGCGGGAAGGGGGAAAAGTGCCCGGTATTGAAGTGGTTAAAGCTGAACTCCAGGAAAATATAAAAAGACATAAAAGAATGCACCTCTGTATTCACTGACACAACACTAAAATATAACACAATTATTTTTTTTCAGTTGGATAGAGTGGTGAGGAGATAGAACCACTGTCAGGTTTGTATTGCTGTCTGTGCCCCCATTAGAAAGAATCACCTTCTCTAATTCCCCTGGTCACTGATGTCATGAAAAATGCAAAATGGGGATAAACACAAAGTTTTTAGTTGTCACCAAAAAAAAAAACAGAAATCTTTCAATAGGAATACTTGTACTTGTGATAGCAGTCTAATGCTGACCATACACTAGCCAAAAATTTGTTTGAAAATCTGTCATTTGGACTGTTTGTTCGTTTTTCGTCCAGTTAATGGGCAAAAATAGAAAATCGGTTTCAGAGCCAAAAAATCAAAGGAACAGGTTGGAAAATGTTGCCGAATGAACAATAAATTAAAAGGGTAATGTGTTTGCACTAGTCACATGTGACTAGAGATGGCCTTCGGTTCGCCCGGCGGTTGGTTCGTGGCAAACTTTGCTTGTTCGCTGTCCGCCGATCATGCAACCATATGGTCGCCACATTCTTTTACATTGTGAAGAACTTTGACCCATGACACAGCCATCAGGTGGTACAGGACAGCCAATTGAGACATTTCAGCACATGGATATACCCCCTACCTTATAAATAGACCAGAGCAGGCTGCCATTTTACATTTTGCCTTTTGTCAGTGTAGGGAGAGGTTTGCTGTGTGGAGCAGAGACAGAGTGTCAGTGACACAGATCGCTCGGTAATAGGTCCACAAAAGTCCTTTTAAGGACTGGTATAGGTGTACTGTCTATATTCTGTCTTTTGTCAGTGAAGGGAGAGGTTTGCTGTGGGGAGCAGGGACAGACTGTCAGTGCCGGTTCACACTGATGCGATGCGGGAACACTGCGAATATATCTGCGTGTTCCTGCATCGCATCCACAGCACAGGCAGTTCACACTGCCATATGCGATACGCTGGTTGTGTCAATTCAAAGTTAACGACACCCCCTAGCTCAGATCGCATATCGCAGTGCGATCTGACAGTTCGCACAGAATTGGATCACACTGGTGTTAACCACTATGCGATCCAATTGTGTTGCGGACCAAAAAAGGGCCCTGTGCGTGTTCACTGCGATTGCGGTGCGAATTGAGCCATACAAACTCCGAATTACATGCAATCTCTGTGATCGCATCAGTGTGAACCGGCACCGGGGATGCGGGAACACGCAGATATATTTGCAGTGTTCCTGCATTGCATCAGTGTGAACCGGCACTGAGTGACACAAATCGCTGGGTAATAGGTCCATAAAAGTCCTTTAAAGGACTGGTATAGGTGTACTATTGTTTGGTTGAAGTATATAGGGGTGTAATATACTTTCTAATATAGAAAGCAGTGTATTTAGGTACTGCAGAAATTTTGCCTCTTTCGTTGCGTTAACTCTGCTACACACAGTGACAAAAGTTACTAGAAAATATTTTTCATAACTGGTGTGATAAACCAGTGGCCCCCCAAAACGACAGATTGAAGCAGGGTGTTATAAAACAATATACTTTCATAATAGTGTATTTGGGTACTGCAGAAATTTTGCCTCTTTTGCTGCGTTAACTCTGCTACACACAGTGACAAAAGTTACTTTTTTTTTATAACTGGTGTGATAGACCAGTGGCCCCCCAAAACGACAGATTGAAGCGGGGTGATATATACCTTCTTCCACATATACTGCGCTTCACTAGAGACTTTTGTCACAGGGTCATTTAAAAAATGACAGGCAGAGGAAGAGGCAGGCCCTTTTGCAGGGGTGGTAGGAGTAGGGCAGGAGCACCAGGCCGGAGCCAAAGTGGGAAGTTGCAGGAGGTGCGTTCGATTACGTCAAAGGACGCACCAGACTTGGTTGAGTGGCTAACTCAGCCTTCCTCTTCTGCATCCTACTCATCCTCTCTATCTGCACCCTCCTCACTCTCTGCTGTGTGCACCCCCAAAGACACCACCACCACCACCACCATATACCCTCCACTTTAGTCACAGGTCCATCACAAGACATTTACGATGCGCAGCCATTCTTGGCATCGGATCAGGAAGAGGAGGTAGCAACAGCCGCCACTCAGAACTCTGACGACAGTACCCAGATCACCTGAAGGTGATTGGTCCCAGCTGTTGCTGCCTACTCCGAGATCTCTAATGTTAGTGGTGGGGAAGGTGACGTCAATGATGCAGGGGCAAAATTTCTGCAGTATCCAAATACACTATTATGAAAGTATATTATTATATAACACCCCCGCTTCAATCTGTCGTTTTGGGGGGCCACTGGTCTATCGCACCAGTTATAATACTTTTTTCTAATTGCATTTGTCACTCTTTGTAGTTGTAGTATCGCTGCAGAACCGCTCACCAGTCACATCGCTGCACAATACAAATCCACTATAATATGCTTTCTATATTCATCCAGCATTGCGACTTCCTCATCTTCCTGCTCCTCGACGGCTTGATCAATGACACGACGCAATGCACGCTCCAGAAAGAAGGCGTAAGGTCACTGATGGCGCCCTGGCTGCGACTGACCAGTTTGGTGATCTCATAAAATGGCCGCAGATGTCAGCATACGTCGCACATGAGCAGCCACTGGCGTGGTGAAAAAAACCCCAGCTGCCCAGAACCTGTCCTGCCGCAGAGTTCATACCAGTGGCGGCCTGTGCATAGAGGGCGCCAGGGCGCCGCCCCCCTAAAAAAAGGAAAAAAAAAATTTTTCAAAAAGAGCAATAAAGTTTAAAAAAAAAAAAAATTTTGTTCGCCGGCCTATGTGGAGGCCGTGGGGGGGGTGGGGTTACGACCCAGAAGAGGCGCCGATTGGCTGCCTTCTGGGGGCGCAACCTGGGCGCAGGGCACAGCGCTAGGACACCCCCACTTTCGTTATTTCCTGCCTGTGATTGGTCCAGTCTCCAGCCTGGACCAATCATCAACCAGGACATCCGATGCTGACGTCGCGTGCGTCAGTCACGCACCGTCACCGGCCTATCCTCTGATCGCCCATCCTGTACCGCAAGTTGTCTCCCCCCAGCAGTCTCCATTGATTGGGAGTGAAGTGTGCAGTTCTCCGGAGTGGAGGAGATAGGGGAAGCCAGGCTCGGAGGATGTGGTTGAAGTACTGAACATGCAAAGCAACATGAGGAAGTGCAGACACCGCATAGCCCAGCACAGCCTGTCCCCGTCCTCTGGGGATCTTCCTGACTCCTATTAGTCGCTGTCACCTGCGAGCTGCTCAGCCAGCCTGAAAACTTTACTGCTGTGCTACTGATTGCTATGTACACAGTGCCTGCCGGCTGCTGAGAGGAGAGTGCTGCGATCTGACTACGGGGCAACATACAGTACTACAGGTAATCCGACCTCATCATCATCATCAACACACTGCTCAGGGGGGGGTCATTACACTACATGGAGGTCATCATTATACTGATAAGGTGGTCATTATTATGCCTGGGGGACTTCTGCAGCCAGCGCTGTCTTATCTCAGACTCAGATGCTCTAGTCTATACTGTAGAACTGAATGGTAAAAGTGCTGTCTGTCATTAGCTTGAACTGTGTGCTCAGGAGGGGGTCGCTGGCTGAGGGGGCAGTGAGTCCTTGTATCAGCTCTATATTGGTAGCTAGATATTCCAGTGGGAGGCTGAGACTGGCTGCTTCCGAGGTAAGGGGGGAAGGGGGGGTGTCTGTTTGTGCAAAGGTGAGGGCAGTGGGAAAGCAGGGCTCAAAGCTAGAGCAGCAGAATGCAGAGTTTAGCTGTTGAGGGAGGGTTAGGAAGTGGCTGAAGACTACAGAGATGTGTGAGAGAAGGGTGCAGAGTAAGCTTTGGATGTGGGGGCAGAAGTGCACTCTTTGCATAGCCCTCCTGTGTATTATCCTGTATTGAACCCAGCACTCTGTGTATTACGCTCTCCTAACCCAGCGCTCTGTGTATTATGCTCTCCTAACCCAGCGCTCTGTGTATTACGCTCTCCTAACCCAGCGCTCTGTGTATTACGCTCTCCTAACCCAGCGCTCTGTGTATTACGCTCTCCTAACCCAGCGCTCTGTGTATTATGCTCTCCTAACCCAGCGCTCTGTGTATTACGCTCTCCTAACCCAGCGCTCTGTGTATTACGCTCTCCTAACCCAGCGCTCTGTGTATTACGCTCTCCTAACCCAGCGCTCTGTGTATTACGCTCTCCTAACCCAGCGCTCTGTGTATTACGCTCTCCTAACCCAGCGCTCTGTGTATTACGCTCTCCTAACCCAGCGCTCTGTGTATTACGCTCTCCTAACCCAGCGCTCTGTGTATTACGCTCTCCTAACCCAGCGCTCTGTGTATTACGCTCTCCTAGCCCAGCGTTCTGTGTATTACGCTCTCCTAACCCAGCGCTCTGTGTATTACGCTCTCCTAAGCTAGCACTCTGTGTATTACGCTCTCCTAACCCAGCACTCTGTGTATTACGCTCTCCTAGCCCAGCACTCTGTGTATTACGCTCTCCTAGCCCAGCACTCTGTGTATTACGCTCTCCTAACCTAGCGTTCTGTGTATTACGCTCTCCTAACCCAGCGTTCTGTGTATTACGCTCTCCTAGCCCAGCGCTCTGTGTATTACGCTCTCCTAACCTAGCGTTGTGTATTACGCTCTCCTAACCCAGCGTTCTGTGTATTACGCTCTCCTAACCCAGCACTCTGTGTATTACGCTCTCCTAACCCAGCACTCTGTGTATTACGCTCTCCTAACCTAGCACTCTGTGTATTATGCTCTCCTAACCCAGCACTCTGTGTATTACGCTCTCCTAGCCCAGCACTCTGTGTATTACGCTCTCCTAACCTAGCGTTCTGTGTATTACGCTCTCCTAACCCAGCGTTCTGTGTATTACGCTCTCCTAAGCCAGCGTTCTGTGTATTACGCTCTCCTAGCCCAGCGTTCTGTGTATTACGCTCTCCTAGCCCAGCACTCTGTGTATTACACTCTCTTCATCAATGACCCCTGCATGAGCATTGCTCTGTCCCACCTAAATATATGTTCTGCAGCCTATACCACAACTGAACCATTTTTTTTTTTAAATCTGCAGAACATTGCTCAGACCAATCTATATCTCTGTTCTGCAGATTACCCATCAAATTACTCCTCTAGAGATCTGCAGAATATAATTCTTCCATTTATATTTTGGCAGAATATCCCCTCTACAGATCTGCAGAACATTCCTCTGTCCCATCTAGATTTATGGTCTGCAGATTATCTAATCACACAGACCCTCCTACAGATAGAAGAGCACTATATTGTACCTATCTGTAGAAGAGTCTGTGTGATTAGATAATCTGCAGACCATAAATCTAGATGGGACAGAGGAATGTTCTGCAGATCTGTAGAGGGGTAAGTGATGGGGATAATCTGCCGAACATATAAATAGATAGGCACAATATAGTTCTCTTCTATCTATCTGTCCCATCTAGATTTATGGTCTGCAGATTATCTAATCACTGACCCCCTCTAGAGATCTGCATTGTCATTTTTCTTCCATTTTCCTTCCACTTCACAATTTTGTGCCGGTCTATCACATAAAATACATTTATATTTTTAGTTGTAAATAACATGACAAAATGTGGATTAGGCCCCGTTCACATACAAGCGCCGCGACCTCGGAGCGGCCGCCACGGACTTCATAACATTGAAGTCTATGACGGTCGCTCCGGGTCGCCCCAAAGAAGCTCCAGACCCTTTTTCTAAGTCGGAGCGACTTGTGTCGCTCCTATTAGAATGGGTCCGCAGCTTCCCTATGGGAGGCGACCTACGGCGACCTGTGAGGTGACCAGGTCGCCTCACAGGTCGCCTTAGTGTGAACGGGGACTTATTTCAAGGGGTGACTATGAATACTTTTTCAAGGCACTGTTCCTTCATTACTGAAGGCCCCTTTCACACTTGTGTGACCTTAAAGTCACACTTTTTTTACCACGTTTTTTGCCGCAAAGCAATACCTATTACATTTTTTCTTTTTGCGCCCCCCCAAAAATTTTGAGCACCAGCCGCCACTGGTTCATACAGTCGTTAACTGCACGTTTCTGCTGGAGCAGTCTATCAAGCATATATACAAGGTTGAGTTCCATCGCCTCGGGCAGTCACAAATAAGATGTCTGACGGGGAGGTTGTGTCGCCGCTGAATGTCAGCAAGGCGAGCCATGGCTGTGTAAGATCTTCTGAAATGGGCCGAGATTTTCCTGGCCTGCCACAAGACATCCTGGACCCCAGGCTATTTGACACCGAATCGCTGCACGACCAAGTTCAGGATGTGTGCCATGCATGGCACGTGTGTAATTTTGCCCTGTTTCAGCACGCTCAGCAGATTGGCCCCGTTGTCGCACACCACTTTACCAACTGTCAAATTGAGTGGTGTTAGCCACTAATCTGCCTGTGAATGCAAAGCTGAAATGAGTGCAAGACCAGTGTGGCTCTTGGCTTTCAGGCACAACAGACGCAGCACAGCATGGCAACATCTCATCTGGCATGCCGAATAGGTTCTGGGATCTTGGGCGGTGCAGCGGAAGAGACGGTAGCAGCAGAAAAGGAGGGGTCCGCCAAGGAGGAGAGGGAGGATGGAGTGGGAGGAGAAGAAGAAGAGGCAGGCCTGCATGCAATCTGTGGTGGTAAAACCAAATCTACACGGGTGCCATGGGTTACATTCTTGACGGCCGTCAGAAGGTTCACCCAGTGGGCAGTAAAAGTTATATACCTTCCCTGCCCATGTTTGCTAGACCAGGTGTCTGTGGTCAGATGTATCTTAGCACCGACACTGTGTGCCAGAGATACATTCACTTGCCGCTGAAAATGGCCATGTAGCTCTGGGATGCTCTTCTGCGAGAAGTATTTTCTTCCTAGGACCTTCCATAGCGGTGTTCCAATGGCCACAAATTTTCGAAAGACCTGGTGGGCTATCAGTTCCGACAAGCCAGCGGTCAACCGTTGGGCAAGAGGGTTATCCGACGTCATCATTTTTTTATGCTCAAACATTTGGGCCACGGAAGCCTGCCTTTTTCTAGAAAAATGTGAGGACGGCATGATGGAAGGTGGAGTGGAGGACAATTGTGAGGAGAGAGGAGAAGGAGAATATGCTGGACGGTGAAAGCCTGGAATGTGGCTTTTTGGGTTCTGACGGCGTTGCTCCCACTGGGCTCGGTGGTGGGAGTCCAGGTGCCTTCTTAGGCCCCTTTCACACAGGTGGACCGTTCAGATCCGCCTGTCCGTTTTTTTTTGGCGGATCTGAACGGTCCCCCACATGCCTGTCTATAGGGCATCAGATGTCAGCGGAGACATGTCCACTGACATCCGATCCGATCTGTCAAATCTGGACGGATGGAAACCCTAGCGGATCGTCCCTAGGTGAGTGTTGGGCTTACCGTGACTACATCGGGTTAACGGCCGATGTGGACGCTCTGAGAAGTGATGAACCCCTGGACTACTGGGTGGGAAGGCTTGACCTCTGCCCAGAGCTTGCACAATTTGCAATGGAACAGTTGGCTTGCCCCTCGTCCAGTGTCCTGTCTGAAAAGACGTTCGGCGCAGCAGGGGGGATCGTGACCAATAAGCTCACTGGCCTAGTTCACGACAGTGTTAACTACCTCACATTTCTAAAAATGAATGAGGCATGGATCTCAGAGGAATTCAACACATGTGACCTGTAGACCATGTTTGATTCAAATTCCTCATGACAGGCCACAAATATCCGCCACCACCCATAACAATTCATGGTCCCTGTCTTAGGTAAATACAGCGGCATAAAAGGCCTTTTATGTCCGTTGAATGCCTAATTTTTGGGGCCTGTAATGGGCAACACTTATTTATCCTGTGAATGCCTAATGTACCTCCAGCCACAGAATACAAAGTTCTTTGCTGTCAGGTGAATGCCTGTGGCCTAATTTTTGGGGCCTGTAATGGCCAACACTTGTTTATCCTGTGAATGCCTAATGTACCTCCAGCCACAGAATACAAAGTTCTTTGCTGTCAGGTGAATGCCTGTTGGCTAATTATTGGGGCCTGTACTGGCCGACACTTACTTCTGTATCCTGTGAATGCCTAATGTACCTCCAGCCACAGAATACAAAGTTCTTTGCTGTCAGGTGAACACCTGTTGGCTAATTTTTGGGGCCTGTACTGGCCGACACTTCTTTATCTTGCGAATGCCTAATTTTTCAGACTGGCATTGAAAATCAATGGGTCTGTAAACGTTCTTCTAAATTGTGGAACGTATGCGGACCCATTTTACAGACGTGTGAATGGACCCTATATGTATTTGACATAACAACTTTTCCAATAGCAATACTTCTGGTATGTCAGTGTCCATGTTGTTGGACTATGTGTACACAGCTAGTAAGTATTTTGTGGCTGCAAATATGACCTGGAGGTTTTTAATGTTCACCTGCCATTAAAGTGAATGGGGTCTGCCGCGAACTTGCAGTTCGCGAACATTTGAGAAAGTTTGCGGATCGCGTTCGCGAACCGCCCGTCCAATGTTTGTCCATCACTATATGTGACAAAACAAAAAAAATGATTCAGTCGATGATTTATCGATCAAAATTCGGTCATTACACGATAGCAAAATTGTTTGCTGTCACGGTATTCAAAAATGAGTTTGAACCATTTTTAGTACAGTGTATGGCTAGCATTAGAGCGGATATCTCTCAAATTGGAGACATTTTTGTTTTCACATCCTATTCAGTCCACAGGAAGATCTTCCTAATGACATACAGATGGCAAAGAAAACTGACAGCAGCTTTAACCCTCCCCTACACTATCCATATTAAAAAAATAATGTTTGAATTTTAGATATATCTAAAATTGATTTTTTAACCGGTTGCCGACCGCCGCACGACTATATACTGCGGCGGTCAGCCCCGGCCAGGCAGAGTGACGTATCGGTACGTCACTCGCCTGTCACTGACTTGCGAGCCTATCGCGGGCGGGCGCGCGCCCGCCGAGGCGCGCGCCTGCCGCGGCTCGTTCACAGGCAAGTCAGTGCGTGTGACCGGCGGACTCGATGTCCGCCAGTCACACTGCGATCGCTCCTGTGAAGGGAGAAAGACAGAGCAGCTTGTGTAAACAAGCTGCCTGTCAATTCTCCCTGTGTAAAAGTGAAGATCTGTCCGTTCTACTATGTAGAATGGTTGATCTTTGCTTTTACACCAATAGGAATGTCCCTACACAGTTAGAATCACGCCCCTAGGACACACTTAACCCCTCCCTGTCCAATAAAGTTAACCCCTTCCCTGCCAGTGTAATTTTTGCAGTAACAGTGCATATGTATAGCACTGATTACTGCAGTAATGTCACTGGTAACCCCAAAAGTGTCAAAAATGTCAGTCAAGGGTCCGATCTGTCCGCCGCAATGTCGCAGTACCGAAAAAAAAATCGCAGATCGCCGCCATTACGCGTTAAAAAAAAAAAACACCAAAAATGACAAAAATCTTTCCCTTTGTTAGTAAACGCGATAACTTTTGCGCAAACCAATCAAAATACGCTTTTTGCGATTTTTTTTACCAAACATAGGTAGCATAAAACAAATTGGCCGAAAAATGTTAAAAAATTTTGATTTTTACTTTTTTTTTTGGGGGAATTTCATATAAAAAAATGTGAAAAATATTGTTATTTTTGCAAAATTTACGCTCTTTTTTTGTTTATAGCGCGTGATCAAAAAATCGCACAGGTGATCAAATACCACCAAAAGAAAGCTCTGTTTGTGGGAAAAAAAGGACGTCAAATTCGTTTAGGTACAGCGTCGCACGACCGCGCATTTGTCCGTTAAAGTCACGCAGTAAAAAAGCGCAAAAAAACCCCTGGTCCTTTAGCAGCCAAATCCTCCGGGGCTTAAGTGGTTAAATACAAGTGGTATAAGTACCTGGATTTGACTTTGTATCAGATTATGAATTTTCTGTGCAGCAAAGCTATGACTTGGAGATGGATGGGCAGGACAAGGAGCCAGTCAGTTGTGCTGTATTGGAGTTAGGGGGTTAATACTGCTTTAAACCTGTCACCAGACCAGTTTGAAATAGCACAGCACGGGGACTGGCAAGGTCATCAGGGATTTCACACAAGGGAAGCAATACAAAGAGAACAGGATACTTTTTAAAACAAGTACATGGTTAAGCAGGCACATATCAGGAATATGAAAGGTTGCATTAACACATTTTTTAGGACATTTACACAGTTTTGCCTATTTCACAGTATTAAAAATAAAGTTCTTCTTGATTGCCTGATTGCTGCATTGAAAAACCAATGGGCCCTTGACAGCCATCACCATAAAAAAAAACCTTATAGCTAATAAATTTTTACATAAAAAAATAAAAGCATAGTCAAGTGTATTTTCAGACCTTATATTTTGCTGAAAATGTTTCCATTCTCAGAAGTCTACATAACAATCATGATAACATATAAAACATTAATCAATAACCACAGACATGCCCTGCCTGGTTCTGTCAGTTTTCATTTCTGAATAATAAAAACAGGAAGGTGACCATTTAATATCACTACTAAGGCTTGGTTCACACTAGTCATCCGACTTTGAAGACGCCCCTCACAACATGATTTCAAACAGCTTCTTTAATAGAAGTCAATGCAAGCCGCTCTGAACTCACCCCCAAGTAGAGCAGGAACCTTTTTCTAAGTTGGAGCGTCTTTAATGGCTCTGATTAGAAAGGTTCCATTGCACTGAATGGAGTGCGACTTGTCAGGTGAATAAATCACCTGATTAGTCAACCCAGTGTGAACCGAGCGTAAACCCTCGTTCATATTGAATGTGGATTTGAAATTGTGCAACTTCATCTGAACTTGCATAATTTCAAAGCCACATTTCAGTCTGAATTCGGGGGGGGGGGGGGGGGGACGACTGGAAAGACATCTGTGCGGGTTCATGCACAGATGTCTATGGAGGTCATCCCTGAAGTCGCCAAAGGTAGCGCAGAAACTAGTTTTGGAAAACAGTGTGGCGCCGTAAAGTTGGCGTCGCACTGATTGGGATAGTGCCATTGCCAGCAACAGTCTGTGTTTTGACATGCGATTTGACCTGTCAAATTGGCTGTCAAATTGCGCCAATGTGAACTGGGGCTACAGGTTGGGAAATTATTTCCAACAACAACAATGTGAGGTTAAAGAGTATTTCCAGGTTCAGTAAAAATGAGCAGTTATTACTATAGAATCTTCTTTGAGCCTAATGTAAGTGGAGTGAGTCATGATTTTTATAAAGTTTTTTATTTTGTGCATAGAAAATACTCACAACTGCATATGTGTTTATTGGTACTGAAAACGTTTCTGAATTCAGTAATGATGCAGTAGATTATCACTATATTGTCATGAATTTTTAACATTGTTAAATTTGTGGCTTGCTACTACTTTTTGACAGCTACAAAAAAAAAAGACAATTACAAATGTCCTCGCCAGAGTATTTGCCTGCCCCCATCATGACAATTCTCCTGCAGCATTGCTGCATGCTGAGGATAAGTAAAACTTTTCCGGGACAGTCCCGGGAAAACCAAGGGAAGAGATTCCAAAGAAATGAAAAACTGGTTATTCTGGCTGGCTAATTCTACTCTAATCTGAGATAATACTTTTAAATTAAATCTAAAAATTGATCATATTCCTAAACATGTTAGGGTCCTTTCACACGGGCGGTCCACTCGCTGGACTCTGCTTTGCTCAGCGGGGGATCGCTCTGCTGATCCCCGTTGAGCAGGCGGATGACAGGTCGGATGACAAGTCCGTCTCTGCTTACTTTGCAGAGTGGAGATGGACAGAGTCCTGCTCTCCCCTATGGGGAAATCGAGTGAAAACGGACCGCCTGTCCATTTTCACCAGATCTTATCTGATCCCATCCTTTAGACGGATGGAAAATAGGGTCACTATCTGTCTGGATTTGGCCGGCAAGGATCGGATAATCTAGCAGCGGGTGTCAGTGGACATGTCATCCGTCGCTCCATAGGGGTTCATGGAGGGTCCGATCAGGTCCACCTGAAAAAACTGACAGGCGGACCTGATTGGACCACCCATGTGAAAGGACCCTTAATGTAATTTCAAAAGTCAATATTTTAAAATCAGTAGCTTTCACTAAAATAATACATAAGCCTGCCATGAAGAACCTTGTGCAGTAAGGTTACCAGATTTTCAAAATGAAATCCAGAAACATGCCTTTTTTAAAGGCTCCATGCACACTAAAGTTTTTTTAAGCTCCTAGAAGCTGCTATTAGTAGTGTTGAGCGAACACGGACTGTATTATTCGTGTTCGTACCGAATAATTGGATTTTTTGTACCCGAACACGGACACGGACACTTTACTGTATGTTCGGGTAAAAATCCGTGTTCGGTCGTTTTATTTCCGGGTTTTGCATGCTTTGGCGCTCTTTTCATGGCGGGCTTTCAACAGCCAATCAACAATCGTTTAACTGGTGTGCCTTAAGCCATCCCAGCCATGCCTGCAAATGTCTCAGTAGCTGTGATTGGCCGTCTGAAGCATGTGACCAAGTCTTTATAAGTTCCAGGCAGCCGCAGCGTCTTCATTCTGCTGCTTAGATCAGGGACAGAGCACACATCAACGTGCTGGCTGCTGATTAGGGAAAGACAGGCAGGAAAAAACCATTTGTGTCCGGATAGAATTGAGGGACAGGTCGGAGTGTTTAGGCAGGGCGAGTTGTAGGCATTTTAGGGATAGAGTCTGCTGAATTATAGGGTCAGTGTCTTCTACAAACTACAATCGATATTGCTGTGTGGGGGGTGGGGTCTGCACTCAATCCTGATCTATGATCTCTTCTCAATCCTGTTAGGGAGAGGCTGCTGCTGAATTTTAGGGTCAGAGTGTTCTACAAACTACAATCGATATTGCTGTGTGGGGTCTGCACTTAGTCCCGATCTACGATCTCTTCTCAATCCTGTTAGGGAGAGGCTGCTGCTGAATTTTAGGGAAACTGTGTTCTACAAACTACAATCGATATTGCTGTGTGGTGTGGGATAGGAGATAGGCAGGTGTCAGTGATCCACATCCATTTTTCTGTGTGTGAGCTGCAGTGAACACAATCTTTTTGGGCTGCAGTGAAACCAATCTTTTTGGGGTGCAGTGAACAAAATCCTTTTTGGGGTGCAGTGAACAACATCCTTTTTGGGGTGCAGTGAACAAAATCCTTTTTGGGGTGCAGTGAACACAATCTTTTTGGGGTGCAGTGAACAAAATCCTTTGTGGGGTGCAGTGAACACAATCTTTGTGGGGTACAGTGAACAGAATCTTTGTGGGGTGCAGTGAACACAATCTTTGGGGGGTACAGTGAACACAATCTTTTTGGGGTGCAGTGAACAAAATCCTTTGTGGGGTGCAGTGAACACAATCTTTGGGGGGTACAGTGAACACAATCTTTTTGGGGTGCAGTGAACAAAATCCTTTGTGGGGTGCAGTGAACACAATCTTTGTGGGGTGCAGTGAACACAATCTTTTTGGGGTGCAGTGAACAAAATCCTTTTTGGGGTGCAGTGAACAACATCCTTTTTGGGGTGCAGTGAACACAATCTTTTTGGGGTGCAGTGAACAAAATCTTTGTGGGGTGCAGTGAACACAATCTTTGTGGGGTACAGTGAACAGAATCTTTGTGGGGTGCAGTGAACACAATCTTTGGGGGGTACAGTGAACACAATCTTTTTTGGGGTGCAGTGAACAAAATCCTTTGTGGGGTGCAGTGAACACAATCTTTGGGGGGTACAGTGAACACAATCTTTTTGGGGTGCAGTGAACAAAATCCTTTGTGGGGTGCAGTGAACACAATCTTTGTGGGGTGCAGTGAACAAAATCCTTTGTGGGGTGCAGTGAACACAATCTTTGGGGGGTACAGTGAACACAATCTTTTTGGGGTGCAGTGAACAAAATCCTTTGTGGGGTGCAGTGAACACAATCTTTGTGGGGTGCAGTGAACACAATCTTTTTGGGGTGCAGTGAACAAAATCCTTTTTGGGGTGCAGTGAACAACATCCTTTTTGGGGTGCAGTGAACACAATCTTTTTGGGGTGCAGTGAACAAAATCTTTGTGGGGTGCAGTGAACACAATCTTTGTGGGGTACAGTGAACACAATCTTTGTGGGGTGCAGTGAACACAATCTTTGGGGGGTACAGTGAACACAATCTTTTTTGGGGTGCAGTGAACAAAATCCTTTGTGGGGTGCAGTGAACACAATCTTTGGGGGGTACAGTGAACACAATCTTTTTGGGGTGCAGTGAACAAAATCCTTTGTGGGGTGCAGTGAACACAATCTTTGTGGGGTGCAGTGAACACAATCTTTTTGGGGTGCAGTGAACAAAATCCTTTTTGGGGTGCAGTGAACAACATCCTTTTTGGAGTGCAGTGAACACAATCTTTTTGGGGTGCAGTGAACAAAATCCTTTGTGGGGTGCAGTGAACACAATCTTTGTGGGGTACAGGGAACAGAATCTTTGTGGGGTGCATTGAACACAATCTTTGGGGGGTACAGTGAACACAATCTTTTTGGGGTGCAGTGAACAAAATCCTTTTAGGGTGCAGTGAACACAATCTTTGTGGGGTGCAGTGAACAAAATCCTTTTTGAGGTGCAGTGAACACAATCTTTGTGGGGTGCAGTGAACACAATCTTTGTGGGGTACAGTGAACACAATCTCATACTTCTGAAGATTTGAGGGTGCTGCCTGTTCCATACTCCTCCTCCTACTGCTCAACCATCCTTTTAGGGGTACAAACAATAGTAATTGGGGCTTAGTGTGGTGGTGTACGTGTGAGATACATACACTTTCTTTTTGATCATATTTTCTATTCCGCTATTCAATTAAAACCTTTGGGGATCAATTAAATTGCGTGATAGTCTGTGTCGGTACGTGTGAGATCCACCTTTCCAAGTTTTTGGGGTTCATCTCATACTTCTGAAGATTTGAGGGTGCTGCCTGTTCCATACTCCTCCTCCTACTGCTCAACCATCCTTTTAGGGGTACAAACAATAGTAATTGGGGCCTAGTGTGGTGGTGTACGTGTGAGATACATACACTTTCTTTTTGATCATATTTTCTATTCCGCTATTCAATTAAATCCTTTGGGGATCAATTAAATTGCGTGATAGTCTGTGTCGGTACGTGTGAGATCCACCTTTCCAAGTTTTTGGGGTTCATCTCATACTTCTGAAGATTTGAGGGTGCTGCCTGTTCCATACTCCTCCTCCTACTCCTCAACCATCCTTTTAGGGGTACAAACAATAGTAATTGGGGCCTAGTGTGGTGGTGTACGTGTGAGATACATACACTTTCTTTTTGATCATATTTTCTATTCCGCTATTCAATTAAAACCTTTGGGGATCAATTACATTGCGTGATAGTCTGTGTCGGTACGTGTGAGATCCACCTTTCTAAGTTTTTGGGGTTCATCTCATACTTCTGAAGATTTGAGGGTGCTGCCTGTTCCATACTCCTCCTCCTACTGCTCAACCATCCTTTTAGGGGTACAAACAATAGTAATTGGGGCCTAGTGTGGTGGTGTACGTGTGAGATACATACACTTTCTTTTTGATCATATTTTCTATTCCGCTATTCAATTAAAACCTTTGGGGATCAATTAAATTGCGTGATAGTCTGTGTCGGTACGTGTGAGATCCACCTTTCCAAGTTTTTGGGGTTCATCTCATACTTCTGAAGATTTGAGGGTGCTGCCTGTTCATACTCCTCCTCCTACTGCTCAACCATCCTTTTAGGGGTACAAACAATAGTAATTGGGGCCTAGTGTGGTGGTGTACGTGTGAGATACATACACTTTCTTTTTGATCATATTTTCTATTCCGCTATTCAATTAAAACCTTTGGGGATCAATTACATTGCGTGATAGTCTGTGTCGGTACGTGTGAGATCCACCTTTCTAAGTTTTTGGGGTTCATCTCATACTTCTGAAGATTTGAGGGTGCTGCCTGTTCCATACTCCTCCTCCTACTGCTCAACCATCCTTTTAGGGGTACAAACAATAGTAATTGGGGCCTAGTGTGGTGGTGTACGTGTGAGATACATACACTTTCTTTTTGATCATATTTTCTATTCCGCTATTCAATTAAAACCTTTGGGGATCAATTAAATTGCGTGATAGTCTGTGTCGGTACGTGTGAGATCCACCTTTCCAAGTTTTTGGGGTTCATCTCATACTTCTGAAGATTTGAGGGTGCTGCCTGTTCCATACTCCTCCTCCTACTCCTCAACCATCCTTTTAGGGGTACAAACAATAGTAATTGGGGCCTAGTGTGGTGGTGTACGTGTGAGATACATACACTTTCTTTTTGATCATATTTTCTATTCTGCTATTCAATTAAAACCTTTGGGGATCAATTAAATTGCGTGATAGTCTGTGTCGGTACGTGTGAGATCCACCTTTCCAAGTTTTTGGGGTTCATCTCATACTTCTGAAGATTTGAGGGTGCTGCCTGTTCCATACTCCTCCTCCTACTCCTCAACCATCCTTTTAGGGGTACAAACAATAGTAATTGGGGCCTAGTGTGGTGGTGTACGTGTGAGATACATTCACTTTCTTTTTGATCATATTTTCTATTCCGCTATTCAATTAAAACCTTTGGCGATCAATTAAATTGCGTGATAGTCTGTGTCGGTACGTGTGAGATCCACCTTTCCAAGTTTTTGGGGTTCATCTCATACTTCTGAAGATTTGAGGGTGCTGCCTGTTCCATACTCCTCCTCCTACTGCTCAACCATCCTTTTAGGGGTACAAACAATAGTAATTGGGGCCTAGTGTGGTGGTGTACGTGTGAGATACATACACTTTCTTTTTGATCATATTTTCTATTCCGCTATTCAATTAAAACCTTTGGGGATCAATTAAATTGCGTGATAGTCTGTGTCGGTACGTGTGAGATCCACCTTTCCAAGTTTTTGGGGTTCATCTCATACTTCTGAAGATTTGAGGGTGCTGCCTGTTCCATACTCCTCCTCCTACTGCTCAACCATCCTTTTAGGGGTACAAACAATAGTAATTGGGGCCTAGTGTGGTGGTGTACGTGCGAGATACATACACTTTTTTTGATCATATTTCCTATTCCGCTATTCAATAAAAACCTTTGAGGATCAATTGAATTGCGGGATAGTCTGTGTCGGTACGTGTGAGATCCACCTTTCCAAGTTTTTGAGGTTCATCTCATACTTCTGAAGATTTGAGGGTGCTGTCTGTTCCATACTCCTCCTACTCCTCATCCATCCTTTTAGGGGTAGAAACAATAATAATTGGGGCCTAGTGTGGTTTTGTACGTGCGAGATACATACACTTTTTTGGATCATATTTCCTATTCCGCTATTCAATAAAAACCTTTCTAGGGCAAGATCTTAAATTACAGAAATATGAGGAGACCGTCAAATAAGGGCCGTGGCCTGGGTCGTGGTGCTGCTGGTAGAGCTCCTGTTGCAAGGAGAGGACGTGGTCGATCTGTGCCAGCTACACGCACAAGTGAAACACCTTCCTCAAGTGTGAGTAGGCGACAGAACCTGCATCAGTATTTGGTAGGGCATCATACGCCCCTAGAAGTGATGAGGCCAGAACAAGTGGAGGCGATAGTAGATTGGTTTGCTGCTGACAGTGCCTCCAGTTCCTTCACATTGTCTCCCACCCAGTCTACTGCAGAAAGGTCACAGTTGGCACCTGCAGCCGATGTCCAACCGTATTTCACCTCACCCCCTTGCAAATCAGGCAAGCAGTCTGAGCCCCAAGCCATACAGCAGTCTCTTCTTCTTTTTGATGACTCTGTCAGCAGGGTTTCCCAGGGCCATCCACCTAGCCCTGCCCCAGAAGTGGAAGAGATTGAGTGCAGCAATGCCCAACCACTTATTTCTCAAGATGAGTACATGCAAGGATCATCGCAGCACGTCTCCGATGATGACGAAACGCAGGTGCCAACTGCTGCGGCGTTCAGCATTGTGGAGACCGACAAGGAGGGCAGGGGTGAAGACTGGGTGGAAGATGATGTGGAGGACGATTAGGTCCTCGACCCCACATGGAATGAACGTCATGCAGGTGACCTGA
Organism: Pelophylax lessonae; assembly: GCF_965119305.1. Classification (NCBI taxonomy): domain Eukaryota; kingdom Metazoa; phylum Chordata; class Amphibia; order Anura; family Ranidae; genus Pelophylax; species Pelophylax lessonae. The sequence goes on along the minus strand of NC_138768.1, from coordinate 618,983,626 downwards.
GTAGTTTGGAGGAAGAGGCGGTGGTCGCACAGAGCCACCAGCACAGCAGAAGAGGGAGCAGGGTGCAGAAGCGGAGCGGCCGTGCCCTAGACACTACGCCCGCTACTGCCCAACGCAGCAAGGGAACGAGCGCACCAAAGTCAGCTCAAAGGAGTTCTCTAGCGTGGAAGTTCTTTAGAAAATGTGCTGATGACAGGACACGAGTGGTTTGCACCCTGTGCAATCAGAGCTTGAAGCGAGGCATAAACTTTCTCAACCTGAGCACAACCTGCATGATCAGGCATCTAAGTGCAAAGCACGAGCTGCAGTGGAGTACACACCTTCAAAACCAAGAAACGTCTCTGGCTCATCCTGCTTCCTCTTCTGCTGCAGTCTCGGCCGCTTCAGCCACATCTGTAGTGATACCGGCACCTGCCACCCCGCAAACAGACGATCTGTCAGCAACACCACCACCTGGGTCACCAACAACCATCTCCACAATGTCCCGTGGAAGCGTTCAGCTTTCCATCTCCCAAACACTTGGGAGGAAGAGGAAGTACCCCCCTACCCACCCGCGATCCCTGGCCCTGAATGCCAGCATTTCAAAATTAGTGGCCTTTGAAATGCTGTCATTCCGTCTGGTGGAGACGCACAGTTTTAAAAACCTTATGTCGGTGGCTGTCCCACAGTACGTCGTGCCCAGCCGCCACTACTTTTCCAGGCAAGCCATCCCTTCCCTGCACAACCAAGTGGGGGAAAAAATCAGGTGTGCACTGCGCAACGCCATCTGTGCCAAGGTCCACCTAACTACCGATACGTGGACCAGTAAGCACGGTCAGGGGCGTTATATCTCCCTAACGGCACACTGGGTAAATGCAGTGGCGGATGGGCCTGAGGCGGATAGCAATTTGGCGCATGTCCTTCCACCACCGAGGATTGCAGGGCGCTTCAGTTTGCCTTCTGTTCCTAACTCCTCCTACTCCGCTTCCTCATCCTCTACCGCCTCCTCATCCGGACAGCGTAACACCTTCACCACCAACTTCAGCACGGCCAGGGGTAAACGACAGCAGGCAGTTTTACAACTTGCCTGTTTGGGGGACAAACCACACACCGCGCAGGAGTTGTGGAGGAGCATGGAACAGCAGACAAATGAGTGGTTGCTGCCAGCGAGCCTCAAGCCCGGCCTGGTGGTGTGCGATAACGGGAGAAATCTCATAGCAGCTCTGGGCCTAGCCGGTTTGACGCACATCCCTTGCCTGGCGCATGTGCTGAATTTGGTGGTGCAGAGGTTCCTTAAAAACTACCCCGATATGTCAGAGCTGCTGCAGAAAGTGCGGGCCGTTTGTGCGCACTTTCGGCGTTCTCACCCTGCTGCTGCTCGCCTGGCAGCGCTGCAGCGTAACTTCGGCCTTCCCGCTCACCGCCTCATATGTGACGTGCCCACAAGTTGGAACTCCACCTTGCACATGCTGGAAAGACTGTGCGAGCAGCAGCAGGCCATAGTGGAGTTTCAGCTGCAGCACGCACGCGTGAGTCGCTCTGCGGAACAGCACCACTTCACCACCAAGAACTGGGCCTCCATGCGAGACCTGTGTGCCTTGTTGCGCTGTTTTGAGTACTCCACCAACATGGCCAGTGGCAATGACGCCGTTCTCAGCTTAACTATCCCACTTCTATGCCTCCTTGAAAAAACAATTCGGGCGATGATGGAAGAGGATGTGGCACAGGATGAGGAGGAGGAGGAGGATGAAGCGGTAACATTTCCAAGGCTTTCAGGGCAGTCATTCGCAAGGGGCTCCGAGGGTGGGTTCCTGCACACACAAACGCCAGGGACACAATTGTCCAGCAGGGGCACAGTTCTGGAGGATGAGGAGGATGAGGAGGAGGAGGAGCTGGAGGAGGAGATGGAACCATGTTCACAGCAGGGTGGCACCCAGGCCAGCTCATGGCCATCACTGGTGCGTGGCTGGGGGGATACAGAGGACACGGACGATACACCTCCCACAGAGGACAGCCTTTCGTTGCCTCTGGGCAGCCTGGCACACATGAGCGATTACATGCTGCAGTGTCTCCACAACGACCGCCGAGTTGCCCACATTCTAACTTGTGCTGATTACTGGGTGGCCACGCTGCTGGATCCCCATTACAAGGACAACGTAACGTCCTTAATTCACTCACTGGAGCGCGATCGCAAGATGTGCGAGTACAAGCGCACGCTGGTAGACGCCATGCTGCTGGCATTCCCATCTGACATCGGGGCCGCAGTGGAAGCACAAGGCAGAGGAGGAGGAGGAGGAGGAGGAGGTCGCCAACGCAACCAGGGCACCGCCAGCACCTCAGAAGGCAGGGTTAGCATGGCCGAAATGTGGAAAAGCTTTGTCAGCACGCCACAACAAACAGCAGCACCAGCAGCTCAGATGGAACGTCTTAGCAGGAGGCAGCATTTTACCAACATGGTGAAGCAGTATGTGTGCACACGCCTACATGTAGTGAATGAGGGGTCTGCCCCCTTCAACTTCTGGGTCTCCAAATTGGGCACATGGCCTGAGCTTGCCCTTTACGCCTTGGAGGTGCTGGCGTGCCCTGCAGCCAGTGTATTATCTGAATGGGTATTTAGCACGGCTGGGGGCGTTATAACAGACAAGCGCAGCCGCCTGTCCAGAGACAATGTGGACAAGCTCACGTTCATTAAAATGAACCAGGCATGGATCCCACGGGACTTTTCCGTACCTTGTGCAGAATAGCAATGGATACCGACCTTACCCACCCATTGTTCCATTTTTGCTCTTTCTCACTCTTTTGGGGTGTACCCTCATTTAAAATTTGTGAAAAGAAGCAGTGTTGGCTACCTCGTCCTCCTCCTCAGGGCCAGATTAACGTAGGGGCTATTGGAGCTGCAGCTCCAGGCCCCTACCTTTTATATAGGCCCCGGGTTGGCCATATTCACTGTTACCGCTCTTCTGTCACTTGTAAACACAGAAGTCTGGCTTCTATGCTCGCTTCCCCAGGCAGCACCCTCAGAACCTCCCCACACAGCGCGAAGGCCGGACAAGGAGGGACAGTTGCCGATGCATGGATGTGTTTATGGGCTTCAGAGACAGCATCCCATGTTGAATTAGGCATGCATGGCTGCACCCTTCCTCCTCTGGGTGCATGGCAAGGCACGGCCCTTAAGGCCCTTCAAAATCCTCAGCACCAAGCCCATGATGCTCTTAATCCAGCCCTGGTCCTCCTCCACCGCCGCTTCCACCTACACCACCCATAGGTGTGCGCAGCCTATTGCATTAAGGTGTGCACCCCAAAGTTGAAATACACATGCATGTGTTTGCCAGCAGGGAGAGTAATGTATCGGGGCCATGTACCTGTAGGCAAAGAGAAATAGAGCAGAGCAGGTCCGAGGGAGATCTTTCCCATCTCCTCACTGGCAATGCTATGTGCCCTAGGTGATTAGGGTGTGCCCAGACACACCCGGCACACCCTGTGCGCATGCCTATGTCACCGCCACATCCACCACCACCTCAACCTCCCTCCTACTCCATATGGGCCTCGTCCTTCAGAGATGAAGAAGAACATTGTTTTATTTTTCTGTTTTTTTTTTGTTGTTTTAAGTTATTTCCCTATCCACATTTGTTTGCAGAGCACTTGCCATGCTCTTAATTACGTTTTGCTGCCATTTGCAGCACTCTAGCCCTTTCCTTTGGTGTTTTAGAGCCATTTTAGTGCCTTAAAGTTCGGGTCCCCATTGACTTCAATGGGGTTCGGTGTCCGGGAAAAGTTCGGTAAAAGTCCGGGACACGGACCCGAACTTTTTTTTAAAGTTCGGCCGAACCCGTCGAACACGGACATGTAGGTGTCCGCTCAACCCTAGTTATTAGCATTTTTTTTTCTGCTCCTAGAAGCCAAATAGTGTTATCCTATGTGTTCATGCACACTACTTTAGGCTATTAGTGTTTTTTTTTAATTTCAGCGTCTAGGAGCAGAAAAAGAAATTGTTTTTGTAGAGTTTCTTGGAGCGTTTTTCCAGCAGAAACGCTCATAATGCTCCTAAATGCTATTAATACCACTTTTTAAACAAAACTGCTAATAAAACTCTAAAGCCTCGTACACACGCACAGATTGTTGGCCGTGAATTTTTGGCCAACGTCCGATCGGCCGATTGTCGGCTTGTTAGTATGATGCTTCCGACAACCGACTGCGAATTTTCGGCCGAACAAAATCTGGTGTGCATGCTATAAAATTTTTGTTCGTCAGTCAGTACAGATTTCGGCAGACAAAAATCAGATGAGCAAGACTGGGCATGCTCAGAGAAGAAAAAACACACGGAAAGTAAACCAGCACATGACATCACTTCTGAAGTTGGTTGTTGTTGGCCAAAAAAATTTGTGTGCAGTCTAGAGCACATTTCAACCAACACAACAACACTGGACAAAAGACGGCCGATCGGCCAACAATCGGTGCGTGTGTACGAGGCTTAACTCTCCTAAAATGCTACTACAAAAAGCTATTACCAGCATTTTAGCTTAAAATATGCTAGTTTGCATGGAGTGTCAACATACACACACAATTAAGACCCTAGTTTTTAACACACTTTAAAATAATAGGTCAGTGGTCACAGACCTTTGAAACAAGAAGAAGATATTGTAGGTATAAAGACAAAACTCCTTGGCAAAATGGATGGAGAAATTATGTAGTATGCTATGTGCACTATAATGATTTGTGAGTGTGGCTAAGTTGCTGTAACAGTGGTAAGTTTTTAAAGGGTTCTGGTTAAATAAAACCTTCTATGGGTCAAGCAAGTGTAATGCACAGACTGCAGGAATCGGGAGTGTGTAACTGTGCGCACAGAGCACAAGGGCTAGGAGTTCATAACACAGAACACAGGGGTCAGCAGTGCAGGGGGTCAGGAGTGTGCAATGCATGGAGTGCAGGGGTCAGGAGTGCATAGCATAGTGTAGGGGTCAGGAGTGTGTAACTTACAGGCCAGCATACACAGTAGAGCCAGAAATGACCCCCTCTTCCTAATATAACCCCCCAGTAAAGATCCACCCACATACCCCTCAGTACAGATCTCCTCCCCTTAATCTCTCCAGTACAGACTACTGCCCCCAATACAAGCCTCTACACCCCAAGTACAGACCTTTCCCCCCCCAGTACAGACCCCTCTTCCCCAGAACAAACCTCTCTACCCTATTTAGGGCCTCCCCCCGCCCCCACCAGTACAGACCTCTCCCTGCAGTACCAAACTTTTCCCCCAGTAAAGACCTCTCTTCCTTAATGTACAGGCCTCTGCCCCCCCCCCATCCCCAGTACTGATCTTCCCCCCTTCAGTACAGACTTTTACCTTCCCCCAGTATAGACCCCTCTACCCTAGTAAAATATTTTTTCCTCAATACAGACTTCTCCCCCATATGTTACTCTGCCCCCCCCCCAATACAGACCTTCCCCCCCCCCCCCCAAACAGACCACTCTACCACAGTACAGACCTCTCACACACAGTAAATACCTCTCCATGCAATACAGACCTGTCCCTCAGTACAGACGTCTCCTACAGTACCTAGTACAGACCTCTCTTTTCAGGCCAACTGCAGATCTCTCCTCCCAAATACAGACTTTTTTTCCCCAGTACAGACCATAAATCCCACTGAGAAGAACTTACCAGACTTCAGCTACATTACAGCACCAGGGCACAGTGAGCAGAAGTCTTTGGCAGTAATATGTGACACTATTCATTAGAGCCAAGAAGGAGCTTAAGGGAGCCTTCCTCAGCTCTTCAAAGCCACTGTGTCTGATAAGTCTGAGGCCTGAACAAGCCGTCAGATGCAGTGTAGATAGCAAAGCAGCAGCAAACTTAGAGAAAAAAAAGTTGGGCAATCACTGCATCAGGACCCAGGACATCTTGCAAGAGATGTGGATGCCAGGTACTAGCAATGCTCCTGCACAAGGAAGAATGGTGACCAGGTACTTTCTGTTAAATAATGACAACACTGTGCCCAAAAAAAGGCAGGCAAAGGGAAAAGGACTAGTCACTAGAATTGCCTGTGGTGTACCTGCAGCAATCTGTTCCCAAATAATGATTCACCATGCCTTGTTTTACATTATATCTTTGAATGTCGGGGGCATCTTAGTAGAGGAGCAGGGCCTTGTTTACTCATGCTTCCTTCTGATGACTGGTGATCTTATAACTGGTGGGGTAAAATTCAAGAAGCAGTATGAGAGGAACACAGAATGCACTAATCCACAGAACAGATGAAGCAAAAGGAAGATCCTTGCACTGCAGGTACTCAGGTACAGTACAGCAGAAAAAACAGCACAGTAATGACTTTACAAAGTCTCACTCCAAATCTCATAGATTAGCAGTCAGAGGCAGCAGTGCCTTAACCACTTAAGCCCCGGAAGATTTTACCCCCTTCCTGACCAGGGCCTATTTTGCGATTCAGCACTGCGTGACTTTAACGGACAATTGCGCGGTCGTGCGACGCTGTACCTAAACGAATTTCGCGTCCTTTTTTTCCCACAAACAGCGCTTTCTTTTGGTGGTATTTGATCACCTGTGCGATTTATTGAAATAACAATATTTTTCACTTTTTTTATATGAAATTCCCCCCAAAAAAATGTAAAAATCAAAATTTTTTAACATTTTAGGCCAAATTTTTTTTTTTACCATATGTTTGGTAAAAAAAATCGCAAAAAAGTGTATTTTGATTGGTTTGCGCAAAATTTATTGCGTTTACTAACAAAGGGAAAGATTTTTGTCATTTTTAACGAGTAATGGCGGCGATCTGCGATTTTTTTTTTTTGCAGGACTGCGACATTGTGGCGGACAGATTGGACCCTTGACTGACATTTTTGACACTTTTGGGGTTACCAGTGACATTACTACAGTAATCAGTGCTATACATATGCACTGTTACTGTAAAAATGACACTGGCAGTGAAGGGGTTAACTTTTTTTGAGAGGGAGGGGTTAAGTGTGTCCCTAGGGGCGTGTTTCTAACTGTGATTGGCTGTGGCTTGATGTGTAAGAACAGTGATCATCGGTCCTACATAGGAGAAGCGTTTGATCACCATTCTTAAACAGGGGAGACTGACAGGCGGCTTTGTTTACACTAGCCGCCTGCCTTTCTCCCGCTGTCACAGACGATCGCGAGTGCCTGGCGGACATCGGTCCGCCAGGCACACGGGAGGGGGGGTCCGTGACCGGCGGCGTGCGCTCGCTCCCAAAACCCTTACAGGCTTTGCCTGTGAGGGGCTGACTGCCGATGTAAATAGTCGTGCGGCAGTTGGCAAGTGGTTAAATAGATAGAGTCCAGATAGGGGAGACCGCTCCAGGTGGGATGGATGTCAGGTGCTGGTCGGATCCGCAATCCAAAATCGTATGAAGCAAAAAGAGATGACTGCACTCCGATGTAAATCAAAATTGGAGTATATTTATTCCACATCAAACAAATAGGCAAACTGGAAACATCACATTGTGAGTGCAGGACACAAAGGCAGACGCGTTTCACGACTTAGAGATGTCGCTTATTCATTGCCAATGACAATGGCAATGGCAATGAATAAGCGACATCTCTAAGTCGTGAAACGCGTCTGCCTTTGTGTCCTGCACTCACAGTGTGATGTTTCCAGTTTGCCTATTTGTTTGATGTGGAATAAATATACTCCAATTTTGATTTACATCGGAGTGCGGTCATCTCTTTTTGCTTCAAGTGGTTAAATAACCACTCACTGGTGCTATACAGCTATGAGGCTACAGAACTGCGCATGGGCACAGTCAGATGATAGGAAATACACTGCTATATTTTATGAGAAATTCAAGACAAAGGGTAAGTTTGCAGCATACTGCTTAATTACTTCCTGACTGGCCTATAGCAAAATGATGGCCAAGCCAGAGCTGTCCCATCCATGGTGGATGTCATATGACATCCTTCCAGTCGCACACTACCTGTGCATTCTAGTGGCCATGCTGTGACTCGATCTGTCACCTGCTGTCTCCACCAGACACAGCAGATGACAGATCATTGCACTAGGCTGGCCCCAGTACCATGTGATCACTCTGACCAATCACACCTATTGCATGTCAGTTGTGATTAATGAATGGCTTTCATTCTCCGCCATTCATTGTGTACTATTGTAATGATTGGACTGTCTACTTTTCAAAAAGGGATCATTTGGAGGATATTTGTCCTGGCATTTTAGGGCCTCAAGAAATTAGATAGGCTGTCACTACTGTCAGTATTTTTCATATATTTAGTATATACCATAGTTTGTAGACACTATAACTTTCACACAGTCTAAATATTATACACTGATTTGGGTTATTTTTACCAAAGAAATGTAGCAGAAATGTGTACACCCATAGAAACACATAGCATAGCAGGAGTTTGAATGACATCATCAGGAGCGTATGGCCCAGCTGCCCTCAGGTTCTCCTGTGAAATCAAAAGCACGAAGTGAGGGGAAGGATGTTAGACCCAGAGACACTAATGGGGAGGTGACATGGAGCCAGATACTGTAATAAAATTTGAGACAGGGAGTAGGACAGGTAGTGGACATTGTGCAGAGAATGCATTGAGGCAAAAAACATTTAGACTTTAAAACGAATTTAGCAACTCTAAACCATATAAGCTGGCATGCCCACCCTGTTATGTGAGGGGAATCCAAAACGTGGAGGCTTTAACTTGTACTTAAGTAGAGAGAAATCTTTTAAACTGTATACTTGATACAGTGAAAACTGACTAAGAAGACATTTCTGCAAATTCAATTTTGGAAATATTTACACTTCCTGTTCTGTCTTTTGGGACAGGAAGTATAAGGAAATCTTCCCAGTGGGGTACAGACAGAAATAAAAACTTGATCCAGCTGGTAATCCTCCACCACTCTATCCAAAAAGAAAAGTTTGGGCTGCGATTACACATTAAGCGCTGAGTTTTCACTGCAGTATCAGCAGATACCCAGTGTAAAACTCCCTCACCAGTTTTCTTGTAACACAGTACTTTACCTTGATATCACACTGTTCTAGCTCCATTCATAGCATGCAGAAGCCCCATCAACATCTACCGAGATTGCCGAGCCTCCTTAAAGCGAAACTACAGTATGCACCACAAACCAAAAAATTTTATTCATTTTTAATATTTAAAGCAAACTCATCCATCCATGTCTTAATGCTTTACACTTTTCACTTTGAAAAACACCCCTTAGCATTTCTGGCTGTGGCCATCTTGAGTAAGGGCAGAGGATTTGTGTATCATTTACTTTCTGGAATCGATCTGCCTTTAGTTCAGGCATGCAGTCAGGAGGGTATGCTTAGCTGAAAAAAACCCACCACCCCTCCTGAAGACTCCTGGGATGTATGACATCATTTGCCTAGGCCTGGAAACCAGAAAGTAACTGAAGAAATGTAAAAAAGAAAAAACATTAACACAAGCAAATATGACGTATTTTCCTATTTATTTACTAATGCTAGCAGCATAAAGAATTAAAATAGTCAATGTTGATTGAGAAATTGAAGTTCAGCTTTAATGATTTCTCTAAAAGTACTGTATGTATAGATATTCTGGAAACACAGAAACTGACAATATAATCTTTTGATTGCTTCTTTACTGTATCTCCTAAACTAATCTTCAACACTTAATATGAATGTGGAAACTCCCTTGTTTTTTTGTTTAATAATGATCAGTCTTAATAAGAGGTGAATAGGGTTCCATCAATGACCAAAAAATTCAGGACAGTTCTAATTACAAAGCCAAAGCAGAGACGTATGACTGGTTTGTAGAAATTTAAAGCATTTTCTTTTCTAATAGAAAAAAGTGAGCATTCTATTACAGGCATAAAATAAAAAAAAAAACAATATCACCAAAAAGCCATCCACTTTCATGTGCTAATATAAAATGTACACAGAAAATGGTTAAAGAAGTACAGCCAAAGCTTGTTTGGCTGTACTCCTGTGGATCACACAAGTGTAGTTCGTTCTGCACTCCTGTGACTAGTTTTCAGCAGACAGCGGTCTGAAGCTTGCTATTGGCTGACGCCACAGAGCCAGTGCAGGCAAGATCATGACCATATGGACAGGACACACCCACAACCCTGGAACGGCACCTGGCTCAGCCTCTCATAGAGCCGCTGAGAGCATGAGCCAGCCGCTCCTGCCCCCTCCACAGCCCAGTGCTCCAGTGGGCAAAGGGGGGGGGGGGACAGAGCAGAGAGCTAGTGACTGGAAGAGCTCTGAGAACCAAGTGATCAGCGGTCTTTGATTGCTTGGTTCTCAGTCTGAGTGTTGGCGGGGGACAGATGCAGAATCACCTAGGTAAGTGTGATTCTTGAAAAAAAAAGGCCAATATTTTTTTCTGATAAAGAGCTACATAAAAGTAGGCCTCATGCACACTTGAGCTAAAAAGGGCTGCTTTTATGTGTTTTTGTGCTTTTTTTCTGCCTCTAAACACCCCTCCATGTTAACTTATGTGTCCATGCAGACATAGGCAGTAAAAAAATATTACTTATGCATTGAGGAGAGGAGCTTTTCAACATAAAAAAATGCTCAAAAGCAAATAAATGCACATAAACACGCATTAACGCTAAGCACATTTAGGTTCGTTCCTGAATTCTGGCCAATAGAATGTATTGATGCTGGATGCAGGAATGCACATAAACGTGTGAATGTAGATGCAAAAATGCGGTTTTGCTGCTGATAAAGTGCTGTAGGAGAAAAAAGCATCAATAGAACACATAGTGCGTGAAGCATAAAACTGCAATGTGACAGACTAAAGATGCCTGAGTGCCCAAAAATGCATGAAAAGCTCAAAAACTCACAAAAAAAAAAAAACCGAGGACAGAGTTTGTAAAAAAAAAAAAAAATGCTTATGCTCAAAAGAGCTCAAAAATGTTTAAACAAGCTCAAATAAGCTCAATAAAAATGTGCAAAACTGCACAAAAAAAGCACAAAAAAGAGAAATAAAAGCTAAAATGCCTGTAAAAACAGCTTTTTGTTTTAGGCTGCAGTGTGGATCAGCCCAGATGGTAAATGTTCTGAAGAAAGTGAAAGGAAGAAACCAAAGAAAGAAAAGAGGCATTGACCCTTTAAAACACCCTTGTCTTTGCATAGCACAAGAAAAGGTCCTTTACAGGGGAAGGCCACCATATTTTAAATAGATGTTTGGCTTTTCTTTTCCCCTAATCATACTTACCTAGGTGGAAGCAGTATCGGTCCAATGCTGCATCTGTCCCCCGACACCTCTGCACTGAGAACTGAGCAATCAAACATCGCTGATCGCTCGGTTCTGACAGCTCTGTGAGCAGTGATCAGCTCACTGCTCTGCCCCCTCCTTGCTCACTGGAGCACTGAGCTGTTGAGGGGGCAGGAGCGGCCAGCTCAGGCTCTCAGCAGCTCACCTGGACTGACTTCTGTGATGTCAGCAGAGAGAAGACTTCAGCCCACTCTCTGCTGAAAATGGGCCACAGAAGTGCAAAACGAATTGCACTCCTGTGACCCAGAGGAGGTGTAAAGCCAAATGAGCTTTGGCTGTATATCTCCTTTAAAATTAAAAAAAAAAGAAGAGAAAATAAACTTGCCTCGCAGAAGTAATGGTCACAAGTAAGAATATCCCGAAAAGGTTCAAAAGGCACTCTTTGAAGAGTAGATAATAAAATCAACTTGCGTTCCCTGTACATTCCCTCGGACTCACTGGGGAACGAACGTACAGGAGGAATAATGTGAACAACACTCTGTATGAAGACCTTCCCTAGGGAGTAAGAGGCAAGCGCAGGGGTCAAGTCCTGGAAAAAAAGTGTGGGATCTCACCCAAGCCCCCCCCCCCCCTCAAAAATAAAAAAGTGTGTGTGTGTGTGTGTGTGTGTGTATTCAAATCTGAGGTCATAATTCAGTTCGAGTTTGATTTTAATATTCTGAGACGGATCCCTCTCACCCCTAAACAAGGGATGATTGTGAGAGGTTCCTTGCTTCTTCCATCTCTTCCCCTTCTACCGATGCTGATATCTATTTCATGATACTTTTCAGACGCCCTATGTTTTGTTCCCTTTCCCACATTGAATTCTGGTCTGCCTGTGGCGGAGACCAGGCGGAGAGGTCACCCCCTCCTCTCCTTCTTCCCCCTTCTTTCCCTCCCCTTCCCCCCTTCTTCCCCCCACACCCTTTTATTTTTTTCTTTCTCTCTCCTCTTTTCTTTAACCCACCTAGGACAGACACATTAAAGATGGGGTGGGGGGGGGGAGTGTCTGATGCCCCTATGGGTGCCCGATGTTCCACCCCAGCTCCACATACGAACGTGTTAGAATTAGCGTCTACCATGGTCTCTCAGCCAGAACCCAACAGCAACTTCAGAGGTTTTGAGTAACTTCCCAATCTTTCTAAACACCCAGACTCGCAAGAGACCTTTGAGAACTCCAGGTCATTCTCCACCTTACTTTAATCCCTCTATATGACCAAAATACTTTTAGTCCGAATAATATCTTGATTGCATCTGCTTGATTTATCTCCTTGCTTCACCACAGTTGTATGTAAAACTGGTAGTTCTCTGAAGCTTACGTACTGTTATACCATAGTTGAGTTCTGTATTAGAAGTTTTTGTTCTGACGACTGAATTTCATTGTTAACGAATGTTCGCATACGTTCCTTCTGTTATACCTGATTTCACCAAATAAAAATATTTTGGAAAAAAAAAAAAAATACAAATTCCTTTTTTTAACAAATAAAGTGCAACATTTATTGTAAAGTGCCAGTTTACGAGGATACATCCAAAATTCACATGCATTAAACAAATAAATAGAGAGCAGATGTAAAAACAAAATAATTTAACCTGTATGCTGTACTAACAAATAAAACACCATAATGTGTGATAATGGTTTCCTCACAGGGAATTTCTAAACCAAATAGTATATATTAAAAAAAAAAAAAAAACGTGTCTAATGGACACAGTCCATTAGAAAATACCAAACAGGAATAACATTTTCCTTCCTGTTCAAGATGATCAACTTTTCTAGATTTAGTATCATCTGTACTGCGATGTGTGGTCCAGCCATTTTGAGACATATGGTAAAGGATCTCATAAATGCACAGGAGGGCCAATAAGACTGACAAACAAAAGAGAAGACAGGTGTTCAATGCCAAGCCCGCTCCTAATGGATGTCATCACCAAATTCATTGTACTGAAGCCTCTCTCACAATCACCGGATGTCACTGGAAGACTGTTAGCTGCTGTCACAACTGGTTTCAGATTTTCAGGAACCTTATCAATAAAATCTCTGAAACCTTCACAGATCATGGATGCATTGTTGAAACGGAATCTCTTGCACAGCTGCTCCAGCTTCACCTCACCGTCAAACAAGGACTGTACACATTGATTGGCCAGTGTTGGGAATTCAAGATGTCAATTTCAGAGACAAGAATTTCAAATTCATCTGAGTGTGATGAAGCTGCAGGCTCGCAGTTAAAGCATAAAGCCTGGAGCGTAAGTTATCCACCAAACATTGATAAAATTGAGGGAGATTTATCCTCACTTGGTGTTTTGTACTCCCTGGATTGATGGTCAGACCTTTGAAATTCCCTTTATCCAGAGATTCCATGACTTCCTTCAGATGTTTGCCAGGCACAGCTTTCATATTTTCAATTGAACAAACTGACCAATAATCAGCTAGTAGGCTCGTGGAAGTGTGATGTCATCTCTTTGAAGGGCTTCAGATAACAATTCCATTTCCTGAACAGCACCTGCAACCCCAGCAAGGTTTAACAAATAATTTTCTGACGTCAGGATCTTATTAAGGCCACTAAAAAGGAGATTTCTGCTTACTTTTATGAGCTGAATTTAAGCTTGCTTTCATGAAATGACTGTGCAGTGCAGGATATGACTCCCAAACTGATCGTATAGCTTTCTGGCTTAAAGCAACCCACCTAACTGAAAAAAACGTTTCCAATTTTAACCACTTCCATACCGCGTCATGTAAAATGACGTCGGCAAGGTGGTTGTGAGGATCCGGGCCGCCGTCATATGACGTCGCCCAGACCTCCCCTCTACTGCGCGCCCCCGGGGGCGCGCAGCGCGGCGATCGGGGGTGAGGCTCGTCCCTCGGACATAGCCCATCCCTGATCAAGGTAAACAGCCAATAGAAATTGGCTGTTTACCACGTGATCGGCTGTGTCAATCACAGCCGATCACATGAGCGGCTCCAGCACGAGCCGCTCGTTCTCTCTGCAATGCGCATCCCCGGGGGCGCGCAGAGCAGCGATCGGGGACGAGGCTCGTCCCTCGGACAGAGTCGATCCCCGATCTAGGTAAAGAGCCAATGAAATTGGCTCTTTACCACGTGACCGGCTGTGTTCAATCACAGCCGGTCACAAATGTCAACAGAGAACACGGTAACTAGCTGTCACCGTGTTCTCCTCCTCACACACTGATCCTGTGTGAGGAAGAGAGTGTGGTAACAGTACCCGAGTACCTGTCACCAGCCCATCAGGTACTCAGATGACAGGTACTCGGGTACTCTGATGGGCTGGTGACAGGTATTTGGGTACTCTGATGACAGGTACTCGGGTACTCTGATGACAGGTACTCGGGTACTCTGATGACGGGTACGCAGGTACTCTGATGATGGGTACTCGGGTACTCTGATGACGGGTACTCGGGTACTCTGATGACGGGTACTCGGGTACTCTGATGACGGGTATTCGGGTACTCTGATGACAGGTACTCGGGTACTCTGATGATGGGTACTCGGGTACTCTGATGACGGGTACTCTGATGACGGGTACTCGGGTACTCTGATGACGGGTACTCGGGTACTCTGATGACAGGTACTCAGGTACTCTGATGACAGGTACTTAGGTACTCTGATGACGGGTACTCGGGTACTCTGATGACAGGTACTCGGGTACTTTGAGTACCTGTCAACGGAGTACCCGTCATCAGAGTACCTGAGTACCTGTCACCTACCCATCAGAGTACCCGAGTACCTTCCACCTGCTCATCAGAGTACCTGACGCCTGAAGTACCCGAGTACTTGCCGCCTGCTTGTACCCATCACTACTCATCAGTACTCATCAGTACCTATCACGTATCAGTACTGATCATCAGTACTTATCACCTGCCTGTCACCTGCCCATCAGAGTACCCGAGTACCTGTCACCTGCCTATCGGAGTACTCGAGTACCTGCCACTTGCTCATCAGTACCAGAGTACCTGTCACCTGCCCAACAAAGTACCCGAGTACCTATCACCCTTCATACAGCCACCATGTCCAAGTCCAAAAAGGTTTATATACGTCCTCCGTTTAAACCTAAATACCGGTGTTATGGCAGCAGATAGCTGCCATAACCCTGGTATTTTTTTAAACGGTAGACGGTTGGCTTTCCGATAAGGGTGGTCCCAGCGGCGGATTCGCTGTGGGATCACCCTTCCGGGATGGCGGAAGAGGCGCCCCCCCTCCCGCCACGTTCCGGTCCTTTTCCCCGCTTACCGGACCCGCCGGCAGCGGGGAAAACGATCCGGTCCCAGATCCTCACAGACAGGATGTCGAGTGAGGGCAAGCTTGCCCTCACTTGACTCTATGGTCTTGGAGGACCGGAGCTACGGAAAATGTTGTTGCCTAGCAACCGGTTTAAAGGTCCTTTTTTTTTTTTTTTTTCATTTTATATAATAATTTTTTTTTTTTTTCTATCTTTTAGTGTACTTGTGAGATCTGAGGACTTTTTGACCCCAGATCTCACAAAAAAGAAGTCCTGTCGTGCCTATATCTATTACGAGGAATGTTTACATTCCTTTTAATAGAAATAAAAATGATCAATTTTTTTTTTTTTTTAAACGGTGTAAAAATAAAAAATAATAAATAAAATAAATAGTAAAAAAAAAAAAAAAAAAATTAAAGCGCCCTGTCCCCGTGAGCTTGCGCGCAGAAGCGAACGCATACAGAAACCCCACCCACATATGTAAACGGTGTTCAAACCACACGTGATGTATCGCTGCGATCGTTAGAGCAAGGGGAATAATTTGAGCCCTAGACCTCCTCTGTAACTCAAAGATGGCAACCTGTAGAAATTTTTAAATTGTCGCCTATGGGGATTTTTAAGTACCAAAGTTTGTCGCCATTCCGTGAGCGTGAACATTATCTTTCACATTATGGAAAAAAATTGGGCTAACTTTACTGGTTTCTTATTTTTTAATTAAAAAAAGTGAATTTTTTCCAAAAATATTGCGTTTGGAAGACCGCTGCGCAAATACGGTGTGATAAAAAATATTGCAATAATCTCCATTTTATTCTCTAGGGTCTCTGCTAAAAAAAAATATATAATGTTTGGGGGTTCTAAGCAGTTTTCTAGCAAAACAACTGATTTTAGCTTGTAAACACCAAATGTCAAAAATAGGCCTAGGCAAGTGGCTAGGATGCATGATGGTGCGCCTTGGATGTTGGGCCCCTCTATATGGCTAGGCTGTGAAAAAGTCTCACACATGTGGTATTGCCATACTCAGGAGGAGTGGCAGAATGTATTTTGGGGTGTCATTTTTGCTGTGTACATGCTATGTGTTAGGAATATCCTATAAATTGACAACTTTGTGTAAAAAAAAAAAGTTTTCATTTTTTACCCACATTTTCCAAAAACCTGTGGAAAAAAATGATATGTTCAAACGACCCATAATGCCTCATAGAATATACGTTGGAGTGTTTGCTTTCCAAAATGGGGTCATTTTGTGGACTTTTCCATTGTATTGGTGCTCTAGGGCCTTGAAAAGTGTGATAGGTAGTAAGAAAGTTTTATGTGTATTTATGCTCCTAGAACGCCTGAAGGTGCTTCTTGGACGTGGAGTCTCTTTTTGTGGCCAGGCTGTGTAAAAGTCTCACACATGTGGTATCGCCATACTCGGAAGGAGTAGCAGAATGTATTTTTGGGTGTAATTTTTGCTGTGTACATGCTATGTGTTAGAAATAGCTTATAAATTGACAACTTTGTGGGGAAAAAAAAGATAAAAAACATTTTTTCTTCATTTTCCCAAGAATTGTGGGAAAAAATTACAACTTCAAAAAACCCACCATGCCTCTTACTAAATACCTTGGACTGTCTACTTTACAAAAAGGGGTCATTTGGGCGGTATTTGTACTGTCCTGACATTTCAGGGCCTCAAGAAAGGAGATAGGCCGTCAGTACATCTGGTGTGATCAATTTTCAGTAATTGGTACCATAGCTTCTAGACTCAATAACTTTCACACAGACTAAATAATATACACTAAGCCCCGGTTCACACTTCTGCGTGTGCGGGGTTCGCATGTAATGTCGGAGCGCACTGCTCCGACATTACATGCGATCAGCTGTGCGGTGCGAGTTTAGCCATACAGTTTGTATGGCTAAATTCGCATCGCACCCGCAGCAAACACGCACAGGAGGCATTTTTGCTGCCGCATCAGGATCGGATCGCACAGCGGTTCACACTTGTGCGATCCGATCCTGTGCGAACTGCACGATCGCACTGCGATATGCGATCAAACTGGGGGTGTCGTTAAGATTACATTGACACCCCCAGCGTATCGCATATGGCAGTGTGAACTGCCGGGGGTGCGTGTGCAATGCGGGAACAGGCTGCGAATTCGCAGCCTTCCCGCATCGCATAAGTGTGAACCGGCACTAATTTGGGTTAATTTTACCAGAGACATGTAGCAGTATACATTTTGGCCCAAATGTATGAAGAAAAATTAATTTTTTGCAAAATTTTATAATTGAAACTAAAAAAAAGTGTTTTTTTTTTCAAAATTTTTGCTCTTTTTTTGCATATATCACGAAAAAAAAAACCCCAGTTGTGATCAAATACCACCAAAAGAAAGCTCTATTTGTGTGAAAAAAATTATAAAAATTTTGTTTGGTTACAGTGTAGCATGACTGAGCAATTGTCATTCAAAGTGTGAGAGTGCTGAAAGCTGAAAATTGGTCTGGGCAGGAAGGGTGTCTAACTGCTCTGTATGGAAGTGGTTAAGAATTTGTACTTCTAATTATTTTGTACATTCAGAGAGCTCCGACAGGTTTTTTGGTGACTGATGATACACAACATACAACTTCTCTGTAATGATGTTACATGATGAAGACCATGAATAGAATCAATTGTATCTGAAATGCACAATTCAAGCCTACAGTATAAACCAAGCAGTGCCATTTCACAAGCTGTGGATATTTTTCACTAAGTCATTCCAGAACACCTGACTTTCTTCCAAGCATTACACTTGCACCATCACTACAAACCCCAATCAAGTTTTTAGCAAGAAAGTCATTACTGAAACCATGTTTAGAAAGACAACTAGAAGAGTGACTTCAATAGACTGTGCATCTGATTTAGGCAAATCAAGCAAATTGAGAAAGAAAATTACTGGGTCTGTTCCGTTAAAGTGGTTATAAATCTACCTCTAGCGTTTGTACCTATAGGAATGCCTATAATAAGGCTTACTTATAGGTACTGTAAATATCTCCTAAACTTGCACCGTTTAGGAGATATTCACATTGCATGCAGCCAATGACGTCATTGGTGCATGCGCTCTGAAGGAACGGTCGCCCGTGCCGTTTCTTCAGAGCCCTGTGCCATGACCAGGCGGCTCCCACGCACGTGTGCGGGTGTGAAACCGATGAGAAGAAATCTATAATGCTGACCTTTGATTTGCTCATTTCTGTACAAATAAAAATAATAAAAAAATAATAATTGACTGAAAGAGAGGGTGGGAAGGGTAGAACGCACATTGGGTTCTGCAGTAAATCTAAAAGATAACAAAAGCCTTTGAAGCCAAAATGGTAATTAAATATTGTCTTAATAATGTAGTATTTTTTTCCATTACCCAGATATATAGGTTTTGTGTTCCGCATGCATCTTGAACACCACTTTTTGCATATCACTTTTTTTTTTTTTGCGAATCTCTCATTTTAGTTTATGGCATTTACAATAAATATTTTAATTAAAATGAATAAATTTAAGTTCCCCCAATAAATGTTGATGCTTTCTTTCCCCTGTCTGTACCTGCTGCTTGAGAGCCTTACTAACAAGTTGGCTGTGTGTAATGTAATAGGCTGCCTGTTTCTTGCACTTGTACTACTGGCTGGTACTGATAGTGGGTACTGCTGGTGGGTACTGCTGGTTGGTACTGCTGGCTGGTACTAGTGGCTGGTACTGCTGATGGGTACTGATGGCTGGTACTGCTGGCTGGTACAACTGGCTGGTACTGCTGGCGGTTACTGCTGGCAAGTACTGCTGGCTGGTACTGCTGGTGGGTACTGCTGGCTGATTTAACTTGCTGGTACTGCTGACAGGTGCTGCTGGTGGGTAATACTGGCAGGTACTGCTGGCTGGTACTGTTAGTGGGTACTGCTGAGTGGTACTGTTGGTGAGTAATGCTGGCTGGTACTGCTGGCTGGAACTGCTAGCTGGTACTGCTGGATGGTACCACTGGCTGGTAGTGCTGGTGGGTACTGTTGGCTGGTACTACCGTCTGGTACTTCTGGCTGGTACTGTTTGTGGGTAATGCTGGCTGGTACTGCTGACTGGTACTGTTGGTGGGTAATGCTGGCTGGTACTGCTGGCTGGTACTACTGGCTGGTACTGTTGGCAGGTGTTGCTGTGGGTAATGCTGGCTGGTACTGCTGGCTGGAACTACTAGCTGGTACTTCTGGTTGGTACCACTGGCTGGTACTGCTGGTGGGTACTGCTGGCTGGTACTGTTGCTGGGTACTGCTGACTGGTACTGTTGGTGGGTAATGCTGGCTGGTACTGCTGGTTGGAACTACTAGCTGGTACTGCTGGCTGGTACCACTGGCTGGGACTGCTGGTGGGTACTGCTGGTTGGTACTACTGGCTGGTACTGCTGGCTGGTACTGTTTGTGGGTAATGCTGGCTGGTACTGCTGACTGGTACTGTTGGTGGGTAATGCTGGCTGGTACTGCTGGCTGCTACTACTGGCTGGTACTGTTGGAAGGTACTGCTGGTGGGTACTGTTGGCTGGTACTGCTGGCTGGTACTGTTGGTAGGTACTGCTGGTGGGTACTGCTGGCGGATACTGCTGGCTGGTACTGCTGATGGGTACTGCTGGCTGGTACTGTTGGTGGGTACTGCTCGCTGGTACTGTTGGTGGGTACTGCGGCAGGTACTGCTGGTGGGTGCTGCTGGCTGGTTTTACTGGCTGGTACTGCTGGCTAGTACTGCTGGATGTTTCCTGACTCATCATCTATCCCTGAGTAGCAGTGAAAATCTGTGACAGGAGCTGGCGCTGGAGGAAGCATGCGGCTGCAGTAGAGAGCAGAGCTGATGCTTCCTATATTGCACATACAAAGATCAGTGACAGTCAGTCCTGCAGGAAACGGCTGCTAACGGGAACGGTGTTCCTGCTGTGGAAAAGTACAGGAATGCCGTTCCCATGCGTTCTTGCAGGACTCGAGCCCTGGGCAAGCGGTCTCTAAAAAAGAACCAATAAGGCTGAGATGTGACCCTTGATGATACTCAAGGTCAAACGTGTGCATGCACAATAGCAAAGTTACTTTTCGCTTCAACAAAAATATTATAGGAGCATGTGAAATGGAATTGATGGTCTGTAGTATTTCACTGGTTCCCTATTGATTTTAGCATGGATTGTCACTTATCAGCATTTAACAAAGAACATTTCTTATATGAGATTTATATTTATCATGTCATGTACTTGTTATCACATCATCCGGTCAAATAGATCTCACCCTAACTTGCAGTTATGAATCATAGAGCACGTTCACAGTGAGTCACATTTCACAAGTCTAATTAGTTACTTTTTTCAAATCTATGTGATCAAATATCAGGCAGCATAGTGGTTAATGTTGGCTTAATGCAACCCATACATGAGTCTGTTTTTTTTTTCCGTTTAAGTAGACAGGTTGAATGAAAAAAATGTACTTGATTCTCCTATCTACCCTCTTGATGTAAATTTAGGGAACCCTCCCATTGAGCTATTGTATTCTGACAGTGGGGAGACTTACCTGCCGTCAGAATACACAGATTAGTGCTGTCGGCTATAGCCTGCAGGTCTAAATGTGCAGGGAAAACCTGACAGGGTGGTTGTACAGAAGTTAATCGGTAGATTAACTTTTGTAAAACCACAATGCCTATTCATGGCTCGAAATTCAGCCTACTATCCCTGATGAACTGGCCAAACTTCGATTCATGTATGGCCGGCTTACGTGTATCACTGATGTAATTTTACACCCTATATGTTTACATCAACTTAATACATTTTAGGTGCTTCTAAACCAAATATGTTTGTTTTCTTCCTAAAGCAGCCACTGCTGAGTTGAAAAACCTGTCCACTGCCAGCATGCTGCAGAGAAGGGGCCTTGCTCTCTGTGGAGAAGCAATGATCTGGGTTCTGTAGTCATATCTAGTTTTTGTAGTCCTGATACAGAAGTGTGAGTGAGCATTGTCATCCTAGGATAGAGAGTTTGTTACTAGCAGGATATCCAGATAAAAATAAATGTAAAATATCCTGAAAAAAAAGAAAACAAATGCAGCCACTAAATCTCAGGACTGGTAAACTGCAATTTTGTTTTTGGGTTTAGATATACTTTAGTATATTTTTGAATGAAAAGGCTTCTGCTTTGGCTTAAGCTATGTGTGGAGGAACGACAGACACCAAGCCAACATCTGATTCCAGCATATGAGGGGAACCCTTGGAGGGTTGGAGCAGAGCACTTTTCTTTACCTCTTCAAATATATATGACCTAAGTTTAATCAAGTTATGTACTTATATTAAAAAAACATACAATCTGCCTATATTGTAACTTCATGTAATCCCCTGTATTACAAAACTCACGACTTGTAGAAGAAAGGGCAACCCCACAAAGCTAGTCAAGCTTTATAGCACTGCACAGTGAATGCCAATGCAGCACAGCTCGAACTCGACTATAGAAAAAGAGAATAGAGTTATGACCTTACAGACCCACTTACAGAGCTCTGACCACCAATATTCCCCAGGACCAACCTACTGGCCATCCCAACAAATTCACCCACTGGCCATCCCACAGTCCTGCAGGCAGCCCTGTACACACTCAGCCCCCCCTTCCCCCCAACATCGGTACACTGCCAGTCCCTTCTGACACACACACACAACATGCACACATAACACACATACACACAGCACACAACACACAAACACAACATACAGCTCTGGCCCCCTTGTGTACAAACAGCCCCTCCCCTCACTTATACACACAGCCCCTATTAGTAAAGGAGGTCTTCCTAGTCCCAGCTCGTCTTCATGAAGCTGACACATGTCCCTGAGACTCAGAGAGGAACTGCAGCCGATCACAATCCAGAATACAGTACAAGCAGCACTCACACAAGGAGTGCCCATGCAGGAAGAGCCAGATGTGAGCAAAATACCAGAGAACAGAAGCTGCCTACTCTTCTGTTGTGAATGAATGCATAGAGAAAGACAGGGCAGACACGCTTCACCCAGCCCTGCTCGGTGGTCGGGCCCCTGGGGATCCCCGGGCCCATCACGTGTGTGTTGGTTTTCCCACCTGATGGCGGCCTTGATCCTGTCACAGCCTAAAAAGGATTAACTGCAAATGGGAAAAGTGATGTCAGGGACCTGGGAGTGCTGTCAAGGTTACAAGAGCAGACATAAAATTTTTTATGCAGGTAAACAAGTTATCCTAGATGTATTTCAACTGCATGCCTATACTTTTTCAAAAATATTTAATGAGTGTATCCACTGATTAAAAAACGTGTGCAGAAATCCGTTAGAGACACTTATAAATAAAACCATACGAATGTCACTATAGTTACAATAATAATAGCTAATTATTTTAGAACCAATAATAGCCAATATGTAATTAGTTGCTACAGGATGCTGCATGTTACCATTTTTAATTTGTATGTTTGGTATACGTAAGTGGTAGAAAAAAAGGCACAAGCTACAGTTAAAGCAGAACTATACTCACCTTCTCCCCAGTGCTGCGGTGTCCTGGAGCTCCTCGCTGGCCACTGACATCTTCAGCCTGGTGGTTTCCATTGCCCGGGCCACTATAAAGTGAAACTCCTGAACATGTGCGAGAATCCAGTCATCTTAGCATTGCCAACATTCTTACAGAATGCTGCCCATGCACAGCTCAGTGTACAGTGCAGACAGGCAGAGAAGCAACTTCCTGTCTGCACCGGAAATAAAAAGTAAAAAATGTAAAATAAATTGTAAACAGGCAGTATTTATCATGCAGAAGATATATGCTTTGTCTCTTCTGCATTACAAATCCTGTCTGTTCACATTTTTTTTTAGGTATAGTTCCACTTTAAAGTGATTGCAAAAGTAATTTTTTTTTTTTTTTTTTAAAAGGGAGTATACATGCCTTTGGCTCCCATTGCTCTTAGAGTCTCCTGTGAGACTAGGCAGAGAGAGCAGCACTGCTGCAATTGGGACAGTGCTGGATCATGAGAGGAGCCAGGTAAGTGTTTATGGATGGAATGGAGAGGAAGAAGTAGTGGGGAGTTTTTTACCCTAATGCAGAGAAAACACTTTTCTTTAAAGACCATTTCTTTAGAACCATTTTAATGCAATAGCATACCTGCAACTAATCTAAGAAAATGTGGATGAGTATAGTTATGCAGTATTTCCTGCATGGTTCTTGGCTCATCTAAAAAGTCAAACAATACCTAACGTGTTCAAAATTGTATGGGAAACAAGAAAGACAGGTTGTAAATGGGACACTGGCTGACATCATCTTTTTGAAGAGTGGAAGGTATGGAAATCTCTTTGATGTATTTAATTTCACACAACAAAATATAGAAAAAAAACGTGTCTTGCACTCCTATTCAGTACATATCCTGCTTGTGACACACTAATAAAGCATATTCTCCTTCCTATGTAATGATGACAGACAGGGAAAACAATAACTTGTGGATTCAGGGTGACACAGACAAAAGTTTTTTCTGGCACATCATGGCAACATACACTGGGTCATGGCTCTGCCCTCATAATCTGATGGAACTGATCTACTATAAATTTTCAGCAAGGCCCCAGGCTAGCATTCTCCTTTTTGTCCTCACCTGATTGGGACTGGATGGATCGTGTACTACTCCTTACTGCATTTGCCCCAGTCATGTTCAGCCTCTCCTGGGTGGAAGTCACCATCCCCATCATTCAGCCTCTATTTTGAGGGCCTCAACCTGTGTGATATTCCTGGTGAGACAGACATTTGGGACCTAGATTTCCTACATATTTCTGAATGTGTATGTATCAATGTGAGTATACGTTTTCTGCCATTGCAACTGTATGGATATAAGTGAGAGATCTATTGTATAATGTTTGTACTGATATTTATATTTTGTACTCTTTAGACCCAAGTACTATGTTTAGATTTATTCCCTGAAGAAGGAATTGTTGATGTTCCCGAAACATGTTGGGTATGGATATATCATTGTGAGCATATTGGGTTGGACATT
This sequence comes from Pelophylax lessonae, assembly GCF_965119305.1. Classification (NCBI taxonomy): domain Eukaryota; kingdom Metazoa; phylum Chordata; class Amphibia; order Anura; family Ranidae; genus Pelophylax; species Pelophylax lessonae. Next base: position 618,959,220 of record NC_138768.1, on the reverse strand, counting down.
GTATCCTGATACCCTTTTGCTCACCCTGATTAAACCTGCGGTACACTTGCACTTTTACAGATGGTCCACTATGTTGCTTTTATTTTGATATTTATTGTCAACTATATTCCTATGTGAATTAAACTATATTTTTATATTCATACTTCATGTTACTTATTTTCTGCCCTTAAAGTCCCATCTGGGGGGTTTTTCCTTTCTCTATATCTGAAGTCCCCATCCTGTACAGCCTCTAAACAAGCTCTATGGAGGGAATCCCAGTCTGGTGGTCTCAGGGGTGTGCTGACCAGCATTGCAAAGTGCTTTAAACAAGCCTGGTTCTCTGCAGCAGTTCTCATTTACTTCCCCCTTTTTTATGTTTCTGCTGTTGTTCTCCAGAGCCCTGTGTTCCTCTACCCTTTTCCAAGATGGAGGACATGCTTTGAGGCTTTTGAGCATGCCCGTGTTCTGTCAGAATAGCAAACTCGTCAGATTAGGTAAGGGAAGTGACGTTCCGTCAGCTGCACATGCGTTCCACCGTTACCGGTTTTGCTAATCTGACAGAACACTTGCAGTCAGAAGTCCGCAGCCGACATATTACTACATCCAGCTACAGCTTGAATTTCAGAGTAATTTTAGGAATAAAGTAAGTGTATATAAATAGTCATTATATTTTGAAAAAATCTGGACGACAGCAGTAGGAAGGTGGCGGGGGCCATGTCAGTACACCCCACACTGCTCGGCACTAAACCTTTAGGGCCCTTTCACACGGGCGTTCCGCATGTCCGTATATCATCCTATTTTTTTGCGGATGATATATGGACATAATGTATGTCAATGGCATTGCGGATGGTCATCCGCTGACATCCGATTTTCGTCCTGAAAAAAAAAGCACCGGAGCGGAACAAAAAAACTGAATGGCTGTGTAAAAGAGGCCTTACGCTTTCAAAATTAAATATCCAAACAGCATCACAGATGTCAAAATACTCTATTTATTTATATATGCTCACTTTATTGCTAAATTTACTCTGGAATTCAAGATGTAGCTGGATGTAGTAAGATGACAGATCTGCTGTTTGGAGGCTGAAGAGTGGGAAATTTGAGTGGAGAGTGATAAACAGTTTTGATTTTGACTGCTTGGGACTGTTTGCATTTTAAGGGGCTCTTTTCTTGCTGTTTTTTTTTTTTTTTGGGGGGGGGGGGGTTCCCTTTTTTCGTTACTCTTTTTTTTTCTATCACTTTTTTTAAATAGCCTTTTTTTTTTTTTTTTTTTCTTTCCTTCCTTCAGACTACTAATTAAGGGGAGTGGTTAACTGGTCACAGGTGCTTCAGGTGCTATTTAAATTTCTGCTGGACTCATTTGAGCTTGCTCATCCTTGAGCTTGTCACCTTTTTGCTTGCTGGAACTCTGAGCAAGTGGAGCTTGACTAAGTGGTGAGTTAAAGACCAGAGTTTACAACAGGAGATTTGAACAGGAGTCTTCAGACCTGTAAGTAACATCTGAAATGTTCTGTTAGTTGTATTATTGTTGTAACTGGGAAAATGTGTGCTAGCAAGATTGAAGGTTTTGTGCAGTGCACAGTGTGCCGCATGTATACAATAACGGAGCAACCGCTCCAGGATGGATACTGCTGCGACAGATGTGAGCAGGTTGTCCTTCTGGAAGCTCACATTAGAGATCTAGCAAAGGAGAGAGGAGCAAATTGCAACACTGGGCAGAACTGACAACCTTGAAGGGAGTCCTCTGCTCACTGAGCAGGTGGCTAGTGGGGTTAATGGGGAGGGTGGAGGGGTAAGTCATGTTTATCAGGTAGGTAGATGGGTTAATACAGTCAGAGAGAGTGGTAGGGGCTCACAGAAAAGGATGGCCAGCCCTGGGATTGAGAACCCTAACAGATTTGCCATGTTGGGTGAAGATGTGGGGGTGGCAAACTCAGAGGTGGCAGCCCTAGATGTCACTGCTATCCCTAACAGCCGGGAGAGCAGTCTGTCTAGTAGAGGTGGTTAGGGGACTGTAGGTAGGCCTAGACAGTTGGTGGTAATTGGGGATTCTATAATCAGAAGGACTGATAGAATAATTTGTCGCCAGGATCACCTCAACCGAATGGTTTGCTGTCTCCCTGGTGCCAGGGTTCGGCATGTGGTGGACCGGGTTGATAAATTACTGGGAGGAGCTGGGCATGACCCAGCTGTCTTGGTCCACATTGGAACCAATAACAGAATATATGGAAGGTGGAGGCTCCTTAAGAACCAATTTAATGAACCAGGCTGCAAGTTGAAGGGGAGGACCTCCAAGGTGATATTCTCTGAAATATTGCCTGTGCCATGCACAGGAAAGGCAGGAGGAGATTAGAAAGCTGAATGCATGGCTAAAGACCTAGTGTAAGAAGGAGGTATTTGGGTTTTTAGAGCACTGGGCTCACTTTTTATTGGGGTGCAACCTATATGCTAAAAATGGTTTGCACCTAAATGGAAGGGGGTCTGTTGTGATGGGGGAGAGGTTTATGGGAAGGCTGGAGGAGTTTTTAAACTAGGATTGAGGGGGGAGGGTGAATTAGATCATAATATGGCAGACAGGTCAGACGGGGGTCAGCCCCTATAGGTGGGTGGAATAGGGAAAGATGGGGGGAGAGTTATGACAGAGGATAAGAAGGTTCCCATGTTACAAACAACCATTGGAAATGGTACTATTTGTACCAAAATTAAAAACATGCAAAATAAGTGTGCAAAATGGGACAATGATTTAAAGTGTTTGTTCACTAATGCCAGAAGTCTGCCAAGCAAAATAGGTGAGTTGGAAGCTCTGGTGCACGAGGAGAACTATGACTTAATTGGTATTGCTGAATCTTGGCTTCATTCTTCACATGACTGGGCTATTAATATTTCTGGCTATGCTCTCTTTCGGAAAGACAGGGTAAAACGGACGGGTGGTGGTGTTTGTCTCTATGTGAAAAGTGATCTTAAAGTGAGTGTGAAAGATGACCTAGTTGATGGAGAGTGTGCTGAATCTGAAGCATTATGGGTTGAAATGCACATGGGTGTGCATAAAACAAAGATTGTTATAGACTCCCAGTATTAATGAGGAGGTGGAGACTCAGCTCCTGGCACATATAGAAAGGGCTGCAAGGGCAGGGAAAGTGTTAATAATGGGGGATTTTAACTACCCAGACATTGACTGCAGTAATGGCACTGCTGGAACAGTTAGGCTCCATGCACACAGGGCGTCATAAAAACGAGCTCCAAAGCTGTTTCTTGTCGCCAGGAAAAAGCAGCTGTAAAAACGTGCTTTCAGTAGCTTTTTCCATTAGCGTTATTGCACGTTTGGCCACGTAGCTTTTAGCAGCGTTTTTTCTGCCTCCATTCAAAATCAATGGTTCCCTATGGGAGCCTATTGATTTGAATGGAAGTCGCACCGCAAGTCGGATCAAGATGATCCGACTTGCGGCGTGACTTGCGCTGTGAGAATCTTGAGGGGGAACTCCACGCCAAAATGGGGAAAAAAACGGCTTGGGGTTCCCCCCAATATCCATACCAGACCCTTATCCGAGCATGCAGCCCAGCAGGCCAGGAAAGGGGAGGGGACGAGCGAGCGGCCCCACCCCCCCTGGACCATACCAGGCCACACGCCCTCAACATGGGGGGGTGTGGGTGCTTTGGGGCAGGGGGGGCTCTATTCACCCCAAAAAAGGCAGTGTGTGTAAATAACGACAGGAGACGTTTTGAAAAGTTTATTAAAAATCTTCATCCGGTCTTCTCCGCTCCGGTCTTCTCTCTGCTCTTCTGGTCTTGTCCTCTCGGCTCTTCTGCCCTCCGCTCTTCTGCCCTCCGCTCTTCTGCTCTTTTGCCTCCTCTGGTCTTCTTCCTTCTTCCTCCGGTCCTCCTCCGACGCTGTCACCGGTGATTATGCCGGTCTCTGCAGCTTATTATATAGTCATTAGGGGCGCGGCCTCCCGGTGACATCATCGGGAGGCCCCGCCCCCTCATGTCACCGACTGCATCAGTGACAAAAGGGGTGGGGTCTCGCCAAGAGGCCATGCCCCTAATGACTATATAACAAGCTGCAGAGGCCGGAGACCGGCATAATCACCGGAGACAGCGTCGGAGGAGGACCGGAGGAAGAAGAAGACCAGAGGAGGCAAAAGAGCAGAAGAGCAAAAGAGCAGAAGAGCGGAGGGCAGAAGAGCGGAGATTACAAGACCAGAAGAGAGGAGAAGACCGGAGCGGAGAAGACCGGATGAAGATTTTTAATACATTTTTCAAAACGTCTCCTGTCAGAAGAAGAACAGCCGACAGCAAAAGAGCAGAAGACCGGAGAGGAGAAGAAAAGAAGAGAGGACAGCAGAAGACCCCGGAGAGCAAAAGAGCAGAAGACCCCGGAGAGGAGAAGACCCCGAAGAGCCGGATGAAGATTTTTAATAAACTGTCGTTATTTCCATACACTGCCTTTTATGTGGTGAATGAGTAGGGGTACAGTGTACCCCATACCTATTCACATAGGGAGGGGGTCCGGGATCTGGGGGGCCCCCTTGTTAAAGGGGGCTTCCAGATTCCGATGAGCCCCCTGCCGCAGACCCCCACAACCACGGCCAGGGTTGTGGGGATGAGGCCCTTGTCCTCATCAACATGGGGAAAGGTGCTTTGAGGTGGGGGGTGCAGAGCTCCCCCTGCCCCAAAGCACCAACACCCCCCCATGTTGAGGGCGTGTGGCCTGGTATGGTCCAGGGGGGGTGGGGCCGCTCGCTCGTCCCCTTCTCTTTCCTGGCCTGCCGGGCTGCATGCTCAGATAAGAGTCTGGTATGGATATTGGGGGGGACCCCACGCCGTTTTGTCAGTGTGGGGCTACCCTCAAATTCCATACTAGACCCGAAAGGCCTGGTTTGGAACCTGGGGGGGAACCCCACGCCATTTTTTTCCCCATTTTGGCGTGGAGTTCCCCCTCAAGATTCTCACAGCGCAAGTCGGATCATCCTGATCCGACTTGCGGTGCGACTTCCATTCAAATCAATAGGCTCCCATAGGAAACCATTGATTTTGAATGGAAGAAAAAAAACGTATAACGTGGCTTAACGCACGTTAAGCAACGTTATTCAGCCTTTAGCAGCGTCAGACGTTTTTACAGCTTGACGCTGCAGCTCCAGAACGCACAGTTCCTGGGTTTTTTTTGGAGCTGTAAAACGCCTATGCCACTTGGAGCTCCTAAAAGCTCTATGTGTGCATGAGGCCATAGAATAACATGGATGGGCGTTCTGCAGCTGCAAAAGAAAAACGTCTGACGCTGCTAACAGCAGCTCCAAAAATGTCCACTGTGCATGAGGCCTTAAAGGGCAAACATTTATAAACCTATTACAAGACAAGGCCCCCACTAGAGATGATGCTCTGTTGGACCTGGTAATCACAAACCATGCAGAGCTTATTAACAATGTTCATATAAAAGAACATCTGGGTAGCAGTGACCATAACATGATTTCATTTAATGTTAGCTGTAAGCAAAAAACGCATACAGGAAATACAAAAACACTTAACTTTAAGAGAGCAAATTTTCCAAGGATGAGGGCTGCTCTCCAGGATTTAGACTGGGAGGGAATATTGGAATCGATGAGCACAGAACAGAATTGGGAATTTTTCGAAACGACTTTATGCAAACTCACTGCAAAGTATATTCCCATGGGTAATAAGTTTAAAAGGCTAAAAACAAAAAAGCTATAGATAAAAAGAAAAGAGCTTTTAAAAAATATAAACATGAGGGAACACTGTCATTGTTTAATTGTTACAATTCTTCAAATATATTAATTCTTCAAATATATTAACAGTAAAAAGGTTAGGTCTGAGCATGTAGGCCCTTTACAAAATTATCAGGAGTGGGTGACTGGGGACAAAGAGAAGGCAAATTTATTAAATTCTTTCTTCAGGTCTGTATATACAAAGGAGCATGGGGGAGCTCTTGACCATAATGAGGACGGTATTGACACAGCCCCAAATGATCCACAATGGCTCAAAAGTGATATGGTCCAGAAATATTTAGACAGAATAAGGGTGGATAAAGCACCTGGACCAGATGGCATCCACCCACGCATTCTAAAAGAATTGAGCGCTGTAATTTCTAAGCCTTTGTTTCTAATTTTTAAGGGCTGGAATAGTACTACAATAGTACCACTGGATTGGCGTAGGGCCAATGTGGTGCCTATATTTAAAAAGGGATGAAAGTCTTTGCCAAGTATCTATACACCTGTTAGTTTAACTTCTATAGTCGGGAAGATATTGGAGAGTTTAATAAAAGACCACATAGATGAGTTCTTGCTGGAATAAAATATTTTAAGCAACAGATAGCATGGATTCATGAAAGACAGAAGTTGTCAAACAAACCTGATTTCTTTTTATGAGGAGGTAAGTAAAACCTTGGACAGAGGGGTGGCTGTGGACGTAGTATACTTGGATTTTGCAAAAGCGTTTGACACAGTTCCCCACACACGACTAATGTGGAAGGTAAAGTCTACAGGCTTGGAAATATCGGTTTGTAATTGGATAGGAAATTGGCTTAACCACTTAAGCCCCGGAAGATTTTACCCCCTTCCTGACCAGGGTTTTTTTTGCGATTTTTTATTTTTTTTTTCTGTGTGATTTTAACGGACAATTGCGCGGTCGTGCGACGCTTTACCTAAACGAATTTCACGTCCTTTTTTTCCCACAAACAGAGCTTTCTTTTGGTGGTATTTGATCACCTGTGCGATTTTTTGATCATGCGCTATAAACAAAAAAAGAGCGTAAATTTTGAAAAAATAACAATATTTTTCACATTTTTTATATGAAATTCCCCCCCAAAAAAATGTAAAAATCAAAATGTTTTAACATTTTCGGCCAATTTGTTTTATGCTACATATGTTTGGTAAAAAAAATAGCAAAAAGCGTATTTTGATTGGTTTGCGCAAAAGTTATCGCGTTTACTAACAAAGGGAAAGATTTTTGTCATTTTTGGTGGGTTTTTTTTAACGAGTAATGGCGGCGATCTGCGATTTTTTTTGTGGTACTGCGACATTGCAGCGGACATATCGGACCCTTGACTGACATTTTTGACACTTTTGGGGGTACCAGTGACATTACTGCTATACATATGCACTGTTACTGTAAAAATGACACTGGCAGGGAAGGGGTTAACTGTATTGGACAGGGAGGGGTTAAGTGTGTCCTAGGGGCGTGATTCTAACTGTAGTGGGACATGGCTACTAGTGTAAAAACAGAGATCAACGGTTCTACATAGTAGAACCGTCTGATCTCCATTTTTACACAGGGGAGAATGTTTACATAAGCCGCTCCGCCTTTCTCCCGCTCTACCGCCGATCGTATTGTGACCGGCGGACATCGGGTCCGCCGGTCACACGCCCGCACTCCTCCGTGAACGAGCCTCAGCGGGCGCGCGCCTCAGCGGGCGCGCGCTCGCCCGCTATTGGCTCAAAACCCGGTGACAGGCTAGCGACGTAGATCTACGTCACTCTGCCTGGCCGGGGCTGACTGCCGCAGTAAATATACTGTGCGCAGTCAGCAAGTGGTTAAAGATAGAGTTCAGAGAGTAGTGGTTAATGATTCTTACTCTGAATGGTCTAAAGTTATCAGTGGTGTACCCCAAGGTTCAGTGTTGGGACCCTTACTTTTTAATATCTTTATAAATGATATAGGGTCTGGGATTAAAAGTAGCATTTAAGTCTTTGCAGATGACACCAAGCTTTGCAGTGGAATAACTTCTTTACAGCATGTCTCTAACTTACAAGCTGACCTCAAAGCACTGTTTCATTGGGCAACGTGGCAAATGAGGTTTAATGTTGATAAATGTAAAGTTATGCACTTGGGGGCTAAGAATATGCATGCATCATACATATTAGGTGGAGTAGAACTGGGGGAATCCATAGCGGAGAAGGATCTGGGTGTTCAGATAGATCATAAGCTTAATAATAGCATGCAATGCCAAGCTGCTGTTTCCAAAGCAAGCAAAGTCCTTTCTTGTATTAACAGAGGCATGGACTCAGGGCCGGTGATTCCACTAGGCAAACTAGGCAGCCGCCTAGGGCGCATTGCCACTTAGGGGCACAGCCACGAGTCGGCACTCTCTCTCCATCATGAATGATTATTGTGAGCTGAGGGGAGGGGTGGTGGTGGGGGAGGAAGAAGGGACAGAGGAAGATGCCAGGTGTCTTGGGCAGTGGCGGAACTACCAGGTCCTGGCTTTCCACTACTGTTGGAGAGGCCCAAGAGGCAGGAAGGGAGCCCACCAGAGTGCTGCCTGCATGATGATCCTCTTTGGCTGAAGCTGAGCGGCCTTAACCCCAGGCAGGAAGAGACTCTCTGCATTAAGTTGGTAGGCAGCCGTTCATTTTCCTGGGTCGGTATTAAGCAGGGAGCAGAGGAAAGCTGAACCTGAGCCAGAGCTCGGCACTGTAGGGCGGAACCTTTACTGGGGCAAAAGCAGCGAGGCACTGGAATGGTCTGAGGAGGTTGGTGATGAAGGACATGCGGAGCTCTCTGACTGCTGCTTTTCCCTCCACAAGGTGCCAGTTGGAGCTGTGGTGAGCACTTTGGTCCAGGAGAGGAGCGTCCTGGGAGAAGGAATCAGCAGGATCACAGTGAGGGAGGGCAGAGTGCGGGCCACTCTCTTCATACCGTCCAGTGAGTGTCCCCAGAACAGGGGATCAGGGCCCCTGGGTGTTACATGGAGCATCCCTGGTATGAAAGGGAATCGGGGTCACCAGGTGTGCCATGAGGAATTGGGGTCCCTGGGTGTGCCATGGGGGATTGGGGTCCCCAAGTGTGACACGGAGGAACATCAGGGTCCCCAGAAGTGACATGGAGGAACATCAGGGTCCCCAAATGTGACATGGAAAAACATCAGGGTCTGACATAGAGAAACATTGGGGTCACTGGGTATGACAGCATGACATTGAGGAACACGGGGGTCCCTGAGTGTGACATGGAGGAACATCAGGGTCAGTGACAGTGGGTATGACAGCATGACATGGAGGAATATTGAGGTCCCAGGGTGTGACATGGAAAAACATCAAAGTCCCTGGGTGTGACATGGAGGGTAAGAACAGCAAGACAGTGGATTTGAGTTGGACTGGAGTCAGTAGACTACTGCTGCAGTAGTGCACTCACTGCAATGATTTACTGTAGTCAGTGCAAAACTGCTAGAAAAAAAGCTAGGCAACAGCTACACAGTGGACTGGATTGGAGTCTGTGGACTACCTCTGCAGTAGGGCACTCACTGCCACTACTGCAGTGCAGTCAGTGCAAAACTGCTAGAAAAAAACTAGGCAATGGCTAGACAGTGGATTTGAGTGGACACTACTCTTTTCAATACTCCCAGTTAAGTAGAACAATATTATACTGCAGAAAGCAGAACATTTCAGCATGTCCATGGTCACCTGTTAAAGGGCTTCTGTTTTGTTCATATAATACTGCCACTTCATAAACATGCTCAGGAGGAGAGGAGGACAGAGGAGCAGAGAGAGAGAGGTATCTTCTAGCATGGGAAGCAAGTCTTTTGTAGCGTGCCTCAATTTCTTTCCACCACTGAAGAGGATCACTTCTTCTGTCAATTATTGGTTCCTTCAAATAGAGATGTAGTTCATCATCCAGGCTCATTATTGCAGATTCAGAAGAAATTTAATCCTCCGCATGAGGCCCCAATAAAACACTGAAAATTTCCTGATCAATTTGACCATGATGAAAAAGATTCTCTTCTGTTCGTTGACGTATTTTTGGACATTTTTCTGTTTTTGCAGCATGCTGCTCTTTCATATTGGACTGGTATTTTCGTCAGGAACATCCTACACCTCCTGTTGAACATATTCTGTCAGCCATTGTTTTGCCTTTGCCAATACATCATCAGAGGAGAAAGCATCGTTCTTGTATTGAGGATTCAAAAGACTTGCAAGCACAACATTTTTAATCTGTTCATGTTTCTCAAAACATATATCAAGCAAAGCTCTTTGGCTTGACAGGCCATCATTTGAAAGTTGGAGGGTGTTGTGTGCCATGACACTGAGGTATGACATATGATCAAGCCTCCTTCCTTTCCGCAGGTTTGCTCTACTGTCTCGAAGTAGCACAAGCATCACTCGGTCTTTGTTGATTCCCCAGTCTTCAAGCATGCCTAGAAACATTTCTCTACTGTACTCAGTGTGGGATCCTTGCGTCAATTTTGTATTCAACACACCAATGGCTTTTTTGTCCATCCGCTGTCAATGAAGTGGCATGTAAGGATCATTAGTGACTCTGACTCTGTTTGTCCTGAACAGCAGTCAGTCATGAATGAGAGTGAGTTGCCAGCATTCTCTAGTTGCAGCATAGCCTTTACTTTGTCAATGACCTTTTGGTGAATCTTTCCCAGCATTTCTGTGAAAGATAATACTTCTCACTCTTCAGTGTGTAGCGTGGCTCAAGTATGGACATCAACCACTTAAATCCTGAGTCAGACACCATTGTAAATGGCTGGTTATCAGGGACAATCATCTCTGTGATTACTCTGTCCAGCAGTTGGGATCTTCCATCTGAATCTAGACAGTGACACCTGTTTTTTCAGAAACATATCTGTTATTGTTGTCTGGGATAGTGGAGGAGGTATTTCAAAATCACATTGATATTCATTTTGTTTTTTCTGTGCTGCATGATATAATTCAATATGATAAACTCTTAGATGGGCCCAAAGATTTGACATATTTTTGCTTTTTGCAGTTACTCATCCCATACGTATGTTGTTTGTACATGTATTGCACACTGCTGCTTTTCCTGGAGAAGGTTGAGACAAGAAAAAGTCCCAGACCACACTTTTACTTTTTCTCTCCTCATCCATCTCCATTTCAATTTGAAAGACACAAAAAATATTTAAAAAATAGCTTGCTGAAGTTGCTGGCACCCTGTTGTGGGTCTGTGGCTGACGCCTGGCAGTGTTGGTTGCTTGCTGGCACCCTGTTGTGGGTTGGTGGCTGACACCTGGCAGTGTGGTTTGCTTGCTGGCACCCTGTTGTGGGTTGGTGGCTGACACCTGGCAGTGTGGGTGGCTTGCTTGCTGGCACCCTGTTGTGGGGTGGCTGGCTGCTGTCACCCTGTTGTGGGTCAATGGCTGATGCCTGGAAGTGTGGGTGGCTTGCTGAGTTGCTGGCACCCTTGTGGGTCAGTGGCTGACACCTGGCAGTTTGGGTGGGTGGCTGGCTGGCACCCTGTTGTGCTTCGGTGGCTGATGCCTGGCAGTGTGGGTGGATTGTTTGCTGGAACCCTGTTGTGGGTGGCTGGCCTGGCTTGCTGGAACATTGTGGTGGGTGGCTGGCTTGGTGTCACCCTGTTGTGGGTGGCTGGCTTGCAGGAACACTGTGGTGGGTGGCTGGATTGGTGTCACCCTGTTGTGGGTGGCTGGCTTGCTGGAACACTGTGGTGGGTGGCTGTCTTGCTGGAACACTGTGGTTGGTGGCTGGCTTGCTGGAACACTGTGGTAGGTGGCTGGCTTGCTGGAACACTGTGGTGGCAGCTGGCACCCTGTGGTGGGTAGCTGAGGTCAGGGCCTGTGGGTGGATGGCTGGCACCATGAGCACCATGACCGGACTGGACTGCAGCTGGCTGCACACGAGGCTGTCCGAGGCATGGGAGGCGGTCTTAAGGCAGAGAACATGTGCAGCACGTGGTGAAATGACATCACGTATGGGCTGCGCAGGCGTAGGAGGCGGTGTTAGAAGGCAGAACGTGCGCGTGCAATATACGCAATGACGTCACGAAAATATTGGCAATATCCTTAAATCCAAAGGCCGATTCCAATATATTGGGGAAAGTGCATATCGGCCCCTGATATATCGGTGTTGCCGATAATCGGTCGATCTCTAAAGACTACCCCCCTTCTGAAGCAAAGCAAGGCAACAGCAAATACCATATACGCAGAGTATAAAAATCCCAAAGGTAATTAAGTAAGTGTAAAGCGCTGGCTGTCTGTGCCCTATTCATCTGCAAGGTACCGTAACTACCGTAAAATTTATTCTCTTATAAATCTCCAAGGTACTGCAAGTATAAAAATTTCAAAGGTAATTAAGTAAGTGTAATCTATGAACGCGCTGGCTGTCTGTGCCCTATTCATTTGCAAGGTACCATAAGTACCGTAAATGTATTCTCTTATAAATCTCCAAGGTATTGTAAGTAAGTATTACCGGTAGAGGTATAATCTCTCAAGGTGCTGGCTGTGCGGGAATCCTGTACTGGTATACCGTATGTACCGTAGCTTCGGCTACATACAGTATACCGCGCTGTGTATTCTATTATGTCTCTATCTGGTACATAGGACTGCTGGAAATCTTTTTGAGTTTTGGAGCTGGATGAGAAGTCTCATTAAATTCAGAATTATTTGCAAAGAGCGAAAATTTGTATTCCGACATGACCGTGCCAAAAAAAAAGGAGTGGCCAGTAATTTAATGGTGGTCCAATACCACTTCTGCAGGGGTTTCCCCACCACTCCCTGCAGAATAATTAGGCCCAGAAACTTCCAGATGTCCGCTTTGGTGACTGGTTCCCACATTCTGCTCCTTGAAAACCTCCGATGCGCTGCAGCTTGCTGCTCCTGGTACCGATTTGTTTCCTTAACAATCTTTTCAATAACCTCATTGGTCAAAAAGAGTTGGAGGTATGCCAAGGGGTTGTCATCCTTAACATCCACTTTGATACCAGGTGCTCTAGTAAATGGGAACCTTGGGGGACGTGCTCCGTACCGCAGTCAATCGAGCACCAAGACCAAACATGGCTGGACACAGTCGCAGGATCATCGCTAAAATCGCTTTCTGCGTCCAATAACGAACTTCCCCACGAATCGCTGTCACTCCATTCTGCAAGCGATTCTGTATCGCTGTCGCTGTTTTCCAGCAGGTCATATACCGCTTTTGAGGTGGCGGCGCGCTTTTTTGATGCCATGGTCGCTCTGCAGTTTCCAGACATAAAGTACAGGAAAAATGCAGGAAGGGCAATGGAGAAAGCATTGGGGGGCAAGCTAAGGTCAATTTATTTTATTTTAGTAATGTAATCCAATAGGATTACAATATATCAGTGAATTTGTGTTTATAACTTTTTGAATTTGCCGCCGGTTCCACCCCCCTGCGAGCATCACGTCGCAGTAGACGGAAGTCGGGGCACAGAGCATCGGGCGGAAGATCCGGCCACCGCACACTGCCGGGATACATCGCTGGATCTCAGGGACAAGGTGATTACCCTCTCTTTCAGGATCCAGCGATGTTCCCTGGCGGTACCCCGAGTGTGGCTCGGGGTTACCGCTAATGGCACTGAAATTTAACCCCGAGCCACACTCGGGAATACCACCAGGGAGGTTAATATAATTATTTTTAGAGAGTTTAAATTGTCATTGGCAGTGCAACTATGAGAAGAAAAACTGGAGATAAACTATATGGCTGCAGCATGCTACTGTTTACTGGCATGCCAATTGTCTATTGACAAGGATGCCAACCCCCTGCTCTAGTGGATCATAGTAAAAATGAAAGCGTGATGACAGCACCATTTAGGTATTTTCCATATTAAAATCTTGTCTTAATAATCTCATTAGTTGCTCAGCCTTTTCCTCCTATATTTCTTAATTTTAGATATGGATACAATTCATTTCTTGCCATTGTAGTCAATCCAAACATATTTGATTTTGTATTTTTTGGTGGCAAATAAGGGTTTTGCTTTTAATTTGATATGAAGTTTAAATATATATATATATATATATATATATATATATATATATATATATATACACTGCCTGGCCAAAAAAAAAGTCGCCACTTGGAATCAGCTAAGCAACTAACTAAACTAAGCATGCAGTACTAACTAAACTAAGCATGCAGTAGTTACTGCATGTGCCCAAAGAATGAGGTCAACTGACTACCTGAATATAGTGACAGGTTATTCTATCAATGTTTTTTTTCTTCCCTGATGGCACGGGCATATTCCAAGATGACAATGCCAGGATTCATTGGACTCAAATTGTGAAAGAGTGGTTCAGGGAGCATGAGACATTATTTTCACACATGGATCGGCCACCACAGAGTCCAGAACTTAACCTCACTGAGAATCTTTGGGATGCGTTGGGAGAAGGCTTTGCGCAGTGGTCCAACTCGCCCATCATCAATACAAGATCTTGGTGAAAAATGAATGCAACACTGGAGGGAAATAAATCTTGTGACATTTCAGAAGCTTATTGAAACAATGCCACAGCAAATGCATGCCGTAATCAAAGCCAACCAAATATAAGAGTGTGTTATTTTTTTTTTTTTGGGTGTTGACTTTTATTTTGGCCAGGCAGTATATATATATATATATATATATATATATATATATATATATATATATTTTTTTTTTTTATTCTATTTTAAGTAACTACATAGTAAGGCATAGATTTGAAGAGATCCTGCTGAGGGACATAATGCATTAGTAAGGTAAGATCAAGTCAGTTTTATGAAAGCATGAATTGAGGCAAATGACAAATGCTGACTGACATTCAATGCATCATCTTTTTTACATTGCAAATTGTTTTTGTTATTTATTCAAATTGATTATTATTATTTTTTTACACTTTTTTTTGCATTTACAGTCTAATACTGGCTAACCATAAAACATAAATGAACCAGCAACATTGTGTGTGTCTTGAAAGGAGATCAATCTACATAACTATACAAAAAAATCCCTTCAAGAGTAACTCCACTTTTGAGAAAAAAACCATTCCCCTCTGGGTGATCTCTGTACATTGCAAGGATTATAACAACCTTTGTTGCAGATTTCTACCTTTTGTTATTCTGAAGAAATCCCTGTTTATTCCTCTGTGACCCTGGGCTGAGTGGGTCTAATGGGAGTGGTTTCATAATTATCAATCAGCTGTGCAGCTACAGAACTCTAATGAGGAAATCTGCTGGGTCTGCATCCTTTTAGACATGTTACTATTGGGAGTATCTCACCAAAAATACATTTTTTTGCTGCAGGGAATGCCTACAATCTGATTTGTATCTTAGTGTAGACTTCTGGGAAAATTGGTGAGCCAATCACACAAGCAGGAAATGATGTTTCTGGGGTGTGGTTAGTACACATTCTGTGTACAGAACAGCTCCAGGTAGCCATATTGCATTGCATTTTCAGAAAGTTACAGCAGGTGCAGATTGAAAGGGAAAAGTCATTTTAATAACATTCAATTACAATATGACTTGTGTCTCAATTGTATACACTATATTATTTGTTCTTTATTTGCAATTTTTTCCCTACAAAAATGGAGTTACTCTTTAAAGTATAACTAAAGGCAACATTTTTTTTTTTTTTTTAGCTTTTGACAGAGTGGAGAGGGATTAGAACCCCTGTCAGCTTTTATTGCTGTCTGTGCCCCAGTTACAGAGTTTCCTCCTCTCTATTTGTCATGTTTATGATTATCATTGAAAGTGAAAGTAAAAAAAAACTCCAAATATTGTGTTGTCTCCAGAAAAGTAACAGAGGGTAAGTCTTCCAATGGGGACACTAGTTCTGGTAACCTCGGGATCCCGAAGCAATTCCCTTAATTTTGCAGGGATTTCCTCTCACTTCCTGTTTGGCTATGAGACAGGAAGTGAAGGGAATTATCTGCAATGAGGCACAGATGGCGAAAAAAAAAATTGACAGCAGTTATAACTAGAGCTGCACGATTAATCGTATGAAAATCGCGATCTCGATTCACCCCCCCCTGACGATCTAAACCTGACATTTCCTCGATTCTTTGCATAGCTACATAGCAGAGAGAACAGCTGTGGAAAAAAAAAAGCCTCCTGGCAAACGCCTATCAGCATTAAAGTCTCCCAGTAACTATAAACAAAAATGGTTACATTGTATCTTTTCCTTCCCTCTGCCAGGGAGAAGGGAAGTTTAACCTCTTAAAGACTAGACCTTTTTCTTACACTTGTTGCTTGCAAGTTAAAATCAGTTTTTTTTTGCTAGAAAAGTACTTAGAACCCCCAAACATTTTATATATTTTTTTAGCAGAGACCCTACAGAAAAAAATGGCGATTGTTGTAATATTTTATGTTACACTGTATTTGCGCAGCAGTCTTTCAAACGCAATTAATAGACTTTAATGAATAAAAAAAAAAAAACGTAACAGTAAAGTTATCCCAATTTTTTTTGTTACACAGAGAATCGTGAGAGAATCGTGATCTTTATTCCAAGCTAAAAAATCGTGATTCTCATTTTGGCCAGAATCGTGCAGCTCTAGTTATAACCCTCCCTTCCACTATCCAAGTGACAAAACAAGTTTTGCCTATAGTTCTACTTTACCACTTGCCAACCGCCGCAAGTACATATACTGTGGCGGTCAGCCCCTCCAGGGCAAAGCGAAGTATCGGTACGTCGCTCGCCCACGAGCCTCTAGTGGGCGTGCACGCGCCGCCGGAGGCGCGCTCCCGCCCAGCTCGTTCCCTGACATCCCCGCGCGAGTAACCGGCGCCTCCGATGTTCGCCGGTCACTCGCGATCTCACGCTGGAGAGGTAGAAAGGCAGGCGGCTAATGTAAACAAAGCCGCCTGTCATTCTCCCTGGTGTAGCTGCAGAGACTATACGATCCTGCTATGTAGGATCGTATGTCTCTGTGGTTACATCCCAAGCCACGCCCCTTGACAGTTAGAATCACGCCCCCTAGGGACACACTTAACCCCTTGATCACTAATAAAGTTAACCCCTTCCCTGCCAGTGTCATTTTTACAGTAACAGTGCATATTTATAGCACTGATTTCTGCAGTAATGTCACTGGTACCCCCAAAAGTGTCAAAAATGTCAGTCAGGGGTCCGATCTGTCCGCCGCAATGTCGCAGTCCCGCAAAAAAAATTGCAGATCGCCGCCATTACTAGTTAAAAAAAAAAACAATAAAAATGACATAAATCTTTCCCATAGTTAGTAAACGCAATAACTTTTGCGCAAACCAATCAAAATCCGCTTATTGCGATTTTTTTTTACCAAAAATATGTAGCAGAAAACAAATTGGCCTAAAATGTTAAAAAATTTGGATTTTTAAATGTTTTTTTGAGAATTTCATATAAAAAAATGTGAAAAATATTTTGGGTACAGCATCGCACGACCGCGCAATTGTCAGTTAAAATCACGCAGTGCCGAATCGCAAAATAGGCCCTGATAATGACTTAAGCAACAAAAGTTAGAAGAATAGAGGAAGGCCTCCTATTTGGATAGGGTTGGCCTTGGGCCACATGGTAAGTGCTAATGGATGTTAACATTATTGTTGGCAAGGCCAGATAGTTTTAAGATTGTGAACATTAGCTTTTGAGTCATTGCTCCCTTTGATGTTTGTACTGTGCGGCATGACCAAAGATTAGGGTCTTTGAGGCCAACACTTTTAGAATCAGAATAAACAAATCAATTGTTTGCAGCCATGTTACTAAAAACTAGCTGAAAATATCACCAAAAAAAAAATGGTACCATGACTTTCCTGTTCCTGTAAGACCAACAAAAGGCTTCTATCCTTTTCTGATGTTTTGCTTCCCTTTCAGCTAACAATAGCAGTATCTATTATAGGTCATACCAAAAAAAAAAAAAATAATAACACAACATATTGCAATGCAAACTTTTATGAGCTGCTAACAAACTGATCATTGATAGGTTGGCAACAATGAGGTTTTATGTTGCATGTACAACCAGTGAATGTAACACTTAAAAACAATCTACAATAAAGTATATGATGTAAGGTAAAAAAAGGAGAAGATATTGGATTCTTTATCTGTAATTGCTTAACGTGCTACTAAACCCAGGACCCTTCATTTACTATATCTGGTCTCCCACAGAACATGGAAATACAATTAATTTAGTAAATATAAACTGCTAAATACCTTTTCTCATCAGCAGTATATAGCAGTCTTGGGACTTCTATCAGTGTCTGGTTAAAGCTTGCAGGAGGATTTTTCATTCTCCCTTGACTGTCCTTTGAGTGCTGATTGGCCCTGTGCTGATCACATGCACCCTCCCAAAAAAACTCTCTAGCAATACACACCAAAATGAGCATGTGCAGAGTGATTCCAAAGGCTCTGTCCCATCAGGAAATGGATTGGGGACAGTGGAAGAAGGGGAAGATCAGAGAAGACAGGATCAAACAGCCTTTTTATACAATGGGCAGGATTAGCCCCTTAGGTTCCACACTGAGTATAACAAGCATGGTTTACTGCATGTACAGATTGATTTTACTGTTGTGGGTTTAGTAACGCTTTAATGTCTAAATGTTTAGCTGTATACTCATCTGGCCAACACAGCTAAACAAAGCCCAGCATGTACATGCATAGCACTGGGCACTGGAACCATGACTCCACATGTCTTGCAGGGTGCCTCAAGTCTTCAGGCCATGACCACCTAACATTTTTTATTCCATTTTGAAGTTTCAGTGCTGCACTGCCACTGCCACTTGTGATGCAGCCCCCAGCTTCCGTCTACCAATTAGACCTAAGAAACAGATCCTCCTCAGCTCTGATGTGTCATATGGGTACACTTTCCCCACTGTGAGGTTTAGTGACTGGAATTTAGAGATGTATGGGAGAGATCTGTACTGGAGAATGTTTGGTTGAGGGGTTAAAGGGATAAGGGGGGTTTAGCTTGAGGGGGATTTGAGCTGAGGGGGAAGAGTTAGTTTGTGTTACTTGCTCCTGACCCCTGCATCTGTGCATTATTTACTTCTGACCCCAGCACTATGTGTGTTATACTTATTGCAATAGATACTGCTGACCCCTGCATTACACACTCCTGATCATACACTCTTTACACTAAGGCATGCATAACTGAGGCAGATTACATTCTGTATTGCTATCAGTTACAAATTGTTTAATTATTGATTGTCTTTTCAAATTTCAAGTTGGCAGTAAAAAAAAAAACAAAAAAAAAACAATGGCTTCCTGGTCCGGCGCTTCATGCGGCAGGAGTAGGACAGCTCGGCTCCCACTGCGCTCGCCGAAAATCAGCATAAAGAACCGACACGGGGACACCCAGACACAGCCATCCTCCCTGCAACAACAGCCGCATCACAGAGCACCAACATGGACAGCTACTTGGAACGATCCCGGCCGCAACAGCCTCCTCCCCAGGACCGCTCCTATGCCACAGCTCTGCAATGCGACAGCGCTCCGGACACTCCCCCCATGGACGACAATGCAGAGATGAGAGAGGCCTCCTCCCCCTCAACTCTGTCACAATCGACCTCTCAGGTAACGGGGGAACTCTTAGTCACAGACCCGCCATATGATAGAATAGCTGCTGCTGTGGCTGCCATTTTAGCTTCCACCATCAGAGCAGCGATGGAATCAGCCATCTCTCAGGGCCTGGCCCAGTTCCACAGAGAGCTTGCTTCACACAAAAAGCAGCTCCAGGAGGCAGAGCTGAGGCTTTCTTCTTTGGAGGAAGAATCCATTCACAATAGCAGGGATCTACAGTCTCATAACCAGGCATTACAGATGCTTCATGTCAAGATTGAAGACCTTGAGAACAGGTCTAGGAGGAATAACCTCCGTATTGTGGGGGTCCCTGAGTCCTTTAAACCTGACTCCTTGATTACTCTATGCTCCACATCCATACCCGCCGCTTTGGGCCTAAACGTTTCATACATAGTGGAAAGAGCCCATAGAATTGGTCAGGTGTCTAATGATAGAAAAACTCCAAGATCGGTTATTGTCTGATATCAGAACTACATGGATAAAAAACCTTCTCCTGATGAAATTTAGACAACAGTGGGCTTTGCAGATCGAAGGTCATACCCTATTACTTTTTGCTGATTACTCGGCTGAAGTTTCCAGGAGACGCAGGGCGTTCTCCTATATCTGCACGAGCAACAAATAAGATTCACCCTGGCATACCCGGCAACGCTCCACATAACCGCCCCTGATGGACACCGCCTCTCTTTTCACTCACCCTCTGAAGCGGAACACTACCTATCTTCAGTTAAAGTTCCAATGGATGATAATTCCTCGCCCGCTAGGAAAGCATCCGTTTCCTGCAAAGCGCAACTTACCCCTACTAAAGAACTGTCTAAAAAAACCAAATACGGTGCCCCCTCATCATGAAGGCTGCTCCCATGAATCACATACGGATGATCCACTCCCTACATGGAAGACCGTAGCTCCCTCTTCAGCGTGAAACTGTGGGTATGCTCTAACTACTTTATCACCAGTGTTCATGCTCCCTGCGCTATCTAACCGGGGGGTCACCCCTCATTCTACTGTATTACACCTCTGCTTTTTCATTTGATCTGCCTGCCTGAGTTTTACTGTATCTCTTGCATGCTGCTCCTATTTCCTGTTCCAGGTTTGTACTGTACATTTGTTTGGGGTTAAACTGATATACACACACCCTGACGCACTTCCATCTTCCTGCATTTGGCATATAGGGCTTGTGGGAACCACTTTAGCACCCTCCTCCACATGCAGAAAGAAGTGAAGTCCCTACGGAGATTCTCGTTTTCGCTCTTCCGGATGTTGGGACATTCCCCACATCCTGACACGCCACGTTATTGCTTTTCCTTGGTCAACATATTGCTATTTTGCAGATGTTTATTCTGTACTACCTGAAGGTCACTCCCCTCTACACTTTAGACCCATTACACGGCTCAGCCAAATAGATATAATACCTGCACCTAACGTATACCGTTTCCCCCCATGACCCCCTTAATTGTAACCTCATGGAAAGTCAAGGGTCTGAGATGCCCCAAACAAACACATGATGGTACTGTGTCACCTCAAGCGACTCAAGACAGACATAGCAGTGCTGCAAGAAACGCACCTGACCGAACCAGAGTTCCGTTATCTGCAGAAACTATGGGTCAGCGAGGTGCTAGGCTCTCCCGCTGTCAACCACAAAGCAGGTGCTATTCTCTTGATTAGCAAACGCCTTCCCTATAGGGTGATATCCAGCGCATGCAATGACTCGGGCCGCAGAGCATCGGTCCTGCTCAAATTACCCTTTCAAGAGCTGCAGATATCCAAAATCTATGCTCCAAACTCTCCAACCAACAGCTTCTTTGAAGAAACAGTTAAATGGTTCTTCCAAGTCCCACTATCTCCACACATAGTAGGTGGCGATTTTCATACTATATTGTCCTCAAATGAAAACAGGAAATCACGCACAGACCGACATCCGTTCCTCCCCAAGTATGGGAAACCCCGTTAGCCACCATGACTTCGGCTCTCTCTCTTTAACAGACGTATGGCGCCTTAGTCACCCAACGGATCAGGAATTTACATTCTATTCTCCCCCAAATGACTCCCCAGCAAGACTAGACTATATCTTCTGTACAACAGACTTACTTTACTCTTTCTCGCAACTCAGAGATCGAAGAAATAGCTATCTCAGACCACGCCCCGGTATCCCTCTCCATAGACTTAGCACAGGCCCCACTATCCCCCAAACTATGGAAATTTCCCTCCCACCTATCGAACATAGATAGGAATGGACACCTTACGCAAAACCCGAAATAAATCACTGCGACATTAGAGGCTTTCTACAATACTCTTTATTCTGATGACCAAATAAACACAGACACTGCTTCCACCTTCCTAGATAAAGTTAAATTGACACAGGCACAGCTGGAAGCCCTGAACGCCCCGATAACACAAGAGGAAATCATTCATACCATAAAGAACCTTGCTAACCACAAATCCCCAGGTCCTGATGGATTCACTGCTGAATTCTTTAAACTGTCTCTGGATGCTTTACTTCCTACTCTCACCTCTGTATACAATAAGATTTGGGAAGAAAGCAATTATCTACCCACCGGCCAACAGGTATACATAAAACTCATAGCGAAAAGAGGCAAAGACACTATGCTTCCTGGGTCCTACCACCCAATCTCACTATTAAACGTAGACGCGAAAATATTATCCAAAATAGTAGCAGCCAGAATGTCACCTATATTGCATACAATTCTTCACCCCTCCCAGTCAGGTTTTGTCAAAGTTCGTTAGGCTTCTGCTAACATCCGCAAAGTCCTGGCGGCGTTAGGACAGGCCAAAGCACATCCATCTGACCCAATGGGTATAGTATCCCTCAACGCGGAAAAAGCTTTTTGACAATGTTAATTTTCAATGGCTGTTTATGTCCCTGGCAAAGATGGGCTTCACAGGCCGTGTAGTCGAGTTAATTAAAGCTATGTATTCCAACCCGTCAGCCCGCATTGTTACAACGGTGGGCCTGTCCAATCCCATCAACCTACACAAGGGCACCAGGCAGGGCTGCCCCTTATCACCTATACTCTTTAATCTGGCTTTGGAGCCACTATCTAGATACCTACTGGAGGTAGCCCTCATCCAAAATATTTGAATAGGCAATGAGGAACTTCTATTTGCCTTATTTGCAGATGATATGCTACTATTCACTTCCAACACGAATGCAGACCTCATTACCATTTGTTCACTTCTAGATTACTTTAGAGACATTGCAGGACTGAAAGTAAACTACGATAAAAGTGAAGTCTTAGCCCTTACACAAACCACAGTTGACCAATGGGATGCAAGACTTCCCTTTCCACTAACGCGTCACTTTATAACCTATTAGGGAATAAAAGTCGGGAAAGACCTGTCTTCGCTATACCATCTGAACTTTACTTTACTTTACGTGTAAGAATGGAGATCACACGGTTCTACTATGTAGGACCGTTGATCTCTGTTCTTACACATCAAGCCACATCCAATCACAGTAAGAAACACGCCCCTAGGGACACACTTAACCCCTCCCTCTCAAAAAAAGTTAACCCCTTCACTGCCAGTGTCATTTTTACAGTAACAGTGCATATGTATAGCACTGATTACTGTAGTAATGTCACTGGTAACCCCAAAAGTGTCAAAATTGTGAGTCAAGGGTCCGATCTGTCCGCCGCAATGTCGCAGTCCCACAAAAAAATCGCAGATCGCCGCCATTACTCGTTAAAAAAACAACAAAAATGACAAAAAATTTTCCCTTAGTTAGTAAACGCAATAACTTTTGCGCAAACCAATCAAAATACGCTTTTTGCGATTTTTTTTACCGCACATATGTAGCATAAAACAAATTGGCCTAAAATGTTAAAAAATTTGATTTTTACATTTTTTGGGGGGGGGAATTTCATATAAAAAAATGTGAAAAATATTGTTATTTTTGCAAAATTGACGCTCTTTTTTTGTTTATAGCGCATGATCAAAAATTCGCACAGGTGATCAAATACCACCAAAAGAAAGCTCTTTTTGTGGGAAAAAGGACGTCAAATTCGTTTACGTACAGCGTCGCACGACCGTGCAATTGTCCGTTAAAGTCACGCAGTGCCGAATCGCAAAATAGGCCCTGGTCAGGAAGGGGGTAAAATCTTCCGGGGCTTAAGTGGTTAACCCTATCCTTTATAGTAGACCAGTTCATAAAGTAAGATAGATGCTCTCCCCCTGTACCATGCGAGACCATCTTTCTTTTACACTTATGTATTATCTGATGCCTAACCTATCTGTTTGGCCATGTATATTAAGTTTTGAATGGTTATCAGCAAATTTTTCTTATTGTATTGTACAATCGAAACTATTAATAAAAAAAAAAAAAAAAAATTGCTTCCATTTTGCCATTAAAAAAGCTGTGAGTTGCCAACCCTGAGAGGTCCATATTAAGTGTGAACTGCATAGTTTTGCCCTCATCTCCATATTTATGGCAATTGAAAAAAATATTTTAAGCTTAAAGGCAACTAAAGGATATAACTATTTAACTGCTTGCCGACCGCCGCAAGTAGATTTACTGCGGCGGTCAGCCCCTGCCAGGCAGAGTGACGTTAATCAACGTCACTAGCCTGGGAGGGTCTGGGGAGCGAGCACGCGCCCGCGGAGGCGCGCTCCCGCTCCCGCGCGGTCACGCACCCCCCCGCGCGTGTGACCAGCGGACCCGATGTCCGCCGGCCACTCGGCGATCGCCGGGGGAAGAGGGAGAATGTCAGGCAGTTTGTTTAAACAAGCTGCCTGTCATTCTCCTCGCTGTAAAGACACTGATTACACGGATCTAGTATGTAGATCCGTTGATCAGTGTCCTTACAGCTAGAGCCACAGCCAATCACAGTAAGAATCACGCCCCTAGGGACACACACAGCCCCTCCCTCCCAAATAAAGTTAACCCCTTCACTGCCAGTGTATTTTTACAGTAACAGTGCATATGTATAGCACTGATTACTGTAGAAATGTCACTGGTAACCCCAAAAGTGTCAAAAATGTCAGTCAAGGGTCCGATCTGTCCGCCGAAATGTCGCAGTACCGCAAAAAAAATCGCAGATTGCCGCCATTACGCGTTAAAAAAAAAACAACAAAAATGACAAAAATCTTTCCCTTTGTTAGTAAACGCGATAACTTTTGCGCAAACCAATCAAAATACGCTTTTTGCGGTTTTTTTTACCAAACATAGGTAGGATAAAACAAATTGGCCAAAAATGTTAAAAAATTTTGATTTTTACATTTTTTTTTGGGGAATTTCATATAAAAAAATGTGAAAAATATTGCTATTTTTGCAAAATTGTCGCTCTTTTTTTGTTTATAGCGCGTGATCAAAAAATCGCACAGGTGATCAAATACCACCAAAAGAAAGCTCTGTTTGTGGGAAAAAAAGGATGTCAAATTCGTTTAGGTACAGCGTCACACGACCGCGCAATTGTCCGTTAAAGTCACGCAGTGCCGAATCGCAAAATACCCCCTGGTCTTTTAGCAGGAAAATCCTCCGGGGCTTAGGTGGTTAAGTAATGCTTGTCTGTACAAGAAAAGCAACTGACAGCACAGTGTACTATTTATAAACTGTGTTGCCTTAACTTTTTCAGTAATACAGACTATGTAAGAGTTAAATGTGAATTGATTTAATTCTTATCATGGGAAGATCATAGCCCAGCATTCTTTTAGAATCTAACCCTTCCTGAGTTCACTTGAAACATCTATTCTCTTAAAGAAGAATTGCAGGTATAGATATTTTCTACATAGTTACATTGATCCAGCTTGCATAGACTGGCCAATGTCACTGGAAGCTGGAAATCACTGAAGTAGACCCTGTTAATCCAGTGATCTCCACACTCCACTTCTGGGTCCCGCTCTGAGTGGCTGCCCCACTGCATTCCAAACAAAGGAGGTTGGACGAGGTAGAGAGACATGGTAAAGATGTCACGCTCTCCACCTCACCCACTCAGACAACGCTTTGCATTCATCCAAAAAATGCAAAGCATTTTCTGAATGGTGCCTGTGTCAAGCGGTTGATCTCCTCTGTTCAGAATGCAGCATGGCAACCATTCAGTGAGGGACCTGGAAGCAAGTGGAGATTACTGGTGTAGCAGTGTCTACTTCAGTGATTTCTAGCTTCCAGGGGCATCAGCCAGGTATGGTACATACAAGTTACATTGGTCCAAGTATAAAAGTATGCAAGTATAAAAGACAGACAGATTGAGTTTAAATTATGCTAGTATGCAATAATTAGTCCTAAAATCAGCAATAGACTGGAAAGTTGTACATTACTAGAGGAAAGTATCACCCATCCTCTACTTTGCCATATCAGCTACACAAGTCATAGAACACAATGCTATCAGAGTTTTTGCATTTGTAACTCTTCAGAACACTTAATTTTATTTATTTAGATATGTTACTTTTTCATCATTCCACCTCATCAATACTCATAACGTGACTATTGTACATGGACAATTGGTTGGAAACTGGTCTGATCATCCCTTTTTTGTGCAAATTCATAACTTAGAGGTAATCTGCTGCACCCACTAAAGCTGACCACATGTCAGATTTTAATTATACAATAAACATAGTGACTTTTATATGATATGTTCCCTTCGTTCTGCTTTATCAAGTTCAAAGAGAGAAGCATACGCTGTCAACTTTATTGCTCTTTACTAATCCTACAGTGCTAGTAGGGTGCTACCATAGATTAGAATCTTCTTGTTCCATTCATGCAGTTATCCTATTTTTATTTCATGGTTATGGAAGCATTATTCTGAGAATTTGAAATGGGAACCTCCAATGAAACTCTGTTTTGGTATATGAATATATAGTAAAAGATATATGTTAGTGGATAACTCCTGCGCTACCAATAAATAAGTCTAAAATTAAAAAAATAACCAAAGAATGCTTTGTGGGTTGTTGCAAACACAAAATTGTGTTCACATAATTCATAAATAAAATGAAATATTATTAATGTGTGCTGCACTACCAATCTCAAAATGATACAGTAAATGTGAAATAACATACAAAACAGTTAAATACCAACATAATAATAATAGTTTCCTTCATACACATCGAGAGTTACACAATGTCAGTCACTTTTTAAAAAACAGATATAGTGTAACACTGGCTGTGCATAAAGAACACTATAAGTCCCCGTTCACACTAAGGCGACCTGTGAGGCGACCTGGTCGCCTCACAGGTCGCCGTAGGTCGCCTTCCATAGGGAAGCTGCGGACCCATTCTAATAGGAGCGACACAAGTCGCTACGATTTAGAAAAAGGGTCCGGAGCTTCTTTGGGGCGACCTGGAGGCGACCGCCATAGACTTCAATGTTATGAAGTCCGTGGCGGCCGCTCCGAGGTCGCGGCGCGCTGCTCGCACCGCGACCTCGGAGGTCGCCCCCCCAAGTCGGATCGCAGCAATGTGAATGGGGCCTTATTATTACGTTTGTATTTAGCTGTTTTGTATGTAAATTCAAATTTACAGCACACATTAATTATATGTTATATAGAAAAAGAGCATTTTATTGTAATATAAGCTTGTGCACAATTGTTTGTGTCCTGGACTGTAAAATGCCAGTTTTAGGTTTGGGGCTCTTTTTGGAAATGCTACCTTGTCCTGTTTTCAAAAGGCTAAAAATATCTACACTACAGTGCTTTTAGTTTCCTATTTCAGTAGGTATATACAGTATGTCTAATAACAGCTGTTATATAAAAAATACAAAAACATGCCAAATTAAAGCAAAACAAAGCAATAAGTTATGCAATAATTTAAAGTGGAACTGCACTGCATCTGAGTACCACAAACCAAAAATGCTATTCCTTCACTTTTAATATTCAAAGCAAACTCCCCCATCAATCCATGTTTCAATGCTTTATTTTGTTGAGAAATCTTTTTTAAAAAAAAAAAAACCTGCATTTCCGGCAGTAGCCATCTTGACTAAAGGCAGATGATTCATGTATCATTTACCTCCTGGATTCCATTTGCCCTTAGCTCAGGCATAGGCTGAGCTTAGAACCCCCCCCCCCCCCCCCCACTTCCCCTCCTGAAGACTCCTGGGATGTATGACACATTTGCTTAGGCCTAGAAACCAGGAAGTAAATAAACAAATGTAAAAAAGTTTAAAATAATTATATATGATATGCGTTCCTACCTATTTACTAATGCTGGCAACATGAAGATTGAAATTAGTCCTTGTTGATTGAGAGAGTGAAGTTCCACTTTAATTATTAAAATATTTTCAGACAAATAGAACTAGATTCCTACCTGGGGTAGTGGACTGGCAGGCTTGGTAAGGATTCCTCCCACATATACAACATTTGGAAGTGTAGGTCTTGGGAATTCCAGAGCAATATCAGTACACAGCATCCATAAAGAGCTTCCCTGGACCAATTCATACATGGATTTTGAAGGCAAAACATTATATTTCCTCATTATCCTTTCATATTTTGGTAAGACTAAGAAATTTACTCCAAATCGAGAGACAAGATAAACAACTGTATTCCTAATTCTATCCAGAAGGTCCATACGGTCTGTGAGAAGTGAGTTGAATTCTGGAACATATGATAAAGGTGCAGGAGCACCAACTTCAGCTGGGTACCAAAGTCCAGTAGAAAAAACTGCATACTTCACTTCCAGAATATTGGCTATGACAAATCCACACATCTCATTGGGATCCACAAGTACCAAGTCATACTTCTCCTTCTTCAGATTTTCCAATAATTCCTTGTTTCCCACCATTAAATCACAGTTCCTGGAGTAATGGTCAAGAATGTCAAACAGTTCTAATGCTGTAAATCTCCCAGAGAATATATTCTTCATTTTCGACTGTAAAAATTCATCTGAAGTGGTACTGTTAAAAATCCCTGGGTATCGCTGAAGTTGGTAATTACTTGATGGTGGAACGTCTCTTCCTTCAGAAACAAGAAAATCAGTTTGATGGCCCTTGTCTTTTAAAGTAGTGGCCATGGTTTTAAATATATATAGATGGCTTTCAAACATAATTGGCGGGACAACAATAATTTTGGCAGACATTGTTAATCCAAGAGTGACCCACAAGAAGGTGACAGACATATAGGACATCATGGCTGTGGTTAGAAAAAAATAAATAAAAGTGAGATAATGATAAAGTCTTACAAAAATGTTTACAATTATTTTTAATTAATAAAACAAAATGGCTGTTTATAAAATACAACAGCACAAGATAACCAATCAGTTGATTTTGTACTACTCAAAACTTGCAGGATTCTTATTGTGTATATTCTGTGGAAATTGCGAAAATGAATGTGTAATAACCCACAACAACCAATTAGCATGCATGTTGTTTAGCTTCACCCACTTGAAGGTTTTACCCGCTTCATGACCAGAGCCTTTTTTGCTATTCAGCACTGCGCTACTTTAACTGGCAATTGCGTGGTCATGCAACACTGTATGCAAATGACATTCCTATAATTCTTTTTTCGACACAAATAGAGTTTTCTTTTAGCGGTATTTTATCACCACTGGGTTTTTAATTTTTGCAATATAAAAGAAAAAGACTGAAAATTTTGGAAAAAAAAACACAATTTTCTATTTTCTGTTATAAAACATATCCAATAAAAAAAATTAAATTTTCTCCTAATTTTTGGTCAAAATGTGTTCTGCTACATGTCTTTGGTAACAAAAAAAAAAAATAAGTGTATATTATTTGGTTTTGTGCGATCGTTATAATGTATACAAACTATGGTGTATATATACTGGAATTTATGCAGCTTTGACACTCTGCTGCTAACAGCAGCGAGCAATGACTTATGGTGGAACTGTGATAGTGTGGTGACCAATCTGGTGCTAGCTGACGCTGACTGGAAGGTACACTAACTAGCACTGACATGAACAGTGACACTAATACAGTAATCAATGCTAATACTGTACACTGTCACTGTACTAATTACACTGGCTGGGAAGAGGTTAACATCTAGGGGCAATCAAAGGGTTAATTGTGTGCCTAACAATGTGTAATGTGTTGCTTTTACTTTACTCTCTGTTTGTTTGTTTGTTTGTTTTTTTCTCCCTGCTTTGCAGGCAGAAGAAACAGCTAGA
Source organism: Pelophylax lessonae (assembly GCF_965119305.1). Lineage (NCBI taxonomy): Eukaryota > Metazoa > Chordata > Amphibia > Anura > Ranidae > Pelophylax > Pelophylax lessonae. The sequence goes on along the minus strand of NC_138768.1, from coordinate 618,929,955 downwards.
TTGCTGTTCACAGAACACAGAGCTCTGTGTATTTGTAAACGCCGAACTCTGTGTGTGACTGCCTACAGCCAACCAGCTAACTTCAGCCAAAATCATTGGCTGAAATCAGCTGCCAAACTCGTGCTGTGTCCAATCACAGCACGGGTCTCCAGGGGGCATGTGCTTCCTGAACCCTGATGAAAGGCCACGACATGCAGGTACGTCATCTGGCCTGGAGCTGCCACCCACTCGCAGTACAACTTCTGTGGGCAGACAACAAGCAGGTAACCCTAAATATTTTTTTTTTCCTATGTGTGTGTTCACATTTGTGTATTTATTAAGCATAGGGGGTTATTTACTAACACTGAAGAGTGCAAAATCTAGTGCAACTCTACATAGAAACCAGTCAGCTTCCAGGTTTTATTGTCAAAGGTTAACTGAACAAGCTGAAGTTAGAAGCTGATTGGCTACAATGCACAGCTGCACCAGATTCTGAGTGCTTCAGTTTTAGTAAATCTCCCACCTAGTCTCTTTCTTGTTCATGTGCTTCTTCCATCTGAGATACCTGGTTGATCCTGCCAGTCTCCTTTCTTCCTTGTTTAAATTGACCAAATAATGGACAGAAACTGATCTGTGCTTGCGCGGTCAGTTTTCATCCACACACAGCATGCCTGTATAGGGTAGTTTGTTCAGCCACTACACCTCCTGACCAATCACAACCTGTCTCTGTCACACACCCCCTCCCAAACATAGCCTGCCTCTGCCACACACACCCTCCTAATCATAGCCTGCCTTTCGAACATGCCCCCTGTCCAAGTACAGACTGGATCTTGCCTCAGGCTAAACAGACTATGGAATACAGACACACTGTATGTCTGTACAGTATTCTGTAACCCCACCCCTCACTATCAACAAGAAGAGATGCATGGTCACATGACAATTTTATAATCTTGTAAGAAAAAGGTAAGAAAGATCATTCACAGCCCTGGGTTGTGGGGAAGAGACCCCTGTCCCCATCAACATGGGGGCAAGGTTCTTTTGGGTAGGGAGGCAGAGCCCCCCCGCCCCAAAGCACCCACACCCCCATGTTGAGGGCATGTGGCCTGGTATGGTTCAGGAGGGAGGGGGGCGCTCGCTCGCCCCAACCCCATCCTGGCCAGCTAGGCTGTGTGCTCGGATAAGGATCTGGTATGGATCTTAGGGGGAACCCAACACCGTTTTTTTTTAATTTTGCTGGCGATTTTCAATCGGGATAGTTTTCACATTCCCATTGCTCTTTGCAGTGCCCTATTGAATGAGCCAGTTATTATAAAAAAAAAAAATTTGCCTAAAAACACCTACTTAAGTGGAGTACACACTATAAGAAATGTGGGCAAACAATTGTCCGATTTTCCTCATTGTTTCACAGTAAGTCGGAACCAAGGAAGAGAATATTATACGATAATTCCCGTAATACAAAGGCTTTTTTTGTTGTTTATTGTTTCTGATCATGCATAGTCTTTTTCTCTGATTCTTCTTGCATGAAAATCGTATGAAAACAATATAAATTAAACGAAAATCGTTAATTTTGGTCCCATATGAGAAAAATTTTGGAGTTTGTCCCTTCGGAAATTTTTATTTGGAAGGTCAGAATCGGGTGTTGAAAGTTGTGTACACACTATCAAAAAATCGAAAGATCGAAAGAGGAAAATTTCACCCTATTTACTTTTAATGTGTACGAGCCTTTAGAACACATAAATTACCTAATCCTATTGATAAAAAAGCTATATTTGGCATTAATATACTGTTATGAAATAAACACAATATATTTTAAAAATTGTAGATCATCTGACAAGTTCACTTACATAAAAAAACATTTTTTTTTTTTAAACTAATAAAAGTATTCTGGATTTTGACAGCCATACTAACATGAGTATGACTAAAGTATGCCATACTAAAAGTGATCATATCCAATTTGTGATGTCTAAAAGAAGTCTGAAGATTGAAGCAAGCTTATCTCAAGAGATCTGTCACATTATTATCTCAAAACTGACAAAAATGTAAGAATTTCCTCTTACTGGGCCTAAAGCTAAAAATAATTAATCTAAACATCAATGTATGTTGTTAGGTTTTCTGAAGGATCTAAACATACTGTATGTGGCTATAGAACAGATGGCCAATCTACTCTAACTAAACGCTGAAAAATTATGCGAGATATAAGTGAAAGATATCAATTGTGATATTTCTTAACACAAGTCTTAAAATGGATGTAAACCCCATACATGAAACCTCACCTGGGCTCATATATCTGTAGTGTTTACTTATCTCCCTCCAAAGCCCTGATTTGGACCAGTGCACAAACAAGGTTCATAAAGACATGGATGAATGAGTTTGTCTGACCTCAACCCAATAAATCTTTTGGATGGATTCAAGTGGGGAGTGCGAGCCAGGCCTTCTTGTCCACATCAGTGCCTGACCTCACAAATGCGCTCCTGGAAGAATGGTCCAACATTCCCATAGCTTCACTCCTAAAGCTTGTGGACAGCCTTCCCAGAAGAGCTGAAGCTGTTATAGCTGCAAAGGGTGGGCCAACTCAATATTGAAGCCTACAGACTGAGACTGAGATGCCATTAAAGTTCCTGTGCATGTAAAGGCAGGTGTCTCAATACATTTGGTGATATAGTGTGTGCGTGTGTATATATATATATATATATATATATATATATATATATATATACATACATACATATATATATATATATATATATATATATATATATATACTGTGTATATATAAGGTTTTATGACCAAGTAAAAAAAAAATACCTTAAGTGTTAGCCTTTTTGTAAACTGCCACTGCAGAAAGGGTTAATGTTCTATTATTTGAGTGACTACTCACTAACTCAGTATAAAAAATTCCTAAATTGCATGAAATATTTAGTAGGTCAGACTTCAGACTGTGATTTAAGCAAATAGACAATGAGTGGAGGCAGTGAAATTTGAACAAAGCCAGCAAATATTTATCCCACATACCAAAATACATTCATTGTCAGCATGAGACTTGACACCAGTGGCATCATTGTGCTAGTTTCACTTAAACCATTTTTATGCTATATAAATCATATTTGCTATGCATTACATGTTTACATAATACACATTTTTAAGGCTGTGCTTTCTGTTGGAATCTTTTTCCAATTCAATATATTTGGATTCACTACTCTAGGATCCTAATAAAGATATGTTGCACATAGACCTTTATACAGTCCCTGCAATTGCCTAATATGAAAAGAGACCCTCATACCAACAGCCCTCTTGCTTTGAGGATACAGGCCAGGTATTAAGTACTGGTATCATTGAGAAGGGAAAAAAACGATTTAAATGGTTCAAAATAAAAATTGATGAATTAACATATAACCTTAGATTGGCTGGTAGATCAACGTTTTTACTTGTACAGGGTTCCAACAGATAAATTAACTCCCTAAATCTACTCTAATAATTTTTTTTTTTAAATCATTCGAAGCAGCTCTTTAGTACCAAAAGACATAATGGTTTTTACTAAAATAAAATGTGATGCTCACACTCACAGTCCTCTTGCTGTAAATATGCAGGCTAGGAATATAGCACTGGAATAATTAGAAGAAAAAAATATTTACAAAGTTTTAAAAAAATTGCAGGTTGAATGATCAGTGAGAATTTGCTTGATTCACACTCCTGATCTGGTTAGCAGATCTGATGAAAGTAAAAATGTTTTTAATGGGTTATTTTCTAATGAAAAGGCAAATGAATACAGTCCCATCTTCTTAGCTTACATTCCACATTCATTAACCCTAATACACAAGCAGAATGTAATAAATGTTTTGTAATAAATGTAGTTCACTAGATCTAATGGCTCATATATTCTAAAAAAGTTGGCAACCATGAATTTCTTAAAACTACGTAAAGTTGAATTCCACCAAAAACTAATTGTGATGCCCAAAGTAGTCAAAATCCAATTAACCCGAACTTCTAAAAAAATGACTTCATCTTGCAAAGGTGGCAAAATATTTTCAAAAACATATTTTAAATCATAATCCAAGACTAATTCAACATTACAGTGTCCTGATCGGTCACAAAATAATAATATTTAAAACATAGTCCATTCTTCAGCAAAAGAAAATTTACAGCCTGTGACAACCATGTACAGTAAACTGAACAAAAATCCATCACACATTGTACCTTTCAGGAGGGTGAACAACCAAAGGAAATACAGTGAAATCCAAGAAGCAAAAATGACCAGAGCACCAAGTGGTAAAGACATCAAATCTTAAAAGGTATTTTGCCCTGGTGACTCTAAAAAACCTGTTTTTTAGATGTTGATGGACTATACTCCAATCATGCTCATGTGATGTCTCAGGTGCAAAAAGTGGTGTCTCTACTTACATTTTAAGGCAAACAATGTTTTACATGCTCCCACAACTGCATTATACAGCTTGCTTAGCTATAACATCCTGGTATTGAGAGGAGTGGTAACATACCACACCTAACTGTTTTTAGTCTTCCACATGCATAAACAGTTGCACTAGAGGTTAGCTCACTTGTACAGGGCTAGCTTTTAAAGTGTCATTAAACCTACATATTGAACCTACATATTAAACCTTACATATTGAAAACTATCAAATGGTGTATTACATGCTATTCATACTCACTCGGTCACTATGGGATTCATTTTCAGTATTTTGCAAAAAAATGGTTGTCCTGCTGTTTTCTGTCTCCCCCTCCTGTTCATGTCCCCACTGCAGTTGGGGATTTTGCAGAACAGTGTTGGCAGCTCTGCACATGCGCAGTTTTCAGTGTGTTTCTACTCTGAGCATTTCCTTCCTATCACATCTGAGCAGTTCATGTGACTATAAAGTTGCACATGTGGGCGTATACACAGTGGTAAATGACAGCCTACTCCATCCCTCCTCCTTCATGCCCACTAACCAGCTAAACACAATGGGGGTGGGATATTACATCTTCATTAATGGTGGCTTCACCTAGGTTATTCCTTCCCCCCCCCCCATACTAACTATACAGCTGCCCTGTCGGTCCTAGCCAAGGCGGTCATCAAGGAAGGACAGCCCATACACTAGTAGGGGGCCTGGTGCCAGCAGCATAATAGGCAAGCAAATAGCCTTTTTAAAAGCTTTTAATAGTAGACTATGTATTCCTATCTTCTAAATTTCCAGAAATAGTCTCTGAAGTTTTTATCCCTTGAAATGTTCCTGGCCTTCCCTTTTGATAACCAAATCCCCATTGTTCTTCATTAGGTGGGTGTTTTTTAATAGCAAATCTTATCATTTATTGATAAATGGTATTTCAAATATTTGTTGTGATTAGAAGGATTTCTTTTCTAATTTGGTGTATAGTAGGCTGTGAGTCCTACAAGACCGTATTGTATGACGGGTTCAGCTGCAGCAATTTCTCTCTTCGTAGAAGTCATTTTAAAATATTGGCAACTAAGTATCTCCCAGGAGCTCTGGATGTGACGTCCCAGCTCTGAGATTATTTGTCTCTCAGTTGTTTCTGCATTCTGAGTGTATTCCTTTATCTTACACAAAATGCAGCAGGTGGAATGCAGAACTTCTAGCTTGGGTTTATATTGGGGCATTGAATGCACGATACAGAAAACTAGAATATGGAGGCATTGGATTAGAATAGAAGAAACTGGAGGAGTTGCATTTTAATGATATAAGAGGAAGCTAGATTCTGTTCTGAGAGCAGGAAATACAAAAGAGAATGTTCCAAGAGTAACCAGAGAGAGAATGGAGGCCATAAACCTAAGCATAATACATGTATTTTAAAATGCTGTATTTGCCTAAAAGTGATTGTAAAGTCTAGTGTTTTTTTTTTTTTTTTTTAATTTTAATTATAAACATGGTATACTTATCTCCTCTGTGCAGAGCTGGTTTTACACAGAGTGGCCCAGATCTTCCTCTTCTCGGGTCCCTCTTCGCTGCTCCTAGCCCCTTCCCCCTGTGGAGTGCCCCCACAGCAAGCAGCTTGCTATGGGGGCACCCAAACTGAGCTGCAGCTCTGTGTGTCCATTCAGATACAGAGCTGCTGTTTGGCCCTGCCCCCCTCTCCTGATTGGCTAACTGACTTTGACTGACACCAGTGGGAGCCAATGGCGCCGCTGCTGTGTCTCAGCCAATCAGGAGGTATAGTCCCGAACAGCCGAGGAACTCGTGGACATCACTGTATAGAGATGGGGCTCAGGTAAGTATTGGAGGGTGCTGGGGAGGCTGCTACACACAGACATTTTTTTTATCTTAATGCGTTGAATGCATTGGGAAAAAAACCTTCTGACTTTACAACTTCTTAAACTATTAACCACTTGCCGACTGCTCACAGTATATTTACTGCGGCAGTCAGCCCCTCACAGGCAGAGTGACGTAGATCTACGTCGCTAGCCTGTGAGGGTCTAGGGAGCGAGCGCGCGCCCCCGGAGGCGCGCTCCCGCATGGTCACGGACCCCCCCCGCGCATGTGACCGGCGGGCCCGATGTCCGCCGGTCACTCTGCGATCGTCGCTGCAGAGGGAGAAAATCAGGTGGCTAGTGTAAACAAGCCGCCTGTCATTCTCCCCTGTGTAGAAACAGTGATTACACGATTTTACTATGTAGGACCGTTGATCACTGTTTCTACAGCTCAAGCCACAGCCAATCACAGTTAGAATCACACCCCTAGGGACACACACAGTCCCTCCCTCTCAAATAAAGTTAACCCCTTCACTACCAGTGTCATTTTGCAGTAACAGTGCATATGTATAGCACTGATTAGTGCAGTAATGTCACTGGTAACCCCAAAAGTGTCAAAAATGTCAGTCAAGGGTCCGATCTGTCCGCCGCAATGTCGCAGTACCGCAAAAAAAATCGCAGATCGCCGCCATTACGCGTTAAAAAAAAAAACAACAAAAATGACAAAAATCTTTCCCTTTGTTAATAAACGCGATAACTTTTGCGCAAACCAATTAAAATAGGCTTTTTGTGATTTTTTTTACCAAACATATGTAGCATAAAACAAATTGACCGAAAATGTTAAAAAATTTTGATTTTTACATTTTTTTTGGGGAATTTCATATTAAAAAATGTGAAAAATATTGCTATTTTTGCAAAATTGACGCTCTTTTTTTGTTTATAGCGCATTATCAAAAAATCGCACAGGTGATCAAATACCACCAAAAGAAAGCTCTGTTTGTGGGAAAAAAAGGATGTCAAATTCGTTTAGGTACAGCGTCGCACAACTGCGCAATTGTCCGTTAAAGTCACGCAGTGCCGAATCGCAAAATAGGCCCTGGTCAGGAAGGGGGTAAAATCTTCCGGGGCTTAAGTGGTTAATAAAATCTCTTTATATCAGAAAAAAATGTATCCAGTAATATATTCATTTAACAAAATCAAATGTACAGAATTTCACATAGAACTGTACTTGATAACTAGATTGCCTTCCATGTATGCTAGCTTTTTTATTTTTTTATATATTTACATTTAAATTTAAAGGTTAACTCCACTTTTGTGGGGAATAAAAATAGCAAATAAAGAAAAAAATATTATAGCATATACAATTTTGACACAGGTCATATTGTAATTTAGTTTATTAAAAATGACATTTTCTTTTCAATCTGCAGCTGCTGTAATTTTCTGAAAATGGAATGCAATATGGCTACCTGGAGCTGTTCTATACACAGAATGTGTAATGACCACACCCCAGAAACATCATTTCCTTCTTTTTCCCAGAAGTCTGCATAAGATACAAGTCAGATTTCAGGCATCCCCTCAACAAAAATGTCATTTTTGGTGAGATACTCCCAATAGGAACTAAAGGGATGCAGGCACAGCAGATTTTTTCATTAGTGCTCTGCAGCTTCACAGCTGATTGATAATTATGAAACCACTCCCATTAGACCCAGTCAAAACAGGGGCACAGAGGAACAAACAGTAATTTCTTCAGAATACCAAAAGGAAGGAATCTGCAACAGAGGTTCTTATAATCCATGTAATGTACATAGGTCACCCAGAGGGGAATGTTTTTTTCTCAACAAAAGTGGGGCTATGCTTTAGGCAAATTTGTTGCCGGATGGCCCCGCCCCTTAGCTATTTAAGAACTATCAGACGGCAGAGCAGGCAGATGGCGTGAGCTTTCAACATGAGCGGAGCTTTTTGTTGTTTCACGTCGGCAGTGGCAGCGGGTGTCATGACTGACAATGGATCTACATCAGAGAACATTGTTTTTTATTTTTTAACCACTTGCCAACCGCTCACTCGAGCTCTACTGTGGCAAAGTGGTTAGTTATCATCCAGCAACGTAGACTCCCCTTGTGGGCGCGCACGCGCACCGCCGGAGGCTCGCTCCCGCTGTATTCATTCACAGCGGAAGTCGGGCCAAGGGAGGAGCGGTGGCGATCGCCGCTGCTCTTCCCCGATCGTCGGGGAATCGAGTCTGGAGATCCGCCCGCTTGTGTAAACAAAGCGGGCGGATCTCCTAAGTGACAGACAGTGACAGATTGCAGGGTTCAGCATAGCTGAACCTTCGATCTGTCCCTGTGTCACTCAGTCACCTCCCCCCACACACGTCAGTAAGCACCAGGCATACATTAACCCCTCCCTCTCCAATAAAATTAACCCCTTCCCTGCCAGTGTCATTTTTATAGTAACAGTGCATATTTATAGCACTGATTACTGTAGTAATGTCACTGGTAACCCCAAAAGTGTCAAAAATGTCAGTCAAGGGTCCGATCTGTCTGCCGCAATGTCGCAGTCCCGCAAAAAAAATCGCAGATCGCCGCCATTACTCGTTAAAAAAAAAAAAAAACACCAAAAATGACAGAAATCTTTCCCTTAGTTAGTAAACGCAATAACTTTTGCGCAAACCAATCAAAATACGCTTAATGTGATTTTTTTTACCAAACATAGGTAGCAGAAAACAAATTGGCCAAAAATTTAAAAAAATGTTGATTTTTACATTTTTGGGGGGGGGGAATTTCATATAAAAAAATATGAAAAATATTGTTATTTTTTCAAAATTTACGCTCTTTTTTTGTTTATAGCGCAAAAAATAAAAATCGCACAGGTGATCAAATACCACCAAAAGAAAGCTCTGTTTGTGGGGAAAAAAAGGACATAAATTTCGTTTGGGTACAGCGTCGCACGACCGCGCAATTGTCAGTTAAATTCGCACAGCGCCGAATCGCAAAAAGTGGCCTGGACGTAAGACAGCAAAATCCTCCGGTGGTAAAGTGGTTAAATAAAGGACTTTTCAAAAACAGCCTACTGTCTTTTTTTACACTACACTTTTTTTTTTGGTAAATGAGTAGGGGTACTACGTACCCTATACTCATTCAAATGGGAGGCCAGGATCTAGGGGCCCCCTTGTTCCAGATTCTGATAAACCCCCCTTCCCGCAGACCCCCACAACCACTGGCCAGGGTTGTGGGGAAGAGATCCTTGCTGCTATCAACAAGGGGACAAGGAGCTTTGAGGGGCAGACCCAAAGCACCCCCTCCATGTTGAGGGCATGTGGCCTGGTATGGTTTGGGGGGGGGTCGCTCCCCCGTCTCCCCTTTCCTGACCTTCCAGGCTGCATGCTCGGATAAGGGTCTGGTATGGATTTTGGGGGAAACTAGACACAATTTGTTTTTAAATTTTGGCGTGGGGTTCCCCTTAAAATCTATACCAGACCCTAAGTGCCTGGTATGGATTGGGGGGACCCCACGCTGTTTTTTCCCCAATTTTAATTTGACTGTAGTATGTTTCTGCAAACTGGAAAAGGCACTAAAAAACGTATGGTGCTACTAAATTTGAAAAAATTCCAAGGGTCTGATCTAGGGCTACATGTTCTCTCAATGCATTTCACTGACATGCTTCTTCAGGAAAGGGGTGTTGTAGCAATAGAAGCAAAAACAAACTACAGGTAAACCATTCTTCCAGAAGCACATTTGTGAGATCAGACACTGATGTTAGACAGAAGGCCTGACTCTCTTCATTCTAATTCATTCCAAAGGTGTTCTGTCGGGTTAAGGTCAGGACTCTGTGCAGGCTGGTCAAGTTCCCCCACCCCAAACTCGCTCATCCATATCTTTTTGTACCTTGCTTTGTGCACTGGTCCAAATCATTTGCCGGAGGGTGGATTATGGTGTGGGTTTGTATTTCAGGGGCTGGGCCTGGCCCCTTAGTTCTAGTGAAAGGAATTCTTAAGGCATCAGCATACCAAGTCCTGACATCAACCCTATAGAACACCTTTGGTATGAATTAGAGTGCAGACTGCGAGCCAGGCCTTCTCTCCAACATCAGTGCCTGAGCTCACAAATGCGCTTCTGGAAGAATGGTCAAACATTCCCATAGACACACTCCTAAACCTTGTGGGCAGCCTTCCCAGAGGAGTTGAAGCTGTTATAGCTGCAAAGGGTGGGCCAACTCAATAGTGAACCCTACAGACTAAGGCCCCTTTCACACAGGCGGACCGTTCAGATCCGCCTGTCCGTTTTTTTGGCGGATCTGAACGGTCCCCCCATGCATTCCTATGGGGCATCGGATGTCAGCGGAGACATGTCCGCTGACATCCGACCCGATCCGATCCGTCAAATCTGGATGGATGGAAACCCTATTTTCCATCCGTCCAGCGGATCGGATCGGATGAGATCGGGTGAGAACGGACTGACGGTCCGTTGACATCCGATTTCCCCCATAGAGATGCATGGGGAACTGTCAGCTGTGTCTCCGCTGAGAAAAACGGACTCCGTCCAACGGACGGAGTGTGTGAAAGGAGCCTAAGACTGAGATGCAATTAAAGTTTATGTGCATGTAAAGGCAGGTGTCCCAATACTTTTGGTAAAAATAGTGTACTTTCTTATTGAAATCCTTTTCCTATTGAAAAAAGTTTTGGTAGACTTCTACTTTAAATTACAGGATGGCTGAACTCACAACCCTATCAAGAGTAATGTCACTGGAACTTGTACAAATTCATAATTGGAGCTGTGTGCAGCTAATTAAACCATTGTTTAGATGAGATGTGCATACTTAAAGCATTTACACTATTCAGCAATCATAAATGAAAAGCTTATGTGTAATAAAGCACCCTAAGTCCCGCTTCACACTGATGGGATGCGGGAAACCCTGCTAATCAGTGCTGGTTCCCGCATCGCACCAGAATCGCACAATGGTTCACACTGAGGTCTGCAAATCGCTGGGGGTGTCAATGTAAAGTTAATGACACCCCCAGATTGGTTCGCAGATCGCAGTGCGAACTGTGAAATGGTGCAGAAATCAGATCGCATAGGTGTGAACACCCATGCGATCCGATTCCAGTGCGAACCAAAAAAAAGGGTCCTGCACCATTTTGGTGCGAATGCAATGCGATTTCAGCCATACTTTTTGTATGGCTGAAATCGCATCGCCCAAACATTGCATGTGATCTGCACAGCAATGCGGTGCGAATCACATGCAATGTCTGGCATCGCACTAGTGTGAACAGGCACTAATGGTATGAAAACAGTACACTATAATTGCACATTCCTGTACAGGAAAATAAAGCTAACATTATTAAACACAAGAATGGTTTCCTCAGCATGTGGAAGCATGTAAAGGGATGAAGGAGGGGTTGATTTTTTTTTTTTTTATCTTTTTATATACATTTATGTATATTTCTAAAATGTCTGAATATGTACATTTTAATCATTTTGAACACACAATCCTTTTGGGTCACACATAGGACAGTTACATGAGTTTCGTACAGGACAGTTGGGACCAGAAATGTACGAAATTGTAAACATGTACAGTAGGGTGACCAAACATCCCCAATTTCCGGGAATATGTGTGTGCGTGTGCAAACTATTTCTCCTTGGCTGATAGGTTGCCTGCCTGCTTATCCCCTGTTGTCCAGCACTGTGAAAGGGAGGAATATATGTACTTATGGGGGGCGGAGCTGACCCTATTCATCATTCTGTGGCTTCTTTACAGTAAGAGCTGTGAAAATGTAGAATAGACTCCCTCAAGAGCTCATTCTGGTCAGCTGAGTAGATTGTTTTAAAAAAAAAGGCCTAGATTCTTTCCTAAATGCACATAATATAACGGGATACTAACAATTATAGGTAAAGTTGATCCAAGGAATATCTGATTGCCTCTTAGGGGATCAGGAAGGAATCCCCCCCGTCGGAGCAAATTGGATCATGCTTTGCTGGATTTTTTTTTGCCTTCCTCTGGATCAACTTTGGGTATAGGATAGTGTATATGGAAGTTTCAGATTTGTATGTTGTTGTTTTTTTTTTTCTGTTGTTTGAACTGGATGTTTTTTTTTCAACCAGATTATCTATGTAACTACTGTATATTCTATTTTGAAACTGGCACATCATTTTGTGCAGTATATATACAGGGGTCTCATCCACATTGCTACCTGTGTACACAAACCAACTGCTAATGGACGGTGACAGTACAGTGCTGTGTGTATACATACAGGCATGGCTCGACAAACCCCGGGCACCAGGTCGCATTGGCAACTAGAATTAGCGGTCTGGCGCCTGGGTTACACTACCAGGGGGGTCTTGTCGCCAGACATCTCGAATCTCCTGCGAGGTATAGGAGTCTCCCGCATGCGGGCTGCGGCTCCCTGACACTCGCAACTGCCATGCCCGCATGCGGGAGACTCCCGCACCTCACAGGAGACTTGGGATGTCTGGCGAAACAACAGTGTCTGTCAGATGTGACAGAACGGAGCTGATGCTTCCTGTGTAATTTCGACTCCGTCGTGTCACAGGCGGAGTGATATCAAATGCACTCCGCCTGCGAGAGGAGAGATACAGGAAGCATCGGCTCTGCATGCTTCCTCCAGCGCCGCTCGGTGATCTCCGCCAACATTTCCCAATAGCAGTACCCGCCAGCAGTACCCACCACCAATGACCACAGCAGTACCAGCCAGCAGTACACACAGCAGTACCCACCAGCAGTACCAGCCAGCAGTACCCACAGCAGTACCCACAGCAGTACCCACAGCAGTACCCACAGCAGTACCAGCCAGCAATACACAGCAGTACCAGCCAGCAGTATTCAAAGCAGTACCAGCCAGCAGTACCTACAGCAGTACCAGCCAGCAGTAACCACCAGCAGTAACCACCAGCAGTACCAGCCAGCAGTACCCACCAGCAGTACCAACAGCAGTACCAGCCGGCAGTACCCGCCAGCAGTACCCCCAGCAGTACCCAAAGCAGTACCAGCCAGCAATACCTACAGCAGTACCAGTCAGCAGTAACCACCAGTAGTACCAGCCAGCAGTATCCACAGCAGTGCCCACCAGCAGTACCCACAGCTGTACACACGAGCAGTACCCACCAGCAGTACCATCCAGCTGTAAAGTACCAGCCAGCTGTACCCACCAGCATTACCAGCTAACAGTACCCACCAGCAGTACCCACCAGCAGTACCTGCCAGCAAAACAAACCTTATGGGATGTTAACCCTTGCCTATGCTATCCATAAAAAGCTTTATTTTTTTGACTGGAGTTGCACTTAAAAAATGTACCTGTTCCAACTTACATGCAAATTTAACTTAAAGTGATTGTAAAGTCTCATTTTTTTATTTTTATTTTTAATTTTTAATAATAAACATGCTATGCTCACCTCCTCTATGCAGTTGGTTTTTTACAGAGCAGCCCGGGTCCTCCTCTTCTCAGGTCCCTTGCAGGAACTCCTGATCCCTCCATCCTGCCGGGTGCCCACACAGCAAGCAGCATGCAATGAGAGCACCCGAGCAGGTGCGCTCCTGAGCAGAGGCTCAGTGTGTCCATTTAAACACGAGGCTGCGGCACAGACCCGCCCCCTTCGTCTCCTGATTGGCTCAATGGCTGTGATTGACAGCAGAGGGAGCCAATGGCTCCCACTGTTGTCAAAAGACAATTAGGAGTGCAGGTCCGGGGAGAGGCAAGGGTGTCGTGGACATCACTGGATCGAAAGGGGGCTCAGGTAAGCATTTGGGAGGCTGCTGCACACAGAAGGTTTTTTACCTTCCTACATGAACGCATGAAGGTAAAAACGTTGCACCTTTACAACCACTTTAAGGTAAAAAAAAAAAACCTTGTGCCTTTAAAACCACTTTAAGGTAAAAAAAAAAAAAAAAGACTGCCTGTATACCGCTAATTTTATGCATAATTGATAGCTAATATTATTCTCAAAATGAATAAAAACCATACCCATAATAAACATTTAGCATCTGAACTAATACAGAAATGATGGGTAGAAATATTTAATAAGGATAATTGGCTGCAATGCGGTGTCAGCATAGTTTTTGGATTACACATTTAATAATTGTATCAGCTGCCTAATATCACTGCTATGTGTAAATAAAATCAATAGCTGTTTATTAATTTTCTGACATATGTGATCCATATGGAATAAACCAATGATATAACAGGGTGAAGAAAAATCTGAAACAGATGAAGGCAAAACTGCTGCAGAGGCTAAAGTATTTCTACACAAGTGATTCCATGGGCATGGATCTTTTAAAAAATTTTCTATAAAATACTTTCTATAAAAGCAAAGACATGTTCTATCATATCATGTCTATAGAGACTATACCCTGATTGAAGTCGTGGTTCACACCAGTTGCTTTTCAGTGCATTTTAATCTGCATCCAGAATGCATAGACAGTGCGGTCAGTTCCAGTGCTTTCAACAAAAGAACAACCTGCTGCATTTTTTTCATGTGGAATACATCAAAATGCATGAAAATGTACTGGAATGCACATTGTCTTAATGAAAAGAAAGATTTAATAATAATAATAAAAAAAAAAATAAAAACAGTGAATCGCATTGAAAATGCATAAAAGTTGCATTTAGATTTATTTGCAAAAACGTATCTGGAGCACTAAAATTGTGGTGGGAGCATGATCTTACTATGAGTGCATGTCCCCTTTGTCTTTTAAACTGACCCAAGTAATGTAGAGACCTAAGTGCCTATGAAGTGCTTGGTTAGGTTGATTAGATGGGGTCCCACACTACACACCTGTTGGTAAATCTACAGAATTCTACAGAATCCGATCCGACTGCACTCTCACTTCATCTCTTTCGAGTCCTGCTGTCTGCGTCTATGTCGTGAGCTCAAGTTATGTGGTGTTTGCATATTCCTATGTTTTTTTTCTGTATAAGTACATTATCTTTTTAAATCTTCCTGTGGTTTCTGCAATTGGCCACCTAGGCTTATAACGTCACATGTATAGCCCTCCTGAGATATCAGCGTCACCAATCCCAAGAGTCTTCAGGCATCCTCAGGGTGTAACATCATAGCTAGAAATGGCGTGATTACAGGAGGAGTCGGTTGACAAATTGCTGTGACAACATGGTGAGTTTTTTTGCCGACATTGCCATTGCTATGGCAACTTGTCAACAACTGTGTGCCCCGCACAATGTGATTACTGCACAGGTGCAAGTACTGGATGTACATGCTGGGTAGTAGAGCTGCAAGATTCTGGATAAAATGAGAATGAGATAAAATGAGAAGCACAATTTTTTTGCTTAGAATAAAGATCACGATTCTCAGCGTAACATTATGTTTCATATTTTACAAAAAAATTGGGCAAACTTTACTGTTTAGTTTTTTTTTTTTAAATCATAGAAGTGTATTTTTTCCCAAAAAATTGCATTTGAAAGACCACTGCGCAAATATAGTGTGACATAAAATATTGCAACAACTGCCATTTTATTCTATACAGCCTCTGCTAAAAAATATATATAATGTTTGGGGGTTCTAAGTAATTTTCTCGCAAAAAATACTGATTTTTAACTTGTAAGCAACAAGTGTCAGAAAAAGGCTAAAGCCCAGTACACACGTGTCGAAAATTGGCAGGGAATTTTCGTCCGACGACCGATCTGCCGATTTTCGGCTTGTTAGTATTAATGCTTCCAACAACCAACTCCGACTTATCGACCGAAAAAAATCTGGTGTGCAGACTATAAAATTTTTGTTGGCCGTCAACATAACGGCCGATTTTCATGCAGTCAGTACAGATTTCAACAGGGAAAAATCTGATGAGCAAGACTGGGCATGCTCAGAGAAGAAAGAACACAAAGAAAGCAAACCAACACATGACATCACTTCTGAAGTAGAATTTTGTTGGGCGAGAAAATTTGTGTGCAGTCTAGGCACATTCCAACCAACAAAACACAACTCAAAACAGAAAAAAGACAGACGATCGGTCGGCCGATACTCGTTGTGTACGGAGCTTTAGTCTTTAAGTGCATATAAAAAATTGGCAAATTGGTGGAGTAGCCTAAAGAGCAATAGCTAGTGAGCTTCCAGGGAATGGTTAAAAAAATAATCATCCTCAAGGGCAAACTTTAAAAATACAAGAAACTTTAATGAGATACAAAAATATCAAAGTCAAAACAAATAAGAATCAAAAAACAGGAACCATCCACCATCACCAATAAAATAGACAACATTTTGTCTAAGACCAAAGAGGTGACCAGGGACCACACACACGTTCACCATTAAATCATCTCAAATGCACTCAAGCACCTAAAGAGAAATGAGGGGAACAGTGTGTAGATGCAATTCACCTAAAATGACTCCTCCAAACAGGGTAGCAGATACAAAACAATCAAGGATATGTACATAGCCCAATGACACAAATGCAAGTAAGTGTGGGGCTATCAGCTATCTGTAAATACTGCAACTTTAGCATGAGTCTCTGGATAGAACAGAACCAGGTAGAACTGCTTGACTAATGAGTAAATGGGACAGAGAATAAATCCCTGGAGTAATATACAGACTGATTCCCACTGGGCAGTACTGTCAGTCCCCACACTATAGTGGACCAAACTGAATAAGCTGATGCGGCTAGCTGCAATACAGTCATACCAAAAATAGAAAGTTAATTGTAGAGTCGTCAGACCACCAAAGGCAGATAGAGCAGGGGTAGCAGGCAGATAAACATCAGGAAATGGTATAAAGCAGATAGCAATTGTCAGCAAGAGAAAATCGCCCAGAAAAGCATGGCAAAAGATAGCAAGGAGTGGAGGAATAAGAAAAGTGTAGAACACCCAGGGTAGTCAATAATGCTTCATTCTATGTCCATCCTGGGTAAACCTCTATGCTTGCGGACCATGCAATCAGAGTGCAGAGAACCGGCTGTGAAGCAAATCCCTGCAAATAATTTCATTAGCGCATGGATGTGGCTCCGTTCCTATTACACCTATATGTGTGTATGTGTATATATACATATATGTGTGTGTGTGTGTGTATATATACCCCTACACAGAAGTTCAGATGTCATGCCTGCCTCCAAAGACGCCCAAAAAATGCCCAATAAATGCCTGCAACAAAAACGCCCAGGTGTGAAAGGAGCGGAGCCCCATCCCTGTGCTACTAAAAATTCTAAGAAAAATTATCTGTTTTTTCTGGTTCTGGAGTCCTGAACCAGAAAAAAAGATAATTTTTCTTAGAATTTTTAGTAGCGCAGGGATGGGGCTACGCTCCTTTCACACCTGGGTGTTTTTGTTGCAGGCATTTATTGGGCATTTTGTGGGCGTCTTTGGAGGCAGGCATGACATCTGAACTTCTGTATAGGGGTATATACACACACACACACACACACACACACACACACACACACATATATGTATATATACACATACACACATATAGGTGTAATAGGAGCGGAGCCACATCCCTGCAAATAATTTCATTAGCGCATGGATGTGGCACCGCTCCTATTACACCTATATGTGTTGTAACAGGAAGTCAGCTAAATCTGGGAATGTAGTCACAGGAAGGAGATACATTTCCAGCTGACTTAGAAAGTCCATTAATTAATTTAGGGTGTTGGCTACAGAGCTAGCCAGCAGGAAGTTGAAAGGCCTTCAGCTGTTCAGAATGAGGAGATCAAGGCCTCTATAATTTGTCCAGAGAAAATCTATTGAGTGCTGCCTCCTGTCGCCGTGTAGGCTGGGAGAGGAGGACAGACATACGTGTACCTCCCGAAGCTGGTGGGCATGGGAGAAGGACTGCTGCCGCCTGTCGCCGTGTAGGCTGGGAGAGGGGGACAGTCGGATGTGTGCCTCCCGACAAGCTGGTGAGCATGGGAGAAGACCCCCTACAGCGATGTGAAGCTAAGGAGGGTAACCACGAGTGAAGACGTCTCAAAGGTGAGAAGACAAAGTGTTCCATGTGAAGAGTGTGAAGAGTAAAGGATCCTGTTATAAATGGACATGTGCTGTGTGAAAGAAAACAAAGGGACATGTTCAATGGACAATGTTTGTGCTGTGTGAAAAGCAAACAAATGGACATTTGAGTGTCTGCTGTAGGATCAGCAGTGTCGGCCCAACAGTAGGTTGGAAAGACTTCTTAGGTAGGTTCCAGTTGTGAGAAGGTAGCCGCCCACAGAGGCAAGGATTTATTTTGTTTTATTTTATTTTGGATGTTTTGCTGCATGCACTTGTTTGAAGAATAAACCTGTTGTTTGCAAGCACTTTTGGGCTATCTCTCTGTGAAAACGCACCCCCAAAGGGGTCATCCACGCCTACCACCGAGCTAATCCCTCACATATGGTGGAGGTATGCAGTGGGCATAAGCAGAGATCCCTGCAAGGAAGTGCAAATGTTTGATGAACTTTATCTGGTGCATGAGATTGCACAATCTATGTGTGCAGGAGAGAAGATCCTGACAAAAAAAAAAAAAAAGTGTTTTAAAGAGACAGGGGTCTCAAAATTTTTTGATGAACTTTGTTGTGTCTGGTGCAAGTGACTGCACAAACTGTGTGCGCAGGAAAAGAGATCCTGCAAGAGAGAGAAAAACTACATGTGTTGAAGAGACAGTGGTCTGAAAATTGTTTGCTGGACTGTGAAAAATTTGTTTGTGGAGTTATTGAAGATGGGGCGGTCCAAACGCCTGAAAAATGCAAAGATAGATGAAATGAGAGACCGGATTCTATGGATGGAGGGGATGTTACCGTCTGAACCAGCCCCATCCATGCCTAAAGAGAGTCTACTAAAGAGGAAGGTTGTTGTCCCTAGCAACACTGATGAAACTGCTATGGAGACGCAGTGTGCTCAGATGAAAAGTAAACCCAAAATGGGGGAGATGCTGAAACAACGGAGCTTTGCAGCTCAACAAAAGGCTCATCAAGAGAGCATGGCAGGCTGGAAACAGAGACGCCAGCAGCCAATGGAGGCCATCGGTTTGGAGGAAACAGAGTATGTGTGCAGGGCTGAGTTGGATGCCTTGCAACGGAAAATGGAAGAAAAGGAACAAGCCTTGGAATTGCTTAAAATGGAGCATAGAAACTTGCAGGAAATGAATGAACTACTCAAGTCTCATGTGTCACAGTGGGAAGAATCCACTGCTCTTCTTTTGGTCGAGTTGCAAAAACGCAGAGAGACTATAATGGAGAAAGATACCATCCTCATGGAAAAGGAAAGTGAAATTCAGACTTTGCAGAAGCAAAGTATGGCTGATATGTTGGAGTTGCGTAATCAGCTGGAAAAAAGTCTTCAGTGTTTGGAAGTTACAAAAATAGACCTGCAGGAGTCGCAGGAACAGAATGTTGCTCTGAAAGCGACATTGTCTCTCAGCGACAAAGAGAAAAGTGAAAGAGAGGCTAAATTACTGAGTACTGTGTATGAGCTCACTACTTTAAGCAATGTGGTAAATGAATGGCGTGCGGACTGTGAAAGTTGGAAAGGGAAAGCCCAACGTGTCCAGCAGCAGTTAAAGGAGAAAGAAGCCTGTGTGGCAGAATTACATTCTTATTCCCAGATGCTAGCCAATGAGGTGAAGGCTCTTATGCAGGGAAAAGGAGATTGTGAACATAAGAGGGAAAAAGTAGAGGCACAGCTTCTGGAATCGCAAGTCAAGGTGTCAGAAGGTGACCGATTGTGTGCTAAGCTGTCAGAGAAGGCAAACCGACTGCAGGTTGAGTTGGACAATGTTACAAATCAGCTTTCTCAAGCAGACAGCAAATCTAGAGAAATTGCGGAAGATTTTTCTATCTTGGAATCGCAGCTGCAAGACACGCAGGAACTCTTACAGGAAGAGAGGTGTCAAAGGCTGAGTTTTAGCACAAAGCTCAAACAAATGGAAGATGAGAAAAATGGCTTCCTGGAACAATTAAAAGAGGAGGCGGAAGCAAAGAAAAACCTATCAGAGCAAGTCGCAACATTGCAAGCTCAGATAGCGGATATGAAAAAACGCATGGAAGAAAGCGTTGGTTCATTACAGTGTGTTGAAGATGTGAAAAAGAAGTTTGATCAGATGCTTGGTGAAGAGAAGACTGTGTCTGCAAAATATGCAGAAGAACGCGACCGTGCAAAAACGGAGGCGCGTGATAACGAGAGCAAAGCCCTGTTCTTGGCTCGCTCTTTGGAGGAAGTTCTAGAGTGTAAGGCTGAACTAGAAAGTGTTAACAAACAGCTGCGTACAGAAATGGAAGAATTGGTCAGCTCCAAGGATGATGTTGTGAAAAGCGTTCAGGAGCTAGAAAAGTCTAAGCGAGCCTTAGAACAGCAACTAGAAGAGATGAAGATTCCGTTGCAGGAACTGGAAGAGGAATTCCAGGCAACAGAGGATCTGTCCCAAAGAGGGGATAGTGTGCCTGATGCAGTTTTTAAAAGGATCAGTGTTTTGGGGTCTGTCCTGAGTGAGCCTCAGAAATGTGATGACACGTGGCTTGAATCACCCCTTTGGAATAAACCGTTCCTTCAAAAACTTCAAGCATTGGAAAATGTATCATTAGAACTTCAGCAAATAAAGGAGTTGTGTAAGAAATGTGATGATTTCTCAGTTCAGGCTGAAAACCTAGTGGAGAAAACTAAAGCGGAGAAAACTAAAGCAAGTGATATAAATCTGGGAGGAAAAAGCAAACGCCACCTAGTGGAGAAAACTAAGGCTGTTGGTGAAAACGTGAAGCAAATGAATTTCAAGTGCCTTTCAGAGAATATTTCTAAAATGAAACTGGTAAAAGACGGGTGGCAGAAGTTTGATCGTGATCTTGAGATGCATTCCATGTGGAATTCAGATAGAGAAAAAGAACTAGGTGACCTTGAGCGGTCAAATAGTTCAGCAGAAAGTGCATTGAAGAAACCTGTAAAAGAATGTGTTGCAGTTCCATGCTTCTTCACTGATGCAGAGAGGAGGTCTATAATGGATACCACCCAGATCGCTGGGTTCAACTGTGTTGTTGCCTTTGACCCCTATGTTGGTGGAAGGAAAGTTGATGATGTTCTGGTTGGCTTCTTCTGTGAAGAGTTTGGCAAGAAATATAAACTGAATATCAAATCAAATAGTAGGCCTTTACTGCGACTCGCTCAGGAGGGCGAAAAGTTTAAGAAGTTGATGAGTGCAAATGCTTCAGATCTGCCTATGAATATGAAATGTTTGGTGAATGATATTGATATCTCTGGGAAAAGGAACAGGGGTCACTTTGAAGAAATGTGTGACAGCCTGTTGTCTCAATTGGAAAATCCTCTGCACAGCATCTTAGAGCAAGCAAAGCTCAAGAAGGAAGATCATTCCCTTTTACAACAAAAAGTCAATGATTGTGTACAGATGTATGGAGAGGCAACTCAAGTCACAGAGGGATGTCAAGAGTCCCTACTTGGAACAAAGCTTAGTGAAGCAAAGGTTCTCAAAGTTTTGTGGAAAACATTTATGGATTGCAGAGAGAGGCGTCTTAAGAATGTTGAAGACATTAAGACTAGCCCAATTGAGTTGCCTATGGATCACGGTCCTCCATGGTGGATTGGACAGACGGTTATAAGGGACAAGCTGTCTGACATTTATGAGAAAGCTGTCAATGAAGATGACAGAAACGAGAAGGAGCAAAATGATGCCAAAAATGCAGTTGAAGAATGTGTATATGAGATGAGAGACAAACTGTGTGGCATTTATGAGAAATCCGTCAATGAAGATGACAAAACAGTTTCATCCGGAAGCTTGAGGATAATAGGAGGCTTATCAGTGAGTCAGCAGTGCTTGACACATGCGTGCCTGGAAATCTGTGTCCCAACCCTAGGGTTGAAACAAGAGGGGGGGGTATGTAACAGGAAGTCAGCTAAATCTGGGAATGTAGTCACAGGAAGGAGATACATTTCCAGCTGACTTAGAAAGTCCATTAATTAATTTAGGGTGTTGGCTACAGAGCTAGCCAGCAGGAAGTTGAAAGGCCTTCAGCTGTTCAGAATGAGGAGATCAAGGCCTCTATAATTTGTCCAGAGAAAATCTATTGAGTGCTGCCTCCTGTCGCCGTGTAGGCTGGGAGAGGAGGACAGACATACGTGTACCTCCCGAAGCTGGTGGGCATGGGAGAAGGACTGCTGCCGCCTGTCGCCGTGTAGGCTGGGAGAGGGGGACAGTCGGATGTGTGCCTCCCGACAAGCTGGTGAGCATGGGAGAAGACCCCCTACAGCGATGTGAAGCTAAGGAGGGTAACCACGAGTGAAGACGTCTCAAAGGTGAGAAGACAAAGTGTTCCATGTGAAGAGTGTGAAGAGTAAAGGATCCTGTTATAAATGGACATGTGCTGTGTGAAAGAAAACAAAGGGACATGTTCAATGGACAATGTTTGTGCTGTGTGAAAAGCAAACAAATGGACATTTGAGTGTCTGCTGTAGGATCAGCAGTGTCGGCCCAACAGTAGGTTGGAAAGACTTCTTAGGTAGGTTCCAGTTGTGAGAAGGTAGCCGCCCACAGAGGCAAGGATTTATTTTGTTTTATTTTATTTTGGATGTTTTGCTGCATGCACTTGTTTGAAGAATAAACCTGTTGTTTGCAAGCACTTTTGGGCTATCTCTCTGTGAAAACGCACCACCAAAGGGGTCATCCACGCCTACCACCGAGCTAATCCCTCACAGTGTATATATACATATATTTATGTGTGTATATATACCCCTACACAGAAGTTCAGATGTCATGCCTGCCTCCAAAGACGCCCAAAAAATGCCCGATAAATGCCTGCAACAAAAACGCCCAGGTGGAGCGGAGCCCCATCCCTGCGCTACTAAAAATTCTAAGAAAAATTATCTTTTTTTCTGGTTCAGGACCATTTTAATGGAAAGTCGGATCACAAGTTGCTTCAAATAAGATAAGGAGGCGACTCCCATTGAAGTCTATGGGATAAGTCGGATACAAGTCGCCTCAAAGTAGTACAGGACCCTTTTCTGAAGGCGGAGCGACTTCAGTAGTGCCAATTAATACGGCGCTCATTGATTAACATTGCTTTTGTTATGTCAAGCGACTTGGGGCGACTTGAGGGCACACAAGTCGCCTCACAAGTCGCGGCAGTGTGAATGGACTCTAAGAGAGCTGAGACCTGAGGAGTAGTGAGAGCTTAAGAGAAAGGGAGGAGAAAGCGCGAAGGGGAAAAGAGACAAGAGAGAGGACAGTGAGGGAAGAAAGGAGGTTGGAGTGTAGGAGTAACAGGATAGGGAGCGAAGAAAGGAAGATAAACTAGAAGTCACCGGGGGATGAGTATACATCAAACAGAGGGGTAGGTTATAGCGAAATGTGCAGATATTGTGCCCAATGCTCCCAGACACTCTCAAATTTTTACACTTGGTCGCGTAGAATGGCAACAATTTTTTCTTGAGCCATTATCCACAAAATGTTCTGTTTAGCGGATCTGAATGAGACAAAAGTTTTTTTCCAGGCCTTAGCCAACGCGAGTTTCACTCCTTGGAGCATGTGAGCGATAGAGAGTGTCTACGATACCTTTGGGGGTATTTGTGCAGAAACGCTATTTGGGGTGTCTGTGGGATCGGAAAGCTCCGTGACCGACTGAATCAGATTAAACATCTTGTTCCAAAAAGACCTGAGTTTGGGGTATGACCTTCAGGTATGTAAAAAGGAGCCCTGGTGATCAGAACCCCTATAGCATAGTGGAGAGAAATTTGGAAACATGAGAGCCAGGCGGGTCGGTACCAAGTACCATCGTGTAAGTATTTTGACATTGGTTTCAATGAGGGTTACATTCATCATTCCCCTGAAAGATCTGCGGAAAATTCGGTGCCAAGCGTCCAATGTGAGTTCCAAATTCAGATTGTGTTCCCAGTGAAGGGCGTAGGTAGGTTTGTCCGGGAAGGACATTAAGGCAGATTATATGACCGATATGCCCCCTCTCAGCTCCCTGGATTCGGAGCACCACCTCTCGTACTGCATTAAGGACGGAGGTTCTCGCTTGTTGGGTCACAATGAATGAAGGAAGTGGGAAATTTGGAAGAATTTTTCTGTTGCTGGCATCTTGAGTTTGGTAAGACAGTGAGAAAAGTGCACCTGATGGCGATAAAAAATGTCCAATACGGTACAGCCATTTATACGTCTACCATTGAAAGGCCTTAATATCTTATCCAGGCAGAAATTGTGGGTGATGAAAAATATGAGATAAGGGTTTCATAGGTGAGGCTATAGCTTTGTGTTGGTAAAGTTGTCTACAGAGTCTGATAGAGTGTGATAGGGTGGGTGCTAAAATCGCTGGTTGAAGCCTTGTGGGGCACCAAGCAATGTAGTCAAGCATGTGATGGGGGACAGCTTGTCTCTCAATCTGAATCCAGTCGGGCTTAGGTCCACGGGTATAGATCATAGAAAACTGGCAAGTTGGGCTGCTTGATAGTATTTCCATAAGTTAGGTAGAGCTAAATCGATGTAGAACATCAGTAACCTTTTTTGCCTCAAATGAACTGAAAAATTTTGGATTGGAGTTTTTATAGCTGGAATTTAGAAATGGGATGGGGAGTGACCTGAAAAGATATAGAATGCGAGGGAGTAGTGTCATTTTTACTGAATTGATCCTACCCAACCAGTGGAGCTTATGTAGGTCCCAAGTTGTTAAGTCAGTTTTCAATTTTTGGTATAGAGGGGGATAGTTAGCCTGATACAGAGTATCAATTGAGGCAGTGAGACGGATCCCCAGGTAGGGAATCAAGTCCTTGCACCATGAGAATGGAAAGTTGGATTTGAGAACGTCAAATGTAATTGCAGGTACCAAAATGTTGAGCGCCGAGGATTTAGAGAAGTTCACCGTGAGGCCAGAGGTGAGGGAGAATTTGCGTAGAAGATCAATGACATTGGGAAAAGTGGTAATCAGAGTCGTGAGAAAAAGCAAGATGTCGTCCGCAAAAAGAGCGCATTTGTGTTCTGTTGGGCCGCAGCGCATCCCGCGTATGTCCGGGTGATGACGAATCGCTATTGCGAGGGATTCGATTGCGATCGTGAAGATGAGGGGCGAGAATGGGCAACCTTGTCGAGTCCCTCTCTTAATAGAAAAGGGGTCAGAATAGTGGCCTAATATATGAATTTGGGCATTGGGTGAGGAGTAGAGAGCTCACAAAATGTTGAGGAATTTGCGGCCAAAGTCCTATCTTTCAAGCAAGTCACTGATTTTTACAAACTGTCGTAAATTTACTGACTGTTGGCAACCCTGCACAGATAGCAGGACTGCTCCCTCGCCATTGGCTTTGATTGACAACAGCAGAAGCCAATGGCTCCCATTGCCTCAGCAAAGCCCAAGAAACCAGGATGTGAGAGGAGAGAAGAGATAAGGATGGGCAGAAATCTGGATTAAATGTGGGGTAAGTAAAAGGGGGGTGAAGGAGGATACTAATGCCTCAACATTTTTTAACCTTAAAGCGGTGGTAAAGTCTGCTTTGTGATTTTTACCTACAGGTAAAAAAAGGCTTACCTGTAAGGCCCGTACACACGTACCGATCGTCGGCATACAAACGTCGGCGGACGAAAGATCTGCCGATTGTACGCGTGTTAGTATGGTGCCTCCGACAGCTGTCTGCGCACAATCCGCGGACAAAAGTCTTTCTTGCAAACATGAAAATTTTTGTCTGCGGACACCAGAACGGACGATTGTTCGCCTGTCAGTACAGAATTCGGCCGACAGACCGCAGATTTGCAAGACTGGGCATGCTCAGAAAATTAAAAACACAGGGAAAGTTAACCATTACATGACATCACTTCTGCAGTCAGCTGAAGTCTGCAGACAAAATTCTTGTGCTGTCTTTGCACTTTTCAACAGACACCGACATCCCGGGGAGAAAAGACGAACATTTGTATGCCGACGATCGGTACGTGTGTACGGGGCTTTAGGGAAAATTAATATCTCCTAAACTTGCACTGTTTAGGAGATATTCACCCTGGATGCAGCTGGTGATGTCACTGGTGCATGTACTGTATTTTGAGTCCCCATTCACATTGACTGTGGCTTTGAAATCGCGAAACTTCACCTGAAATTGCACGATTTCAAAGCCACATCTCAGTGTGACTTCGGGTGATACTTTGAAGACATCTGTGTGGCCTCATGCACAGATGTCTATTCAAGTTGCACCTGAAATCATCAAAAGTAGTGCGTGTACTGCTTTTTCAAATTGGTGCAGCACCACAAAGTGGTCATTGCACCGATTTGAATAGTGCTATTGCTGGCAATAAGATGCGACTTGTGATGCAATTTGACCTATCAAATTGCATCACAAGTTGCTCCAATGTGAACGGGACTGAAGGTCCAGCATACTGTACTGGACCTTCAGAGCACCGTGCTGTAACCAAGGGCTTCCGCATGCATGGCACTCACACAGCCAGGGTCAGCAAACCCGGAAGGAAGATCGGGGGCAGATGGAACCAGTGACAGTGCGCTGCTGAAGTGCTTCGTTTAAGGTAAGTATTTTCTAATGTGCACAATATGCTCTTATTTAGAGGGGATTTTTTTTTTTTTTTTTTTTATTGCAGCAGTTTACTACTCTTTTTAGTGCACGGAATACATTAGGTAAAAAATGTTTAGGCTTTGTTAACTTTAGTATGAGGTCTTCATTAGCACAGTGTCCCAAGAAGACAGGAAAAGTCTAGATCCTTTACAATGCCCTACAGACTAATTTATGGATTCATGTATACAATTATTTCCCTAATACATAACAACACACTAAACTGAAAATCTTCTTTCATTAACTACTTGCCGACCGCCTGCCGCAGTTGTTCGGCGGCAGTCTGGTGCTCCCTGGCAAAGTGCTATACATTTACGGCGCTAGCCTGGGAGGAGCTAGGGGGCGATTGTGCACAGCCAGAGGCGCGCTCCCTCCCTCGCTCGTCGGCTGGGGAGTCAGTGCGTGTGCCCGGCACCTCCGATGGCTGCCAGCCACTCGCGATCTCCCTCTGCAGTGAGAGAAGGACAGACGGTTGATGTAAACACAGCCGTCTGTCATTCTCACTAAAGTAATCACAGAGGCTATGTGATCCTGCTATGTAGGATCGTATGTCTCTGTGATTACATCACAAGCCACGCCCCTCCACAGTTAGAATCATGCCCCTAGGGACACACTTAACCCATTGATCACCAGTAAAGTTAACCCCTTCCCTGCCAGTGTCATTTGTACAGTAACAGTGCATATTTATAGCACTGATTACTGTAGTAATGTCACTGGTACTCCCAAAAGTGTCAAAAATGTCAGTCAGGGGTCCGATCTGTCCGCCGCAATGTCGCAGTCCCGCAAAATAAATCGCAGATCGCCGCCATTACTAAAAAAAAACCAATAAAAATGACATAAATCTTTCTTTCCCGTAGTTCGTATACGCAATAACTTTTGCGCAAAACCAATCAAAATACGCTTATCGCAATTTTTTTTTACCAAAAATATGTAGCAGAAAACAAATTGGCCTAAAATGTTAAAAAATTTTGATTTTTACATTTTTTTTGAGAATTTCATATAAAAAAATGTGAAAAATATTGTTATTTTTTCAAAATTGTCGCTCTTTTTTTGTTTATAGCTCAAAAAATAAAAATCGCACAGGTGATCAAATACCACTAAAAGAAAGCTCTGTTGGTGGGGAAAAAAAAGGATGTCACTTTGGGTACAGCATTGCACGACCACGCAATTGTCTGTTAAAGTCATGCAGTGCCGAATCGTAAAATAGGGCCTGGTCTAACATATTTACATGTAAATGTAGCTTGCTTTACTTTACTTTTAAAATCAACATATAATTAGTTATGACACCCTTCCTAGCCAATATCCTTTGACTCTTATGCTTGTGACCTGACTGAAACTGTGAGAAAATACCAGCGAAGCATAAACGCACATTTACTCTATTGGTACTCTAGTTCAGCCTTTTTCAACCTTCATACCACAGGGGAACCCTTGAAATAACTTTCATGTCTCATGGAGCTCTTGTTAATAATTACTATATCTACAGAATACATTAGTGTAAGCAGTGAGTTGAGTTACAAGAATAAATAAATAAAACAATAAGGAATGTGGCATATTTTATTGCTGTGAAACCAAGGGCTGCTTTATACAAAACAATTATGTGTTTAATTTAATTATTATTACTGCAAATAATACTACTGATGACCACAAAATAAATCCAAACAGTAAACATTGTAATGTTCCATACATTGGTGGTCAGTAAAAACATGAGCCTTAGCAATGGTGGTCAATGAATAAATGTCTCCTTACACTGGTGGTTGGTTAGAAAATGTCTTCTTACACTGGTGGTCATTAAGGAATGCCTTCTTACATTGTTGGTCAGTGGAGAAATGTCCCCTTACATTGGTTGTCAGTAGATAAATCCCTCCTTACATTGCTGATTAGTAAAGAAATGCCCGCCTACATTGATGGAAAGTGAAATGTCCCCTTAAATTAGGTGGAAGGTGGAAAATGCAATCTTACATAAGTGGACAGTGTAGTGTGCCTTACATTGGTGGTCAGTGTAGTGCCCCTGTACACTGGTGGTCAGTGTAGTGCCCTCTTACATTGATGGTCAGTGTAGTGCCCCTTTACATTGGTGGTCAGTGTAGTGCCCTCTTACATTGATGGTCAATGTAGTGCTCCTTTGTATTGATGGTCAATGTAGGGCTCCTTTACATTGGTGGTCAGTGTAGTGCCCCTTTACATTGGTGGTCAATGTAGTGCCCTCTTACGTTGATGGTCAATGTAGTGCTCCTTTGTATTGATGGTCAATGTAGGGCTCCTTTACATTGGTGGTCAGTGTAGTGCCCCTTTACATTGGTGGTCAATGTAGTGCCCTCTTACATTGATGGTCAATGTAGTGCTCCTTTGTATTGATGGTCAATGTAGGGCTCCTTTACATTGGTGGTCAGTGTAGTGCCCCTTTACATTGGTGGTCAATGTAGTGCCCTCTTATATTGATGGTCAATGTAGTGCCCTCTTACATTGTTGGTCAGTGTAGTGCTCCTTTACATTGATGGTCAGTGTAGTGCTCCTTTACATTGGTGGTCAGTGTAGTACCCCTTTACACTGTGGTCAGTATAGTGCCCCTTTACATTGGTGGTCAGTGTAGTGCCCCTTTACATTGGTGGTCAGTATAGCGCCCCCTTACATTGATGGTCAGTTTAGTGCCCTCTTACATTGATGGTCAGTGTAATGCTCCTTTGCAGTGATGGTCAGTATGGATGAGCTTTGAGTTCGAATCAAGGCTAAGTTTGACTCGAACATCGCTTGTTCGATCGTTCGTCGAATGACGAACAAATGTGCTTCTTCGCAGGAAATTCAAGTTTCCCGTTATGTGATGGCACGTTATGTGATTGGCCAAGCATGCACCCTGACCTCATGCTTTGAGGCAGGCTGCCTTTAGCCAATCATGGCTCAGGGGCCAAGCACTCGCCCCACACTACATAAAGGCTGCTCATGCAGCCGCAGCGTGTAGTGTCATTGTGCGGGCGATGAGACAGGGACAGACACGCGATTCAGGCAGGGAGAGAGTAGTTTTTTGGAGTTTGTAAGTTAGTGCAGAGACATTGCTAGCAGTGTAGGAAGGGCCAGGTTCCTGTGTGAGATGGGGAGAGATGTATTTCTTTACAGCATATGAGACAGTGCAGAGACATTGCTAGCAGTGTAGGGAGGGCCAGGTTCCTGTGTGAGGTAGGGAGAGATTTATTTCTTTACATCAGATACCAGTCAGAATATTGTTCATCAGTCAGTTTCTGAAACATTCTGTAATATTCACAAACCTATTTGATTATAGATCAGTTCAGATATCAGTAACAGCATTCATCGGTCAGTTTCTAGAACATTCTATAATATTCACAAACCTATTTGATTATAGATCAGTTCAGATATCATTCAGAGTATTCATCGGTCAGTCGTGGAACTTTCTATAATATTCACAGACCTATTTGATTATAGATCAGTTCAGATATCTTTCAGAGTATTCATTGGTCAGTCGTGGAACTTTCTATAATATTCACAGACCTATTTTATTATAGATCAATTCAGATATCAGTCACAGTATGCTTCGGTCAGTTTCTGAAACATTCTATAATATTCACAGACCTATTTGATTATAGATCACTTCAGATATCAGTCACAGTATTCATCGGTCAGTCGTGGAACATTCTATAATATTCACAGACCTATTTGATTATAGATCACTTCGGATATCAGTCGGAGCATTCATTGGTCAGTTTTGGAACATTCTATAAGCATCACATATCATCCATCTATAGGATTATAGATTACATCAGATATCAGTGAGAGTATCGTGAATCCGTCACTTGCGTACATCCTGTAAGCAGCACATCTCATCTGTAGGGCTATTGATTACATCATATCAGGTCATTGAGTATCTATTGGTCAGTTGCGTATACCCTATATTGATCTGTATCAACATCATGTCCGAAAGGCCGACAAGGAGAGGCCACGAAAAGAGGGCAAGCAGCCTATGTGTCCATTGTGAAAAGTGGTGGTCACAGTCGACATAGTGCATCTTCTGCAGGCGGGGCACGCCTGTCATTTATTTCCGATGCTGCCCGTGTTATTCCTCCACAACATGTGGAAGAGTTGGTGAAGTGGATCAATAAGCCGTCCTCATCCTCCTCTTCCTCTGAAACCCACGCTACCAGTAGTTTTACTTCCACCGCAGCTGCCAAAGCAGCCTGTTTCACAGGCTCCTTCTCCACAGCTACTCCATCAGTCGCCCCACCATCATGCACGGAGGAGTCACCTGAACTATTCGATCATAGTGTCAATGAAATGCTCCTGGAGGATGCGCAGCAATTTGAAAGCTGATATGTTGGTTCTCAGGTTGATGAAGGGAATAACGTGAGCCTAGAGAGAGGGGGTGACAATAACGGACAAGAAACCACAAGTCATGTTGCCACAGCTGAAGCATATTGCCAAGTTTGCTCCAGTGACGAGGAGGGAGGGGATGATGAGGTCACTGAGTGTACTTGGGTGCCTGACAGGATAGAGGAGGAGGAGGAGGGGTAGGGGTAGGATGAGGAGCACGCACAACTCCAACGAGGCAGGATGTGCTCAAGGTACCACCATAGCAGTAGCCAACCTATGGCATCACAGCACAGAGCTCCACAGGTGCAGGGTGCTGCAAACTCCCCGCGGACTCCAAAAAGTTCATTAGTGTGGGCTTTTTTCAGCATCTGTGCAGTAGACAGCAGCGTTACTGTTTGCAACATCTGTCTAAAGTGGATCAAGCGTGGCCAGAACACCAGCCACTTGGGCACCACATACTTGACAAAGCATATGACGACCTGCCATGCAGCCTGTTGGCAACAGCACCTGAAAGAGGCACCAGATCAAAACAAGCATACATCACCTTACTCCTCATCTGTGATCCCTAACCCTACTATACATCATGCCTCCTCAAATACCAGCATTGAGAGGGATGATGGTATAGCAATGAGTGGCACAGAGACTTGCACCCAATCTGCTAGCAGTACACCACTGCTTCATTTGAGCAGCAGGCAAATTTCACTACCCCACTATTTGAACAGTAGAAAAAAATACTGCCCCAGCCATCCACATGCTCTGCGTCTTAATGCTAGCTTGGCCAAATTGCTAGCATTACAGTTGCTGCCTTTTCAGCTGGTAAAATCGGCTCCCTTTCGCGTATTTGTGGAATGTGCTGCTCCACAGTGCTAGGTCCCAAAAAGGCATTTCTTTTCGCGTAAGGCCATTCCGGCTCTACCATCATGTAAAAGATAGTGTTTTGGCCTCTTTGGACAAAGTGGTCAGTAGTAAGGTGCACATTAGTGCTGACTCTTGGTCCAGCAGGCATGGACAGGGACGTTACATTTCTTTCACGGCGCACTGGGTAACTCTGCTGGCAGCTGGAAAGGATGCAGGAAAGGGTTCGGTCTTGCAGCTTGTTTTGCCACCACGCTTCCAAAAAGCTGGTGCTGGTTCTGCCACACATTGTCTTCTGTAGCAGCAGTGCTCCCTAAGCGTTCAAGGGGCTACGCAAGCAGTCAGGCTAAAAGATGCCATGTTGTGCTTCAGTTGGTCTGTCTAGGGGATAGGAGTCAAACCGGTGCAGAGATTCAGTCAGCTGTGCAGGGGCAGGCTCAGAGATGGTTGACGCCATGACAGCTTGAGCCAGGAATGGTTGTATGCAATAATGGCACCAACCTTCTCTCCGCCCTCCGACAAGGACACTTGACACATGTTCCATGCTTGGCACATGTTATGAATCTGGTGGTGCAGCATTTCTTGAGCAGATACCCGGGCTTCCAAGATCTCCTGAGGCAGGCCAGGAAAGTCTGTGACCATTTCCACCGTTCTTTCAATGCCAGTACTCGCTTATCTGACATTCAAGGGGAATTCCACCTGCCCACCAACCGCCTCATTTGTGACATGCCCAGCAGATGGAACTCAACGTTGGCAATGCTGCACATGCAGCACATGCATGTACAGGCTGCACATGCAGCAGAGGGCCATCAATCAGTACCTGTGCGAGTGTGGCACAAGGACAGGGTCAGGGGAGCTTGGCTTTTTTTTGCTACGCCAGTGGCTTTTGATTAAGGATGCATGAGTGCATCAGTGACACTATCCCGCTAGTCTACCTGCTGGAGCACACGCTGCGTGGAATCATGTTCAGGGCACTTGAGGCAGAACAGCGGCCTTTCCTCACATGGCCCCCTTTATGCAGATATCATTCCTGCAGGGCCACAAAACACACAGGAGGAAGAGGAGGAGGAGGATAAGGATTTCGGCAGCATGGATGTAGAGGAAGAGGATAGCATACAGCAGTCTTCAAGGGATGGTTTTGATTCCCCAGAAACCACAGGAGTTGTATGTGGTTGGGGAGAGGTTGCTCCTGCTGACAATGTCATCCTTAGTGACCCAGAGGACTCAGAAGCTTATGCCTCCTCCAACTTACGTTACATGAGCTCCCTGATTCTGCAAAGCCTGCGAAAGGACCCGAGGATTTGTGCTATCAAGGAGAGGGATAATTACTGGCTGGCAACCCTTCTTGAGCTACGTTACAAGGGTAAAGTTGCAGAGCTCATCCTGCCTTCGCAAAGGGAGCAGAGGATGAAACATCTTGAGGAGGCCTTGAAAAAAAATTTGTGTACCGCCTTTCCAAACACTGGGAGGTCAACATTCTACGGACTTGTTTCTGAGGCATCAGTCAGTCAAAGGAGGAGCGTTGAAGAAGGCGGCTGGCTGACCGTTGCCTTTAAACCGTTCGTTTGTCCTCAGCAGCACTCAGGGCTGTTAGAATTAAGCAACCATCGGCAGCGTCTCCATCATATGGGGCATTATTATCTAGGTTCAAGAGCAGACTTGGAGACCTTTCCAGCTGCGCATCCACTGGTTTACTGGGTCTTGAGGATGGACCAGTGGCCAGAACTTGCTCAATATGCATTGGAGCTACTGGCCTGTCCTGCTTCCAGTGTGCTTTCCGAACGGATGTTCAGTGCTGCTGGAGGTTTTGTGACGGACAAAAGAGTGTGTCTGTCCACAGTCTCTGTTGACCAGCTGATTTTTTTTAAAATGAACCAGTCCTGGATCAACAAGAGCTATCAGGCCCCTGATGCTGATGTAACTGATTGAATTTGCTAGGGGTCTGCCATCCCTTAAAGACTGCATATGCTGCCTATCCTATTCTTCTACCTTTATTCTGCAAGCTTCCAACAATGTTTTTGGTTTAGGTCACTACCAACCACCAAGGCCTAATTATTCTGCACTTGTATGACATGTGCATACAATTTAAGTGTCGAATGTCATTTTTACAGCAGGCCCAATTTTTGGCACCTGTGTAGTACTTGCAATTTCAAATTTGTATGGAATTCTTACCAGCAGGTCCCATTCCTGCGCCCAGCAAGAGTAACTGCGAGGGATTGGTTACGGTGTTCAGGCACCACCAACAGCAAAGGCCCAATTTTTGGCACCTGTATAGCTCATGCGATTTCAAATTTGTATGGGTTTTTAAGCAGCAGGGCCCGTTCCTGCGCCCAGCAAGAGTAACTGTGAGGGGTTACAGTGTTTAGGCACCACCAGCAAGCAAGGCCCAATTTTTCTTCACCCGTATTTTTGTATATGACATTTTTTGCTTTAGAATGTCAGTATTACTGCAGCAGGCTACATACATCTTAGAGATGCACTACTTTACAGGCACATTCAGGGGACCCCCCAGGCACGATATTTGAAGGAATTTTAGTTTCACTTTGAGCCTCATTAAAACAGTAAATCAGTGCTCCTTTAAAAACAATCATTTTTAAAAATGTTTTTTTCATTGCTACATGGACCCCCATACACTTTTTTGGGGCAATAACTTGCATTTAAGCCTTCAAAATTAAGCAGTTTGCTTTTCAAGGTTCAAGTCCCATAGACTTCAATGGGGTTTGTTTGTTCGAACGAACTTATCCTCTGTTTGCGGTGTTCTGGTGCGAACTGAACTGGGGGGTGTTCGGCTCATCACTATTTCTCAGGATGATCATACCGCAAACATCTTTCAATAAAAAAATGTGTTTTCTTTCTTGTGCTGTTAAGACCAATAGTTAGTATTATTTTAGCATTGACCACCACTTTTTTTTTCTTTTTTGACCACCACTTTTTATAACTGCATTATTCAAAGTTTCTAATTTTCCAGGGCAATATAAATGCTGAGGGAAAATCAATAGAACAGTACAAAGTCAACGTAGTAAAATGTTGACACACGCTTGAGTCAAAGATTTTTGATAACAATGTTGAGCAGTGACAGCTTAGACAAGGCAAGAAAAAAACCCCACAAAACAGGATAACAGGAAATAATAGCTAAATTTCAGGTAAAACAATAAATACACAGACGTAATACATATAGGGGTAGTTGACAAAGAATGTCACATAATTTGTAACTCTGCCCTTTAATTCCTGAATTTTACACAGCCTGACCAAATAGCAGAACAAGGTGCCCTAACATTTTCATTTTTATTAGTTTTGTAAAAAAGTATATAGTGAAAGGAGCAGAACATTGTCCCAGGTTGAAAAAAAAAAAAAAGCAAATGAAACAGTGTACAGCAATGCAAACATTGTCAAACTATCATTGGAGGGTAAAAGTAATTTTTCTTCTTCGTTGACTAGGCTGCATGGACGTCCTTCCAGAACTGGAGAACTGTGCTATAGCCAAGAGGAAGGAAGGAAGGTGTTAAACAACATGAGCACTGCAACACAGTTGATTGGCTGCTAGTGTGGCTAATCCCTCTATTGGTCAGAGCTCTGCTGTACATGAAATACAATCAATAAACCAGTTAGTAAACAAGAGCAGGAACTAGTACTTTAGAGCTTCTGACCTTCTAAATCAGGCTTATTAACCACTTGGCGACCGCCCACCGCAGATTTACTGCAGCAGGCGGCCGCTCCTGGGCAAACCGACGTAGTACTAAGTTGCTCGCTCAGGAGACTCTAGGGGGCAATCACATGCCGCCGCCGTGCTCCCGCCCTCCTCGTCAGCTGGGGAGCCAGTGCGTTTGACAGGTGGCTCTGATGGCCGCCGACCAATTGTGATCTCCCCTGACAGAGAAGGACGGACAGCTGATGTAAACACAGCCATCCGTCATTCTCCCTGAAGTGATCACAGACACTATGTGATCCTGCTATATATAGGATGAAATGTCTCTGTGATGATCTCACAAGCCCAACCCCCCCACAGTTAGAATTCCTCCTCTAGGCTTACATTTAACCCCTTGATCACTAATAGTATTAACCCCTTCCCTGCCAATGGCATTATTACAGTAATAGTGCATTTTTTTTAGCACTGATTACTGTAGTAATGTCACTGGTACCCCCAAAAGTGTCAAAAATGTCAGCGGTCCGATCTGTCTGCCGCAATGTCGCAGTCCCACAAAAAATCGCAGATCGCCGCCATTATTAGTAAAAAAAAAAAAAACAATAAAAATGACATAAATCTTTCCCGTAGTTAGTAGACGCAAAAACTTTTGCACAAACCAATGAAAATACACTTATTGTGACTTTTTTTTTACCAAAAATATGTAGCAGAAAACAAATTGGCCTAAAATGTTAAAAAAAATTTGATTTTTAAATTTTTTGGGGGGGAATGTTATATAGCAGAATGTGAAAAATACTGTTTTTTTTTTTTTTTTCAAAATTGTCGCTCTTTTTTTGTTTATACCGCTAAAAATAAAAATTGCACAGGTGATCAAATACCACCAAAAGAAAGCTCTATTTGTGGGAAAAAAAAAGACATAAATTTTATTTGGGTACAGCGTCGCACGGCTGCTCATTTGTCCCTTAAAGTAAAACAGTGCCGAATCGCAAAATAGGGCCTGGTCATTAAGCAGCAAAATCTTCCGGTCCTTAAGTGGTTAAAAGAAGTATCCATCATGTCACATACAGCTGTAGACTGAAAGAAATATGTAGGTAAACCCTATGGCAACTGTCAAATTTCAATATTCCTGGTTTAACAAATTTAGGGTTAGAAGGTAGGACAGAGATCAATACTACGGTGCAATGTGAAAAAAAAAATATATTATCAACCAGCTTTTAGTATACAGTAGTCAGAAAATTTTAAAATGTAATTTCTCAATTAATATTCAAATGTACCTTGTTTTATTTATTGCCTATACATTCGATTCGTTTATAAGCCTGAGTACTTGCAAACCTTACAAACACAAAAAGAAATTAATTTTAAGTAAAGAGTTAAGATTAAGTAAAGAGTAAAATTTGCAAAGTTTATTTATTGTCTTGCTTTTAAAGCTAAACTCCCAACCCAGTTTTATGCACTTCCAAGTACTACCTCACTGCTCCTTTTTCTGCCACAGTTACCAAAGAATACTAAGATGACATGTGTAACTTACTCCAATGATTCGGTGCTTGGGCCTGGTATCCAAACACTAGGCCCAACACTGCCATGTGAGCTCTAAACCTCCAAAATCCCGGTAATTTGTGGGAGCTGCAATGGAGCTTGAAGAAGTTTTATCTTACTGTATTAGGGATGGGTTTTGAAGAGTCTTTAAAGTGTAAAAGCCTGCATGATCAATAGATTACTAAATTATAATTTTTCAAAAAAGCTCTGTGATTTATGACAAATAAGAAAATCATAATTTATCATATGTTCTCTAGATAAAATAGTTCTTGCACCAGGAAATGCAGGTAAGTAATTTCGGCTAGACCAAGAGATGAAATCTAGAAGGAATTTGTGCTGTAGGTGACAACTCGTGACTTTTTTTATTTAATGTAAATAGAATGCCTTGCACTGCTTTTTTAATGCTTTGACAGGCTTGCTCCCAAGACCAGCCTTGTAATTAATGTTCCTCTCCTGGTAGTCTAGCAAGATTGTGTGTGGGAGAGATTGGGAGGTGAGCATGCACATATTGATGCAGCCACTTTTTGGAGTGGAATTGCATGCTCCTGACTGCACAAAAACTCACCATACAAGCAAAGTGATGGGCCATACACACTATAAGATTTTCTGAAGACTTTTTCCTTTAGATTTACCAAAACCATATAATATGAGGTCAAACCTAAACACTTTCAATTTGTATGCAATCTGGCAGGCCCTTGCACTACATAGAAAAGGTAAATCTGAAGGAAAAAGTCTTCAGAAAATCTTATAGTGTGTATGGCCCTTTAGTTGCTGCATGAAACAAATGAAAAACTTGTTTTCTATATGCCCTTTTCAAACAATACATGTGCAGTGGTATATTTAAAAGTGCAGCTCAACTGACATTATGTGAACAAGCTCTTTCAAACGAGCATCTGGGGGGCAGTAGAAACAAGTGGCTGAGCTGAAGTTTTACTACAACCTGGCCACCAACTTGAAATGTAGCAATACAACCAGACATGGCTGTACACGTGCCATTGCCACAATGCTTTGCTCCATGGCTGTGACATTTTTATCTCTAGACACTTAACCTTATGGACAGTCTTCCCAGAAGAGTTGAAGCTGTTATAGCTGCAAATGGTGAGCCAACTCAATATTGAACCCTACGGACTAAGACTAGGATGCCATTAAAGTTTACGTTCGTGTAAAGGCAGGTGCCCCAATACTTTTGGTAATATAGTGTATCTTTCTTAGAAATACGGGCATGTAGGCTTCTGCCTGTCTTTGAAAAATTCACAGGTGTGCTAGGACCCACATCTGTGCTGACAGGGGCACACAGTGGTCTGATACTTAACCCCTTTGTGCCCACAGAACACAAATATGCGGCCTTGGTTTGAATGAGTTTGTATCAGGGTGATGTCTGCAGCTAGAGGCATCATCCAGGTACCATTGTTTAGAGCCAATGGTTGGCTTTCCTGTAATGACAACTGATGCGGCTCAGCAGCTGCTCAGCTGTTATTACAAGGAGCAGGAGGGGGCATCCCCCTTCCTCCTGCCGCCTTCCCACCAGGATACCCGAGCGACCAGCCGGCACATCCAACGGCTAGCCCAAAGACCTGAACAGAGGCTGAACAGAGGTATCATTCGGCTCTGATCGGGTCTCTGATGTAAAAACCCAGAAGCAATGCCATGACATCACTTCCGGGTACTGGTGCCTTAAAGGCATCAAATTTTTTTAAAAAATTACAGCATTCAAAACAGCCAATCTTGGTGTTTTGATTGCTTTTAAGTGCAAAGGAAGGATTTGGGGTCTTTTAGACCCCAGATCTCCCTGTAAAGAGCACCTGTCACTGCCCATTACTGTCACAAGGGATGTTTACATTCCTTGTGACAGCAATAAAAGTGATCAATTTTTTTTTTTAAATGGATAGTGTCAAAATAAAAAAATAAATTAAGGAAAAAAAATTTAAAGCGCCCGTTCTTCCATGCTCGTGCGCAAAAGCGAACGCATACGCAGGTCGTGCCCGCATATGTAAACAGTGTTCAAACCACTCATGTGAGGTATCACCAGGATTTTTAGAGCGAGAGCAATAATTGTAGCACCAGACCTCCTCTGTAACTCTAAACAGGTAACTGTTAACATTTTTTAAAGCGTCACCTATGAAGATTTGTAAGTACTGAAGTTTGTCACCATGTGTGACATGTTAGGTATCTGTTTCCTCAACGTAATATTATCTTTCACATTATACAAAAAAAATTGGGCTAACTTCACTGTTTTTTTTTTTTTTTTTTTAATTTATGAAAGTGTATTTCTTCCCAAATATACAGTGTGACATAAAATATTGCAAAGATTGTCATTGTGTCCTCCAGGGTTTCTGCTAAAAAAAAATATATATATAATATTTGGGGGTTCTAAGTAATTTTCTAGCAAAAAATACCGATTTAACTTGAAAGAAACAAATGTCAGAAAAAGGCTTAGGCTTCAGGGGGTTAAGGACCACTTGTAAGGACACGTTCTAACAGATTCTATGTACCTTTTGTTTTATTAGGCAGTTCACAATCCAGTCTACATTTGTACACATAGCTTATATCATAATATGACGGACTGCTTGGCACACCGCATGGGTGCTTCCGCCAAACAGTGCCTTTTGCCCTTCAAACCCTTCCAGCAGACCGAGAGCTAATGCCACCCCTTTTACCCCAAGCATCGTACACAGACAGAATGTTGAGGTAAAAACAAATGAATGACTCTTTATTAAAACTCAGACACATACTTTATACCCCCCAGAAGGATATTCCCCTCTTGGGGGACATTAGCATGATAATGCAAACTGTAAACAGTAATATCATTAGCAAATCTAAGGAACAGCCAACGTAAACATAAACAGTAATCTAATAAAACAGTAAACTAGTTAGTTACTAGTCACCTAGACAATGCTTTAATTAATCAAGGCTCCCATACCACCTCAGACAGTCTGGCACCAGTCTACAAACAGTCTATGAGACAAAACTCTTACAATGTTCCAGCAGCATTAAAAAGTGGAATTAATTTATCTTCATAGATTTCATGAGGAAGATTGTTGATAAATATTTCTGTCCCAAGTGGAGGAGCTTCTCCAACTCAGTCTGTAGAAGGGGCCCCATATTTCCTCTGACCATTAACCTGTATTACTCCTTTCTATCCACTCCCGAAGGGAAGCATTATAGTGTTTATTCAGAGAATGAATCCAAGACTCACTTTTAGCATTCCTCACATTATTGTCCATCACTAGAGAATGATCTGCTCTCTCAATGGGATCAGAGGCTGAACTGAGCTCTTTTCCATGCTCTAAATGTGAGAAGCAGACAAAATCCCCAGTCTCCTCCATGGGCCATAATCAGTGTGGAGAAGGTTAGCCCCTAGTCCCCTCCAAAATCCCCTGTCCCAGAAGTGACTCTAGTTTTGTGGAAAAAAAATGTAGCAAAAAAATATAGCATATACAATTGCTACGGAAGCCATATTGTAATTGCATGTTACCTTTCCTTTTCAATCCTCATCATCTTTTGTTTTTTAATTCAATGCAAAATGACAACCTGGATGCATTCAGTATATAGTTGGTGTTCAGACCTTCCCCAGAAATGCCATTTCTTTTTGTGTTAACTAAGATACAAGCCAGATTTTAGGCATCCTCTGCAACAAAAATATTATTTTTACTGAGATACACCCTAGGTATAATCACTTCGCCAGAATCCTAAAAGTGCATCAGCTGCCTGTAATGAAATAATCACTCTCATTCAGAATCGGTCCTGCACAAGACATGATCTAACAAAGAGCTTTTTTTGTAGAGCAGAAACACAGGAATCTGAAACAAAGTTTGGTAAAATCCTTTCAAAGTACATACAGTAGATCACCCAGAGGGGAATGTTTTTTTTTTTTTTTTAACAAAAGTGTTGCTACTCTTTGAAGGCCAACTCTGGGCTTCCCAATACGCACCACTGAGTTCTGCCTCCTCCTCCCAGAGCCCACCCACCTGCTGTAATTTACAACTTTTCTTTTTTTAAATTAAGATTTTTTTTTCAGGCAGATGACATGACATACAGAATCTTCCTTCACTGTGGTCAGCACCACTCTTTGTACTACTTTCTGTAAGTGCAGGACTCCATGGTGAAGATCAGGGAGTGGGTCCATGATGCCCTGCAACATGCAGGATTTTCTCAGTCTCCTAGGTGAAATGAAACTGTAGGTTACTTAACCACTTCCCGCCCGCCCTATAGGCAATTGACAGCGGGAATGTGGTTGTATTATCCTGACCGGACGTCATATGACGGCGGCAGGATAATACAGCTCTGGGCGCCCCCCGGGGCGCACAGAGCGGCGATCGGTGATGCGAGGTGTCAGCCTGACACCCTGCATCTCCGATTTCGGTAAAGAGACTACTGACGTAGCACTTTACCATGTGATCAGCCGTGTCCAATCACGGCTGCTCACATAGTAAATAGGAAAAGCCGTTGATCGGCTTTCCTTAGTTCGTGCCTGACAGGCACGAGTAAAGGAGCGCCGATCGGTGGCTCCCCTGACAGGGGGGGGGGGTCGGCACTGGTAATTAGATCATTGATTACCAGTGCAGACCCCCGGGGGGGGTGCCACTAGAACCACCAGGAATGCCCACTATGACCCCAGGGATGCCCACTATGACCCCAGGGATGCCCACTAAGGCCACCAGGGATGGCAATCAGGGCTCAGGGAGCCCCCCATTGCCCTCCCCATCAGTGCTGCCCACCAGTGCCCTCCCTATCAGTGCTGCCCACAAGTGCCCATCATTGCCATTTTTCAGTGTCGCCCACCAGTGCCCATTATTGCCCACCAGTGCCGCCTATCAGTTCCCATTAGTGTCCATCAGTGCCGCCCGTCAGTGCCCATCAGTGCCGCCCATCAGTGCCCACCAGTGCCAGTGCCGCCTATCAGTGCCCGTCAGTGCCACCTATCAGTGCCTGTCAGTGCCACCTATCAGTGCCCATCAATGCCGCCTATCAGTGCCCATCAATGCCGCCTATCAGTGCCTAGCAGTGCCGCTTATCAGTGCCCACCAATGCTGCGTATCTGTGCTACCTATCAGTGCCACATATCAGTGCCTATCAGTGCCGCATATCAGTGCCGCCTATCAGTGCCGCCCCATCAGTGCCTCCTCATCAGTGCCTGTCAGTGCAGTCTCATCAGTGCTCATCAGTGCAGGAAAAAACTTATTTATTTACAAAATTGTATAACATAAACAAAAAAAACTTTTTTTTTTTTCAAACTTTTCGGTCTTTTTTTATTTGTTTAGCAAAAAGGAAAAAACCCAGAGGTGATCAAATACCACCAAAAGAAATCTCTATTTGTGGGGGGGGGGAATGACATAAATTTGGTGTAGGTACAGTGTTGCATGACCGCGCAATTGTCATTCAAAATGCAACAGCGCTAAAAGGGGAAAATTGGCCTGGGCAGGAAGGGAGGAAAGTGCCCTGTATTAAAGTGGTTAAAGAGGTTGTAAACCCCCAGAAATGTTTTTTTCTTTTTTCAACCTGCAAGAGAAACACATAAGCTCATTATGAAATACTTACCTTAGAACGAGCCCCCGCAGTGCCGTCCGCTTACCTGTATGACGGGCGACATGTCCAGTCGCCCGTCTTCCGGGATCGCGGCATCCGGACATCTGATTGGCCGGAACCGCGGTGATGTCACTCCCGCGCACGCGCGTGGGAGCCGACGGACACGGCACGGAGCTCTGAAGGAACGGCACGAGCGGCCGTTCCTACAGAGCGCATGCGCCAGTGACATCACTGGCTGCATGTAAGGTAAATATCTCCTAAACGGTACATGTTTAGGAGATATTTACAGTACCTATAGGTAAGCCTTATCATTGGCTTACCTATAGGTACAAGTTACAGAGAAGGGTTTACTTCCTCTTTAACCTGAAAAACTAAGGGCATTCATTGGTTAAAAGAAAATTGTGATGGAAAGAAGGTGCATTTTTGTTTAAAAGAAAAACCGGGAAGCTCTTTTCCTAAAATCCTTAAAACTAATTTGTTATACACGACTATTTTTCTTTTTATCGTGGTTTATTCTTTTTACTTTAGAATGATCATAACACACATTTACTTCACATCCATGAACACTGAAAAACTGCAGAAAATGTCAAAGCTTTGAGCTAGTGTGACTCAAAAGTAATGTATACTTATTTTACTTTAGCAGATGTATGGAAAAAAGAGGAAGGGTTTGAACCTCTGTCAGTTTCCTATTACTGTTAGTGGCCCCTGTCAAAGTCAGGGGTCAAGGAGAAAGGAGACAGGAAGTGACAGGAAATGTGCCCTTTTTTCAGTGACCCTCATTTTTCTCATCTCGTGTCCTGGTGTCA
The DNA here is from genome assembly GCF_965119305.1 of Pelophylax lessonae. Classification (NCBI taxonomy): domain Eukaryota; kingdom Metazoa; phylum Chordata; class Amphibia; order Anura; family Ranidae; genus Pelophylax; species Pelophylax lessonae. The sequence continues at coordinate 618,886,624 of NC_138768.1, read as the reverse complement.
TGGGGTGACAGTGAGAGAAATCATTCCAAGATACAGTTACAGACCACAATAAAAACCTGGTTGAAGTTCTGATCTTTCCTCCTCTATTCACAACTAAATCACCTTGTGGAATATCGTCACAACTCTGAAAATCATAATCAGCCAAGATTAGATCAAAACCAGAGAAGTCCCCCCTAACAAGGCATGCATTACATTGTTAGTTGTTTTACAGGATAAACCTTGTATTAGAATGTAAAATATTCTTCTAACTTTCCTAGTCCTTGTCTTTCTAAAAGTCAATCCATTGGCTTCAACCATCAGGGTTAGAGGGGTGGCGTATCAGAGAAGTGTATAAGAGGTAAAAGGCGTGTGTCAGGTGAACAGGTCATTCAACCAGACTTCTAGACCAGTTTTATCTTAAAGTATCAAAATTACTTTAAATATATAAATAAATAAAAATGAGTCTGTGAATATTGGTGATTTCGAATGTTAGTGCTTTTATTCTTACAAAGCAAGGACTAATTTATAATAAGGGTGGAATGGGCAGCTGCTTAGGGCCCCGGATAGGGATGCAAAAATATAAAGTTCTATAGTTCAATGCTGTTTATAGTAAATCTAGTTCAGCTTTGATTTGAGACTACTGTATTTCAGAAGAAGGTCAAAATTGACAACCTCATATTCTTTTTGGTAAAAGTATATTTAAAGATAACCAAAAGGGCACACCCAATACAAATAATGATGGCCAGTACCTTGATTTGACACAATATGTTGCCACCAAACTAGTCATTTGCAAAGAGTAATCTGCTACATTAGATGCAATGAAAAATGTAAGAAGCAAAACCCATATCGCTATAGCCATAACCCATATGAATGATTCTATTTACTTGGAGAGGACCCATGAACTTGAAACAGCCGGGGGAAAAAGTAAAATTAATCCACTCTACAAAGCCCATTTGTTGGATAGAATTGTATTAGTTAAAGCCCTTGTAAGGTTTTTATAGCTGTCTGTGTCCCTGTTGGGGTCTATTGCTATGATGTAATCATTCCAATAAATGTTTGGATGCTATTTTGAAGATTTATGGTGTGCTGGTGATATACTGTATGCTTTAAATGATGGAGTTACCGTTTTCCTGCTGGTAGTTGCTACAGCACCCGCCTATTTGCTGCCATTTCCAGGAACATGTACATGACCTGCACAGGAGATTCACCCTTTCTATTGGTCCTGGAGACCACTGTCATTGAGATTGAAAGTGATTTTTAAGTTTTTACACAAATAAAAAGGGGAGAGGCGGAAATCTACCCATAGTTTTCAGAACTGTTTACATTTTTGTTTTCGTTTTTTTTTATATAATAACCTTTTCCTTGATAAGGCCTGCTTGGAATCTTGTTCAGCAACTTCAGCACGGTACAATGTTTGTTGTATGGACATATAATTATGTGTGAAATATGTTTACACTTAATACAGCTAAATCAGTGTTACTGCAGCACTCTTGCTTGTGGCAAAATGTGTAATATATATATATATATACAAACCCAATTCCAAAAAAGTTGGGACACTGTAAAAATTGTGAGTAAAAAATAAATGGACTAATTTACAAATCTCATAAACTTATATTTTATTCACAGTATAATATAGATAACATATCAAATGTTGAAAGTGAGACATTTTGAAATGACATGCCAAATATTGGCTCATTTTGGATTTCATGAGAGCTACACATTCCAAAAAAGTTGGGACAGGTAGCAATAAGAGGCTGGAAAAGTTAAATGTACATATAAGGAACAGCTGGAGGACCAATTTGCAACTGATAAGGTCAATTGGCAACATGATTGGGTATAAAAAGAGCCTCTCGGAGTGGCAGTGTCTCTCAGAAGTCAAGATGGGCAGAGGATCACCAATTCCCCCAATGCTGCGGCGAAAAATAGTGGAGAAAAATTGCAAAGAGTTTGAAGTTGTCATCATCTACAGTGCATAATATCATCCAAGGATTCAGAGAATCTGGAACAATCTCTGTGCGTAAGGGTCAAGGCCGATAAACCATACTGGATGCCCGTGATCTTCGGGCCCTTAGACGGCACTGCATCACATACAGGAATGCTACTGTAATGGAAATCACAACATGGGCTCAGGAATACTTCCAGAAAACATTGTGGGTGAACACAATCCACCGTGTCATTCGCTGTTGCCGGCTAAAACTCTATAGGCCAAAACAGAAGCCATATCCAAACATGATCCAGAAGCGCAAGCGTTTTCTCTGGGCCAAGGCTCATTTAAAATGGACTGTGGTAAAGTGGAAAACTGTTCTGTGGTCAGACGAATCAAAATTTTAAGTTCTTTTTGGAAAACTGGGACACCATGTCATCCGGACTAAAGAGGACAAGGACAACCCAAGTTGTTATCAGCGCTCAGATCAGAAGCCTGCATCTATGATGGTATGGGGTTGCATAAGTGTGTGTGGCATGGGCAGCTTACACATCTGGAAATACACCATCAATGCTGAAAGGTATATCCAAGTTCTAGGACAAAATATGCTCCCATCCAGACGTCGTCTCTTTCAGAGAAGACCTTGCATTTTCCAACATGACAATGCCAGACCACATACTGCATCAATTACAACATCATGGCTGCGTAGAAGAAGGATCCAGGTACTGAAATGGCCAGTCTGCAGTCCAGATCTTTCACCCATAGAAAACATTTGGTGCATCAAAAAGAGGACGATGCGACAAAGAAGACCTAAGACAGTTGAGCAACTAAAAGCCTGTATTAGACAAGAATGAGACAACATTTCTATTCCTAAACTTGAGCAACTTGTCTCCTCAGTCCCCAGACATTTGCAGACTGTTCTAAAAAGAAGAGGGGATGCCACACAGTGGTAAACATGGCCTTGTCCCAACTATTTTGAGATGTGTTGATGCCATGAAATTTAAAAGCAACCTATTTTTCCCTTAAAATGATACATTTTCTCAGTTTAAACATTTGATATGTCATCTATGTTGTATTCTGAATAAAATATTGAAATTTGAAAATTCCACATCATTGCATTCGGTTTTTATTCACAATTTGTACAGTGTCCCAACCTTTTTGGAATCAGGTTTGTATATATATATATATATATATATATATATATATATATATATATATATATATATATCATCTCACAAAAGGGAGTACACCCCTCACATTTTTTTATGATATCTTTTAATATGACAACACTGAAGAAATGACACTTAGCTACAATGTAAAGTACAAAAAAGTGCCCCACATAGACACTGGTAAAAGAAGCTATAGAGCTGGCAATGATAATTTAGGCAAAGGGATGTATCTAAAAGAACAATACTTTATTGATAGATGACAGTTTACAAATACCAATGACAGATGCTTGGGCTGCACCTATATAATGATGGATATCCAATACACGAACAGAAGACAAGACATGTACACATACAAAAAACGAAAATGACAAACCGGCCCGTACCAGCTGCCGCTTGCACAGGGACGGGTACCTACGGTAAAGGCTGTATGAGGTCTACCAATAGGCAATACAGGGGGCCCTTTCTGTGCAAGCCCCTGGGAGCTCGAGCTCAAGGAAGAAGAAGGGGATGGTGGAATGGCTAGCTAAGGAAAGCCTCTATGCGTGTGAGTCAGTTTAGGGCAATGCCTATGTCTAGAAAGGTACTAAAGCCTGATGATCAAAAATGGCTGGAGCTGAAAGAAACCATCTGAAATTGATAATAGAAGACTCTCATTTAGAGGATGGTTCTGGTGATGACCAATGAAAGGAAAAATTCCATCTGTGAGGCTCATAGAATGTATACTATCTTCTGTACTAGCCCAAGTGGTGGCTGACAAATGTCCTTTTTGATTGTGAGGGGAGAATGGAGGGGGAGAAGGAAGGGAGGACAGATGACCATATGTCAATATGTAACACGATGTGCAGTGTGACCAATGCAGACGGGCAAAGAGTAAGGGCTGTGGGTGGAACTATGTCATTTTTAGTCATGTAGTATGTTACCTATCCTGGCTCCGGTGCTGGTCGTACATGTTACGTTCCTCAAATCCTCCTCTACAATGACTCCGTGTAGTCCCCTCTATGATGTTCTCCCTTGTAAGTGAATGGAAAGCTTATCCTGTGCTGCTGATTTCAAAATCCCACATGGAGAGCTTCAATGTAGCGTCCTCTTCCTTTCCGTCTTCCTATAGTTCGCCTCTTTCCAGGGAAGCAGCTGGCCAACCGAAAATTATGTCAATGCATTTTGCAAAGCTGATGCATAGCTTCGTCTGGATGTCCAGGAAGACGAAACAAAGTGGACGCTACATTGAAGCCATCCTCTAAATGGGAGTCTTCTATTATGACTGTCAGATGGTTTCTTTCAGCTCAAACCATTTTTCATCATCAGACTGTAGTACCTTTCTGGACATAGGCATTGCCCTAAACTGACTCACACCGCATAGCAGGTTTCCTTAGCTAGCCATTCCACCATCCCCTCCTTCTTCTTTGAGCTCAAGCTCCCATGGGCTTGCACAGAGAGGGACCCCTATATTGCCTATTGGTAGACCTCATACGGCCTTTGCTGTGGGTACCCGTCCCTGTGCAAGCGGCACCTGGTACTGGATGGTTTGTCATTTTAGTTTTTTGTATGTGCACATGTCTTGTTTTCTGTTTGTGTATTGGATATTCATCATTATAAATAGGTGCAGACCAAGCATCTGTCATTGGTATTTGTAAACTGTCATCTATTAATAAAGTATTGTTCCTTTAGACACACCCCTTTGCCTCAATTATCATTGCCAGCTCTATAGCTTCTTTTACCCGTGTCTATGCAGGGCACCTTTTTGTATGTATGGTTTGGCTATGTTGGCATGCATCCAATTGATGAAGGCTTTATAGGGACATGTTTCATACTGGCTCAGATTTAATTGTTTATATACAATGTAAAGTATTGAGTGTACAGCTTGTTTAACAGTGTAAATTTTCCGTCCCCTCAAAATGACTCAACACATAGCCATTAATGTCTAAACCACTGACAATAAAAGTGAGTACACTTAAAATGTCCAAATTGGGCCCAAAGTGTCAATATTTTGTGTGGCCACCATTTTTTTACAGCACTGCCCTAACCTTCTTGGGCATGGAGTTCACCAGAGCTTCACAGGTTGCCACTGGAGTCCTCTTTCACTCCTCCATGACGACATCACAGAGCTGGTGGATGTTAGAGACCTTGCGCTCCTCCACCTTCCGTTTGAGGATGCCCCACAGATGCTCAATAGGGTTTAGGTCTGGAGACATGCTTGGTCAATGGCCAGTTCATCACCATTACCCTCAGCTTCTTTAGCAAGGCAGTGGTCGACATGGAGGTGTGTTTGGGGTCGTTATCATGTGAAGGAGATTAACAGCAAAAGTTGTTCATATTATCCAAGTTAGGATTTTCTATTTAAATTAAGCAATACAGTAATGATAGTGCCTCCTGTGGTTAACTGCTTTACTTGTACTTTAGTTTTAGTGCACAGGAGCAAGGAGGTGTCGTTAGGCAGGTAGAGATAAATGCTGCCCTGGTTGGGAAGGTTATGGGTAATTATGTTTCCAGGTTTTCTTTTTGTCGGGCTTGCTAGTCCCAACCCTCTGGTTCCGTGTGATATAAAAATGGGGTCAGCAACCAGGGGGCCCTGGAGCTCAGAGATGTGCTGCTTGTCACCCTTGGATCACCAGTGTCATGTCATGCTGTGAACGAAATTCCCTCTTTAAGGGGAGATTGCTGGGACTTGCAGTTCTCCGGGAAGGAGCCTCCTATGGACTTATGCAGGTACACTGGGGCAGCCACAAGCCTGAAGTTAGGGACATAGGAAAGGACTGCAATTTATGTTGGACTGTTTCCTGTGTATGTAATCATGCTAACTTATTCAAGTAAAACTTTTGAAACTTTGCCTTTGCCTGGTCTGAAGTTCCTAAAGGGGTGTAATGCAAGTAACTGGCACACATAGTCTACAGTCTGGGTCACTAGACACATTGGGGTATGAAGATAATGGTACAAGAGTTAATACAGTGTGAAGATTCAAGTGGTTACAAAGGGTATCAAAGGTTTTGCTAACAGCTTGTTGTAAGCATGTACGTATGCTAGGTCGGATAGCTTCTAACAGGATGAGTTGTTGGCACTATATAAGGAAAGGCTTGCCAATAGACGAGATGACTCCTCTGAATGGACTTCTGTGCACAGGTTAAAACATGTTCCATTTTGTGCTCGCAAAAATTGGATACTGGCTAATGCATATGCGCATGCACATACTAGCGAGCACATGTGTACCTTTGTGCATTCTCGTGCACGCCGGCACTCGCGTGCACCTGTGGCAGATGTTGGCGAGTGCTCAGGATCAGTGCTGCTTTGTCTTCAGCATCCCGTGTATCCTGTGACCCTGTGATTCTGTATCCTGATTCCAGTTGCTGACCCGGCTTGTCTTGACCACTCTCTGAACTCTGTCTGCACCAGCTTCGGCTTGTTCCCTGACCACCGTTTCTGTCTGCTCCATTGGCTCCTGCTTTATTGATGGGTTCCAGACCCGGCTTGTTCCTGACCACGCACCTGCCTGTGCCCCCTATTCCCAATCCATCCTGTCTGTGTATGACCTGGCCTGCCTGACTGCTACTCTGCCTGCTGTCACCAATATCAGCGGCCCACCTGCTCACCTGCTTATTGGAGCCACCCGATGACTTCTCCTGCCCAGCGTGGACATCTGCCCTACTGCTAGCAAGACTTAAAGGTACTCTGTACTCTTGCGTCTCCTGTATACACTATCAGGAGCCCCGAGTCAGAGGTGTAAGAGAGGCCTTCCTCCTCATATCAGACTCTGCTACCAGGTAGGTGATACACACTCTACGTGAGCAGACATGTCTCCCAAAATGTAAGTTAGGGGTCTGATCTGTCCGCCGCAATTTCGCAGTCCCAATAAAAATCACTGATCGCCGCCATTACTAATAAAAGAAATAAATAAGTAAAAAGTCCATAAATCTATCCCGTATATTGTAAACGCTATTTTGCGCACACCAATTATATATGCTTTTTGGGATTTTTTTTTCACCAAAAATATGTAGCAGAATACAAATTGGCCAAAACTGATAAAATAATTAGATTTTTTCAGTTTTTTTTATTGGGAATGTTTTATAGCAGAAAGTAAAAAATATTGTGGGTTTTTTTTCAAAATTGTCACTCTTTTTTTGTTTATAGCGCAAAATCTAAAAACCGAAAGCTCTATTTGTAAGAAAAAAAGGACATCAATTGTATTTGGGTACCACGTCGCATGTCCATGCAATTGTCAGTTAAAGCAACGCAGTGCCGAATCGCAAAAAATTGCCTGGTCATTAAGGGGGTAAAACCTTCCAGGGCTGAAGTGCTTAATATTATTATCCATTGCAGATCGCAACTGAAATGCTTTTGTTAATCTTTCAGGAAGGTCCCAATAAAGTTGGGAAGGGGGATTGGGGGTAAAGAGGATTTGCGCTGTGGAGATTTAGAGAGGGATAATTGGGTCTGGGAGGATTTGTACTGGAATGGGGGGTTGTGCTGGAAGGGAGGATTTGAGGGGTGGAAGAGGATTTATTCTGAGAGGGGTATTGGGGGAAGGAGGATTTGAGCTGGGCGGGGGAATTGAGGGGTGTGGGGGATAAGTGCTAGGATAGGGAAGAAGGGGGAATTGTGCTGGGACTGGGGAGAAGGACTTGTCCTGAGGAAGGGGAAACCAGATTTCTGTTGGGAGGAGGTTTTGTTCAGGGAAGGGGAGAAAGGAAGCATACAAATTAATGCTGGAATTTTTTTTTTTGAAGGGGAGTGGGGATTTTTGCTGAAAGGAGGAAGTTGGGGTGATTCTGTACCCTCCTTACCGATATACTGTGCATTACACAATTCTGCTCCCTGCATTCTGTGCATTATAGTCTCCTGAATTGTGCTCTCTGTTGCTGGTTGCTATGCATACCTTAGCTTTTTTTAAAAAGGTCTTCTTTAAGGTAGGCTCAGATAAAGTGTTAGCTCTTTGTATATTTTTATTGTGCGCAAAACCATATGCAATGGAAGCTTTTCATCCTTTTTTTTGTTTTGTTTCTGTTTTGTTTTTTTGTGATGATTGTGCTGGGGTTTATACGTGTTTGTAAAACTCTTGCTTGTGGTATAGCAGTGAAAGTTTATTTTATGGGTTCAAGGAAGCCAGGCTTTTGTTTAACCATGCCCCTTAAGCTACTCACTCCGCGGGTCACTTCCTCCCTCAAGTGTCCCTCATTCTAAAGTTAAAAAGTTGGGAGGTGTGCATTCCCTAAAGCTGCGCCCTCACTTCTACCGGGCACAGCATAGAAGTTTTAGTTTGCCTTACCTGCCAGTTCCCCTGTAGCCAGTGAGGGGAAGAGGGAATGCATAACTCCTACCCCTCACTACACACTGCCCTTTAGTGCCAGTTCAGTACAGCTCAAATTTTCAATCCTGTGCGCTGTCCTTCACGCTTTGCTCTATCACATTATGAGCGCAACATGAGGGAGGTACCAGCGAGGCATGAAGACAGTGGTGGTGGAGGGTTGCATTGTGGAGGAGAGGGGGGGAAGTACCAAAATGTACCTTCGCCTGTGTAGGTAAAAATCCTTGCACAGGCCCTGGTCAGCAATAGAACTGTTCAAATAACTGATTTGAAAAAAAGATTCCTGCACTATTTTTGCGATTTCAGGTACGATTTGCATAGGCATCAGTGCATGAAGTGGCACAGATCTCAAGCCAAGGAGCACCTGAAATCGCGCTGACCTGCTACTTTGAAATCATAGCACGATTTCAGAATAGCATCAATGGGAACCAGGGCTTATAAGTAGAGCCTTGAGAACACTTATTGCAGTAGAGTAACAAATGTGTCAGAGAATGCTTGGAATGACCAGAAAGCCGGTCAGTATCAGACCAAATGAACAAATGGCAACAAATGTATCACAATGGCTTGGCACCTCGTGTCCTGCATGTATCTGCATCAAGTAAAGCCACATGTTTGTGAAAATTGGTTCACTCAGTCCAAGCAGTACCAGCTGATTTGAGATTATTAGCTTTATTAAAAAATAACATGTGACCCCCTCATGTGTTTGGTGCAGTCACCACCAGGGGTATCTCATTTACCTATTGTGGTGATGCCCAAAGCTCCATAGGTATTGGAGAGAAGTGCTAGGCACCCTTAACCAGGTGTTCCACACTACTGTTCCACTAGATCCAATTTACTGTATACTGGGTGCTCTGGAGGATGTTGTTCCAGAAGAACTGGCTCGTGTAGCATTCTCTGGGGCTCTGTTTCAAGCTCGTAAGCTTCTTCTCCTGGGTTGGAAATCCTCCATACCACCCTCAGTGGCCTCTTGGATTTCACATATGGGTAACACTTTGATTATGGAAAGGTATATCTATCAGCATAGAGGCAGCCTGAAAAGATTTGAAAAATTGTGGTCGCCCTGGCTGGACACGCCTGGGCTGAGTCCCAGGAAACTTGTAATGTCCAGACTACTGCAATAGCTTTGGGATGGGTGGGACATGTAACATTTTTGCTGTGTGGGCAATGCATCGTTCATCTCCTTCTGTATTGTTGGTGGGTGGGTGTGGGATGTGAGACCTGTGATATTGGGATCAGGATGTTCTGACAGATGATGGGGACAATAGGATGACTGTAATATGTAATGTTTGATGTAGGCTACTGCCATGTCTGTACATTGGAAAGTGTGTTTGTTTTTCTATGTTTGATAAAAACTTTTCTGATTTAAAAAAAAAATAATAACATGTGAATTAATAAAGCATTTAGACATGCTGGGGTTGATTTACTAAAGGCAAACGGACTGTTCATTTGGCAATGGAAGTTGCACTTCCCAAAGTTAGTAAATCAGGTGAAGCACTGCTGGCTTCTATCATCCAATCATATGTAAGCAAGAATGTTGTTTTTTCTATTTTCCTTGCATGTAATTGGGTATTCTTTGCAAATTGAAATGTTACCACATTGACTAAGCTCTGGGCAAAATTCCCTTGCAAAGTGAACAGGCTAATTGCCTTTAGTAAATCAAACCCTTTTACCGAAAAAAGGCAAAACAAATGTATTGAAGATAAGCAAGAGGTTACAGTACAAAATATTGAAAAATACAAAATGCAAATACAAAATTACATACAACCAAACCAAACAAAATGGAACAACTCTTTGGTGACATTAGAAGTATGAAATAAATCATAAGACAATAACAAGGATCAGCATATACAGTATGGCCCTATGGCTAAATAAACACACCCTAAATAAGAGAGACATTCCCTCCCCATTCCATTGAGAGTACACAGTATGAACATACACATGTATCTGTACTTATTACATTAGAAGTCAAATACACAACCCTTGTATAGGGCGAGACTAAACCTTCAGGTCTTTAAGAACAGGTGCCTACAATTTGCATTTAACGATCCCAAATTTTGTTATATTTGGTTGGGCAACCTCTATTACATCAACCCCCTTACACACCCAGCCATTCATATGTTCATCCATCCTCAATCTGATGAGATCTTAGCTATGTGGCCTCTCAGCACTACACAGCTGCCTTTCAAGGCTTTCCCCTGCATGCAGCAATCTCTATTCCATTCTATGGAGAGTTCTTCTTATCAGCCAGCATGCCAGGTCCAATACAATAACTATCAGCACAAGTGGAGTGTCTCACCCAGGGGTCTCAAACTGGTGGCCCTCCAGCTGTTGCAGAACTACAATTCCCATGAGGCACTGCAAGGCTGACAGTTACAAGCATGACTCACATAGGCAGAGGCATGATGGGACTTGTAGTTCCGTAACAGCTGGAGGGCCTCCAGCTTGAGACCCCTGGTCTAACCCCAAGGTTCCTCTGACTCTAAGGTCTGATTCCCACTATTGCTCTGTAATAATGCACATGGTACCGCACAGGGTAAAGCATTCTGTGTGTTGATCCACTGCAATGCCATTCAAAACTGTCATTGACATCCCAAAGCATTGCCAACAAACCTGCGCTGCAGTGCCCCACTACTCATTGTAACTCACTTCAATGAATGTTGTGCACTTAACTAGCAAGAATGCTGCATACTCTATTTTGGGGCTGTTGTGATGTGCTAGGAAGCCCATTCAAATGGGCTACCCTAATGCAAAATATGTTAACTCCCATGCAACTCCCAACAGACTGTCCTGGTGTGACTACTAGACCATAATCCTCCCTGTAAACATAATGCTTTCACTAACCCCAACATAAACTGTGTCCCTTGTTTTAATACTCCTATTCTGGGATGCACTGTACCACAAGATACTGTGGTTGATTTACTAAAGACAAATAGGCTGTTCACTTTACCAGGGAAGTTGCACTTTTGCAGAGATTTTTCCCCAGAATTCAGTGAATGGCTGTAGATTAAACCGTGACTGCACAGGAAGAGGGCAAACACAGAGGTGGGCCTGCTACAATTTTGCATGTTTGCACATTATGGAAAACGTGGGCTACCTTGGGCAACCTACAGTTCTACTTCAACTCTAGACAGCGGGATCATCAGTTCCTTCGCTTGCTCCAAACGTATATATCATGATAGTCTCCTGCACCTGCCAATACACTTTGGAAAAATAAGTAGGAACATTGTGGAAATGGGTGAGTCTTTTTCTGCAACACTTTCCTATTTTTCTAGGAAAATATCCCTTACATTGGTGGCCAGTGGGAAGAATGCTCCTTACATTAATGGTCAGCGGGAGGAATGCCACCCTTACATTGTTGGTCAGTGCGAAGAATGCTCCTTACATTGTTGGCCAGTGCGAAGAATGCTCCTTACATTGATGGTCAGTGGGAAGAATGCTCCTTACATTGGTTGTCAGTGGGAAGAATGCTCCTTACATTGTTGGCCAGTGGGAAGAATGCTCCTTACATTGGTGGTCAGTGGGAAGAATGCTCCTTACATTGGTTGTCAGTGGGAAGAATGCTCCTTACATTGGTGGTCAGTGGAAAGAATGCTCCTTACATTGTTGGCCAGTGGGAAGAATGCTCCTTACATTGGTGGCCAGTGGGAAGAATGCTCCTTACATTGGTGGTCAGTGAGAAGAATGCTCCTTACATTGGTGGTCAGTGGGAAGAATGCCAACTTTACATTGGTGGCCAGTAGGAAGAATGCTCCTTACATTGGTGGCCAGTGGGAAGAATGCTCCTTACATTGGTGGTCAGTGGGAAGAATGCTCCTTACATTGGTGGCCAGTGGGAGGAATGGCTACCTTACTATGAGGTCAGGGAGAACAATCCCTCCATTACATAGGTGGCAAATTGGAAGAATGCTCCTTACAATGCTGGTCGTGGTCAGTGGAAAGATTACCTCTCTTACATTGCTGGCCAGTGGGAAGATTGCCTCCCTTACATTGCTGGTCAGTGGAATGATTACCTCTCTTACATTGGTGGCCAGTGGGAAGATTGCCTCCCTTACATTGGTGGTCAGTGGGAGTAATGCTTCCTGTACATTGGAGCCAATAGGAAGAATGCTTCTTACATTGGTGGTCACTGGTTAGAATACCTTTCTTACAGCGATGGTCAGACTGCCAACCGTACAGACAGCTAAAAAGTTTATAAGTATCTTGCCAATGGCACCATAACTATGCAGGCACCATCAGGTGGTAGGATGATCAGTCACTACATAAGGAACCCCTATCAGTCTCTGGAGGGACTCTAGGGTTCCATGGAGCCCTGGTTAAGAATGGCTGCTATACAGTTCCCTACATATTTTTTTTTTTTTTTTGCATTTAACACTAATAACAGCCTGGCAAAATATCTTAATAAGATTTACAAGTCAAAATACATTGATGGGGATTTCCTGTTTGCCATTCTGGTAATGTTCTCACGAAGATGTTCTGTTGTTATACAAACATATCTCATAAGCATACAGTCATTTTTTTATGAATCAATATTTTTTCTTTAAAAGCACTATTTTATCTTCAGGTTAAACAGCTCAGTTTCTGCTCTTCTGAGTAGACACCTGCTACAACCTTACAATGAAAGCAGTATTAAACCGAAAGACAACCAATTTATTCTGCAGCTTACTAATTCTTAGATGTTTCTCTTTTAGGCTTTTCCCTCTATTTTCACTTGTTAAAAAGGTGATCCTGCCTGCAAGTCTGTTTTGTTCAACTTCCTTTAACAGACCGAGCTGCCCAGGAAAAAAGTGTCAGTTAGAGGGTTGAGCCAAGCCATTTAACACTGACAGGGGTGCTTACATTGTTCAGCTGGTATTCATTTATGTAAAACCTTTGTCCCAAAAGTAAAAAAAAAAAACAAAAAAAAAAACGGGTTCTATTACGGCTTAAAAAGTGTTAGCTGTAGTTTGGCAATAATTATTATTTTTTTTTTTTCACAATAAAAGTTTATTGCATAAAGGAAAACTACAAATTAAATCATATGTAAATCATGTCTACCTAATCTGCTAGTGCAACTAAAGCTCCCCAAGTTGATAATGCTGCTGTCCAAATGTGTTTCTGTTGCTACTCCATCCAGAGTGGAGACACCGTAAGACAGGAAGTGTGTAACTGACCGGTCACCAGGTAAAAATAAAAGAAAGTTAAAGCTGGCCATATATTATACAATTTTCTTGTTCAATTTCCTTTAGATGTATCTTCATCTGGAATATGCAGTTCGGTTTTGGGCACCAGTTCTCAAAAAAGGATATCAGGGAACTGGAGAAAGTGCAGAGAAGGGCAACCAAACTGATAAGAGGAATGGAGGAGCTCAGCTATGAGAAAAGATTAGAGGAGCTAAATTTATTTTCTCTTGAGAAGAGGAGATTAATGAGGGATATGATCAACATGTATAAATACATAAGGGGTCCATATAGTGAACTTGGTGTTGAGTTACTCACTTTAAGGTCATCACAGAGGACAAGGGGGCACTCTTTACATCTGGAGGAAAAGAGATTTCATCTTCAAATACAGAAAGGTTTCTTCACAGTAAGAGCTGTAATGTGGAATAGACTTCCTCTAGAGGTGCTTCTGGCCAGCTCAGTAGATTGCTTTAAAAAAGGCCTGGATTCTTTCCTAAATATACATAATATATTGGATACTAATAATTTATAGGTAAAGTTGATCCAGGGAATATCCGATTGCCTCTCGGGGGATCTGGATGGAATTTTTTCCCCTGCTGTGCAAATTTTATCATGCTTTCCTCTGGATTGACGGTGCGTAAAGTATTGTGTAAATGGGACTGTACAAAAAAATGTTTGTTTTGTTTTTCCCTGTTTACTGGTTGAACTAGATTGACTTTGTGTATTTTTTCAATCACACTAACTACTGTATGTAAACATGTAACTATGTAGGTTAAGGGCCTGGCTGACTGCGTAGAAATTGAAAGTGTTTAGGTCTGACCTCATATTATATGGTTTTGGTAAATCGGAGCCCTGGTTCACACTCTTGCGGTGCGGGAACCAGCGCAATTCTAGTGCGGGTTCCCGCATCGCATCTCCCTAACAGGCAGTTCACACTGCCCTCTGCGAACCGTTGCGGGAATCAATACAAAGTTCATGACATCCCCAAATCAGTTCGCAGATCGCAGTGTGAACTGTGAATTCGGACAGGAATCGGATCACGTGGGTGTGAACAAACATGTGATCCGATTCCACTGCGGGGAAGAAAAAGGCTCCTGCAGCATTTTTGTGCGAATGGGATGCGAGTTCAGCCGTACAAACTATATGGCTGAATTTGCATCGCACAGACATTGCATGCGATCTGCACGGCAGTGCGGTGTGAATCATATGCGATGTCTGTGTTCGCAATAGTGTGAACTCAGGCTAAAGGAAAATTGTACAAGAAAATTGTATAATGTGTTGCCAGCCTTAAAAAGAAAACAAACGCAGCCGCCACATTTAAAGATTGGTAAACTTCAACATATGACATTTTTGTTTTTGGGCTTTTTACAGCTTTAACGTCAATTAGAATGCCATACAAACTGTATGGCTGAATTCGCATTGCACAGAATCGCATGTGATATGCGCAGCAATGCGGTGTGAATCATATGTGATGTCTGTGTTCGCAATAATGTGAACCCAGTCTAAAGGAAAATTGTACAAGAAAATTGTATAATGTGTTGCCAGCCTAAAAAAGAAAACAAACGCAGCCACCACATTTAAAGATTGGTAAACTACAACACATGACGATTTTATTTTTGGGCTTTTTACCGCTTTAACATCAATTAGAATCCCATACAAACTGTATGGCTGAATTCACATTGAACAGACATCGCATGTGATCTGCACAGCAATGCGGTGTGAATCACATGCGATGTCTGTGTTCCCAATAGTGTGACCCCAGGCTAAAGGAAAATTGTATAATGTGTTGCCAGCCTAAAAAGAAAACAAACGCAGCCGCCACATTTACAGCCCATTCACACTGCCGTGACAGGATTTTGTGGGGCGACCAGTGAAGCGTGCACCGCGACCTCGGCGCGACTTGCACGGACTTCATATAATTGAAGTCAATGCAAGTCGCCTCCAGGTCGCCCCAAAGTAGTACAGGACCCTTTTTCTAAGTCGGAGCGACTTGTGTCGCTCCTAATAGAAGGGGTCCTGTACTATTCAATGGCGAGCGACCGACCGCGACTTGTCAGGCGACCAAGTTGCCTGACAAGTCGCGCTAGTGTGAATGGACCCTTAAAGATTGGTAAACTACAACATATGAGATTTTTGTTTTTGAGCTTTTAACCGCTTTAACGTCAATTAGAATGCAATGCTATAATAACGATGGTAAAGTATTGCATACAAAGGCATACAAAAAAAAAAAAAACAACGCTGTGATGTGCATACTGAATCAACTGAACATAGTTTTTGAACTTAAAAAAAAAAGAGTGTAAAAATGAGCAACTAATACATGGTATTATAAAAGTCACATGAATTACCTTTTTATTATCTCTGTGTACATATCGTTTCTTTATTTTGCAAATGATCAGTCTTACTATTTACTGTTCTGTTCTATTTTTACACTGCTAAAGGCTTTGTTGAACGTTGTACTCATTTTTATGATGTTCTGAACTGACTGCCTTCACCCTACATAGTCTACCTCTGTGTTATTCCATTCTTATGACATCACTGTAAACTGGGTACAGCAAAATGTTTCTCTATAAATACGTAACACATGCTTAGCGTTTTCTGACTATCCTGGCAAACCTTTCGATTTCTCCTTAATAAATCAGCAATGCACGGTGTGCGATATTCCCCAGTAGCCAAACAGATTGAATCCTGGAGCGCTGTGATTCCAGGAAAGCCAAGTTGCTGTGGGATACTGCACTTTGTACACTGGAGATTACCTTTACACGGTGGTGTTAAACATTTACTTGTATAATTGCATGTGCCAATAGCTATAGGCATAACCTGGGGAAAATTGCTCCCATTTTATTACATATTTGAACTCGTAGAATCAGCAGATCAGGTGACTTTGTTTTACAAGTCGTACTGTAATTACGGATAAAAGCTCGTCAACAGCCGTCATGTCAGAATTCTACTATATGATTTCACAAAGTCATAGAAGTATAGTTCATAATCAACGTGATCATGCTTAAACCTAACGCATCACATAGCAGGATAGTCTTATAAAAGTAGCATAGAAACTTTGCACAAGCGTAGTATACCCAAAAAACGTATTTTCTTACCTGATCTTTTGTGATGACGGTACCTTTACTGGGATAACTAATTCTCCAAATGTCAAGCAGCTGAATTAGTGGAGGCAGGAATGTAGCAAGGTCATAGAGTGTCCTTTTTCATATAGGCTTGTCCGCTGATGAATGTATAAGGTGTCAGGTGCAGCCTATTCTACAGCAGTGTAGGATTATGTAGCTTCCAGCCAGAAGACAAGGACTGTCCCCCCCTAACCCTAAAAAAATGGTGACACAGCTGGATGTCCTCTCTGTAGACTTTTTTTTTGTTGTTGTCACCCTAATCTGCCCCCTATGTAATAGTGTCTGCGGCAGTCCAGGCACTGTGTGTGATAATAGTATTGGATGTCTACCCAACCCTCTGACTTTTTTTTTTTCCTCTCCCTGCTGTTACGCTGGTGTGCCCTTTATAAGTTCAGTCTATTTCCCAGCTGTAACCCCGCCTCTCCCCAGTTCTCTTCTCTCTGTATATCTATCCTGAGACTGACACCATCAGGATGGAGAACACTGCTGACATTCAGCAATCAACCTGTTACAGTGCAGGTTCTGTGCAAGAGGCAGGAGCGCAGTTCAATGTGAAAAAACATTGCTCGGCTTTTTATTGTGGGAGAACGGATCAGTTTAGGATACAGCTTTAATAAATATGCAAATCCCACCACATTTCAGGGGGATCTACGCAGGGAAAAAAACATGCAACAGTCCACAATTTCTCATAGATCCCAAAAGTTAGGACTCTTTTACATCACTCTGCGTTGTTCTGTGTGCATTTACATGCCTTTTCAGTATGTTTACATGCGTTTTCAGTGCGTTTCTTATTTATTTTTATTATTTATTTGAATGTTTGCAGTGCGTTTTTTTTATTTTATTATTATTTGTATTATTATATTTATTTGAAAGTATTTTTCTTTTTTGCTTCATTGCATTTATATGTGTTTGCTTGCATTGGTGGTGTATTTACATGTATTCATGTAGATTTGCAGAGCATTTACATGGATTTTCAATGTGTTTACATGCATTTTCAGGGCATGGAAAATGGAAAATGCAGCATGATGTACTTTTTTTTAGGCCCCCATTCACACAGGCATATTCCTATTTTCTGCATTGAATTCAGGTTCTTGTGTGTTTACATGCAGTTACAATGTATTCTGGTATGTTTTTTGTTATTTTTTAAATGTATTTGAATTTATATATTTTTTCTACTAAGTTGCATTTACATGGGTTTGCGTACATTTTCAGTGCGTTTATATGTATTTATGTGGATTTGCAGTGCAATAACATGTATTTATGTGGATTTGCAGAGCATTTACATGCATTCACATGGATTTGCGGTGTGTTTACATGTATTTATGTGGATTTGCAGTGCATTTACATGCATTCACATGGATTTGTGGTGTGTTTACATGTATTTATGTGGATTTGCAGTGCATTTACATGCATTCACATGGATTTGCGGTGTGTTTACATGTATTTATGTGGATTTGCAGTGTATTTACATGCATTCACATGGATTTGCGGTGTGTTTACATGTATTTATGTGGATTTGCAGCACACTTACATGCATTCATATGGATTTGTGCTGTGTTTACATATATTCATGTGGATTTGCAGAGCATTTACATGCATTCACATGGATTTGCGGTGTGTTTACATGTATTTATGTGGATTTGCAGTGGACTTTCATGCATTCATATGGATTTGCGATATGTTTACATATATTCATGTGCATTTGCAGCGCATTTACATGCATTCACATGGATTTGCGCTGTGTTTTCATGTATTTATGTGGATTTGCAGCGCACTTACATGCATTCACATGGATTTGCAGTGTGTTTATATATACATTCATGTGGATTTGCAGCGCATTTACATGCATTTACATGGATTTGCAGTGTGTTTACATGTATTTGTGTGGATTTGCAGTGCATTTACATGTATTCATATGGATTTGCGCTGTGTTTACATGTATTCATGTGGATTTGCAGCACATTTACATGCATTCACATAGATTTGCAATGTGTTTACATACATTTGCAGGGAATTCCAGTAAGGAAAATGCAGCATGCTGTACTTCTCTTAGGCCTCATTCACGCATTCCGGTGGGAAAAATGGAGCATGCTGTACTTTTTTTGCACGGAATCATTTTATTGTGCTGCTTCTGCTTCACTGTCCAATCAATGGTTGGGCCAGCCTATTAGGGCCTGGGCTCAGAGGAAATGGGTGATGATGCTGGCTGTCGTTCAACTCAGAAGACTGAGAACAGGTTGTTGGGACAAGGAAGTACTGTGGGGGCAGCTCCAGTTTGAAGTTAAGCAGTGCAGCAAAATAATCTTTTTAATTTAATGGACGTTATTTAACAGGTTTTTTTTTTTTTTTTCCTAGTTCTGCTTTACAGATGAACTGCAGCCAGATATACAAAACAAATTAATGCAGCCCTGTATTTATTAAATGCAGGCAGTGTAAAAACCAGAATATGATTTTTTTGTCAGCCTGTCACAGTTTATGTATAGCAGAGCTGAGTGTATGAGAAGCAGAAGCAGCACCAAAAGCTAATAAGTTCATGTACTGAAAAGGGATATGCTGATAGCAGGAGAAAGTAGAGTGACAGAAAGATGGGGGTTATCACTGTCCTTCTTCAGTTTCACAGTCCACTTACAGGTTTTTAGGGTGGGTACATGACAGCCTTGCTTTGGAGGAAGTAACAACCTCAGCAACCTTGAAGGCCATGTTGTGGAGCAAAAGAAGTACTGCAGGGGACAGTTCAGGATTGAAGGTTAGTATTGCAGCAACCATTGTCTTTTTTTTAATTGTTATCTGTTATTGGGCTATTCATTTTTATTATCATTTTACCTGGAGTTCTAAAATCTAAAACTACTCTGTCCAGAAGGTGACAGTGCTGCCATTTTTACACTGAAGAATAAACAGTGTTATCACTCTGTTACAGGAAGTAGAAAATCTATGTATCTTTGGCCAGGCCTAACTGGCAATAAACCTATGTTTCAGTAGAAGCTCAGAAAAACAAAAGCCATATACTGCAGCTGTAGCACCCTCCAGTGTGCTACTAGTGTTAGTGCGAGCAAATTATATGTTTATATGTTATAGTTAATGGTTAGTTTGTGAGTCTGAAATTGGGTCAGGGTTGACTGCAGGTCAGGCTGGATGACTCACAGATTTAGGTCTCTGGTACCTCCCCCTGGATCTAGAAATTTGGAGAAACTTCAAGAAATTAGTGGGCGGAGGCCATGAGGGACGGAGCTGCATAGTTAAGGGACCAAGGTTTGCGTTCTGGCTGCGTTCCAAGGAACCGGAAGTGACGTAGGGCGTAGCATGGGACCATCAGGGATCACCTGATGATGTCATACGCTGGGTAACGAAGCGCGTTGGGTCCCATGCTACACCCTACGTCACTTCCGGTTCCTTGGAATGCAGCCGGAACGCAAACCAGCTGCGGCGCTACTGAATGCTGTTCCGTGATAACCTGAATGTAAGTGGCTACATTTTTGATTAAAATATGGTACATACATACTACACCATGAAGCTCCTCTATTTCTTTATGGCTTGATCATATATTGCTTGACTGAAGCACCTAGCGGAAGCCACACCAGCCCTTCTTACATAGTGGAGAAACTCCTGAGTTTATCAAGAGAGCGGGGAGACGAGAGTCTGGCTGAATACCTGGACCTTTTTGAAAGCTACCACTTACCTATGCTAGACCCCAAGGGGTCATCTGGTAAGTGAATGGGGCACCTGGTGATGGATTCCTTTTCCTTCCCTTATTTGCAAGAAGGACGCACTTTTTTCTGAACACCAAACACTACAATCAACTTGATTTGTTTGCTGCACATTTGCACTTTCAAGTTTAAGGACTATAATCTGCATTTGTATTTATTTATTTATTTATAGTTGCACAGTCACTTTATGTAATCACCAAAATACAATAAGGTGTGACCACCCTTCTCCTGCGCTTGGTATCCAAACCCCTCGACCACACTCCTCACGGGACTGACAACTGGCTTCTCAGATGGCTAAGGTCTTGCTGCCCATAACGGACTGGGGTAGTCCACCGATACTAAAAGCAAAAAAAAACAGAAAAGGGCGCACCGACCTAGCGCATTATCTTCAATAGAAGGCTTTATTTACATGACATTAAAAAATGGCTACTCACAGACGCAGATATAGATATATCATATCAAGCTTGATTGCTCAACTGTCCGTGTTTAGTCCATATGATCGTCCATAACCGATGAGATGATGGCTGACGCGTTTCGAGGCCTAGCCTCTTCCTCAGAGCCACTGTGTCATGGCTGTCTCCTTGGTTTAAATAGTGATGTAGTGATCCAGTCCCTACCCCCAGGTGGGAGTGTCCCCTCCCCCGGGGGAGTGGCCAGAGCGCCACTCATTCTCTCTCATGACATCATTAATAATATACAGTGGCATAAAATGATCATGTAGATACTATATAAATGCTAAAACAGTATATACGTGTGATTAAAATCATATGCATAAAAACAGTACAAATAAAAATCAAAATCAAGATAAAACCCACCATGAGCGGATACCAGAAACAGATGGAATTGCTTGCTCAGTGCACATAGAGACATTGCAGACGCTCCCTGGACCAACAGTGCAGGGCAGCTAGTATGGGCATTGATTGTTTGGTAGTAACCCCATAAATTTCTTTATTACCTTTGCCGGTCTGGTGTGGTCCGAGCCATATTCCTGTCCATACTTGATGATCTACCCTCTCCTCTCCATATTGTCCCTAGCCGATTCCATCATACTGGGGGGATCTACACCAGACTCAGGGCGGGGTATCCGGGAGGGGGTAGGAGATGGGAGGCTGATCGGTCACTAATTGCCGATCCCAGGCTTCATGAGACACTAGTTAAAGGAAGGCGGTGGTGTAATATGGAGCCGATCGGTCATAGTGTACCGATCACCGGCTCCGTGGAACGCACGCCGCTACACAACTTCCGGGTTGCGCGTCATGCGTTCCACCTGACGTCACTTCCGCCGACGTCACTTCCTGTAACTGGGGATACTAAGCGTAGCGAGGCGGTCTGTCTCCAGAATGACTCACTCTGGCCCTCCATTGGTCCAACGAGCGCCGACCACGCCCCCAATGCACAGTACCTTATCACACTTTGTTAACTGAATAGTCCTGTGTTCAGACCTCAATTATACCAATGTCCCTTGTTACAAGACCTCCACCCTCCTAAGGATTTGATTTGGGACCATTTTGGACCACAATACATCCCTGATGGACTCAAAAGAATTATATATACACATATATGTATTTTACTTGATTCCACTAGTGGTGATAAGGTCCTATTGTATACATGTGTGGGTGCATATGCATGACTCTATACTAAACCCACCAGGGGCATGTAGGCACACGCACACACGCACACACACCTGTATGCGACACTATATCTATACAATATGCATATGAGGTTAATGGAGCCCTCGTCTGGATTGACCACGGGTCCAAAAACTTGTAGATAACTTGGGGCAACCCATAACTTATCAGTACTGTGTGTGGTTTTATATATTGAATTGCACAAATAATATTGAGCGCTGTCTCCCTTTGTTTCACGTTGAAAGGAATTCTGCCTGAGGAGCAGCAGGGAGCAAATGGGGACAAAGTGAGCACACCAGCACACCCAGGGATTTCCAAGGAGAGAGACTGCCACATGTAGCAAGCCTTTTAGAAGGACAGCATTGTGCTTAACCTTTCCTATCCATTGCCCTGGGAGATCTTTGGAGCAGCCAGGTGGGCTAGTGAACAAGCAGCTAGGAGGGCTAGTACAGTAGGTCCTGCAGACAGTAGAGCTGAGAGCAGTTTAGCCAGGTCGAATGGCTGGTATTGTTTATATTGTTATTAAAGTTCTACAAGATAGTGACTTTGGCATTATGGGAGATGTAGTCCGGGAGGAGCCAGGATCATAGACTGCTTAAACAGAGAGACCCTTCTCCCAGGGAGCAATAGGACGCACGGAGCTTGCTGGGAGTGGTTATATAAAGGGAGGCGGGACTTTGCTTCGGTCTCTTGCCTCGAGGACAGCGCACTGGACAGAAGGGGAAGAGTGGTGGACACCGGAGTGAAGCCAGCATTGTGAGTGTGCGGAGGAGAATCGGTGGCGTGACCGAGTGGAAGGTTGCTGACAGGCGGACAGAGATGCTGAGCAGAGCGGAGCCTGGTCGCAGAGGGAAGCGGATCTCCCAGTTTGGGTGAGAGACATCCAGTATCTACATCTCTATTAAATACAGACCTAGATTTATTCCAGTGAAGGGCAAATAGACTGTGTACTTTATAAAGGCCATATTGACATTTAGTTGAACCACTGGACACTGCAGATACAAATATAGTGTGAGGTGGGTGAACTAGGCCTTACGCCCTAAATCCAGGCCTAGGCTGTTAACTGGTCGTGACCCATAGTTACTACATTTGTTTCTTTGTGGATTACAACTACTGTTTGCCTTGGGGAATATAATTCATCATCCCTTCCTTTGTTGGGTTACAAATACTTTCCTCGGATTTCCTTACGCCATGCCCGCAGTCTCTGACCATCCCTTGTGTCATGCCCACACTCTCTGATCATCCTTTGTGCCATGCCCACAGTCTCTGAACCTCTCTTGTTCTATGCCTGCTGTCTCTGACCGTCCCTTGTGTCATGCCCTCACTCTCTGACCATCCTTTGTGCCATGCCCGCAGTCTCTAACCGCCTCTTGTGCCATGTATGCAGTCTCTGACCACCTCTTGTGCCATGTATGCAGTCTCTGACCATCCCTTGTGCCATGTCTGCAGTCCTTGACCAGTCCCTGTGCCCCTGTGCCATGTTAGCAGTCTCTGACTGTTCCTTGTGCCATGCCCTCTGTCTCTGAACCTCTCTTGTGCCATGCCCGCAGTCTCTGACCATCCCTTGTGTCATTCCCACACTCTCTGATCATCCTTTGTGCTATGCCCGCAGTCTCTAACCACCTCTTGTGCCATGTATGCAGTCTCTGGCCACCTCTTGTGCCATGTATGCAGTCTCTGACCATCCCTTGTGCCATGTCTGCAGTCCTTGACCAGCCCCTGTGCCATGTTAGCAGTCTCTGACTGTTCCTCGTGTCATGCCCTCTGTCTCTGAACCTCTCTTGTGCCATGCCCACAGTCTCTAACCATCCCTTGTGTCATGCCCACACTCTCTGACCATCCTTTGTGCTATGCCCGCAGTCTCTAACCGCCTCTTGTGCCATGTATGCAGTCTCTGACCACCTCTTGTGCCATGTATGCAGTCTCTGACCATCCCTTGTGCCATGTCCTCAGTCTCTGACTGTCCCTTTTGCCATGCCCACAGCCTCTGACCGTCCCTTGTGCCATGCTCACAGTCTCTGACCGCCCTTTGTGTCATGCCCGTAGTCTCTGACCGTCCCTTGTGCCATTCCCGCAGTCTCTCACCGTCCCTTGTGCCATGCCCGCATTTTCTGAGTCTTTGACCATCCCTGGTGTCATACCCGCAGTCTCTGACCACCCCTTGTGCTATTGTAAAATATATATAAAATAAATATCAACAAGTGATAAATAAAATAAATATATCCCCTGCGCACAAGTATAAAAATAACAAATGAGTCCGATTACAGACCTATCGCAGCCACTTTAAAATATAAATATGTAAAAGTTACCAGGAGAAAGTCACAAATAAAGAACAAACCACTAGTAAAAGTAGCGCAGATAGATAATTGATAATGTCATAATAATCCTCCACAAACAAGATAAAAAAGTCTCTTTAAAATCTCATGTAGAGAAAACAGACTCCATAGATTGGGAATATTCGTGCTTGTTATGGGGTCACCACACCACACATCCTTCACCTCGGTGCTCAATAAGGGGGGTGGCAACTCACCAGACAGTGTGGCCCACCTACTCTCATAGGATAGGCAGCAGAGCAGAATAACACAAATCTTATCCAGTCAGATGGCAACAAGCGACTGTGTCTTTTCTTGCAAAGATTTCCTTTTCATCACAATGATACTCCCATTCACCACAGATTGCAGGGAAAGAAGGGAAAAACCACACTAGCGTAATATTGTTTACACTCCACACATTTTATTCACCAAATCCAAAAGAAATGTACTCACAAACAAAGCATATAAACAAGCCTCCTAAATCAAACGGATTGTGCCACGGATGCACCGATCGGTGCTGAAGGTCTGGCTCGACCTCTCCACGCTGATGGTCCGGACCACGCCAGCCTCCGTAGGTAACACCCGCTCACTTCCGGTCGCCGTAAGGTTCACTCCCTGACATGTTTCGTCATAAACGACTTGTTCACAGGGGCGTGAACCTTACGGCACGGCATTGCATTTAAATACAGTGGGATGCTGACACATCGGATAGCGTCACTCGGGAACACCCATTTATGCTAATTCCCAGGACACTGATTCAGTCTCCGCATGTAATAGGTCGGCCTAGGTTTCTCAATCCACCGCCCACATACGAAGGAATCCGACTACAGATTCCGGCTCCGTGTATATTTCTAAACACTTTACACTTACCAAGCATGTAAAAATATTGACACCATTAAAGAAATATCTACATCGTGTCAGCATTCCTCTGTTAGGATTACAATTATGTCCCATTTGAACTCAAATCACAACAACATTCGTTTGGTGTTCCATTGGGACCAAAACACTATCCAATTTTTAGATGTGACGATTTTTAGACACATGAATGGTTTTGCAACGAAAGTTTTTTTCAAGCAGACTGACCGGAACAGTTATTTGTCCATCATGAGTGGCCACCACCCTACGTGGTTAAAAAACATACCGAGGGGCCAATTCATGAGGGTGCGCAGAAACTGCACGTTTGATCAAGACTTTGTCACTCAATCAGGAATAATTAAGGAAAGATTCTTGCAAAAATTATACAGTGAGGAATGTCTAGACCAAGAGATTAAGAAGATTTTAGATCAACCAAGGTCAGACTGTTTACAACCGAAGGTTAAAACCATAGATAATAAAAAAGAATGGAGTTTTTATCTGATTTTTCCAGTGATTATAAAAAAGTAGAAGCCATTTTTAAAAAACATTGGCCACTTTTATTGAAAGATCGTACATTAGGCCCTGCAATACCAACCAACCCGTCCTTTATTTACCGCAAGGCACCAAATTTTTGAGACCGGGTGGTTAAGAAAGTGTTGGATCCACCCAATGTGTCCTTTTTCCCTAATAGGAAAGGCTTCCATACTTGTTGAAGGTGTCGGGCCTGCTTTTTCACTAGCACTAATTTCAAGAAGAGAAGTGAATTCTATGTACCAGCGATTGATAAGCACTTTAAAATTCAGAATTTAATAACTTGTGACACCACTCACGTGGTCTATGGTCTGATGTGCCCGTGCAATCGGATCTATATTGGTCGCACAAAACGTACAGTAAAGAAACGTGTTGGTGAACATATTACAAATATTTTAAATGGTTTTAAGGATCATAGTGTCTCCGAGCACTTTAGAAGACACCATAATTGTGATCCTCGAAGTTTGCACTTTTGGGGGATAGAAAGGGTTACTCCCTCTTGGAGGGGGCGAACTGGGTGAGGGAATTGTCCAAATGCGAAACAAAGTGGATTTTTCTCACTCAGGCCCTTGATCCCAAAGGTTTAAATATTGACCTAGATTTAAACTGTTTCATCAGTGATCTATAAATATTTTGGAATAGTGTTTTGGTGCTGAGTTTTTTTAATTTTTAATTTTTAAATTTTAATAATTTTATGTGTATCAACCTATATATGGATTGATTTTTTAGGCGCAATTCTCTTGAGCGTATCAAATATTAATTTTTATGCTTAAGTTTTATGCGTATTTTTATGCACATTCATTTTAATTTTTATGCATATTAAATTTTATGCATATTAATTTTAATTTTATGTGCATTTTCCATTTGTAAGCTTTTTATCTGCTTTTATATAATGTATATTGATGCTATGAGTATACTTTTTATGATCTTATCGTGACATGTCCTTGTCCACCTGCACTTGAGTAGCTTTTAAATTTAAAGTTTAAATTTTAATTTTATAAGAAAGTTTGAGAATACCTATTTGGTTGTGAATGCATCCATACATATAGGCAATTAGATTTATCCTATGAATGATAGGTTTATATTCAATTGATTTTATTATTGTTTTTTATGTTGATATTGTAATCCTAACAGAGGAATGCTGACACGATGTAGATATTGCTTTAATGGTGTCAATATTTTTACATGCTTGGTAAGTGTAAAGTGTTTAGAAATATATACTAGGCCGACCTGTTACATGCGGAGACTGAATCAGTGTCCTGGGAATTAGCATAAATGGGTGTTCCCGAGTGACGCTATCCGATGTGTCAGCATCCCACTGTATTTAAATGCAATGCCGTGCCGTAAGGTTCACGCCCCTGTGAACAAGTTGGATATGACGAAACATGTCAGGGAGTGAACCTTACGGCGACCGGAAGTGAGCGGGTGTTACCTACGGAGGCTGGCGTGGTCCGGACCATCAGCGTGGAGAGGGTGAGCCAGACCTTCAGCACCGATCGGTGCATCCGTGGCACAATCCGTTTGATTTAGGAGGCTTGTTTATATGCTTTGTTTGTTAGTACATTTCTTTTGGATTTGGTGAATAAAATGTGTGGAGTGTAAACAATATTACGTTAGTGTGGTTTTTCCCTTCTTTCCCTGCAATCTGTGGTGAATGGGAGTATCATTGTGATGAGAAGGAAATCTTTGCAAGAAAAGACACAGTCGCTTGTTGCCATCTGACTGGATAAGATTTGTGTTATTCTGCTCTGCTGCCTATCCTATGAGAGTAGGTGGGCCACACTGTCTGGTGAGTTGCCACCCCCCTTAATGAGCACCGAGGTGAAGGATGTGTGGTGTGGTGACCCCATAACAAGCACGAATATTCCCAATCTATGGAGTCTGTTTTCTCTACATGAGATTTTAAAGAGACTTTTTTATCTTGTTTGTGGAGGATTATTATGACATTATCAATTATCTATCTGCGCTACTTTTACTAGTGGTTTGTTCTTTATTTGTGACTTTCTCCTGGTAACTTTTACATACCCCTTGTGCTATGTTCGCAGTCTCTGACCATCCCTTGTGCCATGTTCACAGTCTCTGATCGTTCCTTGTGCCATGCTTTCAGACTCTGACCATCCCTTGGGCCATGCCTGCAGTCTCTGACCATCTCTTGTGCCATGCCCACAGTCTCTGACTGTTTCTTGTGCCATGTGCACAATATCTTACTGTCCCTTGTGCAACGTATGCAGTCTCTGACCATTCCTTGTGCCATGTCTGCAGTTTCTGACAATCTCTTGTGTCATGTCTGCAGTCTCTGATCATCTTTTATGCCATGTCTGCAATCTCCGACCATCCCTTGTGCCATGTACGCAGTCTCTGACAATCTCTTGTATGATGTCTGCAGTCTCTGACCATCTCTTGTGCCATGTCTGCACTGCAGTCTCTGTGAACTGTGGTGTAAGGGGGAGCTCTGTGAACTGTTGTGTAAAGAGAGGCTGTGGTTTTCAGAGACCCCCTTACATAGGAGTTTTTCTTTAAACCAGAGTCAGCAGCAGTCCCTTTTACATCTTCTCAGAGTTCTCCTTTACACTGTAAATTCCCTTCGCCTGTGTAGACAAAATTCCTTGCACCCGCCCTGCCTCCAGGTTGGACTTGGGCTGGCTTAGTAAGATCCTGGCAGCATTATTGTTTGAAAGGAATTCTGCCTGAGGAGCAGCAGGGAGCAAATGGGGACAAAGTGAGCACACCGGCACACCCAGCGATTTCCAAGGAGAGAGACTGCCACATGTAGCAAGCCTTTTAAGAAGGACAGTGTTGTGCTTAACCTTTCCTATCCCTTGCCCTGGGAGATCTTTGGAGCAGCCAGGTGGGCTGGTGAACAAGCAGCTAGGAGGGCTAATACAGTAAGTCCGGCAGACAGTAGAGCTGAGAGCAGTTTAGCCGGGTCGAACGGCTGGTTATGTTTATATTGTTATTAAAGTTCTACAAGATAGTGACTTTGGCATTATGGGAGATGTAGTCCGGGAGGAGCCAGGATCATAGACTGCTGAGACAGAGAGACCCTTCTCCCAGGGAGCAACAGGACGCGCAGAGCTTGCTAGGTGTGGTTATATAAAGGGAGACGGGACTCTTGCCTCGAGGACAGCGCACTGGACAAAAGGGGAAGAGCTGCTGCGGATCATAGGAACTTAGGCCGAGGCCTAGTGGTGGACACCGGAGTGAAGCCGGCATTGTGAGTGTGCAGGGGAGTCTCGGTGGCATGACCGAGCAGAAGGTTGCTGACAGGCGGACGGAGACGCTGAGCAGAGCGGAGCCTGGTCAGAGAGGGAAGCGGATCTCCCAGTTTGGGTGAGAGACATCCGGTATCTACATCTCTATTAAATACAGACCTAGATTGATTCCAGTGAAGGGCAAATAGACTGTAATTTATAAAGGCCATATCGACATTTAGTTGAACCACTGGACACTGCAGATACAAATATAGTGCAAGGTGGGTGAACTAGGCCTTAAGCCCTAAATCCAGTCCTAGGCTGTTAACCGGTCCTGACGCATAGGAGTTACTAAATTTGTTTCTTTGTGGATTACAACTACTGATTGCCTTGGGGAATATAATTCATCATCCATTCCTTTGTTGGATTACAAATACTTTCCTCTGATTGTTGGGATTTCCTTGCCGGTGAAGACAAGTGAGGCCTCACTCTCTCTCTCCAGGAGACTCTTGAAATTCATCCTAAAGGGGGCCCCCGTTAGTACACAGAGTGCACTCTGCTAGTTGTTTTAATATCGTTATATTGTCTATTTCGCATTTAGGTCAATAAGTGTAGTCATTCTTATCTGCGGTCACTCTCAAACTACATATGATTAGTTAAAGTAATTTTGATTGTTGCTGAACGCAATCCTCTGGCATACATACATATTTGTTTTTGTATGCATGTGTTATTTCTTTTTGGGGGGCTATAGTAAGGGAGAATTATAACCTCTGTCCGGTTTTATTGTGATCTGTGTCCCATTAGGGAGATTTCCATTTACTTCCTCTCCTATAGCCAAAACAGTAAGGGAGAGGAAATCTCTCCAAAGTGAGAGAATCTGGGTGTATCACCAGGGTCACCAGAGTGACTTCATTGGAAAATGCCCTCTTTTCTGGTGTCAACACAACATTTGGGATTTTTTTTTTTTCACTTTTAGCGATAACAAACTTTTAACTAAAAAGTCTCTCCCATCTCAGAAAGTTGGGAGGCACATATATCTGTTTTGAATGTAATCACTTTTTAGTCTTATAACATACTACTTAATTTGTTTCAAATGTAAACTACATGGTACTATGGGTGAAACACCTTTGGTGCCTCCCTACTACACACTCCCTTGCATTAGTTATCCATACTGCTGCTGTAGCCATTCATTGTTAATGTTTTTCAGCTGCAGTATGTGAGGTACATAGCAGACTGTACTTCAAACATGGTGTTGTGAGCAGGGATTAGTCAATACAAAATATAGATGAATAGGAAGAAGTGCTTGTAACACTTTCTTCTTTATTGGAGAACAAATTAAGTGCAAGGGATAATCCTTCTTGCATCAGTTTTAAGGCATATACCAGCTATTGGCAACATGTTACAACGTGCTGGCCTTATGAAGGGCTGTATATATGGTTTGAATTTGTACAATGTAATGAATTTATTTTACAATATAAAAGAAGTACTGCAATACTTATTATTATACCTATATATTGGGTGTTATTTACTAAAGGATATTCATGTACACTAACACATGAATTTACTAAAGGATATTCATGTACACTAACACATTGTCTGTGGACATCCAACGGCACTTACTATGTGCTTGTAATGTGCAAGGATATAGATGCACAGGCTACATACATATGTAGCTGAGTGCACCTAATGCCCCCTTCCCACCCTGCCACTAACAGCTGCATACAGGAGTGGGACTCTGCAGCTGGGAGTGTTTGTACTCTTCCCAGCTCGCCACCCCCACACCAATTTGAACAGTCAGCAAAGAGAGAGCGAGAGGGCTGCAGGTGTTGATGCCGGCTCTTCTCTTGATAAATAGCAGAGCTGTAAGTGCCGGCTCACTCATCTCCCACAGATTTGAGCCATACATAGCGGCTTTATAGCATTGAGACTTGTGCCTGAATGTGTGTTCAGTTGCCCCTGAATGTCTGGCACACACTGTTAATCTAAAATAGAAACTGCCCTATTTTTCAGTCCACCTTCTATCATCCAACCACACTCTTAAAGTGATTTTTGTGCACCACTGACAGAAGGGCCCCGCAACAAGCCTGCCAATGCTGATATTAAGGTACCTCGTACTTGAGGCACCACCATCTACGGGTACCCTGCTTAGGACCACTTACGGATACCAGCATCTAGGATATTACTACAGAGTGCACTCTTGCGTTAATTGGGTCTGATTCTGCTTATTACAGTCATCTCAGTTAAAGTCATCCAGGTGTGTGTGGTCCTCCACTTCTAACCAGGTGTTTCAGTAGGAAGTGAATGATTTTAAGAGTCGTGGCAGAACAGAGGACCCATTACCACCAGTGGCTACTAACGGGGTAAGGGCTACAAACATATGTTTATAAATATAGATATATATTGCATATACCAACAAGTGTGGTTAGCTGTGGAATGTGCATTCCAATGTATTCCAACTAAGCTTTTTTTAACATTGGATCTATCACTGTAAACATTTTTAAATGCAAATACCATGTAGGAATAAAACTGTACTATTATCATTAAAGAGACCCTGTCCCCAGACTTTTTTAACAGCACTTTTCCATATGATTTTATGTGCATTTGATGTATTTTAAAAATGGTAATTTACTGTTAATGGTACGCATCTAAAAGGCTTGAGACTGCTAGTGTAGTGATCTTGGAAGTGACCTCAGCAGCTCCAGCACGCTGTCACTCAATTGACACTTTATAGTATTCCTCTATCCCCCAGCAGCTACATAAAAGGTTATAAAAGGGGTAAAGGGAGGGGCAGAGGAGCTAGGCCAGTATATACAGTAATTGAACACTGTCAGAAGAGGAAAGGGCTAATACATTGCAGGAAAGGAAAAAAAGCTGCAGGTAAATATTTAAAATACTTGATTTTGCTGTGTTTTACCTGCAATTTTTTTTATTGTTGGCAAGGTCTCTCTAATATTAACTGCTTTTATTTAAAAAAATGTTCACAAAATTCCATGGGTGAAGATCAGCTTACAATATGCAAAAAGATTAATGAGTCAATGCAGCTCACATACAATAGATTCATTGCAATGTATGTAGATTAAAGGGGAAGAATGGCAGCAAATAGCTTAAAGAATTATTAAACCCAAAAACAAAAATGTGTTACAATGCAGCTTGGCAATCCTTAAAATGGTGGCTATATTAATTTCCTTCTTCTCAAGTATTTTGCCTTTATTTTCATCTGGTGATCCAGCCAGTATCACACTTACTGTGTTAAGGTGTATCCACTATGGATGGAGGAACAACAGAGACACCTTTGGACAGCACCATTGTCAGTCTAGGAAGAGGCTAGTGTTAGATGTAGTAGTAGATTTAGATGGGCGTGAATAATAAGTTAAAACTGAACAGCTAACATAACGGCAACAATTTAGTTAGGTTGGAATAAAGGTTTTACATTAATTAATAAAAGCTGACCATTGAAAGCATCCCTGTCAATGGTTAATGCAACTGCCACTTTTGCTAGACAGCTTGGTCTGTTAAAGGAAGTTTAAACCTGTTGGATTTACAGGTGAAAATAAAGGCGAAAAACTAACAAAAACATTGGCAGCTTGCTGGGATTGTTCTGCTTAGAGTATGTGTGCATGAGTAAAGTAACAAGCCCAGCAATAAAAGACTGTAACCTCTGTGGGAGTAGTTCTTGGGGATAAGCCAATTCATAATATGTTTTCTATTTTATAGAGACAGTCACAGTTCCATGAGAATGAGTAAAGATGATCTGATGAAAGTGTGCAAAGGAAGGAAGATTGAAATACTGGGGTTGATTTACTAAAGGCAAATAGACTGTGCACTTTGTAAATTGAAGTTGCACCCCACAAGTGCAGTTGCTCCAGAGCTTAATAAATGAGCAGAAGCTCTGCTGGCTTCCATTATCCAATCGTGTAAGCAAAAAAAAAAAAAAAAA
The DNA here is from genome assembly GCF_965119305.1 of Pelophylax lessonae. Taxonomy (NCBI): domain Eukaryota; kingdom Metazoa; phylum Chordata; class Amphibia; order Anura; family Ranidae; genus Pelophylax; species Pelophylax lessonae. The sequence goes on along the minus strand of NC_138768.1, from coordinate 618,853,820 downwards.
TCTTTTTTTTTTTTTTCCTTGCATGTAATTAGTTATTCTTTGCAAAGTGAAGCTTTACCTCATTTACTAAGCTCTGGAGCAACTGCACGCCCAACAACCACACTGTTTACGAAAAATTAATGGAGGAACTGATTAGGGATCTGCACAAGGCAGATAGCCAAGCACAACAGACTATGAAGGAACCTGCAACAGAAGGGGATCTGTCTGTCTCAAGTACAAGTGGTTCTGGTACAGTCCTGCAGTGTGAGGGCACAAGGACTGAACCTAATGTACCTAATGCAGCCTGAGCATGCCAGCACTAGACTTACTGTCTCCAGTTTTTGGCTATTCTCAGTATCAGGAAGCATTGCAACAGAGAATGTCTGCGAATGCTACGGCATGCCTGCAGTTTCTCAAGCGCCAGGCTAAGAGAGAGGCTATATAGCAGTAAGTTGAGCGAGAGAGGCTGCAGAATGCTGGGCTGCAGAAAAGAGGGAGGCTTCATAGCACCAGGCAGAGAGTGAGTAGTCCACAGGCATAACTAGAGACTAAGCTCCAGCAACAGTAACAGAATCAGTCGCTCAGTTCCTTAAGGCACAGAGAACCACTAATAGAGAACCACTAATACATTTCCAGTCATCAAAAAAGACCGTGACATTGATATTCATTTTCTATCTTTTGAGAAAACAAGTCATCAGTATCACTTGGCACAATTGCACTGGGCCATGTAATGGATGGCAAAGATTCCCAACTAAAAGGGATGATGATTATGAGGCAATAAAGGCTACTATATCTTCTATCGAGTGGCCTTTTTTGCAGGCCGCTTTGAAGCCGTTTGGCTTTGGAGAGAAATTCTGCACATGGGTGGCTATATTGTATGCAAGTCCTTCTTCTCGACTTCTGGTGAATGGTCTCTTATCTGATTCTATACAATTAAACAGGGGCACCTGACAGGGATGCCCGCCGTCACCGCTTCTGTTTGCAGTAGCTATAGAAGCTTTGGCCATCCGCCTACAGCAGTCTCCCTCTATAAGGGGAATTACATTGGCAGAAAGGACAGATGTAGTTGGTCTATACGCCGATGATCTTATCCTATACTTAAGCGATGCTCACGGGTCTCTAGAAGCTGCTATGCATATTATGGAAACATTTGGCCTTTACTCAGGCCTTAAGATTAACTGGCAAAAATCTTCTCTTATGTCGTTGCAACCGCAACTACTTATTTTGAGTGAGGTATCATGTCATTTAAAGGTAGTTTCCTCCTTTAAAGATTTAGGTATTATTATTACAAGATCACCACCTGCAGCTTTACAGCTAATTTGAACCTGCTTATGAAAGTGGTTAGAACAAAATTGGCCATCTGGGCTAAATTACCATTTTCAGTGGCAGGCAGAATAAATTTAATCAAGATGATTATATTACCTAAATGCTTGTATGTCCTTTCTCATGTGCCAGTCCATATCCCTAAAACCTTTTTCAAAAAAATAGATGCTTTACTTACCACGTTTATTTGGGGGAAGGGCAGGCATAGACATAGTTTGACCACTCTTCAAAGAGCTAAAATGGAAGCAGGGATGGCACTGCCTAATATGTATAGGTATTATTTAGCGGGACAGCTTAAGCATATTACTAGTTGGGTAACAGCAGTAACACCACAGATGGTGGAGTCACCCCTAGCTCAAGTACTAAAAGTTGATAATTTACTTATAGCTTTGGAGGCACTTCTGAACATGCTGAAGTGTAAACATGTACCAATACTAACCTTGGCACGTACAGTGTGGAGAGAGGTAAAACGAGTAGAAGGAAACACCCAGATCAATATAGATCTCCCATTATGGCGGAATCCAATGTTTATACATTTGAAACAGTTAATGGATTACCAACTTTGGGAACATAAAGGGATTTATGCCCTGGCAGATGTACAGTATATGATATAAATTACATGTATTCCTTTTCAGATATACAACTGAAACGTGATATACCACACACCTCCCTATATAGGTATTTGCAGTTGAGACATGAACTACAAGCACAATTTGGGGTCCTGGGAGCTAGATTTTCTAGATACCCCATGATTGGTATTCTGAGATCTCAAGGCCCCAAAGGGTTGGTATCTGAAATATATGCACATTTAGGCAAGATTAACTCAGGTATGAACCCATTGATAATTAGAACTAAATGGCAGGAAATAATTCCCAATATATCTGAAGAAGATTGGGAGGAGGCATTCTCCTCCCATCTATATGTGTCACCTGCAGTAAACAATAGGTTAATACAACTTTATATGATACATCAATCCTATCTATCTCCTAGTAGACTTTATGCAATGCATCGCACAGCATCTCCTAAATGTCTGAGATGTAGTGCTCCTCGAGCAGATTTTATACACGTCATGTGGTTATGCCCTGATATAACAAGTTTTTGGCAAGAGATTGTTTGTATATTGACATGTGTTTTATTTATGCCTGTATCTTTGACTCCAGAGGTTTGTTTATGGGGTATACTGGACGAGTCGGTGTGGTCTGTACATTGTAGAATAATGCTTAGCGAAACACTGTTTTGGCAAGGAAAACCATTACAATAAAGTGGATAAAACCAAAACCCCCTACCATTAAAAATTGGTTGATAGCGGTTAACCAAATTTTGCCATATAAAAAAGTACTATATAAGAATAGAGGATGTTTAAAGAAATACCATAAGATTTGGGATACCTGGTGCTCCTCATTATTGACTAATTGCTAACTAAATTGGGATATGAGAGAGAAATTAAAATAGCAATAGAAGTGGATGATGATTATCAATGTTTTCTTTAAGTTATAGTGAGCGGGAAACTGAGCACACGGAACAACAGTAATTATTTTTTTTTATATTTAAGTTAAGGGTCAATTTGATAGGAATCAATGAAGAAAGTGGTGCCCGTTAAATACTTAATATAAATAAAACATATCTATAACAAACGGACACACCTAAAAAATATTTAGAAAGTTTGAGTTATGTCATTTTGTTTTTCTTTTGGAATGATATGTTGATTGTTTTTTTTTTTTTTTTGTGCACATCTTGAAATAAAAAGAGTTAAAAAAAAAAAAAAAGACTACTACAGTGGGTACGGAAAGTATTCAGACCCCCTTACATTTTTCACTCTTTGTTATATTGCAGCCATTTGCTAAAATCATTTAAGTTCATTCTTCTTCCTCATGAATGTACACATAGCACCCCATACTGACAGAAAAACACAGAATTGTTGACATTGTTGCAGATTTATTAAAAAAGAAAAACTGAAATATCACATGGTCCTAAGTATTCAGACCCTTTGCTGTGACACTCATATATTTAACTCAGGTGCTTTCCATTTCTTCTGATCATCCTTGAGATGGTTCTACACCTTCATTTGAGTCCAGCTGTGTTTGATTATACTGATTGGACTTGATTAGGAAAGCCACACACCTGTCTATATAAGACCTTCCAGATCACAATGCATGTCAGAGCAAATGAGAATCATGAGGTCAAAGGAACTGCCTGAAGAGCTCAGAGACAGAATTGTGGCAAGGCACAGATCTGGCCAAGGTTACAAAAAGATTTCTGCTGCACTTAAGGTTCCTAAGAGCACAGTGGCCTCCATAATCCTCAAATGGAAGACGTTTGGGACGACCAGAACCCTTCCTAGAGCTGGCCGTCCGGCCAAAATGAGCTATCGGGGGAGAAGAGCCTTGGTGAGAGAGGTAAAGAAGAACCCAAAGATCACTGTGGCTGAGCTCCAGAGATGCAGTCAGGAGATGGGAGAAAGTTGTAGAAAGTCAACCATCACTGCAGCCCTCCACCAGTCGGGGCTTTATGGCAGAGTGGCCCGACGGAAGCCTCTCCTCAGTGTAAGACACATGAAAGCCCGCATGGAGTTTGCTAAAAAAACACCTGAAGGACTCCAAGATGGTGAGAAATAAGATTCTCTGGTCTGATGAGACCAAAATAGAACTTTTTGGCCTTAATTCTAAGCGGTATGTGTGGAGAAAACCAGGCACTGCTCATCACCTGTCCAATACAGTCCCAACAGTGAAGCATGGTGGTGACAGCATCATGCTGTGGGGGTGTTTTTCAGCTGCAGGGACAGAACGACTGGTTGCAATCGAGGGAAAGATGAATGCGGCCAAGTACAGGTATATCCTGGACAAAAACCTTCTCCAGAGTGCTCTGGACCTCAGACTGGGCCGAAGGTTTACCTTCCAACAAGACAATGACCCTAAGCACACAGCTAAAATAACGAAGGAGTGGCTTCACAACAACTACGTGACTGTTCTTGAATGGCCCAGCCAGAGCCCTGACTTAAACCCAATTGAGCATCTCTGGAGAGACCTAAAAATGGCTGTCCACCAACGTTTACCATCCAACCTGACAGAACTGGAGAGGATCTGCAAGGAGGAATGGCAGAGGATCCCCAAATCCAGGTGTGAAAGACTTGTTGCATCTTTCCCAAAAAGACTCCTGGCTGTATTAGATCAAAAGGGGGCTTCTACTAAATACTGAGCAAAGGGTTTGAATACTTAGGACCATGTGATATTTCAGTTTTTCTTTTTTAATAAATCTGCAACAATGTCAACAATTCTGTGTTTTTCTGTCAGTATGGGGTGCTATGTGTACATTCATGAGGAAGAAGAATGAACTTAAATGATTTTAGCAAATGGCTGCAATATAACAAAGAGTGAAAAATGTAAGGGGGTCTGAATACTTTCCGTACCCACTGTATATCTATAAAGTATCATTTGACAGCAATAAACTAAGTACACTGGTAAAAGGACCTGCAAACATTTACATAGATGTGGTAAACCTCCTACCACATTAAAAAAAATCTATACAGAATACCAATAACAGTGACCTAACCTAATTCAAGAGATTTGGGAGGTCGAGATTGCTGGCCCTGAAGTCCCTAAAGTGAATTGCATACCGAGGTTCCAAGACAAAATGGAGACACTGGTTTTGAAGCAGGTAATGTTGCCAGAGATTGGACATACAAAATGGGTCACACAGTGTATGTTCTACTTCCTATGTGACAGAAAAAACTAGCACCTGAATAATATCACTGATGTAATCATTTAAACCAAAATAATGCTGCGCTAATACAACCTAAACCCCACAATACCTGCTTTAATCCTTAGAAAATAGATACAGTATGGAAGTATATTATGTTTACTTGTTTCAATTTTTTTTTCACATTTTGTAAGTTGCTTCCTGGTTTCTGGCCTAGGCCACAATTATGTCATGCACCCCATCAGACTTCATAGTCATCTTTTTTTTTTTTTTCATTTGGAGAAAGGGAGGAGGAGTTTTCTCAGCTACCCCCCCCCCCCCCTTCTGCCTGCATGCCTTGGCTAAAAGCAGATGGATTTCAGGAAGTAAAAGCTACACAAATTATCTGCCCTTTGTCAAGATGGCTGTGGCTAGAAATGCTAGGAGGTGTTTTCCAAACTATTTTTTTTTAAATAAGGCATGAGTGGATTGATGTTAAGATTAAATATTAAACATGAATTAAATTAGGTTTTCAGTTTGTGGTGCTTAGGTACAGTTGAGTTCTGCTTTAAGTTTATTTAAAAGATTAAAAACATAAGAGAAATCCACTGACATTCATAGATACTCCAGATCATAGTAGAGCACTGCATACTTCATGCTCATGCTTGATCAGCTGATCAGAATGTAAAGCTGGCCATAGATGAATTGAAATTTGGCTGGTTTGGCATGGTGCAGATTAATTTTATTCCATGTGTGGCCATCCGTGTTAGATCTACTTCTGTTATAGGGACAAGCTGGAAAACATTTGCCAATCAGGTGCAGTTGCTGATCAATTTATTCTAACAGTGAAGGTCATGTTGTCAGGATACAATGTCTCGGTGGGGAGAATTCCTCTGTCCACCTTGCAAGTGTGGATGGAGGAATCTATGGCCAGATAAAATTGGTTCTAAAAGCAGAAGGCATAGAATGCATGAAGGTAAAAAACATTCTGGGTGCACCCTTCCTTCCCCCAGGCCCCCTTATACTTACTTGAGCCCTATCTTGATCAAGCGATGTGCATAAGAGTCGCAGCTCTCCCAAATGTTTTTCATTTCACTAGCCCACACATCAGCGAGAGCCACTGGCTCCCACTGCTGTCAAACACAGCCAGTGAGCCAATGAGGAGAGAATGGGGGGGCGGGGCTGAGCTGCACTTTTTATGTGAATAGACAATGTGTATTCACAGGAGCACGATTTTGGCCCAAGCCTGCTCGACTGCCCCATTAGCAAATGGCTTGCTAATGGCTACACTTAGTTGAGGGGAGGAGCCAGGGCCCCTGGCGGGAGACACAAAAAGAAGATGATCGGGGCTGCTCTGTGCAAAACCATTGCACAGAGCAGGTAAGTATAACATGCTTGTTATTTTTTAAAAAACAAATACCATCAGAAACACTTTAAATGTGCACCATTGTGTAGACCAGTGGTCTCCAAACTTTCTAGTTCTTCAGACTCTCTGGGGACCAGAATGTGGCCATTGTAAGTAGAAAATTATTTGGCGTCAATGGAATAAAATGCATCATAATTGGTATCAGGGGAAGGAATAGTGCCCTATCATTGGTGCCAGTGAGAGTAATGGTGCTCCATTGTTGGTATCAGTCTGAGGTATAGTCCCTTGTATTAGAAGGTGGAAAAGAGCTAAGCGTTGATATCATTGGCGTCAGTGGAAGGAATGGTGGGCCATTGTTGGGGTCCAATGGCCAGATGAAGGCAAGCAAAGGGCCGTATCTGGCCCATGGGCCTCAGTTTAGAGACCACTTGTCTAGACCATGTCATCGTGTGCAGGCTTGTCTGCATCCAAAGACATGCAGTAAAATATTGCCTGCAATGTAACCTGGAGAGCTGGCACCTCATCTAGATTCAAGAATTAGTTCAAGTCTTTTGTTCCATGTGTCTGCATATTAAGAAGTTTTATATTCTTTTTAAGAAGCAGAAAGTAAAACGAGTCTGGCAGACTGACTTTGTTGTTTTATTACTAGTCATACTGTTAACTGTGCAATTGTGTCTAAAAAAAATTCACAGTTTTATGCATCTCTTGAAGTATGATGTATTTTTGCTTCTTAGATAGACAGCAGCTTATTTGAGGGAACCATAGAAGAACAAGAAATTGGTCGATTTATCAATCACTGACATCAGTTTGCTGGTCTATGCAGGATGAAGTGTAGAAACTTAAATAGTCTTAGAGGGTTTAATAGCAGAGTAGTTCTGCTTATCCTGTTTGCCTGCTGCTACCCAAATTCCAATACATTTGCCCGGGAACTTTGAATGAGGTGCATCACCTACAAATTACTACATAATTGATACATATGATTACAAATTTATTAATCTCATTACAATAAAATCTGGTTAAAATAATATTGGCTGATTTATAGTATGTATAAATGATATCTCAATATAAATGTAATCACAGCCATAATATTATTTTACATGTACAGTCCAAATATTGATGCAAGATTGTATGACAGGTTTACTCCAAAAACTCGACGTGTTTTATGGATCTCTGTCCACTTCCTCAACAGTAGATGCAAAAAACATATCTAGAAGATATAAATTAATACCAAAATGATAATATCACATAATCAAACAGATGGTTCCCCAGGGCCAACAGATGGCCCCACTACATACAAATTAGCTTCAGGTTAAACATAGCAACACTAGAGATTGAAGATCATCTGGGATGTTCGCCCGGGGAGCTGTGGCCTGTGGCAGTGTGTCCCACAGGGACCAGAGGGGTAATTGGAAAACTAATAAAAAAAAATATATATATATATATATGTGTGTGTGTGTGTGTCTGCTGATACCTGGATTTACTGAGCTGGCTTGTTGCGGCCTGAGTTTGGAATGATCTAGGAAACATAAATAACTTTGTGTTTACATCTTTGAGTTTGACTTGCTGGAAATCCTGTTTCTCTTGTTCTTAGCATCAAACTTTAATTTTATGTTAAACTTTTCTGGTTTCTTGTGTCATTGTTATGTTGAATTGCACTAAGAATTATTCATATCTTTTCTGTACTGTATTTGTATCCACCTTCCCGGTTGACTCGCTGACACATAACTCACAGGATGCAAATACCCTATTTGTGAATAGGAGCATAACTTGTTTTCTAGCTGTAACAAGCTGAGAAGGAGGAGTGGTCATACACAGCCCTTATTTTTTTTTTTTAATTCTATCATATATGTGAATGACTTAGATCAATGAGACCTCATAGCAGTGAGTTTTTTTTTTAAATAAAAAGATGTTGCTATCTAAAATCTGAAATGTGTACATCTGGCAACAGTTTTAAAAGATAATACTTTTTATATTTCAATTATCTTTATTAGTATAAATGCCATTTGTAAACAGTAAGAACATACAATGTGTAAAGGCAGTTTGAGAAGAATCAAAACAAATGCAATTTGCAATGAACAACGGGAGTGAATTTTGTAGTGAACATTTCACGTAAATAAACAGGTAACTAGAGGCCTGGAGACCAAGCAACGAGATGTCAAGTTGACAAAACAGGAACTACAAGTCCAATCGTCATGGCTTAACAGTTGAACAGTAGAAGAAGTTACTCACTAAAAGAGCGATGAGTATTTCCAGTCCCCTCTATTAGTCCTTAAAAAAAAAAAGGGGGAGAGCACAGCCGACTTAGACAAGACTGGCCCCAAGCACCTGGGAAGGTTGCGACACATTTGGGAACCAGGGTGGACGTCAGTGAGAGGAAGTTCCCTTTCAGTGTAAAGGGTCACTATTTAAATTATATTATATAGAGAAAGAGTAGGAGTGTTTGTCTGAGGAGAAGTGAGAGCTTAGAAGAAGGAGAGGAGAAAGAGCGAGAGAGAAAAGAGAGCCGAGAGAGGACAGTGAGGGGAGAAAGGAGGTTGAAGAGTAGGAGAAAAAGGATAGGGAGAGAAGAAAGGAAGATTAACTAGAAGTCACCGGGGGATTAGTATACATTAAGCGTAGGGGTAGGTTATAGCGAAATGTGCAGATATTGTGCCAAAGGCTCCCAGACACTCTCAAATTTCAAAACTTGGTCATGTAGAATGGCTAAAATTTTTTCTTGAGCCATTATCCACAAAATTTTCTGTTTAGCGGATCTGAATGATACGAAAGGTTTATTCCAGGCCTTAGCCAAGGTAAGTTTTGCTCCTAGGAGCATAAAGAATATGAGAGATAGAGAGTGTCTAGGATACTTCTGGGGGTATTCGTTCAGAAACGCTACTTGGGGTATCTCCATCAGATTAAACATCTTGTTCCAAAAAGACCTGAGTTTGGGGCATGACCACCAGGTATGTAAAAAGGAGCCCTGGCCTGGTGATATCAACCCCTATAGCATAGTGGAGAGGAGATTGGAAACATGAGAGCCAGGCGGGTCGGTACCAAGTACCATTGTGCAAGTATTTTAACATTGGTTTCAATGAGGGTTACATTCATTATTTTCCCTGAAAGATCTGCAGAAAATTTGGTGCCAGGTGTCCAATGTGAGTTCCAAATTCAGATCGTGTTCCCAGCGAAGGGCGTAGGCAGGTTTGTCCGGGGAGTATATGACCGATATGCCCCCTCTTAGCTCCCTGGATTCGGAGCACCACTTCTCTTACTGGGTTAAGGATGGAGGTTCTCGCTTGTTGGGCCACAATGTATGAAGGAAGTGGGAAATTTGGAAGAAGCACAATTTTTCTGTTGCTGGCATCGTGAGTTTGTTAAGACAGTGAGAAAGGGAAAGTGGATCTGATGGCGACAAAAAATGTCCAATACGGTACAGCTCTTTATCCGTCCACCACTGAAATGCCTTAATATCTTGTCCGGGCAGGAATTGTGGGTGATGAAAAATATGAGATAAGGGTTTCATAGGCAAGACTATAGCTTTGTGTTGGTAGAGTTGTTTACAGAGTCTGATTGAGTGTAATAGGGTGGGTGCTAAAATCGCTGGTCGAAGCCTAGTGGGGCACCAAGCAATAGTCAAGCGTGTGATGGGGGACAGCTTGTCTCTCAATCTGGATCCAGTCGGGCTTAGGTCCATGGGTATAGATCATGGAAAACTGGGCAAGTTGGGCTGCTTGATAGTATTTCCATAAGTTAGGTGGAGCTAAACCACCATGTGTCCACTGCCTATACAGAATCGATGTAGAACATCGGTAACCTTTTTTGCCAAAAATGAACTGAAAGATTTTGGATTGGAGATTTTGTAGCTGAAATTTAGAAATGGGGATGGGGAGTGACCTGAAAAGATATAGAATGAGGGGGAGTAGTGTCATTTTTACAGAATTTATCCTACCCAACCAGGAGAGCTTATGTAGGTCCCAAGTTAAGTCAGTTGTTCATTTTTGGTATAGAGGGGGATAGTTAGCCTGATACAGAGTATCAATCGAGGCAGTGAGACAGATCCCCAGGAAGGGAATCAAATCCTTGCACCATGAGAACAGAAAGTTGGATTTGAGAGCGTGTAATTGCAAGTACCGAAAAGTTGAGTGCAGAGGATTTAGATAAGTTCACCATGAGGCCAGAAGTGAGGGAGAATTCACGTAAAAGATCAAGGACATTGGGAATAGTGGTAATTGGAGTCGTGAGAAAAAGCAAGACGTCGTCCGCAAAAAGAGCACTTTTGTGTTCTGTTGGGCCGCAGCGTACCCCGCGCATGTCCGGGTGATGATGAATCGCTATTGTGAGGGATTCGATTGCGATCGCGAAGATGAGGGGCGAGAGTGGGCAGCCTTGTTGAGTCCCTCTTTTAATAGTAAAAGGGGTCAGAATAGTGGCCTAATATACAAATTTGGGCATTGGGTGAGGAGTAGAGAGCTCACAAAATATTGAGGAATTCGGGGCCAAAGTCCCATCTATCAATGGTCTCAAAGTGATAGGGCCAAGAAATAGAGTCAAATGCTTTGTATAAGTCAAGGGAAATTAGCAAAGCCTCTTGGGGAGGGTTTCCGTCTCATCTAGATTTTAGTAGTGAGATGAGGTTGACAGCTCTCCTGATTTGATCAGAGCCCTGTCTCCCCGGGATAAAGCCCGATTGGTCTTTATGTACATAGTCGCTAATAAAACGGGAGATACTATTTGAGAGGACCTTCGTTAGTATTTTAAGATTGGCGTTGATATGAGAAATAGGTCTATAATTATTTACATCGCTGTGATCCTTGCCTGGCTTAGGAATGACCGAGACATATGCTAGGTTCAATAGAGCCCCCCTTCTGCAGGGCATTAAAGAATTTACTCAAATAGGGTGCTAATGTGTTTGCAAAGGTTTTGTAATAAACTGTGGAAAATCCATCCGGACCTGGTGCGGTACCCCTCTTCAGTGATTTAATGATCCCTAGAATCTCCAAATCGGAGCTGGGATCATCAAGTTGCTCCCTGTGTTCCTGACTGAGGCAGGGGAGGGGTATTTCTTTTAGGAAGTCTGAGGTCGTTTTTGATGAGGAAGATGAGTCATAGTCATACAATTTAAAGTAGAAAGAGTGGAACATTTTTAAGGCACGCTGTGGGTTCTGGCACAGAGTGCCCTGGACTGTTCTTATTTTAGGGAACGCAAAGTTACAGGGTTTGGGAGAAAGTTTGGACGCGAGCATGGGACCAATCGTGTCTGAGGACGCATAAAATTTGTCACCCTACCAACTAAGCTGCTTTTCAGCATCTGTCATTAAAACAAGATTCAATTTAAGTCTGGAGTCTTCCAGAAGCGATTTGGAAGCTAGAGTGGGGTGTTTCTTGTGAGTTTTGCTGAGTGCTATAAATTCTGATTCTAGTTTAGAAAAGTCGGCCCATTTTTGGCGTTTGAGGTTGGAAGAAAGTTGTATAATCCTCCCCCTGATCATCGCCTTGTGGGTGGGCCAGAGGGTTTCAGGGGAGACGTCGTCTGAGTTATTGGTAGCGAAATGTGCCTCAAGGTCTTTGTTCAGGACAGTACATTGGACCGGGTCACTCAATAGGGCTTAATTTAATCGCCACTTAAATTCCCTGCGATGGTCGGGAGAACGCTTCATTAGTAGAATAACCATAGCGTGGCCAGAGAGAGGTGAGTCTCTAATGAAAGATTTTGCGGCCTGGGAAACAGCATAAGATGAGATCAATATGTGGTCTATTCTTGACCGGATGTTGTGAGGTGCTAAGAAATGCGTGTAGCGGCAGAAAGAGGTTTGTCCAGGCCTTGGTCAAGTGCTATATTAGAGTCCCCTCCCATGATTAATGTGCCTTCAGCATGGGTCAGTACATTGGAAACAAGGTGAAACACTGAGGACAGAGAAAAGGCGGAAGTGTTAAATCATTTCTTCTCTTCAGTCTTCACAAAAGAATCGGGGGGCTACACGAACCCAGCTTGTAAGGCCGAACTAAATAATACACCTCAGGAAGTGCCGCCATGGTTAACAGAGGATAGACTTAGAGCTAAACTAGAGAAACTTAACATAAATAAATCCCCGGGACCGGATGGCTTGCACCCGAGGGTTCTTAATGAGCTCAGCCAGGTGATTGGCAGACCATTATTCTTGATGTTTAAGGATAGTTTACAGACGGGTATGGTGCCAGCTGATTGGAAAAAAGCCAACATGGTACCAATATTTAAGAAGGGGCCGAGATATATCCCGGGTAACTATAGGCCGGTCAGCCTAACATCTGTAGTCTGCAAAATTTTGGAGGGGATGTTAAGGGACCACATACAAGACTTTAGTAATGAAAACGGTATTATAAGTAGTAATCAGCATGGATTCATGAAAAATCGTTCGTGCCAAACCAATCTATTAACCTTCTACGATGAAGTGAGCTGCCACTTAGATAAAGGTAAGCCTGTGGATGTGGTGTATCTGGACTTTGCAAAGGCCTTTGACACCGTTCCCCACAAACGATTACTGTACAAACTAAGGAAGGTAGGTATGGATCAGAAGGTGAGTACCTGGATAGAGAACTGGCTCCAGGGGAGAGTACAGAGGGTGGTGATTAATGGGGAGTACTCTTATTGGGTGGGTGTGGAAAGTGGGGTCCCCCAGGGTTCTGTCCTGGGACCAATCCTGTTTAATTTGTTTATAAATGATCTAGAGGAGGGGATATCGAGTACAATCTCAGTATTTGCAGATGATACTAAACTAGGCATGCCAATATCTTCTATGCAGGATGTGGAAACCTTGCAAGCAGACCTGAACAAAATAACGGGGTGGGCAACTACATGGCAGATGAGGTTTAATGTTGATAAATGTAAAGTAATGCACTTGGGGGCCAGAAACCAGAAAGCAAGCTACTCACTAGGGGGGGAACCTCTGGGTGAGTCTAGGATGGAAAAGGACTTAGGGGTACTGGTAGACAACAAGCTTGGCAGTGGCATGCAATGCCAAGCCGCCGCAAGCAAAGCCAACAGAATACTGGGATGTATAAAAAAGGGGATTCACTCCAGAAATAAAGAGATTATTCTCCCACTCTACAAGACTCTGGTCCGGCCACATCTGGAGTATGCTGTCCAGTTCTGGGCACCGGTCCTCAGGAAGGATGTGCTGGAACTGGAGAAAGTCCAGAGAAGGGCAACAAAAATAATTAGGGGAATGGAGGACATCAGCTATGAGGAAAGACTACAAGCACTGAACCTTTTCTCTCTGGAGAAAAGACGATTGAGGGGGGATATGATATCAATGTACAAATACTGTACTGGTGACCCGAGCATAAGGAACAAACTATTCAGAGAAAGGAGATACAATAAGACACGTGGCCACTCACTAAAACTAGAGGAAAGGCGGTTTAACCTTAAAGTGCGTAAGGGATTCTTCACTGTAAGAACGATAAGGATGTGGAATTCTCTTCCACAAGCAGTCGTATCAGCAGGGAGCATTGATAGTTTCAAAAAACTATTAGATGGACACCTTAAAGACCACAACATACAGGGGTATACAATGTACGGTTAAAAGCAAACACACACACGCATCATGGGTTGAACTGGATGGACTGGTGTCTTTTTTCAACCTCACTAACTATGTAACTATGTAACTATGAAAGAATTTCTCTTGGTGTTGGTTGGGTGTGTAGTAGGATAATAGAGAGTAGGTATTGCCGTCTATTTCGCCTATCAGCAAGAGATAACGCCCGTCTTGATCTTCTATTTTTCTTGCGAGAGTAAAAGGCACATGTGTCGCGAAGAATATCGCAACGCCCTTCGTTTTGTTGCATTAGCTAAACAGAATTGCGGGAATTTGTGGTGGATGAATAATGGCCTGAAAGATGCTGGGAAATGGGTTTCTTGTGCCAGAACAATATCGATGTGGTGAGAGTGAAAGACTAAAAATCTTACGTCTATTTGATGGAGAATTAATGCCTTGAACATTGTGGGAATGATATCTTCAGTGGAAGAGATGCATCAACTGGTGGGTTCATATCGCCTCAAGAGTGTGGAGAGCTGCAGAGGGAGCATACCGGCAACAATTGTGGTCACGGTCAGGGAATAAGCTTTTCGATCCCAAGCTTGATGTGTCAGGAACCTGTTCCCCACCAAGGTTGGGAAGTGGATCCCCGGTGACTAGGAGAGAGAAGAGGAGGAGAAAGAAATGGGGGAAGAGAGGAAAGGAAAAGAGGGCAGAGAGAGCCACAAAAAACAAAATGCATACAAATACATTACCCAAATCCCAACTCATACCGGGGGGGGGGGGGGGGAGGCCTAGTCCTTCCCCCTCCCAAAACCCAGAGATGCCTGCTGAAGGCGAGGGCATCTGCCCTAATCTGCATGGGTATTCAAATCCCATGCAGAGGAGGAGCGAGTAGCAGCAGTGATCCTGCTCTGGCCAGGCGTCCAGAGTAGCTGTATAGGCCGCCTGGATGATGCAATGGGAAAAAAAAATGACTAAAGAGAAAACGTTTTCCCCCCTCCCACGGTGGTATAATGTGAGCTGCCAGGAGTAACACACTGAAGAAAATGGAAGAATTTTAAAAATTAAAAAAATTGAAAAAGAGAAGCCCCAATTGGGGTCCCTGCAACCGCAACACAAAGGTAGAAGTCCCTAGAAGAATTCCAAGGGGTATAGGCATGGCAAAAAGAGGTCACTTCTCAGCTGGTCAGGGTAGTTCTTTAGGGAGTACTGGTGTCTTTGGCTCATTTTGATTGTTGCTTCTGCCAGGTCGGGACAAGAGGGCTCTGAGGAGAGGGGCGCTTGGAGGATCCCGAGCTCCTGGCTGACGAAGAGGTGGCCGGTTCTTGAGAAATCAGTCCAAGACGCAGAAGGAGGTGTTCCCCCTCAGGGAGAGAGGAAAAGCTGTAGGTTTTCTGCTGATGGAGGAAGCTAAGGCGAAAAGGGGTAGGACCACCAGTATTTGATTGACTTTTGCAGCAGAACTTGAAGTAATGGTTTGAGAGTCCACCGTTTTTGAATGGTAGTGGGTGAAAGATCAGCAAATATTTGTATTGGCTGACCTTGAATGCTCAGCTGATCCATGTTTCTAGATTTCTTCATAATGTTTTCCTTGACTTTATAGAAATGTGGCTTTACTATAACATCCCATGGAGATCCATAAGGAAAGCGGGGTCTGAGAGCCCTGTGAGCTCTATCCAGCTCAAGGTGGTGTGGGGGATGTCTGGGATCAAGTCCTGTATAAATGCAGTAACTGCAGCATCTATATCCTTAACGCTTTCGGGTAGTCCCCTGATCCTAAAGTTATATCTTCTAGGTCTGTTTTCCAGCTCATCAATTTTGGACAAAGCAGTGTCCAGCTGGTCATGCAGGTCTTGGATTCTTGCCATATTTTGGTTTACTCTTAGTACAGTCTGGTCTGACTTGTGTTCTATGGTCTCAATTCTGGACCCCAGGTTTTGTAAATCAGAGTGGAGGTCAGAAGTGATCTGGGTGGCAGTCTGGGCCAAACCCTTGAAGAGCATTTTGGAAAATGTGGCCATTATGTATGAAAAGTCCTGTGGATTTCTAGCAAGCAGAGCCGGTGTGCCCTGAGACAGGCCTGTTTGATCAGTGTAGGCCCCAGCTGGGGACTGTAGTAAATCATCCAGGTGGGAGACAGTGGAGGCTGGGGACAGAATTGGTGGACGGTCCAGGGGGGTTGCAGGGCTACTGTGCACTGACCTGTGCTGTGGTGGCTGGAGTGTCCGAGATGTCTATCTCGCCATCTGGACCCATGCTATGGGAAGTGGCAGCCGCCATCTTAGGGCTGTTGGGTCGGGAGGCTGCCGCACCGAGTTGGTGGGAGAGGTCCCTGTGGACTTGAGATCCGGGCATCGGAGGGTCCCGAGGTGTTCCCTGATGTTGCGGGAGCTGGGCTGTTCACTGTCCACGGCAGAGGAGTGCGTTTGTTCGCTGTAAGGGCACCTACAGAGCCAGAGCGGGACGGAGCTCCCTGGTGAAGCCGCCATCCAAGGACCTGGCGCGAATGCACCTTCGCTAATACTTTTTTTAAAGCTAAACTCCACTGAAATCTATTTTGTTGTCCATCTCTCCCTCCTTTTAACCTCCCTCTAACCCAGTGGTCTCCAAATCCTTTGCTTACCTTTATCTGGCCCTTAAGGCATTATTCTTGCCACTGACACCAACAATGGGGCACTATTCCTTCCACTGACACCAACTATTTCTCCCCCCTAATCCCAAATAAACTGGCCCTTTCTTTAGAGAGTTTGAAGACCCCTGCTCTAACCCATCCTGCCCAGTTTATTTGGTGAAGCCAGTTATACTTACCAGATTTCCCCTATCCAAGTCCCTCATTGATGTTATTTCCTTCTATGGGGACTGCTAATCCAGTGATGTACATTAACTCTTTGCCATCTGCTCCCCTCCACTCCCACCTGGCTGACATCAGTACTCTTCAGGATCTTAAGAGAACCTCCTCTTGACAGCCAATGGTAATTGTCCATACCAAGCAGGCAGTAATGTAGACAGCCAAAAAAAGGACCCATTCAGGAAATAAACAGATAGGAAAAGGCCCTGGGGCTGGATGATCACGTGACCGTGGAATAATGGGAATTTAGAGGGGGCTACTTCTATCCTGGAAATTGGCTTTAACAGAAGATGTATTTAAGAGGTTACTGTACACTGTTACTTTTTACTGGGGCTGTTTTGCTTGTTTTTTCTTTTTCCTAAGTTGATAAAAGAATTTCTGAACTCCTGAAAGAAAAGAAAATTGCAGGTTGTGGATAAACTAAAAGTGTTACTAAACCCACAACAATAAAATCAGTCTGTATGGGGGCGTGGTTTGACTGAGCACGAAGATGGCCACTTGAGCTGACAGCTTCTGCAAACCGAGGACCAGAATCTGCATTTTCGGGAGTCCACTGCAAACATCCACCATGGGTATGCCAGACAGAAGTGCCTCTGCACCCCACACATCGAAGGAGACGGGATCACAGCTCAGCCAAAACCGGACACAACGTTCTATTCCGGACTCAACATGCCACGCAGCTTCACAGGCCTCAGAGCCCAGGTCTCCGAGCAGTGAGTCAGACTCACAGATACCCAGAGATATGGTGTACAGCTCCCAGTCGCTTCAACCCCTGAGTCTATTAGACCTACAAGCGATAGACATTAAAAATACTCTTACATCTCAAATCGGATATACAAGCCGTGGCTCAATGGCTAGCAGACGTGGAGAAGACCTCCCATACAAAGGCTGCTGCCATTCGCCAGGTCCAGAGAACCTTACGACACCCAGCTATCTCATTTATGTGACCTCCACCGCCACGTAGAGGACTTAGATACTCGTGGCTGCAGACACAACATTAGAGTGTGGGGAGTGCCTGAAGGCATGGATATGGCTGCATTGCAACAAGCGATCTGCACAATTTTTAATGACCTACTTGATCACCTGGCAGACTCTCCCATTGAAAGGGAAAGGCTGCATCGCACTCTTTGTCCCCAACCCCGTGAGTCAGTACCGCCTAGAGACATGATATGCTGCATCGTAATTTGCCTCTTAAAGAGGAGATTCGCGCATTGTGCCCTCTGCTGGAGGCTCTTCGATCCCGCAAGATCCAATATCGTTGGAAATTACAGTTTTGTCTATCTGCCTCCGCCAAAGGCCGCACTGCTCTACTCCGTGCACTGGAAGACTTGCAAACATTTTGTGACCAACTTGATCTTCTTAGAATTTACCTTCCAAAATGGTACAGCTTCTACTTCCCGGCTGAACCCTGGCACCCGGCCTCTCTCAACACATCCCTGAAAGCTCAAAGACAGCGCTCTAGATGCCATAGAGTAGACCCTATCACGTCGGGCCCTCACGCATCTCGTCGAGATTTAAATGAACATAGTCCTGACCCTCCATTAACTCCCAGGATAACCCGTCAGGAAGCCTGAATTAACTACACCGTTTGCCACCGTTACCTAGCAAACCTTGGTGTGATATTCTCTCTCCCTCTATGTGACCCAGAGGAGCGATACCTGACTAATTACTCGTCTCTCTGATGGGGGACTCACTATCTTCTGTGCATGTCTCCTCATTTTATGGTTCACCACATAGAGGACCCCTATAAGGCGTTTTGCTTCCCAGCACTTGCAGCAAAAACTATGTGAAGCGGCTGTTATCATCCACTGTACTAGCTTACATCACCTTTTTAGACCATGAAGCATGCTTTTTTTGATCGCTAAATGGTCCATGGTCCCCGTCATCCATATACAACCACGAAACATGTATCAGAGACTCAAATATGTTTGGCCTTGGAAAACCTGCCCTTCCTCCCACATGCTTATTGCCTGAATTTTTCTCCTATCTTCCAATGGTAACTATCTTGTATACCTATTCTGGCTTTAAAGATGCATCTAACTTTCTTCTTGTCGAGCCACAATCTATTCACCCCATCCTGATGACAGAAGACTTAACCTGAACTTAGATGCTTTGAACACCTAAGCATCCAGCTGGGATTCGGGAAGTATTCCTCTCATGGGGAAGTGATATGAAGTCTGACATTTACCAAACACACAGTTGATGTGAGGAGGGATTTGAGTGTGAAGGGTTATCCCCCCCCCCCTTTTTTTTTTTTTGCCATTATATGCCCAACGCTTGAGGAAAGCCCACATATGACTAATATACATGCTTCTTATGGCTCACTGCAATACCTGTCTTATATTATAAGGTTGCAGAATTCCATTATAACACCCTTAATGTTCCTATTAGCCTGGACACTCGGTCTACATTGGACCAAATGTGATATCCCACTAAAATCTATAAAAATCAAACTTAGCTGCTAACCCAATCTTCTGTTGAACAAACAACACTTCTAATGTGTAGAATCATGCTGCAGTGAATTGTGAGACACTATACGGTATAGACCTCAGGATCCACCATTTGTTTACCTGAGTATTGATACTGGGTCTTGCGCACGGTGTACAAGGATGCTAATTATGTTGATAATATGATGGGCTTGGCGGTGTGGGGGGAAGGGGGGAGGTGTGGAGAGAAAGGGAGAGGCGCATTACTTTTCTTTCTTTTTTTTTCTTCTTCCTCTCCTCTCCCTCTCTTATTCTCTTCTGCCTCTTATTCCTCATCTCACTTCTCAGACAAAAGTGGACACTCCTTTGTGATTTGGATATTTTGCTCGCTGCAGTGTAGCAATGATATGACCCATATGCAGCCAGTATTTATCCCTCTTGGAAAGCCCACAACTACTCCCTGGTACTTAAGAGAGAAATATCGGCTCATGTTTTTTCTTTTTGTAGATTAGAGCCTATAACATATTATGTTAATGAGTTAATGTTTCTATACTTTTGGTAAAAGCCACCTTCTAGTACAAGTTAACTATTTCTGTTTTAGAAGGCACTTGCAGGGTACCATGTTCAGTATATGATGAATATTCTCTTTATGTTTTTGATGCCTAATGTATATTGCTCCTATAACTCCCCAATACACTATATACCTTCAGGAAAAATGAATGATTACTTATGTCTGCAAAGATGAGGACACTGTCATTACCTACGTCCCCTAGCAGCAGTCCTATAAGGCTCTTGCTGATTATCCAGACTACATTCTTCTATAGTATATCTAACACCACCTCTGGTATTTTCTTCTTCCTCCTATCTGGAGAACACCCCCCCCCCCCCCCTCTCCTAAGTCTTCTTATCTATCAGTCTCACTTTTTCCTAGACTACTCTTTCTTCTCCCGCTTTTCATTCCGTCTTCTGCTCTCATTTCACCTCCCTCTTTTTTTTCTCCCCCTTTCCTCTCACAAACTCGCTCTTAATCAATCCCTAAACTCGATAACCATAACTACCAAATGGCGATTCACTCCACGAATCCCTGCTCCAAGACTAAGGGAGTATCCATACTAATATCTAAACAAGCCCAATTTCAATTAATGAAATTCCCTGGTGAACCCCGATGGTATGTCTTTGTCAAGGGTCTACTCGCTTCCAGATCCATTTTTTTAAAATATGTGATCTCCTGTCATCATTTGGAGAGTGAATGGTTCTATTGGGAGGGGACATTAATGTGCCTTTAAATCCTGACATAGATACCCCCTCTGGTACATTCATGTTAACATATCGGGCCCTGCGTCAGATTAAATCACAGCTTCAAAATCTCTCCCTACACGACACCTGGTGCACTCTGTTTCCATCTGACAAAGATTACACTTTCTACTCTGCCCCATTTCAGAAATACTCCAGAACAGACTACTTTTTCCTCTCTCGGCTGGACCTGACATATTTAACGCAAGCAACAATAGAACTAATATTTCTATCGGACCATCAACCCATTACGGTCACCTTGACACCCTCTGACTCAACTCCAAAGACTAAAACCTGGAGACTAAATTCATCACTATTAAAAGGTCCAGAAATTGTTACCCAACTGACATCCCATCTCCCTAAAATATTTCACTGAAATGCCATCCACAGATATTGCTCCTGTCACCCTTTGGGAAGCTCATACTTGTGTTATTCGAGGAAGAACATATAGCCCTTGCCACAAAAGCCAAAAGGAAACAACAGGAAAGAATTAAAATTTTACTGGACAAGATCGCGCACTTAGAAAATGCCCACAAACATTCTCTTTCACAAAAATAATGGCAGGACATAGCACATACCTGTTCTCTCCTACTAGAGGAACTCGGGAAACACACAAGGTGTCGCTATGTGCTTCGCCAAAAAAGTGTTTTATGAACATGGTAATAAGAGTGGGAGACTCTTAGCACAAATGGAAACTTCTAGGACCTCTCTCACAATTCACCATATATGTGACAGACATGGTAATCTTTCCTCTAGGATTGACAACATAGCAAAGCACTTCGAGCTCTATTATACCAAGCTCTATAACTTCAGATCCCAAGACTTGAACTGGACTGTCCCAGATTCCCGTAAAGACCTGATCAAGGACTTCTTATCTCAATATGGCCCAAAGGCAATCTCATTCCAACAAGCCAAAAAAATGGAACATCCTCTCTGTGTAGACATATTGCAAAATGCAATTAAACAAATGAAGATTGGTAAGAGCCCCAGACCTGGCGGTCTTACACTTCAATACTACAAATCCTTTTTTGACACCTTGTCCCCCAGGCTTTTAGAAACTTTTAACACTCTCTTTGACCCTACCACATCCACAGGGCGCCTGCTAGAGGCTCATATAACCATCATTTCCAAAGATGGCAAAGATGCCACTCAAATTATGAACTACAGGCCTGTATCCCTGCTTAATGTGGATATTAAGCTATACGCAAAAATCTTAGCTAATAGATTGCTCTCATTCCTGAATGATCCCGTCTCCGTGGACCAGGAAGGCTTCATCCCAGGTAGAGAAGCCAGAGACAACACCATACAGCACTGGCTCACTTCTTCTGGCACCCAGGGTTTCTTTCTATCCCTGGATGCAGAGAAAGCCTTTGGGAGTATATGCAGGAAGTTCTCCAAGCGATTGGCCTTCAATCTAAAATGCTAACTCATATTATTGCACTGTACTTGATCCCTTCTGCACGCATACGATTTAATCGCCACCTATCAAATTCTTTCTCCATTAGCAATGGAACTCGTCAGGGCTGCCCCCTAGCCCCTAATTTTTGTTCTGACACTGGAACCTCTTCTCAATCGATTGAGATCTTACCCTGATATCAGGGGAGTTCACATAGGAGCCAACCTATTGAAAGACCTAGACTTCTTTGGAACTCTCTCAAACCTCAAAATAAATTACAATAAATCACATGCCTTGAATATATCCCTCCCAAAACAGGAAGTAAACCATTGTCAAGACTTCTTTCCTTTTCTATGGAAAAAGGAAGCCATTACTTACCTGGGTATCCAAATTACAGCCAAATTGCTAGACCTTTTCAACCGCAACTTTCATGTAGCACTGAAAAAGGCCAAAACAGATCTTAAAGATTGGGCAAGTCTTAATGTCTCATGGTTTAGTCGTTCCAGATTTCTTAAAATGATCGTCCTCCCACGCTTTCTGTACTTAATGCAAACTATTCTGATCCAACTACTGAAATCCATCTTTTCTTCCTACAAGAAAGCCTGCTCCCTCTTTGTCTGAAGGAACTCTCCCCCACGTATCAAATTTTCCCAACTTGGATTGGATTGCCCGATCTTTAAAAATACTACCTTGCCTGTCATTTGAAGAGAGTTGTCGATTGGAACGTACATGCTTCTAGAAAAACTTGGGTTCTCTTGGAACGCTCATTTACATGAACCCTCAATCCACTCGCTCCTATGGATAGCATAGCAACATTGGTCGCAAGAGGTTAAGACACATCCCCTCATTTATCCCTCTTGGGTAGCCTATACACAGGCAGCGAAATCTATGACATTATGCTCGACCCCAATTCCTCTAACTGTGAGGGTAACCCAGCCTTTCCTCCTGGAGAGTTGACCACTTTCTTGAGACAAGAGTGGCCACACAGCGACGTTCTTGCACACTAATTCTTCCTGAAAGGAAACCCCCGTACATATGAAAATCTATTAGCTACCTCACGGACAAGACACCGTACACGGTTGGAATTTACACACTGTTGATAGCAGAGTCTCCCAACACATTGGACTCGGCATAGGCAGCTTCAGAGAAACACTTTCAGACTCCCCTGACCGACAAGGAGTGGGATACCATTCATGAGTACACACATAAAGATTCACTCAATGTTGAGATTCAGGAGCACTGTTATAAGGTAGAAACTAGATGGTAAAAAACCCCATCATGTCTCCACACATTTTCTCCCTCTATTCCCAAAACATGCTAGAGATGTGGAAAAGCAGAAGGCACCATGCTCGATATATGGTGGGAATGTAAACTCATCCAACTTTATTGGAAAGAAGTCCATGACATCATTGAACAGGTTACAACTTTAATTTAGACTTCACACCTGTGCAATACCTCCTACATCACACATCTTTATCTAAGAAAGACTATCACAGATCACTGACTAGGTTTATGGTGAATCCGGCAAGACTCTGCATCCCAGTACTCTGGCATTCTACAAGTATTCTGACCATTAGAGAGTGCTTTACAAGACAAGACTTGCTAAGATAGAAGAAATGGAGGAACTCATTTACATTGCGCAAGAACGAATACAAAAATTTACAAAAATCTGGTCATGTTGGACTCACTTCCAAACTACTGAGCGAGTCAAACAGTATGTTAACTTAAATTATATTACCTCACCGACCTTGACAACAGCTGCCGATTATGGATCCTTTCCAGCTTAGATCCTGGGAGGGGAGAGAGTACAGATAGAACCAGACACATACCCATACCCAGTTAACATACTAGCCTCATGATTTTTCTCCTCCCTTCCCTCCCCTCCTCCCCCCCCTTCCCTTCCCTTTTTTTCTCTCCTCTTTCTCTTTCTCTCTCTCTCTCTCTTCCTCTTTCCCCATCTTTTTCTTCCATCTCTGCCTTTGTAGGAGCTTCCTTTCCTCTGTTCTTCTGTACAGCATACGGTAATTACTACTCTCAACTTATGACTTACAATGGAGATATCGTCCTACTCCCCCCTTCCCCCCATTTTGTACATGATGTAAGAATAACATGCTCTTTTCTGTTTGTTAAATACCCGAGTTTATTACTGTATGTGTCAGAGAACTTTGACAATCACACATACAAACAATAGTACTATAATTATTCTCTTTTATATGCTCAATAAAAAAATGTATAGAAAAAAAAAATCTGTCTGTATATGCATAAAACATGCTTGTTAAACCCACTGTGGAACCTAAGTGGTTAATCCTCAGTACTGTGTAAAAAGGCTGTTTGATCCTGACTTCTCTGATGTTCCCCTGCTTCCACTAACTCCTAATAATTTCCTGATGACACAGAGCCTATGGAGTCAGGATGGTGTTTTGTTAAAGAAGTGTTTTTTTTCTTTTCTTGGAAGCATGCATGTGATCTGCACAGAGCCAGTTAGCACTGTCTAGACAGAGTGTCAGGGGTCCTGCAGTCTCATAGGTCAGTCAGAAAACTCATTCTACAATCTTTAACAGGTGCATGGCTGGACACTGATAGAAGTGACAAGACTGCTATACACTGCTGATGAGAAAAGATAATTAGCAGTTTATATTTACTAAAATAATTGCATTTCCATGTTTTGTGTACTGTGGGAGACCAGATATAGTGAATGCAGGGTCCTGGGTTTAGTAACACTTGAACGTGAAATGCTAGCAAACCTTTCTCTTGCTTTTAGTAGAGTGGTGAAGTCATTAAACCTTTTCTTGTTTATATCACTGTCAGTGTCATTTTCTTGAGAGGATTGACCTCACTTCTTGTCCCAGTGATGGTGGTCACAAAGATAGGCAATGAGGGGATATCTTTAAAACAGGAGCAGTGCAACAAAACCACTTTAGAGTGATTGAGGGATCCTATCCTTTGACATATGCCTACTGCTGTCTTTGTGCCCAGCAAATTGTAACCTGCCTGCCTCCACGAGTGCCTAAATGTGGATAGTTTATGCATTTTCTGAGGAATAGAAGAATGTACTGTATTATGGTCACTGGTATATGAATTGGTCCATAACCACTGTCTGATAGTTCTCATGTGAATCATTTGTGGATTAAGATTATATAATACTTTGATGTCCACTCCCTGATTTGGAAGTTTAGATCCCGTATATATTATACGATCCCCTGATGGTCACTTTTAATGCTCCAGCACCCATCCAAGGAGTTTGAAGCTGGTGTTGCCTTGTGTTGAAATGAGCACTACACATTCTTTATAGGCCCCTACGAAGCTATTTTAATGAAATGCGTTGGCACGTGAGGATTTGCTGTATTAGCACCCAATGTTTGGATTGTATAAGCTAACAGCACAATCTGGTTTTATTTATTTGTTTCATGACTGGGGTATTGCCCAATGTTACGGCTGCCATGACACTACCCAACTACCACCCATTTTCCTTCAACCATTTTACTTAAAATAACTTCAGACCAAAACATCTTTATTTTGGGTTTTACTGACCATCGCAGCCCTTTTATTAAACAACCATAAATAACAAATCTCTTCATTACCTAATATTACATTATTTTTCAACAAAAAACATAACAGAACATAAACAGCCTGATATAGCTACCTGCTCTTCTAGGTCTTAAGATTTTTGAAGGTACCCTTGAATGACCAACTGGCTGTATCTGGCACCAACTTGCGTCACCAGGGGCCCCCAGCCGCAATTACACTGGCTCGGGCACAAACGCTTATCCATTCTCCAGCCGATACAGCCAGCTTAACCATGCCATATTACTTCAGACACTTATTAGGGCAGGTACACCCATACCAAAAATGGACCCAGACCCTCGTTCTCCAAAGAACGTAACCATCCCCTGCCTTCAAAAACCCAGTGACCTCTGCCACAGACACCCAGCGTGATACCTTACGCCTGGGCGCCCCCCCACACCTGAAGAGCTCATTGTATACCTTCTTGCAGAATCAAACACCAAAGGTCAATTTCTACCGTGTTCAGGGGGACCCCATCCCCTCTCAAAAACAGCCCTGATTCCTTCTCCAGCTCCAAATGTTGAACCGCCAACTTACCGTTCCTGACAAAAAATGTTGCCACCTCCTTATTCACCTTAATTTTAGCCTTATTGACCCTGTGCACTGATCTAGTTAGACGCCAGGAAGTTCTGGCAACTATGTCTGACCAAATGACTATAGTGTTAGGGAAAAGGGATCATAAATAATGAAAGTTGAATTTGATGCTCACGCATTGAGCGAAGCCCAAGGTCACCTCCCATGTGCAGCAGGAGAACATCGGGGGGGGTGTTCAGCCAAGAATAGTGATGCGCGTCGGGCAACACCCTAGACCACAACATCCCATGCATCCCAATCAATTTTACACTAACCTCCCCCCTGGAAAAACCCAACTGATGACCCTCTGGCCTGACAGCTGCCCATTTTGCCCCCAAAAAACATAGGAGTGGCCCAAGATCCACACCTAACATTCTGAATCTGAAAAACAAGAAACATACCATAACAAACAGGAACCCCCCCCCCCCCCCCAAGCGAACCACACACAACAGAGGGAAACACAAACAAGGACAGTGCTGAGAACAGTCAGACTACTATAAGCAAAAATAACAAACATAAATAACAAATGACAGCAAACTTAATTATTCCCTGACCCTTAGGGGTGGCCCAACCAAGCACGGAACATTATCCCCTGTATCCTTATAACAGATGGGGTTGCACATACAGCCTAAAACACTGAGATTCCCACCATCCAATCTTCTGGACCAACCTGTCTTCCGAACCCCAGCGGGCTGCCTCATTTGCCGCCCCTATCCGGAAGGAATGAGAGGAGTAGTCTTGCAATGGAAAACCAGCAGCCACCAGGCACTTTTTAAAAACTGACCCAAATTGAAACTTGGACAATGCCGAAAAATCCTTGTGCTTCAAAAAAGGTCTAAGCCCTTAAGGCCTGCTCACCAACCACACCCGTACTGTCCGCACCAGGCACGCAGGGGAATCGCAGACTCCACCCAACTCCACCCACACTCCTATGCCCTGCTGATCGGTTTTAGATTGGCGGATGAGCAAGGAGACCATGTCTCCCTGTAAAACCACATCAGTAAATTCCAACCCTCCACCACCACTTTTGGACTGGCAAACCAATTCACTCACTTTGAACGTGCCAAAGAAAGCCAACACGAATGCCATTTTAAAGAGCACCGCCTCATAGGAAGAAGAACAAACACGCTCCAGACAACCTAAGATAGCTCCCAGCATCGCAAGGGAGATTGGGCAGCATGCCACCGTGGGTGCCCCTGCCCCGTCTGACGGCATGCAGAGTCCTATGCACCAGAAAGTCCTTAGTGACGTCTCTCAGCCCAGATAGTTGAAATAAAAAGGCCAAGCTAGCCATTTTCCGATTCAACTGTGAGGCAGAGGTCCCCTCCTTCACGTTCCTCCCGATAAAATACAGCAGTGTACATAAGCGATCCTGATCGTTGAAGCAACCATCCATTTCACTTACCAGCACATGTCATTCACGCCAAACCTTTTCATACTCAGCCCACGTGGTTGGATACACATAATTGCGCATGAGACCAGCTACTGTTCGAAGGCGATGTCCCACAAGTGGTCCGGGCAGGGCATTCTGCTTAAGATGCGCTCCTAGCGGGTCATCGAAGCACACAAAAAGTTTACAGCGTGCCGTTCATCTCCCCCGTCACCTTTTTTGGATCCTCAGCAGCCTTTTTTGGGGCCGGCCTCGCCACTGGTGCCAGCGCCACCCTGCCCTGCCCGCCATACCTCCGCTCGGATGGCGAGACTCATACCCCTGAATCCTGACCTGAGACCATCAAAGGGAGTGCCATCCTAGTCCAAGCCACCCACGGCCCATAGAGAGCTATCACTCCTGTGCACGCCGACACCAGGGAACCCAAACCCGCCGGAGATTCACCAGGACCACAGCATGCCAACACCTCACTAAAACTGGACATAAAAGCCTGCAGGGCGTTTACCATGAACCCCTCCTGCCCCACAGCTGCCGCCACCAGAACTGCCTGCTGTCCCCCTCCAGAAGCAGGCTCCCTACTGACTGATCCAGCACCCCCCCCCCCCCACTATCCTATCCCCAGATGAACACGACTGTGAATCAGACACACACAATGAAGAGAAGAAGAGCTGACCCTAGCTAACTCACCAGGCTGCCCCATGACCACCGTTCGCACAGCCGCACATCCAGAGCTCTGCAGCATCGCATCTTCCACCGGTGGGAGGTCTCGTCCTGCAGCCACCTCCCCTTCTTCAGATGACGTTAGTTCCCCCTCAGAGCCGTCCTCCTCCACAGGATCAGCCTGGCTGGAGAAAAAAAAAGAAAAAAAAATGAGGTTGAAGGATTATAAGAGGTGCATGAAAGTCAGCCTGGCTGGAGGACCGGAACGAAGGCTCCTCCTTCCCCACCAAGCTCTCTGCACAGGGGACCCGGCAGCAGCTGAACACAGCTCCCGTCCAGCAGCTGACACGCCGGCTGATGGTAAGCAGGTACCTCCGCTTCTCCTAATGGCAGTCCCTGCCGCCCGGGACCAATGGCCGCAACAGGGATCCAATACTGTCAGCAGGCGGGAAACCAGCTGAGCTAGCCACAGGGGCTTGTACTCGATCAGAAGAGGCCACAGGAGCAGGATGCAGGCCCAGATCCCCCCCCCGGGGCCTGCCTGTGACAGATATTCCTCCCAGCCCCACCAGGTGAAGAGGAAGGCAGCCTCTTAGCAGATGGGGCTGAAGGGTCCCTGATGGGGCTCCCACCCCTCGGGTCACCTCAGGACTCGAACGCTCAGGAGGCCATGATCTCCTAGCGCATATGCGTGTAGGCGCAGGTGTAGGTCGAAACCTGTCCCGATCCCTGCAGCATACCTGGCAACTGGGCACACAGCCAGTGGGGACCATTGGCAATAGCAGCAGCTCTAACACTAGCCAATAGTGATGGACGAACATCGGCCGGGGAGGTTAGCGAACATTAGCCGCAAACTTTCTCAAATGTTCGGGAACCGCAAGTTCACTTTAATGGGAGGCGAACTTTAAACACTTTAGCCCCAAGCCTATTTTTGACATTTTTTGTTTACAAGTTAAAATCAGTATTTTTTGCTAGAAAAGTACTTAAAACCCCGAAACATTATATATATATATATATATATATATATATATATATATATTTTAGCAAAGACTCTGGAGAATAAAATGGCAGTCATTGCAATATTTTTTGTCACGCGGTATTTGCGCAGCGGTCTTTTAAACGCCATTTTTTTATAAAAATTACGAAAAATCACATTTCACTGCATTTAAAAAAAACTAAACAGTAAAGTTAGCCCATTTTTGTGGTATATGGTGAAAGAAGATGTCACGCCAAGTAAATAGATGCCCAACATGTTACGGTTTAAAATTACGCACACCCGCGGAATGGCGACAAACTACGGTCAATAAAAATCTCCATAGGCGACGCTTTAAAATTTTTTAACAGTTTTACCAGTTTAACGGTGGGACGGGAGACCCGAGCAGAGCCGCGGAAGGGGACGGGAGGGGGGGTCATCCCCTCCCGCTCGCAGAGGTAACGATCGAGCAGCTCTCGAGCTGCATCGGTCATTACCGCTGGAAAGCCGACCGCTGGCTCTAAAAAACGGTACCGGGATGATGCCTCTAGCTAGTATAACCACACAAAGTCAGCCGACGTAGGCCTACGTCACTGGTCGTAAAGTGGTTAAAAACCTTTAGGTCATATTTGCAGCCACAAAATACTTACTAGCTGTGCACAAATAGTCCCTCCACATGGACACTGTCATAACAGAAGTATTGCTATTAGAAAAGTTGCCCTAAATTTTTTATTTTTATTTTTTACAGCAAAAAAATTTTTTTTTTTTTTTTCCTAAACCAGCCAGAACTGACAGCAGCCAGTAAATACATGTCAAATACATATAGGGTCCATTCACACGTCTGTAAAATGGGTCCGCATCCCTTCCACAACTTGGCGGAACGTTTACAGACCCATTGATTTTCAATTCCAGTCTGAAAAAATTAGGCATTCACAGGATAAAGAAGTGTCAGCGAGTACAGGCCCCAAATATTAGCCCACATGCGTTTACCTGACAGCTAATAATGTTATATTCTGTGGCTGAAGGTACATTAGGCATTCACAGGATACAGAAGTAAGTGTCGCCCATTCCAGGCCCCAAAAATTAGCCCACATTAGTTTACCTGACAGCTAAGAACGTTGTATTCTGTGGCTGAAGGTACATTAGGCATTCACAGGATACAGAAGTAAGTGTCGGCCAGTACAGGCCCCAAAAATTAGCATACATGGGTTTACCTGACAGCTAAGAACGTTGTATTCTGTGGCTGGAGGTACATTAGGCATTGACAGAAAAAATAATTGTCGGCCATGAAAGGCCCCAAAAACTAGGCATTCAATGGACATGAAATGGCTTTTATGCTGCTGTATTTACCTAAGACAAGGACCATGAATTGTTGTGGGCAGTCTGGCGGATATTTGTGGCCTGTCATGAGGAATTGTAATCAAACATGGTCTACTGGTCACATGTGTTGAATTCCTCAGAGATCAATGCCTCATTCATTTTTATAAATGTGAGGTAGTCAACACTGTCATGAGCTAGGTGAGTGTGCTTATCGGTCACGATCCCCACTGCTGCGCTGAACGTCCTTTCGGACATGACACTGGAGTTTGAGGCAAGCCAACAGTTCCATTGCAAATTGTGTATGCTCTGGCCAGAGGTCAAGCCTGCCCACCCAGTAGTCCTCATCACCCAGTAGTAGGGTTCATCGCTCCTCAGAGCGTCCACATTGGCCGTTAACCCGATGTAGTCGGACACCTGTCAGTCTAGGCGTTCCCTGATGCTGGATCTGGAGTACAGCTGTCGATGGGTCGGCTGAAAGAATGATTTCATATCTGAAGTGACCAACACATCTTCAAACCGCCCTCTTCTTGCAGGCGCTGTTGCATTGCTACCCGCAACTGTTTCTCTGTGACTGGAAATTCCTCTGCCAGCGCACGCAAAAGCAGAATGCAGCATCTCTCAAAGCAAGGCCTGGAAGTGCTGCATTCTGCCAGCCTTCTGTGATGGTGGTAACATTTTCACCATTTTTTGTTTGTACCGGTGGTCTAAGTACATTGCCACCCAGCACTGGTCATTGCCCATTATGCTTTTTATATGGGGTCCCCCTTAAAATACTGAAGCATGAAGGCCCCCATTCGCACTAAACTGGAAGCGGTGTAGTGGCCTGGCTCCAGCTCATCATCCAGGATAATGTCATCCTCGTTCTCCTCCCCCCCATCCACGGACAACACCAGGGATCCCAGAAAGGTTTAAAGCATGCTTTTCTTGCTCCTCCTCATCCGCCCCGGAACCATCCTCCTCTGACTCCTCTTCAGACTCCTGTTGTTGACTTGTCTCAGATGGAGTAGCACCCCCTGGGAATTCATCCAACACTGCGACTTCCTCATCTTCCTGCTCCTCGACGGCTTGATCACTGACACGACGCAATGCACACTCCAGAAAGAAGGCGTAAGGTACGATGTCACTGATGGCGCCCTGGCCGTGACTGACCGGTTTGGTGATCTCATCAAATGGCCGCAGAAGTCTGCATGCATCGTGCATTAGCAGCCACTGACGAGGTGAAAAAAACCAAGCTCCCCAGAACCTGTCCTGCCGCAGAGTTCGTACAGGTAGTCGTTAACTGCACGTTTCTGCTGGAGCAGCCTATCAAGCATATACAAGGTTGAGTTCCATCACGTGGGGCAGTCACAAATAAGACGCCTGACGGGCAGGTTGTATCGCCGCTGAATGTTAGCAAGGCGAGTCATGGCTTTGTAAGATCTTCTGAAATGGCCCGAGATTTTCCTGGCCTGCCGCAAGACGTCCTGGATAGTGTTGAGCGAACACGGACTGTATTATTCGTGTTCGTACCAAATAATTGGATTTTTGTTACCCGAACACGGACCCGAAAACTTTACTGTATGTTCGGGTAAAAATCCGTGTTCGGTCATTTTATTTCCGGGTTTTGTATGTATTGGCGCGCTTTTAATGGCGGGCTTTCAACAGCCAATCAACAAGCGTTTAACTGGTGTGCCTTTAGCCATCCCAGCCATGCCTACAAATGTATTAGTAGCTGTGATTGGCCATCTGAAGCATGTGACCAAGTCTTTATAAGTTCGAGACGGAGCGCCGCTGCGTCATTATGCTGTAGTTCAGGGACAGAGCACACATCATACATGCTGGCTGCTGATTAGGGACAGACAGGCAAAAATCATTTGTGTCCGAATAGAATTGAGGGACAGGTCGGAGTGTTTTAGGCAGGGCGAGTTGTTAGGGCATTTTAGGGCGAGGCTGCTGATTTTTAGGGTCAGTGTTCTACAATCTTTTTTTCTGTGTGGGGGGGGGGGGTTTGCAGTGCCGGCAGTGACCTATCTTATAGATCCTTTTAGGGCGAGGCTGGAGATAGGCAGGGTCAGTGTTCTACAATCGATTTTGCTGTGTGGGGGGGGGGTTTGCAATGCCGGCAGTGACCGATCTTATCGATCCTTTTAGGGAGAGTCTGGAGATAGGCAGGTGTCAGTGGTTCACATCGATTTTGCTGTGTGTGGGGTGCTGTGAACACAATCTTTTTGCCCGCTGAGGAGGAGGGAGAAAAAAGTATTTTTTATCAGACAGTCACTTGTGTGCAGCGTTTTTCATTCAGTGCTGCTGTGCTGACTGTGATAATACACAGCTGTGTGCACATGTGCTATTATTGAGTGATTTCAAAAGTTTTACACTTTTTTCTATTCCACTATTCAATATACACCCTTGGGTTAAAAAAATTAAATTGTGGCATAGTCTGTACTAATCTAGTTAAAAATTACAAACTTAAAAGGGGAATTTTCTTTTTTTTTTTCTCCCCATAGCCTGCAGCAGAGCTGACTGATATAAGACACTGCTGTTCACATGTGCTATTGATAAATCACCAATTTCATATCATATTTTCTATTCCGCTATTCAATCTACACCTTTGGGTAAAAACAATTAAATTGCGGGATAGTCTGTATCGGTACGTGTGAGATACACCTTTCCAATTTTTGGGGCGCATCTCATACTGCCGAGGATTTGAGGGTGCTGCCTGTTCCGAACTCCTCCTACTCCTCATCCTGCCTTTGGGGGGTACAAAAAATAGTAATTTTGGCCTAGTCTGGGTCTCTACGTGTGAGATACATACACCTTTTGATATCATATTTTCTATTCCGCTATTCAATCTACACCTTTGGGTAAAAACAATTAAATTGCAGGATAGTCTGTATCGGTACGTGTGAGATACACCTTTCTCACTTTTTGGGGCGCATCTCATACTGCCAAGGATTTGAGGGTGCTGCCTGTTCCGAACTCCTCCTACTCCTCATCCTGCCTTTGGGGGTACAAAAAATAGTAATCGCGGCCTAGTCTGGTTCTGTACGTGTGAGATACATACACCTTTTTTTTGATAATATTTTCTATTCCGCTATTTAATCTACACCTTTGGAGTAAAAACAATTAAATTGCGGGATAGTCTGTGTCGATACGTGTGAGATACATACACCTTTTGATATCATATTTTCTATTCCGCTATTCAATCTACACCTTTGGGTAAAAACAATTAAATTGCGGGATAGTCTGTGTTGGTACGTGTGAGATACACCTTTCCAATTTTTGGGGCGCATCTCATACTGCCGAGGATTTGAGGGTGCTTCAGTCTGCCTCCTGCCTGTTCAGAACTCCTCCTACTCCTCATCCTGCCTTTGGGGGTACAAAAAATAGTAATCGCGGCCTAGTCTGGTTCTGTACGTGTGAGATACATACACCTTTTTTTTGATAATATTTTCTATTCCTCTATTTAATCTACACCTTTGGAGTAAAAACAATTCAATTGCGGGATAGTCTGTGTCGGTACGTGTGAGATACATACACCTTTTGATATCATATTTTCTATTCCGCTATTCAATCTACACCTTTGGGTATAAACAATTAAATTGCGGGATAGTCTGTGTCGGTACGTGTGAGATACACCTTTCCAATTTTTGGGGCGCATCTCATACTGCCGAGGATTTGAGGGTGCTTCAGTCTGCCTCCTGCCTGTTCTGAACTCCTCCTACTCCTCATCCTGCCTTTGGGGCTACAAAAAATAGTAATCGGGGCCTAGTCTGTGTTTGTACGTGTGAGATACACCGTATTATAAATTTTTTCCTATTCCGCTATTCAATATACACCCTGTTTGAGTGTAAAAAATTAAATTACGGCATAGTCTGTATTGGTACGTGTGAGATACACCTTTTTAAATTTGTTTGGCGCATCTCCTTCCACCGCCGAGGATTGCAGGGCGCTTCAGTTTGCCTCCTGTTCCCAACTCCTCCTACTCCTCTTCCTCATCCTGCCTTTAGGGTACAAAAAATAGTAATCGGGGCCTAGTCTGTGTTTGTACGTGTGAGATACACCGTATTATAAAATTTTTCCTATTCCGCTATTCAATATACACCGTTTGAGTGTAAAAAATTTGATTATGGCATAGTCTGTATCGGTACGTGTGAGATACACCTTTTTAAATTTGTTTGGCGCATCTCCTTCCACCACCGAGGATTGCAGGGCGCTTCAGTTTGCCTCCTGTTCCTAACTCCTCCTACTCCGCTTCCTCATCCTCTACCGCCTCCTCATCCGGTCAGCGTAACACCTTCACCACCAACTTCAGCACGGCCAGGGGTAAACAACAGCAGGCAGTTTTAAAACTTGTCTGTTTGGGGGAAAAACCACACACCGCGCAGGAGTTGTGGAGGAGCATGGAACAGCAGACAAATGAGTGGTTGCTGCCAGCGAGTCTCAAGCCCGGCCTGGTGGTGTGCGTTAATGGGCGAAATCTCATAGCAGCTCTGGGCCTAGCCGGTTTGATGCACATCCCTTGCCTGACGCATGTGCTGAATTTAGTGGTGCAGAGGTTCCTTAAAAATTACCCCGATATGTCAGAGCTGCTGCAGAAAGTGTGGGCTGTCTGTGCGCACTTTCGGCGTTCTCACCCTGCTGCTGCTCGCCTGTCAGCGCTGCAGCGTAACTTTGGCCTTCCCGCTCACCGCCTCATATGTGACATGCCCACAAGGTGGAACTCCACCTTGCACATGCTGGAAAGACTGTGCGAGCAGCAGCAGGCCATAGTGGAGTTTCAGCTGCAGCACGCACGCGTGAGTCGCTCTGCGGAACAGCACCACTTCACCACCAATAACTGGGCCTCCATGCGAGACCTGTGTGCCTTGTTGCGCTGTTTTGAGTACTCCACCAACATGGCCAGTGCCGATGACGCCGTTGTCAGCTTAACTATCCCACGTCTATGCCTCCTTCAAAAAACAATTTGGGCGATGATGGAAGAGGATGTGGCACAGGATGAGGAGGAGGAGGAGGAGGATGAAGAGGTAACATTTCCAAGGCTTTCAGGGCAGTCATTCGCAAGGGGCTCCGAGGGTGGGTTCCTGCACACACAAACGCCAGGGACACAATTGTCCAGCAGGGTCACAGTTCTGGAGGATGAGGAGAATGAGGAGGAGGAGATGGAGGAGGAGATGGAACCATGTTCACAGCAGGGTGGCACCCAGGCCAGCTCATGGCCATCACTAGTGCGTAGCTGGGGGAATACAGAGGACGCAGACGATACACCTCCCACAGAGAACATCCTTTCGTTGCCTCTGGGCAGCCTGGCACACATGAGCAATTACATGCTGCAGTGTCTCCACAATGACCGCCGAGTTGCCCACATTCTAACTTGTGCTGATTACTGGGTGGCCACGCTGCTGGATCCCCGTTACAAGGACAACGTACCGTCCTTAATTCACTCACTGGAGCGCGATCGCAAGATGCGTGAGTACAAGCGCACGCTGGTAGACGCAATGCTGCTGGTGGCATTCCCACCTGACAGCGGGGCCACAGTGGAAGCACAAGGCCAAGGCAGAGGAGGAGGAGGAGGAAGAGGTCGCCAATGCAACCAGGGCACCGCCAGCACCTCAGAAGGCCGGGTTAGCATGGCCGAAATGTGGAAAAGCTTTGTCAGCACACCACAACAAACAGCAGCACTAGCAGCTCATATGGAACGTCTTAGCAGGAGGCAGCATTTCACCAACATGGTGGAGCAGTATGTGTGCACACGCCTAGACGTACTGAATGACGGGTCTGCCCCCTTCAACTTCTGGGTCTCCAAGTTGGGCACATGGCCTGAGCTTGCCCTTTACGCCTTGGAGGTGCTG
Organism: Pelophylax lessonae; assembly: GCF_965119305.1. NCBI lineage: Eukaryota > Metazoa > Chordata > Amphibia > Anura > Ranidae > Pelophylax > Pelophylax lessonae. The sequence continues at coordinate 618,817,707 of NC_138768.1, read as the reverse complement.
GCGTGCCCTGCAGCCAGTGTATTATCTGAACGTGTATTTAGCACGGCTGGGGGCGTTATCACAGACAAGCGCAGCCGCCTGTCCAGAGACAATGTGGACAAGCTCACGTTCATTACAATGAAGCAGGCATGGATCCCACTGGACTTTTCCGTACCTTGTGCAGAATAGAGATGGATACCGACCTTACCCAGCCATTGTTCAATTTTTTCTCTTTCTCACTCTTTTGGGGTTTACCCTCATTTAAAATGACTGAAAAAAAGCAGTGTTGGCTACCTCGTCCTCCTCCACAGCCGCTTCCACCTACACCGCCCATAAGTGTGCGCAGCATATTGCATTAGGTTGTGCAACCCAAAGTTTAAATACACATGCATGTGTTTGCCTACATGTACATGGCCCCGATACATTACTCTCCCTGCTGGCAAAGTGAAATAGAAGTGTGTGGCACTTCTCTTATGGCAGAGCAGGTCCGAGGGAGATCTTTCCCATCTCCTCACTGGCAAACAGAGCGATAATGCTAATGTGCCCTAGGTGATTAGGGTGTGCCCAGGCACACCCGGCACACCCTGTGCACACGCCTATGACATCGCCACATCCACCACCACCTCAACCTCCCTCCTACTCCATATGGGCCTCGTCCTTCAGAGATGAAGAACATTGTTTTATTTTTCTGTTTTTTTTTTTGTTGTTTTAAGTTATTTCCCTATCCACATTTGTTTGCAGAGCACTCGCCATGCTCTTAACTATGTTTTGCTGCCATTTGCAGCACTCTAGCCCTTTCCATTGGTGTTTTAGAGCCATTTTAGTGCCTGAAAGTTCGGGTCCCCATTGACTTCAATGGGGTTCGGTGTCCAGGTAAAGTTCAGCAAAAGTCCGGGACACGGACCCGGACTTTTTTTTAAAGTTCGGCCGAACCCGCCGAACACGGACATCCAGGTGTCCGCTCAACTCTAGTCCTGGACCCCAGGGTATTTGGCAATGAGTCCCTGCACGACCAAGTTCAGGACGTGTGCCATGCATGGCACGTGTGTAATTTTGTCCTGTTTCAGCGCGCTCAGCAGATTGGCACGATTGTCGCACACCACTTTACCAACTGTCAAATTGAGTGGTGTCAGCCACTGATCTGCCTGTGAATGCAAAGCTGAAAGGAGTGCAGGACCAGTGTGGCTCTTGGCTTCCAGGCACAACAGACGCAGCACAGCATGGCAACGTCTCACTTGGCATGTGGAATAGGTTCTGGGGATCTTGGGCGGTGCAGCGGAAAAGGAGGAGTCAGCCGCGGAGGATTAGGGAGGATGGAGTAGGAGGAGGAGGCCTGCATGCAATCCGTGGCAGTAAAACCAAATATACACGGGTGCCACGTGTTACATGCTTGACGGCCGTCAGAAGGTTCACCCAGTGGGCAGTAAAAGGTATATACGTTCCCTGCCCATGTTTGCTAGCACATGTGTCTGTAGTCAGATGTATCTTGGCACCAACACTGTGTGCCAGAGATACATTCACTTGCCGCTGAACATGACCATACAGCTCTGGAATGGGACCTTCCATTGTGGTGTTCCAATGGCCACAAATTTCCGAAAGGCCTCCGAGTCCACCAGTTGATAGGGCAGTAGTTCTGACAAGCCAGCAGTCAACCGTTGGGCAAGAGGGTTATCCGGCATCATAATTCTTTACTCTCCAACATTTGGGCCACGGAAGCCTGCCTTTTTCCAGAACAACGTTAGAATGGCATGATGGAAGGTGGAGTGGAGGACAATTGTGAGGAGAGAGGAGAAGGAGAAGGAGAAGAGGCTGGACGGTGAGAACCTGAAGTGTGGCTTTGTGGGTTCTGATGGCGTTGCTCCCACTGGGCTCAGTGATGGGAGTCCAGGTGCCTTCTTAAGGCGGTCGTCTCTAGGTGAGCGTTGGGCTTACCGCAACTTATGCGTTGACTGCAAAGGCTACAGATGGCAACACTATTGTCAGCAGCGGACACATTAAAAAAAGCCCACACTGCGGAGCCATGTGCTGGCGTCCTGGGAGCGCCAGATGTGACCGCACATGGTTGATGGCTCGCTCCTGATACATTAGCAGTCTGCTTTGTCCCTCCGGTGCAATGTAACTTCCGCCTGCTTCTCCTCCCTATCTGCTGGTCCATCTCTCCTTGGGCTGATCAACCTTGGGCTGACCAACCTCCTTGGGCTGATCTGGGTACTGTCGTCAGACTGCTGAGTGGCGGCTGTTGCTACCTTCTACCTTCTCTTCCTGATCCGATGCCAAGAATGGCTGTGCATCGCAAATGTCTTGTGATGGATCGGAAAATAATTTCAGTGACTCAAGCGGAGGGTATATGGTGGTGGTGTCTTTGGGGATGCACACAGCAGAATGTGAAGAGGGTGCAGATAGAGAGGATGAGGAGGGTGCAGAAGAGGAAGGCTGAGTGAGCCACTCAACCAAGTCTGGTGCGTCCTTTGACGTAATCGAACGCACCTTCTGAAACTTCACATTTTGGGTTCGGCCTACTGCTCCTGCTCTACCCCTAACACCTCTGCGTAAGGGCCTGTCTCTTCCTCTGCCTGTCATTTTTTAAATTACCCTATGACAAAAGTCTCTAGAGAAGCGCAGTATATGTGGAACAAGGTATATAACACGCCGCTTCAATCTGTGGTATTGGGGGGCCACTGGTGTATCACACCAGTTGTACAAAAAATTGGCCAGTAAGTTTGGCACTGTGTGTAGCAGAGTTAACGCAGCAAAAGAGGCAATATTTTTTGCAGGACACAAATACACTTATAAAAGTATACTCAGATAACACCCCACTTGAATCTGTGGTATTGGGGGGCCACTGGTCTATCACACCAGTTGTACAAAAAAATTGGCCAGTAAGTTTGGCACTGTGTGTAGCAGAGTTAATGCAGCAAAAGAGGCAATATTGTTGCAGGACACAAATACACTTATAAAAGTATACTCAGAAAACACCCCACTTCAATCTGTGGTATTGGGGGGAACTGGTCTATCACACCAGTTTTACAAAAAAATTGGCCAGTAAGTTTGGCACTGTGTGTAGCAGAGTTGACGCACCAAAAGAGGCAATATTGTTGCAGGACACAAATACACTTATAAAAGTATACTCACATAACACCCCACTTCAATCTGTGGTATTGGGGGGGCACTGGTCTATCACACCAGTTATACAAAAAATTGGCCAGTAAGTTTGGCACTGTGTGTAGCAGAGTTAATGCAGAAAAATAGGCAATATTGTTTCAGGACGCAAATACACTTCTAAAAGTATACTCAGATAACACCCCACTTCAATCTGTGGTATTGGGGGGCCACTGGTCTATCACACCAGTTATACAGAAAATTGGCCAGTAATTTTGGCACTGTGTGTAGCAGAGTTAATGCAGCAAAAGAGGCAATATTGTTGCAGGACACAAATACACTTATAAAAGTATACTCAGATAACACCCCACTTCAATCTGTGGTATTGGGGGGCCACTGGTCTATCACACCAGTTGTACAAAAAATTGGCCAGTAAGTTTGGCACTGTGTGTAGCAGAGTTAATGCAGCAAAAGAGGCAATATTGTTGCAGAACATAAATACACTTATAAAAGTATTCTCAGAAAACACCCCACTTCAATCTGTGGTATTGGGGGGAACTGGTCTATCACACCAGTTTTACAAAAAAATTGGCCAGTAAGTTTGGCACTGTGTGTAGCAGAGTTGACGCACCAAAAGAGGCAATATTGTTGCAGGACACAAATACACTTATAAAAGTATACTCAGATAACACCCCACTTCAATCTTTGGTATTGGGGGGCCACTGGTTTATCACACCAGTTGTACAAAAAATTGGCCAGTAAGTTTGGCACTGTGTGTAGCAGAGTTAACGCAGCAAAAGAGGCAATATTGTTGCAGGACACAAATACACTTATAAAAGTATACTCACATAACACCCCTCTTCAATCTGTTGTTTAGGGGGGCCACTGGTCTATCACACCAGTTATAATACCTTTTTTAAAGTGCTTTTGTCACTGTTTCTAGTTGTAGTATTGCTGTAGAAACGCTCACCACACCACTCACAATGCTGCACGGTGCACAATAGAAATCCACTATAATATGCTTTCTATAATAGAAAGTATATTATAAGTGTATTACACCACTATATAGTGTACTGCACACCAAAGAATAGTACACCTATACCAAATACCAGCCCTTCAAAGGACTTTTGTGGACCTTAACAGAGCGATTTGTGTCACTTACAATCTGTCCCTGGTGCACACAGCAAACCTCTCCCTACACTGACAAAAGAGACAGTACACCTATACCAAATACCAGCCCTTAAAAGGACTTTTGTGGACATTAACAGAGCGATTTGTGTCACTGATGATCTGTCCCTGGTGCACAGCACACAGCAAACCTCTCCCTACACTGACAAAAGAGACAGTACACCTATACCAAATACCAGCCCTAAAGTGACTTTTATGGACCTTAACAGAGCGATTTGTGTCACTGACAATCTGTCTTTGGTGCACACAGCAAACCTCTCCCTACACTGACAAAAAGCAGAATGTGAAATGGCTGCCAGGTCAGGTCTATTAATAAGGTAGGGGTATGTCCATGTGCTGAAATGTCTCAATTGGCTGTCCTGTTCCACCTGATGGTTGTATCACGGGTCAAAGTTCTCCCCAATGTAAACTAATATGGCCGCCGCAAAATCGGCGGACTGCGAATGAGCAAAGTTTGCCAGAACCGACTGCCGGGCGAACCGCAAGGCTATCCCTACTAGCCAACATACTCTCAAGGTCCTCCATTTTTTTTTCTCCCCCCAGAATGGCACAGAGAAGCTTGACAGAATCTTGTCCTACACTGTCCCCCTGCTAACTGATGCTAAAAGCAGCACCTCCCACCAGAAGACCCCTAGGAACACACCCTGCCCCACCCTATACTCCACCAATAATGTAAGTCCTCTATTTTTCTTTACCCCTTATTATTATTAACCCTTGGTTCACTCTCACCTATACTGTGAAAAAGTAGGCCATTTGCTTATGCTGTGCCTTCAGCTGCTGGCCTGTTGCTTTATTGTTATACGACTTTTAAACTTTTTCTATTGAATAAAATGTATATTTATAATATTATAGCAAAGTCCTTTGTCTGGCCTGCAAAGTCTGATATCCAATTGTGTTTTTTTTTTTACCTTTAGATACTAGCACAAAAGCAGCTTGTAAAATCTTATTGGAAAACAGATCCGAACCAGGAATAAGAGACTAAAAAGTTGGCTTGGTATTAAACACACATAGCTGATCATTGTGTGGAAATATACAGATCTCATTGCAGAGACTTTCCTGAATGATCCCTAAAAGAAAGGCTGGTCTCGGGAACAGGACGGATGGTGCACAGGTTGGAATTAGGTGACACAATGAGTAGTCTTGTGTGATGGGATCACAGTTACGTGACTGCGGAGCATACAGTTTCAGAGTGAGGTCTAATGTTTTATGTTTTGTGCTGGTAATCTGATCCTTTCATTTTCACTTGGTAATCTTGTGAATAGCAATCTTCCACCACCTTGGGTGGCTGTGTTTACTCCTCTATTGTAATGATGGTAGATGTCATGGTTTTCACCAAGGCTGGACTTCAAACTTGACAGCTTTGTTTCATTACCTGGTGGCTGATGGTATTAGTAAATCACATAAAAAGATAACACTTTTTCTCAGTTCATCTCACAAGTAAAAAAGAAACGAAATTTCTGGCAGGATCAATGACATTTTCTTGATTGCTGAGAATGTTCTTTGCCTGAAAAAAGGAAAACGCAGCCACTAGATCTAAGGACTGGCAGGTTGCAACATTTTACATTATTTTTCTTGTGTTTAGCTGCTTCCTGCCCACCCACAGTAGTTCTACTGCCAGTGGGCAGCAGCTCCAGGCCGGGCGGCGTACCTGTATGTTGTGGCTTTCTTGCAGGTTCGGGGTGCGCATGCGAGCACCCACCGCCAGACACGTGTTGTGATTGGACACAGCGCGAGTTTGACAGCTGACTTCAGCCAATGATTTTATTAGAAGTCAGCTGATCTACTGTGGCCAATCACAGAGTTCTGTGTTTACAATAAGTTACACTGTCAATGTTAAACACTGGCTAGCAATGCACACCTTGTTAGTGTGGTATTGCTATGGAATTATTATTAGAAATGAGTCAGGTTTGAGCACACTGTTTTCACAAAAATGCTGCTTGTCATTGTGAAAAAGATATCAGCAGTGAGCATATCAGTGCAATCCTTGTTGACTCCCTTGTTGCTCTTCTTTATTCATTAGCATACATTACACAGTTTACATCACCTTTACTACCATTGTCTTCATCGTTATTAGGGTGGGGCTGCACAAGCAATTTAATCTTTTTACTACTGAGAATTTTAACTGCTTGCTGCCAGTAACCTCATTTTCAACACACTGAAATCAGATAATAGGGGTCAAACTGCTATTAGCAACTTGTTAACTAAAGAAAAGATTACTGGCAGCCTGGAATAGATAAATGCTAAGTTCACATTTTTTCCCCTATGTACCAATATACCATTAATTTACCTCTGTGCAGAAAAAAAAAAAAAGCTTTCTATGTTTTTTTTTAAGACAAGGCTTTACTTAAGCATCCTGTGTGTTCCAAAGAAATGTTCATGACTTCTGGTTTGTATATTTAGAATATGAAAACTAGTAGGACACAGGAAAGAGTTCAGCAGTTGAGCTCATTAGCAAACATTTCCTGCACACATCAACTATGTTTGCATGGCAACCCTCCGGGCCTGCATTTGCCTGGCTTGTCAATGTATACTCCCATGGCTGCTATGTCTGCACGGCATCCCCGGTTTCTCTTCAGACGGGCCCAAGCTGCATGCTAAACTCTATGGGGCCGCATTAAGCCACGGGCTGGACACCCCTGATGTAGTGCAATCTCTGTACAATTTCCTTTAGATTTACCAAAACAATGGAATAGAAGAACCCACTTATACATCCATTAACATTGTATCCAATCAAGCAGGCCCTTGCACTACATTAGAGGTGTCCAGTCCGTGTGCCGCATGTGCCCCATATAGTATAACATGCCCCTCTGGAGGGATGTTGGGGATACTGTGCAAACATAGCAGCCACGGCAGACTACACTGAAAAGCCAGGCAAATGCACACCTGGAGGGATGCCGCGCAAACATAGTTCATGAGTGCAGGGTGTGTGTGCTAATGAGGTCATCTGGTGCACACCTTCCTGTGTCTTACTGGCTTTCATGTCCTAAATCTACATACCAGAAAGTCATGAACTTTTCCATGAACACCCCAGGGGCTTAGGTAAGGGCTTGTTTTAAAAATGTAAAAAGCTTTTATTTTTCTGCAACAGAGATACAGTAATGCTATATTGGTACATAGGGGAGCTGCAATTTAGAAAAAAAAAGGTGAACTTAGCCTTTAATATTGCTGCTTGATAAGGCAAATAGAGCAATGCTTCTAAAGATCCACATTATTATCATTGGCACATTTTAGTGTTTCCCTTTACCAAGGAGGTAGGATGTTTAAGACATTTGGAGCTCATTCACAAGGACATCTATAATGCTACCGATGGCTGCATACAGCTTACAGTTTGGAAGCATCTAAACTCAGCACAATCAGAATTGATGGAGCCATACAGACAGCTATGTCTGTAGCCATGGCCAAAAGTTTTGAGAATGACACAAATATTCATTTTCACAAAGTCTGCTGCCTCAATTTTTATGATAGCAATTTGCATTTACTCCAGAATATTATGAAGAGTGATCAGATAAATTGCAATTATTTGCAAAGTCCCTCTTTGCCATGAAAAACAACTTAATCCCATAAAAAAAATCCCACTGCATTTGTCAAAAAGGCTTCAGGGCACCCAAGAAAGTCCAGCAAGTGCCAGAACCATCTTCTACAGTTGATTCAGCTGCGGGATCGGGGCACCACCAGTACAGAGTTTGATCAGGAATGGCAGCAGGCAGATGTGAGTGCATCTGCACGCACAGTGAGGCGAAGCATTTTGGAGGGTGGCCTGGTGTCAAGAAGGGCAGGAAAGAGTCACTTCTCTCCTGGAAAAAAATCAGGGAAAGACTGATATTCTGCAAAAGGTACAGGGATTGGACTGCTGAGGACTGGGGTAAAGTGATTTTCTCTGATGAATCCCCTTTCCGATTGACTGGGGAATCCGCAAAAAAACCTTGTGAGGAGAAGAAAAGGTGAGCACTACCATCAGTCCTGTGTCGTACCAACCGCAAAGCATCCTAAGACCTTTCATGTGTGGGGTTGCTTCTCAGCCAAGGGAGTGGGCTCACCCACAATGTTGCCTAAGAACACAGCCATGAATAAAGGATGATACCAAAAACATCTTCTGAAAGCAACTTCTCACCAGCCATCCAAGAACAGTTTGGTGGCAAACAATGCCTTTTCCAGCATGATGGAGCACCTTGCCATAAGGCAAAAGTGATAACTAAGTGGCTTGGGGAACAACGCATCTACATTTTGGGTCCATGGGCATGAAACTCCCCAGACCTTAATCCCCTTGAGAACTTAAGGTCAGGCTTCAAGAGGCGGGTGAACAGAAAAAAACCCTGAAACTTCTGACAAACTCCAAGCATTAATTATGCAAGAATGGGCTGCCATCAGTCAGGATGTGGCCCAGAAGTTGATTGACAGTATGCCAGTGTGAATTGCAGAGGTCTTGAAAAAGAAGGGTCAACACTGCAAATATTGCCTCCTCGCATAAACTTCATGTAAATGTAATAAAAGCCTTTGACACTTATAAAATGCTTATAAATATATTTTAGTATGCCATAGTAACATCTGACAAAAAGATCTAAAAACACTGAAGCAGCAGGTATTGTGAAAAATATTTGTGTCATTCTCAAAACTTTTGGCCACGGCTGAACAAATGAAAATGTTTACCTCGTTTAGCACAACACAAAAAATTAGGACTTTATCCATGTTTATACATATTTGCACACATGCATTAAACCATTAGAATAATTCTACACATCTAAAAGCAATTAATTCAGCTGTGTATTTAAAACAGGATCTCCTGCTAGCTCTTTGTTAGCAAAAACTTGCTTTTCATGCAGAAAATATCCATACACCTGTGTGAATGAAGCCTCACTGTGGAAGTTGTTTCCATAAATGGAAAAGTGGGGGACAAGGACTAGTCATCGGTGTTGCTCCCTGAAGCCTATCTTACCTCCATTACTAGCATATAGGGATGAGCTTCGAGTTTAAGTCGAGGCTTCTTTGCGGGAAATTCGAGATTCCCATAATGCACTGCTCGCGCGTGCAGCACATTATGTGATTGGCCAAAGCATGCATCCTGACCTCATGCTTTGGCCAATCAAATGATCTCAGCCATGATTGGACTAAAGACAGGCTGCATTTAGCCAATCATGACTCAGGGGCCAAGTACATGCCCCACACTACATAAAGGCTGCCCGCGCAGCCGCAGCATGTAGTATGATTGTGCGGGCGACGAGACAGAGAGAGGGAGGCGTGTGAGGCAGGGAGAGAGTAGCTTTTTTTGGAGTTTGTCAGACAGTGCAGAGAGACATTCCTAGCAGTGTAGGGAGGGCCAGGAACATGTTTCAGGCAGAGAGAGATGTGTTTCTTTGCAGTTTGTCAGACAGTGCTGCGCCAGTGAGTTATTCATTCCTTGCAGTGTAGGGAGGGCCAGGAACGTGTTTCAGATAGGGAGAGATTTGTTTCTTTGCAGTTTGTCAGACAGTGCAGTGCCAGTAATTAATTCCACGCAGGGAGGGAGAGAGATTTCTCATCTATAGGCCTAAAGATTACATCAAATCAGTGAGAGTATTGTTAATCGGTCACTTGGGTACATCCTATAAGCAGCACGGATCATCTATAGGGCTATAGATTACATAATATCAGTGAGAGTATTGTTAATCGGTCACTTGGGTACATCCTATAAGCAGCACGGATCATCTATAGGGCTATAGATTACATCATATCAGTGAGAGTATTGTTAATCGGTCACTTGGGTACATCCTATAAGCAGCACAGATCATCTATAGGGCTATAGATTACATTGCATCAGTGAGAGTATTGTTAATCGGTCACTTGGGTACATCCTATAAGCAGCACAGATCATCTATAGGGCTATAGATTACATCGCATCAGTGAGAATATTGTTACTCGGTCACTTGGATATATCCTATAAGCAGCACAGATCATCTATAGGGCTATAGATTACATCATATCAGTGAGAGTATTGTTAATCGGTCACTTGGGTACATCCTATAAGCAGCACAGATCATCTATAGGGCTATAGATTACATCATATCATTGAGAGTATTGTTAATCGGTCACTACATCCTATAAGCAGCACAAATCATCTATAGGCCTAAAGATTACATCAAATCAGTGAGAGTATTGTTAATCGGTCACTTGCGTACATCCTATAAGCAGCACAGATCATCTATAGAGCTATAGATTACATCATATCAGTGAGAGTATCGTTAATCGGTCACTTGCGTACATCCTATAAGCAGCACAGATCATCTATAGGGCTATAGATTACATCACATCAGTGAGAGTATTGTTAATCGGTCACTTGGGTACATCCTATAAGCAGCACAGATCATCTATAGGGCTATAAATTACATCATATCAGTGAGAGTATTGTTAATCGGTCACTTGGGTACATCCTATAAGCAGCACAGATCATCTATAGGGCTATAGATTACATCGCATCAGTGAGAATATTGTTACTCGGTCACTTGGATACATCCTATAAGCAGCACAGATCATCTATAGGGCTATAGATTACATCATATCAGTGAGAGTATTGTTAATCGGTCACTTGGGTACATCCTATAATCAGCACAGATCATCTATAGGGCTATAGATTACATCATATCATTGAGAGTATTGTTAATCGGTCACTACATCCTATAAGCAGCACAAATCATCTATAGGGCAATAGATTACATTATATCAGTGAGAGTATTATTAATCGGTCACTTGCGTACATCCTATAAGCAGCACAGATCATCTATAGAGCTATAGATTACATCATATCAGTGAGAGTATCGTTAATCGGTCACTTGCGTACATCCTATAAGCAGCACAGATCATCTATAGGGCTATAGATTACATCACATCAGTGAGAGTATTGTTAATCGGTCACTTGGGTACATCCTATAAGCAGCACAGATCATCTATAGGGCTATAAATTACATCATATCAGTGAGAGTATTGTTAATTGGTCACTTGGGTACATTCTGTAAGCAGCACAGATCATCTATAGGGCTATAAATTCCATCATATCAGTGAGAGTATTGTTAATCAGTCACTTGCGTATATCCTATAAGCAGTACAGATCATCTATAGGGCTATAGATTACATCATATCAGTGAGAGTATTGTTAATCGGTCACTTGCGTACATCTATAACCACCACAACTCATTTGTAGGGCTATCGATTACATCATATCAGGTCATTGAGTTTCTTTTGGTCAGTTGTGTATACACTATATTGATCTGTATCAACATCATGTCCGAAAGGCTGACAAGGAGAGGTCGAAGTTCACAGGCCATGAAAAGAGGGCAAGTAGCCTCTGTGTCCATTGTGAAAAGTGGTGGTCACAGTCGACATAGTGCATCCTCTGCAGGCAGGGCACGCCCATCCTTTATCTCCATTGCTGCCCGTGCTATTCAGCCACAACATGTGGAAGAGTTGGTGGAGTGGATCAATAAGCCGTCCTCATCCTCCTCATCCTCTGACACCCACACTCACGGTAGTTTACCTTCCACTGCAGCTGCCAAAGCGGCCCATTCCACAGGCTCCTTCTACACAGCTACTCCTTCTGTCGTCCCACCATCATGCACGGAGGAGTCATCTGAACTATTTGATCATAGTGTCAGTGACATTCTGCTGGAGGATGTGCAGCAATATGAAAGCTGTAATGTTGGTTCCCAGGTTGATAAAGGGAATAACGTGAGCCTAGAGAGAGGGGGTGACAATGACGGACAAGAAACCAGCAGTCATGTTGCCACAACTGAAGCATATTGCCAAGTTTTCTCCATTGATGAGGAGAGAGGGGATGATGAGGTCACTGAGTGTACTTGGATGCCTGACAGGATAGAGGAGGAGGGGGGAGGATGAGGAGGACACACAACTTTAACAAGGCAGGATGTGCTCCAGGGGCCACCATAGCAGTAGCCAACCTATCGCGTCACAGCACAGAGCTCCACAGGTGCAGGGTGCTGCAAATTCCCCGTGGACTCCTAAAAGTTCTTTAGTGTGGACTTTTTTCAGCACATGTGCAGTAGACCGCAGCGTTGCTGTTTGCAACATCTGTCTAAAGTAGATCAAGCGTGGCCAGAACACCAGCCGCTTGGGCACCACATGCTTGACAAGGTATATGACAACCTGCCATGCAGTCCGTTGGCAACAGCACCTGAAAGAGTCACCAGATCAAAACAAGCATACATCACCTTGCTCCTCATTTGTGATCTCTAACCCTACTATACCTCATGCCTTCTCAAATACCAGCATTGAGAGGGATGATCGTATAGCAATGAGTGGCACAGAGACTTGCAACCAATCTGCTAGCAGTACACCACCCCTTGATTAGAGCAGCAGGCAAATTTCACTACCCCAGTTTTTGAACCATAGAAAGAAATACTGTCCCAGCCATCCACATGCTCAGCGTCTTAATGCTAGCTTGGCCAAACTGCTAGCATTACAGTTGCTGCCTTTTCATCTGGTAGACTCGGCTCCCTTTTGTGAATTTGTGGAATGTGCTGCACCATAGTGGCAGGTCCCAAAAAGGCATTTCTTTTTGCGTAAGGCCATTCCGGCTCTACCGTCATGTGGAAGGTAGTGTTTTGGCCTCATTGAAAAAAGCGGTCAGCAGGAAGGTGCACATTACTGCTGAATCTTGGTCCAGCAGGCATTGACAGGGACGTTACATTTCTTTCACGGCGCACTGGGTAACTCTGCTGGCAGCTGGGAAGGATGCAGGACAAGGTTCAGTGTTGCAGCTTGTTTTGCCACCACGCCTCCAAAAAGCTGGTGCTGGTTCTGCCACATCTGACTATTCCCCTTCCTCCTCCTCCTCCTCCATGTCCTCTTCTGCTCAACTGTCCTCTGTAGCAGCAGTGCTCCCTAAGTGTTCAAGGGGCTACGCAAGCAGTCAGGCTACAAAATGCCATGCTGTGCTTCAGTTGGTCTGTCTAGGGGATAGGAGTCACACCGGTGCTGAGATTCTGTCAGCTCTACAGGGGCAGGCTCAGAGATTGTTGATGCCATGACAGCTTGAGCCAGGAATGGTTGTATGCGACAATGGCACCAACCTTCTCTCCGCCCTCCGACAGGGACACTTGAACACATGTTCTGAATCTGGTGGTGCAGCATTTCTTGAGCAGATACCCAGGCTTCCAAGATCTCCTGAGGCAGGCCAGAAAAGTCTGTGGCCATTTCCGCCGTTCGTTCAATGCCAGTGCTCACTTATCTGACATTCAACGGGAATTCAACCTGCCCACCAACCGCCTCATTTGTGACATGCCCACCAGGTGGAACTCAACGTTGGCAATGCTACAGCGGGCCATCAATGAGTACCTGTGCGAGTATGGCACAAGGACAGGGTCAGGGGTGCTTGGCTTTTTTTTTCAAAGCTAGTGGCTTTTGACTAAGGATACATGCATTGCCCTGTCACCATTTGAGAAGGCCACAAGGATGGTGAGCTGGGATGATGCATGCATCAGTGACACTATCCCGCTAGTCTACCTGCTGGAGCACACGCTGTGTGGAATCATGGACAGGGCACTTGAGGCAGAACAGCGGCAGGAAGAGGAGGATTTCCTTTCCTTACAAGGCCCCCTTTGTGCAGATATTATTCCTGCAGGGCCACAAAACACACAGGAGGAAGAGGAGGAGGATTTTAGCAGCATAGATGTAGAGGATAGCATATAGCAGTCTTCAAGGGACGGTTTTTATTCCCCAGAAACCCCAGGAGTTGTACGTGGTTGGGGAGAGGTTGCTCCTGCTGACATTGTCATCCTTAGTGACCTAGAGGACTCAGAAGCTCATGGCTCCTCCAATTTATGTTGCATAGGCTCCCAGATTCTGCAAAGCCTGTGAAAGGACCCAAGGATTTGTGCTATCAAGGAGAGGGATAATTACTGGTTGGCAACCCTACTTGATCCACGTTACAAGGGTAAAGTTGCAGAGCTCATTCTGCCTTTGCTGAGGGAGCAGAGGATGAAACATCTTGAGGAGGCCTTGAAAAAAAATTTGTGTACCACCTTTCCAGTCACTGGGAGGTCAACATTCTATGGATGTGTTTCTGAGGCATCGTTTAGCCAAAGGAGGAGTGGTGGAGAAGGCGGCCGGCTGACCGTTGCCTTTAAACAGTTATTTTGTCCTCAGCAGCACCCAGGGCTGTTAGGTTTAAGCAACCATCGGCAGCATCTCCATCATATGGTGCATGATTATCTAGGCACAAGAGGAGACTTGGAGACCTTTCCAGCTGAGCATCCACTGGGTTACTGGGTCTTGAGGATGGACCACTGGCCAGAACTTGCTCAATAATCAATGGAGCTACTGGCCTGTAATGCTTCCAGCGTGCTTTCTGAATGAACGTTCAGTGCTGCTGAAGTTTTTGTTACGGACAAAAGAGTGTGTCTGTCCACAGACTCTGTTGACTAGGTGACTTTTATTAAAATGAACCAGTCCTGAATATAGAAGAGCTATCAAGCCCCTGATGCTGATGTAACTGATTTAAATTTCTAGGGGTCTACCATCCCTTGAAGACAGCATATGCTGCCTATCCCATTCCTCTACCTTGATTCTGCTAGCTTCCAATAATGTTTTTGGTTTAGGTCATTACCAACCCCCGAGGCCTAATTGTTCTGCACTTGTATGACAGGTGCATACAATTTAAATGTTGTATGTCATTTTTAACAGCAGGCCCTGTCCCTGTGCCCTGCTAACTGTGAGGGGTTATGGTGTTCAGGCACAAACAACACCCAAGACCCAATATTTTTACAACTGTATGACAAGTATATTCAATTTCAAATTTGTATGAAATTCTTACCAGCAGGTCCCGTTCCTGCACCCAGCAAGAGTAACTGTGAGGGCTTGGTTACAGTGTTCTGGCACCACCAACAGCAAAGGCCCAATTTTTTTGGCACTTGTATAGCTCATGCAATTTCAAATTTGTATGGAACTCTTACTAGCAGGTCCCGTTCTTGCGCCCAGCAAGAGTATCTGCGAGGGGTTGCAGTGTTCAGGCACCACCAACAACCAAGGCCCAATTTCAGTTTCAGTTCCTGCCAATACTAACCTTCCAGGTACCAATCACTCCAGCCAGTTTGCATAGCCCCCACCCAACCTTGGCCAGGTCAAATGACAGCACAGCGCCCCCACTAGATCACTAAAAAGAACACATACAACACTTGATCTTCACCAATTTAAAATTAGTATGGAATTTTTACCAGCAGGGCCTGTTCCTGGGCGAAGCAAGAGTAACTGTGTTGCGGTGTTCAGGCTCCACCAACAGCAAAGGCTCAATTTTTCTGCACCTGTATGACAAGTACATGCGATTTCAAATTTGTATGGACTTTTTAGCAGCAGGGCCCGTTCCTGCGCTCAGCAAGAGTAACTGCGAGGGGTTACAGTGTTCAGGCACCACCAACAACCAAGGCCCAATTTTTCTGCACCTGTATGACAAGTTCATGCGATTTCAATTTCATATCTAATTTCTAATGACAGGGCCTGTCCCTGTGCCCAGCAAGAGTAATTGTGAGGGGTTAGGGTGTTCAGGCACCACCAACAACCAAGGCCCAATTTTTCTGCACCTGTATGACAAGTACATTTGATTTGAAATTTGATTTGAAATTTGTATGTATATTTGTATATTACATTTTTTGCTTTAGAAATGTCAGTATTGCTGCAGCAGGCTACATACATCATAGAGATGCATTACTTTACAGGCACATCCAGGGGACCCCCAGGCACGATATTTGAAGGAATTTTTCATTTTTATAGTTTCCCTTTAAGCCTCATTAAAATCAGTAAATCACTACTCCTTTAAAAATGATTGTTTTTAAAAAGTTTTTTTCATGACTTCATGTTCCCCAGTTCAGTACCTGGACCCCCATACACTTTTTTGGGGCAAAAACTTGCATTTAGGCCTCCAAAATGAGGCCATTTGATTTTCAAGGTTCGACTTCTATAGACTTCAATGGGGTTCGTTTGTTCGAACAAACTTTTCCTCTGTTCGCGGTGTTCTGGTGCAAACCGAACCGGGTGGTGTTCGGCTCATCACTACTTGCATACTACAACAACTGGCAATATGGAATCACCACTGTTGGAAAAAGTTAATTCAATTGTTTAGTTGTGTAGAAATAAAACAAATCACAGACATACCTCAAAACTATTTTCATTTAACATTCCAACCTTCTGGCTTTAAAAAAAAAAAAAGAAGAAAAATGTGTTCAATTGCAACTGTTTTTGTAGATCAGCTTGAATTCTCTAAAGAATGGATTTACCTATAGACAGTATTCTTAATGAATTCTAACTTTTTATTATTGCAGTTGCCAGATCAGCTTTGCAGGTTGGAGCCTTGTCATGGACCATTTTCTTTTATTTCCACCATAGGTTTTCAATTGGATTGAGGTCCGGACTATTTGCAGGCCATGCCATTGACATTATACGTGTGCTGGAAGGAAAGATTTCATGGCTTTTGCCCTATGTATGGCAAGATGTCTTATCATCCTGAAAAATGATGTCATTATCTCCAAACATCCTTTCAATTGATGGAGCAACAAAACCGTATTTGCACAGCGGTCTTCCAAACTCAATTTTTTTTAAAAAAATTCACTTTTTTGAATAAAAAAATAAGAAAACCGTAAAGTTAGCCCAACATGTCATGCTTCAAAATTTGTGCACGCTCGCAGAATGGCGACAAACATTGGTACTTAAAAATTCCCATAGGCGACACTTTAAAAATGTCTACAGGTTACCAGCTTAGAGTTACAGTGGAGGTCTAGGGCTCAAATTATTTCTCTTGTTCTAACGATCACGGCGATACCTCACGTTTGGTTTGAACACCGTTTACATATGCGGGCGGGACTTGCGTATGTGTTCGCTTCTGCGTGCGAGCTAACGGGGACAGGGCGCTTTAATCTTTTTTTCCTATTTATTTTATTTATTATTTTTCAACAGTTTTTTAAAAAAAAAATATTTTGATCATTTTTATTCCTATTACAAGGAATGTAAAACATCCCTTGTAATAGAAATAGGCATGCCAGGTCCTCTTTATTGTTGTTGGAGATACAACAACTTTAAAGCTTAGCCTATTATAGATTAACTGCAGTTCACAAATAGGACAGTAGATGTTGCTAATGCTAAGTGATATGCTATGCATTTTCTATGATGTGCATTTCCTGTACACTGTACTGTACTTGTTGGTTATCTCTTCCTGTCTGTGTTCTTCTCACAATGAGAAGGTGATATATTTTGCTCTCTGTGTTATGTTCCAATAAAGAAGCCAGTTCCTGTTTACTCCACAATGTCTGATCTGAATGGACTCCGCTGCACCCAGTGATCGCACTCTGCAACAATTGTGAGATCTGGGGTCAAAAAGACCTCAGACCTCACAACTACACAAAAAAAAAAAAAATTGGCCCTTTAAACCGATTGCTAGGCAATGACGTTTGACATTGTTCCGGTCCTCCAAGACCATAGAATCGAGTGGGGGCCATCTTGCCCTCACTTGACTTCCTGTCTCTGAGGATCCGGGACAGGATCATTTTCCCCACTGCCGGGAGGGGGGGGGGCACCTCTTCTGCCACACTGTAAGGGTGATCCCGTGGTGAATATGCTGCTGGGACCACCCTTATCTGAAAGCCAATCGCCCGCCGTTTAAAAAAATACTGGGGTTATTGCAGCTATCTGCTATCCCATTTTTTATTGTTGTTTTTTTTTTTTTTTTTACTAGTAATGGTGGCGATCTGCGATTTTTTGCCGGACTGCGACATTGCGGCAGACAGATCAGACCCCTAACTGACATTTTTGACACTTTTGGGGGTACCGGTGACATTACTACAGTAATCAGTGCTAAAAATATGCACTGTTACTGTAATAAGGACACTGGCAGGGAAGGGGTTAACAGTATAGGTGATCAAGGGGTTAAATGTGACCCTAGTGGAGCGATTCTAACTGTGGGGGGGGCATGGCTTCTGAAATTACTATAGAGACATGTGATCCTATATAGAAGGATCACATGAGCTCTGTGATCATTTCAGGGAGAAGAACGATCAGCTGTGTTTACAACAGCCGACCATCCTTCTCTCTCAGCGGGGAACAATCGCGGGTGTCAGGCTGCAATCAGAACCGTCTGACACACGCATCGGCTTCCCCGATGCAGAGTGGGGGCGTGAGCGTGTCACCGGCAGCGCACACTCGCCCCCTAGCTTTCCGTGCGTGACCGATGTAGATCTATGTCGGTTTGTGCAGGAGAGCAACCCTGCCACAGTAAATAGGCGGCGGGTGGTCGGGAAGTGGTTAGTCAACAACGTCGTGACACATCTCAGGTGAAGTTAGGGATGGTTATTACTGTATGACAAAGTTATGGGTGGCCATTAGTGTGAGGTCGTAGATTGTCATCATAGATTGTCAATGGTTATCAGGATAGGGATCTGTAGAAGTATAGATTGTCATCAGTGGAGAAAATAATACCTATCAGCATGCATTTTAATATTTGGAAATGGGTAATGGGAAGGAAAAGGAAAGAACCCTGTCATAGAGAATGTCTTGTCAGAGAATGGGGTTTGAAGATTTGTCTTCCAAAAGATTTCAACCATAGAGATGGGTGTTGTTGCCACCATGGGTAGTAAGGATTTGGCTTAAAAAATATAGGTAACTTTCTTTGTACTGAAACTTTCAGGCCCGTGGAGCACAAGAAATGGGCTTACAGAAGCCCTTATTTAGAAGCCAACTGCAATAGCCCCCTGTCCCGAGTGCTTTTTAATTGTAAACGATTATCTTTGTAAGTTTCAAGAAAATGATAATTTAAAAAAATGCTCTGTTACAAAGCTAGTACATACATCAGTAAATTTGCATTCTGTATGTCTCTCTATAGCATTGAATAGGCCTCTTGTATACAATGTGATGCAGCCGGGCTAGTCCCAACAACATCAGCATTGTTATAAAGACAAGCCAGTGAGGAAATATGATCTAGATAGCTATCAAAAGGCGCACAAAAACTCAGCAGATAATAACATGTTTCATTTGAAGGAGGACTCCAGAAAAATAAAATCTGAAATATCTATATTAATGTGAAAAATGACTTACCTTGCTTTTTTCTCTTTTTATTTATTTTTTACGGTTTTAGGAGATCCATTAAGGAAATGAATATTCTAGAAAGCATAAAGCTTGTCTCAGTGTCCTGTTTCAGTTGCATTGAACTTTTGCTGCATGCAACTTTAGTTTCTCCTATCCAATTCTCTTAATTAAAGGAAGTTATTCTTGTTTGTGAAATATTTTGCATCATGCAGCCATTGTGGTAACTTTAAATCAGAAAAAGAAGCATCGCTGATGTTTTGTGTCTACAGTTCTTCTTTAAATGAGACAGCAGCCACGATTAGTAATCACAAACATTTTTATACTACACACAGTGGGGAAAATAGGTGGTAGGGGCAGTCCCATGTGGTGTAGTCCTGTTGGCCCATGGGGGAATAACCAACCCCCAGATGGGGAACTTTGCACACATCTCAGGAGGTATTTTGGTCTACTCTACTTTACAGATCTTCTCTAAATCCTTAAGGTTTCTTTGCTGTCACTGGGCAACTTGACGTTTTAGCTCCCTCTATTCCCTCTATACATTTTCTGTAGGATTAAGGTTTGAAAACTGGCTAGGCCACTCAATTACCTTAATGTTCTTCTTCTTGAGCCACTCCTTTGTTACCTTGGCGATATGTTTTGGGTCATTGTCATGCTGGAAGACCCATCCACGACCCATCGTCATTGTTCTGCCTGACCGAAGAAGATTCTCATCCAAGATTTTACAATACATGGCCCCGTCCGTTGGCCCCTCAATGCAGCAAAGTTGGCCTGTACCTTTAGCAGAGAAACAGCCCCAAAGCATAATGTTTCCTCCTCCGTGCCTGACTGTAAGAATGGTGTTCTTAGGGTCATAGTCAGCATTTTTGTTCCCCCAAACAAGGCGAATCGAGTTAATGCCAAAGAACTCAATTTTGGTCTCATCTGACCACAGCACTTTCTCCCGAACCTTCTCTGAATCATTTAGATGTTCATTGGCAAACTTCAGACGGGCCTCTATATGTGCCTTCTTGAGGGGGAGACCTTGTGGGTGCTGCAGGATTTCATTCCATGGCAGCTTATTGTGTTACCAATGGTTTGTTTGGTGACTGTGGCCCCAACTGCCTTGAGATCATTCACAAGCTCCTCCCGTGTAGTTCTATCGGTATTCTTGTCAAAATTGGCAACTTGTACTGTTTTTTACTCTTTCTGCTGTACAGGGATGACAAGAAGCCGATACTAGGTAAAATTCAGGTTCTTGCACTGCTTGCAAAAAAAACAAAAATACATTTAACCACTTCAATACAGTACAGTTTCACCCCCTTTCTGCCTAGACCAATTTTCAGCTTTCAGCACTCTCACATTTAGAATGATTATTACTCAGTCATGCAACGCTGTACCCAATCAAATTTTTTATCATTTTTTTCACACAAATAGAACTTTCTTTTGGTAGTATTTAATCACCATTGGGTTTATTTTTTGCGATATAAGTAAAAAAAGAACGATATTTTTGAAAAAAAAACATTTTGTATTATTTTTTATTATAAAATTTTGCAAATAAGTATTTTTTTTAGAAATTTGGGCCAAAATGTATACTGCTACAAATCTTTGGTAAAAATAGCCTAAATTAGTGGATATTATTTAGTCTGTGTGAAAGTTATGGATTCTACAAGCTATGGTGCCAATTATTGAAAACTGATCACACCTGACGTACCGACGGCCTATTTAATTTCTTGAGACCCTGAAATGTCAGGACAGTACAAATACTCCCAAATGACCCCTTTTTTTAAAGTAAACATTCCAGGGTATTTAGTAAGAGGCATGGTGAGTTTTTGAAGTTGTAATTTTTTCCCACAATTCTTAGGAAAATGAAGAAATATATATATATATTTTTTTAACACAAAATTGTCCTAATAACAAATTATTTCTCACACACAGTATATGCATTAGAGATTGACCAAGTATCGCAACACCGATATAACGGGGGCTGCTATGCACTTTCCCCGATATATCGGAATCGGCCCCTGAGGTTACCGATTTTGCCGATATTTAGGGAAAGTGTACGTCTTGGGGTGATGCCTGCAGCTAGAGGCATCACCCTAGTACCGGTGTCCATAGCTATTGGTCGGCTGACTTGTAATGACAACCGATGCGGCTAAGAAGCGACTCTCCCGGGTCTCCCGTCCCACCGGGAGACCCGGGCATCCTAGCTCCACCGCCGCCACTGAAGAGAAAACCCGGTGTAACATGAAGAGGTGTTCCCGTGAAAACCGGTATTCCTGCCACAAGTGCGCATGCGCCGGTCTCATGTAAAAAACCCGGAAGTGATGTCATGACATCACTTCCGGGTACTCGGCGCCGAGTTAAATAAACTGACAGCATTCAAAACAGCCAAACTTGGCATTTTGAATGCTTTAGACCCCCAGATCCCTTCACAAGGAGTACCTTTGGAAAAAAAAAGAATACAATTTTTTACATGTTCGAAAATATCGGCCGATACCGATATCCGATGACCAAAATATCGGTATCGGTATTAAAAAAAACGATAGCGGTCGATCACTAATATGCATACTTGCAATTACACCCCAAAATACATTCTGCTACTCCTCCTGAGTATGGCAATACCACATGTGTGAGACTTTTACACAGCCTGGCCACATACAGAGGCCCAACATGCAAGGAGCAAAGTGTTCTAGGAGCAAAAATTACACATATAATTTCCTAATGCAATTATACACAAAATTACCCAATTTTGGAAGGCAAACACCCCAACGTATAATCTATGAGGCATTATGAGTCTTTTGAACATGTCATTTTTTCCCCCAGGTTTTTGGAAAATGTGGAAAGAAAATTAATTTTTTTTTTTTTTTATACAAAGTTGTAAATTTATAAGATATTTCTAACACACAGCATGTACATAGCAAAAATGTATGGCGATCCCACATGTGTGAGGCTTTTGCACAGCATGGCCACATATAGAGGCCCAACATGCAAGGAGCACCGTCAGGCGTTCTAGGAGCATAAATTACACATTTAATTTCATTACAACCTATCCCCCTTTTGAAGGCCTTAAAGCAACAGGAAAATGGAAACGCCCACAAAATGACCCCATTTTGGAAAGCAAACACCCCAACACATAATCTATGAGGCATGGACTGCAGATAGGTACTCGGGTACTCTGATGAGCTGCAGATAGGTCCTTAGGTACACTGATCAGCTTCAGAAAAGTACTCAGGTACTCTGATGGGCTACAGAGAGGTACTTGGGTACTCTGATGGGCTAGAGGCAGGTACTCAGGTAATCTGATGGGCTGCAGATAGGTACACGGGCACTCTGGGCTGGATACAGGTACTCGGGTACTCTGGGCTGGAGACAGGTATACAGGTACTCAGGGTAGGAGACAGGTACTAGGGTACTCTAGGATGGAGACAGATACTCGGGTACTCTGATGGTCTGCTGATAGGTACTCGTTACTCCGATTACAGGTACACGGGTACTCCGGTACTTCGATGACAAATACTCGGGTACTCTAATCACATATACTCGGGTACTCTGATGACAGGTACTCAGGTACTCTGATGACAGATACTTGGGTACTCCGATGATAGGTACTTTGGTACTCTGATGTGGAAAGAAAATGAAAACATTTTT
Source organism: Pelophylax lessonae (assembly GCF_965119305.1). Lineage (NCBI taxonomy): Eukaryota > Metazoa > Chordata > Amphibia > Anura > Ranidae > Pelophylax > Pelophylax lessonae. The sequence goes on along the minus strand of NC_138768.1, from coordinate 618,794,763 downwards.
TTTTTTCACAAAGTTGTCCATTTACAAGATATTTCTAACACATAGCATGTACATAGCAAAAATTACACCCCAAAATACATTCTGCTACTACTGTGTATGGCAATACCACATATGTGAGACTTTTTCACAGCCTGGCCACATACAGAGGCCCAACATCCAAGTAGCACCTTCAGGCATTCTAGGAACATAAATTACACATCTAATTTCATTACAACCAATCACACTTTTGAAGGCCTTGGAGCAACAGGACAATGGAAATGCCAACAAAATGACCCCATTTTGGAAAGCAAACACCCCAACACATAATCTATGAGGCATGGGCTGCAGATAAGTACTCAGGTACTCTGATGAGCTGCAGATAGGTACTCAGATACTCTGATGAGCTGCAGATAGGTACTCAGGTACTCTAATGGGCTGCGGACAGGTACTTAGGTACACTGATCGGCTTCAGAAAAGTACTCAGGTACTCTGATGGGCTACAGAGAGGTACTTGGGTACTCTGATGGGCTAGAGACAGGTACTCAGGTAATCTGAGGGGCTGCAGATAGGTACACGGCACTCTGGGCTGGATACAGGTACTCGGGTACTCTGGGCTGGAGACAGGTACACGGGTACTCAGGGCTGGAGACAGGTACTTGTGTACTCTGATGGTCTGCAGATAGGTACTCGGGTACTCTGATGGTCTGCAGATAGGTACTCGGGTACTATGATGGGCTGCAGAGTGGTATGCGGGTACTCTGATGGGCTGGAGACAGGTGCTCGGGTACTTTGATCGGCTGGAGACAGGTACTCTATTGGGCTTTAGATAGGTACTCAGGTACCCTGATGGGCTGGAGACAGGTACTTGGGTACTCTGATAACAGGTACTCAGTACTCTGATGGGCTGGTGACAGGTACTTGGGTACTCTGATGACATGTACTCGGGTACTCTGATGGGCTGCAGAGAGGTACCTTGGTACTCTGATGGACTCGAGACAGGTACTTGGGTAATCTGATGGGCTGCAGATAGGTACTCAGGCACTCTGGGCTGGAGAGGGGTACTTGGGTACTCTGGGCTGGAGACAGGTACTCTGGTACTCTGGGCTGCAGTTAGGTACTCGGGTACTCTGATGTGCTACAGAGAGATACTCGGGTACGCTGATGGGCTGGTGACAGGTACTTGGGTACTCCGATGACAAGGACACGGGTACTCCGATGACAGGTACTCCAATGAAAGGTACTCAGATACTCCAATGACAGGTACTCAGGTACTCTGATGACAGGTACTCGGGTACTCCGATTACAGGTACGCGGGTACTCCGATTACAGGTACACGGGTACTCCGATTACAGGTACTCGGGTACTCCGATGACAGGTACTCGAGTACTCCGATACTTCAATGACAAGTACTCAGGTACTCTAATGACATGTACTCGGGTACTCTGACAGGTACTTGGGTACTCCAATGACAGGTACTTGGGTACTCCGATGACAGGTCCTTGAGTAGTCCGGTACTCTGATGACAGGTACTCTAATAACAGATTCTCTGATTGGCTGGTGACAGGTACTCGAGTACTCTGATGACAGGTAGTCGGGTACTCTGATGGGCTGGTGACAGGTACTCGGGTACTCTGAGGAGTTGTGACAGGTTCTCTGGTACTCTAATGGGCTGGTGACAGGTACTTTGATAGGCTGGTGATAGGTACTTTGATGGGCTGGTGACAGGTCCTTTTTATTGGTGGGGGCAATCAGTGTGTTTTATTGTGCACTGTAGGCAGTTACCGCAGCTGTTACCACAATCTCCTTCACACACAGGATCGGTGTGTAAGGAGGAGAGTCGGTACCAGCTAGTTACCATGGTCTGTTGACATTCAGTGACAAGCTGTGATTGGACACAGCCGGTCAGGGGGTAAAGAGCCAATTTCAATTATATTGTATATATTATTGTATATATACGTATGTATATATAATATTGTATATATTATATTGGCTCTTTACCCTGATCGGGGATGGACTGTGTCAGAGTGACACTCTCCATCCCTGATCGCCACTCTGTGCACCCATGGGGGCGCGCACAAGCAGCATGTACAAGAAGAGTGCATAAGGCCAGCTCTGATTGGACACGCCTCATCCCCGATTGCCATATGGCGTCCACCCAGAGGGAGGAAGTATTCCTGCCGGTGTCATTTTACAATGTGCCGGTAGGGAAAGGGTTAATGATAATGCTTACTATAAGACTGAAGTTAAAAAAAAAAGTACAGTGGGGGAATTCTATGCTAACGTGTTTTCAAAAAAGATCCTCACACAAGTGTAAGATTAAGTAAGCCCATGTTCACAAGGCCTAAAATCTTTTTTATTTATCATGGTGAAATTCACTGGCCAAGTTTTAGATATACGGATTATTAAGGGTGATTGTAACTGCATCCAGTTAGCCTTTTTAAACAGACCCTCTAGACCATTTTTTTTTTACAAAGGGTCAGGTGCAGATAGGGGATTTCCACTTTGCCAAAAAATGTTGCTGCTGATGTCTCAGTTAATAAAGTGTACCTATAGCCACCATTTTCTCTTAGTTTTGGATAGAGAAAAAAATGCTTAAAATAACTGTCAGTTTATTTGCTGTCTTAGTCATTGGGGAGAGTTCACTTAATGTCCTGTCCTGAAGATGTACTTCCGGTGACAACACACACGCAGAGGACGTTTTCCAACCTTTTAAGTGTGAGAAGACAATGACTTTCCTAAGCCCTGTCTTCTCCAACCTTTTAAGTGTGAGAAGACAATGACGTTCCTAAGCCCTGTCTTTGTGAATAACTATCCGTGACTGAGGAAACAGGGAAGAAATGAGAAGTGTCTAGTTAGGACTAAACTAACTAGCTCCAAACAGGAGGGGAGGACAGAAGAAGATACCAAAATACACATTAGTAAATAAGTTGTTGTAGCCTAAAACCACCACTAGATGCCAGTGTACTATAAAATAATAACAACGTGATGGAGTTTAATACAACACAGAAAAATACATGAAAATGGGTGAGAATCATGGTTATCAGGATTAATTTATTCACTTATCAAATAAGATTCAGCAGTGACACAGACAGCAATATGTAACACCTACTCTATTCAAGACAAATACACGTTTTGGCTATATTCAAAACAGATCATGTTTGCTATATATATTCTATAATAAAATGCAGCACCAAAAACAGCCTAACATCGAAATTTACATTTTTTTTGCCAGCTTCCTTGATGCCCATTGTCCCCAGTACAACACCCACAATTAAAAATGTGAGGACTCAATAAATCTCATTTCATAGATTTTGCAAGAAAGCATAATAAAATAATAATTATTCAAAGTTTTCATGAGTCCATTCCGTCGTTCAAAAGTGGTTCCACATTTTTGCCTTTAAAAAACGAAAAAAAAAAAAAAAATCAGAACAAGAAGTATGTTCCTATGTCGTCATTTACACAATTCTTTATTTCAATCTCATCAATTCCTCTTTGTGAAACGCACATCCCTTCAAAATGTCATTGTATTCAATGGAATGCAATCAGAGGCGTCCAGTGCAAGGAGCCACATTTGTTCTGCATCAGTATAACAATACAGCTATACATAAGACGGGGCATAGATGTGGGCTATTGAAACACAATAACCACACTGTGTCTATGCAGCTCAGTTCCTTACCTGATTACAGTAATAGATATAATGTGTATCTTAAAGGGAAATTATAATGCCTTTTAGTCAATTTTATTTAAAATTATTTTTTAAAACATTTACAAAAAATGTTTTTATCGATTTCAAGAACAATCTTGTTTTACTATTTAACGTTACAAAGTAATGCCTCGTACACACAATCAGATAATTGCACCAAAAAAAAAAAACGCTTTCGAATTGATCGCATGATAATCTGATCGTTAGTACACAGCTTTCGACAGCCGATGTGTCCAACAAAATTTGAAGGGACAAACACGAAAACTTTTGTCATACGATAGCCTAGTGAACGACAATCGTTTAATCAGTACAGTATGTGTCTGCTAAAAATCGATAGACAAAGACCACGCATGATCAGAAACACAAAAATAACCCAGAAAAAGCCTGGCTGACATTTTTTTTTGTTTTGGACTATCTGATACGTAGCTACGCAACCAGGAAGCTTTTCTAGAATCGTACGAAAAAATCATACGCTAAGTATGCATTGTTGAATTCGATATTAGTATTGTGCAACAAAATGCGAACGATAAGTCATCCGATTATCTGATCGTGTGTACGAGGCATAGGTTTACATAGCAATGCGTTTGCAGATTGTTGGACCCTGGCATAGGTACACTAAAGTAATTCACGTATTTAGGAGATAGGCCAGACTATGGGCGATATCCTTGTGTTCCAAGTTGGGAGTTGAATATATGGAATCAATGGAATATTTACTCAAAATGCCCACATTTCCGTTCTTTTTTTTTTTTATTTTATGATCCAGTCAAGATCCACCATTTCATAGATCTTTTTATATATATATATATATATATATATATTTTTTTAGTGCGAATGTTCCCCACTGTTGCACATCTAGTACCCTGCTCTAGTCAGGCTAAATTTAGTTTTTTAGCTTTACTGTACTAATTGAAGTAGTAATTTACTGTTTTGGTCTTCTCAGGTTTTCCTAATGTCAGTGGTTGGTTGTTCTTGTCTGCCTCTAGTAGAAGCTTCCAGAACATGGAGGGAATGGGAGGACTAACCACTGATGTATGTATATTTATCAGAACCTAGCCAATTCCTGAGGGGGGGGGGGGGTGCCCAGAAGGTGGCTGGTGAGGCGACAAATGTTTGGGAGGCTTGTTTAGAACGTTGTTGTCCTGGAGATGCAGCCTCTGTAATGTAGCCTGTGTACTGTGCCTTAGCAGGTGCTGGGATGAGGGCTTGCAGAAGATATGCTGAAAGGATTTTTGCTGAAGGGCGTCATCTTGGAATCTAGTCTGGAGAAGGATCTTTGTCCCCTTTTGTCGTTTGGAGACTGGGTAACAGACAGCTGTCTTATGTCATTGTGAGTAAGACCTGGTTTTGGACTCTCAGATCTGCTTGTGCTTTCTTTATTGTACATCATGGGACACAGAGCAGGTAATAATGACTATCTGGGTTATACGCTACCTTTAGGAGAATGGACACTGGCAATCAATAGACAGGAAGTTCCTCCCATATAACCCCTCCCATACAGGAATAACCTCAGTTCGCCAATGTCTTGAAGGTGTTGTTCATGACCGTTAAAGCTCTTCAAACCTAAGAATGATGTCCCAGCTTAGGGGTATTCTGATCGGATCCATTTGAATAGCTAAGCACTAAAAGGATGGTACCCGAACCTCGGCTAAGAAGACCTGAGGTTTTGCCTGTAATGTGACCCATCTAGGCACTGGACCCTGACAAATGGAACCCTGGTTATTTATTATCCCAAGTGTTTGCCAGCACTACAGGTCCAAGGGTTTGGACCCCATTAAAAAGGGGGACTCAGTCCTTGAAGGTCCAATGACTGACAAAGCCCACTGTGATGGGTGAAGTTTGGGTCCTCTAAGGATCCTGCGGTGGGACTGGTACGTTTTTCCCTTTTTAAAAAAAAAAAAAAAATCTGTCGTTCTGGTCTTTCTCCCAGTGGCCACTGGGGGCAGTGTATTGTTCATGACCTGTGTACTTCTCATGGGTATTGGACTGCAGTGTCTCCTCGAGCCCCTAGAAGGCACAGGTTCACTCATTATGGCCTACTCCTGTATAGACAGGAAGTAGAAGGACAGCCATTTTTGGTGGACCATGTGGGCTGAAGGATCAGCAAGGCATCTGAGACATAACTGCAGCCCATGGCTACATTTCTATGGGAGAGCTAGATGACCAGTCAAGGCATAAAGGTATATTTGTATACTTACTGCTTAATCCGGAGGACTTGTACAACTGTCTGTCGATACACTCCTGTATGGTTATCAGCGCACTTTAAGGAGTTATGTCTCACAAAATAGCGTGCATTTGGTCTGCAGGAACTTATTTTTAGGCTGTTTTAAAGCAGCATAAAGGCTGTATTGGAGCCTATATGCTTGGCGTTTCGTGAAAAATCAGTTGGGGCCAAGTGCAGTTGAACTGGTGCAGCATACTTGCATAAAACACGTGCCTGCTTGCTTGCATAAAACACGTGCCTGCTTACATACATGTTTGCATAAACTCATATTGCATAAATGCATGGACATGTGTTTGCTAGTGATGAGCTGAACACCTCCCTGTTCGGTTCGCACCAGAACACCGCAAAAAGGGGAAAAGTTTGTTCGAACAAACGAACTCCATTGAAGTCTATGGGACTCAAAAGTCAAAAATCAAACGGCCTCATTTTGAAGGGTTAAATGCAAGTTATTGCCCAATAAAAGTGTATGGGGGTCCGGATACTGACCTGGGGAACATGAAGCAATGCAATTTTTAAGAAAAAAAAAAACAATAGTTTTTAAAAGAGCAGTGATTTACTGATTTAATGAGGCTTAAAGTGAAACTATAAAAATGAAAAATTCCTTCAAATATCGTGCCTGGGGGTCTCCTTAATTTGCCTCTAAGGTAGCGCATCTCTACGATGTATGTAGCTTGCTGCAGCAATACTGACATTTCTAAAGCAAAAAATGTCATATACAAATATACATACAAATTTCAAATCGCATGTACTTGTCATACAGGTGCAGGAAAATTGGGCCTTGGTTATTGGTGGTGCCTGAACACCGTAACCCCACGCAGTTACTCTTGCTGGGCGCAGGAACGGGCCCTGCTGCTAAAAATTCCATACCGATTTTGAAATCACATGTACTTGTCATACAGTTGCAGAAAAATTGGGCCTTGATTGTTGGTGGTGGCTGAACACCCCAACCCCTCGCAGTTACTTTTGCTGAGCACGGGAATGGCCCCTGCTGCTAAAAATTCCATGCCAATTTTGAGATTGCATGTATTTGTCATACACGTGCAGAAAAATTGGGCCTTGGTTGTTGATGGTGCCAGAACACCCCAACCCCTCGCAGTTACTCTTGCTGGGTGAAGGAACAGGCCCTGCTGCTAAAAATGTCACACCAATTTTGAAATCGCATGTACTTGTCATACAGGTGCAGAAAAATTGGGCCTTGGTGGTGCCTGAACACCATAACCCCTCACAGTTACTCTTGCTGGGCACAGGAACGGGACCTGCTGGTAAGAATTCCATACAAATTTGAAATCGCATGTACTTGTCATACCGGGGTCAAAAATTGAGCCTTTGGTGTTGGTGGTGCCTGAACACCATAACCGCTTACAGTTACTCTTGCTGGACCCTGCTGCAAAAAATTCCATACCAATTTGAAATTGGCAAAGATCAAGTGTTGTATGTGTTCTTATCAGTAATCTAGTGGGGGCGCTGTGCTGTCATCTGACCTGGCCAAGGTTGGGTGTCATCTATGCAAACCTGCTGGAGTGATGGGGACCTGGAAGGTTAATATCGGCAGGAACTGAAAATGAAATTGGGCCTTTGGTGTTGGTGGTGCCTGAACACTGTAACCCCTCACAGTTACTCTTGCTGGGCACAGGGACAGGGTCAATGTTACCCTCTACATGCATGCTGCCATAATCCTCCTCTTCCTCTTCCCCCTGTGTGGTTTGTGTCCCTGCAGGCATGATATCTGCGTAAAGGTGGCCTTGTGAGGAAAGGAAGTCCTCCTCTTCCTCCTGCTTTTCTTCCTCAAGTGCCATGTCCATGATTCCACGAAGCGAAGTGTGCTCCAGCAGGTAGACTAGAGGGATAGTGTCACTGATGCATGCATCGTCCCGGCTAACCATCCTTGTGACCTACTTAAATGGTGACAGGATGGTGCATGCATCCTTTATCAAAAGCCACTGGTGTGGTGAAAAAAAGCCAAGCTCCCCTGACCCTGTCCTTGTGCCATACTCGCACAGGTACTCATTGATGGCCCTCCGCTGCGTGTGCAGCCGCTGCAGCATTGCCAATGTTGAGTTCCACCACCTGGTGGGCATGTCACAAATGAGGCCGTTGGTGGGCAGGTTGAATTCCCATTGAATGTCAGATAAGCGAGCACTGGCATTGTAGGAATGCCGGAAATGGCCACAGACTTTTCTGGCCTGCCTCAGGAGATCTTGGAAGCCAAGTTATCTGGTCAAGAAATGCTGCACCACCAGATTCAGGACATGTTCCAATCATGGAACATATGTCAAGTGTCCCTGTCGGAGGGCGGAGAGAAGGTTGGTGCCATTGTCACATACAACCATTCCTGGCTCAAGCTGTCATGGCATCAACCATCTCTGAGCCTGCCCCTGCAAAGCTGACAGAATTCCTGCCCCAGTGTGACTCCTATCCCCTAGACAGACCAACTGAAGCACAGCATGGCATCTTTTAGCCTGACTGCTTGCGTAGCCCCTTGAATGCTTAGGGAGCACTGCTGCTTCAGAGGACAATTGAGCATAAGAGGACATGGAGGAAGAAGAAGAAGAGGCGGAGGAGGAGGTGGTGGAGTAGCCAGATGTGGCAGAACCAGCACCAGCTTTTTGGAGGCGTGGTGACAAAACAAACTGCAACACTGAACCCTGTCCTGCATGCTTCCCAGTTGCCAGCAGAGTTACCCAGTGTGCCATGAAGGAAATGTAACGTCCCTGTCCATGCCCGCTGGACCAAGAGTCAGCAGCAATGTGCACCTTCCTGCTGACCGCTCTGTCCAACGAGGCCAAAACACTACCTTCCACATGACAGTAGAGAGCCGGAATGGCCTTACACGACAAATGCCTTTTTGGGACCTGCCACTGTGGTACAGCACATTCCACAAATTCGTGAAAGGAAGCAGAGTCTACCAGATGAAAAGGCAGCACTTGTAATGCTAGCAAGTTGGCCAAGCTAGCATTAAGACACTGAGCATGTGGATTGCTGGGACAGTATTTCTTTCTAAGGTTCAGCAACTGGGTAGGGAAATTTGCCTGCTGCTCAAATCAAGCTGTGGTGTACTGCTAGCAGATTTGGTGCAAGTTTCTGTGGCACTCATTGCCATACCATCATCCCTCCCAATGCAGGTATTTGAGAAGACATGAGGTATAGTAGGGTTAGAGATCCCAGATGAGGAGCAAGGTGATGTATGTATGTTTTTGATCTTGTGGCTCTTTCAGGTGCTGTTGCCAATGGACTGCATAGCAGGTCGTCATATGTGGTGCCCAAGCGGCTGGTGTTCTGGCCATGCTTGATCTGCTTCAGACAGATGTTGCAAACAGCAACGCTGCGGTCTACTGCACATGTGCTAAAAAAATCCCACACGAATTAACGTTTGGAGTTTGCAGCACCCTACACCTGTGGAGCTCTGTGCTGTGATGCAATAGGTTGGCTACTCCTATGGCGGGTGCTGGAGCACATCCTGCCTCATTGGAGTTGTGCCTCCTCCTCCCCCTCACTTTCCTCCTCTATCCTGTCAGGCACCCAAGTACAGTCAGTGACCTCATCATCCCCTTCCTCCTCGTCACTGGAGCAAGCTTGGCAGTATGCTGCAGCTTTGGGAACATGACTGCTGGTTTGTCCGTCATTGTCACCCACTCTCTCTAGGCTCACGTTATTCCCTTCATCAACCTTCGAACCAACATCACAACTTTCAAATTGCTGCGCATCCTCCAGCAGCATGTCACTGACACTATGATCGAATAGTTCAGGTGACTCCTCCCTGCATGATGGTGGGGCGACAGGAGTAGCCGTGGAGAAGGAGCCTGTGGAACAGGCCGCTTTGACAGCTGCAGTGGAAGGCAAACTAGTGTGAGTGTGGGTGTCAGACGACAAGGAGAATGAGGATGGCTTATTTATCCACTCCACCAACTCTTCTACATGTTGTGGCTGAATAACACGGCCAGCACCGGAAAAAAAAAATTGATATGTAATCAATTGTCCTATATATATATATATATATATATATATATATATATATATATATATATATAGATAGAGATCAATATAAGGTCTATTGAACTGACTGGTAGATACTGAATGGCCTGATATCTAGGCCATTCTCCTAATAAATAAATAAATAAATATATATATATATATATATATATATATATATATATATATATATATATATATATATATATATATATATATATATATATTTATGTGTGTGTGTAATATGTATGTATGTATGTATGTATATATATATATATATATATATATATATATATATATATATATATATATATATATATATACTGTATATAGATAGGGTATACTGAACTGACCGATAGATACTGAATTGACTGATATCTAATCAATTGTCCTATATATAGATAGAGATCAATATATGGTCTATGGTATATACTGCACTACTGAATATACTTCAAATCTGATCTCTTAACTTGTAAAAGCACAAATCTCTTTCCCTGCCTAACTCACTGCTAGCAATGTCTCTAAATTGGACTACACTGCACTGTCTGGTAAACTGAAAATCACTTTCCTCTCCCTGCCTGAAAAACACGATCCTCTCCCTGCTTAACTCACTGCTAGCAATGTCTCGAATAATACTACACTGCACTGTCTGATAAACTGCAAATGATTGTCCTCTCCCTGCCTCAATCATGTTCCTCTACCTGTTTCAATCACTTGCTATCTCGCCCACACAGTCACACTACATGCTGCGGCTGTGCGAGCAGCCTTTATTTAGTGTGGGGCGTGTACTTAGCCCCTAAGCCATGATTGGCTAAAGGCAGCCTGCCTTTGTCCAATCATGGCAGAGATGATTTGATTGGTCAAAGCATGGAGGTCAGGGTGCATGCTTTGGTCAATCACATAATGCACTGCACGCGCGCATTGCATTATGGATGCGGGCGCTCGCATTTTTCCGCAAAGAAGCACATTTGGTTGTCATTCGACGAATGAGCGAACAGCCAACTTACGTTCAACCCGAACTCAAAGCTCATCCCTAGTGTTTTGCATAAGCGCAAGGTTACATAAACGCATGGTTACATAGATGCATGTTGCATAAAACGCATGCTTCCATGCTTCCATAAATGAATGCTTCCATAAACGCATATTGCATAAAAGCATATATGCTTAATTGCATTAAACTGCATGCATATATGCTTAATTGCCTTGATCCTTAGGGGTCCAGTAGATAAAAAGTTGCAATCCTTTCTTAAAGCTTCCTTTGCCATCGCTGGCCATTAAGGATCGCTTTAAAAGGGTGACTAGAAGTCTGCCTATTCAGGGGGAATCTTCTGAAGATTTGGCGGAGTTTCCTTGCTCCTTGTGTTTTGCAGTAGGTGCCCTTAAGGATTCTATCCAACAGATCTCCCGAGTTGTTCCACTCTCTGTTCATATGCGCAGAGTACTATGGCTTAAGAATTGGTCAGCAGAATCACCTTGTAAGAAACTACTGACAGCTTTTCCTTTCCATGGGGAACGTCTCTTTGGTGAGCATCTGGATAAATACATCCAGAAAATTTTAGGTGGAAAAAGCACATTTTTGCCAGTAAAAGGATTAAACATCCATCTTTTAAAGCTCTAAGTGTTACGGTACCTCCTAACACTTCGGCCTCTCGGCAGTTCCAACGGCCTCAGACGTCAGGGGCTAGAAGACCTCAAAATCAAGCTCAGAAAAAACCCTGGGTCCAAAGGCCCATTAAATCAGGTTTTAAATCCGCCTTATGAAGGGGGGGGGGGCCCACTCGTTTAGGTGGGGGGAAGGCTCCTACAATTTTCAGAAACTTGGGGAGAAGTGGTGCCAGACAGGTGGGTCTTGTCCACAGTGGCACAGGGCTACATGATAGAGTTCCGAGAGTTTCCTCCTTGTCGGTATCTGGGTTTAAATGTCCCTGTTTGCCCAGTAAAAAGGAAATCCTTGTTCCAGGCCCTGGAACATTTGTGGGTACAGGGCGTGATTGTGGAGGTTCCAACTAGTGAAAGGCTCACGGGTTTTTACTCAAATCTCTTTACAGTGCCAAAACCAAATGGTGAAGTAAGACCCATTCTAGATCTCAAAGCTCTGAACCAGTATCTGACTGTTTGTTTTTTTTCACATGGAATCAATCCCCTCTGTGGTAGCCTCTCTAGGAAGAGGAGATTTTCTGGCTTCCATAGATATCAAGGATGCATACCTCCGTGTACCAATTTTTCAGGCTCCCTCAGAGGTTGTGCGGTTTGCAGTAGGACAGTGCTACTTACGGTTTGTAGCTCTACCGATCCGTCCGTCCATAGCTCCCCGGGTGTTTACAAACATTTTGGCCCCAGTGTTAGCCTTTCTAAGGCCCCTAAGGTGTCTCTGTCATGGGTTACCTGGACGACCTACAGTTAAAGAATCATTCAACTATGCATAATACTAATGGGCAAAATGGCGGCCTCTTTCGAGGCAGTCCCTTATGCTCAATTCCACTCCAGATTGTTCCAGAACAGTATTCTCTCTGCTTGGAACAAGAAGGTCCAAGCGTTGGATTCCCCTATGTCTCTTGCTCCAGGGATCAGGCAGGATCTGTCTTAGTGGATGGTTCTCGTCAACCTAAGCAAAGGAAAATCTTTTTTTCCAGTAACCTGGAAGGTTGTAACCACAGACGCCAGCCTGATCGGCTGGGAGGGTTGTCTTGGAGGGTCTTTCTGTCCATGGGACTTAGTCTCGGGTAGAGAGACTCTTGCCCATCAACATCTTGGAAACTAGGGCAGCCTGTTTGGCGCTGTGTCATTGGACAACCAGGTTGCCGGGGTGTCCTGTCAGGATTCAGTCCGACAATGCGACCATAGTGGGTTAAATCAACCATAAGGGGGGCACCAGGAGCCAATTGGTTCAGAAAGAGTTGAACCACATACTGACATGGGCAAAGAGGTATGTTTCGTGTTGGTCAGCAGTATTCATTCTTGGTGTGGACAATTGGCAGGCAGACTTTCTAAATCGCCAGCAATTGTGTCCAGGGGAATGGTCCTTGCATCCTGAGGTGTTTCAGCTGATCTGTCAACATTGGGGTACTCCCAACGTAGATCTATTGACATTCAGGTTCAACAATAAGCTGGACAATTTTGTCCATGGATCCAATCGCAATCGGAACAGGTGCCTTAGTGGCCCCCTTGGTCACAATTCAGCCTGATGTATGCATTTCCTCAAGTGGAAGGGAAGTTGGTGATCCTGGTGGCTCCTGCGTGGCCCAGGAGGCCTTGGTATACAGAGGTTTTGAGGTTAGCCATGGGGGAGCCATGGTTGCTTCCATGTCATCCAGATCTCCTCTCCCAAGGTCCCATATTCCATCTTGCCTTATGGTCGCTTAATTTGACGGCCTGGCTATTGAAACCTGAATCTTGAAGGATCAGGGGATCTCGGGCTCGGTTTTGGCTACCTTGATTAATGCAGGAAAACCCATCTCTAGGAGAATCTATTAAAACGTTTGGAAATCCTATATCTCTTGGTGTGAATCCAAGAAATGGCATACTCGTAAGGATGTCATTGGTATAGTTTTTGCTTTTCTTCAGGTAGGGGTGCTCTCAAAATTGAAATTAGGGACCATTAAAGGTCAAGTCCTTTAGCGATGTGCTCTTTGGTGCGGACATTTTTGCAAGGTGTGATTTGCATGGTTCTGCCAATGAAGCCACCCCTGTGTCCTTGGGATCTGAATCTTGTACTCTCGGCACTGCAGAGGCAGCCCTTTGAACCTATCAGGCAGATTCCCTTGGTATTATTGGTAAGGTAATTGGTCTTTTTGGTTGCTATAACCTCGGCCAGGAGGGTCTCGGAGTTAGCGGCTCTTTCCTGTAGAGAGCCATTTTTGATCCTTTATTAGGATAAAGTATACAGTGAAGGAGTTTAAGCATGCATTGGATAGGCATATAAGAAAGGGCCAGGGACTATTCATAGGATTCAGATATATTGGGCAGACTAGATGGGCCAAATGGTTCTTATCTGCCGACACATTCTATGTTTCTATGTTAAAGTGGTCTTTCAACCTCATCCATCCTTTTTGCCTAAAGTAGTATCAGGTTTTCACCTAAACCAGGATATAGTTCTGGCTTCTTTTTTCCAAATCCTCAGACTCCAGAGGAAAGATTGTTGCATTCACTAGATGTGGTTCGTGCAGTTAAAGTCTATTTGAAGTCATCTGCACTAATCCGTAGTACCAATTAGAGATGTCGCAAACCTAAAATTTGCCGTTGGCGAACGCGAACCTCCGCAAATGTTCGCGAACGGGCGAACCGAGCGAACCGCCATAGACCTCAATAGGCAGGCGAATTTTAAAACCCACAGGGACTCTTTCTGGCCACAATAGTAATAATAATAAATAATCTGTGGACCTGACACTCACTGCAATTATGACAGAGGAAAAAAAAAATATTTTTTAAACTGCAAGGTACTGTGCCACCCGGCATTGCTGGACACCTTCTGATGTTGAATGAAAGTAAAGCATGATGTGTCTTTCATCTGTTGCATTCAGTTTCATTTGCCAGAGAATGCGTGTACGGTCCTCAACCTTGTCCAATCAATGTCCTCTAAGCTGAGAAATATGGGCAAATATTTATCCGTCATTCCATACCATCAGGGAGGCATGTAATTGGCCCCAAATTTATTCAGCAGCCGGAAAACAATCCATAACATACAGCCAATTTTATTAGGAACTATCTTCAGCCTAAGAAGAACAAGGCGTCCTGGAAGTGATGGTTTAGCACATACAGCACCCTGATCTCAACATCATCAAGTCTGCCTAGGATTATACAAAGAGACAGAATGATCTGAGGGACCCATCATCCACAGAAGATCTGTGATTAGTTCTCCAAGATGCTTAGAACAACCAACCTGCTGAGTTCCCTTCTGTTCATTTACTCTCTCCATTTTGTTAATTGATAAAAGTAAATTATTAGCACTTCTATTTCTGAAAGCCCCCTTAATTTACAGGAGTTTTTCACACCTGCCTAAAACTTTTTGACAGTAGTGGGTATAATATATATATACATACACACACACACACACACACACACACAAATGCTGTGTATGTGTGTGTGTGTGTGTGTGTGTGTGTGTATGTATATATATATATATTTGTAAACATACATACTGTGTATATGTGTGTGTGTGTGTATATAATATACACTGTATATATAAACAGTACTTTTGACTCCATTTTCAGGCACATTTTGAAGGAGCAACTGCTGTGCACAGTAGATAGATAGATATATATATATAAAATTGACTGAAATATCAGCCCTAAAAGGGGCTTTTTGGGGTGCTGTCAGGATGCTGTCCTTACAGCAGGAGTGGACCGAGAACACTATCTAACAAGACTAACAACTGTCCCTATTAACAGCAGCAGCACTCTCCCTGCTCTCACTAACACTGCTTCAGAATGATCTAAGATTGATGCTGCCCTTGCTTTTTTATAGGAGGTGGGAGGGTGTGGGAGGGAGGGTATGCTGATTGGCTGGAATGTGTCTGCTGACTGTGAGGTACAGGGTCAAAGTTTGCCTCAATGATGAAGTATAGGGGGCGGACCGAACATCGCATATGTTCGCCCGCAGCGGCGGACGCGAACAAGTTCGGGACATCTCTAGTACCAATGCCTTTTTTTGTATTGCCAGAAAGGCCTAGGAAAGGCCAAGCGGCAACTACTTCCACTATCTCTAGGTGGATTTGTCAAGTCATTGTGGTTTAAAGGGTAAGATTCCACCTTTAAGTTAAAAGCGCATTCTACCAAGAGGATGAGTGCTTCTTGGGCAATGCATCATCAAGTATCTATGGCTTCGATTTGCAAAGCTGCTACTTGGTCTTCAGTTCATACATTCATAAGGTTTTATCAAGTGGATGTTAGAGCCCGAGAAGGGGTTCAGTTTGGTATTAGCGTGTTGCAAGCAGCACTATGAGTTTCTATTGATCTTTGCCCAGCGGCACTTACGGGATTCTGTGTCCCCTCCCCTAAAGGACATTGCTTTAGGACATCCTAGATAGTCATTATTACCTGCTCTGTGTCCCGTGATGTACGATAAAGAAAATAGGATTTTTCCTACAGCTTACCTGTAAAATCCTTTTCTTGGAGTACATCACGGGACACAGAGTTCCCTCCCCTCTTTTTCTGGGATCTTCATTGCTTGCTTCAAAAGACATTGCTTGCTTCAAGAACAAAAACTCCAAAACTTCCTGTATGGGAGGGGTTATATGGGAGGAACTTCCTGTCTATTGGTTGCCAGTGTCTATTCACCTAAAGGTAGCGTATAACCCAGATAGTCATTAATACCTGCTCTGTTTCACGTGATGTACTCCAAGAAAAGGAATTTATAGGTAAGCTGTAGGAAAAATCCTATTATCCTTGTGTTCCAAGTTGGGAGTTGAATATATGGAATCAATGGAACATTTATTCAAAAAGCCCACATTTCCGTTTTTTTTTTTTTAATGATCTAGTCATGAGCCACCATTTCCTAGATCTTTTTATATTTTTTGTTCGAGTGTGAATGTTCTCCACTGTTGCATATCTAGTGCCCTGCTCTAGTCAGGCTAAATTTTAGTTTTTTAGCTTCACTGTACTCATTGAAGTGGTAATTTACTATTTTGGTCTGCTCAGATTTTCCTAATGTCAGTGGTTGGTTGTTCCTGTCTGCCTCTGGTAGAAGCTTTCAGAACATGGAATGGGAGGACTAACCACTGATTTTATGTATATTTATCAGAACCCAGCCAATTCCTGAGGGGGGTGCCCAGAAGGTGGCTGGTGAGTTGACAAATGTTTGGGAGGCTTGTTTAGAACGTTTTGTCCTGGAGCTGCAGCCCCTGTAATGTAGCCTGTGTACTGGGCCTTAGCAGGTGCTGGGATTAGGGCTTGGAGAAGATATGCTAAAAGGCATTTTGCTGAAGGGCATCATCTTGGAGTCTAGTCTGGAGTAGGATCTTTGTCGCCTGGAGACTGGGTAACAGACAGCTGTCTTATGCCATTGTGAGTAAAGCCCCGTACACACGTACCGATTGTCGGCCGTAAATATTCGGCCGCCGAACGATCGGCCGATTGTCGGCTTGTTAGTATGATGCTTCCGACAACCGACAGCGACTTTTCGGCTGAACAGAATCGGGTGTGCAGGCTATAAAATTTTTGTTGGCCGTCACCAGAACGGCCGATTGTTCGCCAGTCAGTACAGAATTCGGCCGACAAACAGCAGATTAGCAAGACTGGGCATGCTCAGAAAAGAAAAAACACACGGAAAGTTAACCATCACATGACATCACTTCTGCAGTCGGCTGTTGTTGGCCGACAAAATTCGTGTGCAGTCTTTAGCGCTTTTCAACCGACAGGACAGCATCGGACAAAAGACGGCCGATCGTTCGGCCGACATTCGGTACGTGTGTACGGGGCTTAAGACCTGGTTTTGGATTCTCAGATCTGCTTGTGCTACAGGGAATTGAGTGTCAGAAAGTATTGAAGGGACTGGGTCTGCTCTTATAGAGACATAGAATTACTGGCCATTTCCTATTACCTCCAGTCAAGGCTGTTACAAGAGGATTTTATAGGAAGTTTGTCCTCCTGTTGATTCCTGCTTTCGTTTAGGAGTATCACCTTTTGTTCAAATTACTGCAAATAATAGCCACAGAAAGACATCCTCTAGACTGAGCCTGTGTTGTTGGGATGTTTGAAACTGTGTCTGTGGCAAGCAGCCTCTGTACTAGCAAGGGCATCTTCTCAGTGGCCCCATTCGGGTGTAATATAATGAAACTCTTTTTTTCTAAATTCTACCACTTCCATATTTACAGTTCCTATTTCAAAAACAAGGAAAGAGAGGGAAGTTAGAAGCTGACTATGTAATAATGGCATGCCAGGAACATGAACTTTCAAAATGCAGTGGGTGTCAATATTAAGTTAATGACACCTCAAAAGCAATGTCGTGTATTTTTTTCTATATAATAAAAGTTCCTGTTTTCTCTCTGGAATTAGGCAGCAAGGCCCATGTGGACTGTGCACTGTCTGTTCTATAGGGCTATATACAGAATTTCTAACATGCCCACTTAGGATTGCATGGTACAGAAGTCCCATGTGAACCTGTTGCAGTGAGTTTCCAAAAGTAGTGCATGCACTACTTTTGGTGCGGTGCAATTTCAGTGCGTTCAAAATGAATGGGCTAAAATTGCACCACACGGAACTGCATGTGAATAACATAGGAATACATATTACCAGTGAGAACTGACCCTTAAAATTAAATGAGCTGAACTAAAAAGATACCAACATTGCTGTGTCTTGTTCAAGTACTTGTGTTAGTCTTTGAAAAAGGCCCCATGTCCCTGTGCATGTAAAACCATGCCGTAGAAACTGACATCTATCAGTTGCTTAATAAAGGACTAGCTTAATACTAACTTAAACTGTTACTAAACCCACACCAGTAAAATCAGCCTGTATATGCAGTAAAGCATGCTTGTTATACTCAGTGTGGAACCTAATCGGTTAATTATCTGCATCGTGTGAAAAGGCTGTTTGATCCTGTCTTCTCTGATCCTCCCCTTCTTCCACAATCCCCATTCTATCTTCTGATATAGCAGAGCCTTGGGGGTACTCTGCACATGCTCAGTTTGGTGTGTATTGCTAGAGAGTTTTTTTGTTATTGGGAGGGTGCATGTGATCGGCACATGGCCAATCAGCACTGTCTAGACAGAGGGTTAGGAGTCCTGCAGCCTCATGGGACAATCTGGGGAGAATGAAAACTCCTCCTACAAGCTTTACCAGACACTCATGGAAGTCACAAGACTGCTACTTTATATACTGCTGATGAGAAAAGGCTTTTAGCAGCGTAAGTTTACTAAATATAAAATAATTGGATTTCCATGTTCTGTATACTGTGGGAGACCAGATATAGTGAATGCAGGGTCCTGAGTTTAGTAACACTTTAATAGTAGCTTGGCCAATTGTTGAGTTGCTGTGTATTTGGACTAAGTTTGAATATAGGCAATGCTTTCACAGGGAATGCCATCCCCAGAGTTTCCTGAATACAAAAAAACATGCCCAGCATGTTGATCAGGGAGGAAGGAGGACTAAATATTTCATTCTTTTCACCTACAAATGGTGGATCAGATGACATCGCTATGACCTGGAATGGTAAATATTACTTTAAAAAGTTTTTTTATTCTGATGTGAGTTCTGACTTATTTAATTTTTACTTTCTAACGTGCTCTGATGAATAGATTAGGGAACCAAAGATCACCTAAACTAGTTTACCAGGGGAGGGGGCCAATAATTACTTGAGCCCCTTGGGGGTGCAGGTGAGTGATAAGTAATCCAACCTACCCTTGTTGGGGAGTGGCAAAAATCCATATGCCCATCAGCGTCAGGCAACTGTGCTTTGGGAGGGGGGCTGTTGTTGGTTGAAACTATTTTAACCCCTTGAATGTTTGGCAAATCTCCTTTGAAAATGGGTCAGAACAGGTGAAACATTGGTTAATGTCCCTGAATGTCAAGGGCCTTATCTTCCCCTTTAAATGTAATTTGCTCTGGAGAGAAGCTCTTAGACTTAACTCAAACCTCTTATGTGTGCAGGAGACTCACTTCTCCACCTGTGAACCTCCATCTTGCTCTCACACACAGTTTTCACACAGTTTTTTCGCCATTTTTTCGCCAATTACCCTAAGAAAAAGGCTGGTGTCCTCATTACCATACGCTCCACAGTAGCGTTCCAATTACATCATTCTGGAATCGATCCCTATGGCAGGTATGTCATCTTACATTCATCTAGAAACCGAACTACGCAACACCAGACGAATACTAAGTGAACACTTACATGTGAACTTCGACCTATCCCTGAAAAAGCTGAGCCTACACGTGTATGCTCACCCAAATAAACCAGGGCCTGGCCTTGTGAAACAACTTAAATGCCACCTAGTACACGCTAAAATCCTATATCTTACCTCCCCCACTGTTCTACGCCAGAAAAGACTAACAGTTCTACGTCTGTTCAGTGCCAACTTATACATCCTTGCCCCTACAGGTGAAGCCCCCTCCCCCACGCCAACAGACATAGCACAGTTCCTAGACCATATACACCTACCATCCCTATCCCCGGAAAAATTGCACACCATCTCTGGTCCTTTCCTGTTATCTGAAGTAGAATAAGCTATCACCTCTCTCCCATTACACAAGGTCCCTGGGCCTGATGGCTTTAGCAATGAATATTACAAACAATTTTCCAAACTACTGGCCTCTCATCTTTGTCAGTCCTTCAAGCATATTGTCTCCACAGGCTTCTTTCCCCAGAAGTGCTCGAAGTCAATATCACCACAATCCCCAAACATGGTAAACCATCTGATGACCCAGCCAGTTATAGGCCCATCTCACTACTAAACACTGACACAAAACTCTATGCCAAACTTTTAGCCATGCAACTTTTCTCCAACATTCCACACCTGGTACATCCCAACCAAGTGGGATTTATGGCTCGTAGGCAGGCATCTGACAGCACCCATCGATACATTCACTTAATGGGTGAAACATCACTGAACACCTTCTCTGTTCATCTCCCTAGATGCAGAGAAGGCATTCAACAGAACTGACGGGAACTTCTTAAAAGCAGCTCTAATAAAATTTGGATTTTCTAGTCTGATACTTAAAGCAATAATGGCACTTTATTTCTCCCCTAGCGCTAAAGTTATAACCTCGAGCATTCTGACAGACTGCTTCCATACAATCAATGGAACCCGTCAGGGTTGTCCCCTGTCACCACAAATTTTTTCCCTTGTTATGGAACCATTGGCATACTCCATTCTTACTAATCCCTCTATCTCTGGCATTGAAGTTGGCGATCTTAACCACAAAATCAGCCTCTACACCGACGATGTGGTAATTTCTATAACCAACCCCACACAATCACTCCCTCATCTCCACCATACCTTGGACCTTTTTAGTAAAGCATCCTTATACAAGATCAACTATTCCAAATCATGTATGATTAGATGAAAGATTGAACTAAATACCAAGCGTAGCATTGCTCAATACACCTCTTTTTTGTAGGGCCCCTGACTCTACCCTCTAATATCTAGGTATACGCCTGACTACTCCTACCTCTCACTTACTTCTCCTGAATTTCTCATATCTAGTCTCTAAGCTACAAAAAACAGAGTAGGATCCACAAAATATTCTAGCAATTCTAAGATGTATCTCTTAACCCATATACTATATGTATTTTAAACTTTGCCTGTTCCCTTCTTGCACTCGCACTTTAACAAACTACAAACCATATTGACCTCCTTTATATGGAATGGGAAACACCCCAGAATTAAATGCTCTACTCTATGTTCACCAACATCTGTCGGTGGAATGGGGGTGTCAGGTACCTGATCCGAGGCCAAGGAGCTGAGAGGGCTTCCCTCGCAGCTAAGTGCAGCATACCCCTTGAAGTGGTACAGAAGGTGTAGCATCCAATTTAGCACGGGTTGCCGGCAGGATATAGATGAGAAGAGCTGATGAACTTCAGGAGCTTGCTGGGTTGCAAGAAACACAGCAGGGTAATGGTCTCCAGAAAGTCTCAAGAAGCCAGGCAACCTAGTGCAGAGGTAAGTCCAGGCAGGGGGTCAAACACAGAGAGCAATCTTGAAGGCAAGCTGAGTAGGAGAAACAGGAACAGGCCGAGGTCTCCAGGCAGGAGAAGGTAGAGAGGTCAATAGTCAAAGCCGGGGTCATACACAGGAGATAAGCAGAAGCCAAGTCGGGTGGAGAGAGCCAAGGGTCAAGCCAGGAGAAGAACAATCAGTGTAAGGAGCAAGCCGGGTCACAACAGGAAATCCAATAGCAGAATACAGGAGGCACGGGAACACGGAAGCTGATGATAATCCAGCAATGAGAGGCATCCCACAGCCACCTTTTATAGGCCAGCAAAAAGCTCCGTCTGTCACGCATTGCGTACGCGTGTTCGCACCTTCACGCCGTTGCGAATGCCTGCACGCTATTCTTGCGCCAGGGCGTACAGGGATGCGCCACATGCACCGAGAACATCCATTAGCACTACTGGCAGTGTTGCCAGCTCTCTCACGCCCATTTCCCTGACAGGGGGTGTCTAACACCTTAGCATACTTTAAAGCAACCATCCTTGACCAAGCCAAATATTAGTGGAAGAGAGACTTACAACACACTTGGCTCCAAATAGAAACAACAGCCTTAGCAACCTGCCCTAAGATGCTTCTCATTTCATTACTCCTAGTCCTACAACATCATGGACAGCAAAGTTAATCTTAGCACTGTCAATGCTACTATCAGAGCGTGGTGAGCAGCCTATCAACATAATGGAGGCATTCCCCACCGACTATTGAACTTTATACCTCTGAAAACACTGCAAATCTATACATCTGATATCCCATTATCAAATTGATTGCATGCTGGCTCTTTGGGCTTACAGTGGTATGGCTCCGCCAACACCCAAACTGTAACAATCCTACTGGCTCACCTGAGTCAGAGGACTGCTGGCCGGAGGTATGAGTGGAGCCCAGTGGCAAGGACCGCAGGCCGATAGTAGGTGCAGGGAGTCTGGCAGAGGCTTGGTCAGATAATCCGGATTGGCTACGGAGGTAGCGGTGCTGGATGCCGGATGGACACCAGGTAGTACTCTGCTGATGACACGGGTTCACCTGAGGTGCGGAAACTAAGTGATAGCTGGTTTTCAGTAGAGCCCCTAATGGTGGGATCTCTACCAGAATGCCTCACTCCTTTCCTTCCAACACCTACAAACAACATGCTACATCCCTCCTAAAGACTTCAAGTATCTTAGAATCTGCTCCGCTCTCTCGTGTACTATGGTCAGAGAACCTTTTTTTTTGGTACCTTCTGAAATTCTACAACACAGAAAAGCCCCATCAAAGAGGTATCTTCTACATCTATAAGTTCATCACAGATCCTGCACTTGAGACTATAACTTCTGCCATGCTACACTGGGAAAATCTTCTAAAATGCAACCACACCTCACAACGATGGCATCGTTACCTTCAAAAGCCACTAAAAATCTCCCGATGTATACTACCTGGTAACTCACACCCTCTAAATTGGTGAGGATTTACCCTTCCACATTGAATGCCTGTTGGAGGAACTGCAACATTCTGCAACATCTCTACATATTTGGTGGACTTTGCCCAAACTAAAGCCTTTCTGGTCTACCCTTATATGATTTCTCTCCTCTATTTTCTCAACCTACATTTCTTTATCCACTCAAGTGATCCTCTTGGGTTTAGACATTGACCCCTGGCCACCAACCGCCCACACCATCCTATCTCATGTCTTATTGCCACACGTTTGGTTATCGCTAGAAACTGGAAGTCTCCAAATCCCCCTTCTATCACAGAAGTGTTACTCTCACTAAGCAACCACTGTGTAATGGAAATTATGTACGCTAGGGTCCACATCCAAGTTCCTGCATTCCTTAAAAAGTGGAACCCCTGGCTAGTACACCCCAAATGCTCACCCTTGCCCTGATTTTATTTGGCTTAATTTCAGAATCTCAACGCCCAATGGGACCACCTGCTCTATTATTATCCTTACTAAGTTTGTAGTCCTACATTTTGTAGGCAACACACTATTCTACATATGTTTACTTACCCTCCTGGTTCTTTGCATAAGTTACCATAACATGCCTTACTGTATTTGTTTTTACCTTGTACCTGTTACCAAAATACCTGTTTCTATTTAAAGATATAATGCTGTATCCCTAAAATATTTGTGTAGCAGGTTTTCCAGGCATTGGGCCTGATATGGGTCTGCCATTGTTACCAGTTACCTCTCCAGCCCTTGTGAGCTGCGACCCTGGGTGTGAGAACTGAGACATTGACAACTCTGGCATATTAGTTTTGTAGTTGTTGTTTTATTGTATTTAAGGGGATGGGAGAAGGGAATGAGTGGGATACTCCTTCAGGCTCAACTAAGTACAACTTGGGACTTTCTCAGAAAATGCCTGTCGACGCAGTCTTGATGCCAGCCGACGCTCACTGACTCTCAGAATACACTGTAACTTGAAGGAAGTGCTGAATCCCTGACTTTGGGTCCAGAAGATCCAGGACTATAGAATAATGAGCTTCTAACACTGCTGCACCACAAAGTCACTGACTTCTTCTCTAACCTTGCACTGGCTTGAGGTAGATTGGTATGAATTCCTGTATGGCTGCAACTCTCAACTAAGACACTGCACACTGTCTCTTCAGGGCCCAAACTGCAGATGGCCCCTTTTACTCTTCAGGGTCCCCTGACTAGGTACCCCCTCTGTCACTTCAGGGTCCTCAACTTAGGTACCCTCTTTACAGCTAGCTGATATCTGGATTCTAGAACCTTCTCCGGAGTGGTCCCCTCTAACACTTCAGGCAGACCCCCAGGGGCAATCCTCAGTACTCACAACCTGTGTAGGCTTTCCTGGGACTGGACCCCTCTTCCTCTCCGCTGGTTCTCGGCACACCGGATCCCCCTCAGCTCAACTCAGCACTCTCTGGATTCTCAGGCAGCACCCGAGACATCCTCTTCCTCAAACAGGAGAAGAGACAGCCATTCTCTTCCTCCTGGGACTCTGCTCCCGCCAAAGACACCCAGTCACGCACTTCCCACAAACTTATATCCACTCCCAGAATCTCTTGCAGCATAATCTGCCTTCTGGGGTAGTTACAAGCCTGAATGTGTCTCCTGACTGGGTTTCCTCCACCGCCCTATGAGAAGCCTCTCACAGAGCCAGTGGGGAGACTCCCCTCTCAGCAGGCACACTTGTAAGCCATGACACCCTGGCAAAAAGAAATCATGGCTCTGCTGTTAGGCAGGCAAGGTCCACTATACATTTGCCTAGCACCTACCTGTAGGGTGCTACACCTGAATAAAAATTAAAGTTTAAAAAAAAGAAAATGGGTTGAATATAGAAAATCTAATCTTGATCGAAAATTGGGTGAGTTTCTGGTGAATTTCCTGATAAATCAATGATATATACATGCTATGTGAACTTTAGGCTTAAGCAGCAGGTCAGTCTTATATAAACTGTGTGTTGAACACACAACAGTGGTGGCAGACAACAGCATTTTCACTTGCATATATACAGTATATATTGTATGTACACTACTAAACTTTAAGGTCATTTTCTGTTCTTCTGTTTTAGTGAATCAGTTCCCATGAAGGTATGCACAACTGAGACATATAAACACTGACTATCCAATGTCAGGTGACATACAGTATGATGAAAAATAACGAAAACCCCAAGTTATTGTGAAATAAAGCAAATTATATTATTACTACTGTACACGTAACCCATTAAAAGACAGCTGTATCACTGTGCATTAAAGGGAACTGTAAGGTTTTTATTGTAAAGCTTTTCTAAAAGCAATTTTTGATGTGGCTTTTAGTGATGTCGCGAACCTAAAATTCGCCGTTCGCGAACGGCGAACGCGAACATCGGCAAATGTTCGCGAACCGGGCGAACCGCCATAGGGTTCAATAGGCAGGCGAATTTTAAAACACACAGGGACTCTTTCTGGCCACAATAGTGATGGAGAAGTTGTTTCAAGGGGACTAACACCTGGACTGTGGCATGCCGGAGGGGGATCCATGGCAAAACTCCCATGGAAAATTACGTAGTTGACGCAGAGTCGGGTTTTGATCCATAAAGGGCATAAATCACCTAACATTCCTAAATTGTTTGGAATAACGTGCTTTAAAACATCCAGTGTGTGAATACGATCAGGTATGATGTTTTATCGGTCAAGTAGTGTAAGGGTTACGCCCGCTTCACAGTGACAGACCAAACTCTGACAGACCAAACTCCCCGTTTAACAGTCAGTCAGTCCATTTGCACAACTGCAAACTCCCCATTTGCACAAGGTTGGATACCAAGCTAGCCATGTCCCGTTCCTTGTCCTCACTGACATCATTGAAGGTCTCTTCCTCCACCCAGCCACGTACAACACCAAGGGTCCCCGAAAGGTGACAACAAGCCCCCTGGGACGCCTGCTGTGGCTGGTATTCCACCTCCTCAAAGCCACCTTCCTCCTCTGACTTCTCTTCAGACTCCTCTCTCTGCGTTGCCACAGGTCCAGCAATTGACAACGACAAGGCTGCTTCTGGTGGTGATGGGGACCACAACTCTTCCTCTTCATGCTCATCTACAGCCTGATCCTGTACTCTTCGCAGGGCACGCTCCAGAAAAAACGCTTCATTGTGATACGCAAGCCCCTTCACCACAACAAGGTAACGATCACGAAGGGGAATTGACACATATATGTGCCTTTTTTTTTTTTGTTTTTTTGCAGCCACAGTGTAGCACCAGAGGCCAGAAAAATTAGGCATGTACACATGCATGAAAAAGCAGGTATTGTTGCAGCCGCTGCTGTAGCAGCGGCCTGAAAAATTGAGGTTTTCAAGGCAGAAAGTGCACTAAAACATTGCGGCTTGAACCATAGTTGGTGGCGGAGACGTCACGTAAGTCATCCGGCATGCAGAGAATGATTAAATACAGCAGCGTGTGGACCATTTTTAGCCCAAGGCATCTCAGTCATCACCAGGCCTTTTTTAGTCAAATGCATCCCCCACTGTCAGTCCCTTCAGGATCCATGCCTCATTCATCTTAATAAACGTGAGGTAATCAAGACTTTTTTGACCTAGGCGACTTCTCTTCTCAGTGACAATACCTCCTGCTGCGCTGAAGGTCCTTTCTGACAGCACACTTGAAGCGGGGCAGGCCAGAAGTTCAATGGCAAATTGGGATAGCTCAGGACACAGGTCAAGCCTGCACACCCAGTAGTCAAGGGGTTCATCGCTCCTCAGTGTCGATATCTGCAGTTAAGGCAAGGTAGTCTGCTACCTGTCGGTCGAGTCGTTCTCTGAGGGTGGACCCCGAAGGGCTGTGGCGATGCGTAGGACTAAAAAAGCTCTGCATGTCCTCCATCAACAAGACGTCTGTAAAGCGTCCTGTCCTTGCCGGCGTGGTTGTGGTGGTAGGAGGAGGATTACTTTCACCTCTTCCCCTGTTGGATTCCCGTTGTGCTGTGACATCACCCTTATATGCTGTGTAAAGCATACTTTTCAATTTATTTTGTAGCTGCTGCATCCTTTGCGTCTGCGGGTAATTGGGTAACATATCAGAGACTTTCTGCTTATACCGGGGGTCTAGTAGCGTGGCCACCCAGTACAGGTCGTTCTCCTTCAGCCTTTTTATACGAGGGTCCCTCAACAGGCATGACAGCATGAAAGACCCCATTTGCACAAGGTTGGATGCCGAGCTACTCATGTCCAATTCCTCGTCCACACTGATGTCATTGAAGGTGTGTTCTTCCCCCCAGCCACGTACAACACCACGGGTACCAGATAGGTGACAACGAGCACCCTGGGATGCCTGCTGTGGTTGGTGTTCCTCCTCCTCAAAGCCACATTCCTCCTCTGACTCCTCTTCCTCACACTCCTCTTCCAGTGTTGCCGCAGGTCCAGCAAGCGATGGTAAGGCTGTTTCTGGTGGTGGTGATGGTGACCACAACTCTTCCTCTTCCTCTTCACGCTCATCTACGGCCTGATCCAGCACTCTTCGCAGGGCACGCTCCAGGAAAAAACATATGGGATGATGTCGCTGATGGTGCCTTCGGTGCGACTGACTAGGTTTGTCACCTCCTCAAAAGGACGCATGAGCCTACAGGCATTGCGCATGAGCGTCCAGTAACGTGGCAAAAAAATACCCAGCTCCGCAGAGGTTGTCCTAGCACCCCGGTCATACAAATACTCGTTGACCGCTTTTTCTTGTTGGAGCAGGCGGTCGAACATTAGCAGTGTTGAATTCCAACGTGTCGGGCTGTCGCAAATCAAGCGCCTCACTGGCATGTTGTTTCGCCGCTGAATATCTGCAAAGTGCGCCATGGCTGTGTAGGAACGCCTGAAATGGCCACACACCTTCCTGGCCTGCTTGAGGATGTCCTGTAAGCCTGGGTACTTCTGCACAAAGCGTTGCACAATCAGATTCAACACATGTGCCATGCACGGCACATGTGTCAACTTGCCCAAATTCAATGCCGCCAACAAATTGCTTCCGTTGTCACATACCACTTTGCCGATCTCCAGTTGGTGCGGGGTCAGCCACTGATCCACCTGTGCGTTCAGGGCGGACAGTAGTGCTGGTCCGGTGTGACTCTCTGCTTTCAGGCAAGTCAACCCCAAGACAGCGTGACACTATCCTATCCGGCATGTGGAATAGCCCCTGGGGAGCTGGGGGGGTGCAGTTGGTGTGGAGCAAGACGCAACAGCAGAAGAGGACTCAGCCGAGGAGGTTAGCAAAGAGGATGGAGTAGGAGGAGTAGAGGAGGTGGCAGCAGGCCTGCCTGCAAGTCGTGGCGGTGTCACCAACTCCTCTGCAGCAGAGCCACGCATTCCATGCTTGGCAGCCGCCAGCAGGTTTACCCAATGCGCAGTGTAAGTGATATACCTGCCCTGACCGTGCTTTGCAGACCAGCTATCAGTGGTCAGATGAACCCTTGCCCCAACACTGTGTGCCAGACGTGACATGATTTCCTTTTCCACAATAGAGTACAGGTTGGGGATTGCCTTTTGTGAAAAATAATTTCGGCCGGGTACCTTCCACTGCGGTGTCCCAATAGCGACAAATTTTTGAAGGCCTCAGACTCCACCAGCTTGTATGGTAAAAGCTGGCGGGCTAAGAGTTCCGACAAGCCAGCTGTCAGACGCCGGGCAAGGGGGTGACTCTGTGAGATTTGCTTCTTACGCTCAAACATTTCCTTGACAGACACCTGACTGTGGGCAGGTGAGCAGGAACTGCTGAAGGTGAGAGGCGGAGGGGCGGGTTGTTGATAGGGGGCATGGAGGACAGCAGTGGTTGACGTGGCTGAAGATGCTGGACCAGGAGGAGGATGGTGGCTTTCAGTTTGTGTGCTGCTTTTACTCATGTGTTGATCCCATAGGCGTTTGTGATGTGAGATCATGTGCCTTCGCAAAGCAGTTGTACCTAGATGGGTGTTGGACTTCCCACGACTCAGTTTCTTTTGGCACAGGTTACAAATGGCATCGCTGATATCAGAGGCAGACACACAAAAAAAATGCCACACTGCTGAGCTTTGCAAGGACGGCATTCTGGTGGTGGCAACAGCTTGCGTTGATTGGCGTGCTGTCTGGCTGACCCCGGGTGCCGAATCTACATGCTGTCTGACTGCACCACTAGCTCCTTGCGATGACCTCCTCCCCCTGCTTCCAACTTGTCTCCTCCTCCTCTCTGTCTCCCCATCTGAACTTTCCCCCTCTTCTTCTGCTCTTCGAGCAGGCACCCAGGTGACATCCACAGACACATCGTCATCATCAGCCGCTTCACTTGACAACTCAGCAAAGGCAGCAGCAGCAGGTACAACATCATCATCACAATGTACGTCCATGTGTATAATGCTGCCTGACTGAGACATATCCCCGTTATCTACATCCTCTGGCACTAATAGTTGCGCATCACTTATTTCTTCCAACTGATGTGAAAATAACTCCTCTGACGGATCAAGTGAAGCGGCTGTGGTGCCGGCGGGCTGGCGAGTGGTAAATTGAGAGGTGCCCGAAGCTGAGCTGGAGGAGGATGGTGCATTAAGGTTCCGAGCGGACGCTGTAGACGATTGGGTGTCCTGTGTAAGCCAGTCAACTATGTCCTCAGAATTTTTTGAGTTCAGGGTCTGTGGTGGCCTCTGAACACTGGGCATTATTCTAGGGCCTAAGGAAATCACAGCACCACGACGGCCCTTGCGGGGTGGCCTGCCTCTGCCTGTCATTTTTTTTTTTTTTTTTAATGTGTTGTACTATGAGTGCAAGGTGCTGTGCCACCCTATAGGAGTGTTGGGCAGTGGGTACAGTACACTCTGTGGACCTGACAGTCACTGGCACCCAGGCAACTGCAATTAAAAAAAATATATATTTTTTTTTACTTTGCAAGCTGCTGTGCCACCTTATATATCAGTGGTGGGTGGGCAGTGGCACAGTACACTCTCTGTAGAACTGACAGTCACTTACACCCAGGCAACTGCAATTATAAACAGAATATATTTTTTTACTTGGCAAGCTGCTGTGCCACCTTATATATCAGTGGTGGGTGGGCAGTGGCACAGTACACTCTTTGTGGACCTGACAGTCACTGGCACCCAGGCATCTGCAATTATAAACAAAATATATATTTTTTTACTTTGCAAGCTGCTGTGCCACCTTATATATCAGTGGTGGGTGGGCAGTGGCACAGTACACTCTCTGTGGACCTGACAGTCACTGGCACCCAGGCAACTGCAATTCTAAACAAAATATATATTTTTTTACTTTGCAAGCTGCTGTGCCACCTTATATATCAGTGGTGGGTGGGCAGTGGCACAGTACACTCTCTGTGGACCTGACAGTCACTGGCACCCAGGCAACTGCAATTATAAAAAAAATATATATTTTTTTACTTTGCAACCTGCTGTGTCACCTTATATCAGTGGTGGGTGGGCACAGTACACTCTCTGGACCTGAAAGTCACTGGCAGCCCAGGCAACTGCAATAATAAAAAATATTTTTTTTTTCAATTTGCAACAAGATGCTGTGCCACCGTGTATATATATATATCAGTGGTGGGCAGTGCACTGCAGTGGGTACAGTGCACTCTGTGGACCTGACACAGCACTCACTGCAATTATGACAGAGGAAAAAAAATATATTTTTTAAAATGCAAGGTACTGTGCCTGTGCCACCCGAAACGAGTGTGGTGTGCACACAGTACAGTCTGTGGTAGGTCTGTGGCCTCTCACACACAGCGGGCAGGCAACTGCAGTGTACAATAGATATATCTATATATATATATATATATATATATATATATATATATATATATATATATATATATATATATATATATAAAGAAAAAACTCTATTACCAGCCCTTAAAAGGGCTTTTGGGGACACTGGATAGATATATATAAATAAAAAAAAAAAACCTCAATTACCAGCCCTTAAAAGGGCTTTTGGGGACACTAGATATATATATATATAGATATATATATATATATATATATATATATATATATATATATATATATACAGTGGGTACGGAAAGTATTCAGACCCCCTTAAATTTTTCACTCTTTGTTATATTGCAGCCATTTGCTAAAATCATTTAGGTTCATTCTTCTTCCTCATGAATGTACACATAGCACCCCATACTGACAGAAAAACACAGAATTGTTGACATTGTTGCAGATTTATTAAAAAAGAAAAACTGAAATATCACATGGTCCTAAGTATTCAGACCCTTTGCTGTGACACTCATATATTTAACTCAGGTGCTTTCCATTTCTTCTGATCATCCTTGAGATGGTTCTACACCTTCATTTGAGTCCAGCTGTGTTTGATTATACTGATTGGACTTGATTAGGAAAGCCACACACCTGTCTATATAAGACCTTCCAGATCACAATGCATGTCAGAGCAAATGAGAATCATGAGGTCAAAGGAACTGCCTGAAGAGCTCAGAGACAGAATTGTGGCAAGGCACAGATCTGGCCAAGGTTACAAAAAGATTTCTGCTGCACTTAAGGTTCCTAAGAGCACAGTGGCCTACATAATCCTTAAATGGAAGACGTTTGGGACGACCAGAACCCTTCCTAGAGCTGGCCGTCCGGCCAAACTGAGCTATCGGGGGAGAAGAGCCTTGGTGAGAGGTAAAGAAGAACCCAAAGATCACTGTGGCTGAGCTCCAGAGATGCAGTCAGGAGATGGGAGAAAATTGTAGAAAGTCAACCATCACTGCAGCCCTCCATCAGTCGGGGCTTTATGGCAGAGTGGCCCGACGGAAGCCTCTCCTCAGTGTAAGACACATGAAAGCCCGCATGGAGTTTGCTAAAAAACACCTGAAGGACTCCAAGATGGTGAGAAATAAGATTCTCTGGTCTGATGAGACCAAAATAGAACTTTTTGGCCTTAATTCTAAGCGGTATGTGTGGAGAAAACCAGGCACTGCTCATCACCTGTCCAATACAGTCCCAACAGTGAAGCATGGTGGTGGCAGCATCATGCTGTGGTGTTTTTCAGCTGCAGGGACAGGACGACTGGTTGCAATCGAGGGAAAGATGAATGCGGCCAAGTACAGGGATATCCTGGACAAAAACCTTCTCCAGAGTGCTCTGGACCTCAGACTGGGCTGAAGGTTTACCTTCCAACAAGACAATGACCCTAAGCACACAGCTAAAATAACGAAGGAGTGGCTTCACAACAACTCCGTGACTGTTCTTGAATGGCCCAGCCAGAGCCCTGACTTAAACCCAATTGAGCATCTCTGGAGAGACCTAAAAATGGCTGTCCACCAACGTTTACCATCCAACCTGACAGAACTGGAGAGGATCTGCAAGGAGGAATGGCAGAGGATCCCCAAATCCAGGTGTGAAAGACTTGTTGCATCTTTCCCAAAAAGACTCCTGCCTGTATTAGATCAAAAGGGGGCTTCTACTAAATACTGAGCAAAGGGTCTGAATACTTAGGACCATGTGATATTTCAGTTTTTCTTTTTTAATAAATCTGCAACAATGTCAACAATTCTGTGTTTTTCTGTCAGTATGGGGTGCTATGTGTACATTCATGAGGAAGAAGAATAAACCTAAATGATTTTAGCAAATGGCTGCAATATAACAAAGAGTGAAAAATTTAAGGGGGTCTGAATACTTTCCGTACCCACTGTATATATATATATATATATATATATATATATATAAAAAATTACACAAATACCAGCCCTTAGAAGGGCTTTTTGGGGTGCTGTCAGGATGCTGTCCTTACAGCAGTAGTGGACCAAGAACACTGCAAGACCAGGAACATTGACTAACTGTCCCTAGCTTAACAGCAGCAGCAGCAGCTCTCCCTGCTCTCACTAACACACTGCTTCAGAATGATCTAAGATGGATGCTGCCCTTGCTTATTTATAGGAGGTGGGAGGGTGTGGGAGGGAGGTATGCTGATTGGCTGGAAATGTGCCTGCTGACTGTAAAGTTCAGGGTCAAAGTTTGCCTCAATGATGTATTATGGGGGGCGGACCGAACATCGCATATGTTCGCCCGCAGCGGCGAACGCGAACATGCTAAGTTCGCCGGGAACTGTCCGCCGGCGAACAGTGCGGTACACCTCTAGTGGCTTTCTTGTATATTAAAAAAGCAAAATACAATTGTTGCTCGGGCTTACCTAAGCAGAAGGCACAGACTGTATATATAATGAACAAATGTTCTTGCACCCATGTATGTTTACGCTATATTTACAAACTATACGTAGAGTCATGTTAGGACTCAAATACAGATTACTTATAATATCATCTTAATAAAGATTACCTTGCATAAAATCCTAATATGCTTAATGTTACGCTTTTTTTCAGAAAGTTCTAAAATTGGACCTAACTTGCAGTTAGTTACAAAGTTGAGTTAATTATTTAGGAGTCATTAAACTCACAGGCTAGTTAGTAAGTTTATGACTCTTCAACTACCGGAAATACTATACTTTGCATACCCCAGAACAGGTCAACCATTGAAGTGCAACTTTTCTAAATGATCCCATTAGTGTTGTCAGTTTTAGCTAGTCAGTTATTATGAATATATTAGACTTGCTTAATGCCCTACAAATATATTGCCGCTTGCCAGTCCTTAAAAGAGAAGTATTGTTTTTTCTTTCAGGAATCATACAGGAGGTGGATGCAGTATCAGTCTGATGCTGCAACTGTCCCTGTTGGCTCTAAAATTGAGAACAGAGCAATCAAACACCACTGATCGATAGGTTTTTAGAGTTCACTGAGAAAAAAGCCTCTGTTCTTCTCCATCCCCTCCTGTGCTCACTGAAGCGCTGTGCTGTGGAGGGTTTGGGAAGGACTGGCTCAGGTTCTCAGGCTGGCTGAGAGGCAGAGCCAGAGGCCGGTCCTGGGTTGTAGGCGGATCCTGACCCATATTGTCGCAATCTCTCCCCAGCCTGGACCGGCTCTGTGACATCAACTGACAACAGGCTTCAACCCGCTGTCTGCTGAAAACAGGTCACAGGAGTGCAAAACGATCTGACCAGACTGGATTTACTGCTAAAATAATAAATTCAGTGCAGCGCTCAACAAATCAATAAGAATTACTAAAACATATTAGTGAGACATATTAATAAAAGTCTCATAAAAGTGACAGAAGTGCTCCAAATAACGTTCTTGAGTGGTTAAATGCCAGAGATCCTCCACCATTAATACAAGCCTCTCACCTCCAACTTTGACCCCTGAATAAACAGATGGGTCAAAAAGCGCTTGTCACCTTTAAGGCAGAATGAAAGCACCATCAGAGATTCCCAAACCTGCCAAGCATATCCAATACAGAGACGAATAACTGGTGTTGGCAAATGAAACACTCCAACGGCTCCCAAGCAGGTAACATATAAGACAAAAATGGATACATAGTGCTCTCCATTTTAGAATATACTGCTTTATTAAGATAAAAAAGGCTTACATGAATAGCACTATAACCCAGTGCCAGGCAGTGCAGGCTAATAGCGTGTGTACAAGTAACCAGGAAGGAAGGCCGCGGGTGATGTCAGATGCTCATCTCCTCCTCCGTACACGTTATGTCCCATAGGCGGGAGTTCTTCAGCACAAGTTTTGCACAAAGGAGTGCTTGCTTTTTTCCTTTTTATTTTATTTAATATATTTTGCATTTCAGGACTTATTGTCTTCACTTGCACCTTTTATTACCAGAGACGGTGTTTATGCACAATTGTTGCACTTTAGGAGGTGCTCATTTTTGGATTTTTGTATATAATAACTTTTTGGGTGTTTTATCTCATCATATGTCATTTATTTTATCACTTTCTGTTAAGGTTTGTCTATTCATTTAGTTAATTGTTTTATGCTAGCAGCGCTATCACATAGTTATACCATTTATCACCCAGCAGATTTGAAAACACGAAGTTGGTAACAGCAGCTTTATTAGTTATCAACTTGTTTTTTCTTCATTTATGGTAGCGCACAATTACATCAGTCTTTTTCCAAGGCAATATATAGAAGAGATCACGGATAGAAAAACTCCCGATGATCCATGGTGTTTGTTTCACAACACAAATAAAACTAAAGCAATGCCATACCTTCTAAACGCAGCAAAAGGAGCTATACCAAAAAATGGTTGGACCCTGAAAGGCCGATAATAAGGGAATGGTTTAAGAGAGTGGACTATGCATATAATATGGAGTTCTTGAGTAGTAGGGAAGAAGTAAAGATAGAAAACCTCTTCAATATTTGGAACAGCTGGATGGTTTTTAGAAAACAAGCAAATATGCAGATATATATATATATATATATATATATATATATATATAGACAACCAGGGGGGAGAGGTGGAGTGGAGAGAGGGGAGTTCTAGGCACAGGAGAGGAGAGTGGGGGGGGGGGGGGGGAGAGGGGGAGAAATAAAAATATATTAATTTTGGACGAGGTGGGAAATGTTTGTGTGTTATTGGTTTCTTTTTCTGATTTAATACATTTGTATATGGAAATTGAATAAAATATAAATAAAAAAAGTGTTACTGAACCCAGAACCTGCATTCACTATATCCGGTCTCCCACAGAACACAGAACATGGAAATGCAATTATTTTAGTAAATATAAACTGCTAAATACCTTTTCTCATCAGCATTATATAGCAGTCTGGTGACTTTCTTGTATCAGTGTCTGGTTAAAGTTTGTAGGATGGGTTGTCATCCTTTGTCTTCTCTGTCCTATGAGGCTGCAGGACCCCTGAACCTCTGTCTGGACAGTGCTGATAGGTTTGGTGCTGATCATCTGCACCCCCCCCCAAAAAAATAAATAAATACAACTCTCTAGCAATGCACTCCAAACTGAGCATGTGCAGAGTGCCCCCAAGGCTCTGTTCTATCAGGAGATGGATTGGGGACTGTGTAAAAAGGGTCAAAGAAGACAGGATCAAACAGCCTTTTTACACAATGTGGAGGATTAACTCCTTAGGTTCCGCAGTGAGTATAGGCATGCATTACTGCATACTGTATATAGACAAATTTTACTGTTGTGTGTTTAGTAACACTTTAGGCAGTCACAGTAACAGTTTTTTTTTTTTTTTTCATTTTGGGATAAAGGTTTTAACTAAATGATTAACCACTTCCTGACCACCCGCCGCCTTTTTACTGCGGCAGGGTGGCTCTCCTGCGCAAACCAACGTAGACACCCGTGATCGCTCCCCGCTGAGAGAGCACGGGCAGCTGTTGTAAACACAGCTGACCGTTCTTCTCCCTGAAATGATCATAGAGCCCATGCGATCCTTCTATATAGGATAACACGTCTCTATGGTAATTTCAGAAGCCACGCCCCCCACAGTTAGAATCACTCCCCTAAGCTCACATTTAACCCCTTCATCACCCACAGGGTTAACCCCTTCCCTGCCAATGGCATTATTACAGTAACAGTGCATATTTTTAGCACTGATTACTGTAATAATGTCACTGGTCACCCCATAAGTGTCAAAAATGTCAGTTAGGGGGTCTGATCTGTCCGCCGCAATGTCACAGTCCCGCAAAAAATCGCAGATCACTGCCATTTCTAGTAAAAAAAAAAAAAACCAATAAAAATGACATAAATCTTTCCCGTAGTTAGTAGACACGATAACTTTTGTGCAAACCAATCAAAATACGCTTATTGCGATTTTTTTTTTTTTTTACCAAAAATATGCAGCAGGAAACAAATTGGCCTAAAATGTTAGAAAAGTTTGATTTTTTTATTATTTATTTATTTATTTTTTGAGAATGTCATATAGCAGAATGTGAAAAATATATATATATATTTTTTTTTTTTTCAAAATTGTTGCTCTTTTTTTTGTTTATAGCGCAAAAGATAAAAATCGCACAGGTGAGCAAATACCACCAAAAGAAAGCTCTATCTGTGGGAAAAAAAAAATACATCAATTTTATTTGGGTACAGCATCGCATGACCGCACAATTGTTCGTTAAAATAACGCAGTGCCGAATCGCAAAATAGGGCCTGGTCAGGAAGGGGACAAATTCTTCCGGTCAGTCTTTCAGTGTTAAATGGTTTGTCTCAACCCTTTTAACTATTTTTATTGGATAGCTTGGTCTGTTAAAAGAAATTGAAAAATAAAGACTTAGCAGCAGGATTACTAGGTGAAATAAAGAAGAAAAAGCCTAAAAAGAAAAAAAACACAGCCACAACATCTAAGAATTGTTAAGCTACATTATAATATATTTTTGGGTTTCGGGTTTAATGCAACTTTTCACTCCTAGAGTTGTCTCTGCTAGTTGTATCCTTATCTGGAAGAATTTTCCCTCATTTTAGTAGGTGGTGTAGTAAAAAAAAACATTTTAATCAAAATCGCCCAACCCACTTACTGTATACTTATCTTTGCCACACTCCCTCACTGTTTTGCTGGAGCCACCACTAAATAACTGCTGCCTGCAGGTATAGGGGGGGCATGTGACATCCTCCCATACTACAGTGCTAGGCCTGAGCAGGCAACCCCCAATCTGGAACACTGTTATATGCAGTAAGGGGCAATATAATCCCATGTGATATGTAATTTACACAGGGTTTTTCTGTTCCCTGACTGCTGCAGGTAATTTATACTTTCAGGTGTATGAGCAGCTGCTCCTTCTGCCGCATACTGAGGGATTGCAGCTATGACTACACCTTTTCTGATTTGTAGTGCATTAAGCATGTCTAATATATTCATATTAACTGAATACCTAAAACTGATAACACTAATGTGATCATTTAGGAAGGGTATACTTTAATTGTTAAACTGTTCTGGGGTATGTGAAGTATAGTTTTTAAGATAGTTGAAGAGTCATAAACTCACTTAGAGCCTTTTTACATTGAGGCGCTGAGCGCTTTTGCAGCTCTTTTGTGGCGCTTTTCAGGTGCTTTTGAGGCATTAGCGATGCCCTTTTTTTAAGGACACTTGACTAAAAAAACTGCTTCAAGCACCATTTTGAGCAGCTTTTGAAGCAATTTTCAGGCACTTTTGAGGGGCTTCTCATTAATTTCAATGGGGAGGGGCATTTTTTAGTCTTTTTTTTTTTTAAGCGCTCTAAACATACTCCAAAGATGCTGCTTGCAGGACTTTTTTCCCCACCCCACCAGTACACTGCCCCAGTGTGAAAGCATTAATTTTAATGGGAATAGGTTTTTGTGAGCTTTTCAGGCACTTTTTTTTAGCGTCAAAGCACTTGAAAAGCGCCTCAGTGTGAAAGAGCTCTAAGTTGCATGGGAATTTAATGACTCTTAAATAATTAACTCAACTTTGCAAGTCTGTTGGTTCATACACTACTATAGGACATATGAGTTAGGGCTCTTTCACACGGGCGTTCCGTATGTCCGTTTTTCATCCCATCTGTTTGCGGATGAAAAACGGACATAATGTATCTCTATGTAAATACGGATGTCATCGGATGATCATCCTCTGACATCCGTTTTTTGTCAGTTCAGTTCAGTTCAGTTCAGTTTTTTTGAACGGAGG
The DNA here is from genome assembly GCF_965119305.1 of Pelophylax lessonae. NCBI lineage: Eukaryota > Metazoa > Chordata > Amphibia > Anura > Ranidae > Pelophylax > Pelophylax lessonae. The sequence continues at coordinate 618,756,376 of NC_138768.1, read as the reverse complement.
AGAACCCTATTTTTTCTTCCTTTCAAAAAACGGAACTGAAGCAAAAACGGATGTCAGTGGTGTCATCCGCAGACATCCGTATTTACATAGACATGCATTATGTCAGTTTTTCATCTGCAAACGGATGGGATGAAAAACGGACATACGGACCGGATGACACAAGTGTCATCCGTGTCCGTTACAAAAAAAAAAAAAAAGGACCTGATCGGGCAAAAAAAAAGGAACGCCCGTGTGAAAGAGCCCTTAATGGGAGGAAGCACAGCACGTGGTGGAGGAATCAGATATTCAACACACCTGGAGGTGTCTGATACCTGCATGGGTCAGGGATTAGCAAAGCAGCAGACTTTGAAAGAGCCAGAAAGGTAAACACAGTATATATATATATATATATATATATATATATATATATATATATATATATATATATATATATATATATATATATATATATGCTCCTCTCATTGGGTTGGTAAAAAGAAATGCTAGTGGGAAAAAGAAAGTTCTCCAACTGTTTACAGACAATAGGACTTCATGCACACTGGGGCTTTTATAAACAGATTTCTCCTGGCAGGAGAAGAGCAGCTTAAACTCTTTACAATGTCATTTAAGAGTATCAAGCGCTTAGGCATTTATTTATTTTAGTGGCCAGAATGCAGAAGTGTTTTTTTTTTTTTTTTTTTTAACTTCTAAACACTGCTGTATGTGGCCATGCACACATAGGTTTTTACTAATGTCGTAAGTTTAGAAACAGCGGTGTTTAGAAGCAAAAAAAAAAAAAAAAACACTTCTGCATTCTGGCCACTAAAATAAATAAATGCCTAAGTGCTTGATACTTGAGGCGTTTAGAAGCAAAAAAAAATGTCAGCCACATGTAAAACAGACATTTTTAAACTCATGCGTGTGCATGAGGCCTAAAACTTAGCTGAGGTCCTAAAAAGATCCTATGTTTTCAAAAATAATGAAAAGGTTTGGCTATAATTATCTTTTAACTGATATGTTGCCAACTGTAAGAGTTTTAAAGCCCAACTCCAGGAAAATTTAAAAAGATCACCCTTGCAGTGGGCCCCTACCTCACTGCGAGGATTAATTGCTCGCTATGTCTAGGGGGTTTCACAAGAGACTGCATAACTTATCTGATTCCTTGCTTCAGCCAGCTCCTCCACTTTCCTCTACCTCTCAAAGCTCTAATTATATGGGCAGAGCCTCAGCATCTTACATGCAATACAGGGACATTAAAACGGAGTTTCGGCCACATACACATTTTTTAGCTAGAAATACTCCCCTAATCCTAAGCTATCCCCAATAACCTAACACTAACCCCACATTACAGGTCATTACAGTTATAGAATAAAGATAAAACTTACCTTTAAAATTGATTGCAGAGCGCAGCCATCTCCGGTGTGGGCATCTGAAGCCGTGGTGTCCCCCCGCTGTGCCCTTCTTCTGGTTTCCTGGCTACGCAGAATGCCATTCTGGGTAGCCATGCACTGTAGATTGCGATCGGCAATCAGAGTAGCGGCCGGGGCCGTTCCCATTACATCCTGGGATTGATGACGCTCATCTCCCAGGACGCAATGCAAAAGAGGAAGTGAGGTCGGCGGCCGTGTTCGCACAAGGAGGAAGAGGAAGGAAGGTAAGTTTATTTTCATTAAAAACAAGGTAATTGAAAATATATATATATTAACTATCCAATTCTTTTTCAGGTTTTTTTATGCTAACTGATGCTGCAAAATTTTTTTTAGGGTGGAACTCCGCTTTAACCATGTGTGATAAGTAGGGATGATCGAACTTTTGAAAAGTTCGGTTCGGCCAGCAGAAACACACCTGGGCATTTTTTTTTGGACGCTAGCGTTTTTTTTGGCATTTTTTGGGGTTCTTTTGAGGCAGGCAAAACATCTGAACTTGTGTATAGTGGTGTATATACACACATACATATATTTATATAGACACCTAGCCATATATAGGTGTGATAGTAGCAGAAATATATTACTGTAAATGATTTCATTAGCGCAAGCATATATTTCTGCTACTATCACACCTATATATGTCTAGGGGTATATATACAGACATATATGTGTATATATACCCCCTATACACATGTTCAGATGTCATGTCTGACATCAAACATGTCCTCAAAAAAGCACTGGCAGTGGCAGCCCCTGCAGCATGAAAAATGCTTGGCTGGTGAGAAGCCATATTCCTGTCCCAAAGCAACTCAGAGAAATGATCATTTCTCTATAGCGGTCACCCTGCTATGGAAGGGTTTTGTCACCCTTCCATAGCAGTCACTGTCAGTTAACCCTACACTACACTACGGTCCCTTTACACTTAACACTTTCCCTACAGAAACTAAATTTTTGAAGCTAACTTAAGTGTAAAGGAGCACTCTAACTACACTAGATATCCATTTCCTCACACTAAAAATAGCTAAATGACACTTTGTAACACATTAGAACAGAACAGCATTCCACTCTCTTCCATGTCCCGTACAAGAATGCTAGGAATTTGGCGGGGGCGATCTTATATACTGGGGGGCGTATTCACTAATGATTGGTCTAGGGACCCCCTAGTCACCCCAATCACATTCCTAGCATTCTCCTGCCCCCTCAATTGGCTTTTGCTAATGGTTCTGGTCCAATCACGGGCTTTTAAAGCCCATTTCCTGAAGCATTGCATTTTGGTCGGTTCTGGTTGCCGAATTCCGAACTTTTTGGGCAAAAAGTTCAAAATTCGGCCGAACCTCGAACACCCAATGTTCAGGCCGAAACGATGGTGGGCCCGAACTGTTCGATCATCCCTAGTGATAAGCTGAGGATACTGAGGTATAACTGGAGCCGGTTGCAACCTTCAAAACAGCTATGGGTGACCAGTTGTAGCACTGAAGGAAGTCTCCTGGAGGTAGGAGTAAGATAAGGTATTTACTTCTTATTTCTCTGCCCCCAGACTTAAGACCCGTACATACAATTAGAAAATCGGATGAAAAATACCACTTTCAAATCGATCGCACGTTAATCTGATAGTACACATTTTACGAGAGCCCATCACCACAGCTTTTCCAATGTTATCCAAGGAGACAAACAAGAAAATGTTTCTGGTACGATACCAAATAGTACGATTTTCATTTAATCAGTACAGTCTTCGTCCAAAAAATACAATACAAACACAATACATTACATGACATCGCTTCTGAATTATTTTTTTCTCGTACGGGAATTTTCATAATCTTAGTAATCTCTTTATTTTCCATATGGAGACTTGTAGCAAGCAACAAAAAAAAAAATGGACGGTCATTCGTGCGATAATCTCATTGTGTGTACGGGGCATATAAATGAGCATTTTACCTTTGCAATGTAGGGGGCCCACTGCAAGGGTGGATTTTTAAAACTTTCCTGGAGTTGGGCTTTAAAAATTGAATACTCTCTTACAGGAGTGGTTTCTGGCTGACAATCATTTGCTTCAAAATAGGGCTGAATTTCTTCTAATTACACAAAATAATTTGGGAATAACATTGAATAATGTTGATCCATGGAGTTATCTGCTTGCTTTTTTGGGACCAAGATTTTTTTCCCCCTGTTAAAGCAAACCAGACCACATTTGTAAGTTTTTTTTTTTTTTTTTTCCTTTGGATCAGTTGACAGTTAAGGGTTCTGAGGGTTAAAAAAAAAAGCTTTTTCTTTTGGTTGGACCTAAAGCGGAATTACAGTATACTCGCCTCCTATCTCCTATACGTCACCTGGTCTTATTCTGGGTTCAGGATCTTCAGTCATTCTTTTCACCACCAAGGTCTCCCATTTTACTTCTTATACTATAGTTTCACTTTAACAGGCGTGTCATTTTTCAGCCTGACTTACTAAATAACTATGTAGAAATCAGCTGAAAAAAATGTAAAACATGCCGTGAATGCAAATGAAATATGAACAGTTGATTATATAGTTTCAGTTTCTTCTAGTCTAGTTTACAGTGGTTGTTTTTTCCCCATAAAGTGCTACTAAACCCAGGACCCTGCACTTACTATATCTGCATAACAGAAAAACATTTGCCCTGGTGGGACTTTGATTGAGGTGAACAAACAAGTCACTATGATGATAAAAGTTTATTGAAAGAAACAACATGCATAAAATACATAGCCATACGGCATGCATAAAAACATAACCAATATAACACACAGGTATCGTGATATTACATATAAAACATGGTAGCAGAATAAAAATACCAAAAATGCATATGGATTTATGTTTTTGAACTCGACGCGTTTCGTGGGTCGAATGCCCACTCATCAGGAGTAATGATGCATGGGATCTTGATTTCCAAATGAAATGCAACATTTTCCACAGTTCATGATGATTTACATAGCAAAGTCATCTGCTGGTGTTGGTCCACTGTATTTTATAAAGTCCAAAGTAAGCGCAGCCCTCTACCAGGAAATTCTAGAGCACTTCATACTTCCCTCTGCTGACTAGCTTTATGAAGATTCTGATTTCATTTCCCAGCAGGACTTGGCACCTGCCCACACTGCCAAAAGTGCCAATACCTGGTTAAATGATCATGGTATCACTGTGCTTGACTGGCCAGAAAATGTGTCTGACCTAAACCCCATAGGGAATCTGTGGGGTATTGTCAAGAAGAAGATGAGAGACACCAAACCCAACAATGCAGATGAGCTTAAGGCAACTACTGTATCTAAGCAACCTGGGCTTCCATACCACCTCAGCAGTGCCACAGGCTTATTGCCTCCATGCCACACTTCTTTAATGCAGTAATTCATACAAAAGGAGCACCCACCAAGTAATGAGTGCATACTATACTATACATGGACTTACTTTTCACTAAGCCAACATTTCGGTATTAAAAATCCTTTTTTTTTTTTTTTTTTTTTTTTTAGTGGTCTTATGTATTATTCAAATTTTCTGAGATACTGAATTTTGGGTTTTCACTAGCCATAATCATCAAAATTAAAAGAATGAAATGCTTAAAATGTATTACTCTGTGTGTAACGCATATATATAAAATATGTGTTTCACTTTTTGAATTGAATTACTAAAATAATGTAACTTTTTGATGACATTCTAACTTTATGAGATGCAACTGTTTGACAACAGAATCTTGGCAGCCTTCTAATGTAAACATACAGCATGTGTTCCTAGGCTGTTAGAAGCAGACTGAAATTGACATTGGAGATTTTGTTGTGATCTTTGAGGATCTTTGTAGAATAATTTTGATGATGATCACCAGTCAGTGTGGTTTAATATAAGAACTGTGAAAGAGTCACACCACACAAAAACAAAAGTTTTAGATTTTAGAAAAACAGACTTTTCAAAAATGAAATTAGTCATAAATGAGTCCTTATCAGACTGGTACGGATTACATGGAGTCCAGGAGAAATGGGACTACTTAAAAGGTGCATTATTGAAGGCAACAGAAAATTGCATTAGACTTGTCAGTAAAAGCAAAAAAAGGAAGAGACCGCTGTGGTACTCAGCAGAAGTGGCCCAAATCATTAAAAATAAAAAGCTAGCATTTTGTAATTATAAAAAACCCAGAGCAATGAAGATAAGGAAATCTACAAGATTAGGCAGAAAGAGGCCAAGCAAGTTATAAGAACTTCTAAAGCGCAGGCAGAAGAAAAACTAGCTCAGTCTATGAAAAAGGGGGATAAGACATTCTTCAGATATATAAATGAAAAAAGGAAATTAAAACAAGGAATAACTAAATTAAAAACAAAGGACGGAAGGTATGTAGAAGAGAATAAAGGGCTAGCCGACTGCCTTAATGAATACTTCTGTTCAGTTTTTACAGAAGAAAAAGGAGAAGGACCTCCACTTGAAAGGAAATGACTAATGAATCGTTTGATGCATGTGTCTTTACAGAGGAAGACGTTCTAAGATTGCTGTCTAAAGTGAAGACAAATAAGTCACAGGGTCCTGATGAGATACACCCAAAATTATTAAAAGAGCTTAGTGGTGAGCTGGCAAAACCATTAACAGATTTATTTAACCAATCATTAGTAACAGGAGTCGTCCCGGAAGATTGGAAATTGGCAAATGTCGTGCCCATTCACAAGAAAGGTAGTAGGGAGGAATCGAGCAACTATAGACCAGTGAGTCTGACATCAATAGTAGGCAAATTAATGGAAACCCTATTAAAGGATAGGATTGTGGAACATCTTAAATCCCATGGATTGCAAGATGAAAAACAACATGGGTTTACTTCAGGGAGATCATGTCAAACAAATCTTATAGATTTTTTTGACTGGGTGACTAAAATAATAGACGGTGGAGGTGCAGTAGACATTGCATATCTAGATTTTAGTAAGGCTTTTGACACTGTCCCACATAGAAGACTTATCAATAAACTGCAGTCATTGAGCATGGACTCCCATATTGTTGAGTGGATTAGGCAGTGGCTGAGTGACAGACAACAGAGGGTTGTAGTCAATGGAGAACATTCAGAACAAGGTCATGTTACCAGTGGGGTACCTCAGGGATCTGTACTGGGACCAATTTTGTTTAATATCTTCATAAGTGATATTGCAAAAGGCCTCGATGGTAAGGTTTGTCTTTTTGCTGATGACACAAAGATATGTAACAGGGTTGATGTTCCTGGAGGGAAACGCCAAATGGAAAAGGATTTAGGAAAACTAGAAGAATGGTCAGAACTCTGGCAACTGAAATTTTATGTGGATAAGTGCAAGATAATGCACCTGGGACGTAAAAACCCAAGGGCAGAATATAGAATATTTGACACAGTCCTGACCTCAGTATCTGAGGAAAGGGATTTAGGAGTAATTATTTCAGAAGACTTAAAGGTGGGAAGACAATGTAATAGAGCAGCACGAAATGCCAGCAGAATGCTTGGATGTATAGGGAGAGGTATAAGCAGTAGAAAGAGAGAAGTGCTTATGCCGCTGTACAGAACACTGGTGAGACCTCACTTGGAGTATTGTGCGCAGTACTGGAGGCCATATCTCCAGAAGGATATAGATACTCTAGAGAGAGTTCAGAGAAGAGCTACTAAACTAGTACATGGATTGCAGGAAAAAACTTACCAGGAAAGGTTAAAGGACCTTAACATGTATAGCTTGGAAGAAAGAAGAGACAGAGGGGATATGATAGAAACTTTTAAATACATAAAGGGAATCAACTCGGTAAAGGAGGAGAGCATATTTAAAAGAAGAAAAACTACCACAAGAGGACACAGTTTTAAATTAGAGGGGCAAAGGTTTAAAAGTAATATGAGGAAGTATTACTTTACTGAGAGAGTAGTGGATGCATGGAATAACCTTCCTGCAGAAGTGGTAGCTGCAAATACAGTGAAGGAGTTTAAGCATGCATGGGATAGGAATAAGGCTATCCTTCATATAAGATAGGGCCAGGGACTATTCATAGGATTCAGATATATTGGGCAGACTAGATGGGCCAAATGGTCCTTATCTGCCGACACATTCTATTTTTCTATGTTTCTATTCTAATTTTATGTGATGCACCTGTATTTTCCAGTCTGCTGTAGTGCACTGGCAGCCAATTTAAAAAAGAAAAAGGCTGTTTTAACACAATGCGCAACTTTACATGAATGTGTTAACAATAGATAAATGCGCAAATTATCAAACAAGGAGTAACTGTAAATTTCAATTTACTGAACAAGTGCAAAGTTAAAATCAATATTGCAAAACAGGCTCAGGATAGCAAAGAGCATGAATACACAACTGAGAAATACAAAACATTAAGAAAGCTGCACAAACATGGACGCTTTACATCTATGTCTGTGATTCGACCAGGGTAACATGTGGCTGTATAGCATAGTCTCTATAACACTGTAGAACAGTATTTCTCATCCTTTCTCCTGTAAATGCCTTGAAAAGTCTTGAGACATCTCAAAGGCTTGGTTCACAATACTGTATGTCGCAGAATGCATGCAAAATTGTTGCATGTTCCTGCCATACAGACAAATGTGCTGATCTTTAGCAGACCCTCATGGGTGTCAATAATTCCTAATGGTCGTAATTATTAGTTTAATAATTCTTAATGGTACCTCCATGCATTGGCAAATACATTTTCAGTGCGATTTGAAAAAAGGATTGGAGACTTGTTTCCTGCGTTTCTACAGGTAGGGCAGTCCATTTAAAGGAATGGGCTGCCCTACATGCAGCACACAGTCTCACAAATGTGAACCAAGGGCTTGTTTACATGTTATATTGGCGGGCAGTAAAACCACGTGGTTAAGCTGAATTTACCACCCCCAACTGCTCCCCCTTTAGTTGCAGAGTCATCAGCAATGTAACCACTTGCAGTTGCTGCATGGTAATGCTGCCCTGGGGGGGGTTAAAACAGGTGGTGAGAAGGTGACATCTCACCTCTTCACTGTCTGTCAAATATCTATAAAAAGCGATCTGAGCATGGATCACTTTTCAGAGGAGTGGCAATTCTTGCTGCTATTGTGAACAAGCCCTAAAAATTCAGTTCTGCTCATACAGGATTAGGGGTCAGGATTAAAAGTAACATACATACATATGTAGAACTACCCCTTAGGAGCTGCTGAGTTTTGGGTCCCCCTATGGTCTGCCCAGCCAGGCAACAGGCATTTTCCACTCTCAGGCAGAGATGAGAAAGAGTCCATGGGCTTGGCTTTTAGGATTTATTAGGGAATTTAACTTTGATGGGGTAAAGGGGTTATGGGATGCCCAACTTAACTCGAAGAATAACAAAATGAGGAAAACTTCCTTCTCTAGCACACTGCAAACGACGGATACTTTACTGTAGTCCCTCAGGAACAGTAACAGTCTTCCAAACAAAAGTAATCCCTTTTTAGGAGCTTAGTGTCCTCGTTGTTGATTTTTAACAAAGTTACAACTTGTAGGAGCTCTTGGTCCCCTTAATGAAAATAATACCAGCCCACCTGTCTACGGTATCTGATCCCAAGGCGCAGGATTGGGTAAGCAATAAACTGTTCTCTGAAGACTTGATCACTTATAGGCCCTGGAGGTATAGAAGTGCTCAAACTGTCCTTGTCCTGCAGCTATTGATAGAACTGATTTTGGGCCTTCTGATGGGTTGGTTCCTTTCCAGGCTATGCAGGCTGTCCTTCCCTGTTTATTGCAGGGCTGTGGAGCTCCTTCCTTCAGCTTTCCTCCTTCCTCCAGCCTGGAGGCAGAACCCCCCCCTTCTCCGGGGTATCCCTCCCAGGCTACACAGCAGCAACTCAACCATCAATCTTACACCCGACTCCCCTGCTGACCAGGTTCCTCAATCTTTAGGCACTTGTTCAGCCACCCTGCCAGGCCTAATGCCTGGGGATTGGTAAGATTCCCATAAATATTTAGATCAGCACCTCCTTGTCTCTGCCCACTAGCTTCTGGAAACTTCTCCAAGCTTCTAGTACCAGAGAGAGGTACCAAAGCCCTGTCCTGCAAAGCCCTCCACCCTGACCTAAAGTAAACCTTCTGACTCACACCCAGGCTTCTAACGAGCATGTATCACTACAGAACTATGTACACAAGAGGGTGCTACACATATAAACATATAAAATGATGTAACATACACATGCTTAAAAATACACATATACAGTACATACATACACACATATACACACATACAGTACATACATATACACATACATACACACACATAATCACATACTGTACATACATACATGCACACACACATACTGTATGTACAAACACATACATTTATACACATATACAGCATTTTTAAAAATTGCAGTACTACACCTGTGGTTGCACTGCCGGGTACTGCACTGTAGGGGGGGCAGAAAGCTCCACACCCGGGGCGACACCTCCCCCTTCCATTGCTCTCACTTTCCTTCCTTCCTTCCTTCCCCTTCAAGTGCATTCATTGTCCTAACCGAGCTCCTGCAGTGCTGATGTACAGTTTGGCCGAGGAGAAGGATCTTGGTCTCATGTGAATGCTTTCTTTACCAGGATGCCGCTGCACCCCTGACAAACTCAGGCGGCACCCTGCTCTATAAGAACATTAGGGTTGATTTACAAAAACTGGAGAGTGCACAATCTGGTGGAGCTCTTTAAAGAAACCAAGATTTTTTGTCAAAGCTTAATTGAAGAAGTTAGAAGCTGATTGGCTATCATGCACAGCTGCACCAGATTTTGCACTCTCCAATTTTAGTAAACCAAATCCAGTGAATCTAGCTGAGAATCACTACTTCAGTTAAACAGCTCAGAACACAAAAAGCCAAGTGCAATTATCCTTATAAATGGCATCCTTTACAGTGAAGTCCAGGGTACCTCTGGTACCACAGGCAAACAACTGGATTAATCCCCGGTCCAAGGACCCAGGTCCACATCACTGAAATTGAAGTACTCTGTTAACAATCAGAAAGGGACTCCTTACAGTAACTTGGTCTTCTTGAGAAGCTGTGTGTTATTAGGCCCCTGCCTGTCTGCCCACATGCCAGTTTTGACAGTGGAGGGCTGTGTACCTAACTGCAGATTACTTGCCCCATCTGCTTTATCAGGTACAGCCTCTTTGAGACTCTGAGAGAGGGATGCTGAGGAGCCTAACTTCCCTAGGTGTTTCCAGGAATGGAAGGAAAACAAGTTAAAGGGGACTGCGCCTTCATCTGCGTAAAAGGACTCCAAATTAGACAGGTGTGAACAGACCAATAACAAAAATGTATAAAGATTGCGCAGTCAGTTTCTAGGAGGAATAACTTGTATTAAAATATAGAAAATATATAGTATAAATGTAAAAGAAAAAGTAATAGAACAATTTATGCCTCATTTTTATCTAGTAGAACACAACAGAAATCAGCAGTCATTCTATTGTAACTATTCTATTTTAACTGCTATGTTGTTAATTTTCCCTTTTACTTTTTAACCATACCGAGTCTGTGGCAGCATGGGAATCTGAATATAACAGAATAAAAAGAAACATATCAAGTGAGCTATTTGAGCTGGGTATCAATTGTTAATTGTCCACTGAGCCCTAAACAGGATACCTAAAGCTGAAACACCACTATTAGCAACAGATGCAAGTTATATAGATCCACCCACCATACAAGCTTCACAACTTATGTGTCCTTTTAAATATTTCATTGACCGTGTCTGCATCCCATGTAAGAATGATGATAATGTTCTGATCTATTGTAGTCTGTAAACCAAAAATAGGCTCAATCTTCATTTCAATTATTTTTTTTTCATTATTAAATTAGCTCTTCGTCTTTCATTTTGATGCTTTTCTCATATACATATTTGGATGAACTAACCATGTGTTAAAAACCATAGCAGTCAATGATCCTTCAGAAATCTTCCATCTGCAAAGAAGAATAATCACCAAGAAAATAATACTATGCAGCAGTCCACTATTTAGATTAGATTGTCTGCACATGTCCAGATTCATGCTGTAATGAAATGCTGAATTCAGTGTGATTTTACATAGTCATGCCACTGAATCTCTTCTCTTGTGGGAGATTTAAAGCCCAACTCCAGGAAATAAATGAAATCTAAATATTGCATTGCGCATCAATTGCCTTCGTTCTTAAGCCGGCCATAGATAGGGCGAATTTTCTTTGCTGCAACCACGGGTTGTGTTGTCACACAGTCAGTGTTGATGGGGGAATCTCTTCTGCAGCAAGGGAGGGGGGATTCCGCCATCAGCACTGACTATGTGACAACACAACTCGTGGTTGCAGGAAATAATGGGAGAACACAGTGATTACTGCTAACAGCTATAATAGCCGCTAGCAATAATCGCGTGAAAAATCTGACAAGCTGGTCATACCCAAGCAGATCAAATTATTAACTTTAGTACATTCAACCTGCCTATAAATGGTTCCAATCTTAGCCAGTCTCTGCTGAACCGGCCAAGATTCGAACTGTCCATGGTAGGTTTCAGTCTTAAATTTAAAACGCCTCTTCCAAAACCATCCGGCAATGTAATGGATCAAAGTCACAGTTTCCCCTATGAGCCAAGCAATATTCTGCCCTGGGGACAAGGTTTTTTTTCCCCCTGCTCATTATCTTTTTGGGCGCTGATCCTGTCCCTTGCCCCTGGAGCCTATCAGAGACAATCTGGACTCTGGAAATGTTGCTTCCACCAATAGGAGGTGTGCACATCAAGCAAACAATGATGGGGACATCCTAAGAAGGACCCCAAGAAGTAAAACAAAGAAATATTGTCCCGTGACAGTGGCTTCAGGTAAGTAAAATGGTAATTTGGACATTTAGTTAGTGGTAGGGGGGTTGATAATATCCTGGAGTTGGGCTTTAACCAAAAGATGTCCTACCCACAACCAGAGATAGTGTGGATTCCCAGCTTTTAAAGTGCTTCAACTTTTTAGAGTTCATAGTTACGAATATGCAAATACTTTTGTGTGCACAATACAGACAACCAGTTACTTCAAAGTGGAACTAAATCTACTGATTTAACAGTTTCTTAAAACACTTACATTCAAGGAATGCTATGTACAATAAATGACTCGGCCCCCACCCCCTCCTCACTGGCTGTGATTGACAGCAGCAGGAGCCAATGGCCCCCTGCTGTGTCTGAGTCATTGAGGAGAGAAAGAGTCAAGAGAGCCTCTGCTCTCATGCACATAACACGCTGGATCAGGTTCAAGCTCAGGTAAGTATATCGGGGGCGGGCAGGGGAGCTGCATGCAGAAGGCTTTTTACCATAATGCACAGAAATGCATTAAAGTGATATTAACCACTTACCGCATATTGACGTATATTTACGTCGGCAGACTTTGCGGGGGTATACCGGGATGATGCCTCTAGCTAGAGGCACATCCGCCGGCTGGATGGAGTCCCGATCAATGCCGGAAAAGGCTTCGATCGGGTCTCCGATGACGTAACCCGGAGGCGGCGTCCATGACGTCACTTCCGGGTTACTGTGCTGCAAAAAGCGGCAAATTTAAAAAACGGCTGTAGGCAAAAATGCAGTTTTCGGCGTTTTGCATACATGGAAGTGTAGTGGAGGGGTCTAGGGTCTTTTAGACCCTCGATCCCTCCATAAAGAGTACCTGTCACTACATATTGGTGTCACAAGGGATGCTTACATTGCTTGTGACAGCAATAAAAGTGATCAGATTTTTTTTTTTAAAAAACCTGTAATAAAGTTAAAATAAAATAAAATAAATAAATAAAAAAAAAAATTTAGCCGCCCCCATCACCGTTAGCTCGCGCACAAAAAAAAAATGTATACGGAAGTCGAGCCGCGAATGAAATCGCTGTTCAAACCACACATGTGAGGTATTGCCGCAATCGCCAGAGCGTGGGCAATAATTTAAAAAAAAGAGCTACACTCTAACTCTAAGCTGGTAACCGATAAATAAATTTAAATCGTCGCCTATTGAGATCTCTGTTGACCGTAGTTTGTCGCCATCCCACAGGGGGGCGCAATTTTAAACCGTAACATGTTGGGTATCTATTTACTCGGCGTGACATCATCTTTCACAATATATAAAAAAAATGGGCTAACTTTACTGTTTAGTATTTTTTAAATGCAGTGAAATGTGATTTTTCTAAATTTTTCCAAAAAAATGGCGTTTTAAAGACCGCTGCGCAAATACTGCGTGACAAAAAATATTGCAATTACCGACAGTTTTTTCTCCAGAGTCTTTGCTAAAAAAATATATATAATGTTTGGGGGTTCTAAGTAGTTTTCTAGGAAACAATACTGGTTTTAACTTGTGAACAAAAAGTGTCCGAAATAGGGCTGGGGCTTAAGTGGTTAAAGATGTGTGTGTGTGTGTGTGTGTGTGTGTATGTATATATATATATATATATTTTTTTTTTTTTTTTAAATAACATACTTACCTACTCTGCGCAGTGGTTTTGCACAGAGCAGCCTTGATTGTCCTCTTCTCAGGTCCCCCGATGGTGCTCTTGGCCCATTCCTTCTGCTAAATGCCCACATAGCAAGCACTTTACTATTGTGGCACCCAAGCAGGATCACTCATGAACCATTACTCTGTGTGTCCATTCACACACGGACCTCATCTATGACCCGTCCCCATGCTTTCCTTATTGGTTCCCTGGCTGGGATTGACATTGGTGGGAGCCCATGGCTCCTGCTGCTGTCTCAGCCAATGAGGAGCAAGAGACCCGGGAGAGCCGCTGCTCTCATGCACATTGCTGGATTGAGATGGGACACAGGTAAGTATTGGGGGGAGCTACTGTACAAAAAGTTTTACCTTCATGCATATAATGCATGAAGGTAAAAAACCTTGAGCCTTAACAACCACTTTAAGGTGAAAAACCTTCTGTCTTTAGAGCCACTTCATGCTACCTCTCAACTGTGCAGTACCATAGTAACTACAGATCAGAGGCTACAATGGCAGCTTTCTTGGGTGTAAGGAATAGAAGGATTAATTCTACTTTAACTTCCAAATTATCTCACTGCAGACTAGGATGTTGCATGTAGTTGAAGAAAGATCAAGTTTAACTTCTGACACAATTATTGACAGCTTTCCAGTGAATCTGTTTACCGAGGAATTGATACCATTGATACCAGTGTTATGTCACCAGAGTTAGAAGAAGTTCCAATGTTTTAAAGTGTTACTAAACCCAGGAAGACCCTGCATTCACTATATCTGGTCTCCCACAGTACACAGAACATGTAAATGCAAATATTTTAGTAAAGATAAACTGCTAAATACCTTTACTCATCAGCAGTATATAGCAATCTTGTGACGCAGTGTCTGGGTAAAACTTGTAGAAGGAGTTTTCATTCTTCTCTGACTGTCCTATGAGGCTGCAGGACACCTGACCCTCTGTCCGAACAGTACTAATTGGCCCTGTGCTGATCACATGCACCTTCCCAAGAAAAAAAACTCTCTAGCAATACACACCAAGCTAAGCATGTGCAGAGTGACTCCAAAGGCTCTGTCTTATCAGGAGATGGATCGGGGACAGTGGAAGAAGGGGAAGATCAGAGAAAACAGGATCAAACTGCCTTTTTACACAATGCAGAGGATTAAGCCGTTCACAGTGAGTATAACATGCATGCTTTACTGCATATACTGTACACACAGCAATACTTTTTCAGAAGACACAGTTATGCTGTTTTTCTAGATGTGGTACATGTGATTGTATTTGATTATATATTATTATATTATCCCAATTATACTGAAGCTTGGTAAAGAGTATCAATACGTAACTAAAGACAGAAATATGGAATTGTTTACAACTAATTACGGTATTTTAGACACCTTGATACTTTGAAATACTATAGCACTTGCATGCTTACCAGTATTGCTGTCTACAAACCAGAAGGGGGCGGGCACATGTTATCTTCCAAAAAAGAGGGAACTCCAAAATATTTTCTCCATTAGCTTTGTTTAGTAATACAAATCTCCCATTTACTGTATATTCAATTGCTGCAAGAAAGATATCAATTTACTTACAGAAATTCCTTTCATTCTATTGGCTATAAAAAGCAAAACAAGAATCAGGGATTCAGTTAGAATCCAAATTGGGGATACTGAGTGTTTAATACTTAAACCACACAGTCTGCCTCTAAATAAAGAGCCTTAGGTGAATACAATGCAATTTGACAAGTAACACAGTATGTGCTATCATACTTGTGGCATACCATGTCTAAATGTTAGCTTTTATGTTCAAGTGATACTAAACACACACTGTTTAATTTACACTATCCCTTCTATTTATGTATATAGATGATTTCACTTTAATTTGTATTTTACTAAAAAGAAAAAAATATTTTTCAATCGATATACAGCTGTCACATGACCCAGCTCTCTCCCAGCCTCCCTGCAGGGAAACATAAGCAGGAGGAGCTTCTAGTCCTCTGCTGCTGGTCACATGTAAAAAAAAAAAAACAGCCTTTGGAATACTGGGTAAAAATAAATAATTAAAGCAAAACTCCACCCAAACATGGAATCTCTGCTTATTTGCCTCCTCTTGCCATCCGGGGCCACATTTGGCATCTTTCGGGAGAAGCGGGTACCTGTTTTTGACCCCCCTTCTCCTTCAGGCCACAAGGCTTCACTACCAGTTTCAAAAGCAATGGCGGCGCAAGCACCCGAAAGCCGATGAAAAAATCGGCTAGGGTGCTGACATCATGGGATCCCTGGGCAGGTAAGTATTTCAATATTAAAAGTCAACAGCTACAGTATTTGTAGCTGTTGACTTGTACATTTTTTCTGAAGGAGGTTAGACCTCCTCTTTAATATCAATAAACTTTTTCAAATTATCATACAAATATACTGTATAGTTGAAATCAAATCTTTAAAAGTTTTGGCAATACCATGGTGTGGGCAGATTTCTGCTAGTCGCAGGCTGTGTCACCCCCCTCCAGCCTGTGTCTTAGAATAGGAGGAGGGGTACAGCCAGGATTAACTGCTTACCGACCGCCCGCCTCAGATATACTGTGGTAGGCTGGCTCGGCTGCGCGAATTGCCATACTTATACGGCCGTTCACAGGAGCTCTCCTGGGGGCGGGCATGTGCCGCTGGAAGCGCGAACCCGCCTCCATTAGGAAGCGGAGAATCCGATCCACGGAATCGATGGCAGCGATTGCAGCAGGGCACCTGCGATCACTCCCCACTGAGAGAGAATGACGGTGTTCTGTTGTAAACACACCAGACTGTTGTTCTCTCTGGAATGAACACAGAGAGCCTGTGATCCTTCTATATATGTAGGATCACAGGTCTCTGTGTTGATTCCGGAAGTACCTCCCCCACACAGTTAAAAAATACACTTCCTAAATGCCCTATACATATTGCCCTGTTCTTAAACACTTTGTTAACTCCCACGAACTATAATGTATATCATGCAAATGACTCCTTATGTTTGATTACACCCCATGAGGTACCCTACTCCCGAGTGATATTCGGACGGAGACCGGACTCCCCCTCTAAACCGGAAGTGTGGGGAGTTCGGCCCTTGTCCTTTCCTCGTTCATGTGATATCCATATTATTAATTGTATGGTGCTTTGGTATTTAGCTCTTGTTTTCCTCCCTGGTATTCATTAGCTTGTACTTGACGCTTCTCTTTTCCTGGATTCCTTTCCATAAAACATGTATCTCCTCTCCCACCCCTCTCCCTATATCCTTTACCCTCCTTCTCCCCTTTTCTTGCCTTCAATTATACAGTACATTTATCTGGAAATAATTATAGGCGAATTGTTAGCAACTTCCTGTTTTAATTACATTGTTATTACTTACAACTGTCTGTGCACTGTCTACTATGTTTGTTTTGAATGACATCTCAATAAACAGCTTTTTTTAGGAAAAAAAAAAGAAAATACGCTTATTGGGATATATATGTAGCAGCATACAAATTGGCCTAAAAGGATGAAAAATTAGATTTTTAACATTTTTATTGGAGAATTTTAAATAGCAAAAATTGAAAAATATATATTTTTTTGTTTGTTTTTTCAGAATTGTCTCTATTTTTTTGTTTATAGCGCAAAAAATAAAAACCACAGAGGTGATTAAATACCACCAAAAGAAAGCTCTATTTGTGGCAAAAAAACAAAGATAAATTTAATTTGGATACAGTGTCGCACAACTGCGCAATTGCCAGTTAAAGTAACGCTTTGCCGTATTGCAAAAAATGGCCTGGTCATGAGGGGGCTAAATTTTCCGGGGGTCAAGTGGTTAGGGAGGAATTCCTGAAACGTACATTTTTATGGCACTGGTTTGGCAGAATTACATTTTTAGATTTAAATAACAAGTCTGCTGTAATAAAATAGCTTCCTGCTCAGGACACATTGATTTCATATATCTGTCTAGAAACGATTAAACCACAGTCCAGTAACTGTACCTGTTCATCAACCAGAGTACCTCCTGCATTAATGTTTAATACGCTGAGATGTTGGAAGTGATACCAGATCCTATTTGCTTTGATAGCCAGATTATAGTAGTTCAATATTTAACAAGGTTAAAAAAGTTTCTGATTTACATGCTGTACAATATACAGTGTACACACAATCGTATTTAGATCCCAATTTTAAAATCACATTTGAATACTAGTATAAAATCCAGCTCCAATCCTAATCCCCAGAAAGACGAAGCATCTAGGAAGAAACAAAAATCAGCTTCATACAAGGTAAATCTGTTTAGTC
Organism: Pelophylax lessonae; assembly: GCF_965119305.1. Taxonomy (NCBI): domain Eukaryota; kingdom Metazoa; phylum Chordata; class Amphibia; order Anura; family Ranidae; genus Pelophylax; species Pelophylax lessonae. Next base: position 618,738,313 of record NC_138768.1, on the reverse strand, counting down.
TGCATAAGTTAATTAAAAGTTCACAGGACAAAGACACTAGCAGACATATAAAAATCTACCAGTCTGGATTTTACACCGTTTAGCAAATGTACAAACACCTGTGTTAATGGGCTTTTGTTTGCTTTAAGCAGGTGTGGTGCTACCCCGCAAGGGCTGCTTAGTATTGTATGTTCCTCTGTGCAGCCTTGACCCTGTGAACTTTCCAGCCCCTCTGACATTCTAGGTTCAGACATGATGTGTATACCTGCCATGCAAATAGAATTCAGCCTTCTTAGATTTTACTTAGTCGGAAGAGGAGGCCAAATAGGGTCAAGTCAAGTCAACCAAGTGCTGAAACAACAATCAAAACTCAGTTGATGCAACTCTCAGAACAGTTAAATGAAAAAAGCAAACACAAGAGAGTGACAAAAGTATACAAAATGACTGAGAGTAACAAGCATTAAGTGAATGGATTTTCAAAGGACCATTAGATGATAACACCACCGCTAATCTTAAAAGGAGAACCCTGGGCCGGCCTATTGTACTTCTAATTCTAATGAGAGCCTGAGCATTATAGATACCAGTAACGTGTCCCCTTTAAGAGCAAAAGGATAGTGTTCTGAATGCATGGCCTTGCAATTTATCTTCACTGGCAGTTGGAGCTCAGAGAAGCAAAAGATCCTTAAGTATGGCAAAAGTGATCAGCAATCAGTGCAATAACGGGTTCTCTTGACAATCCAAATCTGTAGTGTCTGTATATAGTGTTAGACTGCTACTGGCTGGCAATAGGACTTTGGGCAGAGGCAATGATTATACTACAAGCAATACAAATTAGTTCTCTATCTGACGATCAAGTTGAGGCGGCTGCTTGGTCGGCTGGATCAGTAGTCTGTCTGGCACCTTTGCTGTCGACGAGATTGCTAGGAGCCCCTCTGATGTGGCTAAGCAACCCTCGTCCTAGCTGGGCTGGAACTGTGACAAAAGTGGGTGGCATGGTAGGCTGCAATCCACCAGACGGAGCAGTGGACCAATGCTCTCTTGATGGACCCCAGGAGGCAAGAGAGCTTGGGCCTGGTCGGCAGATACTTTTAAAGCCTCTCCCATAACTCTCATCCGGAGAGCATGGCCTGCAGGATGGTGTAGTTCATGAATAGTTCATGAAAAGTTCAACAGTTCAGCAATGGTTGCACAAAGGACCACAGTTCCCACGATGCTCCTCTCTAGGCTCAGAAATGTGATGTAGATATTCTGAGCCCAACACTAAAGGGATACAGAAACAGTCTGAAGAATTGGAGAACAAGTCTGCAATGTCAGGAAATCGTAGTTTGCTCCCAGCTACACAGGCATTGTATTCCCATACAAATCTATCAGAATACAAGTCCCCCATAAGGACTGGTTCACACCAGATGCTTTCCAGTGCATTTTTAAATTGCATGCACAGTATTTGTCGTGTATTGCATGGCTCTAGTTCACACCAATGCGGTCAGCTCCAGCCATTTCAACAAAAGTACAGCCTGCTGTATTTTTTTTATCTGGAATTCAGAAAGCACATGTAAACACATCGGAATGTGCATTGTCCTAGTGAAAATAAAGAAATATTTTCTAGTGGTAAAATAAAAAAGAGGAAAAAATTAAATAAAACGCATTGAAAATGCATTAAAAACAGATGTAAATGCGTATGCAAAAATCTGGAATGCAAAAAATTGTGGTGTGAACAAGCACTGAAGCAGGTCAAATGAATGTCAGAAAGAGATCAACTGCAGGTCAAATGTACCTGTCATTGGTAACCTTCCTCTTTTCTCTCAGATACGTATCAAATGACACAAATTATGATTCTAGCTGTCTCCATGTGTGAAATTTATTCTAATGACTACCACTGTAAGAGGCATTTTTCCTCCTAATGACCACCAATGCACAGGGGCCCGAAGATGATCCACCCTGGGTGTCAAATACTCTGGTAATAGCACATTCTGTAAACTTTATTTCTGTAAACTTTATTTATTATATGTAGCACTAACTCCTTAGAGAGCTGCTGGAACTGATGGGTCCTCCTCCTAATCCTGGTGATGACCCCCCCCTAGTGGCCGGACCCAATGACATGGTATGGGTTGGGCCAAAACGAATAGATTCCTTGGGCGCAAAGTTCTTAGGGTTGCAAAATTAGTAAGGATTCACGGTGAGAAAAGGTGGCAGATCGGTTTGTGGGTGCTCCAATTTTAGTCCTGTCCACAGTTAGCTTCCTCCTCCCTTGCTCCCTATTAGGCTGTGAGAAGGTCTAGCTGGTAAGTTCTAGGTTGGAGAGGGTAAAGTTGAGGAAAATGTGAGCTACATTCTCCCATTGAGTGTGTGTCAGTGTGCAGCTTGATGCATTTGAGGTTGGCTCTGATCTCTCGTCTCCTTCCTACTCCCTGGGACTATTGTCAACTGGCCTGGGGAGGAAGGGGTTATATGGAGTTGGGGTGCACAATGAAGGGGTGAGGGTATAGAGCAGAGGGTGCCTATTTATAGGGGTGCATGGAGTGGATGTGCACAGGCAAGAATGTCTATGGATTTGGGTGCATCTCATGGTGAGAAGAGGAAATGTCTGTAATAATGTCCCCAGTATCTGGAGGGGACTGTACTGACTGTGTTTGTATGTAGAAAGTTGTACTTTTAGTGGGGTGCACACTCTTTAAGGGTCATATAGTTGGGGGGTGTACAGAAAAGGGAGTGTGTACCCTGGGGACAGTGGTGTAGGTAGTCTACAGTTGGGTGGGGCCCCTTACCCTGGATCATATCCTATGGTCCCCCAAGAGATACACTGCCTACTCATCAGGACATACTCCAATCAACCTGATTAGATACTAGGTAAATGGTCAATTCCTCTATTCTAAAGGCCCGTACACACAAATCGAAATTCGGCCGGGAATTTTCGTCCGACGACCGATCTGCCGATTTTCGGCTTGATAGTATGATGCTTCCGACAACCGACTCCGACTTTTCGGCCGAAAAAAATCTGGTGTGCAGGCTATAAAATTTTTGTCCTCCGTCAAAACACGTCCGATTTTCGTGCAGTCAGTACAGATTTCGACAGGGAAAAATCTTCTGAGCAAGACTGGGCATGCTCAGAGAAGAAAGAACACAAAGAAAGCAAACAAACACATGACATCACTTCTGAAGTAGAATTTTGTCGGGCAGGAAAATTTGTGTGCAGTCTAGGCACATTCCAACCAACAAAACACCACTCTGGACAAAAGATGGACGACCGGTCGGCGGAAATTTGTTGCGTGTGTACTAGGCTTAAGTCTCTGCTAACAGCAGTAAAATTAAGTCGTAGCAGTGGTTGCTCACCAGTCCCAGCACTACAGCAAACACTTATCTAGATGCTTTGCTCCCAGCAATCCTTCTGGCTCTGCACTCAGGGTTACTCTGGTCCTTAGTAGTGTTGAGCGAACACGGACTGTATTATTCGTGTTCGTACCGAATAATTGGATTTTTTTACCCGAACACGGACACGGACACTTTACTGTATGTTCGGGTAAAAATCCGTGTTCGGTCGTTTTATTTCCGGGTTTTGCATGCTTTGGCGCTCTTTTCATGGCGGGCTTTCAACAGCCAATCAACAATCGTTTAACTGGTGTGCCTTAAGCCATCCCAGCCATGCCTGCAAATGTCTTAGTAGCTGTGATTGGCCGTCTGAAGCATGTGACCAAGTCTTTATAAGTTCGAGGCAGCCGCCGCAGCAGCGTCATTCTGCTGCTTAGCTAAGGGACAGAGCACACATCAATGTGCTGGCTGCTGATTAGGGAAAGATAGGCAGGAAAAAACCATTTGTGTCCGGATAGAATTGAGGGACAGGTCGGAGTGTTTAGGCAGGGCGAGTTGTAGGCATTTTAGGGATAGAGTCTGCTGAATTATAGGGTCAGTGTCTTCTACAAACTACAATCGATATTGCTGTGTGGGGGGTGGGGTGAATCTGCACTCAATCCTGATCTACGATCTCTTCTCAATCCTGTTAGGGACAGAGTCTGCTGAATTTTAGGGAAACTGTGTTCTACAAACTACAATCGATATTGCTGTGTGGTGTGGGATTGGAGATAGGCAGGTGTCAGTGATCCACATCCATTTTTCTGTGTGTGAGCTGCAGTGAACACAATCTTTTTGGGCTGCAGTGAACACAATCTTTTTGGGCTGCAGTGAACACAATCTTTTTGGGCTGCAGTGAACACAATCTTTTTGGGCTGCAGTGAACACAATCTTTTTGGGGTGCAGTGAACAAAATCTTTTTGGGGTGCAGTGAACACAATCCTTTTTGGTGTGCAGTGAACACAATCTTTGTGGGGTGCAGTGAACAAAATCCTTTGTGGGGTGCAGTGAACACAATCTTTTTGGGGTGCAGTGAACAAAATCCTTTTTGGGGTGCAGTGAACAACATCCTTTTTGGGGTGCAGTGAACACAATCTTTTTGGGGTGCAGTGAACAAAATCCTTTGTGGGGTGCAGTGAACACAATCTTTTTGGGGTGCAGTGAACACAATCTTTTTGGGGTGGAGTGAACAACATCCTTTTTGGGGTGCAGTGAACAAAATCCTTTTTGGGGTGCAGTGAACAAAATCATTTTTGGGGTGCAGTGAACACAATCTTTGTGGGGTGCAGTGAACACAATCTTTTTGGGGTGGAGTGAACAACATCCTTTTTGGGGTGCAGTGAACAACATCCTTTTTGGGGTGCAGTGAACACAATCTTTTTGGGGTGCAGTGAACACAATCTTTGTGGGGTACAGTGAACAGAATCTTTGTGGGGTGCAGTGAACACAATCTTTGGGGGGTACAGTGAACACAATCTTTTTGGGGTGCAGTGAACACAATCTTTGTGGGGTGCAGTGAACACAATCTTTTTGGGGTGGAGTGAACAAAATCATTTTTGGGGTGCAGTGAACAACATCCTTTTTGGGGTGCAGTGATCAAAATCCTTTTTGGGGTGCAGTGAACACAATCTTTTTGGGGTGCAGTGAACAAAATCCTTTGTGGGGTGCAGTGAACAGAATCTTTGTGGGGTGCAGTGAACACAATCTTTGGGGGGGTACAGTGAACACAATCTTTTTGGGGTGCAGTGAACACAATCTTTGTGGGGTACAGTGAACAGAATCTTTGTGGGGTGCAGTGAACACAATCTTTGGGGGGTACAGTGAACACAATCTTTTTGGGGTGCAGTGAACACAATCTTTGGGGGGTACAGTGAACACAATCTTTTTGGGGTGCAGTGAACACAATCTTTGTGGGGTGCAGTGAACACAATCTTTGGGGGGGTACAGTGAACACAATCTTTTTGGGGTGCAGTGAACAACATCCTTTTAGGGTGCAGTGAACACAATCTTTGTGGGGTGCAGTGAACAACATCCTTTTAGGGTGCAGTGAACACAATCTTTGTGGGGTACAGTGAACAGAATCTTTGTGGGGTGCAGTGAACACAATCTTTGGGGGGTACAGTGAACACAATCTTTGTGAGGTGCAGTGAACACAATCTTTGTGGGGTGCAGTGAACACAATCATTGTGGGGTGCAGTGAACTCAATCTTTGTGGGGTACAGTGAACACAATCTCATACTTCTGAAGATTTGAGGGTGCTGCCTGTTCCATACTCCCCCTACTCCTCATCTAGCCTTTTAGGGGTACAAACAATAGTAATTGGGGCCTAGTGTGGTTGTGTACGTGTGATATACATACACTTTTTTTGGATCATATTTTCTATTCCGCTATTTAATCAAAAACCTTTGGGGATCAGTTAAATTGGGGGATAGTCTGTGTTGGTACGTGTGAGAGAGATCCACCTTTCCAAGTTGTTGGGGTTCATCTCATACTTCTGAAGGTTTGAGGGTGCTGCCTGTTCCATACTCCCCCTACTCCTAGCCTTTTAGGGGTACAAACAATAGTAATTGGGGCCTAGTGTGGTTGTGTACGTGTGATATACATACACTTTTTTTGGATCATATTTTCTATTCCGCTATTTAATCAAAAACCTTTGGGGATCAGTTAAATTGGGGGATAGTCTGTGTTGGTACGTGTGAGAGAGATCCACCTTTCCAAGTTGTTGGGGTTCATCTCATACTTCTGAAGGTTTGAGGGTGCTGCCTGTTCCATACCCCCCCTACTCCTCATCTAGCCTTTTAGGGGTACAAACAATAGTAATTGGGGCCTAGTGTGGTTGTGTACGTGTGATATACATACACTTTTTTTGGATCATATTTTCTATTCCGCTATTTAATCAAAAACCTTTGGGGATCAGTTAAATTGGGGGATAGTCTGTGTTGGTACGTGTGAGAGAGATCCACCTTTCCAAGTTGTTGGGGTTCATCTCATACTTCTGAAGGTTTGAGGGTGCTGCCTGTTCCATACTCCCCCTACTCCTCATCTAGCCTTTTAGGGGTACAAACAATAGTAATTGGGGCCCAGTGTGGTTGTGTACGTGTGATATACATACACTTTTTTTGGATCATATTTTCTATTCCGCTATTTAATCAAAAACCTTTGGGGATCAGTTAAATTGGGGGATAGTCTGTGTTGGTACGTGTGAGAGAGATCCACCTTTCCAAGTTGTTGGGGTTCATCTCATACTTCTGAAGGTTTGAGGGTGCTGCCTGTTCCATACCCCCCCTACTCCTCATCTAGCCTTTTAGGGGTACAAACAATAATAATTGGGGCCTAGTGTGGTTGTGTACGTGTGATATACATACACTTTTTTTGGATCATATTTTCTATTCCGCTATTTAATCAAAAACCTTTGGGGATCAGTTAAATTGGGGGATAGTCTGTGTTGGTACGTGTGAGAGAGATCCACCTTTCCAAGTTGTTGGGGTTCATCTCATACTTCTGAAGGTTTGAGGGTGCTGCCTGTTCCATACTCCCCCTACTCCTCATCTAGCCTTTTAGGGGTACAAACAATAGTAATTGGGGCCCAGTGTGGTTGTGTACGTGTGATATACATACACTTTTTTTGGATCATATTTTCTATTCCGCTATTTAATCAAAAACCTTTGGGGATCAGTTAAATTGGGGGATAGTCTGTGTTGGTACGTGTGAGAGAGATCCACCTTTCCAAGTTGTTGGGGTTCATCTCATACTTCTGAAGGTTTGAGGGTGCTGCCTGTTCCATACTCCCCCTACTCCTCATCTAGCCTTTTAGGGGTACAAACAATAGTAATTGGGGCCCAGTGTGGTTGTGTACGTGTGATATACATACACTTTTTTTGGATCATATTTTCTATTCCGCTATTTAATCAAAAACCTTTGGGGATCAGTTAAATTGGGGGATAGTCTGTGTTGGTACGTGTGAGAGAGATCCACCTTTCCAAGTTGTTGGGGTTCATCTCATACTTCTGAAGGTTTGAGGGTGCTGCCTGTTCCATACCCCCCCTACTCCTCATCTAGCCTTTTAGGGGTACAAACAATAGTAATTGGGGCCTAGTGTGGTTGTGTACGTGTGATATACATACACTTTTTTTGGATCATATTTTCTATTCCGCTATTTAATCAAAAACCTTTGGGGATCAGTTAAATTGGGGGATAGTCTGTGTTGGTACGTGTGAGAGAGATCCACCTTTCCAAGTTGTTGGGGTTCATCTCATACTTCTGAAGGTTTGAGGGTGCTGCCTGTTCCATACCCCCCCTACTCCTCATCTAGCCTTTTAGGGGTACAAACAATAGTAATTGGGGCCTAGTGTGGTTGTGTACGTGTGATATACATACACTTTTTTTGGATCATATTTTCTATTCCGCTATTTAATCAAAAACCTTTGGGGATCAGTTAAATTGGGGGATAGTCTGTGTTGGTACGTGTGAGAGAGATCCACCTTTCCAAGTTGTTGGGGTTCATCTCATACTTCTGAAGGTTTGAGGGTGCTGCCTGTTCCATACCCCCCCTACTCCTCATCTAGCCTTTTAGGGGTACAAACAATAGTAATTGGGGCCTAGTGTGGTTGTGTACGTGTGATATACATACACTTTTTTTGGATCATATTTTCTATTCCGCTATTTAATCAAAAACCTTTGGGGATCAGTTAAATTGGGGGATAGTCTGTGTTGGTACGTGTGAGAGAGATCCACCTTTCCAAGTTGTTGGGGTTCATCTCATACTTCTGAAGGTTTGAGGGTGCTGCCTGTTCCATACCCCCCCTACTCCTCATCTAGCCTTTTAGGGGTACAAACAATAGTAATTGGGGCCTAGTGTGGTTGTGTACGTGTGATATACATACACTTTTTTTGGATCATATTTTCTATTCCGCTATTTAATCAAAAACCTTTGGGGATCAGTTAAATTGGGGGATAGTCTGTGTTGGTACGTGTGAGAGAGATCCACCTTTCCAAGTTGTTGGGGTTCATCTCATACTTCTGAAGGTTTGAGGGTGCTGCCTGTTCCATACTCCCCCTACTCCTAGCCTTTTAGGGGTACAAACAATAGTAATTGGGGCCTAGTGTGGTTGTGTACGTGTGATATACATACACTTTTTTTGGATCATATTTTCTATTCCGCTATTTAATCAAAAACCTTTGGGGATCAGTTAAATTGGGGGATAGTCTGTGTTGGTACGTGTGAGAGAGATCCACCTTTCCAAGTTGTTGGGGTTCATCTCATACTTCTGAAGGTTTGAGGGTGCTGCCTGTTCCATACTCCCCCTACTCCTAGCCTTTTAGGGGTACAAACAATAGTAATTGGGGCCTAGTGTGGTTGTGTACGCGTGATATACATACACTTTTTTTGGATCATATTTTCTATTCCGCTATTTAATCAAAAACCTTTGGGGATCAGTTAAATTGGGGGATAGTCTGTGTTGGTACGTGTGAGAGAGATCCACCTTTCCAAGTTGTTGGGGTTCATCTCATACTTCTGAAGGTTTGAGGGTGCTGCCTGTTCCATACCCCCCCTACTCCTCATCTACCCTTTTAGGGGTACAAACAATAGTAATTGGGGCCTAGTGTGGTTGTGTACGTGTGATATACATACACTTTTTTTGGATCATATTTTCTATTCCGCTATTTAATCAAAAACCTTTGGGGATCAGTTAAATTGGGGGATAGTCTGTGTTGGTACGTGTGAGAGAGATCCACCTTTCCAAGTTGTTGGGGTTCATCTCATACTTCTGAAGGTTTGAGGGTGCTGCCTGTTCCATACTCCCCCTACTCCTCATCTAGCCTTTTAGGGGTACAAACAATAGTAATTGGGGCCCAGTGTGGTTGTGTACGTGTGATATACATACACTTTTTTTGGATCATATTTTCTATTCCGCTATTTAATCAAAAACCTTTGGGGATCAGTTAAATTGGGGGATAGTCTGTGTTGGTACGTGTGAGAGAGATCCACCTTTCCAAGTTGTTGGGGTTCATCTCATACTTCTGAAGGTTTGAGGGTGCTGCCTGTTCCATACTCCCCCTACTCCTCATCTAGCCTTTTAGGGGTACAAACAATAGTAATTGGGGCCCAGTGTGGTTGTGTACGTGTGATATACATACACTTTTTTTGGATCATATTTTCTATTCCGCTATTTAATCAAAAACCTTTGGGGATCAGTTAAATTGGGGGATAGTCTGTGTTGGTACGTGTGAGAGAGATCCACCTTTCCAAGTTGTTGGGGTTCATCTCATACTTCTGAAGGTTTGAGGGTGCTGCCTGTTCCATACCCCCCCTACTCCTCATCTAGCCTTTTAGGGGTACAAACAATAATAATTGGGGCCTAGTGTGGTTGTGTACGTGTGATATACATACACTTTTTTTGGATCATATTTTCTATTCCGCTATTTAATCAAAAACCTTTGGGGATCAGTTAAATTGGGGGATAGTCTGTGTTGGTACGTGTGAGAGAGATCCACCTTTCCAAGTTGTTGGGGTTCATCTCATACTTCTGAAGGTTTGAGGGTGCTGCCTGTTCCATACTCCCCCTACTCCTCATCTAGCCTTTTAGGGGTACAAACAATAGTAATTGGGGCCCAGTGTGGTTGTGTACGTGTGATATACATACACTTTTTTTGGATCATATTTTCTATTCCGCTATTTAATCAAAAACCTTTGGGGATCAGTTAAATTGGGGGATAGTCTGTGTTGGTACGTGTGAGAGAGATCCACCTTTCCAAGTTGTTGGGGTTCATCTCATACTTCTGAAGGTTTGAGGGTGCTGCCTGTTCCATACTCCCCCTACTCCTCATCTAGCCTTTTAGGGGTACAAACAATAGTAATTGGGGCCCAGTGTGGTTGTGTACGTGTGATATACATACACTTTTTTTGGATCATATTTTCTATTCCGCTATTTAATCAAAAACCTTTGGGGATCAGTTAAATTGGGGGATAGTCTGTGTTGGTACGTGTGAGAGAGATCCACCTTTCCAAGTTGTTGGGGTTCATCTCATACTTCTGAAGGTTTGAGGGTGCTGCCTGTTCCATACCCCCCCTACTCCTCATCTAGCCTTTTAGGGGTACAAACAATAGTAATTGGGGCCTAGTGTGGTTGTGTACGTGTGATATACATACACTTTTTTTGGATCATATTTTCTATTCCGCTATTTAATCAAAAACCTTTGGGGATCAGTTAAATTGGGGGATAGTCTGTGTTGGTACGTGTGAGAGAGATCCACCTTTCCAAGTTGTTGGGGTTCATCTCATACTTCTGAAGGTTTGAGGGTGCTGCCTGTTCCATACCCCCCCTACTCCTCATCTAGCCTTTTAGGGGTACAAACAATAGTAATTGGGGCCTAGTGTGGTTGTGTACGTGTGATATACATACACTTTTTTTGGATCATATTTTCTATTCCGCTATTTAATCAAAAACCTTTGGGGATCAGTTAAATTGGGGGATAGTCTGTGTTGGTACGTGTGAGAGAGATCCACCTTTCCAAGTTGTTGGGGTTCATCTCATACTTCTGAAGGTTTGAGGGTGCTGCCTGTTCCATACCCCCCCTACTCCTCATCTAGCCTTTTAGGGGTACAAACAATAGTAATTGGGGCCTAGTGTGGTTGTGTACGTGTGATATACATACACTTTTTTTGGATCATATTTTCTATTCCGCTATTTAATCAAAAACCTTTGGGGATCAGTTAAATTGGGGGATAGTCTGTGTTGGTACGTGTGAGAGAGATCCACCTTTCCAAGTTGTTGGGGTTCATCTCATACTTCTGAAGGTTTGAGGGTGCTGCCTGTTCCATACCCCCCCTACTCCTCATCTAGCCTTTTAGGGGTACAAACAATAGTAATTGGGGCCTAGTGTGGTTGTGTACGTGTGATATACATACACTTTTTTTGGATCATATTTTCTATTCCGCTATTTAATCAAAAACCTTTGGGGATCAGTTAAATTGGGGGATAGTCTGTGTTGGTACGTGTGAGAGAGATCCACCTTTCCAAGTTGTTGGGGTTCATCTCATACTTCTGAAGGTTTGAGGGTGCTGCCTGTTCCATACTCCCCCTACTCCTAGCCTTTTAGGGGTACAAACAATAGTAATTGGGGCCTAGTGTGGTTGTGTACGTGTGATATACATACACTTTTTTTGGATCATATTTTCTATTCCGCTATTTAATCAAAAACCTTTGGGGATCAGTTAAATTGGGGGATAGTCTGTGTTGGTACGTGTGAGAGAGATCCACCTTTCCAAGTTTTTGGGGTTCATCTCATACTTCTGAAGGTTTGAGGGTGCTGCCTGTTCCATACCCCCCCTACTCCTCATCTAGCCTTTTAGGGGTACAAACAATAGTAATTGGGGCCTAGTGTGGTTGTGTACGTGTGATATACATACACTTTTTTTGGATCATATTTTCTATTCCGCTATTTAATCAAAAACCTTTGGGGATCAGTTAAATTGGGGGATAGTCTGTGTTGGTACGTGTGAGAGAGATCCACCTTTCCAAGTTGTTGGGGTTCATCTCATACTTCTGAAGGTTTGAGGGTGCTGCCTGTTCCATACCCCCCCTACTCCTCATCTAGCCTTTTAGGGGTACAAACAATAGTAATTGGGGCCTAGTGTGGTTGTGTACGTGTGATATACATACACTTTTTTTGGATCATATTTTCTATTCCGCTATTTAATCAAAAACCTTTGGGGATCAGTTAAATTGGGGGATAGTCTGTGTTGGTACGTGTGAGAGAGATCCACCTTTCCAAGTTGTTGGGGTTCATCTCATACTTCTGAAGGTTTGAGGGTGCTGCCTGTTCCATACCCCCCTACTCCTCATCTAGCCTTTTAGGGGTACAAACAATAGTAATTGGGGCCTAGTGTGGTTGTGTACGTGTGATATACATACACTTTTTTTGGATCATATTTTCTATTCCGCTATTTAATCAAAAACCTTTGGGGATCAGTTAAATTGGGGGATAGTCTGTGTTGGTACGTGTGAGAGAGATCCACCTTTCCAAGTTGTTGGGGTTCATCTCATACTTCTGAAGGTTTGAGGGTGCTGCCTGTTCCATACTCCCCCTACTCCTCATCTAGCCTTTTAGGGGTACAAACAATAGTAATTGGGGCCTAGTGTGGTTGTGTACGTGTGATATACATACACTTTTTTTGGATCATATTTTCTATTCCGCTATTTAATCAAAAACCTTTGGGGATCAGTTAAATTGGGGGATAGTCTGTGTTGGTACGTGTGAGAGAGATCCACCTTTCCAAGTTGTTGGGGTTCATCTCATACTTCTGAAGGTTTGAGGGTGCTGCCTGTTCCATACTCCCCCTACTCCTAGCCTTTTAGGGGTACAAACAATAGTAATTGGGGCCTAGTGTGGTTGTGTACGTGTGATATACATACACTTTTTTTGGATCATATTTTCTATTCCGCTATTTAATCAAAAACCTTTGGGGATCAGTTAAATTGGGGGATAGTCTGTGTTGGTACGTGTGAGAGAGATCCACCTTTCCAAGTTGTTGGGGTTCATCTCATACTTCTGAAGGTTTGAGGGTGCTGCCTGTTCCATACCCCCCCTACTCCTCATCTAGCCTTTTAGGGGTACAAACAATAGTAATTGGGGCCTAGTGTGGTTGTGTACGTGTGATATACATACACTTTTTTTGGATCATATTTTCTATTCCGCTATTTAATCAAAAACCTTTGGGGATCAGTTAAATTGGGGGATAGTCTGTGTTGGTACGTGTGAGAGAGATCCACCTTTCCAAGTTGTTGGGGTTCATCTCATACTTCTGAAGGTTTGAGGGTGCTGCCTGTTCCATACTCCCCCTACTCCTCATCTAGCCTTTTAGGGGTACAAACAATAGTAATTGGGGCCCAGTGTGGTTGTGTACGTGTGATATACATACACTTTTTTTGGATCATATTTTCTATTCCGCTATATAATCAAAAACCTTTGGGGATCAGTTAAATTGGGGGATAGTCTGTGTTGGTACGTGTGAGAGAGATCCACCTTTCCAAGTTGTTGGGGTTCATCTCATACTTCTGAAGGTTTGAGGGTGCTGCCTGTTCCATACTCCCCCTACTCCTCATCTAGCCTTTTAGGGGTACAAACAATAGTAATTGGGGCCTAGTGTGGTTGTGTACGTGTGATATACATACACTTTTTTTGGATCATATTTTCTATTCCGCTATTTAATCAAAAACCTTTGGGGATCAGTTAAATTGGGGGATAGTCTGTGTTGGTACGTGTGAGAGAGATCCACCTTTCCAAGTTGTTGGGGTTCATCTCATACTTCTGAAGGTTTGAGGGTGCTGCCTGTTCCATACCCCCCCTACTCCTCATCTAGCCTTTTAGGGGTACAAACAATAGTAATTGGGGCCCAGTGTGGTTGTGTACATGTGATATACATACACTTTTTTTGGATCATATTTTCTATTCCGCTATTTAATCAAAAACCTTTGGGGATCAGTTAAATTGGGGGATAGTCTGTGTTGGTACGTGTGAGAGAGATCCACCTTTCCAAGTTTTTGGGGTTCATCTCATACTTCTGAAGATTTGAGGGTGCTGCATGTTCCATACTCCTCTTCCTCATCCTCCCTTTAGGGTAGGAAAAAATTTAATCGGGCCTAGTCTGTGTTTGTACGTGTGAGATACACAGTTTTTTATCCTATTCCGCTATTCAATACACACCCTTTTGGTGTAAAAAACATTAAATTGCGGCATAGTTTGCATATTTGACATTTGCATATATTGTGCCTTGTTGCGCTGTTTTGGGTACTCCACCAACATGGCCAGTGGCAATGACGCCATTCTCAGCTTAACTATCCCACTTCTATGCCTCCTTGAAAAAACAATTTGGGCGATGATGGAAGAGGATGTGGCACAGGATGAGGAGGAGGAGGAGGAGGATGAAGAGGTAACATTTCAAAGGCTTTCAGGGCAGTCATTCGCAAGGGGCTCCGAGGGTGGGTTCCTGCACACACAAACGCCAGGGACACAATTGTCCAGCAGGGGCACAGTTCTGGAGGATGAGGAGGATGAGGAGGAGGAGGAGCTGGAGGAGGAGATGGAACCATGTTCACAGCAGGGTGGCACCCAGGCCAGCTCATGGCCATCACTGGTGCGTGGCTGGGGGGATACAGAGGACACGGACGATACACCTCCCACAGAGGACAGCCTTTCGTCGCCTCTGGGCAGCCTGGCACACATGAGCGATTACATGCTGCAGTGTCTCCACAACGACCGCCGAGTTGCCCACATTCTAACTTGTGCTGATTACTGGGTGGCCACGCTGCTGGATCCCCGTTACAAGGACAACGTACCGTCCTTAATTCACTCACTGGAGCGCGATCGCAAGATGCGCGAGTACAAGCGCACGCTGGTAGACGCCATGCTGCTGGCATTCCCATCTGACAGCGGGGCCACAGTGGAAGCACAAGGCAGAGGAGGAGGAGGAGGAGGTCGCCAACGCAACCAGGGCACCGCCAGCACCTCAGAAGGCAGGGTTAGCATGGCCGAAATGTGGAAAAGCTTTGTCAGCACGCCACAACAAACAGCAGCACCAGCAGCTCAGATGGAACGTCTTAGCAGGAGGCAGCATTTTACCAACATGGTGGAGCAGTATGTGTGCACACGCCTACATGTAGTGAATGACGGGTCTGCCCCCTTCAACTTCTGGGTCTCCAAATTGGGCACATGGCCTGAGCTTGCCCTTTACGCCTTGGAGGTGCTGGCGTGCCCTGCAGCCAGTGTATTATCTGAACGGGTATTTAGCACGGCTGGGGGCGTTATAACAGACAAGCGCAGCCGCCTGTCCAGAGACAATGTGGACAAGCTCACGTTCATTAAAATGAACCAGGCATGGATCCCACGGGACTTTTCCGTACCTTATGCAGAATAGCAATGGATACCGACCTTACCCACCCATTGTTCCATTTTTGCTCTTTCTCACTCTTTTGGGGTGTACCCTCATTTAAAATTTTTGAAAAGAAGCAGTGTTGGCTACCTCGTCCTCCTCCTCAGGGCCAGATTAATGTAGGGGCTATTGGAGCTGCAGCTCCAGGCCCCTACCTTTTATATAGGCCCCGGGTTGGCCATATTCACTGTTACCGCTCTTCTGTCACTTGTAAACACAGAAGTCTGGCTTCTATGCTCGCTTCCCCAGGCAGCACCCTCAGAACCTCCCCACACAGCGTGAAGGCCGGACAAGGAGGGACAGTTGGCGATGCATGGATGTGTTTATGGGCTTCAGAGACAGCATCCCATGTTGAATTAGGCATGCATGGCTGCACCCTTCCTCCTCTGGGTGCATGGCAAGGCACGGCCCTTAAGGCCCTTCAAAATCCTCAGCACCAAGCCCATGATGCTGTTAATCCGGCCCTGGTCCTCCACCGCCGCTTCCACCTACACCGCCCATAGGTGTGCGCAGCCTATTGCATTAAGGTGTGCACCCCAAAGTTGAAATACACATGCATGTGTTTGCCAGCAGGGAGAGTAATGTATCGGGGCCATGTACCTGTAGGCAAGGAGAAATAGAGCAGAGCAGGTCCCAGGGAGATCTTTCCCATCTCCTCACTGGCAATGCTATGTGCCCTAGGTGATTAGGGTGTGCCCAGGCACACCCAGCACACCCTGTGCGCACGCCTATGTCACCGCCACATCCACCACCACCTCAACCTCCCTCCTACTCCATATGGGCCTCGTCCTTCAGAGATGAAGAAGAACATTGTTTTATTTTTCTGTTTTTTTTGTTGTTTTAAGTTATTTACCTATCCACATTTGTTTGCAGAGCACTTGCCATGCTCTTAATTACGTTTTGCTGCCATTTGCAGCACTCTAGCCCTTTCCTTTGGTGTTTTAGAGCCATTTTAGTGCCTTAAAGTTCGGGTCCCCATTGACTTCAATGGGGTTCGGTGTCCGGGAAAAGTTCGGTAAAAGTCCGGGACACGGACCCGGACTTTTTTTTAAAGTTCGGCCGAACCCGTCGAACACGGACATCTAGGTGTCCGCTCAACCCTAGTCCTTAGCACTCCAGGCCTCAGGCTACAGACAATGAGTACACACACACAGAAGCCTAGATGTGCACTCTGCAGTCCCCTCCAACAAGAGGAGGTACTCTCTCATGAAGCCCAGGGAAAAAAATGCTGCTTTCCCCTCCTTTCTATATCTGGGAGTTGTAGTCCATCACTCCATTTACTCTTATGCAAGATCCTCTTCCCAAACTACATTTACCACAATTCAGTGCAGCCTGCATCAAAGTCTCTTGCACTTCTGCTGGGTGGAGGCAGATGAGAGCATACAGAGGAACTGCAACGCAATGTCCTGGATTGCTCCTGTTACCTAGCCGAGTACCTGGCTAGGCTGGCTACATGGTCACAGGGCAGAAGTAATTAGCAATGCACAAAAACATATAAGCAGATGGAAGAAACTTTCTGCTCACAGTAAACTGAATAAGGTATGCACTAGATTATAGCAGCTCAGTCTAAACTACTATACCACTAAACAAGATAACCCAACAAGGAACAGTATCGACAATGAACAGTACCAGCAATGAACACAATCAATAATGATGAATAATTCCACAGTAGCTCCTCTGCAATCAATGGTAAATACTGTCTCAGTGTTCACCCCCTATATATTACCCTAACATATATACGAGGGGCGTTCAAGTCAAACCAGGACTTTTGAGTTTATATAATAAAAGGACAAATTTCAAGGAGTTAAAATTGAATTTATTTTTCTACATACTCCCCTGCTACATTTATACACTTATCCCAGCATTTAGCTAATGTCTAGAAAGCCGGCAAAGCCGATATATCGAGTGCCGATATGCACTTTCCCCAATATATCGGAATCGGCCCGGAGGTTACCGATATTGCCGATATTTTGGAAAGTGCTTGTACTGGAGTGATGCCTGCAGCTAGAGGCATCAATCTGGTACCGGTGTGCAAAGCCGACGGTCGGCTGTCTTTTAAAGGAGCAGGAGGGCATGTCCCGCCGCCTTCCGCGGCTCGCCCATGTCTCCTGTCCCACCGGGAGACCCAGGCAACCAGCCTGCACGGCTGCCGAAGACCCGATTAAAGCAGCATTCGGCTCTGATCGGGTCTCCATGCAAAAACCCGGAAGTAATGTACTGGCGCCAGATTAAAAAAAATGACAGCATTCAAAACAGCCAAACTTGGCGTTTTGAATGCTTTTAAGTGCAGAGAAGGGGTTTGGGGTCTTTTAGACCCCCAGATCCCTCCACAAGTGTACCTGTCAAGTAAAAAAAAACAAAAAAACATTTTTTTTAAATGTACTAAAATATCGGCCCATACCAATACGCGATGACCAAAATATCTGTATCGGCAATGAAAAAACGATATAGTTTGATCACTAATATATACTTTTTTGTAAATATTATATCCTTTCATGTGATAACACTAAGCGCCGGTTCACATACACGCGACGCTACTTCCCGGGGCGACCTCCGAGATCGCGGTGCGAGCAGCGCGCCGCAACCTCGGAGCAGCCGCCACGGACTTCATAACATTGAAGTCTATGGCGGTCGCCTCCTGGTCGCCCCAAAGAAGCTCCGGACCCTTTTTCTAAGTCGGAGCGACTTGTGTCGCTCCTATTAGAACGGGTCCGCAGCTTCCCTATGGGAGGCGACCTGCGGCGACATGTGAGGCGACCAAGTCACCTCACAGGTCGCCTTAGTGTGAACGGGGGCTCAAGGAATGACACTTTGCTACAATGTAAAGTAGTAAGTGTACAGCTTGTACAGTATAACAGTGTAAACTTGCGGTCCCCTCAAAATAATTCAACACACAGCCATTAATGTCTAAACTACTGGCATCAAAAGTGAGTACACCCCTAAGTGAAAATGTCCAAATTGGGCATAAAGTATCAATATTTTGTGTAGCCACCGTTATTTTTCATCACTGCCTTAAAGAGGAAGTAAACCCTCCTCAGGAAGTTGTACCTATAGGCAAGCCTATATTAAGGCTTACCTATAGGTACTGTAAATATCTCCTAAACATGCACCGTTTAGGAGATATTTACCTTTAATGCAGCCAGTGATGTCACTGGCGCATGCGCTCTGAAGGAACGGCAGATCGTGCCGTTCCTTCAGAGAGGCAGATGGGGGAAAAAAGTTGGCGCAATCAGACAGTGTGGGTAGCTGCCGCAGTGTCACCTGTGGGCAGAAAATGGGGGGCAATCCGATGGCTGTGCACTGGGATGGCTGCAGGCTTGTAAAGGGTGAAGTAACCCTGTAAGATACCAAGAAGAGAGAGAGAGAGAGAGCCCAGCGCCGATCTGAGTGTAGCACAGCAGTACTTTAATGACACACAAATTACAATGCTACTCACAAGAGGTAGATAAAAGCAGGCATCTAAAATCAATGGGGGGAAGTCTCTGTAGTCACATCCACGGTGGAAGGTCCGGTCAGGCGGGAGCGCTGTGATGAGGGAGGGCAGCCGATGTCCTCATGTGGGAGGCGGGGGACGTGCCGATCCTCTTTGATGTTGATGCAGCGTGGGACCGCCGGTCGGATGGGTGCGACGTCACTCAGGAGACACCAGGGGATCAAACGGCGACGCGTTGCGGAGCTCAGCTCCTTCTTCAGGCCGTCACGGCCTGAAGAAGGAGCTGAGCTCCGCAACGCGTCGCCGTTTGATCCCCTGGTGTCTCCTGAGTGACGTCGCACCCATCCGACCGGCGGTCCCACGCTGCATCAACATCAAAGAGGATCGGCACGTCCCCCGCCTCCCACATGAGGACATCGGCTGCCCTCCCTCATCACAGCGCTCCCGCCTGACCGGACCTTCCACCGTGGATGTGACTACAGAGACTTCCCCCCATTGATTTTAGATGCCTGCTTTTATCTACCTCTTGTGAGTAGCATTGTAATTTGTGTGTCATTAAAGTACTGCTGTGCTACACTCAGATCGGCGCTGGGCTCTCTCTCTCTCTCTCTCTTCTCCGTTCCTTCAGAGCCCCGTGCCGTGACCGTCGGCTCCCGCGCGCGTGCGCGGGAGTGACGTCACCGCGGCTCCGGCCAATCAGATGGCCGGGTGCCGCGATCCCGGAAGACGGGCGACTATACATGTCGCCCGTCATACAGGTAAGCGGACGGCACGGCGGGGGCTCGTTCTAAGGTAAGTATTTCATAATGAGCTAGTATGCGATGCATACTAGCTCATTATGGGTTTCTCTTTCAGGATGTAAAGAAGAGAAAAATTTTTTTTCTCGGTGTACAACCTCTTTAACTCTCCTGGGCATGGAGTTCACCAGAGCTTCACAGGTTGCCACTGGAGTCCTCTTCCACTTCTCCATGACAATAATATCACAAGGCTGGTGGATGTTACAGACCATGCGCTCCTCCACCTTCTGTTTGAGGATGCACCACAGATGCTCAATAGGGTTTAGGTCTGGAGACATGCTTGGCCAGTCCATCCCCTTTACCCTCAGCTTCTTTAGCAAGGCAGTGGTCCTCTTTAGCAAGGCAGTGGTCCTCTTGGAGGTGTCTTTGGGGTCGTTATCATGTTGGAAGACTGCCCTGTGGCCCAGTCTCCAAAGGGAGGGGATCATGCTCTGCTTCAGTATGTCACAGTACATGTTGGCATTCATGGTTCCCTCAATGAACTGTAGCTCCCTAGTGCCAGCAGCACTCATGCAGCCCCAGACCATGACATTCCCACCACCATACCATAGGCAAGACACACTTGTCTTTGTACTCCTCACATGGTTGCAGCCATACACGCTTGACACCATCTGAATCAACTAAGTTTATCTTGGTCTCATCAGACCACAAGACATGGTTTCAGTAATCCATATCTTTAGTCTGCTTGTCTTCAGCAAATTGTTTGCAGTCTCTCTAGTGCACCATCTTTAGAAGAGGCTTCCTTCTGGGACAACAGCCATGCAGACCACTTTGATGCAGTGTGCTGTGTATGGTCTGAGTACCAACAGGCTGACCCCCACCCCCACCCCTTTGATCTCTGCAGCAATGCTGGCAGCACTCATATGTCTATTTCCCAAGGACAACCTCTGGATATGATGCTGAGCACGGGCACACAATTTCTTTGGTTCGACCATGGCGAGGCCTGTTCTGAGTGGAACCTGTCCTGTTAAACCGCTGTATGGTCTTGGCAATCCTGTGCTGTAGCTCAGTTTCAGGGTCTTGGCAATCTTCTTATAGCCTAGGGCATCTTTATATAGTGCAACAATTCTTTTTTTCAGATACTCAGAGTTCTTTGCCATGAGGTGCCCTGTTGAACTTCCAGTGACCAGTATGAGAGAGTGAGAGTGATAACACCAAATTTAACACACCTGCTCCCCATTCACACCTGAGACCTTGTAACACTAGCAAGTCACATGACATGACATGACATGAAATTAATGGCTGTGTGTTGAGTTATTTTGAGGGGACAGAAAATGTACACTGTTATACAAGCTGTAGTGCCGGTTCACATTAGTGCGATCACAGGGATCACATGTAATTCGGAGCGTACTGCTCCTAAATTACATGCGATCTCTGTGTGGTGCAAATTTCAGCCATACAGCTTGTATGGCTGAATTCGCACCACAATCGCACTAAACACGCACATGACCCTATTTTTTATCCGCAGCAGAATCGGATCGCATGGTGGTTCACACTAGTGCGATCCGATTCTGTGCGAACTTGCAGATGCAATCTCAACTGGGGGTGTCGTTAACTTTTAATTGACACCCCCTGCGTATCGCATATGGCAGTGTGAACTGCCAGGGGCGTGGATGCGATGCGGGAATACGCTGCATATTCGCAGCATTCCCGCATCGCAGAAGTGTGAACCGGGACTTACACTCACTACTTTACATTGTAGCAAAGTGTAATTTCTTCAGTGTTGTCACATGAAAAGATATAATAAAATATTTACGAAAATGTGAGGGGTGTACTCACTTTTATGAGATAATGTGTGTGTGTGTATATATACATATATATATATATATATATATATATATATATATATATATATATATATATACACTTGAAGGAGCTACCCCACACCACTGAAGCAGTTAGCAAGTGTCTGGCTAACTTAATAACTTGCAACCTTTAGATGGCTAATCAGTGAGGCTCAGTCTTTAAGGTTGTGCATATCTGTACCATCCCTTTAAACTCTGTATGCAGTGATTTTAAAAATACTAGGTAGATAGGCAGTCATCCTCTTTTCTGATCTGCTGCCATTGGTAAAATCAAACACAGTAATCCCTCTGGCTCTTCTTTAAAGCCCCGTACACACAATCAGATTATCGACTGATCTGTCGTCCGTTTTTTGTGGCATGCTAGTCTGATGTGGAAAGTGAAGAGGTTATTTTCATACAAATTTTCCCGTACGACAGAATTCTACTTCAGAAGTGATGTCATGTGTTGGAATGTTTTGTATGTGTTCTTTGGTCTCTTTGCTCTTAAGATTTTTTTCCGTCGAAATCTGTACTAAGGAGACGAAAATCGGACGTTGATTTGACTGACGACAAAAATTTTATAGCCTGCACATCAGGATTTTGTCAGCCGAAAAGTCGGAGTTGACTGTCGAAAGCACCATACTAACAATCCGAAAATCGACAGATCGGTCGTTGGACGAATTTTCCCTACAGATTTTCTTATCGTGTGTACGGGCCTTTAGGATACTCTTGTCTTCAGCAACCCGGTCTTCAGCACTCTGGTCCTTAGTCTGCCACTGGCAAGTGCCCACACAGGCAAAGAGGTGCAGACTGCTCTAGACCCTGCACAGCAAGCGTGTTCTTAATTTTCGAAAGCCCAGGAAAACCTTTTCCTCTCTTTCTCTTACATGCCTCTTTCTTTGATGATTGTAGTCTATTCCCTATATGCCCAAATGGCAAAGTTCCACTAAGAGACTACTTTTTGCACAGTTCAGAGTGACATGCTTCGAGTTCTTTCAGTTCCTCAAACCCCACTAACTCCCCCTGGTCAATGGAGGCTGAATGACGCTGCAGTTGGCAAAGGAGTCTTGCTTATGCCCCATACACACATGCAGATTATCTGCAGACTTTTGTCTGCAGACTTACCAAAACCATATAATATGAGGTCAAACCTAAACATTTTCAATTTGTATGCAATCCGGCAGGCCCTTGCACTACATAGAAAAGGTAAGTCTGCAGACAAAAGTCTGCAGATAATCTGCACGTGTATATGGGGCATTAGGCATGCAAGGCTGCTGCAGCATGGTGTGCTGCAGTTGGTCTCTCCCTGCCATGTGAGTGCCTGGCTACATAAGCACCCTTAAATTGCGATAACTATGTAAATGGCAGAAAAAGTTACCATGTGGTCTAATTTCTGCATAAAGGACCTGTCTAACCACTGGTTAGTGAAAAAAGGTAATGAAAAGTCTCCAGTGACGGGGCCCCTAGATTCCATGTCAGAAAACTCTCCCCTCAAAGCAACCGTATTTGTAATCCAAAGGCAAAGTAGGAGCGATGCAATCCTCTCTAGGTAGAATTCCCCTGAGGTTAGAAAAACCATTGTGAACATCAGCCAATTAAACACACATAAATAACAGGCCTCTCACTACACCAATGAAGCACAAACGTTGACAGTCTGTCCCCTGATGAACAATCCTGTAGGCTGGATGAAAGCAGATTGAAGGTAGGCCGCAATACCTCTGGCTTGATGATGGCAGACAAAGGATATAGCCTGCACTGGTGGTACTTCCCACTTGGTCAAATGAAAGGCAGTTTTCGCTCCTTCCTCTAAAGGTTGCACATACTTGGTGGTCTGAGATGCTTTCTCTCTCTCTCACTGGGTTGCACAGTGCACCCTACATCTGCTGACTGTTTTGCTTATGGCTTTTCTATTTAATTCTGTGTTCTCAGCTATCCGGCAGACAACAGCACAGCACAAATCCCACGGGTTCTCCTCTGCAACTCAAAATGCCCTGCCATTGTTTTAGGATTCTCCTAATGCTCTTTCCACCTAATGGACAAGGCTGCAGCATCTTCTTTTTACCCCCTTTCCGTGAACTATGTCATTACCAGAAAAAGGGCAAAACTAGCTGCGGCCAAAGGGGAGTGGCTTAAAGTGTATTTCCAGTTTGCAGCTAAATTGGGATTATACCTTCTTTATATGTTTTATATGTCGACAGGTACATAGCATAAATAGATAAAAAAAAGCTGCGCTAATATGAACCAGTAGGTAATGTGCAAAAAACCTTAATGAAAAATAGGTGAGTAACAAAATATTGTGCCTATATGTCAAACACTCAGTGGGACACCAAATTGAATGATGTATACATAGATAAGTGACCACTAGAAATCACAAAGAAATATATAAACAGTGTTATAATATAGTCCATAAATAATCATGGCCTGAATGTTAATAAGTAAAGTCCCAAAGTAGAATCCAAAGGAAGGTGAAGTGATAAAGATGTGAAGCTATAATCTGCAATCACCCCAGTGATCCAACGACAGTGACACACTTATCTCCTTACCAGAACATTGGTAAAAACAGCCTGTATGAATCTCCTCACAACGCCATTTAGATAAGCAATCCTTCCTCCAGCAAATAACCATGGATATGGCCAGGAAAGAATGAACTAGTCCTGATGTTAATCGAGGTAAACTCCAATGGTGCCATACAAGAGAAATGGGCTCGATAGTGTAATAACGTCAAGCTTTATTAAATATATATAAAATATAACTCACATGTATACATAGAAAACTCGCTCTGGATAAATAGAAGCCGGCCGGCTCTCATGTAGCCCGTCCTCTGGGCAGCGCGGTGACGTCAGCATGCCGTGCCCTACGCGCCCGTCTCAACCGACTTCTGATGGGGATCCCCATCATTAAGAAACGCCAGGAACAAAGACTCTCTCCCAGATAGTATGATGGACCTTTCATTTTTATGCAGATTTGTCAGCTTACACAATGCAACAAAGGAGACAGCTAGCGACCATCACCAAGCCACTCTTTAACCATAACATTCCCTACAGATGGATATATCCAGCAAAGTTGTGGATCACCAAAGGCGACTTAACATTCATGGTCTTGTCACTAAAGGAAGGGCTTTGCCTACTGAAGGACTGGAAAATTTTGGATCCTAAACCAACCTCTCGCTCAACAACCTCGAGCCCTCCCCACAATTCTCAGATCAAATCTGATTCAGAATCAGGATGACCCTGTACCTACAATTCTACACTAGTTCCACTCAGAGCTGGTGAGCCTCTGAGAATATGTTCATCTATTCTTTGTTTACCCCCACTTTGTAGTGGTTAATCTTCGATTTCCGCCCGGGTTCAACACAGAATATTCCTTTTTTATTTGAGTTTTCTCCAACGTTTTATTCCAGGTTAATATAGCTCGACAGGAGCTCTGTAGTTACTTTAAGAAGTTTTGTGTAACTTACAAACTTTTTGTTTTTTCTTCTCTTAGTTTGTTTTCTTAGTGTACCCGGGACATTTAACATATTTTTCTACAGCTACTCAAAGAAACACGCCTAGAAACAGAAGAAGAAGACCCTTCCGCCAACTGAAAGAGACTTTTAAACTTATTTTCACACCTCACGGATATAAGGGTAGATACACCTTTGAGGCACTACACATGACTTTTACAATTTCTTCGATTAACGTAAAGGGCCTAAACAGCCCCTCTAAAAGAAGCATGACATGGTCTGAAGTCAAATGCTTGAAATGTGATATTCTTTGTTTACAGGAGACACAGTTTCTGTCCCACAAACCTACCTCTTTTTCAAATTGCAAATTTCCGCATATTGTTCTTTCTAACTCCCCCCCCCCCCCAAAAAAAAGGGGGGGTTGCAATTGCGATCAGGGACACCGCCTCCTTTAGACAAATAATGGTGCTAAATTATGACAGTCGTAGATATATTGCTCTTCTATGTGAAAACAATGGCAGTATCTTCACCCTGATAAATGTGTATCTTCCTAGCGTGCATCATGTGAAAACAATGGCAGTATCTTCACCCTGATAAATGTGTATCTTCCTAACGTGCATCAATTGAAATACCTCAACAAAATTTGTAAAAAGATAATCTCCATACGCCAAGGAGAGACAATACTATGCGGTGACTTTAACTCCATCCCAGATATCAAACTAGACTGCACGGCTTTAAGAAGATATAGAAAAACTAGAGATACTCTTAAAAGGTTAATTTCACTTGCCAAAGTTTTTACTGTATGGAGATGCCAGCATGCATCAGAAAAATATTTAAAAAAAAGGAAAAGATTTTAACTACTTCTTCTTCTACTTAATTTGTCTATCCAGAATAAAATTATTTGTATATATTCTCATTAATTTTTATAGACACAGAGCACCTTTACCACGGTTCATTTATTCACAATTAGCACTTTTATGTATATATTTATGAATTGTATTTTGTTGTATTAAGTATTTAGGCAAGCGCTGAAGGTAGCCCCTCTATGAGAGGCTAATTATATTTTCAATTACTGGTGATACTAATGTAATGTGACCTGTATATTTAGTAATTTTTAGAAAAAGTTCTCAAAAATTGGATAAAGGTTTCTCTAGGATAAACAAGATGTGAAAGGCTAGTCTAGGTGAATATCTTCTATTTCTTTAGTAAATTAAGCCTAGTAAATGTTTAATACAGAGCAATAGCTTATCAGCAGTGAAAGTGAAGCTGACAATTATGAAGCCTGTTCTCTGCCCTTTTAACCACTTCCATACCGGGCCATTTCTGGCATTCCGCTCCTACATGTAAAAATCATAATTTTTTTGCTAGAAAATTACTCAGAACCCCCAAACATTATATATATATATATATTTTTTTAGCAGAGACCCTGCTTATGTCACACAGTATTTGCGCAGAAAGTTTTCAAACGCATTTTATGAATTAAAAAAAAGAAAAACACTAAAGTTGGCCATTTTTCTGTATAATGCGAATCATGATGTTAGGCCAAGTAAATCGATACCTAACATGTCATGCTTTAAAATTGCGCACACTCGTGGAACAATGCCAAACTTTGGTACTTAAAAATCTACATAGGCACGCATTAAACATTTTTACTGGTTAACAGTTTAGAGTTACAGAAGGAGGTCTTGGGCTAAAATTGTTGCTCTCGCTCTAACATTTGCGGCGATACCTCACATGTATAGATTTAATGCTGTTTACGTATGTAGCCACGACATACGCATTTGTTCGCTTCTGCGTGTGAGCACGCAGGGACAGGGGCACTTTTTTTTATTGTTTATTTTATTGTTATTTTTTTTTATTTTTACACTTTCTCTTTATTTTTATTTTTTTTATCACTTATTCCTATCACAAGGAATGTAAACATCCCATGTAATAGGACAGGTCCTCTTTATAGAGAGATCTGGGGTCAGTAGGACCTCTGATCTCTCCTACAGAAAGGAAAGCCTGAAACAAAAAAAAAAAAAATGATCTCGGCTATCCAGCCAAGATCAAGCCAGTATTGACAACTGCCAGGCTGGGCGTGACGTCAGGTCCTCTTTATGGAGAGATCTGGGGTCAGTAAGACCACAGATCTCTCCTACAGGCTGCAAAGCCTGAAATAAAAAAAATAATGATCTCGGCTATCCATCCGAGATCACGCCAGTATTGACGACTGCCAGGCCGGGCGTGACAACATAACGTCACGCCTTGGCCTCCGAGAGTCATAGAGACTGCCAGGGACTAACAGGTCCTCGTCAGTCACTATGGTGTACTTCCGTTGCCAGTGGACTCCTTCTCTGGCTCGCGGATCGCACGGTCGAGCTGGTAGAAGCACTGGAGGGTGGCAGGACGGGAGGGATGTCCCCTCCCTCTGCCTGTAAGAACAATCAAGCAGTTGAACAGTCTATATGATTGTTCTTGCAGTGCAGGGAATCGCCAGCTAAAAAAAATTATATCTGAATGATACCTGCAGCTGCAGGCGTCATTCAGATATTCCCACTTAAATCCCAGGATGTCATATGATGTTTAGTGGTAAGGAAGTGGTTAACATACATTCAGAACTTGGAGGATTTCATTATTTTATTCTTTGTCTTTTTTTTTTTTTTAATGTTATATTTCAGAAATTTACTGCCCCTTGGATGGTCCTAGCTTTGCTGGTAACGAGTATGCAGCTTATGGTAACAAAGGTATTCCCCTCATTTCTCAGCCAAAGGCTGAAAATGATAGAAAGTGAGCCTTATCCTCCCTTTAGGTATATCAAGTGTGCAACACCCTGTTCTGATATCATTATATCATTCTAATTTTCCTGTAGCATTGGGAGAGCTGCCCAAAATAAAAGGGTACCCATACCAAAGCACTGGTGCCCCTGCTGATGGCTCTTATTCAGAATCCTCTTGATTTCTACACCAGAGGCTGAGAAGTGTGAAAATGGAACATTTTTTACAAATCACAGAATAACATTAGTATTTTATATCTATAGTAACATTTAAATATAGAAAATGAGCATATATTTCCATTTTCACTTCTTTTTGCTTTTCTTTAAAATAAATAACACATGGAAGATATCAGTAGAAAGGAAGCTTACTTGTTCTATGAGGACAATATACATCTCCCTTCTACATTTTAAGTAATAAATAACACATCAATCGCCCATGCCATGCTTTTTTTTCAGTGAATGCAAAGCATTCTCTCATTAGACAAGGTAGGACGGTGGCGTCAAAATCTTCATCTAGTCCAATCAGAGAACACCTTGTATTCATTGAATGCAAGGTTCTCTGTGAATGGTTTACATGCCAAGAAAGTAACCACCTGTGTTTACTGTGCAACAGGGCAGCCTCTTGGCTCAGGAACCAGAAGATAGGAGTGATCACAGTAGTAGAGGCTACTACAGTGATTTCAAGCTTCCACAAGGATCCCACAGGTATGGAATATGCATACCAGGCTGAAGCAATGTAATTGTGATATAAAATCCATTATTTTATTTCATACACTATATTACCAAAAGTATTGGGACGCCTGCTTTTACACACACATGAACTTTAATGTCATCCCAGTCTTAGTCCATAGGGTTCAATATTGAGTTGGCCCACCCATTTCAGCTAAACAGCTTCAACTCCTCTGGGAAGGCTGTCTACTAGGTTTAGGAGTGTGTCTATGGGAATTTTTGACTATTCTTCCAGAAGCGCATTTGTGAGGTCAGGCAC
Source organism: Pelophylax lessonae (assembly GCF_965119305.1). Classification (NCBI taxonomy): domain Eukaryota; kingdom Metazoa; phylum Chordata; class Amphibia; order Anura; family Ranidae; genus Pelophylax; species Pelophylax lessonae. The sequence continues at coordinate 618,709,858 of NC_138768.1, read as the reverse complement.
TGATGTTGGAGAGAACAGTCTGCGCTCTAATCCATCCCAAAGGTGTTCTATCAGGTTGATGTCAGGACTCCTGTGCGGGCCAGTCAAGTTCCTCCACCCCAATCTCGCTCATTAATGTCTTTATGAACCTTCCTTTGTGCACTGATCCAAATCATTTGGTGGAGGGGGATTATGGTGTGGGCCTGTTTGGGCTAGGCTTAGTTCTAGTGAAGGGAACTACTAAAGTGTCAACATACCAAGACATTTTGGACAATTTCCTGCTCCCAACTTTGTGTGAACAGTTTAGGGTTGACCCTTCTTGTTCCAACATGACTGCACACCAGTGCACAAAGCAAGGTCCATAAAGACATGGATGAGCGAGTTTGGGAGTAAGGAACTTGACTGGCCTGCACCGAGTCCTGACCTCAACCTGATAGAACACGTTTGGGATGAATTAGAGCAGAGACACCCCAAAGCCAGGCCTTCTTGTCCAACTTCAGTGCCTGACCTCACAAATGCGCTTCTGGAAGAATGGTCAAACATTCCCATAGACACACTTTAAAACCTTAAGGACAGCCTTCCCAAAAGAGTTGAAGCTGTTATAGCTGTAAGGGGTGGACCAATTCAATATTGAACCCTACAGACTAAGACTGGGGTGCCATTAAAGTTCACATGCTTGTAAAGGCGAATGTCCCAAAACTTTTGGTACTATAGTGTAGACACAATGGGGTTGGTTTACGAAAACTGGAGAGTGCAAAATCTGGTTCAGATCTGCCTAGAAACCAACCAGCTTCAAGGTTTTTTTTTTTTTGCTAAAGCTTAGTTAAACAAGTTGAAGTTAGAAGCTGATTAGCTACCATGCACAGCTGCACCAGATTTTGCACTCTCCCTTTTTAGTAGATGAACCCTAATATGTCTTTATCATATCCACAAGCCATGTTGTAACGGATCTTTGTGCCCCAGGTGGGCACATCCGCCGGACCTGTGTCTCCTGTCCTCCAAACGCACCCACAGCCTGCGGATAAGCCATATCCAGCCCTTAACCCCTCAATCACGAGACAATCCACACAGGTGTTGAGGGTTAACCATGCAGAGCTTAAACTCTTTATTACATTCCAAGACACAGTTTTACACACAGTTAGGGAAACTCCCTTTAGCCTTGCCACAGCGGGGGAAGGGGACAAGGACCAGCCAATGGGAACGGAACATTTGTACATTTGAAACAGGCAGTCTTAATACACCCCCTGCGGAGAGATGTCTCCAGTTCAGACCAGACCATTGTCTGTTTCATGATTCCACACAATTAGACACAGAAACAGGAGGGGGGGGATGGGTGAGAAGGGCTGCAGCATTACATTCCAAACCCTTGGTTCTTAAACGTATACACATGCAATAACATAATGCATACATGAAGGACAATATACAGTGGCTGTGTTTGCCACAATGCTCCCCCAGAACCAAGCCGGCATACACAGTCTGATCCTAACGGATCGCCTTGGGGATGTCCGGGGAGTACTCACGGATCATTTGTCAATGTCTGTTTGCCTGGATAATTCGTCGGCATTGCCGTTTTGCTTCCCAGGGCAGTAGTGGATGGTAAATTCAAAAGGCTGCAGCACTAAACTCCAGTATCTTCTGGCCCATAGTCTGTCGGTAGGAGGCTTGCGCACAGTCCCCTCCAAAACACACAGTGGCAGTGGGTTCTGTCACATTTTTCCCCTTTTAAAAACAGACTAACGAGGTTCATGACCCTCAACTGGTCTGGACCTGCGTTAGTCACAAACTTCCTCCCCAGGCAACCAGGAAAAGTAAAAGTACGACTCTGGCGCTGGGGAGCAAAATTGCACATAGGGTCTCCCATGAATAAAATCAGCCGCTGCAGAGTGGGAACAGCTGTCTGCACTCCTCTGATCCAGGGCAGGGTTGCAGATATTGGGGGGAGCTGAATAATCCTCTGCCCTGATGCCAGCGCTTTCGCTGTTAGGGAATGTAGGCTGGTAGGGCTATGCATTTGGGGAGAAAAAGGTACTTGCTTTTCCCCTGGTGTAGTTACCAGCCACTGAGAAGGTATCTTGCAGGGACTGTCTCCCGGATTCTTCATCTCTGGTTCTGATGCTGGGCAGAGACCATCATCGCTCTCTCCTGTAGCCAGCGCTTTTGCCGGGGGGATAAACACTGGGGTAGTGTCCAAGTGCTGGGGAAACGGCTCATTGAGGTCATCCCTCGGAATCCCTGGATCTAACTCTGAGGGTGGGCAGAGGCCAGCGGCACTCTGCCCCGTAGCCAGCACTTCTGCTGGGGGGATAAACATTGGGGTAGTGTCCAAGTGCTGGGGAAACAGCTCACTGAGGTCATCCCTTGGACTCCCTGGATCTAACTCTGAGGGTGGGCAGAGGCCAGCGGCATTCTGCCCCATAGCCAGCGCTTCTGCTGGGGGGATGAACATTGGGGTAGTGTCCAATTGTTGGGGAGGGAGAATTGCTTCCTCTACTCCCAGTGGGGATATCCGCTGTTGGGAAAACAGCTCATGCAGATCCTCTCTCAGACTCTCCGGATCCAACTCTTTTTCAGATGCTAGGGGCACTCTGCCCTGTAGCCAGGGCTTCTGCTGGGGCACCAGATGAGATACTCTGGACTTGCTGCTGATCACCATTTCCCAGCCTTCCACTTCCTGTCTCAACTCCCCCTTCTGAGACCTTCCTGCTATTAGCTTGTCTCGCTGCCTGGGGGACCTCCGGTGCGTTCCGGCATTCTAGCGCTCGCAGTGCCCTCTGTATCATCACTGCTTCTTCCATTGCAGTTAGTACGGGAAAACGCAGGGTCACCCCTGGCCCCATTTGCTTCTCATCTTCGTGACTGTCTGCTGTTTCTCTCTGACAGTCCCAGGCAACGGAAGCCATGCCAGGCTGCTGATCACCGTCAAACAGCCGCTTGTAGGCAATCTCGAGCTCCCATTCCTGCTCAACCAGGAACTCCAATCCCTCCAGGTCGCACGCCTCGTCGGGGAGGTCCAGCACCTCATCTCGGAAATCCAGAATGTGTTCCAGCCGCCACTCCTCATCGCTCCCAAAGTCTGGGTCTCCGTACATTTTTAGATGGAGCAGCCCCACGCCGCCATAGCCAACGCCTTCCATCTGCTGTACCTGGCCACAGTTGAGCCGCAAACCACCGGAGGGCTTTGTAGCTGGCGTCCAGCCTCATTTCCTCCTGGACCAATCTTCCGAGCTCCGTCTTCCCCTCATCTCGCGGTCGTTCCCTCAGGAACACCTCTCGCGCACGGTACTGCGTCCGGTACATCTCTGTGGAGGAGGGAAGGATCTTCCCCTGATGGTGCTGCTCATGGCTTAGCGCTAGTGATGTCGCGAACCTAAAATTTGCCGTTCACGAACGGCGAACGCGAACATCTACAAATGTTCGCGAACCGGGCGAACCGCCATAGACTTCAATAGGCAGGCGAATTTTAAAACCCACAGGGACTCTTTCTGGCCACAATAGTGATGGAAAAGTTGTTTCAAGGGGACTAACACCTGGACTGTGGCATGCCGGAGGGGGATCCATGGCAAAACTCCCATGGAAAATTACGTAGTTGACGCAGAGTCGGGTTTTAATCCATAAAGGCATAAATCACCTAGCATTCCTAAATTGTTTGGAATAACGTGCTTTAAAACATCCAGTGTGTGAATACGATCAGGTATGATGTTGTACCGATCAAGTAGTGTAAGGGTTACGCCCGCTTCACAGTGACAGACCAAACTCTGACAGACCAAACTCCCCGTTTAACAGTCAGTCAGTCCATCCATTTGCACAACCGCAAACTCCCCATTTGCACAAGGTTGGATACCAAGCTAGCCATGTCCCGTTCCTTGTCCTCACTAACCTCATTGAAGGTCTCTTCCTCCACCCAGCCACGTACAACACCAATGGTCCCCGAAAGGTGACAACAAGCCCCCTGGGACGCCTGCTGTGGTTGGTCTTCCACTTCCTCAAAGCCACCTTCCTCCTCTGACTTCTCTTCTTCAGACTCCTCTCTCTGTGTTGCCACAGGTCCAGCAATCGACAACGACAAGGCTGCTTCTGGTGGTGATGGGGACCACAACTCTTCCTCTTAGTGCAACTCTTCCTCTTAGTGCTCATCTACGGCCTGAACCAATACTCTTCGCAGGGCACGCTCCAGAAAAAATGCATATGGGATGAGGTCGATGATGTTGCCTTGGGTTTGACTGACCAGGTTTGTCACCCCCGCAAAAGGACGCATGAGCCTACAGCCATTGTGCATGAGCATTCAGTAACGCGGCCAAAAAATACCCAGCTCCGCAGAGGCTGTCCTCTTTTTTTTAAATTAAAGAAAATTAATGTGTTTTCTATGAAAAATTATCCCGCGGATCGCTTTTGGTCTGTTCACAATGAAGCAACAACCTTATCATCTGGGGTGTGCCAACACACTCCTAGAGGTGATCGCTTCATTGTGATACGCAAGCCCCTTCACCACAACAAGGTAACGATCACGAAGGGGAATTGACACATGTATGTGCCTTTTTTTTGTTTTTTTTGCAGCCACAGTGTAGCACCAGAGACCAGAAAAATTAGGCATGTACACATGCATGAAAAAGCAGGTATTGTTGCAGCCGCTGCTGTAGCAGCGGCCAGAAAAATTGAGGTTTTCAAGGCAGAAAGTGCACTAAAACATTGCGGCTTGAACCGTAGTTGGTGGCGGAGACGTCACGTAAGTCATCCGGCATGCAGAGATTAAATACAGCAGCGTGTGGACCATTTTTAGCCCAAGGCATCTCATCAGGCCTTTTTTAGTCAAATGCATCCCCCACTGTCAGTCCCTTCGGGATCCATGCCTCATTCATCTTAATAAAGGTGAGGTAATCTAGACTTTTTTGACCTAGGCGACTTCTCTTCTCAGTGACAATACCTCCTGCTGCGCTGAAGGTCCTTTCTGACAGGACACTTGAAGCGGGGCAGGCCAGAAGTTCAATGGCAAATTGGGATAGCTCAGGCCACAGGTCAAGCCTGCACACCCAGTAGTCAAGGGGTTCATCGCTCCTCAGAGTTTCGATATCTGCAGTTAAGGCAAGGTAGTCTGCTACCTGTCGGTCGAGTCGTTCTCTGAGGGTGGACCCCAAAGGGCTGTGGCCATGCGTAGGACTAAAAAAGCTCCGCATGTCCTCCATCAACAAGACGTCTGTAAAGTGTCCTGTCCTTGCCGGCGTGGTTGTGGTAGGATTAGAATTACTTTCACCTCTTCCCCTGTTGGATTCCCGTTGTGCTGTGACATCACCCTTATATGCTGTGTAAAGCATACTTTTCAACTTATTTTGTAGCTGCTGCATCCTTTGCGACTGCCGGTAATTCGGTAACATATCAGACACTTTCTGCTTATACCGGGGGTCTAGTAGCGTGGCCACCCAGTACAGGTCGTTCTCCTTCAGCCTTTTTATACGAGGGTCCCTCAACAGGCATGACAGCCATTTGTACAAGGTTGGATGCCGAGCTACTCATGTCCAATTCCTCGTCCTCACTGATGTCATTGAAGGTGTGTTCTTCCCCGCAGCCACGTACAACACCACGGGTACCAGATAGGTGACAACGAGCACCCTGGGATGCCTGCTGTGGTTTGTGTTCCTCCTCCTCAAAGCCACATTCCTCCTCTGACTCCTCTTCCTCAGACTCCTCTTCCAGTGTTGCCGCAGGTCCAGCAAGCGATGGTAAGGCTCTTTCTGGTGGTGATGGTGACCACAACTCTTCCTCTTCACGCTCATCTACGGCCTGATCCAGCAGTCTTCGCAGGGCACGCTCCAGGAAGAAAACATATGGGATGTCGCTGATGGTGCCTTCGGTGCGACTGACTAGGTTTGTCACCTCCTCAAAAGAACGCATGAGCCTACAGGCATTGCGCATGAGCGTCCAGTAACGTGGCAAAAAAATACCCAGCTCCGCAGAGGCTGTCCTAGCACCCCGGTCATACAAATACTCATTGACCGCTTTTTCTTGTTGGAGCAGGCGGTCGAACATTAGCAGTGTTGAATTCCAACGTGTCGGGCTGTCGCAAATCAAGCGCCTCACTGGCATGTTGTTTCGCCGCTGAATATCTGAAAAGTGCGCCATGGCCGTGTAGGAACGCCTGAAATGGCCACACACCTTCCTGGCCTGCTTGAGGACGTCCTGTAAGCCTGGGTACTTCTGCACAAAGCGTTGTACAATCAGATTCAACACATGTGCCATGCACGGCACATGTGTCAACTTGCCAAAATTCAATGCCGCCAACAAATTGCTTCCGTTGTCACACACCACTTTGCCGATCTCCAGTTGGTGCGGGGTCAGCCACTGATCCACCTGTGCGTTCAGGGCGGACAGTAGTGCTGGTCCAGTGTGACTCTCTGCTTTCAGGCAAGTCAACCCCAAGACAGCGTGACACTGTCCTATCCGGCATGTGGAATAGCCCCTGGGGAGCTGGGGGGGGGGTGCAGTCGGTGTGGAGCAAGACGCAACAGCAGAAGAGGACTCAGCCGAGGAGGTTAGCAAAGAGGATGGAGTAGGAGGAGTAGAGGAGGTGGCAGCAGGCCTGCCTGCAAGTCGTGGCGGTGTCACCAACTCCTCTGCAGCAGAGCCACGCATTCCATGCTTGGCAGCCGCCAGCAGGTTTACCCAATGCGCAGTGTAAGTGATATACCTGCCCTGACCGTGCTTTGCAGACCAGCTATCAGTGGTCAGATGGACCCTTGCCCCAACACTGTGTGCCAGACATGACAGGACTTCCTTTTCCACAATAGAGTACAGGTTGGGGATTGCCTTTTGTGAAAAATAATTTCGGCCGGGTACCTTCCACTGCGGTGTCCCAATAGCGACAAATTTTTTGAAGGCCTCAGACTCCACCAGCTTGTATGGTAAAAGCTGGCGGGCTAAGAGTTCCGACAAGCCAGCTGTCAGACGCCAGGCAAGGGGGTGACTCTGTGAGATTGGCTTCTTACGCTCAAACATTTCCTTGACAGACACCTGACTGTGGGCAGATGAGCAGGAACTGCTGAAGGTGAGAGGCGGAGGGGCGGGTTGTTGATAGGGGGCAAGGAGGACAGCAGTGGTTGACGTGGCTGAAGATGCTGGACCAGGAGGAGGATGGTGGCTTTCAGTTTGTGTGCTGCTTTTACTCATGTGTTGATCCCATAGGCGTTTGTGATGTGAGATCATGTGCCTTCGCAAAGCAGTTGTACCTAGGTGGGTGTTGGACTTCCCATGACTCAGTTTCTTTTGGCACAGGTTACAAATGGCATCACTGATATCAGAGGCAGACACACACAAAAAATGCCACACTGCTGAACTTTGTAATGACGGCATTCTGGTGGTGGCAACAGCTTGCGCTGATTGGCGTGCTGTCTGGCTGACCCCGGGTGCTGAATCTACATACTGTCTGACTGTGCCACTAGCTCCTTGCGATGACCTCCCCCTGTTTCCAACTCGTCTCCTCCTCCTCTCTGTCTCCCCATCTGAACTTTCCCCCTCTTCTTCTGCTCTTCGAGCAGGCACCCAGGTGACATCCACAGACACATCGTCATCATCAGCCGCTTCACTTGACAACTCAGCAAAGGCAGCAGCAGCAGGTACAACATCATCATCATCATCACAATGTACATCCATGTGTATAATGCTGCCTGACTGAGACATATCCCCGTCAGGGCCGGCCTTAGGTGTTCAGGCACCCTGTGCGAGCTAATCCTGTGGCGCCCCAACCCCCCCCCCCCCCCGCGCGCACATTTTCTTGCACCTTTTTTGCACTTTATTTGACTTTTCTTTTTTATGATCAGTAATAACTTAGCCCCCTTTACATCAGAGACCCCCCACACAGAGCCCCCTTACATCAGAGACCCCCATACAAAGCCACCCTTACATCAGAGACCCCCCCACATAAAGCCCCCCTAACATCAGAGACCCCCCACAAAAAGCCCCCCTCACGTCAGAGGCCCCACACACAGAGCCCTTCTCACATCAGAGACCCCCCACACAGAGCCCCTCTCACATCTGTGACCCCCCACACAAAGCCCCCCTTACATTACAGACCCCCACACAGAGCCCCCCACATCAGAGAGCCCCCCTTACATCAGAGACCCCCATACAAAGCCCCCTTACATCAGAGAACCCCCCACATAAAGCCCCCCTAACATCAGAGACCCCCCACACAGAGCCCCCCCTCACATCAGAGACCCCCCACAAAAAGCCCCCCTCACGTCAGAGGCCCCACACACAGAGCCCCTTACATCAGATCCCCCCCATGGAGCCCCCACATCAGAGAGCCCCCCCTTACATCACAGACCCCCATACATCAGATCCCCCCCATGGAGCCCCCCACATCAGAGAGCCCCCCCTTACATCACAGACCCCCTTACATCAGATCCCCCCCATGGAGCCCCCCCCATCAGAGAGCCCCCCCTTACATCACAGACCCCCTTACATCAGATCCCCCCATGGAGCCCCCCACATCAGAGAGCCCCCCTTACATCACAGACCCCCTTACATCAGATCCCCCCATGGAGCCCCCCCACATCAGAGAGCCCCCCCTTACATCACAGACCCCCTTACATCAGATCCCCCCATGGAGCCCCCCACATCAGAGAGCCCCCCCTTACATCACAAAGCCCCCCTCACCCAGAGCTCCCCACACAAAGCCCCCCCTTACATTTTTTGAAGGAGAGAGTCTTCACTTACCTTCCGCTCTCTGCAGCATTTTTTTTTTCTTTAAACTTCCCGCCCACACATCCCCGGGAGTGTGGGCGGGGCGGGAGGAGGAGGAGAAGGGGAGGGGCGAGGAGGAGCTGACGATCTCTCCTCTGGCGTCAGTGCAGGGAGGGAGGAGAGATCGTCAGCGTGGAAGGATCGGAGGCTGAGCTGTGTGTAATACACAGCTCGCCTCACTGCATCTGTAGGTGACGAGGCACAGCCGCACAGCGGGAGGTAAGCGGCGGCCGCGGCCTGTGTTAGCCCTGTCCAGGCCGCGGTCGCCGCTCACCTCCCGCTGTGCGACCTGATCCTCTGCGAGCTGTGATGGCCGCACGGCGCCCTTGTTGCCCACGGCGCCCTGTGCGGCCGCACGGCTCGCACACCCCAAAGGCCGGCCCTGATCCCCTTTATCTACATCCTCTGGCACTAATGGTTGCGCATCACTTATTTCTTCCAACTCATGTGTAAATAACTCCTCTGACAGATCAAGTGAAGCGGCTGTGGAGCTAGTGTTGGTGGTGGTGCCGGCGGGCGGGCGAGTGGTAAATTGAGAGGTGCCCGAAGCTGAGCTGGAGGAGGATGGTGCATTTAGGTTCCGAGCGGAAGCTGTAGACGATTGGGTGTCCTGTGTATGCCAGTCAACTATGTCCTCAGAATTTTTTGAGTTCAGGGTCTGTGGCCTCTGAACACTGGGCATTATTCTAGGGCCAAAGGAAATCACAGCACCACGACCACGACGGCCCTTGCGGAGTGGCCTGCCTCTGCCTGTCATTTTTTTTAGATTTGTGGTACTATGAGTGCAAGGTGCTGTGCCACCCTATAGGAGTGTTGGGCAGTGGGTACAGTACACTCTGTGGACCTGACAGTCACTGGCAGCCCAGGCAACTGCAATTATAAAAAAATATATATATTTTTAATTTGCAAGCTGCTGTTCCACCGTATATATCAGTGGTGGGTGGGCAGTGGCACTGCAGTGGGCACAGTACACTCTCTGTGGACCTGACAGTCACTGGCAGACCAGGCAACTGCAATTATACAAAATATATATATATTTTTAATTTGCAAGCTGCTGTGCCACCGTATATATCAGTGGTGGGTGGGCAGTGGCACTGCAGTGGGCACAGTACACTCTCTGTGGACCTGACAGTCACTGGCAGCCCAGGCAACTGCAATTATAAAAAAATATATATATTTTTAATTTGCAAGCTGCTGTGCCACCGTATATATCAGTGGTGGGTGGGCAGTGGCACTGCAGTGGGCACAGTACACTCTCTGTGGACCTGACAGTCACTGGCAGCCCAGGCAACTGCAATTATAAAAAAATATATATATTTTTAATTTGCAAGCTGGTGTGCCACCGTATATATCAGTGGTGGTTGGGCAGTGGCACTGCAGTGGGCACAGTACACTCTCTGTGGACCTGACAGTCACTGGCAGCCCAGGCAACTGCAATTATAAAAAAATATATATATTTTTAATTTGCAAGCTGCTGTGCCACCGTATATATCAGTGGTGGGTGGGCAGTGGCACTGCAGTGGGCACAGTACACTCTCTGTGGACCTGACAGTCACTGGCAGCCCAGGCAGCTGCAATTATAAAAAATATATATATTTTTAATTTGCAAGCTGCTGTGCCACCGTATATATCAGTGGTGGGTGGGCAGTGGCACTGCAGTGGGCACAGTACACTCTCTGTGGACCTGACAGTCACTGGCAGCCCAGGCAACTGCAATTATAAAAAAATATATATTTTTTTAATTTGCAAGCTGCTGTGCCACCATATATATCAGTGGTGGGTGGACAGTGGCACTGCAGTGGGCACAGTACACTCTCTGTGGACCTGACAGTCACTGGCAGCCCAGGCAACTGCGATTATAAAAAAAATATATATTTTTAATTTGCAAGCTGCTGTGCCACCGTATATATCAGTGGTGGGTGGGCAGTGGCACTGCAGTGGGCACAGTACACTCTCTGTGGACCTGACAGTCACTGGCAGCCCGGGCAACTGCAATTATAAAAAAATATATATATTTTTAATTTGCAAGCTGCTGTGCCACCGTATATATCAGTGGTGGGTGGGCAGTGGCACTGCAGTGGGCACAGTACACTCTGTGGACCTGACAGTCACTGGCAGCCCAGGCAGCTGCAATTATAAAAAATATATTTTTTTTCAATTTGCAACAAGATGCTGTGCCACCGTATATATATCAGTGGTGGGCACTGCAGTGGGTACAGTACACTCTGTGGACCTGACACTCACTGCAATTATGACAGAGGAAAAAAAAAATGTTTTAAAATGCAAGGTACTGTGCCTGTGCCACCCGAAATGAGTGTGGTGTGCACACAGTACAGTCTGTGGTGGGTCTGTGGCCTCTCACACACAGTGGGCAGGCAACTGCAGTGCACAATATATATATATATATATATATATATATATATATATAATAAATACTCAAATACCAGCCCTAAAAAGGGCTTTTGGGGACAATATATATATATATATATATATATATATATATATATATATATATATATATCCAAAAAAAAACCTCAAATACCAGCCCTAAGAAGGGCTTTTTGGGGTGCTGTCAGGATGCTGTCCTTACAGCAGGAGTGGACCAAGAACACTGACTAACAAGACCGGGAACACTGACTAACAACTGTCCCTAGCTATTAACAGCAGCAGCAACAGCAGCACTCTCCCTGCTCTCACTAACACACTGCTTCAGAATGATCTAAGATGGATGCTGCCCTTGCTTATTTATAGGAGGTGGGAGGGTGTGGGAGGGAGGTATGCTTATTGACTGGAATGTGTCTGCTGACTGTGAGGTTCAGGGTCAAAGTTTGCCTCAATGATGTATTATAGGGGGCGGACTGAACATCGCATATGTTCGCCCGCATCGGCGGACGTGAACAAGCGATGTTCGCCGGGAACTGTCCGCCGGCGAACAGTTCGGTACATCTCTACTTAGCGCCTCATGCCAGAGTTGCCGGCGGATCACATCCTCCCAGCCAAGCCTGGTGTGCTCTGTCGCTGGTCCCCGATGGTGCTTCCGCATGCCTTGCAGCCTCCTCCCGAACTCCGCTCTCATGCTGGCTGGTCTCTGTATCACTCCTCGGCAGCTGCCCAGATCTTGAATCCTGGTGGTGGTTTGGATGTCCTGGACTGCAGGAGACATCCCACCTCTGCCAACCAATGTAACGGATCTTTGTGCCCCAGGTGGGCACATCCGCCGGACCTGTGTCTCCTGTCCTCCAAACGCACCCACAGCCTGCGGATAAGCCATATCCAGCCCTTAACCCCTCAATCACGAGACAATCCACACAGGTGTTGAGGGTTAACCATGCAGAGCTTAAACTGTTTATTACATTCCAAGACACAGTTTTACACACAGTTAGGGAAACTCCCTTTAGCCTTGCCACAGCAGGGGAAGGGGACAAGGACCAGCCAATGGGAACGGAACATTTGTACATTTGAAACAGGCAGTCTTAATACACACCCCCTGCGGAGAGATGTCTCCAGCTCAGACCAGACCATTGTCTGTGTCATGATTCCACACAATTAGACACAGAAACAGGAGGGGGGGGGGTGGGGGAGAAGGGCTGCAGCATTACATTCCAAACCCTTGGTTCTTAAACGTATACACATGCAATAAACATAATGCATACATGAAGGACAATATACAGTGGCTGTGTTTGCCACACATGTCCTATAAAAAAAAAAAAAACCTTTCTCAATTATATTTAGATAAGTATGTTTTTTAGAACTAACAAGAAATTCCAGAAACTGTCTGATGCAATGTTGTTGCACTAAACATAGGGTTTCCCTATATTTTATCTGCGGGTCAACTTGATGTGTATGTCTGACAAATATGCCACAAAATCTGAAACCTTACAGTTGCAATTTTGAAGAAATGTATGTAGTCTAGTTACAATTCACTTTTCGTACAGTTGACAATAAATCCTCCACCAAAGTTAAAAAAAAAAAAAACTATTTTTGTTTTCAAGTGAAAGAAGAAAGTTAAAACCGCCCTGATATCTGAAACTATTGTATGTCTCTTTGAAAGACACCTGAAGTAACCTTTTGTGTAACAATGAAAGTCTGTTTCCTACCATACTAACCTATTACAAGCCATGTACTGCATGTGTGTAATAAATAAAAATCAGCCCATTCATTTCTTCCTCCCAAGTGACAGCATCATTACAGAAGTAATTATATGTGAAAGGACAATGGATGAAATCTATGCAAGCATTAAGGAACTGTTGGAAGTAAAATGTGGAATACATTGTTTTTACACAGTTTTATGCCAGAGATAATACACATGGACAGGTCTTGTATAAACAGGCTATCTTCAGTCATCTGCAGCACAAATAGTAATGAGTTATTTATTGGACAGTTTACGATACCTGAAACTAGGAAGGGCTTTAGCAATCCTTGGTTTGCTTGATGGGGAATGTGCCAAGGACTTCAGTTATGGCACTCTGTCACCCTTTTATGCTGCTCAGCGGTTAACATGAGAATGTTTTAGTTTATTGATATTTGTTCATGAGCACATGAATGGAAAAGTACGGACAAAAGAAGAATGGACTACTATGTTATCTATTTCCTGTAACACCTGGTACCTTCAGAGTACATTCTCAATTTGTGGTGGAACGGAGTCAATGTAGTGCACTTGTTATGCAGTGTCCCCTTTCTTTACAGGGGTAAATACCTCTTTTTGGTGTGGTCTTTGTTGGGAACTAGATGAAAATATATGCTTGATGCACTAAGAGCCCGTTCACACTGAGGCGACACGACTCCTTACTACTTCGGGGGCGACTTGTGCATTACCATGCACCACGACTTCGTAGCGACTTGCAGGGACTTCACATAATGGAAGTCTATGCAAGTCGCTCCGAGGTCGCCCCAAAGTAGTACAGGACCCTTTTTCTAAGTCGGAGTGACTTGTGTCGCTCCTATTAGAACGGGTCCTGTAGCGGTCAATGGACCGCGAGGGAGCGCGACTTGTCACGCTGACAAGTCGCCTGACAAGTCGCGCTAGTGTGAGCCGACTCTAAAACTCCCAACACTGTAACTTTTTCACAACAAAGTGTGTAGACATAGAACATCTCCATATTACACCTCTTGCTATCCAGACCAGCCTTTTTCAACTGGGATGTTGCAGCATCCTGGGACACCGTCTGGGTTTTGTAGGGGGGACTGTGGCAAATGCGTAGAAATTGCCTAAAAAAAAAAAGGCAGGCGGATCAAACTTACCTTAATTTACACAGAGCCTCAGGTTGTTACTACTAGTACTACTGTGACATTATAAAAACTGACTTAGCCACAACCTGCCAACCAGTTACATCATGGGAATGTAGACTGCAATTTGTCATTAAACAATTTAAATATTTTGAACATACCTTCTTCAAAATAAAATAAATCAGACCACTCAATAATGAATACCACTCATAGATGGATAAAAATTGGCCGCGGCACCTTTATTGGTTTCTTAAATTATTTAAAACATTTAATCATCAATAAATAAATAAATATTAATAAATATTATTATAATAAATAAACCATGAATAATAATAAATTAAAATTCAGCAACACCAAATCACTCAGTCATAGAACTCGAGTGATGACCAGTCAAAATATATATTTTTTAAACTTCAAACAAGTCCCCCCTTGATCCAAGGGTGACAGACCACATAAAAGTGCCACGACAGGGATGGGGGGGGTGGGGAGCTCGCCAAGCCGCTCAGAGACACTGAGGAGACCGAAGCCGCGCAGCCCTTTTTATATGCCTGAGTCTCTGACGTAGCCGCACGTGCCTCACGTGTCTCCCGCCCAGCTGACGCGTGACTTTCCCGCCTAGCTAGGATTGAAACTAACCAATCCAAGCGCTTCCCGCCGAAAAATTCAATTCAAAACGCCGCTGCTAAAAACAACTAGCGGCGATTCCGCTACACTAAAGCACTAATTCAAAACCTGACAGCGATACCCGCAGCCACACTCCCATGCCGTCTAGGCATATATTATGCCCAACTGACATGGGAATGTAGACTGCAATTCGTCATTAAACAATTTAAATATTTTGAACATACCTTCTTCAAAATAAAATAAATCAGACCACTCAATAATGAATACCACTCATAGATGGATAAAAATTGGCCGCGGCACCTTTATTGGTTTCTTAAATGATTTAAAACATTTAATCATCAATAAATAAATATTAATAAATATTATTATAATAAATAAACCATGAATAATAATAAATTAAAATTCAGCAACACCAAATCACTCAGTTATAGAACTCGAGTGATGACCAGTCAAAATATATATGCCCAACAGCCGCGGACATCTCTACCATATTCTGCAGTCCCAGATTAAAGATATCTAGGCCCACATCTGATAGATGTATCCCATCTTGTCTATAAAGACCAGGGAGCCCTCCCTCCAACTCAACATGTCGGAAAGAGAACCCCCCCGATGAGTGGCATAAATTTTTCTAAAGATCTGTTCAACCTCCGCCTGATCCTTTCTAAAGGCTTACCTTCCTTGGAGGATTTCCAGAGAAAACGAGAAATAATTTCTGAAAAGATTAATTGAGTACCTGGAAGAATCTTACTCAAATATTGCAAATCATATTTGATATTTAGCAACAAATCTAGAGTCTTTCTCCTACCAACATCATTTCCTCCAAGATGAATAATTAGCACTGCAGGAGTTGGCCACCTTTCTAATAACTGCAAGATATGTCTAATTAAGTTCTCCCATTGTAGCCCTCTAATGCCTTTCCATAACACTTGAACAGAATCCATATTAAACGATAAATTTGCAGTGTACACTCTGCGTTCTGCCCGTTTCCTAGCCCAGTATACATAGGAATGTCCAATTATACAAATGTATGATCTGAAAACTGAATCAGAGAGACAAGTTAGGACGAACATAAAGTTTAAATCTATCAGACTCCCATCTACCCAATTTCTTAATAGTTTCTACATCCAGGCCCAATTTAGCAGCTTCAGTGGCAGCTCCGATACGGAATGAGTGGTGAGAGAATTTAAAAGCAGCTAAACCTAAAAAAGAGATACATCTCTTGAAAACAGATGAGAACTGAAATTTAGTAAGGGCAGAACCATCCAAATGAATTAAAAAATTGCCCATCAGAGGAGGCCTGACGGCTAAGAACCTGTTGATAGACATGAAAGGACAAATAATGGAATCGCCACAAGCGTTTAAAGTGAGCCAGTGATCCATACCTAATTGATCCATTTTGGACCTTCTAATAAATACCAAAACCTTACCTTTAGAAACCACCACCTCGTTATACTGTAAACCCGCACAACTTTGCTTATTAGGGGGCAGTAATTCAGATATGCGAAGTGCAGCAAAGAAACTCAGCACAAAGGCTGCATGAAATAATAATGCCTCGTAATCTGAATAACATATCACCCTTGTTGCTGTGCATAACCTGGACAAAACATCTGGTGAAATAGGTCTGCGCTCGTCCGGAATAAAAGTAGCTTTTTTAAAACCTTTCAGAACCTGCTTGACCAAAAAATAACTATTGCAAGCCGGTAAATTATGCAATTTAATGAAAAATGAAACGCCTGCTAGTGTTTTATTAATGTGACTAAACGAAAATTCTTTATGCATCAGTGAGCATAAAAAAGCCAATATCGACTGCTTGCATGGCGAGTATGGTAAAAAACCAGCATTCATACTGAAATCCAGCCACCCCTGCCATGCGGCCATGTAATCTGCCCATGTTTTAGGAGCCAAAGAATTTTTTACTGCTGAAGACAGTAGCTTTAAATCAATAACCAGAGATGACCCGGACACTGGAAACCAATCTCGTCGGCCTCTGGCAACAAACTCCTGAAACGTTCCATCTGGAAGCGAGACAATGCGTCAGCGATATTGTTTTGCTTCCCTGGGACAAATTTCGCCTTAACCCAGATGTTTAATCTCAGGCATAAAAGAACTAAATGACGTAATAATTTAACAACAAAAAGAGATTTGGAGGAGAGACAGTTTACTGCAAAAATTACCCCTTTATTGTCAGTATGAATAATTATTCTTTTGTTTGAAAACTGCTCTCCCCAAAGCTCTTATGCCACTAATACCGGAAAGAGTTCCAATAAAACAATATTTTTAGTTGCTTCTTTTGTCCTCCAATCTTGAGGCCAAGACCCGCAGCACCAATGGGTTTTGAAGATGGCTGCAAAACCCAATGACCCAGCTGCATCTGTATGTAGGTTCAATTCAGAAGCTAACAAAAATTCCTCTTGAAAAAATGATTTCCCATTGTAGTCTTCCAAGAAGACGGACCAAACCAACAAATCATCTTTAAGGTCCGAGGTCAACCGGATATGAGAATATGGAGATTTGAAGCCTGACATCGCCATAGCTAATCTTCTAGAAAATATCCGGCCCATCGGCATAATTCTAGTTGCGAAGGCCAGCAAACCTAAAAATGACTGCAATTCTTTTAAAATAATTTTTTTTCTTCGCAAAAAGAAAGCGATGGAAGATTGTAACCTCTCAATCTTGAGCATTGGAAGCCTACACTGAAAAAGATCAGAATCAATTGTAACTCCTAAAAATTCGATAACACTAGTAGGACTAACCGTTTTCTCCTCGGCCAGTGGTATACCAAAAAATGAAGCAATAGAGAAAAATAAGGACAAAAGATTGGAACAGACTTGGAGATCAGCAGGACCGATAAAAAGAAAATCGTCTAAATAATGAACTGTTCCTTCAAAACCTGCTTCCTTGCTGATCACCCAATGAAGAAAAGTTGAAAAATTTTCAAAATAAAAACAGGACAGGGAACAACCCATGGGGAGGCACATATCGAAAAAGAAAAACCCTTGAAAACAAAAACCTAATGAATTGTAAGACTTGGGGGAAATAGGCAGCAACCTGAAAGCTGATTGGATATCTGCCTTAGCCATCAATGCCCCACGCCCAAATTTCCTGACCAACTTTACCGCATCATCCAGTGTGGCATACTGCACTGATGACAAAGACAGATCGATATCGTCATTCAATGAACTACCTGCTGGAAATGACAAATGGTGGATAAGTCTAAAACTATTGGGTTCTTTCTTAGGTACCAGTCCCAATGGGGAAATTCTGAAATTTTTAAAAGGTGGAGTCAAGAAAGGCCCAGCAATCCTGCCGGCTGAAATTTCTTTACAAATTTTTTCCTTTACCACCTCAGGGTACTGAAGCACAGACTTCAAGTTATTGACTAACTTGCACCCATTACCAGTGAAAACAGGTAACTCAAAACCAAAAGAAAAACCCTTAATTAGCATTTGAGCTCTCTCCTGGTCTGGATATAGAGCTAGCCAATGCAGCATGTTTGCTATTTTCACCGGCGTGTGTGCTTTTGGGAAATTCCCTTCCTGCGTGCGTGTTGGTGGCTCTTTTAAAACATTTTGCCACCGGGTGTGACCCGGCGCAAAAGGAACATTCGTGACGATATTTACACGAGTTGAGCCACTTACACTGCGCCTCATTGAATGCAAAGCACACCCCTTTTTTGTACATTGGGTTGGGGCTGGACGAGCTAACCTGTGGTTTAGGAAAAGTGGGTCTGGTTGGAGCAATTAAATTGAGCCATAAGCCCACATCTTTCATGCCCCAGTTCAAGTTAGGATAAACAGAAATTTTTTGGCGGAAAGATTCATCATAATGAAACCAACCTAATCCGCCAAAACTCCTGTAGGCCTCCAAGATATGTTCCAAATGCTGGAAAAGGCCTGAACATTTATTAGGGTATTTCTCTCCCATTACTGAAGAATAGATACAGAACGCCTGTAACCAGTTAAAAAATGACCTGGTTACAGGGCGTTTTCTATCTGCATCATCAACCTTTTTATCCTCTTTAACCAAAAACTCCTTACTATTAGGAAGTAAAGAAAGTAAGTCCAGGTATTCACCTTTCCAGATCCTCTCCTTAATTGAATTGGAAAGGTGAAACCCAAGAGGGGACATCTCACAGGGTAAGACTTCCTTGTAGCATGACTCAGGGACAGAAGCACTAGGAACCAACTGAGAAGTTTGCAACTGATTCATATTTAAATTTGAAACTGTATTGCTGGACCTATTGTCTGACCAGACTGACATAGGGGAAGCAGTGCTATGACTAAGCGATTCAGATATACTAGATAAAGACTGCAAAATTTTTTCAAACATATTACCTGTAGATAACTCACCTGGCTGCTGCTCTAATGCTGCTGCCTGTGAGTATTGCCTGTCCCTATCCAAAGCCTCTGCCCTTGGACTGCTCACCCTGCTCACTGGGATCGTTGGTACACCTGAGGGCAGCCTGGAAGGCCTGCACTCCCATTCTCCGGCTGTAGAGGGGGGCGTGGCCCGAATGTCCCCGTCTGTGGGAGGAAGGAAAGCACACCTACCCGAGGGGGAGGGGCGCAGTGGCCGCCCCCTCCCCTCATTGCCCCGAATGGGCGACGGGGAGAATTCTTGCCGGCGTTTCCGGGTCCTTCCTCCGGTCCGTCTTGACCCCGGCGCCTCGCCGCCCCGACTGGGCCCTGCTCCGCTGGATTCTTCTTCCTCCGGGAAAACGAAGGTCCGCCTCCGGCCGAAACGAAGCTCCGGATGCCACCTCCATCCTCGATCTGCCCCGCTCCACTGGAAGGCTCCGGCGAGGCTTCCGCTGCGTTCTTCGGGGTGTAGGCCGCGCGCCGGCGGCCATCCTTGACACCCGGCCGACGATGTCTTGACTCGGCGGCTGGTCCAGTAGGAGCGCCTCTTCCTCCGGCGGCGGCAGGAACTCCGGCGACGGCTGGAACTCCGGCGACGGCTGGACCCCGGACATCCGCTTGCCTCTCGATGTGGGACGAAGCTCCGGTGATTTCTGCGACTCCGGCGGTGCTTGGACCCTGGTCGGCGGCTTGACTCTCGGCGGTGGCTGGACCTCCGGCGATGGCGACGGCGGCTGGAACTCCGGCGCTGAACGAGACTCCGGCGCCGGCTCCTCTTCTTCCGCTCCGGACATCTGGAGGCATTTCTTCAGCCACTCTTCTCCGCCTTCGGCCGCCGCTTTCTCCAGGAGTCTTCTCACGAGAGTCTTCATCTCCTACCGCGGCTGGCGAGCTCTGTATTAAAGCTCAGTATTACAGCTCCGAGCTCGCCAAGCCGCTCAGAGACACTGAGGAGACCAAAGCCGCGCAGCCCTTTTTATATGCCTGAGTCTGACGTAGCCGCACGTGCCTCACGCGTCTCCCGCCCAGCTGACGCGTGACTTTCCCGCCTAGCTAGGATTGAAACTAACCAATCCAAGCGCTTCCCGCCGAAAAATTCAATTCAAAACGCCGCTGCTAAAAACAACTAGCGGCGATTCCGCTACACTAAAGCACTAATTCAAAACCTGACAGCGATACCCGCAGCCACACTCCCATGCCGTCTAGGCATATATTATGCCCAACTGACATTGGGCCTGCCCAATGTTCTCTGCTTCCCCTGCCCTATCTTTCCCAGTGACAGAGTCATGCTAGCTGTGTGAAGGAGAGAAGCTGAGGGAATGTCAGGGCCACGAAAGAATAAAATAGAGAAGAGGCCCCATGGGATTGTCACTCCTAACACCCATTTGTTTTATAAATAAATTTTACTTTTAATAGAGGGCTATGTTGATTAAGTACATGTCTCTCTATGGCTGCTTTGCTGGTTCTTTCTGTTTTTTGTTTCAGGTGACAAGCTGCCTGCTGTTGCTAGGAAGATTTACCCCAGCTGCTGAGCACTGGATTGGTGACAAATCTTTTGGCGGGAAACATCTAGCCAATGAGTGTAACCTTTTACTTGTATCCTCTCCTGTCACTGGGCAGAGTCAGCATTTACCTCAGGTCTGTCAGCTGGACTCACAGCTGGAATTCTCCTCAGCCTTCCTTCTGGATATTTTAACCTGCTCTCCCACCCTCCCTCCCCATTTGTTATATCCCCTCTTCGCGGTCCACCTTTATGTGGGTAACGTTGCCCACTTTGTGGGTGGACAGTGGTTGGTACGCTGTTATTGGTATAAGATATAGCTGCTTGAGTCGTAGTGACTAAGCATGCTAGTCTGTTATTAACGACAGTTCTGTTTGATATTGAAAGTCAATCTTTTTGGGTAATGTCGCCCACTTTGTGGGTGGACAGTGGTTGGTAAACTGTTATTTGGTTGGTATAAGATATTGCTGCTTGAGTCTTAGTGACTAAGCATGTTGGTCTGTTAATGGTTAACAGCGGTTCTGTTTGGTATTAAAAGTTAAAGTTCATTTCATAATTAAAATTGTTTTAAACCCAATAAAGGGGCCGCTGCCTAAACTTTTTCCACAATCCTTGTTGTGTGTTTATTTTATATTTTAGGTATGTTCTTATGGTATAAACAAGCAAAAAATTGGGGGAGCAGACCCTGAACATGTATATCTAAAGCCGGTGCAGCTATGGACCAAGCAACATGTATATTAAAAAAGAATAGCGCAACCATGCAAAAGAAATGACTATCAAATATGGAGACCATCCCTAAATAAAAATGGGGATTTAGTTCCACCATATGGCCATATCGTGCTCAAGCCCACCACTGCGTCAAAGTACCCCATTATCGGTGGGTCCTACACTATCCATAAAAAAGGGATGAATCCAGCCTCTCTTACCCTTGGAGACAACGCTCCTTGCTGGGAAGGTGTGCTAATGCACTGCAGGGGACTCCTCCTATATCTACTTGATAGAGGACACCAATAGAGTACAGGTGTGTGTGGGGGATGGGATGCTCAACCCCATAAGTCTGGTCAGACCGAATACATAATAAACAAGCAAAAAATTGGGGGAGCAGACCCTGAACATGTATATCTAAAGCCGGTGCAGCTATGGACCAAGCAACATGTATATTAAAAAAGAATAGCGCAACCATGCAAAAGAAATGACTATCAAATATGGAGACCATCCCTAAATAAAAATGGGGATTTAGTTCCACCATATGGCCATATCGTGCTCAAGCCCACCACTGCGTCAAAGTACCCCATTATCGGTGGGTCCTACACTATCCATAAAAAAGGGATGAATCCAGCCTCTCTTACCCTTGGAGACAACGCTCCTTGCTGGGAAGGTGTGCTAATGCACTGCAGGGGACTCCTCCTATATCTACTTGATAGAGGACACCAATAGAGTACAGGTGTGTGTGGGGGATGGGATGCTCAACCCCATAAGTCTGGTCAGACCGAATACATAATAAACAAGCAAAAAATTGGGGGAGCAGACCCTGAACATGTATATCTAAAGCCGGTGCAGCTATGGACCAAGCAACATGTATATTAAAAAAGAATAGCGCAACCATGCAAAAGAAATGACTATCAAATATGGAGACCATCCCTAAATAAAAATGGGGATTTAGTTCCACCATATGGCCATATCGTGCTCAAGCCCACCACTGCGTCAAAGTACCCCATTATCGGTGGGTCCTACACTATCCATAAAAAAGGGATGAATCCAGCCTCTCTTACCCTTGGAGACAACGCTCCTTGCTGGGAAGGTGTGCTAATGCACTGCAGGGGACTCCTCCTATATCTACTTGATAGAGGACACCAATAGAGTACAGGTGTGTGTGGGGGATGGGATGCTCAACCTCATAAGTCTGGTCAGACCGAATACATAATAAACAAGCAAAAAATTGGGGAGCAGACCCTGAACATGTATATCTAAAGCCGGTGCAGCTATGGACCAAGCAACATGTATATTAAAAAAGAATAGCGCAACCATGCAAAAGAAATGACTATCAAATATGGAGACCATCCCTAAATAAAAATGGGGATTTAGTTCCACCATATGGCCATATCGTGCTCAAGCCCACCACTGCGTCAAAGTACCCCATTATCGGTGGGTCCTACACTATCCATAAAAAAGGGATGAATCCAGCCTCTCTTACCCTTGGTCTGGGTCTGCTCCCCCAATTTTTTGCTTGTTTATTATGTATTCGGTCTGACCAGACTTATGAGGTTGAGCATCCCATCCCCCACACACACCTGTACTCTATTGGTGTCCTCTATCAAGTAGATATAGGAGGAGTCCCCTGCAGTGCATTAGCACACCTTCCCAGCAAGGAGCGTTGTCTCCAAGGGTAAGAGAGGCTGGATTCATCCCTTTTTTATGGATAGTGTAGGACCCACCGATAATGGGGTACTTTGAAGCAGTGGTGGGCTTGAGCACGATATGGCCAAATGGTGGAACTAAATCCCCATTTTTATTTAGGGATGGTCTCCATATTTGATAGTCATTTCTTTTGCATGGTTGCGCTATTCTTTTTTAATATACATGTTCTTATGGTATGATGGGTGTTAATGGGGTGTACAATCCCATAAAGGCTGCCTATACTGAGCTGTTCTGAGCACTACAAAGCTGCATTGAACCTGTCCAGAATTGTGACTGTGAGCCTCTGACCATTAAATTCAAAGAGATGAATATTGTATAGGTACAAGGCAACTCTAAATCACTAACTACTGATGACTGAACTCTGTGTTACAATCTACTGATAATTGAACTATGCATTGCAAACTACAGACCTCTGAACTCTCCATTATAAAATCATGACCATTGAACTCTATGTTGCAAACTACAGGCCTCTGAACTCTACATTAGAAAATACTGATCATTGTACTCTCTGTTGCAGACTACTGACCTCTGAACTCAATGACGACTTAACTCTATGTTGCACACTATGGACCACTGAACTGAACTTTTTATGTTTTTGATCGGTGTGTCCCAAGATTGTGCATCATTTTTAAGGGTGCCTTGACTGAAAAAAAGTTGAGAAACTGATCCAGATCATGAACAATACATGAACAAAGGAATGGTTGGATAAACCCACTTAAACATTTTGATCTATATACTGAAAATTACAGAGGCTGGATGAAATGTTTATTGCAATCTTACAATTTTGGTGGTTAATCACCCATCATATTATGGAGGTTTACAGCAGAGAGTGTCATTAAGGAGCCCCTATGCAAGGCCATATCTGCCCCCCCATTTACCTACCCAGCCAAGAAAAAAGACTTTTCACTATTCTGGCATCTGGATAAAAGTGACTAGATCACTGTGTCTAGGTCTGCAATTCTTTTTTTTTTTCTTTTCTAATCTCTTTTTATTAATTGTTCATAACCAACAAGTCATACAAAACATATAAAAATAGTAATCACAATACCAAAATCTATGATCTATAGTAAATTAAGAAGAAAAGGGAAAAAAGGGGAAAGAAGAAGATAAAAAAAAAAAAAAAGGGAGGAAAAGTATAATTTCTCAACATCTTATATTATTATATTATTATAGGCTGGTCCGATTGATTCATTTTTGTTTTTTACAATTATTATGAGGGGTAAGTATTTCCTTGTATATCCTAGAGTATTAGTCTGTCACTGCTACACACTTCTGTATAAATATATAAGGCCTTCGTATAAACAGAGAGAGTCTGCAATTCTGATGGTAATGGGCACATTCTGCGCCCATCTGACCCACATATCATGAATGGGCCCCTAAGTCCCAGAGAGCTCCTGTGCACAAATGGCACGCTTGCTGCTGACCAACAAATCAGGCCAAAACCTGGAGACCATTCTAAAGGAAAGAGAAACAGAGGGCTTTGGGATTTTGCTGTCATGGTTTCCAACCAAGAGAGAATGACACAGGCTTCCTGAAGTGCAATCTAAGTTAACAACTAACAGCCTGCTTTTTAAAACAAGACATGGGATTGTACACCATCATACCATAAAAACATACCTAAATAATATAGTAAATACTTGATAAAGTAAATGTTGTGGGAAAACTGTTGGCCGCGTCCCCATTTATGAGTTTAAATAGGTTTTAAATATGAAGTAAATGTTAAACTTTATTACCAAACAGAACTGCTGTTAAATATATTAATAGACCAAAATGCTTAGTCGCCAACAAAATAACAATTTACCAACCACTGTCCACCCACATAGTGGGCAAATCCAACCCATAAAGAATGACAACAAGTGAAAAATAGAGTAAAATGGAGTGTTGGTGAGAGAGCAGGTCAATTTATCCAAAAGAAGAAGAGAATCCAGAGGCGAGTCTAGATCAGACTTTTTCAACCAGGGTGCCTTGAGGTTTCTTCAGGGGTGCCTTAGGCCAAATGGCTAACACTTGCCCCAACATTGTATGCAGGCTGGCAGATGGATGAAGCCTGCCTTTTAGCTACACAAAGACACAGGTTTTCATTGTGCACCATTAAGACCTTCTAGCCACCAGTGTCCTAACAAGCAATGTCCCTCCCCTGCCCATCTCTGTCAGCGCTGGGGTCACATTAGCTGAGTGATGGAGAAAATCAGGGAGAAGAGAAACATTGGAATACTAGTCAGCACTAGTGTCTAAAAGTATATTGGATTTGGAAGAATAACTCAACATTGGGTGTCCTATGTGTGTGGATGTTAATGTATTATGTAAAACAATTAGAATCGTTTTGGACATTTTAGAATGGGGTGGCTCGAGATTGTACATGAATTTAGAAAGTGCCTTGAGATTGTCCATAATTTTAATGATGCCTTGATTGAAAAAGGTTTAGAAACACTGGTCCAAATGATATAGCTGAGGGTAACTGCAGACACTGCTCAGTGACAGGAGAGGATATACAGGTGAAAGATTACACATACTGGCCAGCTGTTTTCCTGCCAAAGCTTTTATCTCCAGCTTTTAGCTGCTTAAAGATCTGCCCAACAAATGAGGTATATCTTCCTAGCAACAGCAGGCAGCTTGTATCCTAAAGCACAAAACAGAAAGAACCAGCAAAGCAGCCCCAGACAGACCTGTAGTGAACCTCTTCATGCTAAAGGTAAAACAAAACATGTTTGTTACCCCAATATTGCATATTCCTATTATGCATCTGTTATAAAGTGTACTTGTGTTAAAACATATTCAGTTCTCTTTATATTTCTTCCTTTGTGGGAAATACCTGATGTTCTTACAAGTCCCCTGCTTTCCTATTTTAAACTGACCACGCTAGGCGTAAAAATACATCCATCTCAGCGTAGTCAGCTTTTTGGCTGTGCTGGGAGCACAGCCTGCCTATCTTCCAATGACCAAGACTTGTGCTTACACACTCCCCTGCACAGACATTTATTGGGAAGTTCAGTTTACTGCAGTTTCTCTGCTTTCTGCTGACTCATCCCCCTGCAGTCTTTTGATCCCCATCTCTCTAACCCTTTTACATACCTACCAACTTTTTAAGATGGGGACACCAATTAGCAAAAGTATGTAGGAATAGGACACACACCCTGCCACGCCCATTTCATCACTTGCTAACCGCCCTATAGCACTTTTACTGCTACAGGGCGGCAGCTGTGGGCATTACGTATTTACATGTGATTTTGAGTTTTTCGCTTGCAGGGGGGTGTGTATGAGCCACCGGCGGGCCGCTTTTGCTGTGATAATTTGCAGCAGAAGCTGATCTTTGGGTCCTGGGGGCTCAAAGGGGAGTCGGTAAACACGGAGAACTGAGATATGCCTATGTAAGCAAGAAAAAGTGCAAAAAATATAGAGACAGCGCTCATGTGTTAGTGCATAGAAATACTAACCCAAATATTGCAATATAAAAATTAAATATATAAATTAAATATATAAAAAAATAATTATATAACTAAATAAATAAATTCAACACCAATGGTGCTCATAATATATGGCGTAGGAATAAAGTGACTGTGCACTGAGTGAATATTTGTGGGCTCGTATACACGTCCTAAGTGCATATACAAATAACTGTATAGAAAAGTCTATATATGGTGTTTTAAATGTGATAGTCTTTCACAGTTTTTCAAGAAAGTGTTCTCATGCTTAGTGGTGGTCAAATAGTGGGGTGACCATAAGCATCCAGGTGTAGACTTGAGTGGGGTGTCCTTCACCGTAATCACAGCCCACTTACCAGATGACCCCTTGAGGTCTAGTGTAGGTAAGTGGTCCCCTTTAAGTAGCTCCCGGACGTCCCTCTAGATGCCACGATGGGATCAGGGGTGCCTTCCTTTAACTGGAGTGGGGGATGTCTTCTGGGGGCTCCGCTATGTTCCCTCGGTAGAGAGCACGGTATAGAGGCTCTATGGGATCCCTCTAAATCCACTTGTAAATCTCGTTGGTGGTGTGGTCTCAGCAAAGAACCATAAGAGAAGTGGAGAGGCTCATAGTGTAGTATTTAGACATACGTTTTTTGAGAAAAACTAGTCACTTACATTGCAGTATTGAACAAACAGCCGGATCGTGGAGACGCAATGGTAGTTCCGGTTTGCGTTCCAGATGCGTTTCAGTAACCGGACGTGATATAGGGGCGTACCTCGGGACCCGCCGCGTTTCATTAGCAAACTTCTGACGTCATCAGGGATCACGTGTAAACAAGGCTTATCTCAGTTCTGATGGGATAATTCTGTGTCTCTGAAAAGCAGAGACTAGAATTGATCTCTTCCCCTAGTGAAAGTACCACCCTGTGTACATAAAAACACTGGCTAGGCACACAATTAACCCTTTGTTCGCCTTAGATATTTAACCCCTTCCCAGCCAGTGTCATTAGCATAGTTACAGTGCATATTTTTAGCACTGTTTACAGTATTAGTGTCACTGGTACCCGCAAAGTGTCAGTTAATGTCCACCGTAATATTGCAGTCCCGCTATAAGTCGCTGATCACTGCTATTACTAATATGAAAAAAATAAATAAAAAATCCATAAATGTATCCCATAATTTGTAGATTCTATAATGTTCACGTAAACCTTTCAATATACGCTTATTGTTTTTTTGTTTTTTTTTTACATAATACATATTGGCCTAAATTTATGAAGAAATTTGATTTTTTATCATTTTTTTTATAGGATATGTTGTATAGCAGAAAGTAAAAAACAATATTATTATTATTATTATTATTTATTTTTTTTCAAAATTATCGGCCTTTTTTTGTTTATAGTGCAAAAAATTAAAAAACTTAGTGGTGATCAAATACCACCAAAAGAAATCTCTATATGACAAATTTGATTTGGGTACAGTGTTGCAAGACAGTGCAATTGTCAATAAAAGTAACTCCATATTGCAAACAATGGCCTAGTTTTGAAGGGGGTAAAATCTTCATGATGTCATGAAGGGGGTGAAGCGGTTAAAGCAGATAAACTAAAAAAATAAATAAATTACTTAAACGTACAAGTACTTTTTTTTTTTTTTTACCACTACTATTCCTTTATATTGGCTTTTGAAATTTACAAATGCAGCAATTTACAATTTGGGTGAAATATTTCGCACTGGGAAACACTTTTTGAATGATAAATAGTGCATTTTATATACTACTATATAGATTAGACCAAAATGAGGGACAAATGAGGAGGGAAGAGGGACAGAGAGACTTTGTTCCAAAGCAGGGGCAGTCCCTCAAAATCGGGGACAGTTGGGAAATATGCCTTTATGCAGCTGAGAACAGAGGTCATGTGATCCCTTATGGAAATGTAATACATTATATACAGATTGCCGTAAAAAAAAAAAAAAAAAAATGACGTGGCTGGAGCCCCACACAGCCACACTGTTTTCTTTACAAAATAATTTTATTGCAAACAAAAAAAAAAAATGACAAATTGACAAATATGAGGCATACAGTAGTTCCTTTCTGAGGGCATCCCTGGAAGCAAAGAGGGGGATAAGATGGGATGAATCGGGCCAGTCTAGCTGGTGTATAGTACCATCTACATAACACTTTGTAGGCGTTCTCCAATATTAGGACATTCTTGGAGTTTTTTGAGAGGGCTATTGTCATGATCTGCCAGTTCACTGGGTCTAACCATCTTCCCAAATCTTTCTCCCATTGTACATGACAGCCACACTGTTTTCAAAATGTGACAGCAGGTGCCTGGAGAGGAACCCAAGCCTGCTGTCACAAAGAGTGGAGCTCTGGCAGCAGGAGGAGGGTGCATAGGAGCAGGGGTGTAAAAATGTTTTTTTTTGGTTATTAACATTTTTCTGCAATTGTTTTATCTTTTTGTTGCTTTCACCTACTTATTTTTACGAGGCTGGGGGCTAGATTTTCTGCACCACACACTCTAGTTATCCACATACTACATGTAAATCTAGGAAGCAATGAATGCATTTGGGAAATACAAAACAGATTGTAGTATTTTAGACATTCTTAATGCCCTCATTATATCAGTTGTGTTAAGACTGTGATCGGCTTGCATTTGGTGGCTATTCCAGCCTAGTCCCACCTCAAAAAGAAGAGGGGAGAAGCCGCTCTAAGTGCAGACAATTTATTGCAGATAACAAGGCAGGTAATATACACTCACTAGACGTGAAGACTAAAAAGCTGTATGTGTCAAAGCAATCCTGCAGCCATCCTCTGGGGGGTGTCCTCTGTTCACAGAAAGCCGTATGCAGTTCTAACACTGGCGGTGGGAGGGAAGGAAGCCGGCTGTCTCCCACTAACATCAGTGGTGAGCGGTCAAGTGGCTCGGATCTGCGGCTCCGTGTTGCATCAGGAGCACCTGATGAAAGAGCGCGCCGGGTGTAGATGACCCCGCGCATGCTCAGAAATGCGTCGTGCATGCCGTAACACATTGGACAGATCCCACCATCCCTGTCGGTGAGAGTGCCTCCATCCATCACTCGCAACACGGAGCCGCAGATCCGAGCCGCTTGACCGCTCACCGCTGATGTTAGTGGGAGACAGCCGGCTTCCTTTCCTCCCACCGCCAGTGTTAGAACTGCATACGGCTTTCTGTGAACAGAGGACACCCCCCAGAGGATGGCTGCAGGATTGCTTTGACACATACAGCTTTTCAGTCTTCACGTCTAGTGAGTGTATATCACCTGCCTTGTTATCTGCAATAAATTGTCTGCACTTAGAGCGCTTCTCCCCTCTTCTTTTTGTCCATACAGATTCTTCCTCCTCATCTGTGGAAGAGCAGCTCAGTGCCTACGGACTTTATCCCTTTTAGGATCATCCACATACTTATGGTATCTTATTGTCCCCAATTGAATGGTACCATTTCATGCTTATGTCCATTTGCAGCTACATCCCTTTTATTGCCTGTGCCTATTTTTTTCTTTTTCCTTTTTCCCTTACCCTCCTCCCCCTTCCTTCTCCCTCCCCCTTCCCTTCCCTGATTTTAGCTGCTTATAAATTTGTTCATCTACCCTTCATATGCTGGAGGTCTTCGTAGCGCTCTGTGTTTTGTTTTTTAGTCCCACCTCAAGGCAAGGCAGGGCAAAGTATCTTCTCTCCTACCTGGTCGGTTCAAGCCATTGCTTTGTGGTGGTGTTCAACAGTATGGCATGCAGTACTTTTTTCTTCTAACGCAGCTGCTGGTGTGAAAAAGCCAGGAAACATTAATATTATCTATTTATTTTTGGGCAGATATGAATCATAAAACATTGTAATGATATATGTAGTACATTTTAGATGTTTTTCTTTGCTAATATAAACATAACAGTTGTTATTGTATCTTTATTTTTTTTATTTTTTTTTTACTTCTGCTAAATTACAAGAAACCAAGATGTCATTCACAGATTTACATATATAGAACAGTGCAAAATTTAATGTACAGTGTATTTAATTTGACGAGGATAAAGATTTTTTGGTGCCATGCATATTCACCTGCATCATTTCTTGTAGGCTGTCTCCCTCTTGTGGTTAATAAGCATATACTTTATTTTCAGCTTTGACAGTAATCTGGAAAAAGATCAATTTAACCCATGTAATTATTAATATTTCTAGGCTGTTCCAAGTTTTGAGTTTATTTAGATTATTTGGAGCTTTAACTGTGTTTAATAAATCCCAGAGTTATTACATTGGAATTAAATTATTATCCTAGGTATAAGGTTAGACAAGTGTAAAGCAGGCCATAGACGAGTGGAAATTAAAATGAAAATTCTTGTTTGATCGTCCAAGTCATTAAGTTTTCGCAATATTAGTGTGGCAACCATGACATGCCATTTTCGTCCTGCAATCGAAAGTGCCTAATCCAACATGCTGTTTTATTTTTAGAAAAACAAATGATGGCACAATCGTATGCGCCATTTTAGTTTTTCGATTGACAAAGCATTCGGTTTTTGACTCATCTATGGCCAGCTTAATGATGTACAATTACACTTACCTCTTTTTCAATCTGCAATTCCATTGAAAGAATATCTGCCAAGTAGGTTCTTTTTTGTAGACACTTACTTTTATGGAGGGACAACTATCTCCCAATTTTGCTCCTACTTTGTCACCCTGTCACATGGTGGAAATCACAAGCAGGTATGCCAACATGCACTGAGTAACCATGGCCCATTATTGTCACTATCAGGAGGCTTGTCAAGAGTAACAATGTACCAAAGTTCAAATTATGCTGCAGCAAAGGTATATAGACCGAAAGTGGTTGCAAAAGGTTGGATAAGATAAGCATGCCTGAGATGCAAAAAACGATAAATAAAAAATAAAAAAAATTATATATTTCAAAAAACATGGCAGCTGTTTATGATACACATTGCTTTAGCAAAGTAAATGGCATTAATTTAGCCCCCAGTCACACCAGCACGATTTCAGGCACGGCATATGATTTACAGATCGTACCTGAAGTAGCATCCAATGTATTTCTATGGCAGTGTCTTAATAGATACGATTTCATGTAGTACGATTTGAGAAGTAGTTTATGTATTACTTTTTCAGGACTTCAGCACAATTTCACTGCCATAGACTATAATGTAAATTGTGCTGAAAATCGTGCCTGTTTCCTTATCAGCACTAATTAAACCCTGAAAGAAGTTAAATATTAACCTTTTGCTAGTTAAACTTTTGTTCATAACATCACTATTCTTTAATGTGACATGGAAAGACCCTCTCACTGAAGTCTTATCAAATTGTTACAAATCTCACAGAAGTAATGCTGAAGTAGTGTTGAAGTTGGACTTTAAATCACACTACTTAAAATCATACTTGGTGTGACCGCAAGCTTAGGGTTTAGATCAATCTTAAAGTGAACCTAAAGGCTAATTGTTTTTTTTTACATTGGATAGAGTAGAGAGGGATTAAAATACATGTGGGGTCTTATGAGCCCCCTTTAGGAAGATTCACCCTTTCTATTTGTTCTATTTATCATTATTATCAAAACTGGAAGTGAAAGAAAATCCCAAAACCTTAAGTTATTGCCGGAACAGAAATAAAGGATAACTCCTTTAACCACTTGCCGACCGTCGCACAACTATTTACTGCGGCTGTCAGCCCTGTGCAGGCAAAGTGACGTAGGACTACGTCACTCATTCCCGCCGATCTGGTGCGTGCTAACCTGCCACCCCCCCCCCCCCGCCGCCTGATTTTTGGCCTGGACCTGTTGATCGATCCTGCCCAATCAGATTCTATTCTGAGCCTGTGTAATGTAAACACAGGCTCAGAAAAGACGTGCTCTCCCCTCCCATGATCCTTTTTGGATTCATCGAGAGGAGAGAGCACATCTAACTGTGAGTACTGCACCAAGCACACATACACACACTTAGATAGGCACATTTAACCCCCGATCGCCCCCCCAGTTAACCCCTACACCCCCTTTCACAACACATACTGTATATAGTATATAGCATTTTCCTATATACCCGTATAAGTGTGATTTGTGACCAGGTGTAGCGCTTACGGCCCCCCTTTTACACTTAAAATACCCGTCACCCCCCAATAAAGATTTAATCCCCTGATCCCCCCTGATCACCCCCAGTTAACCCCTTCCCCCTGTCACATTGCACACTAATACAAACTTAATATACAGTTTTTCTGTATTTTGTATTAGTGCGATTGTGACTTGAGTTAGCGCTAGCGACTTAGTTTCTGTCCCAAGTAGGTTTAGGGTCCCCGTCAACCCCCTGCAATAAAGATTTAACCCCCTGATCCCCCCTGATCACCCCTACACCCCCTGTCACAACACACTCTGTATACAGTATATAGCATTTTCTATATACCTGTATAAGTGTGACTTGTGACCAGGTGTAGCGCTTGCGGCCCTCCCTTTTTCACTTAAAATACTGCCACCCCCAATAAAGATTTAACCCCCTGACACCCCTGATCCCCCCTGATCACCCCCAGTTAACCCCTTCCCCCCTGTCACATTGCACACTAATACAAATGTAATATACTGTTTTTCTGTATTTTGTATTAGTGCAATTGTGACTTGAGTTAGCGCTATCGACTTAGTTCCTGTCCCAAGGAGGTTTAGGGTCGCCGCCACCCCACCCAATAAAGATTTAACTCCCTTATCCCCCCCTGATCACCCCTACACCCCCTGTCACAACACACACTGTATACAGTATATAGTATTTTCTATATACCTGTATAAGTGTGACTTGTGACCAGGTTTAGCGCTTGCGGTCGTTCCTTTTATCCTTAGGATACCCACCTACCCCTCCCAATAAAGATTTAACCCCCTGATCCCTCACTGATCACATCCAGTTAACCCCTTCCCCCATGTCACATTGCACACTAATACACACGTAATATAGTTTTACTGCATTTTGTATTAGTGTGATTGTGACTTGAGTTAGCTCTAGCGAGTTTGTTTCTGTCCCAAAGGAGGTTTATGGTCCCCCCCCAATAAAGATTTAACCCCCTGATCCCCCCCAGTTAACCCCTTCATTGCCCTGTCACATTGTCACTTTTACAGTGTACAGTTTTTTTTCTGATCACTATTATTAGTGACACAGGTGACATTAGCTAGTGTTAGTGTCAGTCTAAAATAGCGCAGATCCCCGGCGCATAGTTAGAAATAACCCCTTGATTACCACACACGCACACACACGCACATACACTTCCATTACTAGTATAGTGTTTGAACAGATCAATATCTGATCTGATCAGAACTATACTAGCGTCCCCATAGTTTAGGGTTCCCAAAACGTGGTGTTTGCACGATCAGCACTGATTCCTGCCAGCACCTGCGTTTAACCCCTCCTCCCAGCCCACCCCACCCAGGCAAGTGTAGTATTTAATAGATTACTGTCACTTACAAAAAAACACAACACACAAAACCACTGTATTAGCAGAGTCGGGCCTGATCCCTGCTAGCATTTTTGGTAGCGCTTGAAATAGCCCTTGACAACCAGGTGCTTTTAATACCTGTAAGTCACACTACTGTACTGGTAAATTTAGTTACCAAAATATCCAAACATTGGTACAGTAGTGCAGAGGCTTGTGGTATACTGACCATGTCAGATGAGAGCGATGGGGAAGCCTCAATGGCAGAATCAGGGTCAGTATATGAATCTGATGACAACAGCAGCTCCCTAAAAGATAGCTCAGATGACGGATGGGT
Source organism: Pelophylax lessonae (assembly GCF_965119305.1). Lineage (NCBI taxonomy): Eukaryota > Metazoa > Chordata > Amphibia > Anura > Ranidae > Pelophylax > Pelophylax lessonae. Next base: position 618,675,873 of record NC_138768.1, on the reverse strand, counting down.
CCCTGTTAGACCCAGGTGTACCCGACCCCATTCTGGAGTTGTTGAGATGCAGGAATTGCAGGGTGCTGGTATGGAGCAGAGTGTCGGTACTAGTGCTGCTCATCCTTCTGGCGGCCTGGCAAGCGCCAGCGGCCTAGTACACCCTGGACCTAGTACAACCAGCACTGCAGTAACACTTGGTGACGTGGCAAGTTCCATAAGTGCAGTTGAAGCTGGTGCGGTGGCTAGCACGAGTAGTGGCCTGCAGCCACCGCGTATTCGAAGACAGGCCCGTAGAGCCCATAGTGCCCTCCCTAATGCGCTGGCATATCCCAATTGGCAACCCACTGATTCTACAGCGCCAGTACTTCCCCCATTCACTGCCCAACCTGGAATCCACGTGGAGACAGCTGGTTTTATGCCCCTGAAATTTTTTGAGCTGTTCTTCACGGAAGATCTTTTCGGATCTATTGTGGATCAATCAAATTTATATGCACAACAATTTATTACCGTCAACCCAAATTCGCCCCTTGCCAGACCATTCGGCTGGAAGCCTATAACGGTTCCCGATTTTAAAACCTTTCTGGGCCTTTCCCTCAACATGGGCATAACCAAACCGAGTGAATTGTGGCTATATTGGTCCCCTAGCCCACTTCACCATATGCGCATGTACTCTGCCTCCATGTCCAGGGCGAGATACGAGCAAATTCTGCGATTTATGCATTTCAGCAACAAAGAAATCTATCGTCCTCGGGGAGACCCTGAATATGATCGGCTCCACAAAATTTGGCCCCTCATAAACCACTTCAATCAGCAGTTTGCAGCCTTGTTTACGCCTGAACAAGTTGTCTGCGTTGACGAGTCCCTGATTAAGTTTACTGGCCGCCTTGCTATGAAACAGTACTTCCCCAGCAAGCGTGCCAAGTACGGGGTCAAGCTGTACAAGCTCTGTGACAGGGCCACAGGCTATACAGTTAGTTTCCGGGTCTATGAGGGAAAAGATAGCACTGTGGAGCGCCCCAACTGCCCAGACTACATAGGGAGCAGCGGCAAGATAGTTTGGGACTTGGTGTCACCCTTATCCGGGAAGGGGTACCATTTGAACGTGGACAACTTCTACACAAGCGTGCCACTATTTAGTCATCTTCTTGAATTACAAATTGGCACATGTGGCACCGTGCGACCTAATCGCCGGGGCTTCCCCCAACGGCTTGTAAATTCCTTTCTTAGTCGGGGGGAGAGAGCCTGCTTGAAAACAGACAAATTGCTTGCAGTGAAGCGGAGGGATACACAGGATGTTTTCGTTCTGTCTTCCCTTCACGCAGACAAGGCGATCCAAATTCCTACGGCAACTGGTGTTATGGAGAAACCCACGACTACAACCTTAATATGGGAGGGGTGGACCTTAACGACCAGCTTTTGGTGCCGTATTTAGTTGCCCGTAAAGCCAGACGCTGGTACAAAAAAGTGTCTGTTTATTTATTCCAATTGGCTATGCTGAACGCCTTTGTCCTATACAGGGCATCAGGACGAACTGGATCCTTCCGAGAATTCCAGGAAGTGATCATCCTTGCCTACCTGTACCCAGGAGGTATACCTGCCCAACTTCCCCTTCCAGATGCAGTGAGCTGGCTGCATGAGAGACATTTTCCACATGTCCTCCCGCGTACCCCTACCCATCTCACCCCCAAAGAAGATGTTGTGTCTGTAGCAGACGCGGATTTAGGCATGACACCCGCTATTATTGTCCCAGATGTCCTGACCAACCTGGTCTCTGCATTGGGGAATGTTTCGAGCGCTACCATACACTAGTAGAGTATTAGTGTAGGGTACAGCATGACATAGTGTAAGGGCACACAAACACAGGGTCTCGAAAGATGTTCGATGGCTATCAACATTTTTAGAGACCCAAGCTGGAAAATCGCAGTTCACAAAAAAAAAGTGTTACAAAAAAAAATAAAAAATCCAAAAACAGTTGTCGTGTCAGTCAGTTTTTATGTTCTTCTGCTCTTCCTACTGTACTTTTACTGTACTTTCTTTGTTTTTCATTCTTTTGTTAACCTGTTTCTCTTGCAGGTACCCGTCGGCTGCCACATTGATTTTATATATTCTGGCACAAACAGCGTTTGAGCACAGCATATATGGATACCTCTGATTGCAGCAGCTGTGGATCGGCTGATTTCAGCACTGCAGTTAAAATACCTTTTAGGAATACGTGGAATATTGTCATGTATACCCACCATTAAATTCAGTGGGTGGCTGTTTGGGCGGTTAATGGTGTGTAATACTACACAATATTCCTGTGGTGATTTCTGTTAGGTTCTCTTTTTTTTCATTCAGCCCACAGGCTGCATGAAAAAAAAAAAAAAAACCTACACTATATGCCAAACAAGGACCAGCAAAGTACTGGTACGTTGCTGGACTTTGAGTGGTTATACCAGGATGATGCCTGCAGATTTAGGCATCACCTTGGTATCGTTTTTTACAGCCAGCGGTCGGCTTACATGTAAAAGCAATCCTAGCAGATAATTGGCCGCTAGACTGCTTTTACATTATTATTTTTTTTTTGTTTTTTTACACAAAGTTGTCAGTGAATGATATAATGCTCACACGTGCCATGTGTATATGTGAAATGACACCCCAAAATACATTCTGCTGCTTCTCCTGAGTACAGGGATACCCTTGTGTGAGACTCTTTAGCAGTCTAACCGCGTATAGGACCCGGAAAACCAATCCGCACCTTCCTGCTTTCTAGAGGCGTAAATTGTTGATCTCCCTCCTTACTACTTATCACACTTTTGAAGGCCATGAAATGCCAAGTTGGCACAAACCCCCCCCCCCCCCAAAATTACCCCATTTTGCAAAGTAGACACTCCAATATATTTGTTGAGAGGCATGGTGAGTATTTTGCAGCTCTCGTTTTTTTTGGAAAATGAAGAAAAAACAGGAAAATGCATTTTTTTCCTATTTTTTTCAATTTCCAAAACTTTGTGACGAAAAGTGAGATCTGCAAAACACTCAACATGCCTCTCTGCAAATAGCTTAGGGTGTCTACTTTCCGAAAAGGGGTCATTTGGGGGGGGGGGGGGTTTGTGCTGTCTTGGCATTTCATGGCCTCCGAAACTGTGATAGGTAGTCAGGAGTGAAATTAACAATTTATGCCCTTGGAAAGCCTGAAAGTGGGGATTGGTTTTCAGGGTCCTGTACTCGGCTAGACTGCAAAAAAGTCTCACACATGGGGTATCCCTGTACTCAGGGGAAGCAGTAGAATGTATTTTGGGGTGTCATTCCACATATACCCATGGCATGTGTGAGCAATTTATCATTTAGTGACAACTTTGTGTTAAAAAAAAAAATAATAAAAAAAATATGTAATATTCCCGAAACTTGTGGCAAAATATAAAATATTCCATGGACTCACCATGCCTCTCAGCAAATAGCTTGGGGTGTCTACTTTTCCTGTAGAAGCAGCAGAATGTATTTTGGAGTGTCATTTCACATATACCCATGGCATGGTGTGAGCAATATATCATTTAGTACAAAATGAGGTTGAAGGATTGTAAGAGGTGCATGAAAGTAAGCCAGCCCCCAGTTTGGAGACGCCTTGCTTACAGCTTGGTGCCTCATCTAAAGTCCCACCGTGCGATTTTCGTGCGTTTTTGGTGGATGCAGTTTTTGATTTGACCCTAGTGTTTTCCGTATACAGGGATGGAGACCAATAGCATGACCTGCTTGTCTCATATAAAGTCCCAAAGGAAATAAGGGATTTCAAAGGCCGTGTGCTTTACAGGCCATGCCCCATATATAAAATTCCTTCCTATCCATATACTGCATCCACCAAGGGGATGGAGGTGTAATGCTTTTCAGCTGGTCTTCTCCAGTTTGCACCATGGTTATATTTTAACCTAATTATTTGAACTTTTTGAGACAATAGCCAGTCGTGCATGGGGATAGGTTGGGGGAGGTTGGGCTGTCTCCCTCTCACCTGTTCCCCATCCACCCATTAGCGGCCATGTGCCTCTAGTGTGAGGACACTAAATTAAGAGTGTAGGACTGCAGATTTAAACAGGGTGCCGTGACGTGGCTCTGCAGCTTTCACATGCGTTTGCAAATGTGTGTCAACTAAACCCCTGTTCTTTGTACCAAGAGACCGGTCTTATTTGGTTGGTGACAGACTGGAAGGTGAGTACATCAAACTGGGGGCTGGCTGACTTTCATGCACCTCTTACAATCCTTCAACCTCATTTTGTGTTTTGTTATAGGGATGGAGACGCCGGGCAACACCAGCTTGGGTCTCATCTAAAGTCCCACCTAGTCCAATATGTTTAAAGCAACCAGGGATGGAGACGCCTTGCTTACAGCTTGGTGCCTCATCTAAAGTCCCACCGTGCGATTTTCGTGCGTTTTTGGTGGATGCAGTTTTTGATTTGACCCTAGTGTTTTCCGTATACAGGGATGGAGACCAATAGCATGACCTGCTTGTCTCATATAAAGTCCCAAAGGAAATAAGGGATTTCAAAGGCCGTGTGCTTTACAGGCCATGCCCCATATATAAAATTCCTTCCTATCCATATACTGCATCCACCAAGGGGATGGAGGTGTAATGCTTTTCAGCTGGTCTTCTCCAGTTTGCACCATGGTTATATTTTAACCTAATTATTTGAACTTTTTGAGACAATAGCCAGTCGTGCATGGGGATAGGTTGGGGGAGGTTGGGCTGTCTCCCTCTCACCTGTTCCCCATCCACCCATTAGCGGCCATGTGCCTCTAGTGTGAGGACACTAAATTAAGAGTGTAGGACTGCAGATTTAAACAGGGTGCCGTGACGTGGCTCTGCAGCTTTCACATGCGTTTGCAAATGTGTGTCAACTAAACCCCTGTTCTTTGTACCAAGAGACCGGTCTTATTTGGTTGGTGACAGACTGGAAGGTGAGTACATCAAACTGGGGGCTGGCTGACTTTCATGCACCTCTTACAATCCTTCAACCTCATTTTGTGTTTTGTTATAGGGATGGAGACGCCGGGCAACACCAGCTTGGGTCTCATCTAAAGTCCCACCTAGTCCAATATGTATATATCATTTAGTGACAACTTTGTGTAAAAAAAAAAGAATATATATATATATATATATATATATATATATATATATATATATATATATATATCCCGGAACTTGTGGCAAAATATAAAATATTCCATGGGCTCACCATGCCTCTCAGCAAATAGCTTGGGGTGTCTACTTTCCAAAATGGGGTCATTTGGGGGGGTTTTGTGCTATCTTGGAATTTTAGGGCCTCCGAAACTGTGACAGGTAGTGCAGAGGTGAAATGCTATATCTGATATCTGGTAAGTGGGACAAATAGGAAGGGTCAATCTACCTAATCTCTATGGAGTCGGTTCACACATCTCCGTGGCTGCAGCAGAGTGGATTGCACAGGGGTCCTGTGCGTCTTTGGCTCCATCTCAGGGCCAAATTCTGGTAAAAATTCAGGCCTGATTCATCCCTGAAATGAGGAAAGGGATGCATGGGACCCCTGCTGTGAGCCGCATCCATATTAAGTGTGAACCCAGCCTTAGGGATAACTCACTTCTGAAGTTCACCACCATGTTTTCATAACTGAAATCACAAGTGGATTAAATGGCTGTATTGACCCTTTAGGTATCACTATTGACTTGACCACAGCCTATTGCAATCCCTTTTTATCAGCTTAATTGCAGGTAGTGTAGATGTTACTAGACATTCTTGTGCTATAGGGTATATTGAGAACATTTGTGATGTTATTGCCTGCACACTTTGTACATTCTTATAAAATAGGGACACATTTTTTTTTAAATCAAGAAAAAAAAATTTATTGAGAAATTGCAGGCAAATACAAACAGTGCAACAGAAGAAACAAGTAAAAAACAGCCACAAGATAAGGCACATAATGTGTTACAGATCTCAGCCACAGAACCAGTATACATCAGAAATCAGAGAGCAGCCTGAACCAAAAAAATCGTAGCAAAAAAAAAAAAACAGTCATGCATCAAAATCAAAGCAGCTCTCACAACACATACCACCAGAGGCCCCCCCCCCCCCCAATCACCTAAAGCAGCAGACGGTCGAGGACCAGGTCGGTAGGAGCCATCCCCGGAGTACCCAGCCAGACTCCCCAGATTTTCTGGAACTTAGCCGGGGCACCTCTATGCAGGTAAATAAACTTTTCAATGCGAAGGGTGGCGCCCAGTCGCTCCAGCTATATCCGATATGTAGGAGGATCCCGATCAACCCAATGTCGGAGAATAAGCAGTCGAGCCTGGAACAGAGCTCGCGCAGCCGCCTCTCGCAAATATCTATCATCTATAATGTGATCCAATATACCCAAGAGGCAGTGCTTGGGATCCACAGGGATCGCCAAGCCCAGAACTCTGTTAATAGTGGAGGTCACTGAGGTCCAGTACCGATGCAGTTTTGGGCATCTCCATAACAGGTGTATTAGGTCCCCCACCTCTCTCTCACATCTATTGCACATATTGTCCGATCGGATACCCATAGCAAACAGCTTCGCCGGGGTATGATGTACCCGTAGAAGGATATACAGCTGGGACACTTGATGGGAAACATTAAGCAAGCACTTTTTAACTGACTCCAAGGCCTCCTCCCACTGCTCAGCAGGTATCTCCCCCACATCCCCGCCCCACTGGTCACACGCCTTACAGGGATATCTGTCCAGATATAGAGCCAATAAGGCTGCATAGCAGGCTGATATAAAACCCTTAGTAGAAGTATACTGCTCCATAAGGAAAAATACCGGTGTGGAGGACAAGCTGGAGTGGGACAAGGAGGGCTGTGCCCGGAATGCATGCTGAAGTTGCAGGTAATAGAACTTTATAGTATTTGGCAAGGAGAACCGAAGTTGCAGTTGCTCAAAGGGTATGAGCGCCCCATTGAGCAGAATGTGTTTAATGTGGGAAACCCCAAACTGCAGCCACCTTCCAGCCTGATCCAGCTTGTCCAGCTCAGGGTATGTGCGATTATGCCATATGGGACTATAAGAAGTGTAGCCGGTAACCTGTTGTAACTGTCTGGTCTTATCCCAGACTTTCTGAAGAAGTCTATAGGTAGGGTGGAGTTTGTTAGATTTAGCAAAGAGTTGAGCCTCCAACCCCTCAGGAATGCCGTAGGCACCTGTGAAATGCCCCATCAGTGTCAGAGCAGGGCCACCCCCCGTTCCAGCCACAGCCCCAACCAAGTGCTGCAGCTGAGAGGCTAGATAATAAATCCAAGGATTGGGGAGAGAAAGGCCCCCCATGTCCCTGGGTTTCTGCAATTGCTCAATCCGGATCCGGGCCGCCCGCCCTTGCCAGATAAGGGACCTAAACAACGTATTGACTACCTGGAAGATTTTCAGCGTAATGACTACGGGGGAGTTGTGTAAGAAGTACAGGAGTTGCGGCATCAGAACCATCTTTATCAGGTTCACCCTGCCGGCAACCGATAACCACAGCTTGTTCCAGACCTTAATTGTGTCGCGAAACCGAGCCAGGAGTGGGTGGACATTTAAATGACAATATTAAGCAGATCTGCGGAAACCACTATCCCCAAGTATTTAAAACTAGTTACCACAGGTACTGGACAGAGCGTTCCCAGGAGAGGATCCCCAGGTTTATCCAGCGGCAACAAGGCCGACTTGGACCAATTGATAGTGAGGCCAGAGTATCGGCCAAAATCCTGTATGGTGGCCATAGTGGCTTGTAAAGAGGCACCAGTGTCCCCAAGCATCAGGAGCATATCATCCGCATATAGCAGAATCTTCTCCTGAAGGGGGCCATAGTGAAACCCAACTATGGAGTCCTGATTTCTAATGGTAGCCGCCAGCGGCTCGATAGCCAGTGCGAATAGAAGCGGGGACAGTGGGCATCCCTGCCTAGTGCCTCTCCCCAGACAGAAGTGCTCCGACATCCTGCCACCCTCCCTAATGGAAGCCTGCGGATGATAGTAAAGCAATCTCACCCAGGAGATAAATATAGGGCCAAACCCAAACTTTTCCAACACTGCCCATAAGTAGTCCCATTCTACGCTGTCGAATGCTTTGTTGGCGTCCAGCGATAACAGCACCCTCTCCCCCTCATTATCCGCCGGTGTCTGCATGGCTACATACAGACAGCGAAGATTAATCGCAGTGGACCTATTGGGCATAAAGCCCGCCTGATCCTCATGGACAACATGTGCAATAATAGTATTAACCCTCCTAGCTAAAACCTTTGCCAGTATTTTCACATCAGTCTGGAGTAGAGAAATGGGCCTATAGGAGCCCGGGTCTGATGCAGGTTTACCCGGCTTAAGCAGTAAGACAATACTAGCCCTGGTCATGGAGTCTGGCAGAGCACCCGCCTCCCTAGCCGCATTAAAGACCTTCAGCAGCTCAGGAGCAAGCACCTCAGAATACTGCTGATAGATTTAGACCGGGAGGCCATCATCACCGGGAGCCTTAGAACTCGGGAAGAGAGCAGCCGCCTCTCTCAGCTCATCCACAGTGATGGGAGCCTCCAGATCTGCACACTGACGCTCCGTCAGCCGCGGGAGGGAGATTGCGTCCAAATACCGCCGAAGGTCTGCCGGTGCATAAGACACCCTAGAGGAATACAAATCAGAATAAAAGCGCACCAGTTCAGACATAATGGTTTCAGGTGTGTTGGCTATCCGACCACCCAACAACTTGAGGGCACCAATGGGGGGGGCTGAGGGGCGCACTCCCACGATGCGTGACAGCAGGCGGCCCGTCCGCTCCCCCTCCTCATAGAAGGTAGTTTTAGCAAAGAAACGTTTCTTATCTGCCTTAGACTGCACCTCTCCCATCCACACCTTCTGTGCAGACAACCATGCATCTCGCGTTACATCCGAAGGGTTGACAATATATTCCTCCTCCAAATCACGGGTTCGCTGAGCCAAGTGCTCTTCAAAATCTTTAGAGGCATTTTGCACTTTCTTAATATTGGTAATCAGGATACCCCGGAGGAAACATTTAAATGCATCCCACCGTACAAGGGCGTCAGGGAACCGGTCATTATGCAGAAAAAAACGAGTGACCTCAGCGGAAATATCAGTATCTGGGGGAAAAAGCTTCAGCCAGAAAGCATTCAGGCGCCAAGGGGCCCTTCGCAGACCGGTCTGGGGCTGCACTGTTATCCAGACCACCAACGGGGAGTGGTCCGAAATCCCCCTCAGAGCGTACTCCACCCGTTCCACCAGCACGAGCGCAGCAGCAGTGCCCACGCACAGGTCGATAAGGGATAAGGTGGAATGGGTCTTAGAGAAGCAGGAAAATTGGACCATGCCAGGATGCCGGGAGCACCAAACATCCACCCAACCCAGCTCCCCCAGAAAGCGCGAGAGAGCAGTACCCCTCACGGAAACCGGAGGAACAGCAGGCGGGTGCCTATCTCTGACAGGGTCCAAGATCCCGTTAAAGTCACCAATTACAAAAAGGGGTACATCCGCCACATCCGTTGTAAACTCTAGAAATTTGCGAAGCACCCGGGAAGAGAATGGAGGAGGAACATATACCACCGCTAAAACACAGGTGACCTGAAATATTTTACAATGCAGAAATACAAAGCGGCCCTCAGGATCCACCCTCACCCCCAACTGCTGGAAGGCAATGGCCCTATGTACCAGAACACTCACCCCCCTGGAATAAGAAGAGTGAGTGGAGTGGTAGCCTCGCCCCACCCAGGAATATCTCAAACAGCCTACAGAGTCCTCTACCAGGTGAGTCTCCTGCAGTCCTATAATCGCCGGGTGGTACTTGCGTAATTGAGCAGCTATCATGGCCCTCTTTTGAGGGCTTCCATGACCCCTCACGTTCCATGAGACTATAGGTAGTCCAGCCATGTAGTGAAGGGTAGCATGTGTCCGTCCCCTGCCAACAAAACAGATGCCCTGGGTAGGGGTCCGGAAAGTAGCAGAAGCAGGGTGCTCGGAGTCACCCCAAAGGTCCGTAGCCAAGTTGCTGTCAAAATCAATGGTATGTGCGATTCCTCAAAAACAAAAAGAAAGAAGAAAGGACCACAGTCCAACGGGACAAGGCACAACGGTGCCCCATCAAACCACAGGAGGCGGGCAGGAGAACCAGTCTGCTTTCCGTGGACAACAGCCCCACAAACCAGTAGTGGCCCGGCAACCTGATGTGCACAACCGCGCACCGTGCATTTTGTAATCCAGGGAAGATGCATTTACCAGAACACCGGAACTAGAAGAGGTATTCGCTGGTTGAAGTACAGCTGTGCCATCACAAAAAGGATACGCACCCCGGCCGGGGCAATCTTTCAGAGGGTCCAAACACGTAGAGATGCAAAGTCCACATTGTGGCGCCCCTTACTCATCAGGAGCAGCTCGCTGGCGTTGACGGAGGGCGGGTTCATGAATGTCGAGCCAACTCGCAGCGTCGGCAGCAGTATCAAAAAAGTGCCCTCTACCTTCCGCGGTGACCCGCAAACGAGCTGGGTATAGCATAGCATATATGAGTCCAAGGCGACGGAGACGTTGCTTAACATCGGTGAATCTTGCTCGCTGCTTTTGGACTTCTGCAGAGAAGTCCGGGTAGAAAGACACCCGTACCCCATTGAACTTGACCTCTGCCTTTTCCCTGGCCAGCCTCAGTACCTTCTCCCTGTCCCTGTAGTGCAGCAGCTTGGCCAGCATGGGCCTGGGGGCGTTACCCGGCAGTGCTCTGGTGGGGACCCGATGGGCCCTTTCCACCGCAAACATAGGCGAGAAGGATTGCCTGCCAAAGATGTCACAGAGCCAGGTTTCAACAAACTCAGTGGGTTCTCTGCCCTCCACCTTCTCCGGGAGTCCCACAATGCGCACATTGTTGCGCCGCAAACGATTTTCTATATCATCCGTCTTGTCTTTATTGATCTGGACCTGCCTCGCAGTTGTTCTGGATTCAGTGAGCAGCGCTGGCAGCTGGTCCTCCAGGTCACTAATACGGCTTTCCGCAGCAGTAGTGCGCTCACGGATCTTTTGTAGGTCTTGGCGAAGGAGAGCCACTTCTTCAGTGAGACCCCCCAACCGCTCCTGAACATTATTCACAGAGGCAGTACATTTGTGCACCGCACAAAGTATTTGGCTAAGCGTAGGTTGTTGTTCCTCCTCCGTCACCCCCTCATCTGCGTCCAGGTCCCAGTCAGTCAGCATTGGCTGCGGAGCAGCCCCCAGGCCCTGCGAGACTGCATCGGGGCGCCCCCCATTGTCAGCCTGAGCACAGTCCCCAGCCTCCTGATCCCTGAGTTCCGACAGCTTCTTAGCATAAAGTAATATATCCCCAGCAGCGTCCTTACCTGCGGGACGGGTCGTTTTGGGCTTCACCGCAGCCTCCTTCTGCCTGTCAGGGCCACGCAGGACACGCTGTGGGGTTGATGGGCCAGCGCCATCTTGAAGCGCCGCCGAGATTGTGTTGTCCTCTTTAGGTTTGCTGCCGCAAGTCATGGCGGTATTTCTGCAGAGGGGAGGAGGGGGTGAGACAGCACGGGCTCTCCTGAGCAAGGCAGGTCAGGCTAGAAATGCAGGAGAGGAGAGGGAGACGCAGCCTGATGTATGGAGGGGTGGCTGCACTTTTAATCACAGGCAAGGAGCAGCGCAGAGCTGGGATATTACTGCAGAGTTCCAATGGTGGAGGGAGCAGCAGGAGGTAGTCCGGAGCAAGCAGGAGGCAGAGGAGACAAAGAGGACAGGATCGGCAGCTCACCCGGTCCACGGACGTCCAGGCGCCTCCGCGATCGGCCGCCGGCCTCAGGAAAGTCCGCGGCCTCGGCCCGCGACTAGGCCGCAAAACGGATCTCCACAAATCCAAGCCTCTCTCGAAAAATACAGGCCGGAGGCTGTACCCGGGGTGCGGAGGAGACACTTGGGGGTGGGATGGAGCTCGTGGATGGACCGGTCAAGGAGGATGGCAGGAGATGGTCGGCCGCGCCAGCGGGGCTCACCCTGTAGTCCTCCAGGATCTCCGGTATCTGGGCACGCAGCGGGGAGCAAGAGGCACCAGGATGATCACGGGGACCCCCGGATGGCGAACGTCCTGCAATATAGGTTAATCCGGCCGGGGAAAAGGATGAGATTGTAGGATCAAGTGCGGGAGCTCCGTGAGTTGAGTCCTCTCACATGCCCGGTTCGGCCACGCCCCCCAAATAGGGACACCTTAACTGAGAAATGTAGTATTGACAATGTAAAACAAACCTGGGCTTTGGCATGCAGTACAAAACATTAGGTCTGCTTTAATGCCTCCCTTCCTAGCTACACTTACTTATTATTCATTCACTATGTAACTTTTGTGTTCAGCCATTAAAGAGAAGAAAATACTCTGTATTTCCATGTATGGAGGAACATGTGACTCCCTCCATGTAAGAGTGAAGGTGCTTAGGATTGGCTTAGTGCTGTCACTTGGAGGCAGGGAGAGTCCTCTGCCTTATGTAAGCTCAAACTAGAAAGCCTACACAAAGCTTCCTTTCTTTGTTACCATTGGCTGTATGGAATGATATTAAAGCAAAGGAAAAGTGAGTGTATTTGGGGAGAGTGATATTACAATGAACCTGTTCCTTTGAACTGCATAGTTTACTTGTAAAGCAGTTGTAAAGCCTCAAGGTTTTTCACCTTAAAACATTTTATGAAAAACCTGTGCTGCAGCTTCACCTATACCCCCCCCCCCCTTTACTTACCTGATCCCAATCCAAACCAGTGATGTGCATGAGTGCAGCAGCTCCAGCTGCTGGCTCACTCCTCATTGGACAGATTGATAGATAGGCATTGGCTCCTGCTGCTGTCAATCAACTGCAGTGACATGAAAGCAGGGGGCAAGTCCTGCTGTCTGTGTCAATGGATGCAGCAGCAGAACTTGGGAACAAGCCCGCACGGGTACCCCCATGCAAAGTGGCTTTTATGTGGGGACAGCCAATGAAGAGGGGCCTGGAGTGCCAGCAGGGCATCCCTGAAGAAGAGGATCAGGGCACAGAGCAGGTAAGTAAAGGTATGTTTGGAATTTGTATTAAAAAAAAAAAAAAAGGGGGTTACAACCAGTTTAAGTAGGGGGAGTTTGTGCATTTAGACTTTGTAGAATTTTTGATTGGTAGTGTATACCACATGACTACCTCCCTTTGACTTTTCCTCAGTGGCAGACATTTGGTTAGCCTCATCATACCAGCCAAGCAAAAAAGCTTAAATCCTACCTTAAATGTTAAGTTCACCTTAAAATAAAAAACAATAAATGCACATATTTTAGCAAGTTACAAAATGTGGATTTATTATTTCTTTCACAGGAGCTTGAAAAGAATTGCTACTGCAATCAGTTCATGGCAGGTACAATGTCAGGCTCTTGCACACGCTCTCTCCAGCTTTCTGGAGGGAGAGTGTGCAGGAGCCACATGGACATGCCGGTTTTAAATGTGACAGCAGGCGTGAGAAGGAGGAGGAACCCCCCGTTTGCTGATATATAATATTGCAAGCAAAAAAAATTACACAAAGCATCAGTAAATATTTTTTTGGAGAACTGGGAAAGCACCTTTATAAATACAAAAAATGGTGAGAAGTATGCTTTTTAAAAGTAAAAAAGGGATGACAAACTTTGGGATTTTATACATTTTCTCATTATTTATTTATTTTTTGCAAATGTCATTTTTTTACAATTCATAGTCATCATCTGATCATTTTAAAACCATAATCCTGCAGCATTCTGGCAGCAATTGATGCTCACTAGATGGAGCTGTGAGCATTGGAAAGTAGTGTTTTGCAGAAACTATTATTTTCTATAAAATGGCAAAATTTCAAGTTTTCTATTGCTGTGGATAAACTGAAAATGTGCTAAATGGCTTTTCTTAAAAAAATAAAATAAATAATAATATATTTTTTTACATTTTCCACTGTTGTATGGGGATCTGTCCCCACAGAACAGTTTGACAAAAATCAAATATGTATATGGCAATACTAAATGCGCTGGGTGAATCTGGAAAGAGAGATCCTAACAAACATAGCCACTCCATCAATAAATACAACAAAGCGAACCTAATTAAAAAAAGTAAATTAATTAACAAGATTACATCACAGACATGGCAACACTATGCTATAAACTATAAAATCACTCAACAGTATATCCCAATCTAAGATTTAGCATTGTCCTGTTAATTAAAACTATGCTTCAGAACTATGCAATTAAAAAACCCTAATCTAAATGACCCAAATAATTACCTTAACCCATGGTCATGTGACACAACAGGTCAGCTCATTTCCGCACTGCAGAAGAGGGATGCCCTCCTTCAGTGCTGATTGGAAACTTTTCGGGACACTTCCCAATCTCAAGGATTCTTACAAGTTCTGAAGACTTCAGCGGTGGCAGGATGACATCATGATGAGAGGCAGTAACAAGTTGGTTTGTTCAACATTGAACATTTGAACATTTTGCAAAAACAGGTACCTAAGCATAAGATTAGGTAGTCAGTGGTCATTGAAGTGTATATATAAGCAAACCTTTTTTCTTTTTACTTTTTAATAGAGTGGAGAAGGTTTAGCCCCTCTTATAATTTTTCTATTGCTGCCTCTGTCCTAACTGGGCAGATTAATCCCTCTATTTGTAGCTGCGATCACTCTCACTGAGAAAGAGAGCATGAGGGGAAATCTAAAACTTTATTGTTGTCACCAGAAGAAGAGGTAAGAACAAATATTTTAATCTGTACCAAGAAGTGGGGAATTCATTTCACTTTTGGAGTTTTCTTAAAATTTCCTGTTGTGTCTCTTAGAGAAAAAGTGAAGGGAAATTCCACCAAAGGTACAAAAAAAAAAAAAAAAAAACTGGTGGGGGTTTTAGCCCTTTTAAAACCCTTTTTTAACCCCATAAAGAGTAGCTGTCACGTGCCTATTGCTGTTACAAGCAAGTTTCTATCAATAAAAGTGGTATAGAAAACTAATAATTTAAGTAACAGGGTACGAAGCAAAAAAAAAAAATAATACAAAAATGAAAATGCTCCTGTCTTCCCAGGCTAGCGCGCAAAGGCGAATGTATGAATGAGCCCCGCATGCATGCAAACAGCAATCATTGTAAACATCAGATCATGGGCAGTAATTCTAGCACTAGACCTCCTCTGTAGATATAAAGTGGTTACCTGCAAAGGCTTTTAAAATATTGCCTATGGAAAGTAAAATTGTAATCTTCTGTCGCTGTTTCATGGGCGTGCACAATTTTAAAGTGTAACATGTTTGGTATCTCTTTACTTGGCTTAACATCATCTTTTAAAATTTAAAGAAAAATTGGATTATGGCTTTTGCAGCATTAACATTTCCCTAATAAATAGCATTTAAAAAAATGCTGCGCAAATACCTTGTGACATAAAAAATTGCAACACCCTCTAATTTATTCTCTAAGGCTTTTGCTTTGTACTTTGTAGAACCAACTTTTGCTCAATTAAAGCTGCAAGTCTTTTTGGTATTGTCTCTACCAGCTTTGCACATCTAGAGAGTGACATTTTTGCCCATTTTTTTTTTTCAAAATAGCTCAAGCTCGGTCAGATTGAATGGAGAGCATCTGCGAACAGAAGTTTTCAAGTCTTGCCACAGATTCTCAATTGGATTTAGGTCTGGACTTTGACTGGGCCATTTTAACACATGAATATTTTTGAATCGGAAAATTGCACTACCAGATGCGGTTCTCTGGGTGCAGGTTAAATAGTAGAAAAGTGCCACATCCTTATAACTTGAGTTCAATAGGACAATTAAAAAACTTGAGTTCAATAGGACAATTAAAAAACATGGACTTTATCGGCACAAGGATAAAATAAAAATAAACAGTTTATTAACAAACATTAAAAAAAAAAAACGGGGACGGAGGCGCATGCGCATGTGCGACGGCTCCCTGCATGGACGTGTGAGTGAGGAGCTCCGTCCCGCACTGGCACACGGCAGCCTGTATTAGACACCACCGATTGCACACTAGAGGACCCCCCGCACATCGGGCACACCCTGGGCACTTACCTACGCCGGGAGTATCTGCCAGGAGAGACCTCTCCCGCGCCCTGGGATCAGAGCCGCACCGGCCTGAAAAAAATCAAGATGGCCGCGCCCGCCACGCAGGCGGGAGGACACAGCAAGGAGACTGAACCTGAGGACATCTCCGATCCAGGGAACACCCCCCAACAGCTATATGATCCCCCAAAAACTGTGAGTAACCCTCCGATGCCCGACTACTCCCCTGCCTCCACCGAATCCTTTATTGGGAGGATCCTGGAGGAACTTTTGCTATCCCCTATGGAGGGCCCTGACTCCAGCTCAGGCCTACATAGAGACTTGCACCAAGGGGTTGATGGCCCGCTGATATGCACAGCTTCCTCTCTACCTTCTCTAAAATGCTGGCAAGGGGCCGGTCACACACCGCAGCCCAGATTACCTCTACCATGCAAGGTGATCTTCATAACTTGGGCTCTCGTATTGAAGCCATAGAGTGATGAATTAAAAACTCCAGACGAAGCAATTTTGCGAAACATGAGTGTTCTAGCTCAAAGTGACAAAGTAATAAAATGTTTATTTTTATTTTATCCTTGTGCCGATAAAGTCAATGTTTTTTCATTGTCCTATTGAACTTATTCTACCACATGAATATGCTTTGATCTAAATTATCCCATTATAGCTCTGGCTG
The DNA here is from genome assembly GCF_965119305.1 of Pelophylax lessonae. Classification (NCBI taxonomy): domain Eukaryota; kingdom Metazoa; phylum Chordata; class Amphibia; order Anura; family Ranidae; genus Pelophylax; species Pelophylax lessonae. Next base: position 618,659,236 of record NC_138768.1, on the reverse strand, counting down.
TATGTTTAGGGTTGTTGTCCTGCTGGAAGGGAAATCTGCGCCTTAGCTCAAGTCTTTTGCAGACACTAACAGGTTTATGTCTAAGATTGCCCTGTATTTGGCTCCATCCATCTTACCATCAACTCTGACCAGCTTCCCTGTCCCTGCTGAAGAGAAGCATCCCCGCAACACGATGCTGCCACCACCATGTTTTATGGTGGGGATGCTGTGTTCAGGGTGATGTACAGTGTTAGTATTCTGCCACACGAAGCATTTTGCTTTTAGGCCAAAAAGTTCAGATTTGGTCTCATCTGACCAGAGCACCTTCTTCTACATGTTTGCTGTGTCCCCGACATGGCTTCTCACAATCTGCAAATGGGACTTCTTATGACTTTCTTTCAACAATGGCTTTTTTCTTCCCACTCTTCCATAAAGGCCAAATTTGTGTAGTGCACCACTAATAGTTGCCCTGTGGACAGATTCTTCCACCTGAGCTGTGGATCTCTGCAGCTCCTCAAGCATCCCCTTGACTGACACCCATCCACTGACTCTTCTAGCAGCAGGGGTGGCCCTCACAGGACAGGCCCCATGACATAGATCTGTACTCACTGTAGGCAGAATCATATACTTTCCAGTGTCTCCCTTCCAGTCAGTTCTGCAGGATCTCTGGATTCAGCTTCTCTCTGACTCTCAGGCAGGGGTCAAGACCTGGGAAACAAAGCGTGGGAACCCACCCAAACCCCCCCCCCACCTGAAAAATAAAAAAGTGTGTGTGTATATATACTGTGTATATATATATATATATATATATATATATATATATATATATATATATATATATATATATATATATATGCGTACTCCTTTTTTAACAAATATAGTGAAACATTTATTGTAAAGTGCCAGTTTACGAGGGCACCTCCAAAATTCACATGCATTAAACAAATACATATAGAACAGATGTAACAACAAAATAATTCAACCTGTATGCTGTACTAACAAAAAAAAACACCACAATGTGTGATAATGGTTTCATAGCAGGAAAGTTCTAAAACTAATTGTGTATAAAAAAAAACAAAAACAAAAAAAACCACAGTCTATTAGAAAATATCCCACAAACAGAAATAACGTTTACCTTGCTGTTTAAGATGATCAACTTTTCGAGATTTAGTATCATCTACACTGCGAAGTGCGGTTAGACATTTTGAGACATATAGAGAAAAAAAAATGAAGATAAGGAGAGCTGAGAGCTTTACGATATCTCCTGTGACTTTCCTGTTTACCTTGTTTGTCTGGAACCACGTGTAGGGGGTTCAGGTTGTATTATTGAGCTCATGTGTGTACTCAGATGAAGATCGAAAGTGGAACCAACATGCCCAAGTAGAAGTAAATTTAGATGGTGCATCTCTGGCTATCGCAATCAAACTTTCCATTCACGTGTCTGTACCAGGTTGATAAGGACGGTTCTTTGTTTGTGCCCCATAGAAAGAAGCGGCACTTCCAGCACTCAGGAAAACGAAGATTTATTGCAGATACATAGTTCCAACACCGGACATACAGGACGACATTGGGTCAGCAGACGCGTTTCACACCATGTGCTTAATCATTGCTAAGTGGACATTCCCAGTGGAAGAGGGACCCTTTCGCTTGGTTGCATCACCAACATTGATCAGGAATGTCTGGGTTGAATTTATGTAGAAGTTCAGGTGTTCTATACCATCTGGTTAGTATTTATAACTGTTTTCTTGTATAGATACATTCATTGACCCTTTATGTATAAAATAATGGACTTGTTTCCACTGATCTGCGGTTATGTCCAAGTTTAGGTCCTTTGACCAGGCTTTGTATGCTTTCCCTGTCTGAGCTGGATCACTTTCCCATAGAGTATCGTGGATAGCGGAAATAACACATCGTTGAGTAGTGGCGTGGAAACACAACTTTTCGAAGGGTGTCAGTGGTCTGTGGAGCAAACGTTGGAGAGCATTGTAAAAGTGTTTGAGTTGCATGTATGACCACGCATTTAATCAAATGTTTTTCCAACGTTTTTGAATTTGGTCGAGGTTAAGAAATGAGCCAGAATGAATGAGCTGGTAGACTCTTAATACTGGGTTTAAATCGTTTGTAGGTAGCAATTGCCCCTGCATTCCTGGAGGGAACTCTGGGTTCCTCTGAATGAGAGACAGGGGACCCGGCACGTCAGATATTTTGATCTTAGAGCATGAGTCTTTAAAGCAATGAAGTGTAGGTCCAATAAGGGGGTGTTCGGTGAGAACCATGGGTATGTGAGCACCACACAACCAAGGGATGAGCTTAGATATCATGAGGAGAAGGAGCCTTCCAAAGCTGCCCAGTCCTTAGTGTGTCGATGGATGTTCCAGTCTACTATACGGGTGAGTTGACACGCCCAATAGTAGTACTGTAAGTCAGGTAATGCAATACCTCCTCTCAGCTTAGGCAATGTGGGTTTCTTGTTGCTGATTCTAGGGCATTTGCGATTCCAGAGGAATGTGGTGCACAGGTGTCTAAAGGATTGAAAGAAGGATTTTGGGAGTTTGATCGGGATAATTTGGAGAAGGTAAAGAAAGTGTGTAAGGATGTTAATTTTCAGTATTGCGACTCTTTCAAACCATGAGAATGAGGGATTACCCTATATACTCAAGTATAAGCCGACTTTTTCAGCATTTTTTTATGCTGAAAAAGCCCCCCTCTGCTTATACTCGAGTCACAGTCTCACTTACCTTTTCCCCATTCAGTGCGCATCTGCCGCCGCTCGGGAAAGCCCATACACATTCGGCTATTCCCGCGGAAGACAGTGCATGCGCAGTGACATGTTGGCGCCGGGCAGCGCCATTTTTAAATGTAAGGCGGAAAGGAAAGTGAAACTCCCCTGCAGCCCCTGCATCTCCTCAGAAGATGCAGTGTTGCGGGCATGGTACAGGAGCCGGGAGGGGCATGTTCCGACTGATGATGCAGCTAGAGGCTCTGCCAGCAGTTGGTGGGCCTGCAATTTGTGGAAAGGGGACTCGGCCGCAGAGTTCCATAGGGAGGGGATCCATGTACGCACCCGCAACCGGAGGACATAACTACCTCAGTGGACATGGCAGGATTCGCCCCCATTAGCATCCAGCAGCCTGACAAACCTGCAGTGATTCAAGCCTCCCCTCCAGTACTAGTAGTGAGGGGGGGAAAATGTCCTGTACGCATTGATTCCCAGTCTTTCCAGAACCGATATGGGTCAATCGAGGAAGGGATTGATGATTGGGGGTCTATGGATGAGACCGAATGGGACTGGGGGTCAGAAGCTGGGAGCAGCTCCCCGGGTCCTGAAGTGACAGTAAAACTGGATCAAGAGGCTAAGGAAGCCATAGACTCATTGTCTCAGTTCTCACACCTGGGTTCACAACTTAAAAATGTTGGAAGTGTTACTGATGGCAGACCCACCTCAGGCCCAAGGCCTGGAAATATTGCTACATTATTGTTGCACTTTAAGTATATTTAAAATCACTGATCGTTTTAAAAATTGTTTTTTTACATTGGTATGTGTCCCCCAGGGCAGTACCCGGACCCCTAATACCCTTTTTATGGCCAATATCTTGCATATAAGCATTCAAAATGGGCACTTTTGATTTTCCTGTTCTGCTTCTGTTGACTTCAATGGGGTTCGCTGTTTGGGTTAGAACATTACCCCTCTTTGGGAGTTGTGCTGTGAACTGAACAGTGGGGTGTCCGGTCCATGTCTACTGTATATATGTGTATATATAAAAAAAAAAAAACAGTATCTGTATTTACTGCATGTGTTACTGTACATATTTTTATGCTTTTTTCAGATCAAGTGGCTTTTTTTAAAATATAGACCAATAGCACACCAACAGTTGGTTTATTAGTTGAAATACCCTCACATAGATTCTGTTTCATAAACCCCCACACATCTCACCTGTATCATCCTTCCCAGATATACTGCATTCTCTCATTTATTAACACACTAAATTGCTGATTGAGTGGCAACAATACTATGTGATCTAATTTATTAACACTCTCATTTTGTTGTTTTCGATTAATTAGTTATTTAACGGTAGTGTTGCTCCAGCGATGAAACATCCTGAATAGTTTCCTATGAAGAACAAAAATCCTTTCATTTGTTAAGGGCTGTTGGCTTTCCATCATAGTTGAAAAAAAATTACACTTCCCATGAACTAGTAGGGTACCAGCATTATCAAATCACAAGATACTGCATTTGTGTTAGCATACATCGTTCATGTATTTTGTGCAGCAACTACATCAGCCAGTAGATGGCAGTGTTTAAACATTTGTAATTGATCTCTGTGGTAAAATTCAGTCTTTTCTCTGCTTAACCACTCAACGACCAATGGCATACTCGTATACTTTTAGTGGTTATACCGGGGCGATGGCTGTAGCTGCAGGCATTATCCCTGTACCGTCTTTGAGAGCCAGCGGTTTTCTCTCTTGTAATAGCAATCGGAGAAGCTAACTAGCAGCTCAATTGTTATTAAAAGCAGTGGGAGGGGACGTCCCACCACCTTCCATGGCTTGCTTGGTCTCTCTTATCCCACCAGGAGACCCAAGCGACCAGCCGGCACGTCTGCAAGCAAAGCCAGATTTAGTTTTGATTGGCTGTTCCTGACAGTAACCCGGCAGCAAAGGCATGACATTACTTCCAGTTTACCTGGATGTCACAGGTACCATTTTTTAAAAGTCTAAAGTATTCAAAACTGATTATGGTGTTTTGAATACTTTTAAGGGCAGAGGAGGGATTTTGGGTCTTCCCCCGGGAATAGCCGAATGTGTATGGGCTTTTCCGAGCGGCGGCAGATGCGCACTGAGTGGGGAAAAGGTAAGTGAGACCTGTCACATGCCTTTTGCTTTCACAAAAGATCTTTACATTCCTTGTGACAGCAATAAAAATTATACCAATTTTTTAAAGCAACAGTGTAAAAATGAAAAAAGTTAAAAATGACAAAAAAAGTGCCCTCATCTCCCCATTCTAGCGCACAAAGGCAAACTCACTCATCGGTCCAGTATGCAAATAAACAGCGATCGTCTCACGCATGTGAGGTATCGCCACAAACATTAGATCATGGGCAGTAATTCCTGCACTAGACCTCCTCTGTACATCTAAAGTGGTAACCCGTACAGACTTTTAAAATGTCGCTTACGCATAGTAAAATTATAATCTTATGTCACCGTTGCACTGGCGTGCGCAATTTTAAAGTGTGACATGTTTGGTATCTATTTACTTGGCGTTACATCAATGCCAATACAAATTGGACTATGTATTATATTTGTTTGCATTATAATTTACCTAAAAAATTGCGTTTGAAAAAACGCTGTCCAAATACCGTGTGAAAATTGCAACATCCACCAATTTATTCTCTAGGGCCTCTGCTTTAAAAAATGACACACACACACACACAACACACATATATATATATATATACACAAGTATATACATATATAAACTATATTATATATGTGTGTGTATATATATATATATATATATATATATATATATATATTTATATTTATATATATATATATATATATATATATATATATATATACCGGTGTGTGTGTGTGTGTGTGTATGTATATATATATATATATATATATATACATACATACATACATACATACAGCATATATATATATAATTCAGGATTTATATAGCCCCAGCGGTTTATACAGCGCTTTACAATATGTATATATAATGTTTGGGGGTTCTAACAAATTTTTTAGCAAAAAATACTGATTTTTACATGTAAACAAAAAGTGTCAAAAGAGGCCTGGAGCTGAAGTGGATAATAAAAGTTCCTGTTTCCTGTCTGCAGTTAAGCAGCAACGCGCAAGTTTTTCTATAGGGATATATACAGAATTTCTAACAGGTTATGGGCCCAAACACCCACCCAAAGAAAAGCTATAAAAAAGAGGAAAATGACTAGAAAAAAAAAAATTGACTCCAGGAAAGAGGTATTTTCTCACTTTTCTAGAATATTTCAGGTATACTACACTATGTCTGTTACACAACAAAAGGGAAGTACCAGAGAAACCTAAACAGTATTTGACAAAATGCAGAGTGTATTGCCCACAACTAATGGAGCTATACAGTATCTCACAAAAGTGAGTACACCTCTCACATTTTTGTAATTTTTTTTTTATATCTTTTCATGTGACAACACTGAAGAAATTACACTTTGCCACAATGTAAAGTAGTGAGTATACAGCTTGTATAACAGTGTAAATGTGCTGTCTCCTCAAAATAACTCAACATACAGCCAATAATGTCTAAACCACTGGCAAGAAAAGTGAGTGAGGAGTACAGGTGATAACACACAGGCAATTGTCAAAAAGCAGGGCATAATATTTAAACCACTGTACCATACAACCCAGAACAAAACAGGGTTGCAAAAATAATAAACCATACTCTATGTGAGAGTGGAAGAACCATGCTTTTTGATACAGATAAGCCAACCACATACCGGGAGGAGGCAATTCTGACCGCATGTTATCTCAAAAATCGGCTAACAGGAAGCTATATATGAACTGTGAGATGAAAAAGCCCTGACTTTAAACCATCTATTTTTTTTTACTACCATTTTTGGAAGTAAAGCCTATGTGCACATCCCAAAAGAAAATTGTACAAAACGGGGTGCTTGCGCAAAGGAAGGTATACTTGTCGGCTACAGTGAATTTTAAAAGGGATATAGGATTCTACACCAATACACAAACAGGCTAACTATCAGTAGAAGTGTAATTGTTGATGAAACTTCAATGTGTTCAAAATTTCATGAACTAACACAAACACTTCAAACTAAGGGAAATTCCATATCGGTGTCACATGAAGATAACCAACAAAGTGACATAGAAATAGAAATAACGCAGACAATCCAAGTATCGTAAAGGAAGAAACCAGGCCAAAAGAGGCTTCTTTCAGGAAATATTCCTAGAAGCAATAAAGGCATCCCAGACAAATGCCTGTCCTATGTTCCTCGTGTAGCAGTAAAAGCAAAGCCAGATTCATGGAATGAGATGCAAAGACTTCTAACTCATGAGAAACTAAAGTGGATCAAAGCTGCTGATGAGGATGGCAGATGCTTTGATGAAACCACTTAAAAGAAATTGATTTATAGAACTTAGATCCAAAATGGGACCAACATAAGGAGTAGTTGTTGAGTGGGGGTGTTGGAATACATTGTTCATGTATTTTGTGCAACAACTACATACATCAGCCAGTAGATGAAAGTGTTTATAAGTTTGTAGCTGATCTCTGTGGTAAAACTGTCTTTTCTCTGTATAATAAAAGTTCCTGTCTGCAGTTAAGCAGCGAAGCCCATGTGGACTGTTCTTTCTATATATGCTATATTCAACATTTCTAACAATTTGTGATCTATAGCATAGACAAAGATGACATGATTACCAGGTCTATTATGGATGTTTGACATCATAAACCTCAAAGTTTCCATTGTTTTTAGTCAGATAGCCCTATTAAGGCCATACCAGAATCAGAGAGAAGCAAGGCTTGATTATGTAGTATACAAATATGGATGCCTCTATGTACAATATATAATTACAAACTATGCATAGAAACATGTTTTTAAAAATATTCACACTTAAATTATATACATATGACTTATTAAATTTTCATCCTGATATATAGACTAATCCCAATATGTTTTTACCAACACACCCCTTTCTCCTGGACATCCGCAATACTGAAACATCTTGTTTTCATAAAGCCTTTTAAGCCTGCCAACATCTTAACAAGCTTCCTTCTCGAGCATGCACAATGTGAATGTATGAGGTAAACTTTGGAATCCTAATGCATACACAACTTTTGAATGCCGTAAGATAAACAAAGTTTGACACTTGCTCAAAAATTCAAATAATGTTTTATGCACAAACAAAATGCTAATTTGATTGCATTGCTGACAACTGATTCATTTATTTCCTCTTTTCATCCTGTGATAAATAAAAAAAGTGAAATTAAAAACAATATTCTCATTTTTATCAGTCAGTATATTTCTGCGGAGTTGGTAAAATCTACAGTACATGTTAAAGGCACAGTCCAGTCAAAATTGGAAATTAAGGCCCAACTCCAAACAAAGATTCCAAACACTTCCTAAGCCATCCTGCAGTTTAATGGATTGAAATCACAATATCCTCCATGAGCAAAGCTTGTTATCTTCTTGAGCATAGGTTCCTTCACTGCCCCAGTAAGTTCTTCTTCCTCTGGAGCCCATAGGAGAAGACCCAGCAATTGGACGTTTTGCTTCCACCAATAGGGAAAAGACAAAAAGGTTTCCACAAAATGGGATTTTAAATGGCACTTTTGAAATAGCACCTGCTAATGCAATTTAGTAAAATGTAAAGACAAATTTTTATTGATACAACAATAGATTCAAAATGCATATGAAAGGTACGGAAGGTATGTAAGAAACTGTCCTTGGTAGTACAAATGACACAGTGTGTCTTCTGTCACCTGAAATGTTTCAGAGAGATCACATTTCCTTTGTCAGGGGTGTATACAGGATCATATCTCTATAATATACATTTTTGACATATAGTAAATGGTAACAACCATTGAAACATTGCAAAACATATTATTGTATGTCAGTTACTCATGATCAGGTTGGACAGTGGTAAACAAAGGATCGCCATACAAGTTTGAAACCATGCACCATGCAATGGTCCTTTTAGTCCTGTCCAATTACTACAATACTTGGGGTCCTAGCACCCCCTCATTGGAAGGAGGGTGGGAGTAGGAAATTCAGAAAGTACCAGTGGGAGGTGTCCACATCATGCAGAGGGACTTGGACACATGGACACCTTGGACACAGAAAATAAACAGCAGAAGAGTGAAGGATCGTCATGAGACAATGTGTTTTGATCCGCATTCAATTCGCATGACACGTGAAAGAGCTTTCTATTGTGCCTGTTCACAAATGTCTGGTGCAGCCAGAGTGCAAAATCAGTGCGAACTAAAAAAGAGTCCTGTCAGTTTTCTCAACAATGCCGTCTGGCTCAGGTTCGAATTCAGACCCATTGATTTCTGTGGGAGTGCTTCTGAATCGCACATGTCATTTGGTTGTGAACAGGATAAAATCCTAACCTGATCCTGATGTAAACCTGACCTGATCAAAAACTGACCAGAAACGCTGAACAACTAATTTGTCAATTAATTGTAAAAACAGGGCTTCAGTTCGCACTGCACATGTGTGAACCCAGCCTCAGAGGGAGATGGGAAAGAGGAAGGGCAGAGTATACGCTATCTGACCTTTTTTTTTCTCAAGCAATGCTGCAGTACCATACTTCCTTTTGTTGGTATTGTGAGAACCCCTGTTTATGATTCAAAAGAGATATATTCCTGAACACACCCACCACAGGTTCCTTTCTTTTTATATAAATGTTATCACACACGCCAATCAGATTTCAACTTTTTTTTAAATTAATTACTTATACAAGAATTATAGGAAGTTAGACAGCAGGGGGAGAACACTCTCTGCAATCAAGTGTGGCACTTTATGAATCGTGTCTGTATTACATAGTTACATGGTTGCATAGTAGTTGAGGTTGAATAAAGACAATAGTCCATCCAGTTCAACCTGTGTATGTGTGTGTGGACATATTCTTTTCCCATACTCCTGAATGTTTTGATCTTGGAGATGTATGTCCAAGGGTCTTTTAAAAGTAGCCATACTCCCCGCAGTTACTACCATTTGTGGAAGTGAGTTCCACAATCTTATTGCCCTTACTGTAAAAAACCCTTTGCGTAGCCTGAGGTTGAATCGCTTCTCCTCTAATACCATTGAATGGCCTCGTGTTCTCTTGCACTCCTTGTGACTGAATCGTTTTTTTTCTATGCTAAGATCACCATTGAGGTATTTGTAAATCGCTATCATGTCCCCTCTCAGGCGTCTCTTCTCTAGGGAGAATAAATCGAGTGGACACAATAGTCCAGGAGTGGCTGGATCAGAGTTTTATAAAGTGGCAGGATTATAGATTTATCTCTGGAATATATCCCCTTCCTTATGCATGCCAATATTCTGCCGGCTTTGGCAGCTGCAGCTTGACATTGCATACTATAAGTATATGTAGACAAATTCGAGGTAATGTGTTACCATAATCCCGTTAAGGTTGTAAAAGAAAAAACCCCCGTAAATGGGTGGGACTTTAGAGGTAACTATAAAGATCTCTCAAGAGAAAGGTTTAATTTAAGTAAAACGTGAAATTTATTAGAAAGAAATAAGTGTTTAGGCAAAAGTATCACAACAAGAGTAGCATGTATTCAAACATATGAATTATCATCGTAATACAATACAGTCACAGGTAATTGGCAGAGTCCAACGCGTTTCAAATGTTGTTTAATACAGAAAACTTCCTCAGGGAATCTGCATATATTCATGAAAAGCATAACCACATGCAAAATATAAGTCCCTAAAAAAGGAACAAACAAATACATATTCATACAATAATCATTTACATAAATCATTTTGCAGCTGCGACCAAATATTGCCCCAAATTGCCATGAAAATCTCTGCTGGTTAGACCAGATTGTCACCAAAACAACCCGGAAGGTGCCACCCCATGAGAAAGATAGAGCCCCCTCAACAGTAGGAACCAGGGCTAGAGAAGAGAAGTGGAAGAAAATAAAGAAAAAGGGGAAGGAAAGGAAGAAAAAAGAAAAGAAGAGAGATACCATTGTGTGGAGGTTGCCCACCTGCACGAAAATGGAGCCCCATAAAGTTGTCCTCCAGGGGATATAGTAATTCTCCCACAGGACGAGAGCTAGAGTCAGGTGTATAAAGTATCAGTCTTCACCTGAAAATAGCAATTAATGTCCGTCAGGGAACCTGAGGGGGTGTATATGTAGTTAATCATGCAGTAAAAAGAGAGGATGTTCAGATCAATTCACCTGTTGTGATGATTTGCCATATATATACAATTATATGAAAAGATGGTTTCCATATGATAAAAAGGGGGAAAAAAGAGAAATTCCTAAAGAATTCCAGATAGTTATCCTCCAATGTAATTGTCTCCAAGATTTGCTGAGATGTTGGTCCTATTGGGAAAAGGGAATAGGAACCATGAATGTATTTTCTAACCCTTATAAAAGATAGAAAGTAGTGAATTTTGTTAAAGTGTCTTACCTCACTGTTCTGGTGGACAGCCCATAGTGTCCTATCGACCTCAATGGATATAATGCCCACGGACAGATATGAGAGTGTTCAAGGTTTCTGGTATGGATATCACTACTTGCCTAGAATAAATATAAAGACAGTATATATATCTATACAATTGGATGCACAGATATATATATATATCTAAAGTGAAGGGGTCACCACAAATAAGTAAAGAGATACCGTTCAAGGTGCAACAACCGACATCCGTAGGGTCCCTGTATTCACCAAAGATGGCTGCATACAGTCCTAAGGCTATATAGTGTGGCCTCAGTAGCGTCCACCATACCGGTCCTAATGATAAAGGAGGAAATAAGACCCCCTTAGATATCAATAAAGCATGAGTATATCGATTCAGGTCCCCTGCGGGGTACTTACTGTTCGTACAGGTGAAGCATGGAAGGACAGCAGTCCTGTAGTGACTCGGAGAGGTAACTCTCCGTACTGGCTCTCGGCGTTCCCTTATATTCCGCTAGTTGGCCCGTGATCTCGCGAGAAATGTCGCGAGATTCACATGTGGTATGTTTTGGTCGCCTTCTAATGACGTAATTTCCGTCTATTCACCCTGCGGGAAATCCCGCGGGTTTTCGCGGTGACGTCATATCCGCTGCTACGTATGCTATGGAGGGTAGCAGTAGAGCGTTACTTCCGCCCTTACTTGCAGACGGACATAACTATATGTCCGCCCTAGGTGCGGCGATGCATAATGCAGCAGAAGCATGAGATATTGATCTCAATCTGAGTTAGGCTTGGCAAAAAATATAGAAATGAAACTGTATAATACATTAGCATGTAATGATGCTTTACCCTAATGTATTATACAGTTTCATTTCTATATTTTTTGCCAAGCCTAACCTAAAGATAAGTTCTGTTGACCACCGGTTTCAGATTGAGATCAATATCTCATGCTTCTGCTTCATTATGCATCGCCGCACCTAGGGCGGACATATAGTTATGCCCGTCTGCAAGTAAGGGCGGAAGTAACGCTCTACTGCTACCCTCCGTAGCATACGTAGCAGCGGATATGACGTCACCGCGAAAACCCGCGGGATTTCCCGCAGGGTGAATAGACGGAATTGACGTCATTAGAAGGCGACCGAAACATACCACATGTGAATCTCGCGACATTTCTCGCGAGATCACGGGCCAACTAGCGGAATATAAGGGAACGCCGAGAGCCAGTACGGAGAGTTACCTCTCCGAGTCACTACAGGACTGCTGTCCTTCCATGCTTCACCTGTACGAACAGTAAGTACCCCGCAGGGGACCTGAATCGATATACTCATGCTTTATTGATATCTAAGGGGGTCTTATTTCCTCCTTTATCATTAGGACCGGTATGGTGGACGCTACTGAGGCCACACTATATAGCCTTAGGACTGTATGCAGCCATCTTTGGTGAATACCGGGACCCTACGGATGTCGGTTGTTGCACCTTGAACGGTATCTCTTTACTTATTTGTGGTGACCCCTTCACTTTAGATATATATATATCTGTGCATCCAATTGTATAGATATATATACTGTCTTTATATTTATTCTAGGCAAGTAGTGATATCCATACCAGAAACCTTGAACACTCTCATATCTGTCCGTGGACATTATATCCATTGAGGTCGATAGGACACTATGGGCTGTCCACCAGAACAGTGAGGTAAGACACTTTAACAAAATTCACTACTTTCTATCTTTTATAAGGGTTAGAAAATACATTCATGGTTCCTATTCCCTTTTCCCAATAGGACCAACATCTCAGCAAATCTTGGAGACAATTACATTGGAGGATAACTATCTGGAATTCTTTAGGAATTTCTCTTTTTTCCCCCTTTTTATCATATGGAAACCATCTTTTCATATAATTGTATATATATGGCAAATCATCACAACAGGTGAATTGATCTGAACATCCTCTCTTTTTACTGCATGATTAACTACATATACACCCCCTCAGGTTCCCTGACGGACATTAATTGCTATTTTCAGGTGAAGACTGATACTTTATACACCTGACTCTAGCTCTCGTCCTGTGGGAGAATTACTATATCCCCTGGAGGACAACTTTATGGGGCTCCATTTTCGTGCAGGTGGGCAACCTCCACACAATGGTATCTCTCTTCTTTTCTTTTTTCTTCCTTTCCTTCCCCTTTTTCTTTATTTTCTTCCACTTCTCTTCTCTAGCCCTGGTTCCTACTGTTGAGGGGGCTCTATCTTTCTCATGGGGTGGCAAATTCCGGGTTGTTTTGGTGACAATCTGGTCTAACCAGCAGAGATTTCCATGGCAATTTGGGGCAATATTTGGTCGCAGCTGCAAAATGATTTATGTAAATGATAATTGTATGAATATGTATTTGTTTGTTCCTTTTTTAGGGACTTATATTTTGCATGTGATTATGCTTTTCATGAATATATGCAGATTCCCTGAGGAAGATTTCTGTATTAAACAACATTTGAAACGCGTTTGACTCTGCCAATTACCTGTGACTGTATTGTATTACGATGATAATTCATATGTTTGAATACATGCTACTCTTGTTGTGATACTTTTGCCTAAACACTTATTTTTTTCTAATAAATTTCACGTTTTACTTAAATTAAACCTTTCTCTTGAGAGATCTTTATAGTTACCTCTAAAGTCCCACCCATTTACGGGGGTTTTTTCTTTTACGACATTGCATACTATTGCTTCGTCTTTCTTCTACTAAGACTCCCAGATCTTTCTTCTTTCTTGATTCCCCCAGAGGTTCCCCCCCTAACGCGTATTTTGCATTTATGTTTTTAGTCTCCAAGTGCAAAACCTTACACATCTCCACATTAAACCTCATTTGCCACGTAGTTGCCCACTCTGTTATTTTGTTCAGGTCATTCTGTAAGATTTCTGCTTCATGATGTGAAGTTATTGCCCTGCTTAATTTTGTGTCATCTGCAAAAAGAGTCCCTTGGGGCATCCCACTTATCACTCCAGACCAGTCTTGGATGACAATAAGTAAGGTAATCTGAGCGAACAGAGTAGGGAAAAGTTAAGGTACAACTATAGGCAAAACCTTTTGTTTTTTACATTTTGAAAAAAGCAAGTGAGAGTTTTGACCCTTGCCATTTTTTTTTAATTTGTGTCCCATTGGGGAGATTTCTCTTCACTTCCTATCCCATAGTAAAACAGGAAGTGAGAGCAAATCTCTCCAAATTGAGGGAACCTTTGGTTATCACCTTGGTCACCAGAACACTTCTTATTGGAAGATTGTAATGTTCTGGTAACTTTGGGTACCCTAATTACTCTTTCATAAGTGTATGCGCCCCACCATTCTCTTTTGGTAAGGTGCGCATACACCTTTAAGACTGATGCTGTCATCACTGAGCGCCGGACTGGATGGCTATTTAGATCGCCGGCTCTCACTCACATGTGTTCGTTCAAACTGCTTTGTGCCTTGATGCTAACCTGTCTTGAAGCTCTCATGCTTGCAAGCATACCTCGCTGTCTGAACCACGCTGCGCTGATCCCTGTATCCCACTACCGGATCATCCGCTCTGGCCGAACCTCTCCTCTGCTACATTGCTATTAGTGATAAGTACCCCACAGGGGAAACCTCTATAACCTTTATACTAAAGCTTACACTATCTAGCTCTGCATACTAAGGACTATTACTACATCTGCATTATCTAAGATTGCTAGCTCTTGAGCCTACTACCACCTGTTCTTGCACTGGGTTGATCTCTCTTGTATGTCCACCTGCTACTCTGTCATCTGCTACCATACATGATTGCTAAACCTATCTGCATCCCATCTGCTACTATCTTACTTTCAAGAACATTTCCTTTCAAGTGTCTGTCATCTACCATCTCTACCCAACCTGTCTCTTCAGCCTATCATCACTGTGTTACTAGATACATAGGTCACTCTAGGAAACATCTTATTGAGTGTGTGTATTTACTTGCTGAATTGAGATCATCCACACATGATGAGTCATTGAGAGTTGGGAATGGTGTCTCAGTGTTTCTCTACATGACTACTGAAGTGGAATATTTCTGCAGCTGAAAATCCACATCATACGTAAAACGCAGGAGCGTTACAGATTGAACGAACCACAAATGGATTCAGCAGAAATAACCACTCAGATGACACAATTAAAACAGCAAGTAACTGCGTTAATACACGCACTTGCTGAATTAAAAGAAGACAATCAGGCTCTGTCGCAGCAGGTAATTAGACTGACACAACTTACCACTGCCCAGTCCCCTGAACCCAAAATAAATCCTCCTTTGGTATTTACAGGCGATCGCAGAAAATTTCGCGAATTTAAAAACGCATGTGAGTTACTTTTCTTGCTAAAACCCCGTACCTACCTTTCTGATCACATTAAGGTTTGTACTATTATTTCTTACCTAACAGGCGATCCTCAGGCCTGGGCAGACTCTCTTTTTGAGAAAAGCGACCAGCTTCTCAACTCCTATGCCTTGTTCCTAGCAGAACTCACTAGCCTATATGATGATCCCAATAGGCAGAGTACTGCCGATCTTCAATTAAGATCCTTGAAACAAGGTGGGAGACCTGTAGAAGACTTTGTCGCAGAATTCAAGAGATGGACCCTTGATTCAGAATGGAATGATGCATCTCTGAAATCCCAATTTAGGCTTGGCCTATCAGAGGCCGTTAAAGACAAGCTCGCCCGAGCGGATCTGCCAAAGACCCTGGATGCATTGATACAACTCAGTATCACCATAGATAGAAGACTACGAGAAAGAAAGGCTGAGAAAATGGGAATGCCCTTATCCAGTTCTTCTCGGATCTCGGTCGTTGACCCCGTTCCTATGGAGGTAGGAACCATACGTCCACCTCTATCAACTATGGAAAGAGCCAGAAGACGATCTGGTAATCTCTGCTTGTACTGTGCATCCCCGGATCACAAGATAAACGTCTGTCCCCTAGTCTACAAAAAGAAGGGTGAGTGTTCACATGTCCTCCTAGGGGGATTGACAACTTCAATCACTAACCCTTACCTTTCTGTTTGCTTAACATTACAGTGGGACCAGAACAGGATTACTACTAAGGCCATGATTGACACAGGATCTTGTGGAAATTATATTGACATACGTTTTGCTGCTTTAAATAAAGTTCCTATTATTTCTAAACTTAAACCTGTCTCAGTGAGTCTTATTAACGGTGTTCCTTTATCCTCTGGTCCAATCACTGATCAGACACAGGCACTCCTAGTCACTACTAACGGGTCTCATATGGAAACCACTACCTTCGATCTAATACCTTCACCCCACTTTCCCATTGTTTTGGGACTTCCCTGGTTGCACACACATCAACCAACCATAGATTGGAAGGAACGGACCCTGACCTTCCTCTCTTGCTATTGCGAGGGTACGTGTAACCTCCCGTCTTTCGGGAAGATCCTGTCTGTGGTGACAGATGAGATTGCACCACTATGTTATCAGGATCTCTCTGAGGTTTTTCTTGAGAAAAATGCTCAAGCACTACCTCCCCATCGAGACTATGATTGTAGCATTGATCTACTCCCAAATAGCAAATTGCCGTTCGGTCATGTTTATCCTCTTTCACAGGATGAACTTTCCCATCTCAAAGACTATTTGGATGAGAATTTGGAAAAAGGTTTTATTAGACCTTCCACTTCTTCCACAGCAGCAGGACTCTTTTTTGTCCGCAATAAGGACTCAAGTCTCAGGCCTATCATCGACTATAGGCAATTGAATGCTATTACAATAAAAGATCGCTATCCTCTACCGCTTATCCCTGAGCTCATTGAGCAGGTGCGTGGAGCTACCTATTTTTCAAAATTGGACCTGAAAGGAGCATACAATCTCATTCGAATCCGTGATGGACACGAGTGGAAGACTGCATTCAGAACCAGATACGGATTGTTCGAATATCTTGTAATGCCATTCGGGCTATGCAACACCCCTGCAGTTTTTCAACGATTTATAAACGATATTTTCAGAGACTTACTAGATGTCTGTGTTGTGGTTTATCTGGACGATATACTTATATATTCACGATCCCTGTCTGAACACATAAGACATGTAAGACTAGTATTATCGAGATTGCTTGCACACAACCTTTATGTGAAACTGAAAAATGCTTGTTTCATAAAGAAGAGGTACTGTTTCTAGGCTACATCATATCCAAAACAGGAATCGAGATGGACATGAGTAAGATATCCTGCATTCAGGATTGGCCTACACCAACCACACGCAAGGCGCTACAGCGATTCCTTGGATTTTCGAATTTCTACAGGAAGTTCATTAGAAACTTCTCTGCCATTGTGAGACCCCTCACACAGCTCACTAGCATTAAAAAACCATTCAAATGGTCAGATGAAGCAAATAAAGCTTTTCACCTGTTAAAGACAAGGTTTACTTCTGCTCCCATACTACGCCATCCAGACCCATCCCTCCAATACATTCTGGAAGTAGATGCGTCAAACATGGCAGTAGGAACAATACTCTCCCAACGACCAACTCACACTTCACCACTTCATCCAGTCGCCTTTTTTTCTAAATCCCTAAGCAGTCCAGAGATAAATTACCCCGTGGGTGAAAAGGAACTGCTTGCTATAAAATTGGCTCTGGAGAATTGGCGACATCTACTCGAAGGCACCCAATTACCAATACTTATATACACGGACCATAAAAATCTCCAATATCTTCAGACTAACAAAACTCTCTCGCACCGACAGGTACGATGGTCACTATTCTTTCTAAGGTTTAACTTCCTAGTGACCTACACACCTGCAGATAAGAACAAAAAGGCGGATGCACTATCACAACTAACTGAAGAAAACTACTTTGAAATCCCTTCCGTTCCTATAATACCTCACAAACGCATTATTGGAGTTGTCCATTCCTTGAAGGAAGAGGTTTTGCATGGTATAAGTTTGGATACACCCCCACCACAACTAAATACTGATGCAGAAGGCTTCCTCTACTACAACGACAAACTTTACATACCACCTACCATACGCACCAAGATCTTGGAATTATCGCATGATGTGCCTATGGCAGGACATATGGGTATGACAAAGACTCTTAATCTGATTACCAGGCAATTCTGGTGGCCTGACATGAAAACATCTATACAAAAATTCGTCTCTTCATGCAATGTCTGTGCCAGGTCCAAAATTGACACTACAAGACCATCCGGTCTACTATGCAGTCTACCAATACCCCAAACTCCATGGGAAGTTGTGTCCTTGGACTTTATAGTGGAATTGCCTCCTTCCAAAGGATTTAATACCATCTTAGTGTCAGTGGACCATCTGACAAAAATGGCACATTTCATTGCTATTCGCAGACTACCTTCGTCCAAACAAACGGCAGAACTCCTGATGAAACATGTCTTTAAGTTACATGGTATCCCAAAAACTCTTCTGTCTGACCGTGGATCACAATTTATTTCCAAGTTCTGGCAAGAACTATGTCACATACTACGGATCGAGCGGAAGCTCACTTCTCCTTACCATCCGCAGACCAACGGACAGACTGAAAGAGTCAACCAATGCATCGAGCAATATTTACATTGTTACACTTCTTACCAACAGGATGATTGGGTGGATCTTCTCCCTCTGGCAGAATTTGCCTACAACAACGCAACCCACAGTACGACCAAGCAGAGTCCGTTCTACTTGAACTATGGGTTTCATCCCTCTATTCTTCCACCACGCATCCTTCCTTCAAATAACCCAGTAGCTTCAGACTATCTTACCCAAATAAAGGACTCTCTGGGTTTGCTTAATACTACCATTGCACACGCTCATAGTCAACAAAAGAAGTACTATGATCTTCGCAGAAGACCTTCTCCTCAGTACGCTATCGGGGACCTCGTTTGGCTCTCAACAAAAAAATTAAGACTGAAAATCCCTAGCAAAAAGCTTGGACCTCTGTTCTTGGGACCTTTCCCAATCAAGAAACTTATTGGAAAAGCTGCAGTACAGCTTACATTGCCAATAGACCTCAAAATACATCCCATTTTCCATGTGTCGCTACTGAAGCCCCATGTTCCTGACCAAGGAATAAGGCCTACTATCCCACCTCCTCCTCCTGTACAAGTTGAAGGTGGAGAAGAATATGAGATAAAAGAGATTCTGGATTCTCGTATCCACAGAGGAAAACTTCAGTACTTGGTTCGATGGAAGAACTATGGGCCCCAAGACGACACCTGGCTAAACACCTCTGACATACATGCCTCTAGATTAATCCGCAATTTTCATGCGAAGTACCCAGACAAACCAGCTCCAGAGGCCTTCAGGAGCCGGCCTTAAGGGGGGGGTACTGTAATGTTCTGGTACCTTTGGGTACCCTAATTACTCTTTCATAAGTGTATGCGCCCCACCATTCTCTTTTGGTAAGGTGCGCATACACCTTTAAGACTGATGCTGTCATCACTGAGCGCCGGACTGGATGGCTATTTAGATCGCCGGCTCTCACTCACATGTGTTCGTTCAAACTGCTTTGTGCCTTGATGCTAACCTGTCTTGAAGCTCTCATGCTTGCAAGCATACCTCGCTGTTGGAACCACGCTGTGCTGATCCCTGTATCCCGCTACCGGATCATCCGCTCTGGCCGAACCTCTCCTCTGCTACATTGCTATTAGTGATAAGTACCCCACAGGGGAAACCTCTATAACCTTTATACTAAAGCTTACACTATCTAGCTCTGCATACTAAGGACTATTACTACATCTGCATTATCTAAGATTGCTAGCTCTTGAGCCTACTACCACCTGTTCTTGCACTGGGTTGATCTCTCTTGTATGTCCACCTGCTACTCTGTCATCTGCTACCATACATGATTGCTAAACCTATCTGCATCCCATCTGCTACTATCTTACTTTCAAGAACATTTCCTTTCAAGTGTCTGTCATCTACCATCTCTACCCAACCTGTCTCTTCAGCCTATCATCACTGTGTTACTAGATACATAAGTCACTCTAGGAAAAATCTTATTGAGTGTGTGTATTTACTTGCTGAATTGAGATCATCCACACATGATGAGTCATTGAGAGTTGGGAATGGTGTCTCAGCGTTTCTCTACATGACTACTGAAGTGGAATATTTCTGCAGCTGAAAATCCACATCATACGTAAAACGCAGGAGCGTTACAAAGATCTAGTCCTATTTGGTGTCAACCCAACATTTGAGAATTGTGATTTTCTTTTACTTTTTCTTTTGGTAATAATGTTAAACAAGACAAATAGAGGGTGTGAATCTCCCCAATGGGGACGCAGGCAGCAAAGCAAACCTGATCTGTGTTCTAATCCCTCTTCGCTTTATACAATCTCACCCTTTCTTGAAGTCCCATAGACAAAACAAGATGAAAATGGATCTCTTTCTGAAATAATTAAACTCCTTTTTCTTAGAAAATTTTCAATGCATTGATCTAGTTCTGGTGGCAGGCAACTCAAAAGGTTAGATATTTCCTTACTTACCAGGACAAATAGAGAGGGTACATCTATCCAGTGTGGACACTGATACACCACCAATAACCTCTTTACGTTAATGAGCTGAGAATGCAAATGACATAATGAATACAGATATATTGTATATACAGTACAATCCCTAATGAACAAACACCTGTAGAATTACATATGCGCAATACATATATCATGGAAGTGTGACCAGGAAAAAGCATAAACAATAAAAAGTCAGGATAGTGAACAGTAAGTGCATAAGTGGCAGTGTGCGTTACAGAAACCAGGACCCAGTGCCAGTACATTTGGAGAGCTGAGTAGCAGAAGATGTTAAAGTCAAAGGCATTGTGGAAAAAGTACTGGGCATGGCTAGTGGTTTGGAGAACAGGAATGCAAGCATACACTATATTACCAAAAGTATTGGGGTGCCGGCCTTTACACGCACATGAAAGGGGATTTTGGTATGGGGTTGTTTTTCAGGAGTTGGGCTTGGCCCCTTAGTTCCAGTGAAGGGAAATCTTAAGGAGTCAGGATACCAAGACATTTTGGACAATTTCATGCTCCCAACTTTCTGGGAACAGTTTGGGGATGGCCCCTTCCTGTTCCAACATGACTGCGCAGCTGTGCACAAAGCAAGGTCTATAAAGACATGGATGAGTGAGTGTGGGGTGGAGGTACTTGACTGGCCTGCACATAGTCCTGACATCAACCTGATAGAACACCTTTGGGATGAATTCGAGTGCAGACTGCAAGCCATGTCTTCTCTCCAATATAAGTGCCCGACCTCAAAAATGCGCTTCTGGAAGAATGGTCAAACATTCCCATAGACACACTCCTAAACCTTGCGGACAGCCTTCCCAGAAGAGTTGAAGCTGATATAGCTGCAAAGGGTGGGCCAACTCCATATTGAGCCTACGTACTAAGACTGGGATGCCATTAAAGTTCATGTGCATGTAAAAGCAGGCATCCCAATACTTTTGGTAATATAGTGTATTTCCTGAGGGGAGTGCTTAAAAATGGAAGCAGAAGGCAGAAAAGTGCTTTAAAGTTTTGAAATTGGCAATATCTGACCGGATGTTAATTATGAATTGAAATTTATTGGATTCTATAATTCCCTGATGAACTAGAGAATATGCAGAATGAAAAAATGTTAAGGAGAACTCACTGGAGTATTTATAATATTGCACAAAGAACTAGCCTTTATCACCTTCCAGCAAACAGATCAGATATTCAGCTCGAGCAGCAGTAAAAAGAGATGAAAAGTCAACAGTGACAATGTCACCACACAAAGCAAGTTTGGTCCAAATTTTAATTAAGGTCTGAACTTAATCAAATTTCAAAATCCCTTGATCTACATATGTATGAACCAGATGGATATATTCCAATAGCTATTTGCTTGAACAACTCCCAATAATAATTTTCTGCCTCCCCTTCCAGTAATGCAAAATGCACTACTTCATTAACATTAATGTTAACCTCACAGAATGTACACAGAATGGAAACAGGTGAATGTAAAATGGCAACAAACTCATAGCCTTTCCCCAGGTCATTTTCTGACATCTGCATTATGTTACAAGATCCTATGCAGGTTTACTGTGTGAATAGATTTTATCCAGAAACACAAGTGCACCAGGAAAATACAGACACAAGGATACACTATAAAGCAGAAGGTATGTGGACAGCCATCCAAATTATTGGGTTCATGTGTTTTTAGTGAGAGGGACTGAACAAATAAATGCTACGCAATTCTGTTTTTTTAAACCTGGCAACATTTTGGGGAAGTTTCATTTATTTTTTGGCATGACCGAGCCCCAGTGCAAAAAGCCAGATCCATAAAGACATGGTTTGACATGTTCAGTATGGATAGCTTGAGTGACCTGAACACAGTCTTGGCATTTAACCTAATAAGCACCTTGCGGTTGACATGTAATACCAATTGTGTGCCTGATCTTCTTGTCTAACATCAGTATCTGATTTCATGAAAGCAAATTGTCAGATATTCCTTAAAGCAAACTTGTGCCCAGACTATGCACATAAAGCATTTACATATTCTATATTAGATATAAAGCTGTATCTCAGCCAATAAGGGGAGAGACTCCCAGGATGGCTGAGGGACTCGTGGATATCGCTGGACAGAGAGGTGGCACAGGTAAGTATTAGGGGTGCTGAGGCAGAAGGCTATTTGTCTTAATGCATGGAGATAAAAAGAACCTTCCTGACTTTACAATTCCTTTAACTTCCACTTAGTGGTTGCATTCGATTTTTTTTAAGCTTATTTTCCTTTATTTTCACCTGGTGATTAAGCATGTGCAGGTTTCAACTGCCTTTACCAAACCAAGCTGTCCAGCAAAATGGCCATTTAGAGGGTTGAAACAAAACATTTTTCACTGACGGGCACTTACAAAGTGAAAGTGAAGCAACAGACAAACAGCTGAATATTCAGTTTAAATTCCCATAAGTTTTAGTTACCAAATGTACATCTGCTGTACAGGAAGATCATTTTGCTACAACATGATTTAGCTTTCAGCTTTCTGTGTCAACTCATTACTCATTGGGCAATGCTGATTGATTGTACAGTGAGCAAGCCAAGGGTAAGGGTAGTGATGGGATTAACGTTCGATTCGAGCGTAAGTTAGACTCGCACATTGGGTGTTTGTGTGTTAGCTGAACACACGAGCACCCGGGGCACTCGGCGGGAAGTTCGCCCGTCTATGAGCGCTCCATAGTGCATGCACCTGATCTGTATGCTTCGGCCAATCACAGTACAATGTCCTGTCATGATTGACCTAAGGCAAGGATTGTGCTTTGATGTTTAATGCAGTCATTGCAGTGTAGTGTAGGGCTGATTCATCTTGTATAACACAGTGTACTGCAGTCAGTGTAGTGTAATGCTGTGCTGATCCATTTTGTGTAACACAGTGTACTGCAGTCAGTTTAGTGTGTAAAACTGTGCTGATTCTTGTGTAACACAATGTAGGGCAGTCAGTGTAGTGTTGTGCTGTGATTCTTGTGTAACACAGTGTAGTGGGGCCACTGAATAGTGATGGCCAAACATCGGCTGGGGCGGTTCGCGAATGTCAGCTGCAAATTTTCTCAAAAGTCCACGAAGAAGTATTGCAATTGGAAAAGTTGCCATAAAAAAATATTTTTTTGTCATAAATCAGCCAGAACTGACAACAGCCGGTAAATACATGTCAAATACATATAGGGTCCATTAACACAAATGTAAAATGGGTCCGCATCCATTCCACAAATAAGTAAGAGTCAGCCATTTCAGGCCCCAAAAATTAGCCCACATGTGTTTACCTGACAGCTAAGAACATTGTATTCAGTGGCTGAAGGTACATTAGGCATTCACAGGATACAGAAGTAAGTGTCGGCCAGTATAGGCCCCAAAAATTAGACCGCATGGGTTTACCTGACAGCAAAGAACGTAGTATTTGGTGGCTAGAGGTACATTAGGCATTCACAGGATACAGAAATAAGTGTCAGCCAGTATAGGCCCCAAAAATTAGCCCACATGGGTTTACTTGACAGCTAAGAACATAGTATTTGGTGGCTGGAGGTACATTAGGCATTCACAGGATACAGAAGTAAGTGTCGGCCAGTATTGGCCCCAAAAATTAGCCCACATGGGTTTACCTGACAGCTAAGAATGTTCTATTCTGTGGCTGAAGGTACATTAGGCATTCACAGGATACAGAAGTAAGTGTCGGCCAGTATAGGCCCCAAAAATTAGCCCACATGGGTTTACCTAACAGCTAAGAATGTTGTATTCTGTGGCTGAAGGTACATTAGGCATTCACAGGATACAGACGTAAGTGTCAGCCATGAAAGGCCCCAAAAATTAGCCCAGATGTGTTTAACTGACAGCTAAGAACAATGCATTCTGTGGCTGAAGGTACATTAGGCATTCACAGGATACAGAAGTAAGTGTCGGCCAGGAATCGCCCCAAAAATTAGCCCACATGGGTTTACCTGACAGCTAAGAACGTAGTATTTGGTGGCTGGTGGTACATTAGGAATTCACAGGATAAAGAAGTAAGTGTCGGCCAGTATAGTCCCCAAAAATTAGACCACATGGGTTTACCTGACAGCAAAGAACGTAATATTTGGTGGCTGGAGGTACATTAGGCACTCACAGAAAAAATAATTGTCGGCCATGAAAGGCCCCAAAAATTTGGCATTCCGTGGACATGAAATGCCTTTTATGCCGCTGTATGGCGGTCTGGCGGATATTTGTGGCGTGCCATGAGGAATTTCAATGAAACATGGTCTACTGGTCACATGTGTTGAATTCCTCAGAGATCCATGCCTCATTCATTTTTATAAATGTGAGGTAGTCTAAACTGTCATGAGCTAGGCGAGTGCGCTTATCGGTCACGATCCCCCCTGCTGCGCTGAACGTCCTTTCGGACAGGACACTGGACAGAGGGCAAGCCAACAGTTCCATTGCAAATTGTGCAAGCTCTGGCCAGAGGTCAAGCCTGCCCACCCAGTAGTCCAGGGGTTCATCACTCCACAGAGCGCCCACATCGGCCGTTAACCCCATGTAGTCAGAAATCTGTCGGTCTAGGCGTTCCCTGATGCTGGATCCGGAGTACAGCTGTCGATGGTTCGGCTGAAAGAAGAATCTCATATCTGAAGTGACCAAGACATCTTCTTGCAGGCGCTGTTGGATTTGCTACCCACAACTGTCTCTCTGTGACTGGAAATTCCTATTTCTGCAGGAAACAAATACACTTGTAAAAGTATACTCAGATAACACCCCGCTTCAATCTGTGGTATTGGGGGGCCACAGGTTTATTACACCAGTTCTACAAATAGTTGGCCAGTAACTGTTGTCATTGTGTGAGTTAACACAGCAAAAGAGGCCAAATTTTTGCAGGACTAAAATACACTTTTAGAAAAGTATACTGTTAAATAACACCCCACTTCAATATGTGGTATTGGGGGGCCACTGGTCTATCACACCAGTTGTTCAAAAAATTGGCCAGGGAGTTTGGCACTGTGTGTATCAGACTTAACACAGCAAAAGAGGCAATATTGTTGCAGGACACAGATACACTTGTAAAAGTATACTCAGATAACACCCCACTTCAATATGTGGTATTGGGGGGGCCACTGGTCTATCACACCAGTTGTTCAAAAAATTGGCCAGGGAGTTTGGCACTGTGTGTATCAGACTTAACACAGCAAAAGAGGCAATATTGTTGCAGGACACAAACACACTTGTAAAAGTATACTCAGATAACACCCCACTGCAATATGTGGTATTGGGGAGCCACTGGGCTATCATACCAGTCGTTCAAAAAATTGGCCAGGGAGTTTGGCACTGTGTGTATCAGACTTAACACAGCAAAAGAGGCAATATTGTTTCAGGACACAAACACACTTGTAAAAGTATGCTCAGATAATATCCCGCTTCAATCTGTGGTATTGGGGGGCCACAGGTTTATTACACCAGTTCTACAAATAATTGACCAGTAACTGTTGTCATTGTGTGTAGCAGAGTTAACACAGCAAAAGAGGCCCAATTTTTGCAGGACTAAAATACACTTTTAGAAACGTATACTGTTAAATAAAACCCCACTTCAATATGTGGTATTGGGTAACCACTGGTCTATCACACCAGTTGTTCAAAAAATTGGCCAGGGAGTTTGGCACTGTGTGTATCAGACTTAACACAGCAAAAGAGGCAATATTGTTGCAGGACACAAATACACTTGTAAAAGTATACTCAGATAACACCCCACTTCAATATGTGGTATTGGGGGGCCACTGGTCTATCATACTAGTTATAATACATTAAAAGTGCTTTTGTCATTGTTTGTAGTATTGCTGCAGCAACGCTCACCACACCAGTCACAATGCTGCACAGTGCACAATACAAATCCACTATAATATGCTTTCTATATTAAAAAGTATATTATACAGTGGATTACAAAAATTCCAGCCCTTTAAATGACTTTTGTGGACATTAACAGAGCGATTTGTGTCACTGCAGATCTGTCCCTTGAGCACACTGGATACCTGTCCCTAAACTGAACAGAAACTGCACACCAATACCAAAAAAATTGCAGCCCTTTAAATTACTTTTGTGGACATTAACAGAGTGATTTGTGTCACTGCCGATCTCTAACTGTCCCTAAAGCACAGACTGAATACCTGTCCCTAAACTGAAAAGAAACTGTAGTAGACCTATCCCGAAATACCAGCCCTGAAAAGGACTTTTGTGGATCTTAACAGAGCTATTTGTGTCTGGCAATCTCTCCTTGATGCATACAGCAGACCTCTCCCTACGCTGACAAAAAGCAGAATGTGAAATGGCCGCCTGCTCTGGTCTATTTATAAGGTAGGGGGCATGTCCATGTGCTGAAATGTTTCAATTGGCTGTCCCATTCCACCTGACAGCTGTGTAATGGGTCAAAGTTCTCCCCAATGTAAACTAATATGGCCGCCATGTGTTTGCAAAATTGGCGGGTAGGGAAAAAGCAAAGTTTGCGGCAAACCGACCGCCGCGCGAACTGCACGGCCATCTCTACTCTTTAGGTGTCAGCATACCAATAGATAATTTCATGCTCCCAACTTTGTGGGAACAGTTTGGGATTGCCCCTTTCTGTTCGAACATGACTGCGTACCAGTGCATAAAGCAAGGTCCATAAAGACATGGATGAGCGAGTTTGGGGTGAAGGAACTTGACTGGCCTGCACAGAGTCCTGATCTCAACCTGATAGAAAAGCTTTGGGATGAATTAGAGTGGAGACTGCGAGCCAGGCCTTATCATTCAACATCAGTTCCTGACCTCACAAATGTGCTTCTGGAAGAATGGTCAAAGATTCTTATAGATACACTCCTAAACCTTGTAGACAACCTTCCAGAAGAGTTGAAGCTGTTATAGCTGCAAAGGGTGGGCCAACCTAATATTGAATCCTACAGACTAAGACTGGGATGCCATTAAATTTCCTGTGCATGTAAAGGCAGGCGTCCCAATACTTTTAGTAATATAGTGTATACTTCTTGCAAAACAATAAGTAGATGTATAAAAAGTTTTTTTTTTAATTAGGCCTATAGAATAAGCCTACTGACAAATATTGTATGATATAGGAATAAGTAACAATTACATTTAAATCTACATTTATTTACTGTATAAAATGGACCCTTTATAAAATCTAATGTTCTTGCTAAAGTAAACTATTATAAGGAAAAGCATTTCCCTTTCACATTAAATATGGTAACCTGTACAGAATGTCAATTGTATACTTATTTTTCACAAATGTACTCTATTTGAGCTAAGAATAATGGCTTCAGTTAGACAAAGTTTGACTAAATCCCACAAGACCCTGTATTTATGGAACACTGGATGCTCTCCAAAGAACCCAAGAAAAGACTACTTTATCTATTGTATATGACCTTCCAGTCAGTGGCAGTGCATTCGAGGGTAAAGGAAAGGTATTGCTCAATTAAAGATATTGACTAAATGAGTTTTATGTGTTAATGAATATATTCATTCTTGTGCAGGTTTTATAAGGTGAGCTGAGGTTGATTTTAGCAACTTCTAGAACACTAATAAGCATTATTAACTAACTAATAACTACAATATAAAAAAAAAGCATTTTAACCACTTCAGCTCCAGAATGTTTTACCCCCTTCCTGACCAGGCCATTTTTTGCAAAACGACACTGCATTATTTTAACTGACAATTGTGCGGTCGTGCGACACTACCTAAATACAATTGTTGTGCTTTTTCCCCACAAATAGAGCTTTCTTTAAGTGGTATTTGATCAATTCTATGGTTTTTATTTTTTGTGCTATAGCAAAAAAAACAAAAATTTTGAAGAAAAAAAATTTTGACTTTTTGCTATAAAACATACTCAATAAAAAATGTAAAACATCTAATTTCTTCCTCAGTTTAGGCCAATATGTTTTCTGCTACATACTTTTGGTAAAAAAAAAAAATCCTAATAAGCGTATATTGATTGTTTTGCGCAAAAGTTTTAGCGTCTACAAACTAGGGGATATTTTTTATTTTTACTAGTAATGGCGGCGATTAGCGACCTTTAGCAGGACATGGATATTGCAGCGGACAAATTGGACATCTAACTGACACTTTTTATACTTTTTGGGGACCGTGTAGAATAACAGCGGGAGTGGGTCACCCTGAATTGTCAGATCACATACTAGGTACATGATCTGGCGCAGAGCTGCCGTCCTGCTGCAGTAAATATACAGTGGGTGGTCCACGAGTGGTAAATAGAAAATTTGCAATGGCATGAAAGAATAAAGCTGTTAGTAACCACATACGTTTCCTTCTATCAAATCAATAAATTTACAGTACCTATCACTCATTTGCATCTTGAATCTCAATAGGAGATCTTGTCAAGGATGGATGCTACCTTACTGACATATGGGCATGGTTGCAGTTATCTGGTAGTAGTTTAGGGAGAGAATGGTATAAATAGTTTAGTAATGTTGGGCAGTATGTTGTAATAAGGCCATAGCAAATTTACTAAAATACATTGGCTAATCATTTGCCTAACTGTATTTTGTGTAGTGGAAAGCTCTAATGTGATCTGTACATTTTCCCACATAGGTCCACTTTGGACCACTTTATAAATATATTGAAAAGCCAATCTACACAAAGCACTAACTAATAAGTTCCTTTTTAATTGGGCCAATCTGCTTGTAAGAGTAAATCAGTTCACCCATTTATATTTGTAACCCTGAAAAATGTTTTAGAAACATATGTAACACTAAAGGGAGCTTGTTATAGTTTTCCTAAATGTAGCGTGATGATTATATTTTTGTCATTCTCTCTGACCATATGGGCCATTTGTAGAAGGCCGGAGAGTGAAGTAACAGAAAATTTGCTAATGGATGTGTGCCAAAAATGTGTTAGCTATGTGGAATCACCCTTTTAAGCTCATGAGTTTGAATACAGCATGGAAAATCTTCACCTAACAAATATGACAAAGAGGAAGACAAATAGCTTGTTATGGCAAGGACAATGGCCTATATTCTTGTCAGGAAGTAATGGTGACAAAGGATAAGTACAGGCGTTCCCCGGGTTACAAACATCCACCTTACAAACAACTCCTACTTACAAACGGAGAGAGATAACAGGAAGTGAGGAGAAATCTCCCCCTAGGAAGGGAAATTCACTCCTGTAAGAGTTCTCATGGAAAAAAGGTGCCTCCACTGTAGCTTTATCACTAATCCTGATTTCCACAACCCAACATTTTCAAAATATAGTAGTCATAGGGACAGAAAGTGAGGTGAAATCTTCTGAACAGGGGTACAGGCAGCAAAACAAATGATACAGGTGTGTTAACCCTTCTCTATGCTATCTAAAAAAACTTAAAAATTATTCTTTTTGCTGGAGCTAAACTTAAAACATGTACCTATTCCGACTCACAAACAAATTCTATTTACGAACAAACCTACAGTCCCTATCTTATTTGTAACCCAGGGACCGCCTATATACCAACCTGGAGCGCAACCTGGCTTTTCATAGATATGTTACCAGTTTAAATAACTTTCATCTTATACACAGTTCATCTTACAAATAGTAGTGAGCCTTACATGTGTAGATTAGGAATACTAGCACAAACTATTAAAACATGCAACCTGTATTAATACAAAGTCACACAGCTTGAAATTAATTTAGCTACCATTTTTTTTTTTTCAATTCCCTTTTTAAAATTGAAAGGAAGTCAACTAGGTATAAAAAAGGGACCTTGTATGCCACAATAGTCCAGCATAAAACAGATAGAAAATGTCAGCATTACAAAGACAGGATATGCATTTATACAAAAAGAAAAAGTATAAACAGTGCAAGTGCATAAAATTACCCTGAAAATTTAAATACATAGGCATAGTTACCAAATGTTATTAGAAGCCATAATACACAGTTACACAAGATGAACAAGTCATCCAATTGACAATTAAAAAACAGGTCCATTTTTAGATACCAAAACATTGAGATTGGCAGGTCTTTATTACACTTGAAATTAACCCTGGACCTTAATCTGCTCCTTGTAAATGGGATAATAAGGGAATAATACACACCTGGCCATGGAACAGCTGAGCAGCCAATTGTCCCATTACATTTGGTCCCTTAAAAACTGGGAGGCACATATAAAAACTGTTGTAATTCCTACACCGTTCACCTGATTTGGATGTAAATACCCTCAAATTAAAGCTGAAAGTCTGCAGTTAAAGAACATCTTGTTTGTTTCATTTCAAATCCATTGTGGTTGTGTATAGAGCCAAAAAGATTAGAATTGTGTCGAAATCCCAATATTTATGGACCTGACTGTATGTATATTACAGTAATACTACTTCTTTTGTACACCTGCATGGGGAGATTATTGTAGGACAACAACACCAGTAAGCTGACATGATTGTTTTTATAAATAAATATGGCCAGCATTTTCAGGAGAATATTTGACACTGTGGCCTGAAGGTTTTTTTTTCTTTTTTTTTTTTTAATAAATAACATTTTTAATTTTTTTTTTTTACAATGTAAAAGAGCATAGTCAACAGTACAGTTTTTGTAGGTTAGGAAAGGCATTGTGTTAATAATAATGGTAGAAGTTCAAGGTACTCTCAGTTGATTTAATGAAAACTCAAGCAATACAAAATAAATAAGGGTTACTCCTAGAGACTCATATATAGTTATGCGTCATTTATACCATTTGGTTGCCGTAACAACTATTCAGCTAAAGAAGCATGACAAAAAAATGTTTAATCTACAAATAATTATATTGAATTGTAAAACCTGAAACCTCAATGTCGGGGCAGCATTAGAAAAAGCATTTTCTATGCATTCACTTGTGAATATACAAGAGATAACTAGAAACATATATAACAAAAAGATCAAAAGGGGAAAGAAAGTAAATTCGAAAAAGTGATGAAAAGCTCTTCAGTCTCCCCGCCCTTCAGGTTAAGCATCCAGCAAAGATTCCCCAGCAGAAGGAGTCTAAGCATGAATATCCACATTAAAGTGAGTCCTCCCTAAGGCGCCATAATTCCCACATTTTATCATGTTTTTTCAAGAGTATCACGTAATTGTGCCGTAAGAGTCACCATCAATTGGTCATCTTTAATTTCTTGTGTGTAATGGTAAGAGAGTTGGAGGATCCATCTTTTTCTAATTGAGTGCCTTCAGACATCTAGCTGTAGTAAGTATATAAAATAATAATTTTTTTGGCATTCTTTGAAAGGACCAGTAAGGGATAATGCCAATAGGAACGTTTTTGGAGAAAGTGGAAACCCAACAAAGGTTCTTCCCTTTCCAAACTCTATTGAAAATGCAAATTTGTGTCTCCAATAAAGAGACTTGAATTCATGTCTCTCTGACCTCCTGTTAGCAGGCAAATGCCCAATGGGGATGCTAACAGCAGTAAAAAAAAAAAAAAAAAACCTGACAGGGGTTCTAATTGTTTTATACTCAATGCAAAGCAATAAAGAAAATGTTTTAGCTGGAGTTGAACTTGGAGAAAGTCATCACGTGCATAACAGGTTTAAGAGAGTCAGGGATTTAGCAGCAAGAGGTTTATGATGGCACTTTATGCGGTTGGTTTTGTAATTATATTTTTTATTTTTAGTCACATATTTACTTAAAATAGCTACACATGATATCCATTTTGGACCTTGAAAAATGTGATATCCCTTGGTAAACTGTTGGTTGATGGCTCATCATGTGACTATAGTTGGAAGGCCAACCCACTCAGAACTCAGAAAGTAGAAAGTGAGTAGACTCCAAGCAACAGAAAGTATAATGCGCTGAAAATTACTAAAATCATTTTGTTGTATGTACCTGACCAGATAAGGATTGTTTTCTTCTCTACAAAATGGAGGTACGTAATAAGCCTTCAAAATAATGTTTAAGCTTGAAAATCAGTGAACTTAACATCTGTTTTTGAGACTAACCAATTATTTTTTTAAACTTTTTTTTGCTTTAGTTGTGTTCCTCATTAGCTCTTACCAAGCTAATTTTTCTGGTTTCCATTTCAATAACTGTTTGAAATTAATAGGTCTCAAGTTTCCAGTATATTTTATTGGTGAAGAAAAGCACTTAGAGTGTATCAGTCATTAAAACGTAACATAGCATTGTCATAATACTTGGATTCACTGCATGTAAAAAGGCTAAATGTCAGCATTTCAAATAGCATCATTATTTTGATCTTAAGAATAAGGATGAACCGAATGTACCTGGTTTTGGTTTGAGGCAAGTTAAGTTTGAGGCCTCAAACATGAGTAAAGTTAAACCCTCTCAAATCAATGGGAATTTAGCTGCAAGCAGTAATCAGTGCAGCGCCTAGGCGGGAAGGCGTGGAAAGGCTCCCTGCCTCTCCCCCCCCCCCCCCCACTCCCCTCCGGCAGAACACAAATGTGCAGTGGGAGGAATTCCCACATCAACATCGATGGGGGAATTGAGCGATTTTCTTTCCTTTTACCTGTGGTGCCATGAAATGGAATGCTGTTGTCCCTCTCTTCACGTAGCCGGCTCAGTATAAATGCCGGTCTCTTACTTCCACCAGGCTGCTTGACAAAGGGGGTAGAGCCCCTGAAACACATAGAAGCCCACCCACACCCAACATCATGTTTTGATTTTGACATCTAGCCACACCTGCTTGCAGCCATAGACACCACCAGCCTACCTGCTCTGTTGTATCTCCATTAGCACTGCTATACACATCGCTGCTGTATTATTGACTCTGTTTTGATACATTCATGCTGTTTGCTGCATGCTAGGCTGGACTAAATGGTTTTAACATGTAAGTGTGTCATACACTGCTCAAAAATTTTAAAGAACACTTTTTAATCTGAGTCTAGCATCAAGTCAATTATACTCCTGGGATATTGATCTAGTCAGTTAAGTAGCAGAGGGGGTTGTTAATCCGTTTCAGCTGCTTAGGTGTTAATGAAATTAACAACAGGTGCACTAGATGGACAACAACGAGACAACCTTCAAAACAGGAATAGTTTTTAAGTTTCAGGCCACACACTTTTTTTCCAACTAATTTTTTCTGATTTTTCACTAGTTTTGCATCTGGCTAGGATCGGTGTCACTACTGGTAGCATGAGGCAATTCCTGGACTATATAGAGGTTGCACAGGCAGTCCAATTCTTCCAGAATGGCACATCCATACGTGCCATTACCAGTAGGTTTGCTGTGTCTCCCAGCACAGTCTCAAGAGCATGGAGGAGATTCCAGAAGACAGGCAGTTACTCTAGGAGAGCTGGGCAGGGCCAAAGAAGGCCTTTAACCCATCAGTAGGACCAGTATCTGCTCCTTTGTGCAGAGAAGGAACAGGATAAGCACTGCTAAAGCCATACAAAATGACCTCCAGCAGGCCACTGGTGTGAATGTCTCTGACCAAACAATCAGAAACAGACTTCATGAGGGTGGCCTGAGGGCCCAGCATCCTCTAGTGGGCCCTGTGCTCACTGCCTGGCACCGTGGAGCTTGACTGTAATTTTCCATTGAACACCAGAATTGGTACGTCCGCCACTGGCACCCTGTGATTTTCACAGATGAGAGCCAGTTCAACCCGGAGCACATGTGACAGATGTGAAAGGATCTGGCGAAGCTGTGGAAAATCTTATGCTGCCTGTAACATTGTTCAGCATGACCGGTTTGGTGGTGGGTCAGTGATGGTCTGGGGAGGCATATCCAATGGGGGGGATGCACAGACCTCTACAGGCTAGACAATGACATCCTGACTGCCATTAAGTATCGGGATTAAATCCTTGAACCCATTTTCAGACCCTACGCTGGTGCAGTGGGTCCTGGGTTCCTCCTGGTGCATGACAATTCCCGGCCTCATGTGGCAAAAGTGTGCAGCCAGTTCCTGGAGGATGAAGGAATTGATACCATTGAATGGCCCCCACGCTCGCCTGACCTAAATCCAATAGAACACCTTTGGAACATTATGTTTCGGTCCATCCAATGCTACCAGGTTGCATCTCAGTCTGTTCAGGAGCTCAGTGATGCCCTGGTCCAGATCTGGGAGGAAATACCCTAGGACACCATCTGTTGTCTCATTAGGAGTATGCCCTGATGTTGTCTTGCATGCACACAAGCATGTGGGGGCAATACAAACTACTGAGGACCATTTTGAGTGGCTGAAATGAAATCTCAGGAAAACTGACTAGCCTGCTGCATTATTTGTTCACTTTTATTTTTGGGGTGTCTTTGAATTCAGCCCTCTGTTGGTTGATAATTTTAATTTTCATCAAACGATGTGGCATCCTTTCATTCCTAACACATTACCCAGTCCATTTCAGTATAGATATCCAGCATGATATTTTTCCGCATTGAGATTGGATGTGTTTTCAAAGTGTTTCTTTCATTTTTTTGAGCAGTGTAGTTTTATAAATTGGTGTTACTTTGATTCTACTAAAGCCTCGTACACACGCAACGAATTTCCGCCGACCGGTCATTCGTCTTTTGTCCAGAGTGGTGTCTGTTGGTTGGAATGTGCTCTAGACTGCACACGAATTTTGTCATCCGACAGAATTATACTTCAGAAGTGATGTCATGTGTTGGATTGCTTACTTTGTGTTCTTTCATCTCTGAACATGCCCAGTCTTGCTCATAAGATTTTTCCCTGTCGAAATCTGTATGAAAATCGGACGTGTTTTGACGTATGTTTTGATGTATTTTTTTATAAAAAATAAAAAAAAGTGGTTTCAAAGGAGCTACATCACAGTGCTAACTGGAGGGACCTACATGGAGGAAGAAATAAACCTTTAGAATGCTTCAAAACTAGGCGGTAGAGACAGAAGTGAGATGTGTACGAAAAGCACAAAAAAGATGTGGTTTAGGTTATCCGTGGTGGATAGCAAGAGTGAAAGTAGCTTTCAGAAGTGAGATTTCAGGAATTGATGGTAGTTATCAACACACCAGTTACGTGGAGGGCCATTGCTGTGCATCACTCAGGTTCTGAAGGCTTTGATGGTAAACCATACCAAGCATTTATTAAGGAGAAGAAAGAAAAGAGTTCCCATGTGGAAGAGACACTCCTGGGATGTGCCACAAATTCCACCAGAGAATGATCAAAGGGAGTGACGGTGCTTGACTGTTCCTGTTCTGGGATTCAATATCTGGATTTCTTGGGAGTACCTATTGGAGGCTTCCTGGGTCGATTGTCCAGCTTTATAACATCAAGCGTTGTATGACCATTGTGAGAGTGGTGGTCATATCTATTTGGTAAGAGGCCAATCGGCTACTCTGTGTGTGGTGGAGGTCTTCACTGTCCTTGTCACTGAATAGACAGATTGCCACATATTAAGGGTGTTGCTGGTGGATTGTACAACCCTATATACCATCTTGGAGTGGACTTATATATACATACATATTTATATCATATGCCATTTTTTCAATTTATAAGCGCTGCATTTTGTTTTTTATTTCTTGTATCACATTGTGGTTAATGCTGGCTGCTAATCTGTGAGAGCGCGGATATTCAACAATTTTATACAAAAATTTTATAGCCTGCACACCAGAATTTTTTCGGCCGAAAAGTCAGTCGGTTGTCGAGAGCACCATATT
Organism: Pelophylax lessonae; assembly: GCF_965119305.1. Classification (NCBI taxonomy): domain Eukaryota; kingdom Metazoa; phylum Chordata; class Amphibia; order Anura; family Ranidae; genus Pelophylax; species Pelophylax lessonae. Next base: position 618,623,079 of record NC_138768.1, on the reverse strand, counting down.
AACAAGCCAAAATCGGCAGATAGGTCGTCGGACGAAAATTCCCGGCCAATTTTCGACTCGTGTGTACGGGCCTTAACTCAAGCTCCCTGCTTCTGCTTTGTTTCACATGTGAGTGGATCCTTCCCTGATATGTTTCCAGAGCTGCAGGAGGTTTTTGGATCTTTTCTGTGTCCTCTGTTTCTTCCACTGGGACTGCTTCATATACAGAGCTTATGGTTATTTATTACACTGTGAGGAGCACTGTGCAAGCAGTGCACACCGTGTGTGTGTGCCTTGGGTTTTGGTTTATATACTGTATGTTAATTGTTTTTCTAAACTGCAGTCTTCTAACAGTGCATACGTCTCCCCTGATAGACACCCCTATAGATGTGGTATGCAAAACAACTTTGCATTTAAGGGAATGTTTTATCAACCAATCATAAATTACAAATATTATTGTTCTTGAACGGTTAAATGTGTTATTTCTGACAAAATACACATATGTTGTATCAGGGGTCAGATGTCAGAGAGTATGACTCTTTAGTTTATTCTGTTTTTATTAGGTTTCAGAAAAAGAAATACACAAGGTATGAACCATACAAGTCTGACGTGGAGATTTTTTTGTACAGGTAAGCCTGTTAGTAGACAATAAACAACATACTGTATCAGAGTTGTTTATCCAAAGACAACTTCTTCTTTGCAAGGGAATTTGCTCCAAGACTTTGTGAATACAGAGAAGTTCTGCTGACTTCCATCATTCAATCATGTGTAAGCAAACATATTATTGTTTTTTAAATTTTTTTGCACAGTGAACCAAATTCAATAAAGTCTGGGGAAAATTCCCTTCAAAGTGCAACTTCCATTGCACAGTGAACCACATATTTGCCTTTAATAAATGTAGCCCCACAGAGTCCAGCAAACCTGATTCCTGGTGTGATACATGCATGCTATTTATACAATATATATATATATATATATATATATATATATATATATACATTATTTCACAAAAGGGAGTACACCCCTCACATTTTTGTAAATATTTAATTATATCTTTTCATGTGACAACACTGAAGAAATGACACTTTGCTATAATGTAAAGTAGTGAGTGTACAGCTTGTATAACAGTGTAAATTTGCTGTCCCCTCAAAATAACTCAACACACAGCCATTAATGTCTAAATTGCTGGAAACACAAGGGAGTACACTACAAAATTAAAATGTCCAAATTTGGCCCAATTAGCCATTTTCCCTTCCCGGTGTCATGTGACTCGTTAATGTTACATGGTCTCAGGTGTGAATGAGGAGCAGGTGTGTTCAATTTGGTATTATTGCTCTCACTCTCTCATACTGATCACTGGATTTTCAACATGGCACCTCATGGCAAAGAACTCTCTGAGGATCTGAAAAAATAATTGTTGCTCTATATAAGGATGGCCTAGGCTATAAGAAGATTGCCAAGACCCTGAAACTGAGCTGCAGCATGGTGGCCAAGACCATACAGGGGTTTAAAAGGACAGGTTCCACTCAGAACAGGCCCCGCCATGTCTGACTAAAGAAGTGCACGTGCTCAGCGTCATATCCAGAGGTTGTCTTTGGGAAATAGATGTATGAGTGCTGCCAGCATTGCTGCAGAGGTTGAAGGGGTGGGGAGTTAGCCTGTCAGTGCTCAGACCATATGCTGCACACTGCATCAAATTGGTCATCACTTTCAGAAAGGTAGAATCACTTTCAGAAAGGTAGCAAGCCAACTGATTACTATCATGAGGAGGACTTTTGTCCCATTTTGTGTGCCCTGAATGCTAAATGCTGATGTTATGGGCTTGTGCTATAAGCAGCAGATAGGAATACCTGTCTAGAAAAGGCTTTTTATGCTTTGTTCAATGTCAACATATATTGTTTTTTAATGTATCAATAACGTTTTGGAGGGGTATCTCTTCCCCCATATTTTAAATATATGTTAGGTGTTGTGATCTTTCTTGGGCACCTTAAAAGTCCAGGTAACAAATGCGTTTGGATAACTTTAATTATAGTAGGATGTGGTGCCCCTACCCAGTGGTTTCCTAGATTCCATTTTTTCATCCTGCCAGTAAGTCTGTTATTTTTTAACTTCCTTTTATCAACTTCCATTTATTTATGCAAAACCTTGATTCCAAAAGGAAAGAAAAACGTTTCTGTAACTGGTTAAAAAGAGTTAGCTGGAGTTAGGATTTCATTTATTAGTCACTTATGTAAAGTCCATCCAGGTCTATCAATCAGAGCCAGAACAAGGGGTGGGTAGGAGGGACAGCGGCCCTGGGCACCATGTCGATTTTGAGCAGTTGTGCTAGAATGGGTAATTAGGATGGGGTTTCTATTAGGAAGGGGGATTTTGGGGGGGGGGGGGGAATTTGTGCTGGAAGAGTGGAAATTATATAAGCTTGAGAAAGAGAATTTTGGTTCACTAAGGGAATCAATGCTTAAGGGGTAAGTGTGAAGATTAGTGCTCATATTTTTAGGGAGGAGGGAGGGGATTTTTGCTGTCTATATTTTGGAGTTGCGCTGTTTCGCTACTTTGCCCTGGGCGCTAGATGACCTTATCCCAGCACTGCTACCAATTCCAGACAATGCTACTTTTCAAAGGTGTCTCCATTGCTCCTCCAAAGATAGAGGAGCCACCCTCAGATAGAAAAGTGTGCTACTAGTCGGATTACTGGGTAAAAATAAAGCAATAAAATACAGAAAAGAAATGTGGCCACAACATCTAAAGATTGCTATTCCCTGGACCATGGGCAAAGGGGTGACTGTGGACATAGTATTCTTGGATTTTGCAAAAGAGTTTGACACAGTTCCCCACTCATGGCTAATGTGTAAGGTAAAGTCTACAGGCTTGGAAAGATCAGTTTGTAAATGGCTAAAAAATTGGATAAAAGATAGAATTCATAGAGTAGTGGTTAATGATTCTTACTCTGAATGGTCTAAGGTTATCAGTGGTGTACCCCAAGGTTCAGTGTTTGGACCCTTACTTTTTATTATCTTTATATATTATATATTTATATTATATATATTATATTATCTTATTATTAACCACTTAAGCCCCGGAGGATTTGGCTGCTAAAGGACCAGACCCCTTTTTTCAACTTGGCACTTCGTGACTTTAACTGATAATTGCTCGGTCATGCAATGCTGTACCTAAACGAAATTTACGTCCTTTTTTTCCCACAAACAGAGCTTTCTTTTGGTGGCATTTGATCACCTCTGCGCTTTTTATTTTTTGCGATATTAATAAAAAAAGAGCGAAAATTTTGCAAAAAAATGACATTTTCAACTTTGTCTTTTAAAAAATATCCAATATACTCAATGTATGTCATTTTTTTTGGCCAAAATATATTTAGCTACATGTCTTTGACAAAAAAAAAATCAATGAGCATATTTTTATTGGTTTGCGCAAAAGTTATAGCGTCTACAAACTATGGTGTAAATACTGAAATTTACGAAGCTTTAATTTCTGACTGCCTATCTCATTTCATGAAGTGCTAAAATGGCGGGGCAGTACAAAACCCCCCCAAACTACCACTTTTTGGAAAGTAGACATCCTAAGGAATGTTCTGAGAGGCATGTTGAGCTCATTGAATATTTTATTTTTTTGTCACAGGTGTTTGAAAAATGACTAAAAAAATTTTTTTTTTTTTTTTTTTTACACAAAGTTGTCATTGAAATGATATATTGCTCACACATGCCAAGGGTATATGTGTAATTACACCCCAAAATATATTCTGCTGCTTCTCCTGAGTACAGGGATACCACATATGTGAGACTTTTTGGGAGCGTAGCTGTGTACGGGAGCCGGAAAACAAATCACCACCATCAGAATTTCAAAGGGCGTACATTTTTCATTGCATTTTCTCACTACCTATAACGGTTTAGGAGGCCCTGAAATGTCAAGATACCACAAAACCCCCCCAAATGACCCCATTTTGGAAAGTAGACACCCCAAGCTGTTTGCTGAGAGGCATGGTGAGTCCATGGAATATTTTATATTTTGCCACAAGTTTCGGGAAAATTACAATTTTTTTTTTTTAATTTTTTTTTTTTTACACAACGTTGTCACTAAAAGATAAATTTCTCACACATGACATGGGTATATGTGGAATGACACCCCAAAATACATTCTGCCGCTTCTCCTGAGTATGGGGATTCCCCATGTGTGAGACTTTTTGGGAGCCTAGCTGTGTACAGGACCGCGAAAACCAATCAACACTCTCAGGTTTTCTAATGGCGTAAATTGTTCATGTCACCTCTGCACTACCTGTCGCAGTTTTGGAGGCCCTAAAATTCCAAGATAGCACAAAACCCCCCCAAATGACCCCATTTTGGAAAGTAGACACCCCAAGCTATTTGCTGAGAGGCATGGTGAGTCCATGGAATATTTTATATTTTGCCACAAGTTCCGGGAAATATATATATATATATATATATATATTTTTTTTTTTTACACAAAGCTGTCAGTAAATGATATATTGCTCACACATGCCATGGGTATATGTGAAATGACACCCCAAAATACATTCTGCTGCTTCTCCTGAGTACAGGGATACCCCATGTGTGAGACTTTTTTGCAGTCTAGCCGAGTACAGGACCCCGAAAACCAACCTCCACTTTCAGGCTTTCCAAAGGCGTAAATTGTTGATTTCACTCCTGACTACCTATCACAGTTTCGGACTGCAAAAAAGTCTCACACATGGGGTATCCCTGTACTCAGGAGAAGCAGCAGAATGTATTTTGGGGTGTCATTTCAGGCCCTAAAATTCCAAGATAGCACAAAACCCCCCCAAATGACCCCATTTTGGAAAGTAGACACCCCAAGCTGTTTGCTGAGAGGCATGGTGAGTCCATGGAATATTTTATATTTTGCCACAAGTTCCGGGAAATATATATATATATATATATATTTTTTTTTTACACAAAGCTGTCAGTAAATGATATATTGCTCACACATGCCATGTGTATATGTGAAATGACACCCCAAAATACATTCTGCTGCTTCTCCTGAGTACAGGGATACCCCATGTGTGAGACTTTTTTGCAGTCTAGCCGAGTACAGGACCCCGAAAACCAACCTCCACTTTCAGGCTTTCCAAAGGCTTAAATTGTTGATTTCACTCCTGACTACCTATCACAGTTTCGGAGGCCCTAAAATTCCAAGATAGCACAAAACCCCCCCAAATGACCCCATTTTGGAAAGTAGACACCCCAAGCTGTTTGCTGAGAGGCATGGTGAGTCCATGGAATATTTTATATTTTGCCACAAGTTCCGGGAAATATATATATATATATATATTTTTTTTTTTTTACACAAAGCTGTCAGTAAATGATATATTGCTCACACATGCCATGGGTATATGTGAAATGACACCCCAAAATACATTCTGCTGCTTCTCCTGAGTACAGGGATACCCCATGTGTGAGACTTTTTTGCAGTCTAGCCGAGTACAGGACCCCGAAAACCAACCTCCACTTTCAGGCTTTTTCAACATGCCTCTCTGCAAATAGCTCAGGGTGTCAACTTTGCAAAATTGGGTCATTTGGGGGGGTTTTGTGCTATCTTGGAATTTTAGGGCCTCCGAAACTGTGATAGGTAGTCAGGAGTGAAATCAACAATTTACGCCCTTGGAAAGCCTGAAAGTGGAGGTTGGTTTTTGGGGTCCTGTACTCGGCTAGACTGCAAAAAAGTCTCACACATGGGGTATCCCTGTACTCAGGAGAAGCAGCAGAATGTATTTTGGGGTGTCATTTCACATATACCCATGGCATGCGTGAGCATTATATCATTTACTGACAACTTTGTGTTAAAAAAAAAAAAAAATTATTTTCCCGAAACTTGTGGCAAAATATAAACTATTCCATGGACTCACCATGCTTCTCAGCCAATAGCTTGGAGTGTCTACTTTGCAAAATGGGGTCATTTAGGGGGGTTTTGTGCTATCTTGAAATTTCAGGGCCTCTGAAACTGTGACAGGTAGTCAGGGGTAAAATCAGCAATTTACGCCATTAGAAAACCTGAAGATGTGGATTGGTTTTCGGGGGCGCGTACACAGCTACGCTGCCAAAAAGTCTCACACATGGGGTATCCCTGTACTCAGGAGAAGCAGCAGAATGTATTTTGGGGTGTCATTTCACATATACACATGGCATGTGTGAGCAATATATCATTTAGTGACAACTTTCTGTAAAAAAACAACAAAAAAAAAAGAAATAATAATTTTCCCGACACTTGTAGCAAAATATAAAATATTCCATGGACTCACCATGCCTCTCAGCAAATAGCTTTGGGTGTCTACTTTTCAAAAAGGGGTCATTTGGGGGGTGTTTGAACTGTCCCGGCATTTTATGCTCAATCTTATCCACACATCACCCACTCTTCTAACCACTTGAAAACCAAGCCTTTTCTGTGCCTTTTTGTTTACATGAAAAAATATTTTTTTTTTACTAGAAAATTACTTTGAACCCCCAAACATTATATATTTCTTTAAAGCAGAGGCCCTATAGAATAAAATGGGGGATGTTGCAAATTTTTTTGTCACACAGTATTTGCGCACAGATTTTCCAAACGCAATTTTTGCGAAAAAAATACATTTTTTTTAAATTTATTGCACAAATACACTATATAATTCCAATTTTTTTGGTAAAATTTAAAAGATGATCTTATGCCGAGTTCATAGACACCTGACATGACATGCTTTAAAAATTGCGCACGCCTGCGCAGCGGCAACAACGTACGTACATTTTTAAAAACTTTAAAAGTCTCTACAGGTTACCACTTTAGACTTACAGAGGAGGTCTACTGCAAAAATTACTGCACTCGATCTGGCGATCGCGGCGATACCTCACATGCATGCTGAAATTGCGGTTTACATATGACACTAGACCAACGCTTGCGTGTGCCATTGCGTGCAAGCACGGGGGGAAAGGGGGGGGGCTCAATTTTTTTTTTTTTTTTGCTTTTTTATGTTATTTTGACACCTTTCCTTTAATTTTTTTTTTTAAATCATTTTTATTGTTATCACTGTGAATTTAGATATCCCCTATGATAGCAATCGGTAGTGACAGGTACTCTTTTTTAAAAAAATTGGGGTCTTTTATACTCTAGATCTCTCCTCTGACCTTAATGTATCTGACCACGCCAAAATTGGTGTGATAAAATACTTTCCCAATTTCCCAATGGCCCTGTTTATTTCTGGCGAAAAAGAAGTCATGAAATGCTCGTAGCCTCCGGCATCTTAGGCCATAGAGATGATTGGAGCCATTCTAATCTTCAATTAGCTCTATGGTTAGATAACTGAACCACCGGCTGCACTCTCGGGTTAACCGGTGGGACAGGAGAGCCCGAGAAAAACCAAGGAAGGCTGCGGAAGGCGGCGGTGGGGGGGGGAGACCCCTCCCACTGCATGTAAAAGCAGTCTAGCGGCCAATTACCTGCTAGGATTGCTTTTACATGTTAGCCGACCGCTGGCTGTAAAAAACGATACCAAGATGATGCCTAAATCTGCAGGCATCATCCTGGTACAACCACTCAAAGTCCAGCAACGTACCAGTACATTGCTGGTCCTTGTTTGGCATATAGGTTTTTTTTTTTCATGCAGCCTGTGGGCTGAACGGAAAAAAAGAGAACCTATCAGAAATCAGCACAGGAATAATGCGTAGTATTACTCATCATTAACCGCCCAAACAACCACCCACTGAATTTAATGATGGGTATACACGACACTATCCACGTATACCAAAATAGGATTTTAACTGCAGTGCTGAAATCAGAAAATCACCACAGCTGCTATCAGCAAAGGTATCCATATATGCTGAGCGCAAACACTGTTTGTGTCAGAATATATAAAATCAATGCGTGGTAGCCGACGAGTACCTGCAAGAGAAACAGGTCACAAAAGAATGAAAAAACAAACAAAGTACATTAAAAAAAAGTACATTAGGAAGAGTAGGACATATAAAATGACTGACACAACAAAAGTTTTTGGATTCTCATCATTAACCGCCCAAACAACCACCCACTGAATTTAATGATGGGTATACACGGCGCTATCCACGTATACCAAAATAGGATTTTAACTGCAGTGCTGAAATCAGAAAATCACCACAGCTGCTATCAGCAAAGGTATCCATATATGCTGAGCGCAAACGCTGTTTGTGTCAGAATATATAAAATCAATGCGTGGTAGCCGACAATTACCTGCAAGAGAAACAGGTCACAAAAGAATGAAAAAACAAACAAAGTACATTAAAAAAAAGTACATTAGGAAGAGCAGGACATATAAAATGACTGACACAACAAAAGTTTTTGGATTCTCATCATTAACCGCCCAAACAACCACCCACTGAATTTAATGATGGGTATACACGGCACTATCCACGTATACCAAAATAAGATTTTAACTGCAGTGCTGAAATCAGAAAATCACCACAGCTGCTATCAGCAAAGGTATCCATATATGCTGAGCGCAAACGCTGTTTGTGTCAGAATATATAAAATCAATGCGTGGTAGCCGACAATTACCTGCAAGAGAAACAGGTCACAAAAGAATGAAAAAACAAACAAAGGACATTGAAAAAAGTATAGTAGGAAGGAGTAGAAGGACATATAAAATTACTGACACCACAACAGTTTTTGGATCCTTTTATTTTACTTTCTAACTGTTCCTTTATTTCTTGATTTGGGAGGGAGTGCGATCTTCTGCGATCTTCTCTTCCAGCTTGGGTCTCTCAAAATGTCGATGGACATCCAACATCCTTCGAGACCCTGTGTTTGTGTGCCCTACACTGTGTCGTGCTGTACCCTACACTAATACTCAACTAGTGTATGGTAGCGCTCAAAACATTCCCCGATGCAGAGACCAGGTTGGTCAGGACATTTGGGACAATAATAACGGGTGTCACGCCTAAATCCGCGCCTGCTACAGACACGACATCGTCTTTGGGGTCGTATTTGGGTAGGGGTACTCGGGAGGGCATAAGGAAAATGCCTCTCATGCAGCCGGCTCACTGCATCTGGAAGGGGAAGTTGGGCAGGCATGCCTCCTGGGTACAGGTAGGCAAGGATGACCGCTTCCTGGAATTCCCGGAAGGGTCCAGTTCGTCCTGACGCCCTGTATAGGACAAAGGCGTTCAGCATAGCCAATTGGAAAAGGTAAACAGACACTTTTTTGTACCAGCGTCTGGCTTTACGGGCAACTAAATACGGCGCCAAAAGCTGGTCGTTAAGGTCCACCCCTCCCATGTTAAGGTTATATTCGTGGACACAGAGGGGTTTCTCCATAACGCCAGTTGCCGTAGGGATTTGGACTGTCGTGTCTGCGTGAAGGGAGGACAGAACATAAACATCCCGTGTATCCTTCCACTTCACCGCAAGCAATTTGTCCGTTTTCAAGCAGGCTCTCGCCCCCCGACTAAGACGGGAATTTACAAGCCGTTGGGGGAAGCCCCGGCGATTAGGTCGCACGGTGCCACATGCGCCAATTTGTAAATCAAGCAGGTGACTAAATAGTGGCACGCTTGTGTAAAAATTGTCCACGTACAAATGGTACCCCTTTCCGGATAAGGGTGACACCAAGTCCCAAACAATCTTACCGCTGCTCCCTATGTAGTCTGGGCAGTTCGGGGGCTCCACAGTGCTATCTTTTCCCTCATAGACACGGAAATTAACTGTATAGCCTGTGGCCCTGTCACAGAGCTTATACAACTTGACCCCGTATCTGGCACGCTTGCTGGGGAGGTACTGTTTGATAGCAAGACGGCCAGTAAATTTAATCAGGGACTCGTCAATGCAGACAACTTGTTCGGGGGTAAACAAGGCTGCAAACCGCTGATTGAAGTGGTCTATGAGGGGCCGAATTTTGTGGAGCCGATCGTATGCAGGGTCTCCCCGAGGACGACAGATTTCATTGTCGCTGAAATGCATAAATCGCAGAATTTGCTCGTATCTCCCCCTGGACATGGAGGCAGAGTACATGCGCATATGGTGAGCTGGGCTAGTGGACCAATATAGCCGCAATTCACTTTGTTTAGTTATGCCCATGTGGAGGGAAAGGCCCAGAAAGATCTTAAATTCGGAAACCGTTATAGGATTCCAGCCGAATCGTCTGGCAAGGTGCGAATTTGGGTTGGCGGCGATAAATTGTTGAGCATATAAATTTGATTGATCCACAATAGATCTGAAAAGATCTTCCGTGAAGAACAGCTCAAAAAAGTTCAGGGGCGTAAAACCAGCTGTCTCCACGTGGATTCCAGGTTGGGCGGTGAATGGGGGAAGTACTGGCGCTGTAGTATTAGTGGGTTGCCAATTGGGATATGCCAGCGCATCAGGGAGGGCACTATGGGCTCTACGGGCCTGTCTTCGAATATGCGGTGGCTGCGGGCCACTACTTGTGCTAGCCACCGCACCAGCTTCAACTGCACTTAGGGGACTCGTCACGTCACCAGGTCTTACTGCAGTGCTGGTTGTACTAGGTCCAGGTTGTACTAGGCCGCTGGCGCTTGCCAGGTCGCCAGAAAAATGAGCGGCACTAGTACCCACACTCTGCTCCATACGAGCACCCTGCGATTCCTGCATTTCAACAACACCAGAATGGGGTCGGGTACGCCTGGGTCTAACAGGGACCCATCTGTCGTCGGAGCTGTCTGTCAGGGAGCCGCTGCTGTCATCTGGTTCGTATACTGACCCTGATTCTGCCGGTGAGGCTTCCCCATCGCTCTCACCTGACATGGTCATTATACTGTAAATAGCTTCATCACTGTACGAACGTTTAGACATTTTGGTAACTAAATTTACCCGTACAGTGATGCGACTCACAGGTAATAAAAGCACCTGGTTGTCGAAGACTATTTCAAGCGCTACCAAAAAAACTGCTAATGCTAGCAGGGATCAGGCCTGACTCTGCTAACACAGCGGTTTTGTGTCTTGTGTTTTTTGTAAGTGACAGTAATCTATTGATTACTACACTTACCTTGGTGAAAGGGTTAAACGCAGGTGCTGGCCGGAATCAGTGCTGATCGTGCAAACACCGCGTTTTGGGAACCCTAAACTATGGGGGCGCTAGTATAGCTCTGATCAGATCAGATATTGATCTGTTCAAACACTATACTAGAAATGGAAGTGTAGGTGCGTGCGTGCGTGTGTGGTAATCAAGGGGTTACTTCTAAACTATGCGCCGGGGATCTGGGGGGGGGGGTGGCGGGGACCCTAAACCTCCTTTGGGAAAGAAACTAGCTAGCTAGAGCAACCTCAAGTCACAATGACACTAATACAAAATACAGTAAAAACAGTATATTATGTGTGTATTAGTGCTAATGTGACAGAGGGTGTAGGGGTTAACGGGATGTGATCAGGGGGGGATCAGGGGTTTAAATCTTTATTGGAAGGGACTGGCGGGTATCCTAAGGATAAAAGGAACGGTGGCAAGCGCTAAACCTGGTCACAAGTCACACTTATACGGGTATATAGAAAATGCTATATACTGTATACAGTGTGCGTTGTGGCAGGGGGTGTAGGGGTGATCAGGGGGGGATCAGGGGATTAAATCTTTATTGGGCGGGTGGCGGGGACCCTAAACCTCCTTGGGACACAAACTTAGTTGCCTGCGCTAATTCTGATCACAATCACACTAATACAAAAATACAAAAACACAGTATATTACGTTTGTATTAGTGCTGATGTGACAGAGGGTGTAGGGGTTAACTAGCGGTGATCAGGGGGGGGGGGTCAGGGGAGATCAGGGGCTCAAATCTTTATTAGGGGGGGGTGGCGGGTAATTCAAGTGGAAAAAAGGGGGTCGCAAGCGCTAGACCTGACCACAAATCACACTTATACGGGTATATAGCAAAATGCTATATACTGTATACGGTGTGTGTTATGGCAGGGGGTGTAGGGGTGATCAGGGGGGGGTCAGGGGCTTAAATCTTTATTGGGCGGGTGGCGGGGACCCTAAACCTTCTTGGGACAGAAACTTAGTCGCCTGCGCTAATTCTGATCACAATGACACTAATACAAAAATACAATAACACCGTATATTGCGTTTGTATTAGTGCTGATGTGACAGAGGGTGTAGGGGTTAACGGCGGTGATCAGGGGGGGGTCAGGGGAGATCAGTGGGTTAAATCTTTATTAGGGGGGGGTGGGGGGTAATTTGAGTGGAAAAGGGGGGGTCGCAAGGGCTACACCTGTTCACAAATCACACTTATACAGGTATATAGGTATATGCTATATGCTGTATATAGTGTGTGTTGTGTCAGGTGCTGTAGGGGTTAATTGGGGGGGCGATCGGGGGTGAAATGTGCCTATCTAAGTGTGTATGTACGTGCTTGGTGCTGTACTTACAATTAGATGTGCTCTCCTCTCACGCTGGATCCAAAAAGACCGTTGGGAGGGGAGGGCACATCTCCTCTAAGCCTGTGTTTACATTTCACAGGCTTAGAGGGAGATCTGATTGGGCAGGACCGATCAACAGGTCCAGACCAAAAATGATTGGCCTGGACCTGATGACTGATCGGTTCTGACCCCAATCGAGTCATCGGCGGGACCGCGGGTGCGCGCGCGCGCGCACCAGAGCGGCGAAGGCTAGTGACGTACCGCTACGTCACTCTGCCTGGCCGGGGCTGACCGCCGCAGTATGTAGTCGTGCGGCGGTCGGCAACCGGTTAATGATATAGGGTCTGGAATTAAAAGTACCATTTCAGTCTTTGCAGATGACACCAAGCTTTGCAGTGGAATAACTTATTTACAGGATGTCTCCAACTTACAAGGCCATCTCAGTGCACTGTTTCATTGAGCAACTATGTGGCAAATGAGGTTTAATGTTGATAAATGTAAAGTTATGCACGTGGGGGCTAAGAATATGCATGCATTATACATACTAGGGGGAGTGCAACTGGGGGAATCCATAGCAGAGAAGGATCTGGGTGTTCTTGTAGTTCTTAAGCTTAATAATGGCATGCAATGCCAAGCTGCAGTTTCCAAAGCAAGCAAAGTCCTTTCTTGTATTACCAGAGGCATGGACTCCAGAGAGAGAGATATCATTTTGCCCCTGTACAGATCATTAGTAGAACCTCATCTGTAATTTGCAGTTAAGTTTTGGGCACCAGTCCTCAAAAAGGATATCGGGGAACTGCAGAAAGTGCAGAGAAGGGCAACCAAACTGATAAGAGGCATGGAGGAGCTCAACTATGAGGAGAGATTAGTGGAACTGAATTTATTCTCTCTTGAGAAGAGGCGATTAAGGGGGGATTTGATCAACATGTATAAATACATAAGGGGTCCATATAGTGAAGTTGTTGTTGAGTTATTTACTTTAAGGTTACAAAAGAGGACAAGGGGGCACTCTACATCTCAAGGAAAAAAGATTTAGTCTCCAAATATGGAAAGGTTTCTTCACCATAAAAGCTGTGAAAATGTGGAATAGACTCCCTCCAGAGGTGGTTCTGGCTAGCTCACTAGATTGCTTTAAAAAAGGCCTGGATTCTTTCCTAGGTGTACATAATATGACTGGGTACTAATGTTTATAGGTAAAGTTAATCCAGGGAATATCCATTTGCCTTTCAGGGGATCAGGAAGGAATTTTTTTCCCTTGCTGTAGCAAATTGGATCATGCTTTGCTGGGGTTTTACTCCTTCCTCTCGATCAACTGCAGGTACTGTATAGTATTGTGTATATGGGATTGTATGGTTGGGTTTTCTTTACTGTTTTTAGTTTTTTATCAGTTGAGCCAGATGGACTTGTGTCTTTTTTTCAACCTGACTAACTATGTAACTATTCTGTAAGATTTTGTTTTCTGTTTTGGGATTGGTATACATTAAGCCTGACAGTTTTGTTGGAAAACATAAATACAAAATATAATGTTGTTTTTGCCTTAAATATTTAGGGTCCTTTCACATGAGCATAGCAATCTGTTTTTCGGGCAGACCTGATTGGAAGCTCCATGTAAATCAATGGTTTTATGAGTATATCAGTTTTCCCAGGTCCAGGAAAAAAAATTGAAAAGGACTGCGTCCTTCTTGTTTTTCTGGACTTATATATACAGGGCTGGAGTTGGCCAGATGTATCTGGCCACCATAGATGCAAGATGAGTCAGCAACAGTTTAAGTGCAACATGGGTCAGCAACAGTTCAGTTGCAAAATACAGAAAAAAAACTGTACAGGCACAGAGGTTATAAAATGGACATTTGTCCCATTCTGCCCCGATTAATCAGGGAACCTGTTCACAGACCATGGATTGGCTGTTTTAAAATTAAAATAAAATTAAAAATGTAGCCTAATGGGTTGCATTGGTTAGGGCTTTTATATGTTCATCTGTATCAGACATGTGCAGGAATTTACAAATGGGGGCAAAAACAAATGTAGCGTTTATCATTTTGTTCAGTATAGCACTGTACGCATGTGTGCCAATGTTGTAGAAGAGTTAAACAGAGAAAGAAATATATTTAATTCTATTCACTAGAATAGGGAGATGTATGTACTTCTGCCCTGTAGAAATTTTAAAATATGTATTTTTGGCAAGCTGCTGCTTTACTTACTCTTCAGAATACCGGGTAGTATTTTTCAAATGATATGGGGCATACACCATGGAAGTATGGTAGAGATTGCAATACATGGATAGAACACATCAGTCCAGAATACCTTTAAATCATTATTTATGATGCACTAGTGTTGCCTATAATTATATTTCATGCAACTGGCAGAAGTAGCTGTTCCACATAGGACATGATCTCACTGTCTAATAAAACTTTCTGCAGCAAAGAGATAGGACGTAAATGCCTTTTTTAAAACATCTGGAATAGCAGTTAACAGAGGATAAACTAGCAGATGAATGATGCCTTAACCCTGTTACCATTTGTGTTACTTTGTGTTAAGAAAATGTTAGTTCACAGCCAAGTTTTGGGAACATGGATTTAACTTGTCTTTGAAATACAGCTTTGATTCTTGTAGCTCTATTCTGATTTTACACTTCTAATATTTTCTTAGCAACTGTAAAGTTTTAGGTGTAAGCATTCTGTATAATACTGTGGTAATGGACGTTCACATTTTTTTAAATATATGAACATTAGTTTTACCTCTCACTGGTGTTTCACATGTACAATTTTTTCTAGACTTTAGATGTAAATGTTTTACATTTTTCCATATTTTAATGGATGCATACCACCTCAAATGCAGTAATTCAATCCTGAAGGTTTTCATATTGCACTAGAACACATCATGTACAAACAAATCGTCTTGACCTGAGTGTCTCGAGCCATTGTGTATGGCAATATTTGCAGAAACAAAGTTTTAGGGCCCCTTCACACTTACTGAGTTCTTTTTTGAACGGTGCTCTATGTTCTTTTATTTGATTGACCCACAACATATCAAAAGGGGATCAAGTCTTCAGAAGGGAGAAAAGATATCATAATTCGACCCACTGATAAGGGAGGGGGTTGGTGGTGCTGAGTGGTGCTTATTACAGGGAAGAAATGGATCGATTGCTGAGAGATAGGGACACTTACTCTGTTCTCCCAGGTGACCCTATGATTAAGTTCAAAAAATAACTCAGTATCTTGGTATGTAAAGGTGAAAAGCAAGGGATTTTGAACGCTAAGGAGGCTATATACCTCGATCCTTTATTTTGCAGAACACCTATTATTTACTTCTTAACCAAGATACACAAGCACCAGATCCACCCCCCTGGCCGCCCAATCGTGAATGGAATTGATTCTGTGACAGCAAGATTGGGTCAGTACATTGATCACTTCTTTCACCCATTGCTAGTCAAAACTACCGCCTACCTTAAAGACACCAAACACATTATCCAATTGCTTGACAATCTATCTGATGTGTCTGATAGTATCCTATTAACAGCTGACGTAGGGTCGCTGTATACTATCATTAATCATGAGGATGCATTGGCTTCAGTAAAATGGGCGTTATCTGGGTCCGATCTCTCGCATAAACATTCCAATTTTTTGTTAGAAAGTTTTGATTTTTGCCTACTTAAAAACTACTTTTGGTGCAATAGAGATTTCTATTTGCAAACTAAAGGAGTTGCTATGGGGGCTCGGTTTGCTCCCAGTGTGGCAAATATTTTTATGGCGCACTGGGAGGTGGAGACCATTTTTACAAACCGATTCCCTCAGCTTAGCTGCTACCGGCGTTTCATAGATGACCTTATCCTGATTTGGAAGGGGGACCTTCCAAGACTTGAATTGTTTATGGGTAAGTTGGACGCCAATAGTAGGAACATTAGATTTACTTGGAATGTCAGTACAGAAAAAACGGTTTTCTTGGACCTCTAAATTTTCAAGGAGGGTGACAGACTTCATACTTGCACCTTTTATAGCCGACCGATCGTAACTCCTATATTTCCAGAAAAAGCTGTCACTATCAACTGTGGCTGTGTAACATACCGAGGGGGCAATTTATGCGCATTAGACGCAATTGCTCCTCGGATGTGGATTATCGTTCACAGTCACAGATGCTGGCAGCTAGATTTCTGGATAGGGGTTATGACCCGTCCCTCATTAGTGAGGAAATAGAAAAGGTTGGTTCCATTGAAAGAGAGGAGATTCTTGCTGGGTCTCGCAAGACTACAGCGAGTAATGAATTTAGTCTGATATTGGACTATAATGTCCAGTACAGAAAATTTGAAAATATTGTAGCCAAGCATTGGAATATATTAAAGAATGACCGTATTTTGGGCCCTGTTCTCCCGGCACGACCTAAATTTATATATAGGAAGGCCCCCTCACTACGTGATCGGGTAGCACCAGAGGTGGTTGTCCCCCCCAGTGGCTGTGGATAGAAGATTATTCCCTATCTTGAAAGGTTTTTATGCATGCGGCAAGTGTGCGGCTTGCAGAGGTTCTAAAACTAACTTGAAGAAAATGAAGGAATTTACATCCACTGCTACTGGGGAGACACACGTTATAAAAGATTTTATTACCTGCGCCACAACAGGTGTGGTTTACATGCTGTGTGGGTGCGGGCTACAATATATTGGGAGAACTTCTAGGACCCTTCATGTACGAGTAGGGGAACATACAGTATAAGTAAAATAAGACAGGGTAAAACTAATCATAGTGTCCCCAGGCATTTCAAAAATTGTCATCAATGTGACCCCTCAGGTTTGAAATTCTGGTGCTTGGAAAAGGTGGAGCGCCACTGGAGGGGTGGGAACTTCATCCGCAAGCTAAGCCAGAGAGAATCCTATTGGATTTATCGCACACATGTTTTGTCACCTGGGGGTTTAAATGTTGATTTTGATTTAAATTGTTTCATTTCTAATAGGAAGCTTTTGTGGGTATAGGTATTTATGTTGTATAATTTTAATTATAATTTTAATTCATATTTATGAGTTTTTCATATTTTTACATCATATTTATACATTGTTTGGTTAATATTGTTTATTATTGTCACATGATTCTTGATCATTTTAGCTATTTAAATATCTAATATTTTAATAATTTTAGGGATGGCTTCTTTCACATGCTTTTTGATGTTAATGGGCGGCCGTGGTTCACGTCAAAACTCAATATTATATATTGTTATGTGATTTTATATATGCTGTTTTAAGGAGAAATATGATGTCCCTTTTCTGGAAAAAAGGCATCAGGTTGTTTAAATTCTAGTTGTCTCCATTTTACTAATTCTTGGGGTTAAGATATTATTATTTACCCTTCATTTATGCAGGCATGTTTTTGCTGAAATGGTTCCCCAGGTTAAAAACACAGGGCAGGTCCCGGTATAAGGAGAATGCAGCGGTGTGGCTTCTCTTACTTCCTGGTGAACTTGTAGCGTCATGTTCTAGGCTACGGTATATTTAATGTGCGGGGGTTAGACGTTGCTCCAGCCCCACTGATGAAGTTACACCCAGTGACCTAACGCATACGGGGGAGGAGCTTGGCGTCACCCGCGGCTGCCCATGGTGAAAGGCGTGCAATTGTTTGTATTATGCCTGCATTAAGCACTGAGACAGTGCTTCGTTTGTAAGTACCTTTTATCTTAAGTAATAAAGTTAACAAGGAAGACAGAGAGCCCTTAGATCTTTCTCCTCTATTTCCTTGTATGATGATTCGTCCGTATTAAGCCCAGGATTTGTGTGGAGGTTACATGTAATTTCTTTACTCGCCTTGCTGATGACCCCTAGTGGTCAAGTGTGGAAGTTCAGGATCTTGTTAAAGGATTTGTATCAGCAGTCCCTTTTTGCATTTGCCTGATGACCCCTAGTGGTCAAGGATTGGAGGTGAGAGGCAGTATTTCTCACTGGTGGAAGGTCTCAATTGGTGTTTGATCCACTCCTTTTCTCAAACTAAAGGTATCTTCACTCTAATACCTTCTATTCCTATGGACTACTATGGACTTTTTATATATCTAATGTTATTATCATCAGTTTTAAGCACTGCATTATTTTCTGTTTTAGATCACACAGACTGACAATAGAAGCAGCTGTGCAATATACAGATGCAGTTGTTAAAAATAGGTTTTACTGACACTTTTATCTATGTTACCGATGGATTATTTAAATCCTGCAGGAAAGGAAAAGTAAGTGGGCATTCTTTCAGTTTTATTGTTTTTTAAAGCGGTTGTATACTCAAAAAAACAAAACCAAACCAAACCCTGCAGGAGAAAGGCATAATGAGCTAGTATGCATCGCATACTAGCTTGTTATGAAATA
The DNA here is from genome assembly GCF_965119305.1 of Pelophylax lessonae. Lineage (NCBI taxonomy): Eukaryota > Metazoa > Chordata > Amphibia > Anura > Ranidae > Pelophylax > Pelophylax lessonae. The sequence goes on along the minus strand of NC_138768.1, from coordinate 618,604,418 downwards.
CTTACCTTAAAACGAAGCCCTGAGGAAGCTGTCATGTTCCCTCTGCGTCTCTTTCGGGTTCGGTGGCTCCTTTGCTGTGAGTGGCTGGAGCCGCAATGATGTCACTCCCACACATGCGCGCTGGAGTTACTTTCCGGCAAGGAGCCGGCAAAGAGCTGGTGTCAGCGGCTGTATGCAGGCCGAATATCTCCTAAACTGTGCAGGTTTAGGAGATATTAATTTTACCTACAGGTATGCCTCATCATGAGGCTTACCTGTAGGCAGAAGTTTAATGGCGGAGTATACTACCGCTTTAATATTATCAGCAATTGCTTGATTTTACTTGTTGCCTATGGTTGTGCTTAAATGCATTAGTGCAAACCATATAAAGCTTGTATATATCAAAAGTTTACACAGATCGAATGTATTTGCAGTTTTGCAGGTGAATAGATCAGCCATTTATTTTCTTTATAAATACACTGCTAGACGTTGTTGTTTATTTGCCAAGTTTTCTTTTATTTGATTATTGACCTGTCCTTGAAAAATGACAGTTATCCATATGTTAAATCATGTTTTCATATCAGACAAATTTGAAGATTAAAATCTTTTAGCTCCAAATTATTTTCTATGGAATTCATTTTCATAGGCAGCGGTTCTAGTTTAACAAAATATTTTATGTGGTGTCTCTAACTAGATTGACACTTTATACAGCTCACTTGTGAGCACTATGGATAACTACATAATCCTATCCCTGGCAATATGAATGTATGTGAAAGCCAGAATTATTGATGTTTGAACTTTCTTGTGCAATATATCATATCACAGCTCATTCTGATTTTAAAATACGTGAAAGCATATGTTTTCCCATTACATGTTGGATTAAAATTGACATAAAATACGGTTGCCACCTGTCCATTCATTTTGAAAATACTGTGCAGTTTTAACATTTTGCTAAAAAATGTCTGCTTTTTGTGTCCACAGAGGTCATTTTTCTAAGCCACAGCATCACTCACACGTTATCTTTGTTTCTATTTATGGACAGAAGTGACAGCTGCATTTATAAATTAGCTCCCACTGTTTTGCAGCACCATGGATCTTTACAGTGTTGTTCTTAGGGTACAAGGTTGTAAGTTTTATTTTTGATTCTAGAATAGATGTGATTTTCACCTAGGACTCTATTTTGCCTGAATCCAACCTTTGCATGCGCTGTGACTGACTTAAGCCCCGTACACACGCATCGAAAATTGGCAGGGAATTTTCGTCCAACGTCTGATCTGCCGATTTTCGGCTTGTTAGGACCCTTTCACGCGGGTATGTCCGCAAATCATCCTATTTTTTTGCGGATGATTTACGGACATAATGTAAGTCAATGGCATTGCGGATGTCAGCGGAATACCATCCGCTGACATCCGATTTTCTTCCTTTCAGTTCTGTTCCATTTTTTGGAACGGAACAGAACCCTATTTTTCCTCCGTTCAAAAAACGGAAAGGAAGGAAAATCGGATGTCAGCGGTGTCATCTGCTGACATCCGCAATGCCCATAGACATACATTATGTCCGTTTATCATCCGCAAACGGATGGGATGATATGCGGACATACGGAGCGGATGACACAAATGTCATCCGCTCTGTGATAAAAAAAAAAAAAGTCCCGCAGCGGAGCCAAACACTGGAGCGGCTGTGTGACAGAAGCTTTAGTATGATGCTTCCGACAACCGACTCCGACTTTTCGGCCGAAAAAAATCTGGTGTGCAGACTATAAAATTTTGTTGGATTTTCGTGCAGTCAGTACAGATTTCGACAGGGAAAAATCTAATGAGCAAGACTGGGCATGCTCAGATAAGAAAGAATACAAAGAAATCAAACCAACACATGACATCACTTCTGAAGCAGATTTTTGTTGGGCGAGAAAATTCATGTGCAGTCTAGGCACATTCCAACCAACAAAACACAACTCTGGACAAAAGACAGACGATCGGTCGGCCGATAATCGTTGCGTGTGTACAAAGCTTTAGCAGAGTGAGGGAACAAAGGCACAACACCAAAACTGATGTCTATAGAGAAACATGTTCCGGCTGCGCGAATCAACGCATGGGTACGTCGGTTCGCAGGAGCGGTGCTGGGGGTGAGCGTGCGCTGCCGGCAGTGCGCTCCTGCCCCCCATTAGGCAGCAGGGATGACGTTACATGGGTCCGGGGGCCGTGATTGCCGCCGGACGTCCACCATTGCTCCCTGCTGAGAGAGAAGGATGGTCAGCTGTTTTAAACACAGCTGAAGGTTCTTCTCTCCTAAATGATCATAGAGCGCCTGTGATCCTGCTATATAGGATCACAGGTCTCTGTGATTATTTCACAAGCCCATCCCCCATACAGTTAGTAAACACTCCCCTTGGCTCACACTTAACCCTTTGATCACCACTGTGTTACACCTTCCCTGCCAGTGTCATTAGTACAGTAACAGAGCATATTTTTAGCACTGATTACTGTAGTAATGTCACTAGTCCCCCCAAATGTGTCAAAAATGTCAGTTAGGGGTCCGATCTGGCCACCATTACTAGTAAAAAACATTTTTACCATTTTTACCAAAAATATGTAGCAGAATACAAATTGGCCTAAAAGGATTTATTTTTATTTTTTATTTTTTTGAGAATGCTATAAAGCAGAATGTGAAAAATGTTTTGCTTTTTGTTTTTTCAGAATTGTCACTCTTTTTTTGTTTATAGCGCAAAAAAATAAAAATCGAACAGGTGATCAAATACCATCAAAAGAAAGCTCTTTTTGTGGGAAAAAAGGACATCAATTATTTGGATACAGCGTCGCATAACTGCGCAATTGTCCGTTAAAGTGACGCAGTGCCCAATCGCAAAAAATGGCCTGGTCATTAAGAAGGTAAATCCTTCCGGTCCAGAAGTGGTTAACCACTTGACCTCCGAAAGGTTTACCCTACTTTATGACCAGGCCATTTTTTTTGAGATACGGCACTACTGCGATACTGTCAATTGCGCAGTTCTGTGATACTGTACCAAAATAAAAGTGATGTAACTTCCCCCCCCCCCCCCAAATAGAGCTTTCTTTTGGTCGTATTTGATCACCTCTGCAGTTTTTATTTTTTGCGCTATAAACAAAAAAAGACAGAAATGTTTAAAAAAAAAAAAACATTTTTTACTTTCTTCTAAAAAAAAAAAACATCTAATAAAAAAAAATTAAAAAAAAATTCTTCCCAATTGTTGGCCAATATGTATTCTGCTACATATTTTTGGTTAAAAAAAAAAAAACAATAAGCAAGGTCTAAAAGACCCAAAAAAAACCCCTCACAGATCCATGCATCTACACAAACACTGTGGATGTATGGATATCTCTTACTGCGCTATTGTCTTCTGAGTTCCACTGAATGTATTGCAATGCAGATCACATTGCAATACATGCCTTCCCGGGGACACCCGGAAGTGACATCATATGCGTTTCTTTCCGGGTCACAGCAAGAAAGGGAAGGGAGCAGACATGTGTCCACTCTTCTCCCTCCCCTCTACCTGCGGGGACCTGCCATGTTGGTCTTGTGTCCACAAATGGGCATGCAGAGCCCGGAATACATGGCGGGGGTGTGCGCACGGGGGGGGCGCCGGTACTGGGGGGTGTGTGGAGGCAATTGGGCGGCAGCGCAGCCACCCGAATGCTTCCCCCTGACAGGCAGGAGTCTTGCCTGTAAGTTTTTTTCACACAGTCCCAGAGGCTGCAGCCACCGGATTGTGTGTGAAACCCCCCGCTGTCAAGTCCATATGACGTATAGACCTAACAGCGAAACAGGTTTTAACTGCTGTCTGTGTTCCGTTTTGGGAGATTCACTCATTGTGAATATTAGAAAATCCCAAGTGAGTTTGAGTTGTGACAGAGACAGGAAGAGAGGGGAAATCCCCTGATGGGGACAGGTGTTACAGTGACAACCGTTAAAATCCCAGTATATATGTATCAAAATTCCGGACGAACTTTAGTTGTGTATACTCTACTCAGTTCAATAAAAGCCGGTCTACCAACCAGTTTTTGTTGAACTGTCCTGCTGGAAAAACTAACATTGAATCAGCCAATGGCTGCAGTGCTGATGTGTGTATTTTGAGTCCTCGCTGTCATAAGACAATAGCGCAGCAAGAGAGATTCCTGCATCCACATTGTTTGTGTAGATGCATGGATCTGTGAGGTTTTTTTTTTGGTTAATGTGATAGTGAAGTCAAAATTTATAAAAAAACACTGACAGACAGAGTTTTTATAACAGAAGAGACCTTGTAGGTCTCTTCTGACATAAATGTCCTCCCTGCATGTCAGTGGTGCAGCTCAGGCATTTACGGTCTGCTCTGTGTGCCGCAGAAGTGACGTGACTACGGCCTGGCCATTCAAGCAGCTGAACATACGGAACTCAGAAGGAAGCCCTGACAGCACCGCGCCAGGGGGGGTTATCTGCAGGTAAGTCTGTCATAAGGTAATAGTATGCAGTTCATACTAAAACATTATGACTTAAACCTGCAGGGGACCCATTTTTTTTTTTTTTTTTTTACTAGCGACTTTACTATCGCTTTAACCCACTAGTTGAATGATAACAAATCTGCATGTATACTCGGCTTAAAGTGGAGCTCCACCTAAAAGGGGGAAGCTACGCTTGTTTTCACCCCCCCCCCCCCTCCACTGCCACATTTGGCATTTTTTTTGGGGGGAGCGGATACCTGATTGTGAAAAGTGCCCGCTCCCAGTTCCGGATAAGATCCCCGTATGATGATCTACAACATATCTGGCCCCTCCTCCTTCCCCCGCTGCCTTCTGGGACCTGTGTGTGTCCCAGAAGACAGCAGGAACATTCAGAAAGCGCAGCGTGACTCGCGCATGCACAGTAGGAAACCGGCTGTGAAGCCTGAAGTCTTCACTGCCAGTTTCCCTTACTTGCAACGCCGGCGCCTGCACCCGAAGCGGATGGATGAATCGGCTAGGGTGAGGACATCGCAGGATCCCTAGACAGGTAAGTGTCATATTAAAAGTCAGCAGCTACAGTATTTGTAGCTGCTGACTTTCATTTTTTTTCCGACAGAGCTCCACTTTAAAGCTTTCCCATATATAGGATAGATTGCCTCTCACTTCTTGTTGCATCTGTGACACAGGAAATTAAGTATATTGTCCCTATTGGGATGCAGACAGCAAAAATGACAATTCTTTCATTATCCAAAAAGGTTTTGGCTTTTGATATAAATGTCAAAGGATCCTGCGAGCTACTAAGACCAATACTATTTCAATCAAGACAGCTGCAAGCACTGATCACCCTCTTATTTCAAAGTGTATAGTGCCATAAAACCAAAACTTAGTGCTGCGCTGAACAATATTAAATAAAACAATCAAACATGTATAATAAACTACCAATACCTAAATATTAACAAGTTTGTGTTATGCTATAAATAGCATGTGAAATAATAATACTTCTGATGTTATTAGATGTTTCTTTAAAAATAAACAAAACGTCCACAACTGTGCGATTTTGTGTAAGTCTATTGTGATAATCCTCCCAGCCACCGATATCCGTGTTGTACAAGGTTCTCACTCTTCCTTCTTCCATACAGTTAAATAAACACATCCAGGTGTCTCCACAATGAGGGCTTCCCCCTTATAGCTGGATTCTCAACTCAAATGATGTGACCTCGCACTTCAGTCAAATTTTGCCTTTTTTTTGCCTCTCCCAGGCCTGGGGATGAGCATCCAATAAGCACCAATCTGAACTCCTTTTCTCTTTACTCCACTCCTCCACAATAACGTTGCAAAGTCACATATAGAGAAATAATTCAATAGTGCTTATACCCTTAAAAGCATATCTTTATTAAAAACAGTAATGTGGGTACTTACACTTTGCTGGTGCTTCCAGCGCACCAGTCTATACACATAAAATATCCTCCAACAGCGGTTTCATTCATGTCTACAAGCCGTCAGCCCACACTCCTGAAAGCTGGTTCAACCTAGCCGCCAGGTGCCGTCATTGTCCTTGCCCCCTCCCCTACGTGTGTCGACACAGGGCCACATGTCTTCATCAGGGGGAAATTCTATTGGACAGAGGAAAAAAAGTCAGTCAGTCCTCTGTCCTTTAGAATTTCTCCCTGATGAAGACACGTGGCCCTGTGTTGACACACGTAGGGGAGGGGTGAGGACAGTGATGGCCCCTGGCGGCTATGTTGAACCAGCTTCCAGGAGTGCGAGCGGACGATAAAGTTCCGCAGACCTTCCTATCAGGTCCGCCTGAACAACTGATAGGTGGACCTGATTGGAATGCCCATATGAAAGGGCCCTCACTATTAAAAACAAAACAATAATTGACATTGAAAAGTAAAAAAATAGTGTACCAGTGTGTATTAAATAATAACAAAATAGAAATTGAAGTTGAGGCTTTATTTTTAACTAGACATATGCAGTGAAAATATACTAGTTAGTGAAAATATGGCTTAGAATAACTATTAATGTATGTTATCATGATCATTATCCAGTAAGCGTTTATCGAGGACACATCCCCCTGCACATTTGCAAAAGCTAGTCGCATTTATCGTATTACAATGGGATGAATATGCACTCAGTGAATGTGACAGCCTTCAAATATCCAGCAAATGTTTAAAATGCATTATGTAGACACCAGCAGATACTGTATACTAACATGGGTAAAAAAGCAAGGCACAGGTTTACTTTCAGTTTTATGTACAACAGCTGTTGCAGGGGCGTAACTACAGGGGTTGCAATCGCAACTGAGCCCCATGCTCCAGGGGGCCTGTGCGGTTCCCCTGTATACCTGGATAGGAGGAGCGGCGGGGAAGCATGTAGAGAAATCACTGTCCTCCTTTTTCCTCCTGTAGCTGCAGGAGGAAAATGGAGGAGATTGGTTCCTCTGTATGCTGCCCCTGCCACTCCTCCTATCCAGTTCACTTGTGTTCTGCTGTCTCTGGGCCCCTATTTGCTCCCCTGGTCCCCCCCCCCCTACTGTGCTGCCCCCCCCACTGTGCTCCTTTCCCTCTCCTGCTGGCTTCTGCAGGGGATGTGTCATAATAAAGAACCAGGAAGTGGTCAGTAAATATGTAATTTACCAGCTCCTTCCTTTCCTGAATGGACAGAGTCATAGTCAATGACATTGTAAAAAAATAAAATAAAATTATAAAAAATAATATAATTAAAATACCAAAAAATAAAAACTACTGACACCAGTGGGTGAACTTCCAGGATCGCAAAAGTCACACTTGCAACTGGGCCCTGGTATTCCACCACCATGGGGAGGTCCCAAGATGGCAGGAAGAGGGCCCACTGCAGAACTTGTGAAAGGATCCCACTGCTGGACTGTAATAAGGGCCCACAACGAGAGTAAAGGGCCCCAAGATCAGTGGGAAGAGTCCCAGGCTTGAAGGGAAGTGTCCCGGCCAGGGGTCCGGGGGGCCCTTCATGATTTCTTGTACCGGGGCCCTGAAGGTTCTAGTTACGCCTCTGAGCTGTTGCTTAGATTGCTCTTCTAATTTTTGCTGCCATACCCCATAAAATAAAAACTTCCTGTTTCTTTCAGTGGAAGACAGTGGCGACTCTAGAAACAATATAATGGGGGGGAGGGGGGACACATAAGCTTCCACATTCAAAACTGGGGGGGCACTAATAGTATAGTATATATAAATATGATTACAAAATACGGGAGTAATGTGGTGTGCAATGATACCTTTTTATTGTACTAACCTAACACTTAGGCCCCTTTCACACGGGCAGTGCACCCAATGGGCTCAGTTTTTCTCAGCGGGGATCGATCCACCGATTTCCGCTGGGCAGGTGGATGACAGCTCCATCTCCGCTTACTTTGCAGAGACGAAGCTGTCAGAGCCCTGCTCCCCTCTATGGGAGATCGGATGAGAACGGGCCGCCTGTCTGTTTTCATGCGATCTTATCCGATCCTCCAGACGGATGAAAAATAGGATTTCCATCCATCTGGATTTCACAGACAGGATTGGATCGGATAGCAGTGGGTGTCAGCGGACATGTCTCCGCTGACATCCGCTGCATGGAGCATCCGATCCGCTCTGCCTGATAAACTGACAGGCAGACCAGATTGGAAAGCCCGTGTGAAAGGGGCCATAAAATACAAGCTTTCAAGAGTTTTCCGTTCTTCCTCAGGTATTGCTTCAGCAAACACCATGGCTGTGTAAAAAACCTCCTATGTTAAATATGTCACTAATGAAGACCAATGAACAGACCCTGTAAAAGGAAACAGAGCGCCTCTAAGTGCAGCATTTATTGAAGAATATCGGACACATAGTAATGGCAACTCACATGGTGAAGGAGAAAGACAAGCTGTGAGAGATCCGGTGGTAAGGCTGATGGAAGTCCAGGGGTCCCGCAGAGTGGGGATGCCAAAACCCGGTCTGGAGGGCGGAACGACACTGTCCAGGGAATCGCCCATCTTCCGGATGCAGCTGGGAGCCAAAGGCCGAAACAAGTGTTTTGACAAAAGAGCGCGCATGCCCAATGAGAGCCGTGCGCAAGCTCTGAAACGCGTTGTGTCATCTATCTGCCTCCGGTGATGTCACGCAGTGTACGCTGCGTTCCAGCTCGGTCCTTTGGCGCCCAGCCACATCCGGAAGACGGACGATTCCCTGGACAGTGTAGTTCCGCCCTTCAGACCGGCTTTTGGCATCCCCACTCTCCGGGACCCCTGGACTTCCATCAGCCTTACCACCGGATCTCTCACAGCTTGTCTTTCTCCTTCACCATGTGAGTTGCCATTACTATGTGTCCGATATTCTTCAATAAATGCTGCACTTAGAGGCGCTCTGTTTCTGTTTTCTTTTACATTGTCCCACAGCATCGACTTCACTGTGTCCTACGGAGCAGCCCTTACAGCAGCAATTGGACTTAGTTTGAACTACACCTGTTGGACTTTTTATTGGACTAATACCCCTTCATATCAAGTCCACAGATTGCTTATCGTCCCTTAATATTTGCAGTTGAGCTAGATCCTTGTTCCATTTTCAGCATTCCGACATCACTCCTATTAGCCTATACTCAGAGCGCTTGTTTCTTTCTTGTATAATGAACAGACCCTAAGTGTTTGTTTGTGTGTGTGTGTGTGTGTGTGTGTAACTATCTAATTCTAAGTACCATTACTTAGACAGCTGGCCACATTACTTAGCCCCTGCACCTCTGCCCCCCTTTACAATACACAGCCCCTGCACCTCTGGCCCCCTTTACATTACACAGCCCTTGCACCTCTGGCCCCCTTTACATTACATTATTTGAGGCAGGGGGTGTGAGAAAATGGAAGCGGGGGGGGGGGCAACAGGGGGGCAAGGAAAAACCTGGGGGGCAATTGCCCCTTGTAGCGACACCACTGGTGGAATATCTGAAATAGTGTACATGACAGCCACTTCAAAAATAATTCATTTTTACTAGAGAAGTTAGCAAGTGATGGTTTTCACTTCACTGAAATTTTGGTAGAAATCAGGATAGTTTTGCAAAATTCATTGAAGTCAACAGGAAAGGTTTTGATTGAGGTTTAATTAAGCTTCTTTAAATTTAGTATTTATTATAGGACATTTTATTACATTTATATAGCGCAAACAATTTGTGCATCGCTTTACAACATGAGGGCAAACAGTACAGGAACAATACGATTCAATACAGGAGGAATCAGAGGGCCCTGCTCGCTTACAATCTAAAATGGAGGGTTAAGTAATACAAAAGGCAATAGCTGCGGGAGATGAGCTTATGAAGAAAGTGCAGAGTTTTGCCCATTGGGACATTAGATGAAGAGCCACACAACCAGTAATAAAAGCATAGTACAAGTTTATTAAATATATGCCAGCAATAAAACTGGGAAAAGGTGTCATAATGCCAAACAGTTGGCCGGAGTATGCAAATCCATTACACTGGTAAATACAGCAATCAAATAGTACATAGTAAATATGTTGTAGCATCTGTGGTAACCCAACACATTTTGTGAGTTCAGTCTCACTCTTCAGGGGTTAATGCATAGAAATAACCTATAAAGTAAATTGATAAATACAACTTAGTAAAGAAAATGGAAATGTATCAGGTACATTGGAATGTGGGAATCAGACTAAGGGATCCATACTCACAAAAATGCAGGATGCTGCATGCCAAAGTCACACCGGTAGCAACCGGTGACGTCTGACCCGGGAGCTGTGGGTAAAGGTTTCAAAATAGGCCAGCAGCGCAACGCAGGACAGATGGAAAAACAGGCAAACAGAAGCATCCAACATAACCTGCCAGGATGATGGCTAGAAAAAAAGGAGTGTAAATAGGTTGTGATGTGCACAATTAAAAATAAAACTAATGAAAATTATGAAGGTAAAAAAATATGTGGAAAAAAAAAATTAAAATAATGATTGAATAGCCAAAGACAACCCCATGGTACAATAAGGAGTAGTGAAAGTGACCTGCACAGCTGAATTAAAAGAATCCACATGTGAAACTAAGTGCATTGGTTATAAAGTATAAACACCACTTGGTGAGGCAGTGAAACCAGTGCATGGGATTACCCCAGTAGTGCAAGGTCAAATCAGGACAATAAAACATATACAAATAATAAGGATGGAGGCGCTTCGCAGGGCACTACCAACCGTATTTTGTTTCTTAAGGAGAAAGTGGAAATACGATTGTTAGGTGGAGACAGGATAGTCCTCTCTGAAGAAAAGTGTTTTCAAGGTTTACCTAAAAGTGGACAGAGTAGGAGATAGCTGGACAGATTTGGGTAGAGAGTTCAATATGATGCTCAGAAAAAGTCCTGGAGGCAAGCATGGTAGGAGGTGACAAAGGAGCTAGAGAGCAGGAGGCCTTTGGAGGAACAAAGAGAATGATTTGATTGGTATTTTGAAACTAGGTTAGGGATGTAGCTGGAGGCAGAGTTGTGGATGGCTTTGTAAGTTTTTCTTTGTGATTTGAATACATTTTTTGGGTGAGTGGCAGCCAAATAAGGGGTTGGCAGAGAGAGGTAGTAGACACTGAATGGTTAGTAAGGTGGATGAGTCTGGCAGTAGCATTCACGATGAACTGTATGTAATGGAAATCCACTAAGTAGGAAGTTGCAGCAGTCGAGGCTAGAGATGACCACTGAGTGAATTAGAGGCTTTGTGGTGTAATTGGTTAGGAAGGGGTGTATTTTAGAGATGTTGTGGAGGTTGAGGTGGCAAGCTTCGGGCAGTAATTAACCACTTCCATACAGAGCAGTTAGACACCCTTCCTTCCCAGACCAATTTTCAGCTTTCAGCACTCTCACACTTTGAATGACAATTGCTCAGTCATGCTACACTGTAACCAAACAAAATTTTTATCATTTTTTTCACATAAATAGAGCTTTCTTTTGGTGGTATTTGATCACAACTGGGTTTTTTTTTCTTCGTGATATAAGCAAAAAAAGAGCAAAAATTTTGAAAAAAAAAACACTTTTTTTTAGTTTCTATTATACAATTTTTGCAAAAAATTAATTTTTCTTTAAATAGTTAGGCCAAAATTTATACTGCTACATATCTCTGGTAAAATTAACCCAAATTAGTGTACATTATTTAGTCTGTGTGAAAGTTATTGAGTCTAGAAGCTATGGTACCAATTACTGAAAATTGATCACACCAGATGTACTGATGGCCTATCTCCTTTCTTGAGGCCCTGAAATGTCAGGATAGTACAAATACCCCCCAAATGACCCCTTTTTGTAAAGTAGACAGTCCAAGGTATTTAGTAAGAGGCATGGTGAATTTTTTGAAGTTATAATTTTTTACCACAATTCTTGGGAAAATGAAGAAAAAATTTTTTTTTCTTTTTTTTTCCTAAAACGTTGTCAATTTATAAGCTATTTCTAACACATAGCATGTACACAGCAAAAATGACACCCCAAAATTCATTCTGCTACTCCTTCTGAGTATGGTGATACCACATGTGTGAGACTGTTACACAGCCTGGCCACAAAAAGAGACTCCACGTCCAAGTAGCACCATAAGGCATTTTAGGAGCATAAATACACATAAAACTTTCTTACTACCTATCACACTTTTCAAGGCCCTAGAGCACCAATACAATGGAAAAGTCCACAAAATGACCCCATTTTGGAAAGCAAACACTCCAACGTATATTCTATGAGGCATTATGGGTCCTTTGAACATGTCATTTTTTTCCACAAGTTTTTGGAAAATGTGGGAAAAAAATAAAAACCTTTTTTTTTTTACACAAAGTTGTCAATTTATAGGATATTCCTAACACATAGCATGTACACAGCAAAAATGACACCCCAAAATACATTCTGCCACTCCTCCTGAGTATGGCAATACCACATGTGTGAGACTTTTTCACAGCCTAGCCATATAGAGGGGCCCAACATCCAAGGAGCATCATCATGCATCCTAGCCACTTGTCTAGGCCTATTTTTGACATTTGGTGTTTACAAGCTAAAATCAGTTGTTTTGCTAGAAAACTGCTTAGAACCCCCAAACATTATATATTTTTTTTTAGCAGAGACTCTAGAGATTAAAATGGAGATTATTGCAATATTTTTTATCACACCGTATTTGCGCAGCGGTCTTCCAAATGCAATTTTTTTGGGAAAAAATCACTTTTTTTAATTAAAAAAATAAGAAAGCAGTAAAGTTAGCCCAATTTTTTCCATAATGTGAAAGATAATGTTACGCCGAGTAAATAGATACCCAACATGTCATGTTTCAAAATTGCGCATGCTCACGGAATGGTGACAAACTTTGGTACTTAAAAATCCCCATAGGCAACAATTTAAAAATTTCTACAGGTTGCCATCTTTGAGTTACAGAGGAGGTCTAGGGCTCAAATTATTCTCCTTGCTCTAACAATCGTGGCGATACCTCACATGTGTGGTTTGAACACCGTTTACATATGTGGGCGGGGTTTCCGTATGCGTCGGTTCTGCGCGCGAGCTAACGGGGACAGGGCGCTTTAATTTTTTTTTTTTTTTTTTTTACTATTTATTTTATTTATTATTTTTTATTTTTACACCGTTTAACAAAAAAAAAATTGATCATTTTTATTTCTATTACAAGAAATGTAAACATTACTTGTAATAGAAAAAGGCACGACAGGACCTCTTTTTTGTGAGATCTGGGGTCAAAAAGTCCTCAGATCTCACAAGTACACTAAAAGATAGAAAAAAAAAAAAAATATTATATAAAATGAAAAAAAAAAAAAAGGACCTTTAAACCGGTTGCTAGGCAACAACATTTTCCGTAGCTCCAGTCCTCCAAGACCATAGAGTCAAGTGAGGGCAAGCTTGCCCTCACTCAACATCCTGTCTGTGAGGATCCGGGACCGGATCGTTTTCCCCGCTGCCGGCGGGTCCGGTAAGCGGCATAAAAGGACCGGACGTGGCGGGAGGGGGGGGGCACCTCTTCCGCCATCCCGGAAGGGTGATCCCACGGCGAATCCGCCGCTGGGACCACCCTTATCGGAAAGCCAACTGTCCACCGTTTAAAAAAATACCAGGGTTATGGCAGCTATCTGCTTCCATAACACCGGTATTTAGGTTTAAACGGAGGACGTATATAAACCTTTTTGGACTTGGACATGGTGGCTGTATGAAGGGTGACAGGTACTCGGGTACTTTGTTGGGCAGGTGACAGGCAGGTGACAGGTACTCTGGTACTGAGGAGCAGGTGGCAGGTACTCGGGTACTCCGATAGGCAGGTGACAGGTACTCGGGTACTCTGATGGGCAGGTGACAGGCAGGTGATAGGTACTGATGAGTAGTACTGATACTGATAGGTGATACTGTACTGATGGGTACTGATGATCAGTACTGATACGTGATAGGTACTGATGAGTACTGATGAGTAGTGATGGGTACTGATGAGCAGGCAGCAAGTACTCGGGTACTTCAGGCGTCAGGTACTCTGGTGAGCAGGTGGAAGGTACTCGGGTACTCTGATGGGTAGGTGACAGGTACTCAGGTACTCTGATGGGTAGGTGACAGGTACTCAGGTAATCTGATGACGGGTACTCCGTTGACAGGTACTCAAAGTACCCGAGTACCTGTCATCAGAGTACCCGAGTACCTGTCATCAGAGTACCCGAGTATCCGTCATCAGAGTACCTGAGTACCTGTCATCAGAGTACCCGTCATCAGAGTACCCGAGTACCCGTCATCAGAGTACCTGCATATCCGTCATCAGAGTACCCGAGTACCTGTCATCAGAGTACCCGAGTACCTGTCATCAGTGTACCCAAGTACCTGTCATCAGAGTACCCGAGTACCTGTCATCAGAGTACCCGAGTACCTGTCATCAGAGTACCCGAGTACCCGTCATCAGAGTACCCGAGTACCTGTTATCAGAGTACCCGAGTACCTGTCATCAGAGTACCCAAGTACCTGTCATCAGAGTACCCGTCATCAGAGTACCCGTGTACCTGTCATGAGCCCATCAGAGTACCCGAGTACCTGTCATCAGAGTACCTGATGGGCTGGTGACAGGTACTCGGGTACTTTGATGGGCTAGTGACAGGTGCTCTTTATTGGGGGGGGGGGGGCAATCAGTGTGTTTGGGGTGCACTGTATTTGGTAACTATCTGTTACCACACTCTCTTCCTCACACAGGATCAGTGTGTGAGGAGGCGAACACGGTGACAGCTAGTTACCGTGTTCTCTGTTGACATTTGTTGACCGGCTGTGATTGGACACAGCCGGTCACGTGGTAAAGAGACAATTTCATTGGCTCTTTACCTAGATCGGGGATCGACTCTGTCCGAGGGACGAGCCTCGTCCCCGATCGCTGCTCTGCGCGCCCCCGGGGGCGCGCATTGCAGAGAGAACGAGCGGCTCGCGCTGGAGCCGCTCATGTGATCGGCTGTGATTGACACAGCCAATCACATGGTAAACAGCCAATTTCTATTGGCTGTTTACCTTGATCAGGGATGGGCTATGTCCGAGGGACGAGCCTCATCCCTGATCGTTGCGATGCGCGCCCCCGGGGGCGCGCAGTAGCAGCTAGAGCGGGCGGACGTCATATGACGCCCGCCCGGATCCGTACAACCACCATGCCGACATCATATTACTATGCGCCGGTATGGATGTGGTTAAATATGGGGCCGAAAGGAAAGTTTAGAATTCAGGATTACACCTAGCACTCTGGCATGGGGGACGAGTTGATGGTTGTGTCATTGATTTTGATGGTGAAGTCAGGAGAAGGGGCCACTGGGGTTAATAAATAATATGAGCTCAGTTTTGGATAAATTAAGTTTAAGGAAGCGATGTTACATCCTGACAAATATGTCAGTCAGTGAATTAGGGATGTGTGAAGAGACAGATATTGTGAGCTGAGGGGTAGAGATATAGATTTGGGTGTCATCAGCATAAATATTATATTGAAAGCCATGGGAGGCTGACCCAGGGAAGAGGTGTAGATTGAGAAAAAGAGAAGTCCAAGAACAGAACCTTGGGGGACCCTGACAAAGAAAGGACAAGGAGAGGAGGAAGAGGAATTTTAAGTCACACTGAAGGTGTGGTAGTATAGGTAGGATGAGAACCAACAAAGAATACAGTCTTGGAGACCAAAGGAGGAACGTTTTTTGAGGAGGAGGGAGTGATTAATCATATCAAAGGCAGCTGAAAGGTCCAAAAGTAGGAATATAGAATAATGTCCATTAGTTTTAGCTATTAGTAAATTGTTTGTGAGTTTTAGTAGAGTAGTTTCTGTGGAGTGTTGAGGGTGAAATTTAGACTGAAGGGGATTCTTAATGAGGTGGTCACTCAGTTGGTTGTAGACCAGGCGTTCAAGGAGTTTGGAGGAGAAGGGGAGCAAGTAGATGGGGTGAAGGTTGTTGGTGGATTGGTGGAGTCCAAGAAAGGTTTTTTAAATATAGGGGTGACTCGTGCATGTTTTAGAGAGTTAGGGAAGATGCCAGAAGAGAGGGAGATATTGAAGATGTCAGTTAGAGAGTGCAGAATAGAGCCAGAGGGTGACTGCAGTATTTGTAAAGGAACAGGGTGTAGGGCGAAGGTGGTCAGGTAGGTGTTAGAAAAAGTTGGCAACCTCGTTTATGGTAGCGGGCTTGAATAAGGGGAATAATAATTGTGCTTGTGGATATAGAGTGTTAAGTGGGGATGTATCTGCACCGTGGGGATCTCCTCATAAATTTCTTCAATCTTATTTTTTAAGGGTTTTTTTTGGCAATCTCCTGGAAAGTGAGTGTGTTAGTGAGTGGGGGCAGTGGAGAACGAAGAAGGCAGTTGAAGGTAGAGAAGAGTTGACAGAGACTGGATAAGAAGATTTTAATGGAAGTAATAAACATAGGTCTACTTGGCAGTGTGGAGGCAGGACTAGTGATTTTGGAGGGCAGATTTATATTGGTTGTCTTTCTAAGACTTAGTCTTACGCCACAGACACTCAACAGCGCGTCCACGTTTTTTCTGGTATCACCCGTTTGCCTGGGTTGTAGGGGTCAGACCTGATTCTGTGTGTAGTTAGGGGAGGAGCTTGTCTATTGCAGAGGACAGGGATCTATTGTAAACAGAAGTGACAAGATTGGGGAAGGACAGGGGTGAGATTTTGTCATAGAGATGGTCAGTAGCAGAATAGAGAAGAGAAGGGTTAAAGCATCATAGGTTTATATGGCAATTGTTAGGCTGTTGGCGGGGGAGATGGTAGAAACAGGGAGAGAGTGAAGCTAATAAAGTGGTGATCAGAGAGAGGAAAAATTGTTGGAGAGGCTGTTCAGAGTCCGAAAGTAGTAGAATACAAGGTTAACCACTTAAGCCCCCTTCCTGACCAGACCCCTTTTTTCAACTTGGCACTTTGTGACTTTAACTGACAATTACGCGGTCATGCAATGCTGTACCCAAACGAAATTTACGTCCTTTTTTTCCCACAAACAGAGCTTTCTTTTGGTAGTATTCGATCGCCTCTGCGCTTTTTATTTTTTGCGATATTAATAAAAAAAGAGCAAACATTTTGAGAAAAAATGACATTTTCAACTTTGTCTTTTAAAAAATATCCAATATACTCAATTTATGCCATATTTTTTGGCCAAAATGTATTTAGCTACATGTCTTTGACAAAAAAAATTCAATGAGCGTATTTTTATTGGTTTGCTCAAAAGTTATAGCGTCTACAAACTATGGTGTAAATACTGAAATTTATGCAGATTTAATTTCTGACTGCCGATCTCATTTCATGAAGTGCTAAAATGGCAGGGCAGTACAACCCCCCCCTCCCCCAAACTACCACTTTTTGGAAAGTAGATATCCTAAGGAATGTCCTGAGAGGCATGTTGAGCTCATTGAATATTTCATTTTTTTGTCACAGGTGTTTGAAAAATGACTAAATTTTTTTTTTTTTTTTACACAAAGTTGTCATTGAAATTATATATTGCTCACACATGCCATTAGTATATGTGTAATTACACCCCAAAATATATTCTGCTGCTTCTCCTGAATACAGGGATACCACATATGTGAGACTTTTTGAGAGCCTAGCTGTGTACGGGACCCCGAAAACCAATCCCCACCATCAGAATTTCAAAGGGCGTACATTTTGAATCTGTGACAGGTAGTACAGTGGTAAAATCAGCAATTTACGCCATTAGAAAACCTGAAGATGGGGATTGGTTTTCGGGGTCCCGTACACAGCTAGGCTCCCAAAAAGTCTCACACATGTGGTATCCCTGTACTCAGGAGAAGCAACAGAATGTATTTTCGGGTGTCATTTCACATATACCCATGGCATGCATGAGCAATATATCATTTAGTGACAACTTTCTGTAAAAAAAAAAACAAAACAAATTGTCATCTTTCCGAAACTTAGGGCAAAATATAAAATACTCCATGGACTCAATATGCCTCTCAGAAAATAGCTTTGGGTGTCATTTGGGGGGTGTTTGAACTGTCCCGGAATTTTATGCTCAATCTTAGCCACACATCACCCACTCTTCTAACCACTTGAAAACCAAGCCTTTTCTGTGACTTTTTGTTTACATGAAAAAAAATATTTTTTTTTACTAGAAAATTACTTTGAACCCCCAAACATTATATATTTCTTTAAAGCAGAGGCCCTATAGAACAAAATGGTGGATGTAGCAAAATTTTTTGTCACACGGTATTTGCGCACAGATTTTCCAAACGCAATTTCTGCCAAAAAAATACATTTGTTTTTAATTTATTGCACAAATACACTATATAATTCCAAATTGTTTGGTAAAATTTAAAAGATGATCTTATGCCGAGTACATAGATACCAAACATGACATGCTTTAAAAATTTCTATACAAAGTTGTCATTGAAATTATATATTGCTCACACATGCCATTAGTATATGTGTAATTACACCCCAAAATATATTCTGCTGCTTCTCCTGAATACAGGGATACCACATATGTGAGACTTTTTGAGAGCCCAGCTGTGTACGGGACCCCGAAAACCAATCCCCACCATCAGAATTTCAAAGGGCGTACATTTTGAATCTGTGACAGGTAGTACAGTGGTAAAATCAGCAATTTACGCCATTAGAAAACCTGAAGATGGGGATTGGTTTTCGGGGTCCTGTACACAGCTAGGCTCCCAAAAAGTCTCACACATGTGGTATCCCTGTACTCAGGAGAAGCAACAGAATGTATTTTCGGGTGTCATTTCACATATACCCATGGCATGCATGAGCAATATATCATTTAGTGACAACTTTCTGTAAAAAAAAAAACAAAACAAATTGTCATCTTTCCGAAACTTAGGGCAAAATATAAAATACTCCATGGACTCAATATGCCTCTCAGAAAATAGCTTTGGGTGTCATTTGGGGGGTGTTTGAACTGTCCCGGAATTTTATGCTCAATCTTAGCCACACATCACCCACTCTTCTAACCACTTGAAAACCAAGCCTTTTCTGTGACTTTTTGTTTACATGAAAAAAAATATTTTTTTTTACTAGAAAATTACTTTGAACCCCCAAACATTATATATTTCTTTAAAGCAGAGGCCCTATAGAACAAAATGGTGGATGTAGCAAAATTTTTTGTCACACGGTATTTGCGCACAGATTTTCCAAACGCAATTTCTGCCAAAAAAATACATTTGTTTTTAATTTATTGCACAAATACACTATATAATTCCAAATTGTTTGGTAAAATTTAAAAGATGATCTTATGCCGAGTACATAGATACCAAACATGACATGCTTTAAAAATTGCGCACGCCTGTGCAGCGGCAACAAACTACGTACATTTTTAAAAGCCTTTAAAAGTCTTTACAGGTTACCACTTTAGACTTACAGAGGAGGTCTAATGCAAGAATTACTGCACTCAACCTGGCATTCGCGGGGATACCTCACATGCATGCTGCAATTGCGGTTTACATATGACACTAGACCAACGCTTGCGTGCGCTTTTGCGCGCAAGCACAGGGGGTGGGGGGGGGGGGCTTGATTTTTTTTATTTTTTTTTTCCTTTTTTATGTTATTTTGACACCTTTCCTTTCATTACTCCACTCACTTCCTGTTTCCTGAGATCTTCCCCTAAATAAATCACATACCTGTGGCAAAACACATTGGGCAGAGTCTGGGTGATGCCATCACACACATGTAAACCAGGAAATGACTGGAAGTGACACACTGCTGACTATATATAGCACTTTTATAGTGTACAATATCATTGAGGTTTTTATGGGAATTGGTTTTAATAAATATATTGTTTGAAATGGTAAGCACTATGTAGTGTGATTTTTATTTTACTCTGAGTGTCCTTGGAAGGAAGTGGAAACCATCAGGCATTTGAGGACCCCTGGCCCTGATAAGAAGGACAGAAACACTATTTCTGACATCTATAATATATTGGTTATTCAATAAAGGTGAAAGCAAATATTGTCTTTTGAGCACATCCGGTGGAGGAATGTGGATTGGATCCATAGGAGATGGTTCATGGGAGGGAGCACAGAAGATTATTTTATGTTAAACAATACAGAGAGACTTTTGGAATGGGGCGGAGGAATAAGTTGTTATTTGTAATTTGAATAATTTGTTAACGGGGACAGATAAGATTTTGTATTGCACAAATATTTATTGCAGTTTTTAAACAAAATATAAGGTTTAGGATGTAAATGATATTATAGAATTACAATTATAATTTATTAGAAATAGTGGCTCACTATTTATTCATTTTTATAAATTGGTCTATACTTTTTGAATGACAAGTGTGAGCAGCTAGTGGAGGGTTTGATATTTTTTCTTGTAGGGCACACCAGCACAAGTGTTTTTGTTTTGTTTTTTTCTTTATTCATTTGTTTGTTTTTTGTTTTTTTTTAAATTTGACAATTTTTATTGGGTTTTATTTTTTACAAATACAGACCAATTAAACCATAAAAAAAGAATACATACATCAGGATAAACAACCAGAAAAGAGGAAAAAAAAATTATTCATAATTATGCTCATTGTGAATCCAAACTCAGCATATCACACTTGTGGCAAATCCAAGCACACCCACAAAAAAAAAAAAACCCACTAAAGTATAATCTAAACAAACGTGCACGTGTTCAATTAATCCCCCCATAGAAGGGGGTAATAAATAAATTGAGAAGACCCTTCCTTGGGATTTAGTGCAAAATGTGTCTTTCCCCCTAATGGGAATATCGTGTATTTAGAGGCATAGCCAGACCTTGTAAGACCCCCTAGGATCTTACATAAAGAGAAAAAAAAAACCCTTGAAAAATTGACAACATAAAAGGGTAAAGGTCGGGAGGGGAGGAGGGCACATGCCCATGCAACGCAAAATCTACACCTCAATAGAATTGGAGTACACCTCTGACCCAGTGAAAGATACCCACGGCAGCCACCGAACTCTAGTCACCTCCTCTGAATTTTTTAACACCGATGTTAGTTCCTCCATCTTATGAATCTCTTTAACTTTTTCGAACCACATTTTCAGAGAGGGAGTCTGAGTTTGTCTCCATAGAATAGGTATACATGCCTTCGCAGCATTTAAGAGTCTAAGTGTCAGAGATTTTATATATTTTTTTGATGATCCCTTTGTAAGATGCAGAAGACATAGAGCGGGATCATCCTGTATCTCTACCTTTGTCAACTGTTTAATTATTACAGCGATTTTCATCCAAAATACCCTTATCAGGGGACATGACCAGAAGATATGGACCATAGTCCCTACTTCCGATCCACAACGCCAACAACTGTCCGTGTATTTCTCATCCATTTTATGTAGCACCTCAGGGACTCTATACCACCTAGTAAGTATTTTGTAGCCCATCTCCTGGATCTTACAATCCATAGATGTTTTATGAACTGTAGCCAAAATTTTGTTGACTTGCCCAGGGGTTAAGGATATCTCAAGCTCATGTTCCCACCTCTGTATAAACGAGAGGTGTTGATCTTCTTGCTCTTCTGACAACCATGTATAAAATAAAGATATCAAATGTTTGGGTGGGGCCTTCGAGATACATATCTCTTCGAAGGGGGTTAATTTCCTAGGGACATACCCCCCTTTCTGATATGTCCTCAGGAAGTGTCTTAATTGAAAAATACTGAAATAATCCAGATCAACATCTGGCCATTCCGCAATCTCTTCCTGTGTAGGTATTTGCCCCTTCTTCCATATATCATATATACAAACTTTACTGACATGTGCCAAACTTCGTACCTTTGCGCTTACACATCCCAGAGGGAATTCAGGGTTCCCTAAGATCGGTATCAGTGGGGATGGGCTGGGGGATATCTTAGAGAAATGTTGAATACGTCTGGTTTCCCGTATTGTCGTCCCTATAGTAGGATGTGCATACACCTCGTCCGCAGAAGAGTATATTGACCATGGTGCAGGAGGGGTCATTTGGCCCGCCTCGTTTACCTCAAGCCCAACCCATCGTTTAAGGGCCCCATTGCAATTCCAGTCCACTACCCGTGTCAAGTGAATAGCTCTATAATACCTATGAATATCCGGTAATCCTATCCCCCCCCCCCCGGTCTTTGGGGAGGTGCAGGGCCTGTAACCGGATCCGCGGGGATCTTTGAGCCCAAATGAAAGAGCGGAACATCGTCTTAATCTGCTGAAAAAAAGTAGACGGAATTGCAATTGGTAGGGCCTGCATTATGTATAGAATCCTAGGTAAAACATTAATTTTTAGTGCATTACACCTACCAAACCAAGTTAAAAATAGCTGTTGCCAGCTTCTCAGGTCTCCCTTGATCTTCCTCAATAAAGTTAGAAAGTTTTTCCTATATAAATCTGAGGGGTCTGCTGTAATCTGGACCCCCACATATTTTATCGAGCCCTCAGCCCAACAGAATGGGAATGATGTGCGAAATTGGAGTTCCTCCTGTATTGACATAGAAATGCTCAGTGCCGACGACTTAGTAAGATTAATTTTGTAGTTAGCTAAAGCTCCGTATTCTCTGAGTGCCTCCAGTATATTTGGGAGAGATACTATGGGATTAGTAACAAAAAATATGAGATCATCTGCAAAAGCAGCCACTTTGTGCTGCTCACCAGCAACCCATATCCCTGATATATTGGGAGATCTACATATTGAACATAGAAACGGTTCAAGTGTTAAAATGAAAATGAGAGGGGACAACGGGCAACCTTGCCTGGTCCCGTTCGATATTAAAAAAAAGTCCGATCTCCACTCATTCACCCGTACAGCTGCTGATGGATTAGCATATAATGACAGAATGAATGTTAACATCTGTGGACCCAATCCAATATATGACAGGGTGGCCTTGATGAAACTGCAGGCCACCCTGTCAAATGCTTTCTCGGCGTCAGTAGAGAGCATCACCATTTTGTTACAGGAAACATGAGCTGCATGAATAATATCTATGACCCGGGTGGTATTGTCCCTTGCTTCACGCAACGGAACAAAGCCCACCTGGTCATAGTGTATTATATGTGGAATATAAGGAATGAGGCGATTTGCAAGTATTTTTGCTAAAAGTTTCGTGTCGCAATTCAGGAGAGAAATTGGGCGATAACTGCCACAGAGAAGGGAATCTTTCCCCTCTTTCAATATAAGCGTTATATACGCCCTCGGTGAATCTAAAGGCAATGCCAAGCCGTCCCGAAGAGAATTCATATGCCCCAAAAGAGGGTGTATCAGGTGAGACCTGAAGTGTTGATAATATAACATTGTGAGTCCATCTGGACCCGGAGCTTTATGTGTCTTAGCCTGGGATATTGCAACGGCCATTTCTGTTTCTGTAATCTCTCCTTCCATTGCGAGTGCTTGTTCCGCAGCTAACACCGGCATACCAGAGTTTTGAAGGTATGATTCAATCCGTTCTAACTGTTTATTTTGGTTTACTTTTCCATTCCCTTCACTCTGCTGATTATATAAGGATTGATAGAATGTACGAAATTCACCTGCAAATTGCCGATGATGTGGACACCTCTCCACCTCCCGCCCCCCTAATACGGGGGATGTGCGTTTGTTGCCTAGGTCCCCTCAGGGCCCTTGCCAACATCATCCCTGGTTTGTTTGCAAATTCAAAGGAGTATCTTTTAAGCCATATCAATCTCCTATTTATCTTTAAGAAGAAGATACTATTTAATTCCTCTCTTGCCCGGGTAAGAGGGGCCAGATGTTCGATGGCCAGGGATCTTTTGTGGAGTCTACTTAATTCTTCAATTTGAGAAAGCAACTCGTTCACCTTTTTCTCCTGGATTTTTTTTTGTTGAGAAGCCAGCCGCATAATAACCCCTCGAACCACAACTTTATGGGCCTCCCAAATGATTAAAGGAGATAAAGAGTCATCTTTATTTTCTAGAAAATAGTTTTTCAACGCTTCCTCAATTTTCCCCCCCCGTCTTTGGATTTTGCAGGAGTGATTCATTCAAACGCCATGTAGTAGGTCTAGGTGGCATAGAATCCCATCCCATGCAGACATGAGTTGGGGCATGATCTGATATAGAAAAATTCTCGATGCTGGAGGAGAATACCAACGGAAGATCTGACTGAGAGACCAGGATGCGGTCTATTCTAGAGTAGGCGTTGTGGATCGGAGAATAATAGGTATAGTCCCTTACATTCGGGTGCATTAACCGCCAAGGGTCGACAAGATTTAAGATAGAAAGTTCACGCTGCAGACGCCGCAGTTGCGAGTATGAAATACAAGAAGATTTCTTTGAAGTATCTATAAGGGGTTCTGGCACAAAATGAAAATCCCCCCCCAAGACCAAATGACCTTCCCTAAAACCCAAAATGACCGATATCAACTGTTGTAGAAAAGCTAGGTGGTCTGAGTTGGGTAGATACACATTCACCAGTGTGAGATCTGTCCGTCCAATACTCCCCTTTACTAACAAATATCTTCCCATGGGGTCTGCTAAACTCTCCTTATATGACCACACTTTCTCTTTGGAAATAAGGATACTGACACCCTTGGACTTAGCAATAGGAGAGGGGGCATGATATACCCAGGGAAAATCTTTATTGTATAATTTGGGTATAGACTCCTTCCTGAAATATGTTTCCTGCAGGAATGCTATTTGTGTATGGCTACGTTTCAAATCCTGCAGTAGGCGTGCACGCTTCTGTGGGGTAGATAGCCCTCTAACATTGAGGGTTGTGACTTTACATCTGATTTCCCCTCGTTTATGAGTATTCGGTGTTGCATGCGGTGTCCTCCCCCCTCCCTCCCCCCCGCCCGCAACCAGGTATTCAGACATAGGAAAAAAAAACAACCAAAAAAAAAAAAAAGGGAGGAAAGAACTCTACCTTCGCGCAAGCAGGCGGGTAAGAAATTTACCTTCGCGCAACCAGGCGCGTCCTATAGTGGGGTAAAAAATGTGATAGACGAGCTCCGTGAGGTTCCCACAGATCAGATAATAAAAATAACAAAAAATGAGAAAATGAATTGCCTAGAGCTCCGAGTGCCGCGGGCCCTCCTCTGATCTGAGGGGGAGGGGGGGCGAGAGGACGGACGGAGCCCCCCCGTCACCCCCCCACCCCCCCCCCCCATAAAGGGAAAAACAAATTAGAGAGATCTAGAGGGTTGAGGGGCGCAGAGGGCAGCCGGGGAGGAGACCCCCTCCCGCTCCCCCCAGTCCTCCGATCCACCCCCACCCCACACCTTCAGCAAAGATTGTTTTAACCCTCCGTCACCCTCCATAAAAGAGGGAGAGGGAGAGATCCTTGATACCGGAATTAACCCTTTATAATACCATTATCATGTCAATAGGCCTTTAAAGCAAAGACCCATAGCAAAAAATATATATATAGAAAAAAAAAAAAAAGAAAAAGAGAAAAAAAAAAACGCATGCTATCATCTTATAATAGATAAATAGTCAGCTTTTGGAGCAATACAGAACCATTAGATAAACCTATAAATCTTCTTAGACGCATATCTTCACTGATCCAAAGAAAGAAGGAAAAACCCTCTCTCCCCTCTTTCCTCCTCAAAACATCATGCGCGAATAGGATCCTCTTCTGTCCCTATTTTCTGAGTGTCTACGTATTGTGGCCTGTGTGCTAGAGTCAAGCCTGTTCCATATAAAGAAAGAAAAAAAAAAGGAAAAAAAAAAACGCATGCTATCATCTTATAATAGAGAAACAGTCATTATTTGAAGCAAAAAAGAACCCTTAGAGAAACCTATCAATCTTCTTAGACATGTGAGGACACAGAATATTTAAACCCTCCGTCACCCTCCATAAAAGAGGGAGAGGGAGAGATCCTTAATACCGGAATTAACCCTTTATAATACCATTATCATGACAATAGGCCTTTAAGGCAAAGACCCATAGCAAAAAATATATATAAAAAAAAAGAAAGAGAGAAAAAAAAAGGAAAAAAAACGCATGCTATCATCTTATAATAGAAAAATAGTCATCTTTTGGGGCAATACAGAACCATTAGATACACCTATAAATCTTCTTAGACGCATATCTTCACTGATCCAAAGAAAGAAGGAAAGACCCTCTCTTCCCTCTTCCCTCCTCATAACATTGTGCGCTAACAGGATCCTCTTCTGTCCCTATTTTCTGAGTGTCTACGTATTGTGGCCTGTGTATTAGAGTCAAGCCTGTTCCATATGAGGGCAAAGAATATTTTAACCCTCCGTCACCCTCCATAAAAGAGGGAGAGGGAGAGATCCTTAATAGGGGTATCAACCCTTTATAATACCATTATCATGACAATAGGCCTTTAAGGCAAAGACCCATAACAAAAAATATATATAAAAAAAAGAAAAAAAAAAAAAAAACGCATGCTATCATCTTATAATAGAGAAATAGTTATCATTTGGAGCAAAAAAGAACCCTTAGAGAAACCTATAAATCTTCTTAGACATGTGAGGACACAGAATATTTTAACCCTCCGTCACCCTCCATAAAAGAGGGAGAGATCCTTAATACCGGAATTAACCCTTTATAATACCATTTCATACCATTTCATGACAATAGGCCTTTAAGGCAAAGACCCATATCAAAAAATATATATATATAAAAAAAAAAAAACGCATGCTATCATCTTCTAGTAGAAAAATAGTCATCATTTGGAGCAATAAAGAACCCTCAGAAAAACGTATAAATCTTCTTAGACGCATATCTTCACTGATCTAAAGAAAGAAGGAAAAACCCTCTCTCCCCTCTTTTCCTCCTCATAGCATCATGCGCTAACAGGATCCTCTTCTGTCCCTATTTTCTGAGCGTCTACGTATTGTGGCCTGTGTAGAGGCTTTTTTCAGCTGCTGCTGTGATGCCATGGTGGCGGAGCTCGTGGCCGAAGGACGGGTCGGCGCCATTTTAGAGGAGGCTGTAGAGCCCTGAGAGGCTGCCGGGCGTCTCAGTAAATATGCGGTGATCTTAGAGCGTTTGGAGCTGTAGCATGGCTGTGTAGACGCCTGGGTTACCGGCATGTAAGCTGCAGGTGTGGGGGCTGGGACGCTGGCTGCAGAGGATTAGGCTCCGCTCAGCTCAACAAGCTCCTGCTGTCTGCGGCCTCACGGAATCATTGCCTAGCCACACCCCCCTTGTTTGGTTTAATTCACCCGTATACTTAATTTTTTTTCAGAACCAAATAATAACATTCAGTGCTTTTTTGAATTAGATTTATCCCCAGCTACAGCATGTCAGGTGCAAACCTGTGTTGCTTTTTTGCAAAATTTTTCAAAGGCTTCCAAGTTAAATGGAATATATTTTGAATGCTGAATTTAAATGTGTA
This sequence comes from Pelophylax lessonae, assembly GCF_965119305.1. Lineage (NCBI taxonomy): Eukaryota > Metazoa > Chordata > Amphibia > Anura > Ranidae > Pelophylax > Pelophylax lessonae. The sequence goes on along the minus strand of NC_138768.1, from coordinate 618,577,284 downwards.
GCCTTAAATACAGAGGTATTTGTCATGTGTCATTTTTCATGTATAACTCCCAATAAAATAACCTCAACTTCACTTTCAGTACTGCTAAGTGCATAATAGATTTCTATCTTTACCTTCAAAACCTTAATAGACTGTCAATGTGTCCTATAATGGTTAAGCATTGCAATTAATCTTTATGTTAGTGCTATGAATGCCAGTTACAAACATTGTTTTTACAAAGCCAGTGGTCTAGTTTATTTATTTTGAAAGTTACACTATTTAATAGAATCCTGATTATTTATCTCAGTCATCCAAAAATGATTTTATCGACACATCTTCGATAATACAAAAGTAAGTTATTTCATTCTTTTGTATGACAAAGTACACCTTCAACCGGTGTAAGAATTTATGTCTGCTATGCTAGATGTATGGAAGTATAATATGTGCATTCGTAAATGCAATAAAATTGGTGAAGTTAAATTGTCTGTTTGAAAAAGATCTGTCCATAGAATATCACTTAGTGCAGCTTTAGAAAAACAAAAACCCTTTATGTAAAAACATACTCTTATTGTGTAAAGTCTCTGAGTAGAACTCTCCAACAGCAACACAGATATGAATAAAATGTATTTTTTTTGTTACCGTAATGTTACCCTGCTGGATTTTTGTTATGTTTGACAAATGTGCTATCAATAGTAAACACTTCAGGTCTCTGCGGCACAAAAAGTATACTGCAACTGTTGCTGCTATTTTCCTAATTTATTGGTATATCTACATATTTATTGCCGTACCCGTCCTGTGCCGTGCCATGTACAGTGGGAAAAATATTTGTTTGACCCCCTGCAGATTTTGTAAGTTTGCCCACTTACAAAGGAATGATAGAGACAGAATATCAACCAAAAATCTAGAAAACACACATGATACAAATGTTATAAATTGAGTTGCAGTTCAATGAATAAAATAAATATTTTATTCCCTACCAAACAAAAATAATTCTGGCCTGCACAGACTGGCTACAGTATGTGCTCATCTGGTACACAGATTAGTCCTGTCAGCTTAAGAAGGTGCTCCAAACAACAACTTGTTATGTGTATAAAAGACTCATGTTCACAGAATCTCTTTCTTCCATTCAAACCTCATCATTATGGGCAAGACCAAAGAGCTGTCAAAGGACATCAGGGACAAGATTGTAGACCTGCACAAGGCTGGAATAGGCTACAAGACCATCAGCAAGAAGCTTGGTGAGAAGGAGAAATTTGTTGGAACGATTATTTGCAAAATAACCATTAATCACCCTCGGTCTGGAGCTCCATGCAAGATTTCACTTTATGGGGTAAGGATGATGATGATGAGAAAAGTGAGAGATCAGCCCAGAACTACAGGGGAGGAGCTTGTGAATGATCTCAAGGCAGTTGGAACCACAGGCACCAAACAAACCATTGGTAACACAATACGCTGCCATGGATTGAAATCTTGCAGTGCCCTTAAGGTTCCCCTCCTCAAGAAGTCACATGTACAGGCCCATCTGAAGTTTGCCATTGAACATCTAAATGATTCAGAAAAGCATTGGGAGGAAGTGCTGTGATCATATGATACCAAAATTGAGCTCTTTGGCATTAACTCTACTCACCGTGTATGGAGGAAGAAAAATGCTGACTATGACCCTAAGAACACCATCCCTACAGTCAAGCACAGAGGTGGAAACATCATGCTTTGGGGCTGTTTCTCTGCTAAACGTACAGGCCGACTATACCACAATGGGGGGCCAATAGACGGGGCCATGTATTGGAAAATCTTGGATGAGAACCTTCTTCCCTCAGCCAGGACACTGAAGATGGGTCTTGGATGGGCCTTTCAGCATGATAATGACCCAAAACATACCACCAAGGCAACAAAGGAGAGGCTCAAGAAGAAGCACATTAAGGTCATGGAGTGGCCTAGCCAGTCTCCACACCCTAATCCTAATGAAAATGTATGAGGGGAGCTGAAACTTCAAGTTGCTAAGTGACAGCCAAGAAACCTTAAGGATTTAGAGAAGATCTGTAAAGAAGAGTGGACCAAAATCCCTCCTGAGATGTGTGCAAACCTGGTAAACAACTACAAGAAACTGTCTTACCTCTGTGCTTGCCAACAAGGGTTTCTCCACCAAGTACTAAGTCATGTTTTCTTGGGGGACAAATACTTATTTTACTCACTGAACTGCAACTCAATTTATAACATTTGTATGATGTGTTTTCTTGGATTTTTGCTTTATATTCTGTCTCTATCATTTAAAATTGTAAGTGGGAAAACCTACAAAATCTGCAGGGGATCAAATAATTGTTTTCCCCACTGTACAATTCACAGATCACACTAACATACCACAAGCTGTTGATAAGAAAATAATTTCAGTGGTTTCCTGAGATCTCAAAACATCAAGGGTTTCAAGGGTTGGGAAAGGCTGCTATTATGATTTACCTATTGTTTATTGTATTTATTAGTATCACTAATACTTTAGAAATATATTGCCTTTTAACTCTATTTTTATTCAAACTTTTGAATTCAAGATGGATATAAATTATTAATGTAATTTTATAGGAGATCAAGCCAGTATGCTAATGTCCAGTAAAATAGTTTTACTCCAAGTACATAACTGAAAAATATGATTTTTCTTTTGCTGTGATTCTAATACTGTTATTGAGAATAAATAAATTTAACATTAACAGACAATAATCCGATATTAAGCTTTAATTTAAAAATGACAGAATTAAATTACTGTATTTTTTTATCAGAAATAACATTTTACATAACTTTACTACTGGAAACTTTACAAGGGCACGAGCGATTAATGGTGTGTGGGCAAATAAATGTTTGTTTGATGTCAAGAACCCAGCTGCCATGTTCACTTGCAGCTGTGTTGCTACTAGCCATCTGGAGTGCTATCTAGTGTCCAACAGGTTCCTGTCTTTGCTGTCTCATCCAACAGACAGTTTTCCTCAGCTAGTTTTGCTTCAGTGTACTTTATGTATCTTATTCTCCTTTGGCTTCCCTGGCCGAATACTCCTACATGGCATACTCTTGTCCAAATTCCACATGGCCACATCTCGGTATTTCTTTTATGTCTTCGGGTACTCTGTCCACACACATAGGAATGACTAAGCATACATCCTGATTGATCACGCTCCCTTTTTAAAGTACTGTACAACTTGTTCCACTTTTAGGTTACTTTTTGTAGAGTATGTCATACTATGGGTGTGACTTTGTGTTTCATATATGCCTCAGTTGCTGACCTATTTTGTCTTGGCCAAGCTTTGTTTTCTGACTCTGTGTTCAGCTCCAATCATACCTGGTTACACTTCTGTCCAATCTAGTGCTTTCTACATCTGGCTAGATATGACTCTTTGCCAAACTTGCTTTGATAACTATTACTCTGCCTTCATCTGATCAACTCGTCAGTATCCAGCAAAGAATGTAGACTAGGAGTGTCTATTGCATAATACAAAACCAACCACAGTGTTAATTCCAGAAGTTATACCTTGGCGAGAGACTATTTCCACACTGATGGTAGCTCTATCATTGTAGCATCATATGCCATCCTCTCTAATCTGCATTGACCCAACACTCTACCTCTGTTAGAATCCTTACAGATAATTAAAACAAATGTTTTATTACCTTCATATCAATACATTAGAGAATGTATTAATATTATAAGCTTGCATTTAAGTTATAAAAGGCCACTAAGCTGTTAGTGCACAAGACATGTATTACTACGACAGTTAAACATATATTTCTGACATTTAAGTTGAAAGAATTTGATTGGATTCTAGTGAAAAAAAGCACCACTGTGTGATTAAATATTGATCAATGAGCAAATAAAACATTTGGATTGTGTTGGCGTTCTGGCAGTAAATGTTGGATGAACATTCTCTTAATGAAACTGAATACTTTTATATATGTGTTTCTTTTTCCATGAGACTATCCCTTGTTATTTATATGACATTACCCTGCAATTTCAAAAATAAACTTACTGTATATTGCATATGATTTACTAATGCTAAAATTACAGCATTTACAGAATTTAAAAATACTTTTATTGACCCATAGTGGATAAACATAGATTCACAATTATGTATTTTGGTATTTAGAAAACATAAATTATTGGAAAAGGTAAGCATCTGTGCTATTATACACCTGCACAGACAGAGCTCCATTAGTACTTATATAGGTCATACTTGAGACGGGTTGAAAAAAGGGTATTTTTTAATGTAAAAGAGTGTAGCTTTTTGACTTTCTGCTAAGCTCTGGATGTAGCAATAATATTGTGCAGTGTCCAACATGGACCTTCAATGGTCTCTGCAAAATGATTTAAACACCAGGACTGACTTATTAAAGGATATGCGCAACAATTGTACATGAATAGCCTCACAGTATATACCCCTATACAGAAGTTCAGATGTTTTGCCTGCCTCCAAAGACCCCAAAAAGATGACCAAAAAAAATGCCTGCTGCAAAAACACATCTGGGCATTTTTGTAGCTGGCGTTTTTTTGGGCATTTTTTGGGCGTCTTTGGAGGCAGGTATAACATCTGTACTTCTGTGTAGGGGTATATATACACACACATGTATGTATATATACACATACACATATATAGGTGTGAAAGTAGCAGAAACCTATGCTTGTGCTAATGAAATAATTAACACCCATATGGCTTCTCTGCTATAACACCTATATGTGTGTATGTGTATAAATACATATAAGTGTGTGTGTATATATACCCATATACAGAAGTTCAGATGTTTTGCCTGCCTCCAAAGACCCCCAAAAAATGCCCAAAAAAAACGCCAGCTACAAAAACGCCCAGGTGTGTTTTTGCAGCAGGCGTTTTTTTTGGGGCATTTTTTTGGGGCCTATGGAGGCAGGCAAAACATCTGAACTTCTGTATAGGGGTATATATACACACACGCTTATATGTATTTATACACATACACACATATAGGTGTTATAGCAAAGAAGCCATATGGGTGTTAATTATTTCATTAGCGCAAGCATAGGTTTCTGCTATTTTCACACCTATATATGTGTATGTGTATATATACATACATGTGTGTGTATATATACCCCTACATAGAAGTACAGATGTTATACCTGCCTCCAAAGACGCCCAAAAAATGCCCAAAAAAACGCCAGCTACAAAAATGCCCAGATGTGTTTTTGCAGCAGGCATTTTTTTTTGGTCATCTTTTTGGGGTCTTTGGAGGCAGGCAAAACATCTGAACTTCTGTATAGGGGTATATATATATATATATATATATACACACACTTATATGTATTTATACACATACACACATATAGGTGTTATAGCAGAGAAGCCATACGGGTGTTAATTATTTCATTAGCGCAAGCATAGGTTTCTGCTACTTTCACACCTATATATGTGTATGTTTATATATACATACATGTGTGTGTGTGTATATATACCCCTACACAGAAGTTCAGATGTCATGCCTGACTCCAAACATGTCCTCAAAAAAGCCCTATAAACGCCTGCAGCAAAAAGCAGGGTGACAGGAGCGAAGCCATATCCCTGCTCTATAAGTGTCCTAAGAGAAACGATCTTTTCTCTATAGCAGTCACCCTGACATGGAAGGGTTTTGTCACCCTGCCATAGCAGTCAGAGTCAGTTAACCCTACACTACACTATGGTCCCCTTACACTTAACACTTTCCCTACAGAAACTAGATTATTAAATCTAACTATAGTGGAAAATAGTACCCTAACTACACTAGATATCCCTTTCCTCACACTAATAATTGCTAAATGACACTTTGAAGCAGAAGTAACAGAACTGCTTCCACTCTCTTCCACGTCCCTGTATTACAATGCTAGGAATTTGGTGGGGGCTATCTTATATACTGGGGGGCGTATTCACTACTGATTGGCCTCTGGAGCCCCTAGTCACTCCAATCACATTCCTAGCATTCTCCTGCCCCCTCAATTGGCTTTTACTGATGGTTCTGGTCCAATCACGGGCTTTTAAAGCCTATTTCCTGTCCCATCGCATTTTGGTTGGTTCTGGTTGCCAAATTCCGAACTTTTTCAGCAAAAAGTTCGGAATTCGGCCGAACCTTGAACAGCCAATGTTCGGGTCGAACCGATGGTCGACCCGAACCGTTCGATCATCCCTAATCACCAGTGTCACTTATTTAATTATAGTTCTCACAAAAAGTCACGTATAATGCACATTGCTTGTGACATAATATTTGAAAATATTTGATTTTACAAAAAATTTGATTTTACCAAATATGTTGATTTTACCAAATATGTTTTTTTAATGGTATTACTAATTTATTTATACCCATATGTATACACTGGTTGCACTTTAATTGGTTAAATAACACTAGAATAAATACCAGGACTATCCAAACTATTGATAATCACCTAGATTTCCATCATAACCACTACAGCCATATAAAACAATTCCACAAACCCTTACTATTGCCAACGCCCATTTTTTTTTATTGATATTAAGTCCATATAATGTGCTTTACTGCTGCTGTAATCAGGGCTAGATTTAATTTCACCTTGACAGAATCTAGCTGAGACAGGGTAGTAGGGGTCGGGTTACTTTTGTGACATTTGCTAATTTCAAGGAATTCCTCATTTCGTTTCTGGATTTCAGATCTGCGTTCATGTTTCAGTTAGGAAAAAATTTGAATGCGTATCCCTTCTCAGCACTGCTTTGTGGGCTCCCCAAAGTGTTGTTGTCGAAACGCTGTTGTTGTCATTGTCTGTGAAATATTCATTAAGAGCTTTTTCTAGGATTGTACATTGTATTGGGTCACTCAGGAGGCCTCATTAGGATGCCATTTGGATGGGTCTTCGTCCCGTAAAGAGCATTGGAGGGTAAGTGTCAGCATGGAGTGGTCTGACAGGGGTTTGTCTCGAATTTTGGATGTTATGGCTAGGGGAATAGAGGAAGATCTGATGAAAATATGGTCAATCCTGGCGTATGTGTGATGTGGGGCCTGAGAAGTGTGTAGTCTCTGCCATGAGGGTTTAATTCCTTCCAGATATCTATCATGCCAAGGGCGTGAAGAACCTTTGCTATTTTTAGGCTTTGTCTGGGGGGGGGGAGCGTTTTGATTTTGGGGTCCCCTTACTTGATTTATCCAAAGAGAGATCAAATGCTATATTGGAGTCTCCTCCAAAAATTATGGTGCCCTGTAAATAGGGCTTCATCATCATCAGCGGCAGATGGAGGCATATTTTAACAACTTTGGTCGACCCGCCTAAAGATATAATAACAAACTTCAAATAAACAGAGCCCTGTTCCTTAAAACATGGAAGGAGTAGGGCCTGAACAATTGCCGACAAGCTGCCCCCTATCCCCTGTCAAGCAATCAGACAGTGAATATTTCTTTGTGACCCATCGGGAGCATCAAGGAGGCTATAGCACAGGGTCGATCATAATATTCTATAGAGCAGTGATTCTCAACTCCTGTCCTCAGGACCCACTAACAGGCCAGGTTTGCAAGATAACTGAAATACATCACAGGTGATCTCATTTGCTGCTCGGTGATTGTAGTATTCTGCATCTCCCCAGGGTAATACTTAAAATCTGGCCTGTTTGTGGGTCCTGAGGACAGGAGTTGAGAACCACTGCTATAGAGCAATGTATCCAGTGAATACAGTGGGTCCCAGAGTTCGCCCCACCAAAGGGGAGAACCCTAGGAGCCATCCTAATGATGACACCCCAGTTGTATCATGGCGAAAAATATGGCCAAGTAGAACTAAAGGAAGGTGTAAGAAAAACCTTGGAAACTCTAAGACAAATTAGACTTTGAACTTGTCAAACATTGGGGAATAGGACTACCAGTCCCCTCTTCCCACTGCCCCCCACTCCCTTGGAGGAGTCCCCCAGTAAACAAAGAGGCAAGCTCCTGCTAAAAGCTAGCATGAATTGTGGGGAGAGGAAGGCTGTGTGGAATATCAGTTCCAGAAAGTGCTAAACAGGATCCAGTTGTCCTTAATCCAGATGACTTCCTCAGGAAGGTTGAGAGTTCCTTGACCTCTTTGGTTGTTGTTTCTGCCAAACCGGAGTAAGTGGACTAGGAGGAGAAGGCCTCTTTGCAGATGAGAGACCCCTGGCAGTGGACAGAGGAGGGATCTCTTGGGTAATCAGCCCCAGGTGTTGGAGCAGGCGTTCACCTTCTGAGAATGATGAGAAGCTATGGGTAGTGTTCTGATACAAGAAGTTCAGGCGAAATGGAAAAGACCATCTGTATGTTATGTCCTTTTAAACTAGAACTTGAAGGAGGGATTTCAGAGAATGACAACTTTGTACGGTAAAGGGGAGTGGTCAGCATAGACCTGGACCCGATGTCCCTGAATAGTGAGCCAATCTGAATTCCTGGACAATTTCATCACCTCTTCCTTAAAGCGGAGTTCCACCCTCAAAATGTACTTTTCACCATCCGCTTGCTTTTTTCTACCTGAAAAACAATTGGATAATTACAATTTTTTTTTCATTCACTTATGTCATGTCCTGTATTTTGGAAGTGTTTTGGTGAATTCTGACTACAGATTGATCAGCCTTCTTTTCCATGACTTCCATCTGTGAAACCAAATGCTGCAGTTCAGCATGGATGGAGGAGGTGATCTGTGCAGCTGTTTGGGCAAGCCCCCTGTACAGCATTGTGGAAAAAGCGGCTATCATGGAAGGGAAATCAGTAGGGGTGATATGTGGATTGTGGGCCCCCTTCTCACATGCATCAGGGGTGGCCAGAAAGTCACTCATGGGTGTCAGGATAAGGTCTTCACATGTCCTCCCAATCAGTAATTCAGTAGATGCTGGGGAAGGGGAAGCATGGGGCTGATTACTCACTGTGACATGTATTAAAGGAGTCACTGCAGGGCTAGAGGCATCTTGTTCAGCAATAGAATCCTCTGTATCACTCTGTGCCTAACGGCCGCCATCTTGGATAGGCCGGCCTGCCATGGGATGTGATCCAGAGGACTGGACAGATTTCTCCTAGCAGAGCCTTCAGACATTAGATTATCCCCTGGGTGTTCCCAGGTCGTTTGCTGGTGGAGCGGGTCAGGAATGAGTGCTCTGAAGGCTGTGCTGGGGCTTAGAGGACCGGACTGGTACGTAGCTCCAAGGCTAAACGGCCATCTTTGAGTCCTCCACACATGCACCTCCTCTAATGATTTGATTTTCATTAGTCACAGGGTTGTTCATTTTTCTTCTTTCTTGTCATATCTCAATGACAATGAGTACAATCTAAGGTTTACGGGACTCAGTGACTGATAAAATATGTTTTTTGTATGTGTTACTTGGCCATAATTCAAACAGAGTTTCCACTCAGTTATATAGAAAACCTTTAACGGGGAATAGGCTGTTGCCTGCCAGATCCAGTCATCCACATCATACCATTAAATTTATTTGATTTAACGCAGAATCTGCAGTACACAATCTGACTTTGAAAGAGAGGCCTTTATGATGTACAATAGATTGTTAGATAGAGGTTATTATAAATGGTCCTTAGATAGGGCTTACCATATAGCCCTTAGTAAGAACCAACATGATCTGCTATTCAATAAAAAGGTACACAACATGGTCTCTACTAGAAACAGAAATCTTTCTTTGGTGTTAACACATAGTCTAGAGTTCAAACAAATCAAACACATTTTACTCAAATATTTACCTTTACTGTCTAGTGACAAGGTGTGTGCACAGATTCTAGATAATGGTATTCATGTTGTGGCTAAAAGGGCGAAAACTTTGGGTAACTACTTGGCACCCAGTTTCTTTCAATCCACCAATTCTAGGGTACAATCTTTGACGTGGCTACATTTAATGGGCAACTTTAAATGTGGCTCTACAGATTACTTGTGTTGTTCCCATGTCTTTCCGGGACAGACCATACGCTCTAGTAAGAATAATATTTTTAAAAATCAATAAGTTTTACAACTGTAATACAACTTATGTTATTTTTGCTATTACATGTGATGCCTGTTCCCAGCAATAAATATGTGCTGTGCATTCTTCAGTAAGAACAAAATAGAGAAATCTGCATTTTTGGACAGTAATTTACGCCTAATGTGTGCGAATGCGAGCAAATACGCGCGATTGTGAACAAATAAACGCACGCGACCATACTGTTTACAAGAACGCGAGAATACATTTGCGTGACAATATTTGCGCGCATTTCAGAATACGCCTGAAAAAGGAGATGCTTAAACAGGAGTATCGTGTGTAAGAGGCCTTAAAGAGAATTATTTTGGATATATAAACTCCAAACTAGGATACCGGATGGAATGAACTTCGAGTGGGATGTCACTCATTATTATGAGTGATTATAATTTTGGTATCCTTTTATGTATTTATATTGAATATACATCTTTAACATGTGTATTTTTCTTTACTAATATGTTGTGCCCCATTCGTCATATTTAGTCCACTTACAGTACATCAACATCTGCCTTTATTCATCCATTATTTTTGCTTGTTGCGTCTTTTTATTCTTTTTATTGGCTTTGTACCAAATACATATGTTTTTTTTGGTCTTTGGTTATTCTCATAGATCTTCATTGGTTTTGATGCCTGTCATCTGGGTTATATAGCCCCCCTCTTATATTTATATGAAATATTTTTCTATTAACAAGGCTATTTACATATCGCTGGCTATATACTGTTAAGATTATGTGTTGTCAAGGGAACCAAATATTGGGAAACACTTTATATTCCACGCTGTTTGTGGAGGCTAACTTGGATATACAGTATCTCGCAAAAGTATACCCCTCACATTTTTGTAAATATTTTATTATATCTTTTCATGTGACAACACTGAAGAAATGACACTTTGCTACAATGTAAAGTAGTGAGTGTACAGCTTGTATAACAGTGTAAATTTGCTGTCCCCTCAAAATAACTCAACACAGCCATTAATGTCTAAACCACTGGCAACAAGAGTGAGTACACCCCTAAGTGAAAACCTCACACTGCATCAAATTGGTCTGCATGGCTGACGTTCCAGAGGGAAGCCTCTTCTAAAGATGATGCACAATAAAGCCTGCAAACAGATTGCAGAAGACAAGCAGACAAGCAGGGCATGAATTACTGGAATCATGTCCTGTGGCCTGGTGAGACCAAGATAAATGTATTAGGCTCAGATGGTGTCAAGCGTGTGTGGCGGTAACTAGGTGTGGAGTACAAAGACAAGTGAGTCTTGCCTACATTCAATCATGGTGGTGGAGTGTCATGGTCTGGGGCTGCATAAGTGCTGCCAGCACTGGGGAGCTACAGTTCATTGAGTTAACCATGAATGCCAACATGTACTGTGACATACTGAAGCAGAGCATGACCCCCCTCCCTTCAGAGACTGGGCCGAAGGGCAATATTCCAACATGATAACGACCCCAAACACACCTCCAAGGCGACCACTGCCTTGCTAAAGAAGCTGAGGGTAAAGGTAATGGACTGACCAAGCCTCACTCCAGACCTAAACCCTATTGAGCATCTGTGGGGCATCCTCAAACGGAAGGTGGAGGAATGCAAAGTCTCTAACATCCACCATCTCTGTGATGTCATGGAGGAGTGGAAGAGGACTCTAGTGGCAACCTGTGAAGCTGTGGTGAACTCCATGCCCAAGAGGGTTAAGGCAGTGCTGGAAAATAATGGTGGCCACACAATATATTGACACTTTGGGCCCAATTTGGACATTGTCATTCAGGGGTGTACTCACTTTGGTTGCCAGCGGTTTAGACATTAATGGCTGTGTGTTGAGTACAGCAAATTTACACTGTACACTCACTACTTTACATTGTAGCAAAGTGTCATTTCTTCAGTGTTGTCATATGAAAAGATATAAGAAAATATTTACAAAAATGTGCGGGGCGTACTCAGTTTTGTGAGATAATGTACATGGATAAATTGCCCATTATCAGTATTTTATTGTATAATGTGGTGGGATTTTTTGATTGTATATAATTATCACATGGGTATCTATATATATATTTTTTTTTTTTCTTTATATATGTTATATTATACTTTCTTTATTTTGATTGCATGTACTTTGATATATGTTGCAATACACTAATATGGATCTATTTGATTCTAAGGCATTTCTACATATACCCTTTGCCACAATTTCTCCAATAATTGGTACCATGCATATATTTACATTTACATATATTCCTTCCTTTTATTTCATTGTGCTTTTTTTGTTTGTGTGTATATTTTATTTTTATTTGATGTCTTGTACTTTGCACTGGGGCAATTTTTTGGTGCTTGATTATTCACAAAAGATTTGGCTATTTAAGAGTTAAATATTTCAAGCAACAATAGGTTATGGCTAAGTGATTGAGTTAGTGAAACGCGTCAACCTTGCTCCTTTCCTGTGTGTCATGAAGTTTGTATGATTTTATTACTCCATGTTCAATGATTTTATACAATAAAGATTTCCTTGCATCTTGAAGTGTGGTCACCTCTTTTTCTCTTGAAGTTAGAAGCTGATTGGCTACCATGCACAACTGCACCAGATTTTGCACTCTCCTAACTGCTAATTTCAATTCATACACTAATTTAAAACAATATATGTATTAATTTATTAAAGAAGACCTATGTTAATTTAAGTGTGTCCGTTATATTTGCCTGGAGTTCGGCTTAAATTATTATTAATATTATTTTTTTTGTTGGCAGGCCAGATAAAAACTATTTTGTACATGCCATTTATATCTTAAACCCTCCTCTTTAACTTTTAGCACACTATTTTTTTGGGTGTGCGGGGGGGGGGGGAGGATACCTGGTTTTGACTGGATCGCATAGGTCAGGGGTGGGGAACCTTTTTTTCTGCCAAGGGCCATTTGGGTATTTATAAAATCATTTGGGGGCCATACAAAATTATCAACTTAAAAATGTGCCTGTTATATTTGGTCAAAAATGTGATTAACTCACCCCTATTGTGATGGCCGCAACTGCTTCTCTTTGGTGAGGTGTGTGATGTTAGCTGGTATTGATGATGTTGCTACTCGCAACTGGTTTTCCTGGTTTGTGTCGGTCAGTCTGGAGCGCAGTCGACTTTGTGGTGGTAAGTTTTGAAAGGAACTGCTGGCGGGTAATGCTGGTGGGTATAGCTGGCTGGTACTGCTGGTGGGTACAGGTGGCTGGTACTGCTGGCTTGTACTGTGCTGTGGGTACTGCTGGCTCAGGCTGGTACTGCTGTGGGCATTGCTGATTCAGGCTGGTACTGTGTTGTAGGTACTTGGGTACTGCTGGCTCAGGCTGGTACTGCTGGCTGGTACTGTGCTGTGGGTACTGCTGGCTGGTACTGCTGGCTAAGGCTGGTACTACTGGCTGGTACTGCTGGCTGGTATTGCTGTGGGTACTGCTGGCTGGTACTGTGCTGTAGGTACTGCTGGCTGGTACTGTTGTGGGTACTGCTGACTCTGGCTGGTACTGCCGTGGGTATTACTGGCTCTGGCTGGTACTGCTGTGGGTACTGCTGGCTCTGGCTTATACTGCTGTGAGTACTGCTGGCTCTGGCTTATACTGCTGTGAGTACTGCTGGCTCTGGCTGGTACTGCTGTGAGTACTGTTGGCTCTGGCTGGTACTGCTGTGTGTGCTGCTGGCGGTAAATGCTGGCTAGCAGTGGCGCCACTCTGGAGGAAAAGGCGATGTTTCCTGTATTGGTCAAAGGCGGAGGGCATTTGATATCACTCCACCTGTGACTCACTCAGACTGTCAGTATGGAGCCGGAACTATACAGGAAGCATTGGTTCCGTTCTGACAGATCAGCTGAGAGACACAGACTCAGCTGCACGGGGGCTGGCCCAAATGACTTTGAGGGCCACATACGGCCCCCAGGACGTAGGTTCCCCACCCCTGGCCTAGGTCATCCAAGCCCAAGTTTGCCTGGTCCCCTGCTTACAACCTTCTGGAACATGCCACAGGTCCCAGGCAGTTGAAGGACCAATCTCAGGGTGCAGTGTGAAGCCACAAGGAGTAAAAGCCACCTTTTCATCGGTAACATGCCAGCCCTATGGATCCAAAGAATGATGAAGAACCAGCCTGTGTGAGGACAGTGCTGGATCCCTGCTGGACAGGTGATTATCTGTTTTTTAAAAGTCAGCGGCTACAGCTTTTTTTGGAGACCTGGCTGAAGAACCTCTTTAACAAATATCTGAGAAGCTGATAAGGAAACAAGTAACTAAGCAATGCAGCTGTCTTCTAATTTTGGCAGTAATGAATTGCTGTTTTTAGTGCTTGTAGAGAAGGCACTGAATATCTATTTGCATTATTTAAGTACATTTACAATTAAGCAATGTTTTTTCTTTACTGATAAAATCATTTTGCTTATATCCAATTTACATTGATGCACAGTTCTAGGATGTTTTATGCTAGTCTGTACTATAATTAATAGTATTGCTAAAATAGGTCTGAAGGTAGAACATTTTTTACCTTAATGCATTCCCTGCAATAAGGTAAGAAAGTTTTACCATTTTCTGCGCCCCCCCCCCTCAAAAACTTATGTGAGTTCTGTATTGATTGAACGCTGTGCCCGGCTGCATCTGTTCTTTCCCTTTTCCCTGCTCTTACGAGCTTGGCCAAAAGCAGTGGGAGCCATTGGCTCTTGCTGCTGTCATTCAAATCTTGTGAGGAGGGAGCTGAGGGCATGACGGAGCCAGGCTTTGTGTGTCTATAGGCGCACACAGCCCAGCTCGGGAGCAAGCCCGCAGTTGTGACCCTATCGGAATCAGTTTCCTGTGGTGGCATACCAAGAAGAGGAAGCACCTAGAGTGTTGGTGGGGGACCCCAGAAGAGGAGTTTTGTGTGTCTATATGCGCACATAGCCCAGCTCGGGAGGAAGCCCACAGGTGTGACCCAATAGGAAGCAGTTTCCTTTTTTTTTGTGAAACATTTTATTGAAAATCTTTAAGGCATACAGGTAAAGGTGCATTGAATGCATATACAATAGTTATAGAACACCAAAATGCAGTGAAACACATCTCAGTAGTCGGGAAGGATGGTCAGGGAGGAAAGGAAAAAAGGAAGCACCTAAAGTGTTGGTGGGGGATCCCAGAAGAGGAGGCTCAGATCTGCTCTGTGCAATGCCATTGCACAGAGCAGGTAAGTATAACATGTTTGTTATTTTTTTTTTAAAAAGTAGGTTTTATAACAAATGACTCCATGGTCCATGACACTGGTGAACCCTCTGGCTAAATAACGTATCAAGGAAGTGGAGGGATATAATGAACACAAAATAAGATTTTCACTATCTTGGCATAATTCTCATTTGGACCACACACTGGCTTTTTGTCAAACAAGTGTTATTTAATAGCTAAGTTATTTCACAAAGCTTGAAAAATGAAAGGCGGTAAGTTATTTTTTATGTCAGACTTGTTATTTATTCCCAATGCTTCTAACTAATCTTTTTCTTGAACAGTCCACCTGCTATGTTTAATTTCCCAGTAAAATGGCATTAGTTTCTGTTTGGTTCATAAACATGAAGGTTTTGGCAATACAAAAAAACATGGTCATATACTAAAAGTTTAGTGGAAAAGATTGTTCAGCATTTGTATTTTGTAGGTTTTACAGTACCTAACCACCATCTGATATCTATGGTCACCTTAAATGCAATGAACCCACAGAAATACAAAAAACAGTTTGTAATCCCCCTGTGCCCAGTAATTAAATATATTTGTAAAAGTTCATTCTGTATTCCTTTTTGGAATTTTATTACTTGGGCATTGATTACTAGGAAATCATAATTTGCAGAGGATTTAGACTATACTCTGTGGGCACAGGTACACAAAGGGGTTGATTTACTAATGGTAAATAGTCTGTACACTGCAAGTGCAGTTGCTCTAGCTCTGAGGAGAGCATGCAAGGAAAAAAAAAACTGAATTTTTGCTTGCACATGATTGGATGATAGAAATCAGCAGAGCTTCCCCTTATTTCAGAGCTTCCCCTCAGATCTAGAACAATGCACTTGCAGTGCACTTCTGGTGAACAGTATATTAAAAGTTTTGGCTAAAGATAAGCAAGCTTACCTGCATGAATGGTGCCAATATAATTCACAATATATTGCTGCAGTGTGCGTTTATATTGACATAACCAGCATGCATTCTGACCCATAAAAAACATCTACCATGTGCAGCAATCTGTCACTAGTACTTCTGCATACTTACTGAGCCGTACCCAGTTCCTGAAATGTTTGCTGTGCACCCTGCTTACCTCTCCCTAAAAATTCTGCACAATGAGAAGTACCCTGTTCCTGGAAAATTTGTTTCTCATGCTGCTTATCTGTCCCTAGAAGTCCTGTATGTTGAGTATTAACCTGTCCCTAGAAGTCCTGTATGTTGAGTCATAACCTGTTCCTAGAAATCCTGTAGGCCGTTTAGTCTCCAGTCCCCTGGTATTCCTGTATGCTGCACTGTATTCAGTCCTTTGTAGCCTGGGTGTGGTACTAATAAACAGCTCATCATTCCAGTGGTCGGCACCCCACCTGGGACTCTTGTCTTGACTGGTGGTAACTACAGAAGCGACCTAGGAGCGGGAAACAGACAAACCATTTCCACCCTCAGGAGCTCAGGAAAAGGCTGCCCATTCCTTAGACCTTATACTCCTTAGTGTACCCAACCTTGGTCAGGGTAGGCTCTCTGCTGTCAGCAAGTTTGTGACACTCCTAGTTTATTTTTACCGATGATGCAACAAAAAGGAAATGCAGGGTTCTCAAAAACATGTTGTAAGCAATTTATGTTCAAATTTAAACAAAAATGTCAGGAGATACCTGAATAGATGGTCAGTCTGTCCTAAAGAGTAAAAAAAGTCTGTCCTAAAGAGTAAAAAAAGCACTTTACTTTTAAGCATGCTACTTTTTACATTAAAATAATTACAGATTATTTTTACATTGTATATGTTCTAGTACATATTGTAGAAGTATGTAAACTTCTAAGAAAAAGGAAATTACATATTTTGAAATATTTCAGTTTGTTAACACCCGGAAAATGATCTCACAGCAAATACATCCATGTGCCTTGTGTTCTCTTTGCCAGGCTTGAATTCAGCCATCCAAAAATACAAAATATTTTGAGAAGTAAATATTTTAATATGTAGATCATCCAATATAACTTAAAAATGTATGTTTTTGTAAAGTTTCCTGGATCACTTTAACTTTAAGGATATGTCATAATTTGTCATGGTTTAAGCTAATTTTTTTCTTAAAATTATTATTACAAAACCATGTTGTTCCAATAAGGAAATTGTAGTGTTCCAGAAAAATAATTAGATGTGCTAAAACAGGCAATACACCAGAAGCCTCATGCCTTTATAGTCCAGATTATTGCTGCTCCATGCCAAGAAGACTTGATACTCACACACTGCAGAGACGTGAACTCTTACTGAATTAAAAGTATTTACTATGCGATTAGTCGTGTGTTGCTCTTATGACAATGCAACTGTATGGTAAAGTTGTAGTACAAAGACAAACATTGTCTCTTTTATACAAGATATATACACTATATTTTATGTATATAATGAGGCACTGGCAGGATTGTGGATGGTTTGTATGTGTCATCTGGGTTTCTCACATACATTATATTAAACATTTTTCAAAAACATTTTTATATACAATATCAAAACCATATAGAATCATCCACAATTTCTCCACCAAAAAAGTCAACAATTATTGTGCCAAGCAAATTTTCAAAAGCTTGGATTATGTCTGTTTCCGCATTGGGCTTTAGACCCATCTTACCCCCTGTTGAAAGTACTATGAATGACTAAACTTTCCATCTTTATGATGTGCATTGCAATCCAAGGCACTTTCTCCTGCAGTGTCTCACACATGCGTGAGAGGTAATCACGTCCTACATGTACACATCCAAGCTTTGGGCAGACATAAGCAGCAGAGGCAGGTAGTAGACTGAATGTTCCAAGTAACATAACCTACATATATTGTCTATGTGGACTTTGTCACGATAGAGAGGAACCAACCATGCGTTGCTTAAATAGAGTTGGACCAATGCATCATTTAGGCTATTCCAATATTGACGAGGCTATGAATATATTAAATAACTTCCTAATACAAAAGCATTTAATAACAAAAATACATGAATGTACAGCCCCAGATATTTCCTTGTCAGTACAACACACACTACTCTCCCAGGCAACCAGGCTCCGACCAACGCATTTTGTCATCATCTTGTCCTTGATGGCATCATTGATGACGAGTAGTGTGTGTTGCACTGGTGTGGCGGGGGGCGATCTGGTGACTTTCACATAAGGATACAGAGCTTTGCACGTATTGTGCCTAGAAGCGATCTCAAATGTGAGTGCATTTTTATTGCCTTTTTTAAATAAAAGAAACATCATGTTTCTTTCTGCTTTTTTTTTTTTTTTCCGTGGGACTCCTACCCAGAGCTAATTTCCCGCTTCATATGGATGAACCATGAGAGTGGATTCATTTATTTGGTGATCATCATTTCATCCTAAAGGGAGTCTTCATCCTTACCCGGACCCTGATATTGTTTACATGCTGGTTTGACCGCTAATATTGAAGGTCTAAGCTTGAGGTGAGCAGATATCTTTGAGGGGATGGTGGAGGTTTCCCAGATGGAAGTGCATTCTTTTTAGCTTAGAAGATGGTGAAATTTGGATGGACTTGTTTTGGACTAAGCACCTATTAACGAGATTGGTGCACATCATATGAGAAATGTAATTTCTTGTATTATGTACATGGGAGGTATACTTTGATACTTTATAAATTCACTTTTTTCACTTTGATGTTTCATGTTTTAATTCTTAATGTGTGTTATCACAGTGGAGAATACCATTTTGTTGTTTTATATTTTACTTTAAATCATTTTAATTTAAGTGCAGTACATTTGATTTATATTCATTAGGGTGGTTCATCACTGTAGGTGTGTGCAGATTTTATTTACCTGTTATACAGAATACTATTTGTTCATACTTGTGAATTACTACTAATAGTGCTAATGTTGGTTGTCACAGAACCCACAACAGGGAGTGTTCCAGTAGGATGTACAATAGCAATATTGCAACATGCATATTGTACATGCAAACTGACCTTTTCAGCCATTCTGCCCTAGCCTTGGCTTGCGTGACTATGATGATGTCTAATCTTGTGACACGAAGGCTAGTTGTTTGACTGGGAAAGGTAGGGTTCACTCAGGAGAACTGGTCTAGGGTGCAGGAAAAATCTGATATTTGTTGTGCCTTTTATAAAGTGGGCACAGTTGAAATAAATGTTAGAACTTATTTTACTTTTTATTTTTGTTTGCTCATTGGTGTGAATGCTGAGATGAATAAAGACACAAACCATAATGTTACTGAATCCTTCAGTACCCTCTTTAATCTTTGGAATAATAAAAAAAAGTCTTAAATATATAGTTTTTTCATAAGTAACAATCCAAACATGGTGGACAAACCACAAAGACCTAAGCTGAAAATGTTTTTTTTGGGACAGTGGCAGACTGTCTCTTAGTTCATTATTAAGTCACATTTTGTTCTTATTTCTTATATGGCAAAGATAGCCGTAAGGAACGTTATTGTTTATTTTTATTATTTTATTTTAGTTGTATCAAATTGCATTGTGGCACAATAAAGCTGACTACATTGACATACTGTGTTACTGAAAACTGGTCTTTCACATAATTCACTTCTGTATGTTTCTATAAAAGATGCATCGATATTATTGAACACTCATTTGAAATTGCTATGACTATTGTTTACCCCTCATATAATTATCGTCTGTCTTCATACGCTACCTCATTAAAGCTGAATTCACAAAAAATACTCGAAAAGGTCAGGACATATATTCTCATCAATATAATGCCGGTCTTGCAATCGCCATGACAGTAATGAATTTGTCTCCCTTGTGAAAATATGATTTTGTTTTTTTCCATTGTTTGTTTGATTCCATCATCTCTCTTGACATTGAAGAAACTTCTGGGAATAATTTGGAAAAGCAGGTATCAGGCTCAAACCATTAACACATTCACAACCTCTTCTAGATATGTAAGAAAGAAGCCTTGCTTTTAATTTATTTTTAGGCCAATCTGGACTTCAGCATAAAAAAGAAAGAACACTCATCATAGTCGCTGTACTGTGTTACCATATGGCAATACTAATGTTATACATATGCAGTCTGTATATTTCTGTCGTGTAACACATATGCAAGCTGTTTATATTGTACCATGCTCAATAAAATACTATGAAATTCTACAACAAAGTTATTTTGCGTTTTTATATATGACTGTAAAACATTTAAAATCTGCATTTACATTTTTCTGCAACATGATTAGAAAAGCAAATTCTTCACATCATGTGCTGGCTATAAATAAACCCAATTTAGGTTACTAAATTCACTTGGCAGGCTATATTAGCATAGACAAAGCATTTTAATATTTAAGTTCAGGATATCAAAAATGCTTACGTGACAGTGTTTAAGTGTTTCCATTTACAAATCAAAATGTTATATTTCTGCAAGTTATTAAAGGAAACCTGTAAAAGAAATAAGGAAGCTGGCAATTCTGACCTCCTTCTGAAAATGCTAGATGCCTAGCCAATGCTTGCTTCAAAAGCTTAATACACTTAACTGAAACAAGAGGTCAAAAATCCTAATCTGCATGTAGGATAGTGGTTAGGAGGGTGGGATGCTTCCGTCCTGGTTGGGAGTCAAGCAAGGGTCACATGAAAGGCCAACCCCAGGTGGGTTCTTCTGGGCTACACTAAGCACCTGTAACAGGATCAGTTTACTACTAGAGTTAGGCGAACAGTTCGAGCCAAGCAAAAGTTCAGCCTGAGCATTGTCTGTTCGGCGAACACCTGAATTTGCAGGGCGCTCCGCAGGATGTTCACCCGCCGAGCACCCTACAATGCACTGTGCACTGCATTCTAAGCCCTGATTGGGCAAAGCTTTGCCCAATCAGGGCACAGGGAATAGCTGGTTGTTAAGGAGTGGGATGGTAAACTGGCTGCGGCACCCTTTACAACTAATAAGTCATCAGCTATCAACAGGCCTCCCTGCTGACAGCTGATAAAGCTGACATCTGATAAAAAAACAAACATTACCAGCAATATAAAAATGTTAAAAGAAAAATGAAAAAATGGCTAGGGGGGTCCAACCCAATCCATACTAGCCCATTTGGGTCTGGTATGGATTTTAAGGCGAACCACAAGTCAAAATAAAAAAAAAATAAAAAAACGGTGTGAGGTTTCACAAAAATCCACACCAGACTCTTATCCGAGCATGCAGGAAAGTGGGGGGGGGGAGCGAGCTCCCCCCTCTCCTGAACTATACCCGGCCACATGACCTCAACATGGATGGGGGGTGGTCTGGGCAGGGGGGCTCTGTCCTTCCATCCCAAAGCACCTTGTCCCGATATTGATTGGGACAAGAGTCTCTTTTCCCCACAACCCTGAGCTGTGGTTGTGGGGGTCTGTGGAGAGGGGGCTTATCAGAATCTGGAAGGCCCCCAGATCCCACCCCTACATTGTACTCCTACTTATTTACCAAAAAAGTGTTAAAAAGAAATAAAAACATACACACAGTTTTTGACAATTCCTTTAATAAAAATAAAGCAACAGTGTCCCCCAATGTAGATCTATCGTCAATCATGACACCCGTCGCATCCGAAAAAAGAAAAAACCCACTCCGCCCACGATGTAGGTTAACCACAGACTACCTGCTCTTCCCTTTGACAGTTCTTATATAGGTAAGGTGTGGGGCCACCTAGCGACATCACCGGGTGGCACTGCTTCCTTGTGACATCACCAACCAAGCATGCACCAGTGGGTGACATCACATGGGGCGGTGCTAACAGGTGATGTCACCAGGTGGCCCCATCCCTTACCTATATAAGAGCTGTCAAATGGCAGAGCAGGTAGTCAGTGGTTAGCCTTTATCGCGGGCAGAGTGTTCATTCTTTTTTTTTTTTCGGGTTCGGTGGTGGCTGCAGGTGTCGTGATTGACGATGGATCCACATCGGGGAAAATATATTTTTTTATTTTTAATAAAGGAATCGTCAAAAACTGTGTGTGTGTTTCTATTTCTTTTTCATCTATGAACCCAATATTCATTCACATGGGGGGAGCAGGATCTGGGGGCCCCCTTGTTAAACGGGGCTTCCGCATTCCAGTAAGCCCCCTGCCCCCAGACCCCCACAACCACAGCTCAGGGTTGTCAAGAAGAGTCCTTGGGGACAAAGTGCTTTGGGGTGAGGAGAGCAGAGCTTGCTCGCCCCCCCCCCCTCCCCCTTTCCTGACCTGTCAGGCTGCATGCTCCAAAAAGGATCCGATATGAATTTTGGGGGGATCCCATGCAGTTTTTTTTTTCTCATGGGGTTCCCACTTAAAATCCATACCAGACCCAAGGGGCCTGGTATGGATTAGGGGAGACACCTATGCCATTTTTTTTAAATGTGGAGCAGCAAGCAGCAGCGAGCAGCCGGAGGAGTGTGTGTAGAGGAGAGCGTGGAGGAGAGCCGGGTGACACGTGCGGGGGAGCCGCACTAGGTCACCAGAAGCCGGCGCGAGTGCAGGGGACAGGGGACAGAGAGACCGGAACAGAGAGCGGGACCGGGACGTGAAGGACCGGGACTGGAAGCCGCGGCCGTAGACGGCGGAGCGGCGGCTGCGGCGGTGAACGGACACCACACAGTATTGAGGAGGGAGGTTCACGGAAGCAGGGGAGGAGGAGCAGCGGCGACTGGTGAGTATCTCCCTGCAGCTGTGTGACGTGCTTTGGGGACCTGTGACTGACGGACTGACAGACCATCCTGTGACTGACTGACCATAGTGATCTGTGACTGACTGACCATAGGGATCTGTGACTGACTGACCATAGGGATCTGTGACTGACTGACCTTGCTTGCGACCGTCAACGACTGACAAGACTGTTCTGCGACTGACAAGACTGTTCTGCGACTGACAAGACTGTTCTGCGACTGACAAGACTGTTCTGCGACCGATAGACTGTTCTGCGACTGACAAGACTGTTCTGCGACTGACAAGACTGTTCTGCGACTGACAAGACTGTTCTGCGACTGACAAGACTGTTCTGCGACTGACAAGACTGTTCTGCGACCGACAAGACTGTTCTGCGACCGACCGACGGCGCTCTTGACTGATCGACCGTGAGTATTTTAGAGACTGGTGAGTATCTTAGCGACTAGTGAGCATTTTGCGACTGGTTAGCATCTTGCGAGGGTTAGCATCTTGCGACTGGTGAGTATATTTGCAACTGGTGTGTATCGGGTGAGTATCTTGCGACTGGTGAGATTCTTTGCGACTGGTGAGTATCTTTGCGACTGGTGAGTATCCTTGCGACTGGTGAGTATCCTTGCGACTGGTGAGTATCCTTGCGACTGGTGAGTATCTTTGCGACTGGTGAGTATCTTGTGTCTGTTGGATCTTTGCGACTGGTGAGTATCGTTGCGGTTAGTGAGTATCGTTGCGACTGATGAGTATCGTTGCGACTGGTGAGTATCTTTGCGTCTGTTGGATCTTTGCGACTGGTGAGTATCTTTGCGTCTGTTGGATCTTTGCGACTGGTGAGTATCTTGCGTCTGTTGGATCTTTGCGACTGGTGAGTATCTTAGCGACTGGTTAGTATATTAGCGACTGGTGAGTACCCCAGGTTCAGTACCAGGGAAGTTAGAGGTAGTGTAGGTTAGGAAGAGCAGTTCGTTAATATATCCCCATAGAGTAGTGGGTAATAATGTCCGACAGGATTGCGGATGCCACTCAGTGCACTTCTTGCTGCATGTATGCGTTCCTTGATGAACCATTCGAGGGCGAATACTGCTGTGCAAGATGTGAGCAACTTGTTGCTCTGGTAGACCAGATCCTGGACCTACAGAACACAGTGGCAACACTGCGTGGCATCAACAACCTGGAAAGGAGCTTGGACATTACCTATCAGGCGCTGGTAGGGGCCAGCATAGAGGAGGGAGGAACAGAGGAGACGCAAGAAGCAGAGGTACGCAGCTGGGTGACTGTTAGGAAGGGTAGAGGGAGGAGAGCCAGGGAGGCCAATCCTGAGTTGGTACACCCTAACAAATCTGTCGAGTTGCAGGTTGAGGGGGATATCAGCTCAGGGGTGGCAGAGCTGGAGCATGCACCCTCCCCCAGCTGCCAGGGGAGGGACGGCTCCAGGAAGAAGGGGGACCGTAACTCAGGAAAGGTTAGAAAGGTTGTGGTAGTGGGGGACTCAATTATCAAGAGGACAGAGAGGGAAATCTGTAAAAAAGATCTCGTGAACCGAACAGTTTGCTGTTTACCGGGCGCCCGAGTTCGGCACATCGCAGATCTGGCAGACAGATTGTTGTGCGGGGCTGGGGATGACCCAGCGGTCATGGTGCACGTGGGCACTAATGACAAAGTTAAAGGTAGGTGGAGGATCCTTAAGAACGATTTCAGGGACTTAGGTAATAGATTGAGGAAAAGGACCTCCAAGGTGGTTTTCTCTGAAATACTGCCTGTACCTCGAGCCACACAGGAGAGGCAGAAGGAGATTAGGGAACTTAACAAGTGGCTGAGGAATTGGTGTAGGAAGGAGGGGTTTGGGTTCCTGGAGAACTGGGCTGACTTCTCAGTCGGCTACCGGCTCTTTAGTAAGGATGGGCTGCACCTTAATGGGGACGGTACAGCTCTTTTGGGGAGAAAGATGGCCACCAAGTTGGAGGGGCTTTTAAACTAGGAGACGGGGGGGAGGGCTCAGAAGTAGAGTCAGTCAGGAGGAAGCAGAGGACTGAAGGCAGCTGTAGTGTCAGCAGCGACAGTAGGTCCACAAGGTCAATTGGCAGGTCTGTGCGGGAGAACCTCAGACCAAACAGGAATAAACATAACCGCCAATTGCGCTTAACTTCCTTAAAACTAAGAGGTGTATATGCTAATGCCAGGAGCCTAGCTAATAAAATGGATGAGTTGGAAATGTTAGTACATGAGGAGGACATAGACCTTGTGGGAATAACAGAGACTTGGTTCGACCCCTCACATGACTGGCTGGCCAATATCCAAGGGTATTCGGTGTACCGGAAGGACAGGGTAGGAAAAAGAGGGGGAGGGGTATGTCTCTATGTCAAGAACAATATAAAGGTGACAGAAAGGAGTGACATTACGGATGGGATGAGCATGGATTTAGAATCTGTGTGGGTTGAACTCCATAGGGAAGGAGAAAAGGGGAAAGTAATTGTGGGGGTTTGCTATAGGCCACCTAACCAAGGGGAGGAGGTAGAGCTGGAATTTTTAGCACTAATGGGTAAAGTGGCAAAATTGGGATCAGTCATCGTATTGGGGGACTTCAATTACCCCGACATTGACTGGGAAGAGGGGACTGCACACTCACAGAAGGCCCGCCTATTCACGGAAACCTTACTGGATAATTACATGTCACAGTTGGTGGATTCCCCCACCAGAGAAAACGCAGTCCTGGATCTATTGCTCACTAATGACCCAGACATAATCTCGGAGGTAGGAGTCCAGGACAACCTGGGCTCTAGCGATCACAGGATGATCACATTTAGTGTAAATAACAACATAACAAGACAAGTGGGGAACATAAGAACCCTAAACTTCAGAAGGGCAAACTTTCCAAAATTGTACTCAATGATGGAAAAGGTAAACTGGGACCAAACCCTGGGATCCCTGACCACAGAGGAAAAATGGGAATGCTTTAGGAACATATTAGGCAAAGGCATCTTGCAGTGCATTCCTATGGGAAATAAATTTAGAAGAGACAAAGCCAAACCTGGCTGGCTAAACTGTAGCGTCATAAAACTTATTAGGGGGAAAAAATTGGCCTTCAAGAAGTATAAATCAGAGGGCACAGTATCGGCTTTCGAGCAATACAAGGAGGCAAATAAGAAAAGTAAACAAGAAATCAAGATGGCTAAAATCAACTTTGAGAGACAAATAGCGGAGGATAGTAAAAAAAACCCAAAGAAATTCTTTAAATATATCAACAGCAAAAAAACTTAGGCAGAGCATATTGCACACATAATTAACAATGATGGGAGGATGGTTACAGAGGACACTGAAAAAGCAACCGTGCTAAATGCTTTTTTCTCGTCAGTCTTTACACAGGAAAAGGAGGGGTACACTGACCATGACTGTATGGTTAGTAGTAATAAACAGGACTTGCCACCATGGCTAACAGAGGGGGAAATCAGGGAAAGGCTGGATAAACTTAACACAAACAAATCACCAGGACCGGATGGCATACATCCGAGAGTACTCAAGGAACTCAGTAAAGTTATATCGAGACCACTGTTCCTGATCTTTGCTGACAGTATTAGGACAGGAGATGTACCAGGGGATTGGAAGAAAGCTAACGTGATTCCAATATTCAAAAAGGGCCAGAGGCATATCCCGGGAAATTATAGGCCTGTCAGTTTGACATCAGTAGTATGTAAACTTCTGGAGGGGATGATAAGGGACTATATTGTAGAGTTTGCTAAGGACAACAACATCATCAGCAGTAATCAGCACGGGTTTACAAATGGGCGTTCTTGTCAAACCAATCTCCTTACATTCTACGAGGAGGTGAGCTGTGAGCTAGATAGGGGGAGACCAGTGGATGTGGTGTACTTGGATTTCGCTAAGGCGTTTGATACAGTTCCCCACAAGCGCTTAATTTATAAAATAAGGTCTGCAGGTATCGATAGCAGGGTTTGCTCTTGGATACGGAACTGGCTAAAAAGGCGGGTCCAAAGGGTAGTAATAAACAGCGCATACTCAGACTGGTCTGAGGTGGTAAGCGGGGTCCCCCAAGGCTCAGTCCTGGGACCAACCTTGTTCAATTTATTCATAAACAACATTGAGGTCGGGATCAGTAGTTCGATATCAGTTTTTGCAGATGACACAAAATTGGGCAGGGCAATAACTTCACAACATGAAGCAGATATCCTGCAGAATGACCTGGACAAAATAACAGAGTGGGCAACGACATGGCAAATGAGGTTTAACGTGGAGAAGTGTAAGGTTTTGCACTTGGGGACTAAAAACATAAAATCACAATACACGTTAGGAGGGGAGCCCTTGGGGGAATCAAAAATGGAGAAGGATCTGGGAGTATTGGTTGATGATAGATTAGGAAACAGCATGCAATGTCAAGCGGCAGCTTCCAAAGCCAACAGAATATTAGCATGCATAAAGAAAGGGATGCATTCCAGAGATAAGACTATAATCCTTCCACTTTATAAAACTCTGGTCCGACCGCATCTGGAGTATTCCGTCCAGTTCTGGTCGCCAGTCCTCAGAAGGGATGTGTTGGAGCTGGAGAGAGTCCAGAGAAGGGCAACTAAACTAATTAGGGGATTGGAGGACCTTGACTATGAAGAGCGTCTACAATCGCTCGATTTATTCTCCCTGGAGAAGAGACGTCTGAGGGGGGACATGATAGCAATTTATAAATATCTTAATGGGGATCCCAGCTTAGAAAAAAAGCTGTTCATTCGAAGGGATTGCATGAGGACTCGAGGGCATACAATGCGATTAGAGGAGAAGCGTTTTAACCTCAGGCAACGCGGGGGGTTCTTTACTGTTAGGGCAACAAGATTGTGGAATTCTCTACCACAAGAGGTGGTTTCTGCGGGTAGTATGGTGGCTTTCAAAAGACTCTTAGACTTACATCTCAAGGATCAGAACATTCAGGGGTATCGGAGATGATTACAGCCACACATGCCTACACAGGTTGAACTGGATGGACTATTGTCTTTATTCAACCTCACATACTATGTAACTATGTAACTAACTATGTAACATTTTTGTATTGCCAGCAATGTTATTGTTTTGCTGGAAATTTAAATATATATTTTTTTTCTTTATAAGTATCAGTTTTGCCACAGCAGGTTTTATGCATGGTACAGATGTGCCACTTTACAGGCAGACTAAGGGGCCCCTCCAGACACTATATTTAAATTTCTTATTTTTATTGTTTCACTTTAAGCGTCATTAAAATCACTGCTCCTGTAAAAACAATCCTTTAAAAAAAAAAAAAAAATCATTGATACATGTCCCCCAGGGCAATACCCGGGCCCCATATCCTTTTTATGGCCAATAGCATGCTAATAAACCTTCAAAACGGGCACATTTGATTTTTCAATTTCAGGTCCCATAGACTTTAATAAGGTTTGTGGTCTGGGTCTGAACTTTTGCGATGTTTGAGAGTCCTGACTTAACCAAACTGGGGATATTTGGCCAAACTCTATTTACTAGACATAGGGTACCTTTACTTCTGTGCTGGTTTCATTAATGCCCTGGGACATGGCTGAGGCCGCCGTGCAGGAATACTCGACCTTATGGTTGGCCTCTGCTTTTAGAGATGGACTTACACTGTGTACAATTGCACCATAACTGTTCTCCAGTTAACTCTTGGGTCCCTTTGACAATTTACACCCTCACTGTAACTTGCGTTTAGGAGGTACACACTGAGCCCTGTCCACATCCTCCTGTACAGTATATCACCACTACCTCACTCCCAGTAACTATATGGCGTCCCGCTGTGCACGTAGTACAGACTCCATGCATGCACTTGACTTCACTTAACTCCTTGTCTTCCATACTTGTGTACAGGATAAGAGTCCCGGAAGTGCAGATCTGATCCCGTTGCTATGGGAGACAGATCACTGCCGAAGGAGTGCTAAAAACATCTCCCTCGCTTCAAGAGACTATCTCACCTGCCACATGTACACGCTTAATGACAGGCTGCTTGTGAAACCTTTGTTACCCTTGGCAACCCCTGTATCTTGAGGTAAAGAAGGAAAGTTGGCTGCACTCCAATGATGAAGTGGATAAAACAATGTAAAAGAGTTTGAGAAACACTGGGCTAAACTATGCAAGGCATACTCTAAGGCAACAAACAGACATCACAGCTTCATATCACAGGACAGGGTAGTTAAAACATTCCACACTAAGCATATTCCATGTGAAACCCATTAACTGCACTGTTCTGTGATATGGAGCTGTGATTTTTTTTTATATATATATATATATATATATATATATATGGAAGACTTAGACTTCAATAAAACGGAATTTTTGTAAAATCTTACCTGTAAAATTCCTTTCTCTGAGTCCTCCGACAGTCGCCGCCTCTTCATATTCGTCACATATGGGGTATTAGACTTTGCTCCGAAGGAGTAGCTAGGCAACAGAATATGTTAACATTAAAGCTTTTAACATATCCCACCCTCAAGGGGTGGTCCCCTCAGTCAATACCCTCCTACTTCCTGCAACCATATCTCAGTTTTAGTGGAATAGCAGTAGAGTATACAACCAAACCCCAAAAGAGGGGCGGGGGCGGCGACTGTCGGAGGACTCAGAGAAAGGAATTTTACAGGTAAGATTTTACAAAAATTCCGTTTTCTCTTACGTCCTCCGACAGTCGCCGCCTCTTCATATTCGTCACATATGGGGACATCCCAAAGCAGTGCAAACATGAGGGGTGGGAAACGCATCCGCGCCGAAAAGGCAACGCAGTCTCCGCATCAAAGAAAGGAACCTTACCAAAGGAAGGAAACCAGCTGGGCAACAGGAAAAACAAGTGCTCAACAGGAGCAACAACCCAGGAAAAGACAAATAACCAGGGGATAAAAAACTTATCCCAATAGCCAGAGGTCCCCAATAAGGGACCCTAGGGAATTGCCGCACTAAGAACCTTGCGGCCAAAGGAAGCATCCGCCGATGCCTGAACATCTACTTTGTAGAATTTCGTGAACGTGTGTACGGTCGACCAAGTCGCCGCCTTACACACCTAGGCTACAGAAGCCCCATGACGACAGGCCCAAGACGTACTCAGAGATCTAGTAGAGTGCGCCTTCACAGGCACAGGGGGAACCTTCCCCTGCAAGGCATAGGCCTGTTCAATGGTCTGCCTGATCCATTTGGCGATGGTAGAGGCCGAAGCCGCCATGCCCTTCCGAGGACCCTCTGGAAGAACAAACAAGGAGTCCGTCTTTTGAAAAGACTCAGTCGATTTAAGGTAAACCCTTATCGCCCGAACAACATCCAGAGAATGTAATCTCACCTCCTTGGGATGTTTAGGCTTCGCGCACAGCGAAGGCAAGACAATATCCTCATTAAGATGGAATTCCGAAACTCATTTCGGAAGAAAAGAAGGATTAGGTCGCAAGACCACCTTATCCAAATGAACAACCAGATACGGAGACTTGCAGGACAAAGCTGCCAGCTCCGACACTCTGCGAGCCGAAGTGATCGCCACCAAAAAGGCGACCTTTTTGGACAACATAGACAACGAGATCTCCCTGATCTGTTCAAAAGGAGCACGTTGCAACACAGACCGAACGAGATTCAAGTCCCAAGGGGGCAAAGGATCCCTCCTAGGAGGAACCAGATGCCGCACACCCTGAACAAAAGTGCCAACCAAGGAGTTGGAAGCCACGGGACGTTGAAACAGAACGGCCAGCGCAGACACCTGACCCTTTATCGTAGCCAGCGCCAAACGCTGATCGACACCCGTTTGAAGGAAGGACAGCACTCGGGAAACCAAGTACGTGCGGGGTGAAAACCCCCTGGATTCACACCAGGCAAAATAGGCCTTCCAAGTACGGTAATAAACCTTCCCCGAGGAAGACTTCCTCACGTTGATCAAAGTATGAACGACCTCTGGAGAGAGACCCTTCTCCTTCAGGACCTCGGTCTCAACAGCCAGGCCGTCAAAGCCAGAGACTGTAAAGCAGGATGGTATATCGGTCCTTGAGACAGGAGATCGTCTCGAAGAGGCAGACGCCACGGGGCGTCGACCGCCAGATTCACGAGGTCTGCGTACCAGGACCGGCGAGGCCAGTCCGGTGCCACAAGAATCACCGTGCTGCGTTCCGAGTGTAACCTGCGAAGGAACCTGGACAGCAACTGAATCGGTGGAAACGCGTACATCAGCCTGTACTGATGCCACGGGGCCACTAACGCGTCCGACGCGTCTGCCCGAGGGTCGCGCGTCCTTGCCACGAACCTTCTCACCTTGTTGTTGAGACGAGACGCGAACAGGTCCACATCTGGAAGACCCCACTTCGCGCACAACATCTGGAAGACAGCCGGGTGGAGAGACCATTCCCCCTGATCCAGGGTCTGGCGACTCAGATAGTCCGCCTGCCAGTTCTCCACCCCCGGAATGTGAACCGCCGTTATCGCCGGGACATGAGTCTTGGCCCAAGACAGAATGTCGGCCACCTCTCGAGCCGCTCGGGCACTCCTGGTGCCCCCTTGGTGGTTGATGTAGACCACCGCCGTGGCGTTGTCCGTCTGCACCCGAACCGGGCAGCCCTGCAGCCGGTCCGTCCAGCGATGAAGACAGAGACCTATCGCACGCAATTCCAGAATGTTGATCGGAAGGGAAGACTCCCCCTCCGACCAAGTTCCCTGGGCGGACAGAACGCCCAGAACACCACCCCAGCCCGACAGGCTGGCATCCGTGGTGATCACCGTCCACGAGATAGGACGAAACGACTTGCCCCCGGACACCATCGGGGACTGGAGCCACCACAGAAGGTCTCTTCTGGTGCGATGACTCAACGAGATTTGAAGATCCAGAGATTGAGGTCGCCCGTCCCACATGGACAGGATCTCCGCTTGGAGACCCCGCGTGTGAAACTGGGCGAAGGGAATCGCCTCGAAGGCCGAGACCATCAATCCCAGACATCTCATGCACGTCCGCAGAGACGAGTGCGGAACGTCCCTGAGGGACCTGACTTCCTCCTGAAGAGTCCTGAGTTTGTCTTCCGGCAGGAAGACCTTCGCCTGCACCGAGTCCAGAATCATTCCCAGGTAGGGAAGACGAACCGACGGACTCAGTGTCGACTTTGGAAAATTTATCGTCCAACCAAACTCCTGCAGAGTTTGCATCGTGACAGACAGGTCCTTCTCCAGACCCTGGCTGGTCGCAGACCGAACCAGAATGTCGTCCAGATACCCCAGGACAGAAATGCCCTGGGCCCTCAATAATGCCAGAACCGGTGCAAGCACCTTGGTGAAGACCAGCGGAGCCGAGGCGAGACCAAAAGGCAACGCCACGAACTGGTAGTGATCCTCCGCAATGGCAAATCGAAGGTACCTCTGGTGACCCTCGAAAATGGGGATGTGAAGATACGCATCCTTCAAATCGATGGAGGCCATGAATTCCCCCGGAACCAGGGCAGCCACCACCGACCGCAGGGATTCCATGCGGAACTTGCGAACCCGCACAGAGCGGTTCAGAGCCTTCAAGTCCAATATTGGACGAACCTTGCCCTCCTTTCTGCGCACGGTGAACAGATTGGAATAAAACCCCCGAAATCTGTCCCGATGAGGCACCGGAACTACCACTCCCTGAGCCCTCAGGTCCCGCACCGCCAGGTGCAGGTCCCGTAAACGCTCTGGAGACAGTTGAAGATTTGAGGGAAAAAATCTGCTCTCCGGCCAAGAGAGAAACTCGATCTTGTAACCAGATCAAACGATCTCCTGAACCCATCTGTCCCGCACACGGGCCAACCAGGGCTGAAGAAAACCTAGCAAGCGTCCCCCCACCCCAAAACTGGGTGAGGGCGCCCCTTCAGGCCGTACTGTTATGGGCTGCAGATCCGGATTGACCGGACTTCTGTTTCCCAGACCAGGGCTTCTTCTGAGAGCCTTGACCCTTGAACGGCTTGCCCTTGTAGTGCGGCCGAAAGGCACGAAAGGACCCCTGAGGGGGCCGAAAATTAGCATGCTTCTTCCCAGAAGCCCCCTTAGCCTTGGGGAAATGGGGCAAGAGAGTGCTCTTACCCCCGGTGATCCCCTTAATCAACACATCCAAGGACTCCCCAAAAAGGCGAGACCCATCATAAGGTAGATTGGCTAAGGTCTTACGTGAGGACTGGTCCACCGACCAACATTTCAACCAAACCAGGCGGCGAGACAACACCGCCACGCTGTGCACACGTGCAGCCAACGGAACCAGGTCCAGGTCCGCATCACACAGATACATGACACCCT
Source organism: Pelophylax lessonae (assembly GCF_965119305.1). Lineage (NCBI taxonomy): Eukaryota > Metazoa > Chordata > Amphibia > Anura > Ranidae > Pelophylax > Pelophylax lessonae. The sequence goes on along the minus strand of NC_138768.1, from coordinate 618,544,332 downwards.
GGTGTATTTGATCCACCATATCCAGGGTCGCCGGCGAGGCCGAATTGGCCACTAGGACGCGCCTAAGCATCTGCGTCCAACTTGCGATCGCCTGGGCCGCCATGAGAGAAGCAAACAGAGCCTTAAGCATAGAACCCGTAACAGAATAAGTATGACGGGCAAGAGACTCCAATCTCCTATCCGTGGCATCACGGAACACAGGGGAATCCTCTGCAGGAATCGCAGTGGCTTTGTTTAAAACCGCAATTGCGTGATCCACTGGGGGAGGCACACACCACCTTTCATCAGTGGAAGGCGAGAAAGGATAACGCAGCTTGAATCTACTTGGTACAGCAAAAGGTTTGCGCAGATTGCGCCATTGTTCCTTAACAGCGCGCTTAAAATCATCATTGCAGGGAAAAACCTGCGGCGTCCTGCGTTTTCTCTGCGTCCCATAGGCCGCCAAGGCAGCGGGGGGACACACTTCATCCTGCAAACGCAGCGTTTGCTTTATGGAAGCAATCAATTCATCCATGATTGCAAGCTCTTCCGGCGAGCCAGGGGGAGAATTATCAACCCCCTCAACTTCAGCCTCCACCTCGGACCCCACTAGATCTAGGGAGGAGCGGGACCCCGATAAGGAGGCCCCCGCCATAACAGCCCCATCACCTTCACCCTCAGAATCAGAGGAGAGAGCAACTCTGGGCCTTTTAGTAGATTGAGCAGCCACCAGCATCTGCACCTGAGCAGCAAGGCCAGCCACAATAGTGGCTAAATCCCCCCCTGGGGGGGAAACAGCGGTCCCCTGGCTTTCCACCAAGGCGGTAGGAAATTTGCCCTCCTGAGAATCCATTGCCCCTATAAAGCCGGACAATAAAGGGTTAACTGCCCCTTTAAGCAAGCGCGGCAAGCGCAGCCCACCGCACCACACTCAAGCACAATGAGACCCCCACAGGGAATATGCAAACTGAACACAGGCAATGGATAGCAAGAACAGAAGGATAAAACCTGAGGAGACCCTCGCCGCTGCTGCTGCTTCGATCGGTGTTCCTGGAAAGAGGAAGTGATGCTGCCAGGGCGCTCTATGAAAGCCTATGGAGGCTACAAGAAAATGGCCGCCATGCATGTAAAACATGCGGCCGGAGCGAGTGTAGGCAAAATGGCGCCGTTTGGCGCCGAAACCGCCGCTCCACAGTGCAGTAATGCACACATGTCATCCCTGTATAAGAACACATGTCAGATCGCCGCAGCGATCGCTGTATATGCCCAAACATGCCAAAAAAACATGCCCCACAGCACACAGCTTCTCACACTGACCAGGCTGACACACACAGTGTCACACAGCTCCCCCCCCCTTGCAGCCCACAGCATGCAGCCGAGAGATAGGGAGACAAACAGTGTGAATAGAGGCAGGTTACACAGTCCCAGACTGACACCCCCCCAGACAGACAGGTCCCCACATAAATACACTTACCTCACATGGCGTGGGGGACCCGCACAGGCGAACAAGCCGCTGCACATGAGGCAGGGAGAGTCGCATACAAGACGCACAGAATGGGGGTTAAGAAACCGCACAGCGTCCAGTGAGGTAGCCACCTCACCAATCATCCCTGCACCGAACAGGGATGGGTCGTTCACTGTGCCAGGAGCGTTACCTGGCTGAACGCTCGATGGCAGGCTGGGAAGCCACTGACCCACGACCTGCGACCAGGGGGATCAGCCCGAGACCCAGCCCGCATGATCCTCTTCATCAGAAGAACTAACTAACGCTGACAAAAAGAACAGCTAAGTAAAGGTAGAGAGAAAACTCAAACAAAAATTCAAAAAGAAGAAAGAGTCTGGGGCAGAAAGCCCCAGCACAGAGAAAGCCAGCCACTCCTGACAAGCTAGACATTAAAACTGAGATATGGTTGCAGGAAGTAGGAGGGTATTGACTGAGGGGACCACCCCTTGAGGGTGGGATATGTTAAAAGCTTTAATGTTAACATATTCTGTTGCCTAGCTACTCCTTCGGAGCAAAGTCTAATACCCCATATGTGACGAATATGAAGAGGCGGCGACTGTCGGAGGACGTAAGAGAAACATTGTTTTATCCACTTCTTCGTTGGAGTGCAGCCCACTTTGGCAGTCCCTTGAATACTATACTGTCCATTGCTGCTACTGTTACATAGTTACATAGTTAGTGAGGTTGAAAAAAGACATCAGTCCATCCAGTTCAACCTATGATGTGTGTGTGTGTGTTTGCTGTTAACCGTACATTGTATACCCCCTGTATGTTGTGGTCTTTAAGGTGCCCATCTAATAGTTTTTTGAAACTATCGATGCTCCCTGCTGATACGACTGTTTGCGGAAGAGAATTCCACATCCTTACTGCTCTTACAGTGAAGAACCCCCTGCGTATTTTAAGGTTAAACCGCCTTTCCTCTAGTTTTAGTGAGTGGCCACATGTCTTATTGTATTCCCTTTCTCTGAATAGGTTTTTCCATATGCTAGGGTTGCCAGTACAGTATTTGTACATTGATATCATATCCCCCCTCAATCGTCTTTTCTCCAGAGCGAATAAGTTCAGTGCTTGTAGTCTTTCCTCATAGCTGGTGTCCTCCATTCCCCTAATTATTTTTGTTGCCCTTCTCTGGACTTTCTCCAGTTCCAGCACATCCTTCCTGAGGACCGGTGCCCAGAACAGACAGCATACTTCAGATGTGGCCGGACCAGAGTCTTGTAGAGTGGGAGAATAATCTCTTTATTTCTGGAGTGAATCCCCTTTTTTATACATCCCAGTATTCTGTTGGCTTTGCTTGCAGCGGCTTGGCATTCCATGCCACTGCCAAGCCTGTTGTCTACCAGTACCCCCAGGTCCTTTTCCATCCTAGACTCACCCAGAGGTTCCCCCCCTAGTGAGTAGCTTGCTTTCTGGTTTCTGGCACCCAAGTGCATTACTTTACATTTTTCAACATTAAACCTCATCTGCCATGTAGTTGCCCACCCCATTATTTTGTTCAGGTCCGCTTGTAAGGTTTCCACATCCTGCCCAGAAGATATTGGCATGCTTAGTTTAGTATAATCCGCAAATACTGAGATTTTACTCGATATCCCTTTCTCTAGATCATTTATGAATAAATTAAACAGGATTGGCTCCAGGACAGAACCCTGGGGGACCCCGCTTTCCACACCCACCCAATCTGAGTACTCCCCATTAATCACCACCGTTTGCAACCTCCCCTGGAGCCAGTTCTCTATCCAGGTACTCACCTTATGGTCCATACCTACCTTCCTTAGTTTGAACATTAAGCGTTTGTGGGGAACGGTGTCAAAGGCCTTTGCAAAGTCCAGGTACACCACATCCACAGGCTTACCTTTATCTAGGTGGCAGCTCACTTCATCATAGAAGGTTAATAGATTGGTTTGGCAAGAACGATTTTTCATGAATCCATGCTGATTACTACTAATAATACCGTTTTAATTACTAAAGACTTGTATGTGGTCCCTTAACATCCCCTCCAAAATCTTGCAGACTACTGATGTTAGGCTGACCGGCCTATAGTTACCCGGGATATATCTCGGCCCCTTTTTAAATATTGGTACCACATTGGCTTTTTTCCAATCAGCTGGCACCATACCCGTCTGTATCCTGTTTATGCTGATCCTGGTGCATTGTGTTATCCTATACCTACTGCTGACTACCGGGCATACTGTATGCTGAGAATTACTATTACTATTACTATTATTAATCCACATTCCTGCCATTATAATTACCAATCTTAGAGAGCTACAATATACTAAGACTTTTACTAATTTGTTTGGTTGGTGTCTGTTTCCTGACCCATGCCTCCACCTATAACTGGTCTTAATGGTAAGGAGCACTGGAAGGGCGGACGCAGATCAAAAAAACGAAGAGATTTCCAGTCACAACTTACCAACCAGCCAGCGACCAACCAAATTGACCTGTCTAACAGTATGCGTTAAAAACAGGGGTTTGGTTGCACACGTTTGCAAATACATGCGTAAGCTGAAGGCCACGGCAAGGCACCCTGATATCTGCAGTCCCTAACTCTACAATTTAAAGTGTCTCTACAATGAGAGCACATGCATTTAATGGGATAGATGGAGGACAGGTGACTAGAGGGAGCCCACCCCTCCTTAAAGTCACAGGATCACACTGAACACCCAGCACATCGCACAATGGCGGCAAAGGTGTCAGTGTGTTGCCTGGCTCAATGTAGATATAGACCAGTTATAGGTGGAGGCAGTGACTACTTTTTGCATTATCGTTGATATCTACATTGAGCCAGGCAACGCACTGACACCTTTGGAGCTGGTTCACAAAGCTGCGGGGTGACCCGGCCCACCCTGGAAAAGGGTCCTGTGCATCTTTGGCTCCATTTCAGGTCTGAATTCAGGCAAAAATTCAGACTAGAATCAAACCTGAAATGGAGAACAGGGGCGCACCAACCCTCTGCTGCAAACCGTGGCCGCAGCTAGTGTGAACCTGGCGTAATACACAAGGTGTGTTACTGGCCAGATCCCCAGATGAAAACGGAGGGGAAAAGCCAAAGAGTAGGAAACCAATACCGCCACCACATCTAATGACTGGTAAGCTACAATATATTACAATGGTGGTTTTGGGTGTTATACCACATTAGCTGCAGTCAGCTAAGCTGAATTAATAGTTCAGCCTTTTCAGGTTTTTCCTAGGCTTTGGTTAATGTGTGTGTCCTTCTTCTTCCAGCAGGTGGCACTGCTGCCTGTGGAAATATTATGAGCGCTACACTAACCAAAGGTTATGAATATTTATCTCTCCCTAGCCAACCAATAGAAGTTATTTTGCATGCTGGGAAAAGGTATAAATATTCAGGGAGTGACTTTGGGAAGTCTGTTCTCCCTTGGGCCTTCTGCCTAGAGGGTGTAGAGGGTGTGTGTTTGCAGTTAAACCTCTTAGGCCGGCAGCCTGAGAAGGTGACCATGTGGCTGGCTAAAGATCTGGTTTTGTAGCCTAACTTGTGTGACCTGGGGATTGAGGAGCTATTGAGGATTTCCAGATGTGATAAGGGGCCAGAAAAGCTTGGATGTGTAGCTTGGACCTCACTGGAGCTTTCGATCTTTTCCCCAGGGTGCTGGCAGCTAATTTTAACAGGTGCTTTATAGTCAGGAGTTACAATCACAGATTACTGGATCAGCTCTAAGGTTCTCTATCTCTGAAAACTGTAAGTACTTTTGTTCCCCGTTATGCAGTCTGCTAGCTCATTGATTTTCTTGCGACCTTACCCTCTCTCCCTCGAAATTGAGTGTGAACAATAAACTCCTTTTTGTTGCACTTTAAAGCAACTGGCGCCCATCTGTTCATGTCCCACTATTGCCTACATCATCTACATCCTGAGGTGAAATGTCAGCTGACCTTGTCTCTGAGGGTACCACCATGCCTCTGGGGGGATCAGGGGGTGCTATATAGCAATGGACCCCATATATAAAATCAGGCCAAAATAGGGCTTGTTCCTCTTTAGAGGTAAAATGGTAGCCGCAACGATATTCTCCTGCGCATAGGTGTGATGGTACAAATCAAAAAAGCACCTTACGATCCCAGGTGCTGGATATTATTGCACTGCCTTGCTGCCCTCTAGGACTGGGGTTGTCTTCAGAACACTGCAGTAAATAGATAAAAACAGAGGGTGCACTGGCCTAATGAATTATCCATCATTCATTTTTTGGAGATAAAATCAAGTAAAATATAACTATTTACAAGTGTAGGTAGTAAACTTGCTCAACAGGCCACTGCAAGTGGCTACATTCTCCCAGCTTAGTCCCTGCCGCCTGACATGTTAAGAAGAAAGTCCTTCTTCATCAAGTGGTAGCCAGGAGCTGACAGTTGCAGTTTTGGATATTGCACAGCTAAGAAAAAAGAAATTCCATAGTGCTCTCCATAAGGTAATATATGTATTAATATAAAGTCCATTCTGATTCTGTATACCAAATTACAGCATAACCAGTAATCACTGGCTACTAAGCTAGGAATGCTGCTGTATAGTGTATGTCTAAGTTCCTCCGTCACGTGATAATGTCACCTAGATTCTTATTTAGGCATTGCATCTATTGACTTTTTCCGCTAGTTAACTGGGTGACACCCCCCAATATTCCGCTAAAATACCATGACAACCCCTTCTACGGCCACCCTGCTATCTCACCTTCTGCTCTGTTTACTTTTTTAACTTTACCATATCTATCACTTAGACTACACTGTCTCCAATATATTGTCCCCTTCCTCCCATACCTCTTCACATTTTTATCTCTTTCAATTAATACATTACAGCATCTTAACTACAAACGGAGGGTGTTCCACTGTTTACCAAATGTATTTAAGTATTAAAAACTCCCAACCATAACTAGATATGCTGCAGTGTAAGTAACACCCCATATTCTTAAAACAAAAACTCCTGTAATAAAAGGAGAACTTTGCCACTTTAAATCCATATGAAAAAAAAAGCAGAATTAACAATAACAATATCAAGTCATATTACAACATTGTACTGGAACGTACCAGTACTTTAGCTACCTACACTCCTAAATTTAAAGGAAACTTCAGTGTCTATATAACCTTTCTAGCTCCCAAAGTTGTAAACTTTTGGGGTCATTATTATGATATAATGCAAAATGTTTAGCTATATTATTATTTTTGAAATCAGTATATTTTATACATGTTATCAAACATGCAGGCATTTCAGCAAATATATCACTATCTCAGTGTTGCACAAACAAAATAATTGATCTCTTTCAGTGCTATATACAATATAATTTTCCCTGTGTTTTTTTGTTATATCTAACATGATTGTAAGCATATACCCCCCTCAAACAAAACTGTTCCATCCAAAATTCACATATTCTTCCTCTTGTATATTGCTCTCTCATATTTCTCGCCAATCTGTTTCTTAAGGTTGAAACTTTTGTATATATATCTATCTGGTAAAAATGAATTAAGAAGCGTATCTTTCTTTACAAGAGCCCAATGATTATTAATCATTTTCTTTATTTCTTTGTGTTACACATTAAAAATTCAAGATTAGTGCCTTTTCATATTCTCATTCATTCGTTTCACCCTATTCTTTAATAAAAGTCTATCAATTTCTTGTACTTTTTTTCTTAATAAAATCCTTAACAGAAAAGATTGTTGCACAAAATCTTAAGCCTAAGAACATTTCAATTTCAATACCTTCAAAATATTAAACACCAGGAAGCATGAATAGTACTAGTACTAGGAATTTAATTATTCCTGTCTGTCACCTTTAAAATGTCTTAAGCAGCCCATAGAAAATTCAGTTTTTTTTTTTATTTTTTCATTCAACTAGCATATTTGAGGTGGCTGTGTAAATCGCTCCTGCTGAGCTCTTGTGTTCTGATGCTGCTGATCAAGTGGCATTTTTCTGACAGGCTGGTTGTACTGAAGTTGATCGTTAGATTGATTTCTGTACAAATACTATCCCCATCCATTTATTGAAGTCCATCTGGTCCCTGCTGAACAGGCCTAATAATGATCCATGTATGGCAGGCTATAGTCAAAATCATGTCTTCTATGAAGGTCTGTGAAGTTAATACCTGTTTTATGATAATACCGAGACAAAAAAATTTTTTTTCCTTACTGAGCCCAGAAAAAAATACTCTAAAGAAACCTTTTTACCTTTCAAAATGGGAAGATGTCATCAATGAATCTCTTCTATTGCATCTTTTCCTTTGGTCAGTTCCAAAATACACAGTTCGGTTCTCGTCTAACCAAGCCGTGAATATATTTGCTATGCCATTGATAAACCCACACTTTCTTTAGGAAGTTGTTTATAATACCAAAAACAATTATAATTCTCCTATTGGTGGCCTATAATGGTGTAAAGTGAATTCACATCTGCTGGTACCAAATAGCAATCATTAGTGTATTCCACATCTTGCAAAATCCACAATAAATTTTTGGTGTCTTTCAGACAGACTTCTGTTAATAAAACCATATGTTGTAAAAAAAATAATCAACATACTGGCCCAATCTAGAACATGTGGAATTAATACCATTAACAATGAGACTTCCTGGTGGGTTCTTTTTAATTTTTATGGATTTGGGGCAAATTACATATAATTGGATTCTTGCATGAAGAAGGCAGTATATCATTTCTTTCTTTTTGCTTAAAATGTTATAAACCACTGCTTCTAACACTTTTCTGTAAATTAGTGTAAGATTTCTTTTCAATATCTAATAGATGCTGTTATCTGACAGCAGACTTTCCATCTCTTGTTTGGAGCTCTCAATACCCCCTTCCTTCAACTGGTCTAAATATAACATATTTCCTTTATTCCAATGCATATACACCTTTGCATATGTGGATGGGTTCTGTGACTTTTTTCACTTTTTTTTTTTCAAGTTTCTCAGTGTCATCCAGCATCATCTTCCTGAACACCTCAATATGTTTATGATCATTACCTGGATTTGTTGAACACTGACTTAGATAAATCACTATGCAATTGTACTATAACTTATACACCTGTGGTTTTTGATTTCAATTACTGGTCCATTAGTATTTTCATTTAATATTATATATGTTTGAATCCCAAGATTTGTATTAAATGTATTTAAGTTTCTACATTTGCATGTGAAATTGCTGTATGCTTGTTAGGCCAATTTCAGGGCTATTTTGTCCAAAAAGGAATATTAAAATAAATTATTTTCAGATATCTCTAGTGACACATAGAGGAAAGAATGGATTTGATTTTTGGCATTGAAAAATATTTATATCAAGAACCTAGTAAAGACTAGGTATTTCATTTGCTCTGATAAATCAGTTAAATGATTCCTTGACTGTTTCATTGCAATATTTTTTTTTTTTTTTAAGGAAAAGCCTTTGAATGGATGAAGATGATGGAAATACACTTTGGGCTATGCTCTCCAAAGCTTCCTATAAAGGTTGATGATGATTAGATTTGGTGACTGGGAGTTACAGAAGATATTTAACTTCATCTATTCTTGAATGTGTTTAGTAGAGTGCAGTGAGACATTCTCATCCTGGAAATTAGAACCATGTTTGCTACATCTTATTACTTAAAATAGCTTTGTATTCTATGACTGTTATATGATCATGCACAGCAAATCTCAGACCTGCTCACTTTAAAAAGTGAATTTTCACTATGCAAGGGAAGTTTTAGTTACCTTAGTGAAAATTCACTTTGCAAAGAATACCCAATTATGTGCAATGAAAATAGATAGGATTTTTGCTTGCTTGTGATTGGATAACAGAAGTCAGCACAGCTTGAAAATCACTTTTTGTGTATATGGAGTTGGACATTATGGAAGTATCATTATGTCACCAGTTGGCCCTTGTAGTAATGCCCTGTCTCCCTATTGCCAAAGATATAGGGGCATGATCTGACCAGGTGACGCAATGTATCTTGGAGTTGCTCGTTTTTTGTAACAAAAATGTATCTACTAAAAAGTAGCCTTGAGTAGGTGTGGTGGACACGTGAAAAATGGGTAAAGTCCGTCTCTGTAGCATGCTGGCTTCTACATGCGTCAAGTAGGTTGGCATCTATCAGGAATTTTGTGATATTGGGTCTACGCTTCTTAACTTTGTCCAAAGCAGTGCAGTCTAGGTCGGGGTCATGAACGGCATTAAAATCGCAGCAAAGTTTTACATGGCCTTGAAGCATTGGAGAGGACTTTTTTCCACACACCCCTGAGGAATTTGAGTTGGTGTACGTTAGGGAGATAGACATTAACCAAGGTGTATTGGTTACAATTAAGTTCACATACCAATATTATGTATCTACCCCCAGGATCGCAGTATAAGTCCTTCTGCCCAAAGGAGAACAAATCTCTAATAGCTATGGCCACTCTGCCCTTTTTTTTGGGGGAGTTAGCACAGTAAATGTGGGGGAATTTACGATTAGTAAAGGGCAGAGGGTCACGTGAGCGGAAGTGTGTCTCCTGTAGGCAGAAGATATCACATTGCAGTCTATTAGATTCTTGCCAAACCATGCTGCATTTGGCAGGGCTGTTCAGGCCCTTCACATTTAAGGAAGAGACCTTGAAGGCCATGGTTACCTTGCCCAAAAAAAGGGGTGGCTTTAACCAGCCGAGTCTTAAATGCAGAGATTAAAGAGTCTTTTCAAAAGCGAGATGTGTTCCATTGATTGTAGTGGATGCACTCTGTTGTGGCCGCAGATGTCACAGATGTGGAAAGTTCCAGGTACACTAAACAGACAAAACAAATAAAGGAATAGAAAAAAAGATAACATCAGCAGAAATAGCAAGCAACTAGTATGCACTACCATGTAACAGTGTAGTACATAATAAAAAAAAGGTGATTCAATGAATGAATCTGGGCAGGTCATCACCGCTCGTTATAGGGGGAAAATAGAAAAACAGATCATGGAGCCAGGAGCTCACTGTAAAAAAAAAACGTTGGGGGTTTTGCAAACACAGGGTCAACCAGAGTCTGAGTCTAAAGATTTGCGGAGACCCCCACAGATTCTTGTAGAGGTAGAGTGGTTAGGTTGGTTCTGTTCCAGAATTTTCAATTCCTGGAGGTAGCGCATGCACAGGTCCTCTTTCAGTGACGAGATGGTATAGGTAGAGCCGTCTTTCATGACTAAGAGTTTGGCAGGGTAGAGCCATCTATAGGCTATGTGATGATTATGCAGCGGTTTGGTAATGGAGGCGAGTTGTCTCCTCTGATTCATGGTGAAGGCCGATAAGTGGGTAAAAAAGGACAATTCCGCCATGCTGTCTGGTAACGTCTCTTTGTTTCTGGTGGCTGCCAGTAGCTTCTCTTTGGTATGGAAAAAATGGATCCTGGCAATTGTGTTTCTGGGCAATTCTTCTGGAACATGTTGGGGCTTAGGAAGTCTATGAATACGATCAGAAGGTCTTCCAATGGAGTGTCAGGAAGGGCATCTTTCAGTATTTTAGTAAAGTACCTTTTCAAGTCCTGTTGTTTGACAGATTCCGGAATCCCTCTGATTTTTACATTGTTGCGTCTGGATCAGTCTTCCAGAGAAAGTCACTTTTTAAAGTGAACAAGGGTTACTCATTTGACAGTTTGGCTGAGAGCACAAGCAACTTTGACAGTTATTTTCATGACATAAGTTCTAAGGTGTCAATTAAAAAGAGGGGGGTACCTACGTCCTAGTCTACATATATAGAAGGAGATTTAGAGGTATATTAGACTTTGATGGTACCATAAACACGCATTGTACACTGAAAATATCAATAAAATACAAATTAATTGCATTGCAATAAAATCACCAAAAAAAAAAAAAAGGGTGGGGGAGTATCCATAAACATTTCATTGTTAAAATACATCACATTGGAAAAACTCAATGATGATACCACGAATAGACTACTGGAGAACATCCTAATGGATTATGCCCAACATGTTTTGTGGAATATATCCGCTTCATCAGGGGCTTTTGAGAACTTTTATTGTATAGAGTGCTCAATTCCATATCCAGAGCAGGGCAGGAAACAATGTAGGTGCAGACAGGCAAACATCAAAACGCCTCTCGCGGCACATATGGGGGCCCGTGTAGAAATATTGAAGGATTTCAGAACTGCCTGTGTTGAGGTTGAGATATACCCACAGTCAGCATTAGAGGGTGCTTCATGTGTGGAGAAAGTTTTATAAAAGATATAGAGGAAAAGGGTTACACTCAAAAATTTAGTCACATTAAAGATTATGGCACTTTGATAGCTGAGTGGGCCCCAGGTGTCAGTCATTACTAAGATCTACAGGATAACTAACTCTGAAAGCCTCCTGACAAATTAAATCAAAACATATGCCCCTAGCTTGCACCCACTGGTGGAGAAATTTGGAGCACCAGTGGAACTAGGTGTAGCAAGCCAGGGAATCACACCTGCTCCTGCCTGGTAGTCGTGGCCGGGACAAGTCGTACTCCATGATTTCCAATGAGTGCCATTCACGTCTGTGTGACTTCAAGTTCCTGCACTACTTTGGACAGACTTTGATGCATTTTGAGGTCCATAGCCCTCAAGATTACACAGGCCTTGCTTCAAGTCCAGTCAAAATCGTGTCAAAATTGCACAAATTTTAGGCCGCACAAGTGTGAAAGGGGCCAAATTCAGCTTTCTATCCCCCTGGAGAATGCATTCTATGATTAAACTGTCCCACAATGATCCTCTGGCGGGGTTGATAGCGTGGGTAAGCTGATACAAGCCATTAAACTTACGCAGCAAGCAAAAAAAAAAAAAAACTAAATCCACCACAAATATCAATCATTTCTCTTTTCTCTACCTCAACTCCTACATAAAAATACATTTCCTGTCTTGCAGCAAAAATACCATATATTTTGCAAATATGTTAATGCATCCTCTTCCCCTAAACCCTCTAACACAGCTCACCCCTTTTTACCCAGACCACCACCAAGTTTGCACCACAGGAGACTGCTCCATTTGGTGGTTTACGGCAGCCAGCACTAAAACCAGCGCCTGTATAGCATCACTCCACTTCAGGGGTTGCAGGTGCCAACCTACAGTATGTCATGCCAGTCCACAACTCAATTTGTTTTTTTTTTGTTTTTGTTTTTTTAGGTTTGGTTTTACTTTAAAGATTTAAAGCTGCTAATATTGGTCAGGGAATATTGGTCAGGGATGGGCCCAGATATATTAAGCGGACCTAGCATTTATACTGCAAGGTTCCCTATAAATTGGGTCTGCAATCGTAAAACAACCCTGGTACATGCTAAAAAACATAGTTACATAGTTAGTGAGGTTGAAAAAAGACATCAGTCCATCCAGTTCAACCTATGATGTGTGTGTGTTTGCTTTTAACCGTACATTGTATACCCCTGTATGTTGTGGTCTCCAAGGTGCCCATCTAATAGTTTTTTGAAACTATCAATGCTCCCAGCTGATATGACTGCTTGTGGAAGAGAATTCCACATCCTTACCGCTCTTACAGTGAAGAACCCCTTACGCATTTTAAGGTTAAACTGCCTTTCCTCTAGTTTTAGTGAATGGCCACGTGTCTTATTGTATCTCCTCTCTCTGAATAGTTCGTTCCTTATGCTAGGGTTGCCAGTACAGTATTTGTACATTGATATCATATCCCCCCTCAATCGTCTCTTCTCCAGAGAGAATAAGTTCAGTGCTTGTAGTCTTTCCTCATAGCTGATGTCCTCCATTCCCCTAATTATTTTTGTTGCCCTTCTCTGGACTCTTTCCAATTCCAGCACATCCTTCCTGAGGACTGGTGCCCAGAACTGGACAGCATACTCCAAATGTGGCCGGACCAGAGTCTTGTAGAGTGGGAGAATAATCTCTATATTTCTGGAGTGAATCCCCTTTTTTATACATTCCAGTATTCTGTTGGCTTTGCTTGCAGCGGCTTGGCATTGCATGCCACTGCCAAGCCTGTTGTCTACCAGTACCCCCAAGTCCTTTTCCATCCTAGACTCACCCAGAGGTTCCCCCCCTAGTGAGTAGCTTGCTTTCTGGTTTCTGGCCCCCAAGTGCATTACTTTACATTTTTCAACATTAAACCTCATCTGCCATGTAGTTGCCCACCCCGTTATTTTGTTCAGGTCCGCTTGTAAGGTTTCCACATCCTGCATAGAAGATATTGGCATGCTTAGTTTAGTATCATCCACAAATACTGAGATTGTACTAGATATCCCCTCCTCTAGATCATTTATGAATAAATTAAACAGGATTGGTCCCAGGACAGAACCCTGGGGGACCCCACTTTCCACACCCGCCCAATCCGAGTACTCCCCATTAATCACCACCCTCTGGACTCTCCCCTGGAGCCAGTTTTCTATCCAGGTACTCACCCTATGGTCCATACCTACCTTCCTTAGTTTGTACAGTAAGCGTTTGTGGGGAACGGTGTCAAAGGCCTTTGCAAAGTCCAGATACACCACATCCACAGGCTTCCCTTTATCTAGGTGGCAGCTCACTTCATCGTAGAAGGTTAATAGATTGGTTTGGCAAGAACGATTTTTCATGAATCCATGCTGATTACTACTAATAATACAGTTTTCATTACTAAAGTCTTGTATGTGGTCCCTTAACATCCCCTCCAAAATCTTGCAGACTACAGATGTTAGGCTGACCGGCCTATAGTTACCCGGGATACATCTCGGCCCCTTTTTAAATATTGGTACCACGTTGGCTTTTTTCCAATCAGCTGGCACCATATCCGTCTGTAAACTATCCTTAAAGATCAAGAATAATGGTCTGGCAATCACCTGGCTGAGCTCTTTCAGAACCCTCGGGTGCAAGCCATCTTGATTTATTTATGTTAAGTTTCTCTAGTTTAGTTTTAAGTCTATCTTATGTTAGCCATGGCGGTATTTCCTGAGGTGTGTTGTTTAGTTCGGCCTTACAAGCTAGGTTCGTGTAGCCCCCCGATTCTTTTGTGAAGACTGAAGAGAAGAAATTATTTAACACTTCCGCCTTTTCTCTGTCCTCAGTGGCCATATTTCCTTTGTCATCTTTTATGGGGCCAATGTGTTCTGGCCTCGCTTTCTTACTGTTTATATACTTAAAAAACTTCTTGGGGTTCTTTTTACTCTCCTCCACTATATGTCTCTCGTGTTCTATTTTAGCCGCCCTGATTTCATCTTTACATTTCTTATTACACTCTTTGTAATGCTTAAATGCTGCCAATGACCCCTCAGTCTTGTATTTTTTGAAGGCCTTTTCTTTAGCACTAATATGCATTTTTATGTTGGAGTTTAGCCACCCAGGGTTTAGCTTTGCTCTTTTAAATTTATTTCCCTTTGGAATGCACTGGCCAATCCCCTTGTTAAGTATGCTCTTGAAGCACTCCCATTTTCCCTCCGTGTTCTTTGTTCCCAGGGTTCTATCCCAATTGATATTTTGTAGCAGCGAGCGCAGTTTTGGGAAATTGGCTCTTTTGAAATTCAGCGTCGTAAAAACATACTAAAAAAAACACAGCACATATCATTAAAAAAGCAAAATGCAAGCAGTTAATATGTTTTAATTGATTTATCTTTTCTATATACAGTACAGTATAGTTCTTACTGTCATCATTTTAGGAAAAAATGTATCCTGTAGAGAAGACCTCTATGAATTTGAATATGATGTATGGTCTTTTCTCAAATGCCAAAATGTTACATTTTCCATGTAATGCTTAGTCAGACTGTAACAATTTGCAGTTGAAAGCAAAGAACAGGATTACATATAAGGCCTTTATAGATTAGGAGCACAGAATGATTGGAAAAAATGAAGCCGCTTCTTGTTTTGTTCTGTGATTAATCAACCATTTTATAACAATGCTTGTGTTCATGTAATTTGAAAAAGCTTTGGGAACAATAACCGTCACGATACTGCACAAGTTTCAGCAAAAAAACAGCCATGAGGCTGCCATATTACATATTAGCGAATACCTAAAAAACTTATTTTGAATTACATATGTAGCACTACCCCATAACTGTTTCCCCACTCTTGCACAGCCAGGCAGCAAGCATTTCCCATTCTCATTCAGACACAAGGAACAGTCTTTGAGCTTGGTTTTTGTTGTTTATTAGGGGTAATAACTTGGATGGGGAATAGGAATCATGGGATGCCCAGTTTGACTGCAACAATAAACAAGGACAACTTCCTCCCTTTGTACAGGATCCTGAACTGTCCTCCTTCCTGGACACTGACAGTCTCTGATGATCAAAATGGAAAAGCCCCTTATGGACTAGGAACTCTCACATCCTTTAGAAAGTAGCATACTATGTTGTAAGCTGCATACACGAGTATCTCCAACTCCACTATAGAAATTGCTCCCAGCTCTACTGCCTGCAGGAACTACCAACCCTCCTGGCTGCTCTGAAGATCTCCCAGGTCAAGGGATAGAAAGGGTTAAGCACAATGCTGTCCTCCTAAAAGGCTGGCTACATGTGGCAGTCTCTCCCCTTTCTGAATCCCTGAGTGTGCTGATGTAATCATACTGTCCTCCTTGCTTCTGCTCCTCCTTAGGCAAGGTTCCTTTTAAACCACACTGCTGTCAGGATTCTCCCAAGCCAGCCCAAGCCCAACGTAGAGGAAGAGCCCCCCCCCCTAGACATGGGGTGCTCTCCTAGGCCACCGACAGTCTCCTCAGCACTCCATCTTCCCCCCTACTCCCCGGCTGGCATATTGCTCTCTCATACTTAAGGGCTGACTTTACCAGGCCCTCTGCCTGGAGATTGGCCAAGTTCCTTCAAGTATGCAGATCAGCTCTCCTGGAATCCACCCACTAACTTCTATGCGTTTATCCAAACTTCCGGATCCTGAGGGAGGAAACAGTTCAGAACACAAACAGCTACTTGTGTATTTCCTCATAAATAGGATCCCTCTCAGTAAAGCTCAGGATATCTCTGATAACACCAGCAAACAGATGGAGGGATCCAAGAACAAAAGGCCACCCTACTGGAATTGGAGGAATCTGGTATCATTCGGTAGCAATTGTGGAGAAGCTGCATGTTATTATTCTGTAGCCCAGCAAGCCAGTTCAGACTGCCTGACACCTCGCCTGGGTGCTTTTGCCAAGATACAACTTCCTCCACTCTGAAACCAGGACTCAGATATTATAGCTGAGCATTGCACCCAAGAACTAGACGGCACTAGCTTAGGTGCAAACAGGAACTGATTTTATTGCAAATTCACATAGAATACATATCACACAAGACCAGGTAAGAGCTTGATCACATTATCCTAAACAATGTAATCTGTAAACAGTAATATCATATCATTAGCACAGCCAACATACACATATACAGTAATCTAAATAAACAATAAGCTAATTCGCAAATGGTCACCTAGAGAAGCCTAGGTGACACAGGTCAGTGCCCACACCAACAGTTTAGCACTAGTATTCAAGAAGACCCAGGGCTGCCCAAATCTCATTACCTAGCTTTCTTTTCACATCCATCTTCTCACTGAGTTTCATTATGAGATTATTATATTAATTTCACTTTGACTCTCTGCCTGCATTCTTGTTATGGATGAGTGACTATGTCGGCGACATAAGGGGGCGGGGCCTTACCGAGAGGCCACGCCCCTAATGCCTATATAATAAGCTGCAGAGACCGGCATAATCACCGGTGACAGCGTCAAGAGGAAGAAGAAGACCACAGGAGGCAAAAGAGCAGAAGAGCGGAGGGCAGAAGAGCGGAGGGCAGAAGAGCGGAGAGGAGAAGACCAGAGCGGAGAAGACCGGATGAAGATTTTTAATAAACTTTTCAAAACGTCTCCTGTCATTATTTACATACACTGCCTTTTATGGGGTGATTGGGTAGGGGTACAATGTACCCCATACCCATTCACATAGGGAGGGGGTCCAGGATCTGGGGGGGCCACCCTTGTTAAAGGGGGCTTCCAGATTCCGATGAGCCCCCTGCCCGCAGACCCCCACAACCACCGGCCAGGGTTGTGGGGATGAGGCCCTTGTCCTCATCAACATGGGGGCAAGGTGCTTTGAGGTGGGGGATGCAGAGCCCACGTTGAGGGTGTGTGGCCTGGTATGGTCCAGGGGGGTTGGGCCACTCGCTCGTCCCCTCCCCTTTCCTGGCCTGCCGGGCTGCATGCTCGGATAAGGGTCTGGTATGGATTTTGGGGGGACCCCACGCCGTTTTTTTGGCGTGGGGCTACCCTCAAATTCCATACCAGACCCGAAGGGCCTGGTTTGGAACCTGGGGGGGAACCCCACGCCATTTTTTTCCCCATTTTGGCGTGGAGTTCCCCCTCAAGATTCTCACAGCGCAAGTCGCACCGCAAGTGGGATCATCCTGATCCCACTTGCGGTGCGCCTTCCATTCAAATCAATAGGCTCCCATAGGGAACCATTAATTTTGAATGGAGGCAGACAAAACGCTGCTAAAAGCTACGTGGCCAAACGTGCAATAACGCAAATGGAAAAGGAGAAGGGGAGAGATTGCCGCAATCAGAGTGTCAGAACTGCTGCAGTAGTCTATGCATTGGGCAGATGTAGCAAAGGGTGATTTCAATGAGACAAAGTCCAGTGGAGTTGCTATGCACTTTGATGGCCGCCTCCAGTGAAGGGTGAAGTTACCCTGTGTAGATCCAAGAAAAGAAAAGAGAAGACCGGGCGCTGATCTAAGTGTAGCAATGCAGAATTTTAATAACAATTTAAAAGAGTACTACTCACAAGAGTACGATAAAAACAGGCATCTCAAAAGAGTGGAGGGTTTGGGCAGTGTCCATCCAGGGGGTCCTTGGTGCTGTGGAAGATGAGCTGCAATCTCCTGGCAGGGGACACGCTGATCGCTCGGTGGTAGTTTAGCAGCGTGGGTCCACAGGTAGGAGGGCCATGATGTCACTTCCTGGAGGCACTGTGCACATCCTCCACAGCACCAGCTCCATCAGGATCACAGAAGGACCCCCTGGATGGACACTGCCCAAACCCTCCACTCTTTTGAGATGCCTGTTTTTATCGTACTCTTGTGAGTAGTACTCTTTTAAATTGTTATTAAAATTCTGCATTGCTACACTTAGATCGGCGCCCGGTCTTCTCTTTTCTTTTCTTGGAACGCAAATGGAAAAAGCTACAAAAAGCAAGTTTTTACAGCTGCTTTTTCCTGGCGTCAAGAAACAGCTTTGGAGCTCGTTTTTATGATGCCCTGTGTGCATGGAGCCTTAAAGTGATTGTAAAGTCTTGTTTATTTCTGTTTTTGTTTTTTTAAATAACAATACTTACCTTAAAGCGGAGTTCCGGGCACAGAAATGATTTTTTGATGAACATACCCCCGGGACAGTCAGGGCTAGCACATTCCACAATGGCTAGCCTCTGATCTGTCCCGGTTCGCACTTACCTTTTAGAAGAAATACTTACTTAGAAAATTTCTTCCACAGCGTTTCCATCTCTGTTGTGGGCAGCTGAAGCCGGCGCGGTCCTCTTCTCTGTCTTCTTCCGCGTCTTCGTGTCCCAGAATGCACTGCACCGGCCCCTCTCGTCACTTCCGGTGCGGCGCCGCATTCCTAAACAGCTTCTGGGCATGCCCAGAAGCTGTTTAGCAGGGGAATGCGGCGTCGCCCGGAAATGACGAGCGGGGCCGGTGCCGTCGCATTGATTCCTGGGAGCTATGATGTTTAGCTCCCAGGAATCATCGCGAGGCAGGAAGTGACGGGGTGAGCCTCGGCGCTGGAGGAGGAAGCAGTCATAGGTGAGTATTTACGATCTTCAATAAAAAGGTGAGTAAACAAAAAAAATAAAAATAACTATCCAATTCCTTTTCAGGTGAGCTCTACCTAGCGGAGGGGCACAAAAAAAAAAAAATCGTTTTTGTGCCCGGAACTCCGCTTTAACAATGTTATACTTACTTCCTCTGTGCAGTTGGTTTTGCACAAAGCAGCCCGGATCCTCCTCTTCTCGGGTCCCTCATTCCTGCTCCTGGCCCCTCCCTCCCATTGAGTGCCCCCACAGCAAGCAGCTTAATATGGGGGCACCCATACCGATCTACAGCTCTGTGTGTCCATTCAGACACGGAGCTGCCATTCGACCCTGCCCCCTCTATCTCCTGATTGGCTCATTGACTTTGATTGACATCTGTGGGAGCCAATGGCGCCATGTCTGTGTCTCAGCCAATCAGGAGGGAGAGTCCTAGGATGGCCGAGAGACTCATGGACATCGCTGGACATGGAGGGGGCACAGGTAAGTATTAGGGTTGCTGGGGAGCCTGCTACACACAGAAGGCGTGTTATCTTAATGCATTAGGATAAAAAACCTTCCTGACTTTACAACTCCTTTAATTAATTAATCCTCTGCATTGTGTAAAAAGGCTGTGTGATCCTGTATGCACAGACCCTCCCCCTCCTGCACGTTCACTCTGGACAAGTCCAGATAAGAACAGTAAGTGTAGTTCAGCTGCACATGCTCAGTTTGGTCTCTATTGCTGGAGAGGACACTTCCTGGTTTTTAGATGAGCTATTCAGTTCACATAGTATTAACGTCACACATTTGGGCGTGTATAAGGATCCTAAATGAGAGCCCAGTCCCTCCCTCCTCCATGCCCAGTAACTAAAAAAGAACACAGTGGGTTTGATGTCACATCTTGATTGATGGATGCTCCGCCTTCCATAAAAGCATGAGGACACAGGCTATAGAGGATTTCAAGAGGCAGTGATTCCATAAAGGAGATAACACCACTGCACTGTACATGTCTTTGGAGTGTTCTTTTTTGACTTTTCTGCAACATCAGCTACAGCCTGCAGACGTGCATATTGAGGTCATAGATATTTCTAAACTTTTAAAAATAAATGTATTTCCCTATTTCTAAATTCATAAATATTACAGATCATGCCAAAAATGGGTTATGTTTTCTTATTTTCATATTTGTGATCCTTATTTCTATCTTTCTGTGCCTCTCCTCTTTCTCTCTCTCTTTCCCTTGTCATCCTCATCCCACCTGGCAACTAACACCACACCCCCTGTCATCCTCATCTTCATCACCCCTGGCTACCCACTGCTACCTTACTAACACCCCACCCTATGTCATCCTCATCCTCACCACACCTGGAAACCTACTGATACCTTACGAACACCCCACCCCTGTTATCCTAATCTTCATCACACCTGGCACCCCCCTGATACATTTCTAACACCCCACCCCCTGTCATCCTCATCACACCTGGCAACCCACTGATACCTCACTAACACCCCACCCTCTGTCATTTCATCCTCAGCTTCATCACACCTGGCTACCCACTGATACCTTACTAACACCCCTCCCCCTGTCATCCTCATTCTCACCACACCTGGAAACCTACTGATACATTACTAACATCCCACCCTTGTTATCCTCATCCTCATCTTAATCACACCTGACACCCCACTGATACCTTGATAACACCCGGCCCATGCCATCCTCACCCTCATCTTCATAACACCTGGGAACCCACTGATATCTCACTAACACCCTACGTCCTGCCATCCTCCTACTCATCTTCATTACACCTGGCAACCCACTACAACCTTGCTAACACCCTATCCCCTGTCATCCTCATCACACCTGGTACCCCACAGCAACCTTGCAAACACCCCATCCCCTGTCATTGTCATTCTCATTACACCTGGCACCCCACTGCAACATTGCTAAAACCCCTACCACTATCATCCTCATGTTCATCACACCGGGCCCCTCACTGCAACCTTGCTAACACATCACCCGCTTTCATCCTCATTCTCATCTTCATCACATCTGACAACCCACTGATATCTCACTAACACTCCACCCTCTGCCACCCTCCTCCTCATCTTCATCACACCTGGCAACCCACTGCAACCTTGCTAACACCCCACCCCTGTCATCCTCATCCTCATCACACCTGGCATTCCACTGCAACATTACAAACACCCCACCCCCTGTCATCCTTCTTCTCATCTTCATGACACCTGGCAACCCATTGATAGCTTACTAACACCCCACCCCCAGTCATCCTCATCTTCATAACACCTAGCAACCCACTGATACCTTTCTAATACACTACATCTCTGTCATACTCACCCCCTATAACCCACTGCCAGCTTCTAAACACCTGCATTGAGAAAGCAGCCTATTCCAATGTTGAGAGGACAAGGGTCTCTTCCCCACAAATGTGTGGTGGTGGGTAATGTGGTCTGTGGACAGGAGCATAGTGAAATATGGAACACTATGTTAACAATAGATGAATGATTATGTGTTACGAAACCCACAACCGTAAAATCAGTCTGTATATGCAGTAAAGCATGCTTGTTATATCCCTTAATGTGGATCCTAAGGGGTTAATCCTCTGCATTGTGTAAAAAGGCTGTTCGATCATGTCTTCTCTGATTATCTCCTTCTTCCACAGACTCCAAAAAATAACCTAACATTTATAGAGTCTATGGAGTCAGGCTGCACAGTTTGGTGTATATTGCTAGAGAATTTTTTCCTCTTGGTAGGGTACATATGATCAACACAGGGCCAATCAGCACTGTCCAGACATGTTCAGATAGAGAATCAAGGGTCTTGAAGCCTGATAGGACAATCGTGGGAGAAATGAAAACTCCTCCTAACAATCTTTCAGCACACACTAATACAGGTCACAAGATTGCTCTAATTGCTATATGCAGCTGATGAAAAAAGGTTTTTAATCAGTTTATATTTACTAAAATAATTGAAGAGACCAGATATCGTGAATGCAGGATCTGGGTTTAGTAACACTTAAATAACGCATTCAGGGGCGGATCCAGAGTCTAGTCTCGGGAGGGGCACTGCTAGAAAATAAAGTGTTGCTTACAGAACTGAATGTAGAACTGTGTTGCTGTAGAACGGTTGCAGCACACCTCTCCATCTGGGACTCATGCCCCTACAGCCTTCCTTCATTGGTTTTGCCGCAGTGAGGTGGTGGAGGCAGGGCCATCCTTAATAGTGATTGGACCCTGGGCAAACATTTTTTAGGGCCCCCCCCCCCCTCTTTTGAGGCATGCAAAATAAATAGCAGGTAGATTTAAAATCAGTTTACTGCAGCAGATCACACAGCGATTGCAATTGGTTGGCAAGGGTCACAGTCCTTCTAATTTACCCTATCCTTCCTAGCAAAGCTACATTTCCCCTACCACAATGTTGTCCTTCAACTCCTCCTGACTTTAGCATTCATTATTTTATGAATGTCAGCGGCCGAACAAGTAAAAAAGTAGCGGGTGTGGATTAGAGAAGATGTACTTTTCTCTTCATAACTTTTGATTACTGGTTGGTGCTTTGCCTGGGTTTCCCAGCAATGTTAGTCATTAATAAAACTAACCGACTCCTGTTTAAAGTTCTGTTTGAACAGCTTGCTGTACTTTATTTATAACTTGGATACAACTAATTGATGAATGCACTTTTTAAAAAGAACAGTAAGGACAGCCAAGTATAAACCAAAATATGGCATGCACTCTGTAGCCAGGAAAACACATGCCATACAGCTGATGTATCACTAAATGTTGTACTAAGTTACCATACCAATGCCTGCCTGTTTTTGCCTGCTAACAGAACCACTAAATGATTCTGAAAAATAATTCAGGGAACTAATGCATATACAGAGAGAGTATGAGGCACCATTGCCTTGATTAGGACTGCAAAATTCCACAGGCAGACTTGCAAGATGAAAGTATAATCCCTTTTAGGGTAGTCTCTGCACTGTCTCCAGGCAAATTAGGCTTGACTTCCCTTTTCCTTGCAGGGTATATGAACTGGGAGTGGATTGAGAGAGTAGAACCATGTAGAGCTCCAGTAGGTGGTGGTGAGAAGCCATGTGTTTTCCTTCAGCAGGCCCCAGCTTTTTGATCTGGTGCAGTCATCCAAGAGGACAGTGCTGTGCAAGAAGCCTATGGCAAAGACACCTCATTGTAGGAAAATGTAACTTATGGACAGGATGTTCATGAGAGGATGGCCTTTATTTGGCCATTATGCCATTATTTGGGCCCTGTACTGTTGGTTGCCTTTTAGTAAATCATTCACACGATGGGGCGGGTTCTTCTACCCTTGTGGGCCTTATACAAAGAGAAGGCTGGGGTCCAGTATCATTTCCTGTGGCTCTCAGGGTGTAAGACAGAGTGAGAAAACTACTGCTGTTTACAGAAGTAAGTAAAGTAAAACTGATCTAGAGAGCAAAGTGCCCTTTTGAGTCTGAACAGGTTCAGCTACCCATTTGTAGGCAGGTGCAAAAACAATAGAGACAGCGCTCAGATATTGGTGTAAAAATACTATCTCAAAAAAATATATATACTTATTTATAAATTAATATATAAAATATAAAGTAATACCAATTTGTAAATTAATATATCACCAATTGTGCTTTAAAAAAAGGCATATAGAAATACATACAACAAGTGACTGTGCACAGTGTGAATTGCTATAAATGACTGTATTAGTCGTTTGTGCATAAACAATATTCAGAATAAATGTCTTATGAAGTGAACACGTGCTTCAAAGTGGCAATTGCTCTGGAATAATCAAAAAGGTGCTCTTGTGTTTGATATAGTGACCATAACACGATAGTTTAGTGACCATAAACACTAGATGTAGGCTCCAGTGGGGTTAGTGAGTGAGTATCCTCCACCGTAATCACAGCCCACTTACCAGATGACCCCTTGGGGTCTAGTGTAGGTAAGTGGTCCCAATATGGCAACTTCTAGAGATCCCTCTATATAGCGCAATGCATTAAGAAGTGCCTTCCTCTGGGATGTGGGGTTGTCCTATGGGAGGCTCTGCTGTAATCCCTCTGTAGAGAGCGCGGTGTGGGGACTGTAAATGGGTTCCTCTGGATTCCACTTGTAAAACTCGTTGGTGGTGTGGGGTCTCAGCATATAAATATAAGAGAGGCTCACAGTGTAGTATTTAGTATAGTAGTTTATAAGCCATTATCTCATATCCGGCTATTGGAACGCATACTGGAACGCGGAAGGCGTCTCCACGGTCCGGCCGGCTCTGCACTACCTAGATGTAAGTGTAACTTTATTAATAAACTACTATACTAAATACTACACTACAGTTGCCTGGACAGCGCTGAGGGAGCTTTCATGTTTCCTCTGCGTCTCTTCCGGGTTCGGCGGCTCCGGCGCTGTTAGTGGACGAAGCCACGATGACGTTTAATTTTACCTACAGGTAAGCCTTATTATAGGCTTACCTGTAGGTAAAAGTTTAATGGCGGAGTGTACTACCGTTTTAAAGTGCGGCTGTCTCCCCTAGGAAACTGTTTCCTTACAACAAGCCTCACGACGGAGACCTGGGTGGGAAATCCTCAGCTGACATGAGGAGGATCCAGGAAAGGAAAATTACGGTAAGTATGAAAACAATTTTCCTTATTCCTGGACCTCCTCATGTCAGCCTACTATAGGACTTAACAGGAAATATAATTTCAGGAAGGGAGGGAATAAAGACTACAAAATAACTCAACCTGCTGTCTAAACCTATTTACACAGAGACAGCCGCAGAAAATCATATGCAGAAGTTCCTCAGAAGGCAGCAAGATCAGGACCATTCTTTAGTGGCATATGAAAGTGTTTGCCAGCATAGCCTGATGCTTACACTCTACTTTTGCCAACCCCCGGGCTATATGCTCAAGGAACTGCCCTAGTTTTGTGCAATGTGTCATAATTTCTGAAGACAGAGGAAGCCGTTGGGAGCTCGTCAAACTGAACCATCCTAACCACCCCTGCCAACGCCGTGAAACTCCCCTAAACCCACTTGGGACACCAAGTGGTTATTCCCCTTGAAAAGACCAAACTGATCCCAAGTAGGCCGGAGGGGAAGAACCAGATCAAATTCCTTTTCATATTCTCTCTCTTTCATCTTCTGAAAAAGCAGGAAGAGTGGTTTCTCAGTTCATTTGGAACGTAGTCCATGGAGTGTTTGAACTTGCTAAAAATCCATCTGGCTGAAAAGACCTAAAGAAGACTTTAGGTCCTGATACTCTCTAGAGAAGCAAGTATCCATTGCCACAGGATGTAGGGTTTTCAATGAGTTGAATGCCACATCATTCTCTAACCAATTTAGTGGCATACAACAAAATCTAAACCTGAAGGGGAC
Source organism: Pelophylax lessonae (assembly GCF_965119305.1). Classification (NCBI taxonomy): domain Eukaryota; kingdom Metazoa; phylum Chordata; class Amphibia; order Anura; family Ranidae; genus Pelophylax; species Pelophylax lessonae. The sequence goes on along the minus strand of NC_138768.1, from coordinate 618,518,829 downwards.
AAGGAATCCCAATTCTTCCGCGAAGAATCGCGCAAGAAGACTGCCATCTGTGGTGATAAGTGGAATAGCCCGAATTTCTTGATTCTGCAATATGGAGCCTATTTTCCCTCTGGCAATAAAAAAATGATCACCGGTACCACATTTCAACCTACAGACCATCCATTTCTGCCTTCCAAAATCTGGATAGAAATACTAGTCTCCTGGAGTTTGAAATAATGGCAGCACAATAGTCAAAATGGCCAATGAATCCTTGGAATCATCCTGAAAATCAGCAGAGTTGGAGGGAAAACCCACACCAGGTGGAGCTTCCACATTTTAGCCAAGGCACCCTGACCTATGGTCTGAGAGTCCCAGGACCAGGAAAAGTAGAAACACTTGTTCCAGGTTGAGAGTCGATTCGCAGGGATCTATGAATTTTCTGGTCAATAAGACTGGTAAAACTCTGACCCTGGAAGATATAATACCCTCCAAGATAAAACCTGCACTCAGGACAAAGGATAAAATCAGCACAATACACTCTAGAGTGGTAGACTCCTGACTACGTCTTGGTGGGCTAAGCAAATTACCATGGTCTTGTTGTCTGAAAAACAACCCCTGACCTCTTAAAAGAGACCAAATTGCTATCAGAACAAATCAGACTGCCTTTGGTTTCAACAGACTCCAACTGAGGTTGAGTCTTGCCATCTCTAATCTTTGGCATAAAGACACACACACTGAGCACCCCAGTCCCAAGGACTGCTGTGTGTAGACACTAGTTTGGAGTGGCAAGACAGAGATCAAAAACCACAAAACCGTCAACCATACTCTCCTTCCCAGCTCCATCTAAAAGAAAAGGAGGTGAAACTATGCTCCGGAGACAAACCTCTAAACCCAAGCAACAGGCAAGTTACTTTTTCCAAGACTGAGACACCCTGTCTACCGAAGAAAGAAACAGAGGTTTATAATGTGCCTGGTTGCGCAGGAACTGCCCCACCTGACATTACCCTAGGACTAAGGCCTATTACAGAAAAGAGCTAAACCAGGAAGAGAGAGAGCCATCAGTAAGAAAAGAGCCCCTGTCCTGAGCTGTGTGCAGGAATATCCAGATATTCAAAAAGGTGAGTTATTCCCAGAGACGATCTCTGGAGGTTCTGGCCCATCCAAATTACTGTAATGCCTGAAAGATCTTTCAGGGTCAGTCATGCCAATTGTAACCTAACAAGAAGTCACCACAAGATCACAAGAAGACTCTAAGGCTAGTATTGGGCCTAGCCTCCTAGCGCCCATGGCACTGGCGAGAGGCAGAGGGTCAATAAATGTGGGCTAATGGAACTGGGAAGAACCACCTCTCAGAACTGAAGAATGGCAATCTCATTCTAGAAGAAAAATAAATTCAAGTCATCTACTTCACCGCTTGCCCCTAGCCAGCCTAGGCATGGTGGAGGAGAGGAAGACCAAGCAAGCACACATCACTTGCTATTAGACAGAGCCTGTCCTCCATCTCCCTCCTGCATAAAATGCTCAGGATCCCAGGCCCCAGAAGGATGGGCATGACCTTAACTAGCACTAAACAGCGATCCAGGACTAAGTAGACTGAATTAGATTCTACTAAAAATTGACAAGATGAATGCTCTCGAGGGTCCTGCAGGCTAAAGCATTATCTAGCAGCAACGCTCCTACATAGCTATAAGCAGGATATCACTGAGAAAACAAATTCTCCAAGGATAGATAGTACCTCCAAGAGGGTTCTGGGGTGGGTGCCATGACCAAAAAGCATACCAGGACCCAGAAGGATGGACATGACCTTCGCTTGCAATGAACAGCGATCCAGGACTTAAGTAGACTGAATTTGAATCTATTAAAAATTGACAAGATACTCCAAGCTCAAGAGGATCCATCAGGCTAGAACGTTACCTAGCAGCAGCACCCCCACTTAGCTATCAGCAGGATATCACCTGAGGAAATAAATGCCATAAAGATTGATAGTACCCTCAAGAGGGTTCTGAGTAGAATACCAACCAAAAAACATACCATGACCTAGGCCAAGTCATCGTCTACTAGAAAACCTGAAGTGCTGGTGAACCCAGACTATAGGAATATGTAGACTAGCATCTGATAAGTCCAGAAAAGGGTACCAGCATCCCTTCCTCACCACCAGAATAATGGTTTTCCAGGATTTTGTCATGAGGAAGGAACCTTGGTAAACACATCCATGTGCTAAGCACAAAGATTAATAGAAAGCCCATCCGATATTTGGGACCCAAGAGAGGGAATGAATATTCATGCTCCACCTCTGCATCTGTATTGAAAGAATGACCTGAGCCACAAATCACTTCTTTAAACTGTTGACAGATTGGTGGAGAATGGGAGCTATGGTAAGGAACAGGAAACTGCAGCAGGGATGAGAACATTTAGCTATCATTGATACTCAAAAAGTTAAAAAGGTCTGCCAGGGTATGGGAGGCAGTGCAAATATTGTACACTGCTTTCTTTTTAAAACCTGCATTTGACCGTAGCCCTAGAGCAGTGACGGCAAACCTCGGCACCCCAGAACCACATTCCCCACTACACTGCATGAGCATCATGGGAAATGCAGCCCCAAAGCATCCAGGGTGCCAAGGCTCACCATCACCGCCCCAGAGCAAGACAAACTAGGGTAGCCAACCGCAGCCCTGTAGCTGATCCGAAACCACAAACCCCCTATTGCCTCTGCTTTGTGTAGGCATGCCTATGATTGTTAGAGTTTTGCTTAGCCCCAAGATGTATAACATGCAAGGGCCCTCATGGACTTAGAGTGGGGAACTGTCCCCCAAAGCACTGGGGCGGCTTGACCCAGAAACCTAGAGAAGCTAAGTGCGCAAATATTATTACTGCCCTCTGCTGGTTAAGAGGTATATGTGCTGTGGTACAGAACCTGGTATTCCCAGATGGTCCCCCAGCAATCTACTAACCAGGTTTGATCCTGCTTAGCTTCTGAGCGCATTCATTCCCACTACACCATGGAGCGAGCCTTGAAAGACATTTTTTACACATTCTCCATCCTGACCACGCAGCCCGACAGCACTTGATTGTGGCTACACACAATGTGAGGGAGATCCTGTCTGCCTCTTTAAAGCAGCTCTAACACATTCCTCCGGCCAGCACACATAAATTTACCCACAAGCCCGAGTCAAACTGACCCCACTCGATCAGGTCTATTCAGAGTGACCAACTGACGAAAATGTATTCTGTCCTGGCCACATGTATCGCTCTCTTTTTTTTTTTTTTTTTAAGATAAAGAAAAACAAAACAAATTCCTTCTAAAAGAATCTTCAGTGCTTTGAGGCTGGCGGCAGCTTTAGACAAAAATACCCCAAGCTCACAGGCAAAGTAGACCAGGATGTGCATGTACTCACAGTGAGGGTGGCAGAGACCCAGTTACACACAGTGAATTGGCCACAGAGGAAAAAGGAAGCCAGCCGCACCTGGAGACTGCCTCCACTGACTAAAGCATGGGTGTTCAACCTTTTGGCTTCTCTGGGCCACATTGAGTGCAGAGAAATTTTCTCAGGCCGCATGTAAAATATATACTACAGTTAAGGTATACAAGTAATAAAATGCCGCCGCGCCCTTCCCGCACCGCCCACGCCCCCACTAATTTAACACAACTAGAGGATGATCAAATGAAATGGAATCAGTATACAGAGGTTTACTTCTTCTGAGAGATAGTAAAGGAACACTCTAACCACCATTACCACTTCAGTGATTTGAAGTGGTCATGGTGGTAGGAGTCAGAAACACTGCACATGCTGGAATATTTACAGTTATGTGCTGGGGGCTAGTTGCACCCCTAGCACATATGACTTAGGCAGCCAGAAAATGTCATGTCCTTATTCATACATGTATGAACAAGGACATGACATATTATGACAAAACACAACTAGTTATTAAAAAACATATTGCGACAATTTACACACGCTAATGCACATACCTTTCCTACTTATTTTGCAGACTGCTGGCGGTTACTGCTGGTGTGGTTTCTTCTGGCGGTTACTGCTGGTCGTGCGGTAACTGCTGGTCATGACGTTGGGTACTGCTGGAGGAAGCAGCGGCTGCAGCAGAGAGTAGAGCCACTGCTTCCTGTATGTCTCCTGTCACAGGCGGAGTGCATTTCATATCACTCCCCCTGTGACAGAGCTGGAACTATACAGGAAGCAGCAGCTCTGTCACTGAATGCAGACATTCTAAGTCTCCCGCGGCAGATGGGAGATCGCACAGCACTTGCAGCCTAGTGCGTGCCCATCCAATGCAGCCTACACGGTGCCTATCCAATGCAGCTTCACCAGTGCGTGCCCATCCAATGCAGCCTACACAGTGCCTATCCAATGCAGCTTTACCAGTGCATGCCCATCCAATTCAGCCTGATCAGTGCCCATCCAGTGCAGCCTCACCAGTGCATGCCCATCCAATGCAGCCTGATCAGTGCCCATCCAATGCAGCCTCACCAGTGCATTCCCATCCAATGCAGCCTGATCAGTACCCAACCATTGCAGCCCCACTGGTGCATGCCCATCCAATGCGGCCTGATCAGTGCCCATCCAATGCAGCCTCACCAGTGCCCATACAATGCAGCCTTACCAGTGCATGCCTATCCAACGCAGCCTCACCAGTGCATGCTCATCCAATGCAGCTTCACCAGTGAGTGCCCATCCAATGCAGCCTGATCAGTGCCCATCCAAGGTAGCCTCACCAGTGCGTGCCCATCCAATGCAGTCTGCAATGAAGAGAGAGGAGAGCCGCTGGATTACACAAAGCAGGGATCTCCCGCTTGCCCGGCGACCACTGTCATATGAAGTCCTGCCTCCTGGACCGGCTCCTATGATAGACGTCACCAATGTGCTTTCTATCATTGACAGAGGCTCCAAAGGCAGCCTCTGCCTACAGTTAGTTGGAAGCCGCTGTGGCCATGTCCCCAACTCGACTTCCTTCCTCCCCAGCAAAAAAAATAATTGTCAGGGGGCAGTGGGCCGCATTGCCTGTGGTTCTGGGCCGCAGGTTGGACATGCATGGACTAAAGCTTCCCAACAGCTCCATAGAGATTAGAGGAAGCCCAGGCTGGCCCCCTCCACCCACCCTGGAGCATGCAAAACTGCCATCTCTAGTGGACTACAAGAGCCAGCAAGCCTGTTTAGGGAGAAAATATACAGCAAAAAAAAAAAATCGCCAGCCAGCTTCAATATAATTCATACTGTAACAATAAAGAGGAAATAATCTCCACTGGAATACGGCATCTGTGGCAGTTTTTTTTTTTTTACATATTTAAACAAAATTTTATTGAAGTTTATCACTACAGAACAAGTTAACATGACAGTGATATACAACGGGTACAGTAAAGTGTAGAACACTATGTATTCCACTAGGCTGCAATAAAGGAGATCGGGTAAGCTTCAAGTATAAGCAAGTTCTGTGGTGATGATCAGCCAACTAAATTAGTTAGGAGACCTGAATACTTGAGTTAGGGAGTAAAGTACCGCAGTAAACAGAAGACACATTGCAGGGAGGGTAAAGTTCCAGATGCAGAGAAGTAAAGAGAGGATAATTCAGTCCATAATCTGTGGCAGTTTTTAACTGTCAAGTAATGGTACCAGTTTGAAATGCAGCAATTTATACTGCAATGTAACTTACCCCCAGCACCAAGGGGAACCCACCATCGAGGGAGATTTACAGCCCATAAGAGGGGGTCTTCTTGCCCAGGAGAGGCTTAACCTGGGAAGGCCACAAGGAAAGGTAAATTCTTTTTTTTTTTAATGGTGTCCAGAGCAAGGACAAAAAAAAAAGAACAGTTTCCTAGGGGAGACAGCCGCACTTTAAAGGATAGTTAGAGGTTGTCCTAGAGGGGTCAGATGGGCGGAGCTGACCCATAGTAGGCTGACATGAGGAGGTCCAGGAGATAGATAGATAGATAGATAGATAGATAGATAGATAGATAGATAGATAGATAGATAGATAGATAGATAGATAGATAGATAGATAGATAGATAGATAGATAGATAGATAGATAGATAGATAGATAGATAGATAGATAGATAGATAGATAGATAGATAGATAGATAGATAGATAGATAGATAGCAACTCACTGCACTGTATTAAATTGTCACTTTATTGATTTGTCAAAAATAATTAGAATACACAAATCCATATATTAAAACTGGTACCACACACATAACAAACACAGCTAAAATCACATGTACACCAAAAATTTTACCTTTTTAATTGAGTCTAAAATAGTATTGCTGCCATTCATATATAGTGCACTCAAAAAGGGATATAGCCTTCTGTTTACAGAGAAGTTATCACAGCATTGATTATCATAGCTGTTACTGTTTTTTAATGCCATTACGTATTGCTGATTTTATGGATTACCAGGTTTACTCTAATTTAGCTGCATAGAAATCCATTCTATGCTGATATAGCCTACTGAACATATTGTCTAATGAACTTTGATTGACCTAATCCTTTACTTACTAATTTATGTGCATACTGCTATTTACTGAACCCATGACAATATATTGGGTTTATTTACCACTAACCAGTCTGTTGTTTGCTTTTTGATACTGAACCTTAGTTGAGTGCAGAGTACCTTTATTAGTGCTCCCAGTAGCAGTGCAGTATCCATTTGCTTACCATGTTTGTCAGTGGGGCTAAGGTAGTTCTCAGAGTCAGGGAAGAAGAACAGAGAACACAATCTACCAAGCAGCTTCTGCACAGGTTGCACTACACGATGTCCAAGTGTCATGTGTCAAGGGAGGACACGAATGACTGGGAAGGAATGAGTCACGTTCAGCATCTCTATCCTGATAAAACTAAAGGTTACAGGGGCTGAGAGAGGAGATTATAGTGTCTATTGGTTCCTGGCATGAAGAGGTTAATGCCATTAGAACTGAAGTGTGGAGAACTACTTTAATGGCTGGTGGCTTCTAACCTGCCCTCTAGGCTGTGAACTCCCATTTCCACTTCCCCGCCAACACATGCAGTGTGCAATTATGTTTTGATTAGGCCACGTGGTCATGTACAACCTGGTAGGCCCTGAGGTCACAAGATAGAAGCAAATAGCAGATAGCACAACCTCTCGTGCCCCCAATTTACAGTAGACTCCTGGCGTAGGACCGGATTTATCAACCCACATTAAGGAGATCTACTCTACAGAATGCCACTTCATTTATTACATTTCTTTATATAGTAAACAATAAAACATTAAATGTATCCAAAGACATGCTGGTACGTTAATTGGATACTGTTTAAATTGGCCCCAGCATGTATACAGTATGTATGAATGTGAGTTAGGGACCTTAGATTGTAAACTCCTTGAGGGTAGGGACTGATGTGAATGTACAATGTATATGTAAAGCGCTGCGTACATTGACAGTGCTATAAAAGTACCTGTAATAAATAAATAATAATATTTATGCATAATTAAACACAGAGTGTAATTATCTTTTTTAAAATGTGAAATACAAAAGTATTTACCAAAAACAAGTTTGGGATAGGTAGCTACAGCTCAACCCACCTGTTATTGGCGCATGACAGCCACTTGTGGATGGCAATGTGCAGCATCTAATCATACAGGGGAGTTGTTATGCTAAGAGTAATGGCATGCAGACTATCATAGGAGGTCAAGGCATGGGAGCACTCAAAGGCCAAAGGATGGACTAGTCTATAGTCCTTTGCAACATTTTCACAGGTGTCCTTCACAGGGATATCTTGGCATGAGAATGAGACTGAAAAATGTATGTGATATCTAGGCTACCAGCAACAATAACAGTGGAGTGATTGTCCATATATCCCAAATGCCGCTAATTCGAAGGGAATGTCCCTCATTTGGAATCAAGTCTTTTTGTCCCTCTTTTATCAGCAGTTGTCACTTTTTTTGGTCTGATGTAAGGACCGCTATTAAAAAAAAAAAAAAAATGAACTGCCATATGTGTGTAGCACCCTACAGGTAGGTGCTAGGTAAATGCATAGTGGACCTTGTTTGCCTAACAGCAAGGCCATGATTTCTTTTTGGTCAGGGTGTCATGGCTCTCAGGTGTGTCTGCTGAGGGGGGAGTCACCCCACTGGCTCTGTGAGAGGTTTCTCATAGGGCAGTGGAGGAAACCCAATCAGGGACATATTCAGGCTTGTAACTACCTCAGAAGGCAGGATCTGCCGCAGAGGATTCTGGGAGTGGGTATACGTTTGATGGGAGTGTATGACCAGGAGGGAGAGGACGGTTGTCTCTCCTCCTGTCAGAGGAAGCAGATGTCTCTGGGTGCTGCTCGAGAATCCGGAGGGTGCTGAGTTGAGCTGAAGGGGATCCGGTGTGCCGAGAACCAGCGGAGAGAGAGAGGGGTCCAGTCCCAGGAAAGCCTACAAAGGTTGTGAGTACTGCGGATTGTCCCTGGTGGTCTGCCTAGTGTCAGAGGGGACCACTCCGGAGAAGGTTCTGGGATCTAAGAGTAAGCTAGCTGTAAAAGGGGTGCTTTGTCAGAGGACCCTGAAGTAGTAGAGGGGGTACCTAGGTTGAGGACCCTGAAGTATAGAGGGGGTACCTGCAGTTTGGGCCCTGAAGAGTCATTGTACAGTGTGGAGTGTATCAGTTGAGAGCTGCAGCAGCACAGGAATTTACAAAGGGCTACCTCAAGCAAGCATAGGGCTGGAGGGAGCTATTCAGTGACTTTTGAGCAAAGCGTCAAATGTCAGGAGTCAAGTGTTCTACAGTCCTGGATCTTCTGGATTAAAGTCGAAGTTCCAGCACAGTTTTCAGTGTTACAGTATATCCAAGCATCAGGAAGCGTTGGCTAGCGTCGGCTGGCATCAAGACACCGCTGACAGGCATTTTTGCTAGAAGAGTCCCGAAATTGTACCTAGTTGAGCCAGAGGAGCATCCCACTCATTCCCTTCTCCTATCCCCAAAATATAATAAAACACACAAACCAAAAATGCCGGAATTGTAATTGTCTCAGTTCTCACACTGGGAGTTACAGCTCAAATGTGCTGGGAGTGTTACCGGTAAAATCGCAGACCCACCTCAGGCCCCATGCCTGGAAAACCTGCTACATGTGTATAGCACTACTCCCTTGGGAGCTGCTGGTTACAGGTTCCCCTGGGTTACCCATAGCAACAACATGACAGTTTAGCATCTTTAAAGGGCTTGGCTCAGTCAAGAAACAGTCTAGGGGTTTGTTTTTTTTGTAGTTTTGAGAACTTGGATAGGAGAAGGGATGAGTGGGATACTCCAACTTGAATGAACTATGCACAATTTGCTGGGACGTCTAGATATAGCTGAATGCGGCAAGGCCGCTGCTTCACCTTGTCACTAGCAGTGAAGAAGAATTTAATGAACTTGTATTGCTCTGTGAATCACTCTTCAGGGCCCAACTAGGCACCCCCTTTATCCCTGTTCTTCAGGGTTCTACACGGCACCCCCTTTACTGTAACTCTCTCTGTGGGAGCTAGCTCCTTGATCCCCTGACTTCATTGGAGTGGTCCCCCTTCCTGAGAGACTCTGCCAGCAGCTCCACCATCAGCTACACTGGATCCTCTGCTTTTATGAGCATTCCCAGGATGCATTGCAAGAATGCCCTCCCAATGGGACTCCCATAAAAGCTAATGTGTCCCTGGCTGGGTTTCCTTTACTGTCCAATAAGCTCCCTCATTGGATGCAGTGGGGACACTCCCTCAGACCCAGTGAATCACACCTGGAAACATGAAACAGGCAACCTAATAGATCAGGCTCCCCTGATAAGCAGAAGGAGCAATCAATGCATTTACCTAGCACCTACCTACCTAGGAGGGTGCTACGTGTGCTATACTACACTACACCTGTGATCCAGTCTCCATTTATTGCATTTCTTATTCTGAGAGGCCAGCATAGTAAGTAAAAGTAGCGCTGAAAATATTTGTGGGATTAATCAATATTTTCCTGCATAATAAAGCTGTCCCTCTAGCTAAACCCAGAAACTTAGGAGGTATGAATATCTCTCATTATTTTACCACTTGCCGACCAACCACCGTACATATATGGCGGCAGGTTGGCTCTGTCCCGCGAAACAGCGTGTGTGTGCCCATTTGCCACAGGGGAAGCCAATTTGTGGGCTCGGCGGCTGTGATTGCCGCTGGGCACCCGTGATCATTCCCCGTGGAGACAGAACGGCTGTTCTGTCAGTTATAAACACAGGGATCCTGTGTTCCTCTGATTTAGGAACACAAGTCTCTGTGTTCATGCAGCAAGCCCATCTCCCACACAGTTAGAAAGCACCACCTAGGGACACATTTAACCCTTTGATCGCCCCTGGTGATAACCCCTTCCCTGCCAGTGTCATTAGTACAGTAATAGTGCCTATTTTCAGCACTGATTACTGTAGTAATGTCACTGGTCACTGGTTAGGTGTCCAATTTGTCCACCGCAATGTCGCAGTCCCGCTAAAAATCGCTGATCGCCGCCATGACTAGTAAAAAAAATAAATAAATAAAAATGTCATAAATCTTTCCCCTAGTTTTGGGTAAACCAATCAATATACACTTCTTGTTTTTTTTTTTTTTTTTTTTTTTTTTAATCAAAAATATGTGTCAGAATACAAACTCGCCTAAAATGATAAAAAAAATTTTATTTTTTTTTTTTTATTGGAAATGTTATGTAGCAGAATGTAAAAACTATTGTTTTTTTTTTTTTTTTTTTTTCAGAATTGTGGCTCTTTTTTTTTTCTTATAGCGCAAAAAATAAGAATCACAGAGGTGATCAAATACCCCCAAAAGAAAGCTCTATTTGTGGGGAAAAAAGTCGCAGAACCGCTCAATTGTCAGATAAATTAATGCAGTGCCGTATTGCAAAAAATGGCCTGGTCGTTAAGGGGGTAAACCCTTCCAGACCAGAAGTGGTTAAATTAAGCAACTGGATTTGTTTTCACTCAACAATTTCAGGATCACTTCAAAACCGTCTTTTGGGTTACATGCATTGCAGATGTGGAAGTGGAACTGCTAAACATATTTGAACCGTTTCTCCGCACACTATAGGGTAGGCAGGATTATGTGTGGGTGGTGTGGTGGGTATGGAGCATAGGATATAGACTAATTGTTTACATGATAATATGAATGTAATAAAGAATATCAGAAGCATGCATCTCCAAGGGGTACTGCAGTTCTTTTTCTGTTGGCAAGAAAGGGAATGCCCCTCTCAGTATGAGCAGAGGATAGGAATAAGTGATAGCAGTGGGGTTTAAACCAATGTACTTTACAGAGACCGACCTTAAATTAAAAAAAAAAATAAAAAAGATTCTTTATGACCATAATATAATGTGCTAATGTCTAAAATGTCCAATAAACAGTTACACATGGTAAGTGCAAAAAAAAAAAAAAACAGGACAGAGTGTCTTTAATTAAGAAAGTATCCATCTTTCTTCATGTTCTTGGCTCCAGCGCTCTGATTACTTTGTTATACATGCAAGCACTCTTTTGCCTTCCATGTTTCTTGTTTACATTTGCTTTAATTAAAAGCACAAATCCCAGTCCAGCTGGCTGTTTTGCGGTTGTATAATTCTGAGATGAATGCTGCTTTTTGCACAGATCGATGTAGCCTGTGTACTTCCAGATAACTTACTACAGAGAGGGGCCGAGTTCAGTATAAACTCCCCATTGTATGAGAGCCTGCAATATATCACTTTTAATAGAAGAACACAAAACCATACAGAAGTCAGGTAGTTGTAACTTTACGATTCATAAAGGTGCTTTGAATAAATGAAAGTTAGCACACAGGACGACAAAATGCTCCATAACACACAAGCTTCTGTCCTGTTATTCCACAGTTATACTGTATTTTCTTAGGCTAAACATGGAAAGTAATCATGTTGCACGGCCTCCTTTCACATGTAATGCCATTTTTGCATAAAGAGCCCTTGTTGTAGGCAGAAACAATATATTCATAGTTTCAGTACAATATTTTCAATTCATTTTTTAAAGAAGTGCTGAAAGTAGCAATAAAGCTAATTTGCTTCACACTTTGTAACGTCCCTGAGAATTGCATTAGTATATTTATTCCTTATTTAATGATATATGTACATGAAACTACATTATACTGCATACCTTCATGTAACTTCAAGACTGTCTCCCTTATACTATTTCTGACACATGGCACTGTTTCTTCTCATAACACTTTTCAAGTATCAACTGATGTATGACCAGACTTACTGCCTTTCATAGGGGAAAAGATCCTATCTTTCAAAGTAGTGTACAGAGAATATATACTAGGAATCGACCGATTATCGGCAATGCCGATATATCGGGGGCCGATATGCTCTTTCCCCGATATATCAGAATCGGCCACCAAGGTTACCGATATTACCAATATTTCGGAAAGTGCTTATACCAGAGTGATGCCTGCAGCTAGAGGCATCTCCCCGGCACCGGCGTCCATAGCCGACGTTCGACTGTCTTGTAATGACAACCGATGCGGCTGAGAAGCCGCTTGGCTGTCATTACAAGGAGCGGGACTGGACGTCCCCCCCTCCCGCCACCTTCCGCGGCTTGCCCTGGTCTCCCGTCCCACCAGGAGACCCAGGCAACCAGCCTGCACGGCCGCCGAAGACCCGATCAAAGCTGCATTTGGCTCTGATCGGGTCTCCATGTCATTACATCACTTCCTGGTACTGGCACCAGATTAAAAAAAATGACAGCATTCAAAACAGCCAAACTTGGCATTTTGAATGCTTTTAAGTGCAAAGTAGGGGTTTAGGGTCTTTTAGATCCCCAGATTCCTCCACAAGAGTACCTGTCAAGTGATAAAAAAAAAAATTAAATGTACAAAAATATCGGCTGATACCGATATTCAATGGGCAAAGTTTCGGTATCGGTATCTGCAACAAAAAAATCAATATCGTCGATCCCTAATATATACTGTATCCTTTTCGGGGAGCAATCCCCCTTTGTCACATGCAATAAACAAGTGACATCAAATGCAGAATTTATAGGGCAGTAAGGGCTCATTTGCATTAGTGGCAGCCACCCTTGCCACCCTTCTGATAAGTGATATGCAGCTGACTGCGTTTCAGAAGGCGTCTTGGAGGAGATATGTTGTTCTCCCTGTGCCTATGTGGGTTTCCTCCGGGTACTCCAGTTTCCTCCCACACTCCAAAGACGTGCTGGTAGGTTAATTGGCTCCTTTCTAAATTGGCCCTAGTTTATGAATGTGAGTTAGGGACCTTATATTGAAAGCTCCTTGAGGGTAGGGACTGATGTGGACGTACAATGTATATGTAAAGTGCTGCATAAATTGACGGCGCTATACAAGTACCTGAAAATTTTTTTTAAAAAAAATAAAAATAAATCACGTACCTAGTACGTGATCTGACACTTCAGGGTCTGGGGAGAGCGCGCACCGCCAGCGACCCACTCCCGCTTTGATTACATACAGCGGGAGCCTAGAGGTGGGTACTGCGGACTCAAAAGTGTCAGTTAGGTGTCTGATTTGTCTGTCGCAATATTGCAGTCCTGCTATATGTCGTGAGCACTGCCATTACTAGTGAAAAAATAAAAAAACAAATAAAAATATTCCATAGTTTTTAGACGCTATAACCTTTGCACAAACCAATCAATATAAGTTTTTTGGGATTTTTTTTTTTACCAAAAATATGTAGCAGAATAAATATTGGCCTAAATTGATGAAGAAATTCAATTTTTTTTTAATTTTTTTATTGGGTGTGTTTTATAGCAGAAAGTAAAAAATATTTTTTCACAATTGTCGGTATATTTTTGTTAATAGCACAAAAAAAAAAAAGAAAACGCAGAGGCAATCAAATACCACTAAAAGAAAGCTCTAATTGTGGGAGAAAAGGACAAAAATTTTATTTGGGTACAGTGTCGCAATACCGAGCAATTGTCAGTTAAAGTAACGCAGTGCCATATTGCAAAAAAATGGCCTGGTCAGGAAGGTGGTAAAACCTTACCGGAGCTGAAGTGGTTAGAAGCCTGCACCACCATGATAAAGTTTTACCAATTGTAAAACTGCAGTTCAACCATCCATTTTTACCACTCCCTGACCACAAGCGAGAACAAGCCCTAACAAAGCAATCAACCCAGATAGCAAGCAATTGTGCTGCAAGTTTGAAAATGTCTTGCTAAGCTATTGCTAGACTTGCTAGGCTTCACAAGCTTGTTGCACAATTGAAGCAAGTCCACATTGCATGACTTCAGATCAACTTTCTTTGCAAACATTCTGCAAGTCTGCTGCAAGTTCTGGTTCAGTTATGTTGTGCAATAGTCATCCCACCACAGGGGTCACTGTGACTTGCAGAGCTCTTGCTGTAGACTCACCACTGCAGCTTTGCTTTTGCTAGAGACCTGAAATGCACATTTGCTACAAATTGGAAAAGTGATAACTAGAAGTTGTGCTTCAAGTGCTCTACAAGTGTACAACTTGCCAGTGAAAATGTGCAGCAAGTTAACAAGACTTACAACTAATCTGTGGCAAGTTATCCTTGCTATCTGGGAACATAGTAATCAAAATCAGCTGTAGGAACATACTGTATATACTGAGCAAGTTCCGGAAAAAATACTTTTTCCACACACATTAGGCTCAATTTACACCCCTGCTCAACTCGCGGGTGTAACTTTAGCCTTACAGGTCCTGGCAGAGTGAGTTCCATCAAGCAGTGGGCAGGGCCTACCACTTAGCCGTGTGGCTAATGAAGATCATCTTGGCCCACCCAGCCAATCAGCAATCTCCCTTTGCAAGGTTGCCAGGGACGAGTCCAGTCCAGTCCGCACAGCAGCAGCCAGAGAGTCACAGACTGCTCTTCTCTCTCTCTGTGCTGCCGCTATAGCACCAGTGCCATGTTAAGAGCAATAAAGGCCCCTGGGCAATGCAGTGCATTGGGGCCCTGCCTACACAATCACCCATGAGAATAAAAATGCTAAAGTACAAGGCTAAAGACAGCTTCCAAGTTCAGCGACTGGGTCCGGTGAACACACACACAGGGATGGGAGTCAGACTCGACTGTCCTGTGTGTGCCTGTTCCCGTGAAGGCGGACAGGCATTCCTGCAGTCGTTGGCTCCCCCTCCACGGTCCAAGTGACCTGACAGCAGTGTAGGGCCAAAAGGCGGTTGCCACCTGCTAAGTTCAGTGGGATGCACACGGGAATCGGGACTGATGCTTGGTTGGAGCTGGGTCCCCAATGGAAAGCTGCATCCATTGACACAGACAGCATGATTTGGCACCGCCCCCCAGCTCCCGTGTCGCTGAATTTGATTGACAGCAGCAGGAGCTGGGGGCGGGGCCGAATCACGCTGTCTGTGTCAATGGACGCAGCTTTCCATTGGGGTACCCGATGAAGAGGAGGAGCCAGTAGCGCCGCCAGGGCATCCCAGAAGAGGAGGATTAAGGCTGCTCTGTGCAAAACCCTTGCACAGAGCAAGTGAGAATATCAATCTGTCCAATGAGATGAGAGCCACTGGGCTCGTGCACGATGCTGGAACGAATGGGCTAAAGTAGGTAAAAGGAGGGCCGAGGGGGGGGGGGTTTGGGAGGGTGCTGCAGCAAAGAAGGTTTTTCACCTTAATGCATTCTCTTTGAGACTTTACAATCTCTTTAAACTGTATGTAAATTCCAAAGAATAAAATCGAATATAAGTTTAAATATGTTATTATTATTTCAAAAGTAATTTCAATAGTTTAAAATCTGCAAGTTTTATTAAAATAATACCTAGTAATCCTGTCATTAAGGTTCTTATTCAGGCTTTTCCTGTTATAAGGCAGCAACACCCTGTCCCTGTCTCCCAATTGTGATTGCTTATTGTCACCTTTTTTACACTGGCTTCTTGTGGAGTCTACAAGAGGCTGTTTTAAAACACGTGGCATGGTCCATTGTTGTCCAATGCCATGCAGCCATCTCTGCATGCATGTAGACAGGAAATTGCTGCCAAGAGGCTTCACATCAACATACCTGAAACACAATGAAGGTGGAAATATGGTAAAAAGTGAAGCTGCATGATTCTGGATAAAATGAGAATCACTATTTTTTTCTTAGAACACGGATCATGATCCTCTCACGATTCTCGGCGTAACATCATCTTTCACATTATACAAAAAAATTGGGCTAACTTTACTGTTTATTTTTTCTTTTCATTGAAGTGTACTTTTCCTAAAAAATTGCGTTTGAAAGGCCGCTGCGCAAAGACAGTGTGACATAAAATATTGAAATGACCGCCATTTTATTCTCTATGGTATCTGCTAAAAAAAAAAAAAAAATATATATATATATATATATATATATATATATACATATACATATACATATATATATATATATATATATAATGTTTGGGGGTTCTAAGTAATTTTCTAGCAAAAATACTGATTTTAACTTATAAGCAACAAGTGTCAAACAAGGCTAATACAGCGTACACATGATCAGATATTTCGGAAGACTTATCTCTCGCATTTTGTTGCAAGATACTAATATAGAATTCAACAGTGCTAAATGCGCTCTACTAAACGTACATTTTTTTTCGTACAATCCTGGAAAAGCTTTCTGTTTTGTATAGATACGTATTGAAAGTGATGTCATATACTGTACATGTGACCCCTGTGTCTGCTATGCCTTTTTGCTTTTTCCGTTCATATTGTGGCAACAATACAGCAAACAATGGCAGCCAGGCGCTTATCATGATTGCTGTATTTTTAAAGCGGAGTTCCGGCCTCAAATATCTTTTTTAACTAAAAATACCCCTATAATACTAATCCATTGCCCTTTACAGAACCGCTATTCTCATACTTACAAGGTGTATAGTATTGGATTTTAGTCAAAATCTTACTTTTAAAAATGCTGTCTGAGCGCGGCCATCTTAGATGTGGGCATCTGAACCCGCAGTGTAATCTGCTGTGTCCTTCTTCCTGATTCCAGGGAGTGTTCTGGGAGTTCTTCCTGATTCCAGCCTCCAGGGAGTGATGACAAACAGCTCCCATAATGCAATGCAAAGGCGGAAGTGATGTCGGTGGCCGTGGCCACAGAGGGGGGAGAAGGAGGAAGTACAATCAAAAATGCCCTGAAAATAAGGTAAGGGACCCCTGAAAAAAATTGAAAATGCCCAATTGTTGATCAGCATAGCGAGCACTCCAGGAATCACTAAAGTTGCAAAGTAGGCCGGAACTCCGCTTTAAAGTACCGACCGAACGTTGAGAGACATTGTGATAGCCTGCAAACAATTTTCTAGTTGTATGTTTCACGGTTCGTATATTGTTTACGTTCTCCCCATCTCTTTCTGGTTTGTTTTCGTGTTTCTGATCATGTGTGGTCTTTGTCTATCAATTTTTAGCAGGCGCATACTGTACTGATTACACGATTTTCGTTCGCTAGGCTATTTTCTGAGAAAAGTTTTCGTAGTCGTCCCTTCGGATTTTGTTGGATGAAATGTCGTGATCAACTGTCGAAAGCTGTGTACGAATGATCAGATTATCATGCAATCAATTAGAAAGCGATTTTTTTCTTCTGATTATCTGATCGTGTGTACGAGGCATTCGTCTTTAAGTGGTTAAACTGACCTTATTTGCAGAAGTTCATCCCTTTGATCTAAAATAACCAAATGATACAATGTTCCTATTGATCTCTCGGCGCTGAGCAATGTTGATAAACATTTGGTTGCTATTTTTATATTTTTTTTTTACAGCTCTGAGCAGACAGTGGCTCTGCACTTGTTTAACCACTTGCCTTCCGCCAGCAGTACATATAGTGCGGCAGGTCAGCTCTGTCCCACGAAATGGCACACCCGTACGTCGCTTCACGGGACCGTGCACGCCCATTCATCACAGGGGAAGCCAATTCGTGGGTCCGGCAGCCGCGATTACCACTGGACACCCGCGATCACTCCCCGTGGAGACAGAACAGCGGTCTGCCATGTTTACAATGGCAGACCGCTGTTCTGTCAGTAATGAACACAGGGATCCTGTGTTCCTCTTATTTAGGAACACAGGTCTCTGTGTTCATTCAGCAAGACCATCCCCCACAGTTAGAAAGCACCCCCTAGGGACACATTTTACCCTTTGATCGCCCCTGATGTTAACCCCTTCCATGCCAGTGTCATTAATACATTAACAGTGCATATTTTTAGCACTGATTACTGTAGTAATGTCACTGGTCCCCCCAAAAGGGTAAAAAATGTCAGTTAGGTGTCTGATCTGTCCGCCACAATGTTGCAGTCCCGCAAAAAATCACTGATCGCCGCCATTACTAGTAAAATAAAATAAATAAATAAAATGACATAAATCTTTCCCCTAGTTTGTAGACGCGATAACTATTTGGATTTTTTTTTTTACCAAAAATATGTAGTAGAATAC
The DNA here is from genome assembly GCF_965119305.1 of Pelophylax lessonae. Classification (NCBI taxonomy): domain Eukaryota; kingdom Metazoa; phylum Chordata; class Amphibia; order Anura; family Ranidae; genus Pelophylax; species Pelophylax lessonae. Next base: position 618,500,508 of record NC_138768.1, on the reverse strand, counting down.
AAATTGGCCTAAAAGGATGAAAAATTTGATTTTAAATAAACATTTTTTATTGGGAATGTTACATAGTAGAACGTAAAAAATATTGTCTTTCTTTGTTTGTTTATAGCACAAAAAATAAAAATCGCAGAGGTGATCAAATACCACCAAAAGAAAGCTCTATTTGTGGGAAAAAAAGGAAATACATTTTATTTGGGTACAGCGGTGCATGACTGCACAATTGTCAGTTAAAATAACGCAGTGCCGTATCGCAGAAAATGGCCTGGTCATTACGGGGTAAAACCTTACAGTTCAGAAGTGGTTAACATGAATCGTGGAAATGCCGGATTAACATCGTGAAGGGGGTTGAATTGAGATTGCGATTTTTTTTAATGATTAATCGTGCAGCTCTAGTAAAAAGTATTTTATTTAAAATTTAAGTTAATTTAAGTTAAGTTCAAAGACCCCATAGTAAAGGGAATAGGTTAATTGAAAATAAATATTAATTGCTACGGTTTACTGCTCTGGCATGTTTTATTCGAAAACCACTCTTTTTATTTAGAATTGAGCTGAAATGGCATTTAACAAATCGCCAGGACAAAACGTTCTAAAACAGGCTGTTTAGAATTTATTGGCAGCAGCTTTTAATAATCATTTGAAAATGAACAATTGAAACTAATTTCAAACAGGATGTGGTGCTTTGGCACAATTTCATGGCAAACTTCTGAATAAATTATATATCTGTATTTGTTAAACACCTATAAGTTTTAAAGCTGTGCTGCAATGTCCATCTGCACTGAGGTCTTTGTAGATGTTTTAAGCTAGAATTACAATATATATATGTCATCCCAGAGCATTTATTTTCTTTAATATCATTGTAATCGTATGAGTCATTCAGCTGTGTTCTCCTGGGTATTGTTTAAGGATCTGTGTGACTTTTTGTTTTGCTGGTTGGAACTTAAAGGTTTTGTGTTTTTGTGGCTTTTTGAGGTTACACTGCCTGCAGAAAAAACACAGGCTTAATGTTTTAAGCAACATATTTACAAAAACATGCAATAACAGTGCTCCAGGGACATATAAAATGTACAAATTCAGGCAGCTCTATAATAATTAAAGTGTATCTCTAGGCAAAGCTTTCTCAGTTTTAAGTTCATATATCGCTCTCAACCCTCTATTTTTACTCTTGACCATTGTCACCAATAGTTTTTTGTAAAGATACAGTCAGGTCCATAAATATTGGGACATCGACACAATTCTAATCTTTTTGGCTCTATACACCACCACAATTAACTTAAAATGAAACAAACAAGATGTGCTTTAACTGCAGACTTTGAGCTTTATTTTGAGGGTATTTACATCCAAATCCGGTGAATGGTGTGGGAATTACAACAGTTTGTATATGTGCCTCACACTTTTTAAGGGACCAAAAGTAATGGGACAGATTAACAATCATAAATCAAACTTTTACTTTTTAATACTTGGTTGCAAATCCTTTGCAGTCAATTACAGCCTGAAGTCTGGAACGCCTGGTAATGCTCTGCCAGGCCTCTACTGCAATCTTCAGTTCCTGCTTGTTCTTGGGGCATTTTCCCTTCAGTTTTGTCTTCAGCAAGTTAAATGAAAGCTCAATCGGATTCAGGTCAGGTGATTGACTTGGCCATTGCATAGCATTCCACTTCTTTCCCTTAAAAAACTCATTGGTTGCTTTTGCAGTATGCTTCGGGTCATTGTCCATCTGCACTGTGAAGCGCCGTCCAATGAGTTCTGAAGCATTTGGCGGAATATAAGCAGATAATATTTCCCCCGAAAACACTTCAGAATTCATCCTGCTGCTTTTGTCAGCAGTCACATTATCAATAAATAGAAGAGAACCAGTTCCATTGGCAGCCATACATATCCACGCCATGACACTACCACCACCATGCTTCACTGATGAGGTGGTATGCTTTGGATCATGAGCAGTTCCTTTCCTTCTCCATACTCTTCTCTTCCCATCACTCTGGTACAAGTTGATCTTAGGCTCCATGTACACGGGACGTTGTTAAAAGTCCCTTTGAATGCTGGAATTTTTAGGACGTTTGAAACGTCCGTTCAGTCGCGTTTGTACCCGCGTTTAGTGGGCGTTTAGCAGCGTTTGCGGGCGTTTGCGTTTAGAAGCGTTCCTAGAGGTCATAAAAATTATTCCCCTTTAAAATGAAAAAACGCGAACGCTAAACGCGGGTCATTGCGTTCAGACGCGTTCGGACGCATTTGTGCGTTTGAAACGCCGGGAAACACACGTTCGAACGCAAATAATTGCGTTCTAAAAACAGTCCCTGAACGCAACTGCCTGCAAATGACTGTAAACGACCTGGTGTACATGGACAGATAAGATAAAATGTAGATGGGTTCAGGGGCTTCTGAAAAAAACGCCCAACTGCTCCTAAACGGCCATTTCCAGCGTCCCGGGTACATGGAGCCTAAGTCTCATCTGTCCATAGGATGTTGTTCCAGAACTGTGAAGGCTTTTTTAGATGTTGTTTGGCAAACTCTAATCTGGCCTTCCTGTTTTTGAGGCTCACCAATGGTTTACATCTTGTGGTGAACCCTCTGTATTCACTCTGGTGAAGTCTTCTATTGATTGTTGACTTTGACACACATACACCTACCTCCTGGAGAGTGTTCTTGATCTGGCCAACTGTTGTGAAGGGTGTTTTCTTCACCAGGGAAAGAATTCTTCGGTCATCCACCACAGTTGTTTTCCGTGGTCTTCCGGGTCTTTTGGTGTTGCTGAGCTCACCGGTGCGTTCATTCTTTTTAAGGATGTTCCAAACAGTTGATTTGGCCACACCTAATGTTTTTGCTATCTCTCTGATGGGTTTATTTTGTTTTTTCAGCCTAATGATGGCTTGCTTCACTGATAGTGACAGAGTTGACAGCAACAGATTCCAAATGCAAATAGCACACTTGAAATTAACTCTGGACCTTTTATCTGCTCCTTGTAAATGGGATAATGAGGGAATAACACACACCTGGCCATGGAACAGCTGAGCAGCCAATGGTCCCATTACTTTTGGTCCCTTAAAAAGTGGGAGGCACATATACAAACAGTTGTAATTCCTACTCCTTTCACCTGATTTGAATGTAAAACCCTCAAATTGAAGCTGAAAGTCTACAGTTAAAGCACATCTTGTTTGTTTCCTTTCAAATCCATTATAGAGCCAAAAAGATTAGAATTGTGTAGACATCCCAATATTTATGGACCTGACTGTAGGCTGTTATCCAAAGGCATTACATTTATTATAAAGTGGGAAACCATTATCTGGTTTATATGCATCTACGGTACCTTTATTCTACATTCTGATTACAACAAAAACTTTTTAGGGTCCAATACTACCACAGCAGTGTGTTGCAATTGCTGGTTTGTGTTAGTGCACTGTGGTGTCATTCATTTTTAATGGTACCTCAATGCCCTGAGGCAATGCAGCTCCTAGGTACATGTGTTGCAGCATACGGTAATGCATGGTATTGCACTAGGTTTGTTGGGGTCAGTACGGAGTTACACATTACCATGCTTTGAGGTATGCTGTGTCCACAAATTGTGCATGCCTATTTTTTGAGATGCTGTGATCTGATTCCACTCCATTGATTGAATGCATGCACATTAGTGAAATGCAAAGTGGTGAATGGGATCCTGAAAAGAAACTGATCTCTGGAAGGTAGACAGATAGCCAAGGACTAATCAACAATATATCTTGTGGTATCTGTGCTGTTTATTTTCTCCCATTACTGACTTGCTGTGCCCTGTTTTGCACAGTGTCTCTATGTGGACATAACTTTATTGGTGGCATTATGTTTCCTAATGCCAGAGCTGCTAGTAAGGAAAACAGTGAGCAGCAAAATAGTATTATCTCTAAGTGCCGGTTCACATTGGTGCGATGCGGGAACCCTGCCAATCCACTGCGGGTTCCCGAATCGCAACGACTCGCATTCAGTTCACACTGCCATATACGAACTGCTGGGAGTGTAAAAAAAAAGTTAATGACACCCCCAGATTAGTTCGCATATCGCAGTGTGAACTGTCATTTCGGACAGGAATTGAATCCCATAGGTGGTCCTGCGTGACTTTGGTCCGAATGCAATGCTAATTTAGCCATACAATATGTATGGCTGAATTTGCATCGCACAGACATCGTATGTGATTTGCAGAGCAGTGCGGTGCGAATCACATGCGATGTCTGACATCACTAAAGTGTGAACAGGCAATAAATCTCACTCCAAATCTTCTGAGAATAGCAGTCAAAGGCTGCAGTGCCTTAGATCTTACACTGTAGATATACAGCTGCAAAGCATTAGGCACAAGAAACACATACCAGGAAGTACCCAGCTATTTTTTGGGATGAATTCAAACAAAAGGTATATTTTTAGGGTACTGCTCAGGCACAATTTACAATTTTAGGTTTTCCTTAACCACTTTACCACTAGAGCATTTTGCTGTCTTACGTCTGGGCCACTTTTTGCGATTCGGCGCTGTGCGACTTTAACTGACAATTGCGCGGTCATGCAACGCCGTACCCAAACAAAATTTACGTCCTTTTTTTCCCACAAACAGAGCTTTCTTTTGGTGGTATTTGATCACCTGTGCGATTTTTGCTTTTTGCGCTATAAACAAAAAAAGAGCGTTTATTTTGAAAAAATAACAATATTTTTAACATTTTTTTATATGAAATTCCCCCCAAAAAAGATGTAAAAACCAATTTCTTTTTACATTTTTGGCCAATTTGTTTTCTGCTACCCATGTTTGGTAAAAAAAAAAATTGCAATAAGCGTATTTTGATTGGTTTGCGCAAAAGTTATTGCGTTTACTAACTATGGGAAAGATTTCTGTAATTTTTGGTGTTTTTTTTTTTAACGCGTAATGGCGGCGATCTGCGATTTTTTTTGTGGGACTGCGACATTGCGGCGGACAGATCGGACCCTTGACTGACATTTTTGACACTTTTGAGGGTACCAGTGACATTACTGCAGTAATCAGTGCTATATATATGCACTGTTACTGTAAAAATGACACTGGCAGGGAAGGGGTTAATTTTATTGGAGAGGGAGGGGTTAATGTATGCCTGGTGCTTACTAACGTGTGGGGGGGGAGGTGACTGAGTGAGCCAGGGACAGATCAGATGTTCAGCTATGCTGAACACTCCGATCTGTCACTCCCTGTCACTTAGGAGATCCGCCCGCTCTGTTTACACAGGCGGGCGGATCTCCAAACTGGATTCCCCGACGATCGGGGCAGAGCAGCGGCGATCGCCACTGCTCCTCCCCTGGCCCGACTCCCGCTGTGAATGAAAACAGCGGGAGCGCGCCTCCGGCGGCGCGCGAGCGCTGCCTACAGGGGGAGGAGTCTGGCGACGTAGGTCTACGTCGTCAGATGATAACGAGCCACTTTGCCGCAGTAGTACTCCGGTACTCAGTGGTAAAGTGGTTAATATATAGCAAATCTTCACTTGAGTTCAGGTCCACCTTAAAAGCAAACCTATTCTATATTTCTGACAGTTATTGTGTCTAGCACAACCTATACTGTATTATATGTTGTAAATTAGACTGAGCTTATTGTATTATATATATATATATATATCTCCAGATATCCTCCTTGTATATCTTTGCATATATTTGAATAAAATGTACATCTGTTAAAAAAAACAACTCTAATCAGCCAAAACATCAACATGTCTGCCACAAATCTGAAAACATATATGAATATATACAAACCCGATTCCAAATAAGTTGGGACACTTTACAAATTGTGAGTAAAAAAGGAATGGACTAATTTACAAATCTCATAAACTTATATTTTATTCACAATATAATATAGATAAACATATCAAATGTTGAAAGTGAGACATTTTGAAATGTCATGCCAAATATTGGCTCATTTTGGATTTCATGAGAGCTACACATTCCAAAAAAGTTGGGACAGGTAGCAATAGGAGGCCGGAAAAGTTAAATGTACATATAAGGAATAGCTGGAGGACCAATTTGCAACTTATTAGGTCAATTGGCAACATGATTGGGTATAAAAAGAGCTTCTCAGAGTGGCCGTGTCTCAGAAGTCAAGATGGGCAGAGGATCACTAATTACCCCAACGCTGTGGTGAAAAATAGGGGAGCAATATCAGAAAGTAGTTTCTCAGAGAAGAATTGCAAAGAGTTTGAAGTTATCATCGTCTACAGTGCATAATATTATCCAAAGATTCAAAGAATCTGGAACAATCTTTGTGCGTAAGGGTCAAGGCCGGAAAACTGGATGACCGTGATCTTCAGGCCCTTAGACGGCACTGCAATCACATACAGGAATGCTACTAAAATGGAAATTACAACATGGGCTCAGGAATACTTCCAGAAAACATTGTCAGTGAACACAATCCACGGTGCCATTCACCGTTGCCGGCTAAAACTCTATAGGCCAAATAAGAAGCCATATCTAAATATGATCAAGAAACACTTTTTAGCAAAAACTGACACCAACCAGATTTTAAATGATACAAAGTACAAACAGTGGACTTAGAAACCATTCAACGTTCAACCCCAAATGCAGATTGAACCACTTTGTGGACTCCTTTAAATCTTTTTTGGAACTAGATATAAATAAATTAAAGAAAAAATGGCATACACCAAAAGTGGACATTTGGACAGGAATTAGGGAACTGGAAAAAAGAAAAAATGTTGTCATTCACCCAGCAGACAAAGGGGGGGGGGGATAGTCATATTAAAAATTGAGGACTACTATGATGAGTTAAACAGATTAGTACAAGATGAAGAGACTTATCAAAAACTGAAGGGCAAACCAAAATAAAGGAAGAAGTGCAAGAAAATACTAAAGAGAGCCCATAAGAAAGGAATTTTAAACAATAAACAGTACCGATACATTTTACCTGAAGCACCAAAACTACCCATTATCTACCAATTACCCAAAATACATAAAAATTCCACCAAGCCACTAGGAAGACCCATCATTAGTGGGATCGATTCCCTATTCTCAAGAATTGGGGAATACATAGACACTTTTTTACAGCCTATGATAAACAAGTTCCCCTCACATTTAAAAGTCAGCAAACACCCATCTACTAAATACCATCCCTAGAGAAAAAGATAAAGAAAAAATACTCACAAAAATTGATGTAGAATCCCTATATACTAATATTGACCGGATTGGAATATTGGAACGGATTGATGTCACAGAATTATATGGACACCCATGCTTGAGCACTTGCACCTTTGAAAATGTTGAACCATACAGTCACTGAGGACTTTTTGATTATTCTGAGCACTAAAGTTACTTTTATATTTTTATATTTATTGGACTTCCTATATATGATCAGTCACGGTTTATCATTTATTTATCATTGTTTGTCACTATGATTGAATTATTTATTTAGTTATTTACTGTTTAATATTTATACAGTCACTAATTAAGGCTCCATGTACACGGGACGCTGGAAATGGCCGTTTAGGAGCAGTTGGGCGTTTTTTTCAGAAGCCCCTGAACCCATCTACATTTTATCTTATCTGTCCATGTACACCAGGTCGTTTACAGTCATTTGCAGGCAGTTGCGTTCAGGGACTGTTTTTAGAACGCAATTATTTGCGTTCGAATATGTGTTTCCCGGCGTTTCAAACGCACAAACGCGTCCGAACGCGTCTGAACGCGTCCGAACGCGCCTGAACGTGATGACCCGCGTTTAGCGTTCGCGTTTTTCCATTTTAAAGGGGAATCATTTTTTTGACCTCTAGGAACGCTTCTAAACGCAAACGCCCGCAAACGCTGCTAAACGCCCGCTAAACGCGGGTACAAACGCGACCGAACGGACGTTTCAAACGTCCTAAAAATTCCAGCATTCAAAGGGACTTTTAACAACGTCCCATGTACATGGAGCCTTAAGCGTTGGGGTATACATTTCATAACATTAACCATTTCATTATTTAACCATTAGTTAGCTCAGTTCAGAAGCCTGCATCTCTGATGGTATGGGGTTGCATGAGTGCGTGTGGCATGGGCAGCTTACACATCTGGAAAGGCACCATCAATGATGAAAGGTATATCCAAGTTCTAGAACAACATATGCTCCCATCCAGATGTCGTCTCTTTCAGGGAAGACCTTGCATTTTCCAACATGACAATGTCAGACCACATACTGCATCAATTACAACATCATGGCTGCGTTGAAGAAGGATCCGGGTGCTGAAATGGCCAGCCTGCAGACCAGATCTTTCATCCATAGAAAACATTTGGTGCATCATAAAGAGGAAGATGTGACAAAGAAGACCTCAGACAGTTGAGCAACTAAAAGCCTGTATTAGACAATATTCCTGTTCCTAAACTTAAGCAACTTGTCTCCTCAGTCCCCAGACGTTTGCAGACTGTTATAAAAAGAAGATGGGAAGCCAGACAGAGGTAACCATGGCCTTGTCCCAACTTTTTTGAGATGTGTTGATGCCATGAATTTTAAAATCAACCTATTTCCCCCTTAAAATTATACATTTTCTCAGTTTAAACATTTGATACGTCATCTATGTTGTATTCTGAATACAATATTGAAATTTGAAACTTTCACATCATTGCATTCTGTTTTAATCACAATTTGTACAGTGTCCCAACTTTTTTGGAATCGGGTTTGTACATTAGTGGTAGTTAAATATTCTTAAATATTTACCACATCTTATAGCATGTTGTTTCACCAGATTCTTAAAGTGGTACGAAGCCCTCCTGTCCTTCACAGCCAAGGAAGCTGCCATCTTAGCCTTTGTTTAGTTGTGACATTTGACGGTCCAGTTGAGAGCACAAGCAAATGTTGCAGTTATCATTCATCACATGCCTTGAATGGGAAAAAGTTACCTTGGTGGGTTTGGTTCCACTTTAAAGTATGCAAAGTAAATTAAGCTTTGGTTTTGTATTCCATTGGCAGTAGTGTTTTATTGTCTGCTAGATTTTTATTTTTTTTATATCCATTTTTTTTTATAAGCCATTTGTCCTTATATGCTGGAATTAACACAAACTATATATCCATCAAATAAACATTCAAAAGTGATTTCTCAGTCATAAAGAGAGAGCCATATTTGTACATACATGGCAGTCAAATATGTGTATCATATGCCCATCTAAATGGAAGCTTCCCATTCACCAATAAGGAAATTAATCTCAAAAAGTACAGAAGGGGCCTGTCCAGTATGAACGAACTTACAGCAGTCACAATTCATGATTTTTCTTGAATTAGATGCTGAGATCATTATCCAACTCTTGTCAACACAGATTTTTTTATCAGGAAACACATCTAACATAAATCCAACAATGACATGCTGGAGAGCTTATTGATGTTATTCAATAGTCAGTTCCTGAAGATCTCTGCATCTACACAGCAGCCGCCCCTTCCAATAATGGGTGCATTCAGTACTAATATGGACAGCGACTTGCCAAGTGCATAGATACTTCCGATATTAAGGCTATAAAACTTTCTCAAAACAATTATGCATTCAATTCTATTTTGACCATCATTCAATTATGGTTGACTAAAGTTCACTTAGCAAAAAATGCTCAATAAATAGTTCTAATAATTACATACCAGTACAGAAAAAAGTCATTCTGTTTTTATGTCATCCAGTTATAAAATAATTAAACATTGAAGATCTTAGTCACAGTCATATTTAGTGTTTAATTCCTATTATGTGTCAAAATCATGAATGAAATATTCCATGAACAAGGCCAGAATACTTATTATTTTTTTCTGTGATGACTGAAATAAACAGACTCTGAAAACTGACTGGGGTTATCAGAACTGATGGTTGGTCCATCATCATTAGGATGACACAATACAGGCACAGGTAGACACACATCTCACAACACTGACAGTTTCAGTGACACTCTGCTTTGATCCTGTATGACAGTTGAGTACATAAATGATAAGGATGATGAAGAAGTAGATGTACATGGCAGTACAGCAATCAGCTGTCCTTCCCTGTTACGCTCCTAGCTCTCTACTGGTTGGCCACACTCACTTTGTGTCTCCTGTTTCTGTCCCCTGTGCGTGCCTCCAGCTCTCTTGGAATCTCACCCGTCACTGGCAGGTCTTCAACGGTGTTCTCTTCCCTGATTGCCATTGGCTCCCAGCAGTTTACCTATGCTGTGTCCTCTGTCCTGATTGGCTCTCTATGACTTAGGGACCACTGTGCTCTCTCCTGATTTGTTATCCCATTACTGGATGACAGCGCTTTAACAGCCGGGAATTCCAGGATATGTCTCTGGGCACATAATTCACACCACTCCCCTATTACACCCCATCTCCCCCCTTCTGACATGTATGTGGTATATGTGACAAGCTGGACATTTTAATTTGAAAGCTGAAGAGTCAGTAATCTACGTGAAAATCTGGCATCTCTGGCCAAAGGTCAGCAAGTTATCAGGTATGGCCATAATCTACAAGTATGCATACTTTCAAATTATGGCAAAAGCTCGCCCACTTTACTTCTGCCGCAAGTGATTTAAATAATACACATGTCTTATTGTAGAATAAAAATGGAGGGAGGGTCATGCAATGTACCCGCCCTCCATGTATGGGGCCGTAACAAGTCAACAGTTAAAGCTGTTAAAAAAGAAAAAATGTGTTAGTAAAGTACTTACCTGTGATTTGTCTAAGCTGTAGTAAACTGTCATGTTGGCATGAGTAGCTGCCTATATAAAGAAGAAAAAGCTGTCATACAAAGCCAGTCAGCGGGGAGCAGAGGAAGAAGTCACATACCACCCTCCCACCCCTCGTGGCTTTTGCTTTTGAATTTTTATCCTTCTCTTGGTAGAAGGGGTGTGTTGTATATTGGTCGTAGTTTGAGCTTTATGGCTGAACTACAGGTGTATTTTAATATTTCATTGCTTTAGTTATGGTATATTCCATATCTTATGTTAATTTTAATAAAAGGTCGCGGCCTATTATACCCACAAGTCTCTAGTCCAATCTTCTTTATTTTAATTACATTTTTAAATTGTTTAATGTTTATTCAGTATTTGTTCTGCCTACGGTACCATGAAGATTAACAAATGAAAATAGTGTATGATTTTCCAATAAATTTCACTGGCAGGATATATATATATATATATATATATATATATATATATATATATATATATACACACACACACACTGTATATATTATTACACACACACACTGCATATATACAGTATTTCCCCTGCAGCTTTTTCATTTGTATGATGAATATTGTGTTGAACGCCCATTTGCTGGGACATTTGCCACGGGCTACTGGGGGAGTGTGGAGGCCAGCCTCCTGCCCACGGACTACGGGCCCTGGCTTGTAGGGAGCGTGTCTCTGTGTGGGGGTATATGCTGGGGAACCCTTGGAATACTGTTACTTTGAATTCAAGTCCCTGTCACCCCAAGCGACACAGACTCTAGGCCTAAGCTGCCTACAACCGAGGACTTCACACAAGGAGAGACTAAACAGATGCTAATGACATAAGACTCAGCTATGGCATACTGGACACTTATAAAAAGGTGTGTTGAAAACAGGGGTTCCGTTACAAATATAGTTTGGTAAAATAAATACTGTTCCTACAAATCCTTAAGACTTTCCAATTAAGATACAGACGTTGCCATTTATCATGAATATGTACCGTATGTAGCACCCTACAGGTAGGTGCTAGGTAAATGTATAGTGGGCCTTGTCTGCCTAACAGCATGGCCATTATTTTTTTGGTTAGGGTGTCATGGTTTCCAGGTGTGCCTGCTGAAGTCTCCCCACTGGCTCCTGTGAGAGGCTTCTCGTAGGGCAGTGGAGAAGGCCCAATCAGGGGACACGTTCAGGCTTGTAACTTCCCCAGAAGGCAGATTATGCTGCAAAGGATTCTGGGAGTGGGTATAAGTTTGGGGGAGGCGCGTGACCCGTCGTCTTTGGCGGGAGCAGAGTCCCAGGAGAGAGAGAGCGGCTGCCTCTCCTCCTGTCTGAGGAAGAGGATGTCTCGGGGTGTTGCTCGAGAATCCAGAGAGTGCTGAGTTGAGCTGAGGGGATCCGGTGTGCCGAGAACCAGCGGAGACCGAGAGGGGTTCAGTCCCAGGAAAGCCTACACCGGTCGTAAGTACTGAGGATTGCTCCTGGGGGTCTGCCTAGAGAGTTAGAGGAGACCACTCCGGAGGAGGTTCTGGGATCCAGTGTCAGCTAGCTGTAAGGGGGTACCTAGGTTGAGGAACCTGAAGTAGCAAAGGGGGGTACATAGTCAGTGGACCCTGAAGAGCTAAAGTGTTAAGAGGGCGCCTGCGGTTTAGGTCCTGAATTGTGCAGAGTGCCAGTTGAGAGTTGCAGCTATACAGTAATTCACAGTGAGCTACCTCAAGCCAGTGCCAGGCTGGAGAGGGTGGTCAGTGACTTTGCAGTGCAGCAGTGTCAGTAGTTCTATGCTTCACAGTCTTGAGTCTTCTGGACCTAGAGTCGAGGATTCAGCACTTCAGTCAAGATACAGTGTGTTCTAATCGTCAGTGAGCGCTGGCTAGCGTCGGCTGGCGTCAAGGCAGCGTTAACAGACATTTTCTGGAAAAAGTCCCGAATTGTATTTAGTTAAGCCTAAAGGAGTATACCACTCATTCCCTTCTCCCATCCCCTTTATCTACAATAAAACCACAAAAACCAAGATGCCAGAGTTGTCAATGTCTCAGTTCTCACACCCAGGGTCGCAGCCCACATGGGCTGGGCAGGTAACCAGTAAAAATGGCAGACCCACATCAGGCCCAATGCCTGAAAAACCTGCTACACATACAATATAAAACATCCCTGAATAGTAGATTACACAGTGTTATACATCCTTGCAATTTTGATATGTATGACATACAGGCCTGAATTGTGTACAACAAGCACAAAAGAACTCTAAGACAATTATTTGTAAGAAAAACTATTGTGCATTATGTTGGCAGTTGCGGCAGTTTTAAATAGGTTTACAGTTTTCATAAAGAAAGATGGAAATTCTTTTTGTTTCAGTAATAAAAAGTACCTGCAGTCTCTTAAGGGATATCAGTATTTGCTGTATTCCGCTCATTATAGTGAAATGCGATATTTGAAGATGTGGTTTGGTTGCAAAGCCTGTGCCTATTTTTTCTTAACACAAAGAAAACTCTTGACAAACTGTAGTATATTTGCTAGATATTCAGAAAAGCTAGGGAGGCCATAAACCTTTTTCAGTTAAGAAGTTTCACATTTACTCACTTCTTCTAATGCAGGAACTAGGGGTCATTTAGACAACAGCATTCTCTCTATATTTTTAGGAGGTAGTACATAAGCCTCATAACAAACAATGGATATCATGAGGACCCCTGGAACCAACGTTATCTTATAGGTCTGTCTTTGTCTTTGGTCTAAAGCCTAGTACACATGGCTACACCCAGTGGGCTAAAGGAAACAAATCGGACAGCTCAGGTCAGAGCCACTGTACTAACAACAGCGATCTCCTCTGCTGCTCTATTGTGTTCTGACAGGTGGGGTGGCCCCGCCAGCAGACTCTGGTCAGTGTTCTCAGCCATTAGCTGGGAGTGCTGATCAAGAGCCAGTTGGCAGACCTTTATCGGTCATGCCGCTTCGACAAAAGCTGAATGCAGTACACACGGACCAAATGAGGTATGTAAGGGGCTTAAAGTGGAAGTAAAGTTGATATGTAAGCAAATTGCTGACAGGCAGGGTATTTATGACAGACCCTATTGGTCTCTTCTGCCATAAATGCGACCTTCTGCCTGTAAGCGGTCACGTTCACTGAGCCACACATGTGCACATGTGCACATGATGAGTATGGGCAATTTCTTATATAAAGTTGCTTTAAAATTTCTGCTCGGAGTTCAGCTTTTAGGCTGCATTCACAAGCAGAGCAATTCTTAGGCTTTTTCATGTGTATTTTTTTAGTGCTTTTGCATGTTTTTATGCGCTTATACATTCAGTATAGAAGCATCATCTCAACATTTTACATATGTTTCCAAGCCTTAGTCATTTTTGTTTTAGCCAATGGGAAGTACTGGGGGAAAAGATTATTACTTAAAAGTTAAAAACATCTAAAAAAATGTGAAAACACTCAAATTGGGCATTTTCAGGCATTCCCATTAAAGTTTATGGGGCCAGAAACACCCAATTTTGCCTCAAAAGTAGCTCATGTAGCTTTTGAAGCACCTGGCATCATGGATATGCCCAATTCTTGCTTTCTATTACCTTGTTCTCCTAAGCTGACATCTCTGGCAATGTGTTGCTGCTTCTTCATTGTCCAGTTACAAGCTGGGGTCAGGAAGGTGACCATTTCCCATATGTGTTTTTCAGCTGTGCATTTGGTTGCTTGACTGGAGTTCATCTTTAAAGTGTAAATCACCTCTTAAAAAAAAAAAAAAATAATAAAAAGTGAAATAACCTCCCCAAATAAACTCCCCGACCCTCTGGTGGTTGTACTTACCTCCTTTGGGCGATGAGCAGTCATTGCCCATGCACTGCAGCAAAACTCCTCTTCTCAGCAGCTCTGTAGTTTAGAAGGCAGGCTCTGTGAAATGTGTGGCACAGTGGTGCCTATTTACAGGGCATAGGGAATACATGTCACAGAACTCAAGGAATGAATATGCAGATGGGGTCCAAAAGTACCCAATCAGCATATATGGGGCTGTGGCTTGACAATAGTTAAGGAAAAATTGTCAGTTTTTTAAAGTAGTAAGGTTATTGGTCATTAAACATAGAAATACAATTGGTCAGTTAAAGGGATGAAATAGATTGGTAAAATACTGGTCACTAAAAGGTAATTGGTCAAATTTGAATACCGTTATGTTAATCAGTTGCCTATAAAAGAAGAAGTTTAAGTGAGCCCTGGCTCAGTCAGCGGGAGCAGAGGAAGAAGGTTTTTGCCTGTGACTTGCCTGGATGGAGTCGCTTTTGAAGCAGTTGGTAGAAAGAGCGAGCAGTGCTGATGGAGAAGCCTGGTTGCGGAGGTGCCTGTCGATGCAGCCTGAATCGGTCGTTGCCGGGACATCGGATCCGCCATCTTCGTCGCCTGCTAATGACGTTCTTCCGGCCCCCGTTGACCTAGGAAATGACGCATCTTCAAGCCGGCAAATCGGTAATGTTGGAGGACCTGACCTCGGTGACGACTTCCGCGGTCGTCATATCCGCTCGTCGGCCGAAGATGGAGGAGTCTCTAGGAGATCTCTACGGCTATCAAAACGTCCACGGAGGTTCGGTCCGGTTCCCGTTTCTGCTGCGAGAGGGGCAGCGAAGAGGGGGAGGGATGAAGCTCCGGTGGATGGTCAGAGAGCGGCAGTTGCTACGAGTACAAGGTCGGTTGTCCCTGATCCTTCATCGACGGTGATTCCGAGGGTTCAACGGTCGCCTTCTCCTGGTCCTGCGGTCACTAGTGGCGCAGGTATTGAAGGTGAGCCTCAGTCTAATGCTGTGATGCATAAATTTTTTGACATGTTTCAGTCTTTTTGTGACAAGTTAATGCCTAAATGTAATGTTGTTAACCCTGCTTGTTTATCCGATGTTGCTGGTAATGTAGTCCCTAATTTACATGAGGTATGGGGTGATTGTAATGATGTTTTTATTCCTACTGGTGAGATGGCTAGTGGTAGTGGTGTTATGGCCAGTGTTTCTCCCCCCTTACCTTCTGTTGCTATTCCTACTCACCATTTTAAGGAGGCATTGCCGTGTGCTGTTTCCCCATTGGGGTTTCATCTTAAAGATGGTGTGAAAGAAAAAATTTGGAATGGGGATTATGTGGATGTTTTATCCTTGTTACCTAACTTTAGACCTTCTAAATTTGACGGTGACAAAGTACATGAGGACAAGCTTAGATCTCCTCCACGTTCATTTAACAATTGGTTACAGGGTTTCTGCATCTTTGCGAGTGTTTTGGGGGAAAAAAGACCTGAGCTGTGTAGCGGATTGTTCCAGCACCTGGAAATTATTTTGGAGGCGTATAAGAGTTTTCCAGGTCTGGGTTGGTATGGTTATGACGAGTCTTTTCAACAGAAATTATCTATTTACAAGTCCCTGACTTGGGGAGTTAAAGACGTTGGGCTGTGGATTAATCTTTTGTTACCACAAAAGCCTGTCGTTTTTCCTAAAACAGGGACTTTGGGACAGCACCGTAAAGGTGTATGTTTCGGTTTTAATGACAGCCAATGTAAATGGCCTAATAACTGCAGATTTAGGCATGAATGCTCTTTTTGTGCTGGGTCACATCCTGCTACTAAATGTTTTAAGAAGGCCTCAGGTATGGTGGCTCAAAATCCTAGAGAAAGTCTTTTTCTCAAAAGCGGAAACTCGGGTGAGCTTGGTAAAAATGTTACCATGGCTACATCTCTACCCAGACAGTGAAAATGCCTTTTTGCTTTTTCAAGGTTTTGATTCTGGTTTTTTTCTACCTGCTTTTACAGGTTCAGGTTGCATTATCCAAGCTAACCTGCCTTCCATTGCTTCCTTTAGTGAAATAGTTTGTCTAAAAATTGCTAAAGAAATTGAGCTAGGTAGGGTGTCTGGACCATTTGCGGATCCACCTTTTGAGAATTTTCGTATATCCCCGTTAGGCATTATAGCTAAAAAGGAGCCTGGGGAATTTAGGGTGATACATCATTTGTCATATCCAGATGGTATGTCCCTAAATGATGAGATCAGCCCTTACTTATGTTCGGTTACATATGCAACTTTTGATGAAGCGTTAGATAAGATTAGGATAGTGGGGTCTTCGGCTTTGTTAGCTAAGGCAGATGTGAAGTCGGCCTTTAGGCTGTTGCCTATACATCCCAGTGCTTTTAGCTCTCTAGGTTTCTTTTTTGAGGGTTTTTACTACTTTGACAGGTGTCTGCCGATGGGGTGCTCCCTATCCTGCGCTTATTTCGAAAAATTTTCTACCTTTTTGGAGTGGGTGGTATCTTATCGGTGCAATTCCTGTGCAATTTTGCACTATTTGGATGATTTCCTCTTTATGGGTTCTGCTGGTACATCTGATTGTTTGCGTATGTTTAAGGAATTTCAGGCGGTTTGTGCTGAATTCAATGTTCCGTTGGCCGAAGGTAAGTCTGTTGCTCCTACGACTTGCCTTGAATTCTTAGGCATTGTCATTGATACTGTTACTATGGAATTTCGTTTGCCTTTAGAAAAAATTTCAAGGTTAAAGTTTCTTTTGCATTATGTTTTGAGCAAACCTAAAGTGAGACTTAAGACAGTCCAGTCTCTTCTTGGTATGTTGAACTTTGCTTGCAGAGTATTGCCTATGGGTAGAGTTTTTTCTAAAAGATTGTATAGGGCCATTTCTGGTTTAGTAGGGCCTCATCGTTTTATAAGGGTTGTTTCTGAGATTAGAGATGATCTGGTGATTTGGTTACGGTTCTTGGATGAATTTAATGGTTCTTCCTTGTGGCAGGACTGTTTTTGTTCGTCAGTTGCTCTTAATTTGTTTACCGATGCTGCTGGTTCCCATGGATATGGTGCATTCTGGGACGGACGTTGGTCTGCTTGTAAGTGGCATCCTACCTGGATTTCTAGGGGACTTACCTCTAGTATTGTATTGTTGGAACTATTTCCAGTTGTTGTTGCATTGGAATTGTGGGGCCATGAATTTCGTAACAAGCGCATTCGTTTACATTCAGACAATAAAGGTGTAGTGTTTGCAGTGAATTGTTTGGCTTCTCGTTCTCTCCCAGTGATTTCTGTGTTGCGACATATAGTTTTGTTGTGCTTGAGATTTAATATTTGGCTTAAGGCTAAATATGTTCCTGGGTTGTCTAATGATGTCGCTGATGCCCTTTCTCGTCAGCAGATGGACCGTTTCCATGCTTTGGCGCCAGGAGCGGATGTTGTTGGCCTACCTTGCCCTCCTCACCTTTGGAGCCTGGTATGAGCGCAGTTGATTCAGCTATTTGTAATGCGTTGGCACCTTCTACCTGGCGTGCTTACCATTCTTCTTGGGAATTGTGGCTTTCTTTTCTGCGTGAAATGAAATTTGCCCCTAATTCTTTTCATGAAAATGTGGTGCTACAATTTTTGAATTATTTGATGCAAAAGAATTATTCCTACTCTCATATTTTGAAATCCTTATCTGGTGTTTCATTTTTTGCTAAACTGAATGGAGGTCCTTCTTTTATGGACTTTTTTTCAGTAAGGACCGCGTTGAAGGGGTATCGCAGGTCGGTGGTCACACATGATCGGAGGTTTGCTATATCTCTGTCCCTTTTGGGTCAACTTTGCACAGCGGTTGACACAGTTTGTTCTTCCGCATGTGAAAGTTTGTTGTTCAAATGCGCATTTTGTGTCTGTTATTTCGGCGCATTCCGAATTTCGGAGCTGTTGGCTACTGCTAAGCATGCTGGTAATGGCTTGTTTTTTTCGGATGTGTCTATTTTAGATGGCAAATTGCGTATTTTTCTGAGGCATAGTAAAACTGATAGGTTGGGGAAAGGCAATTGGGTGTCTCTTCGCAAGTGTTCTTCTGGAAATATTTGTCCGGTGTTATGGTCTATTGCATATGTTAGGGTTCGGCATTTGCCTTTCCCCCAATTTTTTGTGCATATTTCGGGTTCCCTTTTGACAGTTTATCAGTTTAATTCTGTTTTGAAACGTTGTCTGTCGTTTTTGCACTTAAGCCACCTGCCAATATCTGCACACTCTTTCAGGATGGGTGCTGCTACTACTGCGGCTAAATTTGGCTTTTCTTCAGATACCATTAAAGCTATTGGCAGATGGCAATCTGAAGCATTTAGATCATACATCAGGCCTAACGCATGCATTTAAATTTCAGGTACTCCTAAAGTAGTGTGGTTGATTGGCCACTCGTACATTTATTGGGCCTACAAACGTGCTGAGCTTCGTCCTTATGGAGTACAATTAGGATTTCCTTCATCAGAAATTCAACTTTTTTGGTTCAGCAACCGGGGAATGTCGTGGAGGTATTTGGCAGCCACTTTTGATAGACTTTGCCTTCAGTGGCCTACCCCTGACATATTTATTGTACATTTAGGGGGCAATGACTTGGGTTTTAGGAAGTCAGTGGATCTTCTTTTGAATATTAAGGCAGATTTTTTGTTTTTTCATTCTATTTTTCCTCATTGTTGTTTTGTTTTTTCTGAAATTGTCCCCCGTCTCTTATGGTTTTCCGATGACTATGCGTTCTTGGAAAAAAGTAGGAAACGGATTAATAGAGCTGTTTTCAAATTTCTACCTTCAATTTCGGGTTTTTCTTTTCGACACTCTGATCTTGAAGGTGGGCTTTTGGGATTTTATAGGTCTGATGTGATACATTTATCTGACATAGCTAATGATATTTTAAATCTTGATATACAGACTTGTGTTGAGAAGGCCGCTGGCGTGGTGGTGGTGCCAAACACATGAATTATGTGTTTGGCTGGTGGAATGGTTTTTTATTTTAAGTTATTGGATATGCAGTTTGAGCTCTTTGGCTAAGCTGCATTACATTTGTGTGTGGAGTTTGGTTGGTTCGAGCTCTTGAGCTGAACCATTTTAAGTATATATTGTATTTATATTTTAATAAATGGCCGCGGCCAATCAATCCAGCAAGTCTGTTGTCAAGTCTTCTTTTTTTAAAAAAAAAAAAAGGTATGTTTGTTACATTAAAGTTCAGGCCTACAGCACCATGAATATGCAGATGGGGTCCAAAAGTACCCAATCAGCATATATGGGGCTGTGGCTTGACAATAGTTAAGGAAAAATTGTCAGTTTTTTAAAGTAGTAAGGTTATTGGTCATTAAACATAGAAATACAATTGGTCAGTTAAAGGGATGAAATAGATTGGTAAAATACTGGTCACTAAAAGGTAATTGGTCAAATTTGAATACCGTTATGTTAATCAGTTGCCTATAAAAGAAGAAGTTTAAGTGAGCCCTGGCTCAGTCAGCGGGAGCAGAGGAAGAAGGTTTTTTCCCTCCCTCCCGCCCCCATTTGTCGCGGTCATTTTGTTTTTGTAAATTCCTAAATTGGAATGGTTTTTTATTTTAAGTTAATGGATATGCAGTTTGAGCTCTTTTGCTAAGCTGCATTACATTTGTGTGTGGAGTTTGGTTGGTTCGAGCTCTTGAGCTGAACCATTTTAAGTATATATTGTATTTATATTTTAATAAATGGCCGCGGCCAATCAATCCAGCAAGTCTGTTGTCAAGTCTTCTTTTTAAAAAAAAAAAAAAGGTATGTTTGTTACATTAAAGTTCAGGCCTACAGCACCAGAACATTTGTGGGGCTCTTCACAAAGCACATTTCAGATAAATAGGAGTAGGCTAGAAATAATTGACATACAATGTGGAAATTAACCACTTAAGCCCCGGAGGATTTGGCTGCTAAACGACCAGGGGGTATTTTGCGATTCGGCACTGCGAGACTTTAACGGACAATTGCGCGGTCGTGCGATGCTATACCTAAACGAATTTGGCGTCCTTTTTTTCCCACAAACAGAGCTTTCTTTTGGTGGTATTTGATCACCTGTGCGATTTTTTGATCATGCGCTATAAACAAAAAAAGAGCGTCAATTTTGCAAAAATAGCAATATTTTTCACATTTTTTTATATGAAATTTCCCCCAAAAAAATGTAAAAATCAAAATTTTTTAACATTTTCGGCCAATTTGTTTTATGCTACATATGTTTGGTAAAAAAAAATCGCAAAAAGCGTATTTTGATTGGTTTGCGCAAAAGTTATCGCGTTTACTAACAAAGGGAAAGATTTTTGTCATTTTTGTTGTTTTTTTTTTTTAACGCGTAATGGCGGCGATCTGCGATTTTTTTGCGGTACTGCGACATTGGGGCGGACAGATCGGACCCTTGACTGACATTTTTGACACTTTTGGGGTTACCAGTGACATTTCTACAGTAATCAGTGCTATACATATGCACTGTTACTGTAAAAATACACTGGTAGTGAAGGGGTTAACTTTATTTGGGAGGGAGGGGCTGTGTGTGTCCCTAGGGGCGTGCTTTCTACTGTGATTGGCTGTGGCTTGAGCTGTAAGGACACTGATCAACGGATCTACATAGTAGATCCGTGTGATCAGTGTCTTTACACCGAGGAGAATGACAGGCAGCTTGTTTACACAAGCTGCCTGACTTTCTCCCTCTCCCCTGCCGATCGCACACGCGCGGGGGGGGTCCGTGACCGCGCGGGAGCGGGAGCGCGCCGGCGGCGGCGCGCGCTCGCTCCCCAGACCCTCCCAGGCTAGTGACGTACCGATACGTCACTCTGCCTGTGAGGGGCTGACCGCCGCAGTATATAGTCGTGCGGCGGTCGGCAAGCGGTTAATAGTTGATTTGGAAATATGACCCCAAATACATTTTGGTAACTCCACTTTTCGGGGGGAAAAATAGAAAATTAAAAATAATAATATTAATAATAATATAGCATATACAATTGTGACACAAGTCATATTTTAATTGAATGTTTTTATAAATGACCTTTCCTTTTCAATCTGCAGCTCTGTAATTTTCTGTAAAATGCAATGCAATATGGCTACCAGAAGGTGTTCTGTACACAGAATATAAATAAAAATGAAACGCGCCCTTTAGAAAAAACACATCAGTAGCTAAACTCAAAACACTGGAAGGTTCAAAATGAGATAAAGTACATAGAGCAGCGCTAATTTAACCACTTAAGCCCCGGAAGAGTTTACCCCCTTCCTGACAAGGGCCTATTTTGCGATTCAGCACTGCGTGACTTTAACGGACAATTGCCCGGTCGTGCGACGCTGTACCTAAACAAATTTGACGTCCTTTTTTTCCCACAAACAGAGCTTTCTTTTGGTGGTATTTGATCACCTGTGTGATTTTTTTGATCATGCGCTATAAACAAAAAAAGAGCGTCAATTTTGAAAAAATAACAATATTTTTCACATTTTTTTATATGAAATTCCCCCCAAAAAAATGTAAAAATCACAATCCTTTAACATTTTAGGCCAATTTGTTTTATGCTATCTATGTTTGGTAAAAAAAATCGCAAAAAGCGTATTTTGATTGGTTTGCGCAAAAGTTATTGCGTTTACTAACTAAGGGAAAGATTTTTGTCATTTTTGTTGGGTTTTTTTTACGAGTAATGGCGGCGATCTGCGATTTTTTTTGCGGGACTGCGACATTGCGGCAGACAGATCGGACCCTTGACTGACATTTTTGACACTTTTGGGGTTACCAGTGACATTACTGCAGTAATCAGTGCAATACATATGCACTGTTACTGTAAAAATGACACTGGCAGTGAAGGAGTTAACTTTATTGGAGAGGGAGGGGTTAAGTGTGTTCCTAGGGGGTATTTCTAACTGTGATTGGCTGTGGCTACTAGTGTAAGAACAGAAATCAACGGTCCTACATAGCAGAACCGTTTGATCTCCATTCTTACACAGGGAAGAATGACAGGCGGCTTTGTTTACATTAGCCGCCTGCCTTTCTTCCGGTGTGACGGAAGATCGCGTCCGCCGGGCACACGCGCGGGTGGGGTCCGTGACCGCGCGGGAGCGGGAGCGCAACTCCGGCAGCGCACGCTCGCTCCCTAGACCCTCACAGGCTAGCGACGTAGCCCTGTGAGGGGCTGACTGCCGACGTAAATCGTTGTGCGGCGGTCGGCAAGCGGTTAACAAGAACCAATAATGATAATAACATATGGTTATATAAAGTCCATATTAGAATCACAGGAAGTGCAGTCGAAGGGTCCGCATATTATCACCACAATGTGAGTCAACATGACATGAAGTGAAATCCCAACCACCACACACTGACTCTTACCAAAGGATGGCGGGGATGCAGCAGCAAGCGGTTATGGGACCACTAACACCCTCTTAGGCCAAAACCTCAATAAGAAAACACAGCCTTATCAATCTTCAGTCTCCAAACATACCAATGAGATGGTGCATATCAGATAGCCAAATCCTCCTTCGAGTAGCTTTACACAGCTCTAGTGGTGGTAGCGCTATCTTTAAAACCATAGGCTTGATCAATGGTCTAGCAGATCCATTTGGAAATTATGAAAATAGAAGCTGGGGTGCCCTCTCTTGGCTCACTCGAGATTACAAATAGTGAAATACTTTTTGAAGGTAGCCATGCCTGTCCTCCTCTCAGAGATGTGACGTCACCGCCATCCTGCTAAAATGTGTACAGAATGCCCCCCCAGAAACATTAGTTCCTGCTTGCGTGATTGGCTCACTGATTTTCCCAGAAGTTCACACTAAGACACAAATCAGATGTATTTTTTGGTGAGATACCCCCAATAGAAAATCAAGTCTAAAGGGATGCAGACCCTGCAATTTTCTGCATTCGAGCCCTGCAGGTGAAGCAACTGGTTGATAATTATGAAACCACTTCCATTACATTCATTTACTACATGGACACAGACAAACACATATGGTTTTGTTCAGAATAACAAAAGGTAGAAATGTGCAACAAAGTTTGATAAAATCCTTGCATCCTTGTCAGAGATCACCCAGAGGGGAATGTTTTTTTTTCCCAACAAAAGTGGAGTTACTCTTGAGACTCGATTCACACTAGCGCGACTTGTCAGGTGACTTGTCAGCCTGACAAGTCGCGCTCTCTCGCGGTCCATTGACTGCTACAGGACCCGTTCTAATAGGAGTGACACAAGTCGCTCCGACTTAGAAAAAGGGCCCTGTACTACTTCGGAGCGACCTCGGAGCGACTTGCATAGACTTCCATTATGTGAAGTCCATGCAAGTCGCTCCGAAGTCGTGGTGCATGGGAATGCACAAGTCGCCCCCGAAGTAGTACAGAGTCGTGCCGCCCCAGTGTGAACCGACTCTTAAACATTTTAGAAAGAATTCAAGGTGGATATTGAAAATATGTATAAACCCTTTCGAAGACACAACCCTTTTTTTCATTTTCAAAATTAACCCCTTCCCACCCACTATTTTCAGATTAAAGTAGACGTTCAGGCAAAATCTTATTAACTAACCCTGTAAAGCAATACTATGCTATACCAAAAATAGCAGCCCACACAGTTTGCTGGTTCTGCAATAGAACTTTTATAAGTGTATCCCCAGCACAGAGCATAAAAAACTTTAAAGTGTAAGTCCAGGCAAAACCCAACGCTAAACCTGCCACATTCTAGTCCTAATCTATCTAACCCTGTAAAGCAAAAATCGCTGTACTTACCTATTTTGCAGCCGATTCGGTCCAGTCGCAGCATCAGCTGTCAGTGGCGGCTTCAATATGTAGGCGGGTGCAGGAGAGGCTGCCAACAACAGAAGCCCAATAGTAACTCTTTGGGTGATGTCCCTTTCCAGCCATTTCACAGCCATTGTCGGTCCTCTCCTGCACACAGCTTCCGCCGCTGGAGACCTGACCGGATCGACTGCAAAATAGGTAAGTACAGCGATTTTTGCTTTACAGGCTTAGATAGATTAGAGTTAGAATGTGGCAGAGTGCAGGTTTAGCGTTAGGTTTTGCCTGGACTTACACTTTAAAGTTTTTTTGCTCTGTGCCGAGGATACAGTTATAAAAATTTTATTGCAGAACCAGAAAACTGTGTGGGCTGTTATTTTTGGTACAGAACTGTATCAGATAAAGCAATCGGGAGCCAATTATCATGGTTCCCAATCATGTGATCACTATGATCTTATTGTTTACAAATACAGTGAGATGCACTTAGACATAAGCAGTTGGCTAGCTCCAGCTATTAAAGTGAAAGGACATGTAAAAAATACACTAATACATTTTAATCACCTCCTTCCCAAGCCTATTTTGACACTTCGCTCCTACATGTAAAAATTTACCTTTTTTTTGCTAGAAAATTACTTAAAACCCCTAAATATTATATATATATATATATATATATATATATATATATTAGCAGAGACCCTATAGAATAAAATGGGAATGGAAACACTTTCCTGAATAATAAAACAAAACAGAAAAGTTAGCCCAATGTTTTTGTATAGTGTGAAAGATGATGTTACACCGAATAAATAGATACCTAACATATTACATTTTAAAATTGCGTCTGCCCGTGGAATGGTGGCAAACTACAGTGCTTAAAATTCTCTATAGGCGATGCCTTAAATGCCTTTACAGGTTACCAGTTTAGAGTTGCACAGGAAGTCTGGTGCAGGAATTATTATCTGACATTGACGACAATACCTCATATGTGTGTGGTGTGATCACCGTTTACATATGCGTGCGGGAGTAAGGTATGCGTTCACATTTGCACGTAAGCACGGTGGGAGGGGGGTGCTTTAAATTTTTTTTTATTATTATTTATTTTTATTTATTTTTTTTACACTTTTTTCATTTTATTTTTTGTAATAACTATATTGCTACCACAAGGGATAAATAAAATCCTTAAGAGCAATAAAGTCCTCTTTATAAAGAGATTTAGGGTCTTAGACTCCTCTGGCCCCCATGCAGCCGATCGGACTGAGATGGCCGCTGGTGGCCAGTTAAACAAAGGGGCGGAACCGGAAGTGACAAATACTCAGCGCTCCCGGTTTCCAGGGTTACAAAGAGAGGGGAACGACGTCAGTTCCTCTCTCTCTCTCTGTACCAAGCAGCCATCAGTGCCGGCCACATCGCTCCCGACCTCCGCGATGAGACCGAAGCGCCCGGGAGAGGCGGCAATGGTGGCGGGAGGGGGGTGGGATCCCCTTCTGCCACCCGCAGAAGTGATCAAGTGGCTAATTAGCCACTCAGAACACTTCTGCCTGAAACGGCATGTTTTTTCACAGTTTTGTCAGTTTCAGCTTTTATTAAAAACCTGAGCAGGGAATTCATTAAAATGTACCAAATAAAAAAGTATATATGCCCCTTCAAAAACTGTAAACATTTTTAGGGAAGCAAATTAGCCAAAGAGTTAGGTTTCATTCAAATGGGTGACGACTTCTTACGGTTTACAAACACCTTTCATGCATACAGTGCATAACAGCAGCGGTGATTGTCTGACTTGTATTCTGTACAAATCAATTGCTGGCACTGATAATATTTAGGGACTCTGACCAGCCCTGGGCACAGACAATTTAGGGTCCTTTCACATGGGCTTTCCACCCGGCGGACTCTGTATTTGCTCAGCGGGGATCGATCTGCTGATCCCCGCTGAGCAGGCGAATAACAGGTCTTTCTCCACTTACTTTGCAGACAGACCTGTCAGATCCCTGCTCTCCTCTATGGGAGATCAAATGAAAATGGACCGCCTGTCCGTCTTCATCCGATCCTCCAGATGGATGGAAAATAGGGTTTCACGGACCACATCGGATCGGATAGCAGCGGATGTCAGCAAACATGTCACCTCTGACATCCGTTGCTCCATAGAGGTACATGGAGCATCTGATCAGTAGGGATGATCGAACGGTTCGGGTCCACCATCGGTTCGGCCCGAACATTGGGTGTTCGAGGTTCGGCCGAATTTAGAACTTTTTGCCCAAAAAGTTCGGAATTCGGCAACCAGAACCGCCCAAAATGCAATGCTTCAGGAAATGGGCTTTAAAAGCCCGTGATTGGACCAGAACCATTAGCAAAAGCCAATTGAGGGGGCAGGAGAATGCTAGGAATGTGATTGGAGTGACTAGGGGGTCCCTAGACCAATCATTAGTGAATACGCCCCCCAGTATATAAGATCGCCCCCGCCATATTCCCAGCATTGTTATACTGGACATGGAAGAGAGTGGAAGCAGTTCTGTTAATTTTACTTTAAAAGTGTCATTTAGCTATTTTTAGTGTGAGGAAAGGGATATCTAGTGTAGTTAGAGTGCTCCTTTACACTTAAGTTAGCTTCAAAAATTTAGTTTCTGTAGGGAAAGTGTTAAGTGTCAGGGGACCGTAGTGTAGTGTAGGGTTAACTGACAGTGACTGCTATGGCAGGGTGACAAAACCCTTCCATAGCAGGGTGACCGCTATAGAGAAATGATCATTTCTCTGCTTCGGGACAGGTATGTGGCTTCTCACCAGCAAGCATTTTTTAATGCTGCAGGGGCTGCCAGTGCCAGTGCTTTTTTGAGGACATGTTTGATGTCAGACATGACATCTGAATATGTGTATAGGGGGGATATATAGACATATATGTCTGAATATATACCCCTAGACATATATAGGTGTGATAGTAGCAGAAATAAATGCTTGCGCTAATGAAATCATTTACAGTAATATATTTCTGCTACTATCACACCTATATATGTCTAGGGGTATATATTCAGACATATATGCCTATATATACCCCCTATACACATGTTCAGATGTTTTGCCTGCCTCAAAAGAACCCCAAAAAATGCCAAAAAAACGCTAGTGTCAAAAAAAAAAAAATGCCCAGGTGTGTTTTTGCTGGCATTTTTTGGGGGGTTTTGGAGGCAGGCAAAACATCAGAACTTGTGCACAGTACCACTATACACAAGTTCAGATGTTTTGCCTGCCTCAAAAGAACCCCAAAAAATGCCAAAAAAAACGCTAGCGTCAAAAAAAAAATGCCCAGGTGTGTTTTTGCTGGCATTTTTTGGGGGGTTTTGGAGGCAGGCAAAACATCAGAACTTGTGCACAGTACCACTATACACAAGTTCAGATGTTTTTCCTGACTGCAAAGAACCCAAAAAAATGCCTGCTATTAAACCGGCAAGGTGTTACAGCAGAGAAGCCATATTCCTGTGCTTAAAGTTTTCTAATACAAACAATCTTTTTTTTTATGGTTCTGGACATGCTACAGAGCTGAAACTTCACAGGTACACCTTTTAGACCCCCCAGACACAAAATCACACAAAAAAAAGTTCTTAAAAATTGTCATTTTTGATAAAAAAGCCAATTATTGAAAAATTCAAAAAAAAAAAAAAAAAGAGATTTTTTGGATTTAGTATCTGGGGGGTCTAAAAAGTGTACATGTGAAGTTTCAGCTCTGTAGCATGTCCAGAACCCCCCAAAAATTAGCATTTTCTTATAATTTTTATTAGAACAGGAATACGGCTTCTCTACGGCGCTTTTTCTTGCATTTATCGGGCATTTTTGGAGGCAGGCATGACTTTTTTTGGATTTAGTGTCTGGGAGGTCTAAAAAGTGTACCTGTGAAGTTTCAGCTCTGTAGCATGTCCAGAACCAGAAAAAAGATAATTTTTCAGTAGAGCAGGGATGGTGGGACCCCTCTTTTACACTTATATGATCTTTTTTTGGGGTTCTGGACATGCTACAGAGCTGAAACTTCACAGGTACACCTTTTAGACCCCCCAGACACAAAATCACACAAAAAAAGTTCTTAAAAATTGTCATTTTTGATAAAAAAGCCAATTATTGAAAAATTAAAAAAAAAAAAAAAAGAGAGATTTTTTGATTTTTACTTTGGATTTAGTATCTGGGGGGTCTAAAAAGTGTACATGTGAAGTTTCAGCTCTGTAGCATGTCCAGAACCATAAAAAAAAAGATTGTTTGTATTAGAAAACTTTAAGCACAGGAATATGGCTTCTCTGCTGTAACACCTTGCCGGTTTAATAGCAGGCATTTTTTTGGGTTCTTTGCAGTCAGGAAAAACATCTGAATTTGTGTATAGTGGTACTGTGCACAAGTTCTGATGTTTTGCCTGCCTCCAAAATTCCCCAAAAAATGCCAGCAAAAACACACCTGGGCATTTTTTTTTTTGACGCTAGCGTTTTTTTTGGCATTTTTTGGGGTTCTTTTGAGGCAGGCAAAACATCTGAACATGTGTATAGGGTGTATATATAGGCATATATGTCTGAATATATACCCCTAGACATATATAGGTGTGATAGTAGCAGAAATATATTACTGTAAATGATTTCATTAGCGCAAGCATTTATTTCTGCTACTATCACACCTATATATGTCTAGGGGTATATATTCAGACATATATGTCTATATATCCCCCCTATACACATGTTCAGATGTTTTGCCTAAAAGTTGTACCTGTGAAGTTTCAGCTCTGTAGCATGTCCAGAACCAGAAAAAAAGATCATATAGGTGTTAAAGTTAAAGGAGGCTCCCGAACCACATCCCTGTTCTACTGAAAAATTATCTTTTTTTTTTCATGGTTCTGGACATGCTACAGAGCTGAAACTTCACATGCACACCTTTTAGACCCCCCAGATACTAAATCCAAAGTAAAAATCAAAAAAATCTCTTTTTTTTTTTTTTTTTTTTAATTTTTCAATAATTGGCTTTTTTATCAAAAATGACAATTTTTAAGAACTTTTTTTTGTGTGATTAATAGTTAATGGGGCATGACCCAGAACCCTAGGCACTTTTTAGGGGCATTTATTGGGTTTTAGGGCTTAAAAATGGTGTTTTTTGATTACAGAAGTTCGGGTCCCATTGATTTCAATGGGGTTCTGAAATCCGGGCCGAACTTTCGTGAAGTTCGGGTGTTCTGGTCGAACCGAACTTTTCAAAAGTTCGATCATCCCTACTGATCAGGTCCGCCTGAAAAACTGACAGACGGACCTGATTGGATAGCCCATGTTAAAGGGCCTTAGGGGAGATTTACTAAAACCGATGCGCACAGTAACCAATCACCTTCCAGGTTTTATTGTCAAATCTTAATTAAACAAGCTGAAGATAGAAGCTGATTGGTTACTATGCACAGCCGCACCAGATTCTGTGTGCTCCAGTTTTAGTAAATCTCCTCCTTTGTTTCCAGGGATAGCATTTCTGGTCTCACAAAACTGCCCGCAGCTAACCAGTCAGTTTTGCACCCATTGCACAAAGTGCTGCTGCATCCAAAGGTGGCGTTTAGCCGCCACTGAACCCAGCAGCCTACCTCCTAGTGTTTTTTATGTAAAATTTAGATTTCGTTTTAGTCATAATCTTTAGACTAAAATGCCATTTTAGCTTTAGTCATATTTTAGTCATCTAAACTGTTTTAGTTTTAGCTGTATATTAGTCGACTAAAATCTCCTACAATTTAGTTGACTAAAATCTTCAGCATACATTTTGGTCGACTAAAATCGAATGGGGTAAGTTAAATTGTAATGTATTATTTAAGCATTTCTCTAGAATTTCCAAACTCATTACATACTCCTGGAGTAAAAATCGAACAACATGTTATTATGTATGGTATTAAAGTGATAATAAATGCAAAATGTTTTTCTTTTTCTAAAGTAACAAACATGTTATCCTTACTTGCTCTGTGCTGTAGTTTTGCACAAAGCAACCCTGATCCTCCTCTTCTTGGGTCCCCTGCCGGCACTCCTGGCCCTTCCCTCCTGTCGTCAGAGCAAGTAAGCTTGAATGGGGGCACCCAGCAGGCGTGTTTCCATTCAGACACAGAGCTGTGACTCGGGACTGCCCCTCTCTCTCCTCATTGGCTGTCTGGTTGGGATTGACAGCATCCGAAGCTAATGGCTCCGGCTACTGTCTCAGCCAATGAGGAGGGGGAGTCCCCGAGAGGCGATGCTCTTGTGCACATCGCTAGTTTGATAGGGAGCTCAGGTAAGCATTAGGGGGGGGTCTGGGGGGACTGCTGCACACAGAAGGTTTTTTACTTTTATATATAGAATGAATGAAGGTAAAAAAACATACAGTCTGTAGAACCACTTTAAGGTTTTAACATTCACTTTAGACACATATTTAGCCATTGAGGTATATAAATCTTTATAAATAAAACTGCAATTTTAAAATATAACAAACCCAAAAAACTGTAAACTCTGTTGGCTGTAATGCCATTGCACATATTACCCGAATATATTGCCAAATATTAAGAAAAAAAATAAATAAGAAAAACGTATTTATTATTTGCTAGTGCAATGTCAAATTTTCAAACGTCAAGATGTCAAATTTTGATTTCATTTTAGTTAGTTAGTCTTTTGAATAAAATGCCATTTTAGTTTTAGTCATCTGAATTGTGTAGGTTTTAGTCGTATTTCAGTTGACTAAACTAGTGTTCATTTAGTTGGCAAAAATATTTTAGCTAATGATATTAGAACACCTGCCAAGTAGCAAAAAAGTTGTCGCTGCCTTGGAGGCCGCCATATTGGTGGTTACTAGCAGAGGTAATAACAATGTCCACTCATTATATCGTGTACTATAGTATATACGCTGTTGGTGTTCTGTGAAAACAGCCGTCAAAATCTGCAATTACTGCTGCTGGAGAGTCAATTGAAGTGACGTAATTGGAGATTTTGACGAGTTGGCTCTTTTGACAGAACACCTGCCTTCTGAACTACAGAGGTGCTGAGAGGAGGAGTTTTTAGGAGATGTCAGTACAGGAAATCCTGCTGTTAGGCTCAAGGGGTGTATATATAGTCCATAGAAATTGAAAGTAAACAGCAGAGAAGAAGATGCAAAGCATGGAGGGAATCCAGGAAGTTGTGGAAAGAGTTGACCAGCAGACGAGCAGTACTCACAACATGAAAGGAGATATTTCAAGTAGGCTTATATTGTATTGCCAAAAATAATCATTGTTTGTATTGTTATGACAATGGTGATGGTATTAAATGAAAGTGTATGCTGTGATCTCCTTTAAAGCTGGATTCTGCATTGGAGCTTGGGGCAAATATCTAACCTCTTTATACCTACTGGATTGGTGGATTTCCAGGTGCCTAGAGTAAGCAAGTATATATATATATATATATATATATATATATATATATATATATGAGATGCAGAATCAGCTTTGTAACATTGTAATTGATGAACGCTTATAGCCCATCTCCAAGATATTAGCACCCCCTACCCCCTCTTATTAACCAAAGGTATATAAAAATAAAAGTCTAAATTTCTACAATGTTGTAATTACATCCTGGGGTCTTTTTTTGGGCGTCAACACCACTGTCCACTTGATGTGCATATCTTCCAATGGTGGAGGTGGCACTTGCAGCAGCCTATATCCTAGGATCTAGAGGCAGGCTAACTCCTGGGTGCAACAGTGAGGGGACCAGTGCCTAAGAAGATAATGAGCAGGGAAAAAAATGCCCAGTCTTCAGGGCAGGAAACTAGATTGATTTGTAAAAGAAACTGTGGCTTTGATCCATTACACTGCAGTATGAGCAGGAGTGCAAAATGCACTTTTTACATTTCATTTTTGCCTGGAGTTGGGCTTTAACTCTAAAGCTGGATACACACTATACAATTGTCTTTAGATTTTTTCCTTTAGATTTACCAAAACCATATAATATGAGGTCAAACCTTAGCACTTTCAATTAGTATACAATCAGGCAGGCTCTTATACTACATGTGGGAAGAAATTAGATATTGCTTGTGCAAAACAAAGACCTTATGAATGACATATGCATAATAAAGTGCATAATATAGTGCATAGGTGAATAAATAATCAATAAATTAAAAAAAAAATATTATTATATCTGTGCAATCATTAATCCATAAAAAAGTGAATTGGACATATATATAATGCAATGAATAAATAAATAAATAAATAGTCCACAATAAATCCCAATGAATGTCCAATGTGAATAAATAAATGATTTGTTGATGGTAATGACTTCAGCACTTGATATGCTATAAACACCTCCACCAAATAAACAGGAACACCCGGTGTGCATTCAAGGCTCACCGGATGAAGTGGACCCCTTAAGTTACAGGGGGTCAGTAAAATCAGACTCAGGACACCAATGGTATAAACACCCGATACCAGGATAGGCAGCACTTCCAGTATACTCCAAACAAATCCTCCTGTATGATTCACTGAAGCTGGGGATATATTGTATTGTGTGTATCCAGCTTTAGTAACTACCCCACTTATACCTAAAGGCCAACTAAAACTTGCTTATAATTGATAAAGCATCTGATTTCTGCCTGCTAAATTCACTATTAACTCTTCAGTTACCCTATTTCAAGAATCTATATTTTCTGTATTAAAAAATAAGAACTATTTACTTATTTTAACACATTAAAGGGTAACTCCACTTTGTAGGGTAAAAAAATAGCAAATAAAGAAAAAACAATGTAGCGTATACAATTGCGACACAAATCAGATTGTAATTGAATGTTATTAAAAATTATATTTTCTTTTCAATATGCAGCCGTTGTAATCTTCTGAAAATGCAATGCAATATGGCCACCTGGTGCTGTTCTGTACACAGAATGTATACTGACCACACCCCAGAAACATAATTTCCTGCTTGTGTGATTGGCTCACCGATTTTCCCAGAAGTCTGCCTAAGATACAAGTCAGATTTCAGGCATCCCCTGAAACAAAAATGTCATTTTTGGTGAGATACTCTCAATAGAAACACGCCTAAAGGGATGCAGACCCAGCAGATTTCCTCATTAGAGCTCTGCAACTGCCACAGCTGATTGATAATTATGAAACCACTCCTATTAGACCCACTCAGCACTGAGGCACAGAGGAACAAACAGGGATTTCTTCAGAATAACAAAAGGTAGGAATCTGCAACAAAGTTTGTTAAAATCCTTGTAATATACACAGATCACAAAAGTGGAGTTATGCTTTAAAGTAAAGACAGAAAGATACAAAACACTTAAATTGTTAACTGCGCTGTAGAACTATCTACTTTAGAGCCAGAGGATTCAGTAAGAAAAATCCAATTAAAATAGCTGAACTCTTTGTAGCAGCTCTTATCTCTCGTACACTCATTTTAGTAAGCCTCCTGGGAATATTGTAAAATCAGTTAATGTTGAAACTAATCATAGCATAGTTGTTCCACGTATTCTCCCATGAGTAAAGAATGGGTTTTTCATGAGAAGTCAGCATGAACTTGTAGATGGATAAAGGTGGTGATTTTGAAATCCAAGACAGATGGGTTGTGAATGTACTGTGGCTGTGTCATTATTTTCTGCCTTACGTAACCAGTACAACAGCTAAAAGGACGGAATGTATGGTTCAGCAAATCCCCATTTTTATTGACTGTTGCAGGTGACAGATCCCACTGCTTGTAATTCACACTGTTTCTTGACATACAAAATCAACTACACTTTTTTTTGTGTTTGCAGATCTTAGGGGGATATAAGTCTACCCCTGCTAATAGCTAAAGAAGAGCACCACATGGTCAATGTTTTGCACTGACTTTGGAGCAAGTCATGAAACATGTATATGGAGATTTGAAAAAAAATTCTTTATCAAATACACAATACACAGCTGTATAAAATGACACAGCTATCATATTTCACCCACATTTTCACCTTATTAACCAACAGCTTCCTGCATCTAAAGTCTCTAACTAATCCATCTACCGGTAAACGTTAGAGTCTATCACAGCCGTTCTAAACCTTTTTACTCCAGAGGAATCATTGAAAAACTGTTCAGATCTTGGGAAACCCCTGCTAAAGCAAATTCATTGGGGGTCAGTAGGAAATATTTCTATCACATTGGATGACAGTGGGAAGAATGCCCCCCTTACAGTTGGCTAAAAGGATCATTGATGTCATGGCACAAGTGGTGTTGGCACTAGAACTATGCAGGCACCACAAAAGGGAGGCCAATCAGCCACAGCTCAAGGAATCCCTAGCAACCTCTGAAGGAACCATAAGGTTCCACAGAACCCTGGTTGAGAATGCCTACTGCAACCTTTAAAAATCTGCACTGATCCTTATGAACATGATGAGACTATTTTTGTGGGGAAAAGCTCATGGCAGTACCTGCTTGCCACAAAGAAATAGATGTGTGATAACATTTTCCAGGAGAACCTAGATGCTACTTTAAAGCTTAAGATTAATTAAAAAAAATCCTGACAGCTTTTGTCACATCACAATGAAGTGTGTCCTATGATGTGCAGATAGCTGGATCCTAGAGAAACCTTCACTGCAGAGATGGCTGTCCTCTTCCTGACTCTAAACTGTCTGGGTAGCCACAAACTTTCAAAGCACTCCTGAGATGACTGTGTTATTTGCCTTTAGACACAGTGTTTGTTCTAATAACCCCCATGGTTGTTTTCCCATGGTTGGTGGTAGTATAAAAACAAATAATGGTCTAGATCGGGCATCACTAAATGGCGGCCCGCGGGCCGTCTCCGGCCCGCGCTGCTGCTCCATCAGGACCGCCGCCATCAGCTGCTGGATTTCTTCCCCGTCTCTGCTGCTGTCATTAGCAGAGCAGGGCGGATGGCAGGAGGCGGGACTGAGACTGGGGGCGGGACCGGCATTGAATGGAGGGAGGCAGCTGCCTGAATTAGCATTTCAGGCTGGAGGTGATTGGCTGCTGGGAGGCGGAAGGTGATTGGCTGCTGGGAGGCGGGAGGTGATTGGCTGCTGGGAAGCGGAAGGTGATTGGCTGCTGGGAGGCGGGAGGTGATTGGCTGGGAGGCACACAGTCGGCTGCCTCTATGCATGCAGCGCTGCTGTTCCTCTGTCTTCCTCGAGATTGTCCCGCCTCCTGCTCTCCGCTCTGTGTAAGGTAGGAGAGTGAAGGGAGGACAGGGCTGTGAAGTTTGATTGGGGAGCAGGGGTCATGTGCAGGGGGGGGGGGGTAGTGTGGTGTTTCATGTAAAGGGGAGCAATGCTGTGGGGGTGATATGTTAAGAGGGTAGTGGTCTGTGTTGATGTAAAGGGGGGCAGTGCTATGTATGTGTGTGAGGGTGATGCAAAGGGGCAGGTCTGTGGGGGTGATATAAGGGAGCAGTGGTGTGTGTGTGTGGGGGGGGTGGGGGGGTGATGTAAAGAGAGACAGTGCTGTTGGGGGGATATGCAAGAGGGACAGTGCTGATGGGGGGATATATGAAGGGGACAGTGCTGATGGGGTGATATATGAAGGGGACAGTGCTGATGGGGGGATATATGAAGGGGACAGTGCTGATGGGGGGATATATGAAGGGGACAGTGCTGATGGGGGGATATATGAAGGGGACAGTGCTGATGGGGGGGATATATGAAGGGGACAGTGCTGATGGGGGGGATATATGAAGGGGACAGTGCTGATGGGGGGGATATATGAAGGGGACAGTGCTGATGGGGGGGATATATGAAGGGGACAGTGCTGATGGGGGGGATATATGAAGGGGACAGTGCTGATGGGGGAATATATGAAGGGGGCAGTGCTTTGTGTGTGTGTGTGGGGGGTGGTGATGTGAAGGGGGACAGTGCTGTGTGTGTGTGGGGGGGGGGTGGTGATGTGAAGGGGGACAGTGCTGTGTGTGTGTGGGGGGGGGGGGGGACAGTGGTGATGTGAAGGGGGACAGTGCTGTGTGTGTGGGGGGGGGGGACAGTGGTGATGTGAAGGGGGACAGTGCTGTGAGTGGTGATGTAAAGGGGGATAAGCAGCTGCACAGAAAACGTGCAGGGTACAATTGACTCTTAAATGCAATGAAATACAAGGTGCGGTTTCCCACACATGGAAATTGCATGGTACATACGCGCCATGCAGTTTCAATGCGACAGCGTTTTTAAAAAGGTGCCAGGGCCTTTTCCCAGCAGAAAACACAGACACAACAGCCCATTCAAATGAATGGGCTGTCGTGCCTGCACACCTGGGCTGTGATGTAAAGAATCCGAGTCATCACGCAAAAATGCAATCTGGACCTCTGCTGGAAGAAAATTTTGCTAATCGGACCTCCATGAATTTTAATTCAAAACCCCTGGTCTAGATTAACTACATCTGCTGGCAAGCTAGCAGAGGCTTCAGCTACAGTTTCC
This sequence comes from Pelophylax lessonae, assembly GCF_965119305.1. Lineage (NCBI taxonomy): Eukaryota > Metazoa > Chordata > Amphibia > Anura > Ranidae > Pelophylax > Pelophylax lessonae. The sequence goes on along the minus strand of NC_138768.1, from coordinate 618,464,027 downwards.
ACATCTTGGCCACAGCCCTCTACCACGTTTCACCCTGATTCAGCTTCATCATACTCTCTATGACTATGCCCTATCAGGGTGAAACACATCAAAGGGCTCTGCTCAAGATCTGAACACTGTAGCTGAAGCCTCTGATATTTACCAGTGGATGTGGCTGATCTATGTGGTGTGTGCCCCCCCCCCAATCTTGATATTGTGGTTGTTACATGGAGTGAGACATGCTCCTAGAGGGGCTGGAACCCACTCTGGGAGGAGAACCGACGGAAGGATGAACAGGTGGCAATATTTTTTTCATACAGTATGTCCCATTCACAGTCCTCCTGTTGCAATCTGGTGCTTTGCATGCCGCATATGTTAACGTGCACTGTTTATAAGTAGTCCATACATTTGAATGGACTGGTAATTTGTCAGACTGCACTAAAAATTGTATATGCACTATTTTGTGGCACAGCTCACCATAGTGCATTACCATGCATTAAAGTGTGCTGCAATGCAGATTCAGTGGGATGCCATTAAGAATAGTTGTGTTGCATCAATGGAAGCAAAACATGTTTATGGTCCATCCACACTGTTGCAGTTACTGCCCTGCAGCAGTTTTGGTGAGTCTTAAACAGGTTTTCCCATTTGTTTGGGGCATATTTACTGTATATAACAGTGCATGTGACATTCACCAAACATTCACTGCAGATAAATGAATCAGTACAAAACACATGCATCAGGAAAGATTCACCTCCAGTGAATGTTTGGTGAATGCCATATTCACTGCTTTATATACAGTATATACCTCTAGAGTAGAAATAATGGGTTATAATTTTTTATAATGTATTCTTTATTCATGTAACATATTAGTGATCTTAGAGTACTTTTTTTAACCTGCTGGAGCCTGCGGTATAGCCCAAAGACGGCTGCAGCGTGAGCCTAAATTAGCGAGAGGGCGTACATCGACATCCTCCCATGCATGAGCGGCATGCGCACTCCCTACGGAGCGCGCCCGGCTCGCTCTGTGATCAGCGAGTCAATGAGACTAATTTCTCCTCACACTGTCAGTATGAGGAGAAGAAAAAAATGATTGCTGGCTGCTGTCAGAGGGACATCGGTCCTGAAGAGGAGAGGGTAAATTATGCCCACCAGTGCCACCTACCAGTGCCCACAAGTGCCCACCAGTGTCACATGCCAGTGCCTACCAGTGCCACCTACCAGTGCCTACCAGTGCCACCTACCAATGCCCACCAGTGCCATCTGCCAGTGCCCAATAGTGCCATCTACCAGTGCCCACCAGTGTCCACCAGTGCCACCTACCAGTGCCACCTATCGGTGCTCACCAGTGCCACCTATCAGTGCCAATCAGTGCCCCATCATAAGTGGCAGCTACCAGTGCCTATCATTGCCCATCAGTGCCACCTATTAGTGCCCATCAGTGCCGCCTAATAGTGCCCTTCAGCGCCACCTACCAGTGCCCTTCAGTGCCGCCCATCAGTGCCCATTGGTGCCACCCATCAGTGCCACCTATCAGTGCTGCCATATCAGTGCCGTCTTATCAGTGCCACCTTATCAGTGCCCATCAGTGCTGCCTTATTAGTGTCCATCAGTGTCGCCTATCAGTGCCCACCAGTGCATCCTATCAGAGCCCAACAGTGCAGCCTCTCAGTGCCTATTAGGACCCATCAGTTCCGCCTCATCAGCGCACATCAAGGAAGGACAAAAATAACCTGTTTGTAAAATTTTATAACAAACTATAAATGTTTGTTCAGCAAAAAATAAAGAACCCAGTAGTGATTAAATACCACCAAAATAAATCTCTATTTAATTTGGGTACAGTGTTGCATGATCACGCAATTGTCATTCAAAGTGCGACAGCGGTGAAAGCTGAAAATTGGCCTGGGCAGGAGGGGGTTTAAGTGCCCAGTAGGCAAGTGGTTAAAGTGTTCTGAACTACTAATTTTACTCATGTGAGTTCAATCTGTTTATTGCAATAAATGTATAGATTACATAGAATTTGAAATTATTGTGTTAAGTGTCCCATTTCAGCTTTTGAAAACATTATGTCATATAGGATTACCAGTGTATTACAGTCCTTACTCTAAATTACTTTACAAGGCTTCCAAAGTGTTTATTATGCATTTCACATGACATACACGATGACTGAATTAACTAGAAACACTTATTAAGCTGTGAATCAAGTCTGTAACCTAAAAACCTGAATGGTACAGCCAAACACTTGCACTTAATTTATATGGATAGTTGTATACTAAAATCAACATGTAATATTCATAGTGTCATACTCTTGTTACTACAAATCAAGTATTTTATAATACTCTGGTGGTATAATATTTTTTTATGCTTGCAATATTTTAACTTGTTCAGTCAATCATTTATTGAAACAAATGTAAAAAATAGTTTTAATCTATTAATAAATAATTATTACACTGTTTGGGTCATTACTCCTTTTTTTTTTACCAAATTTCTTCCATTTTTTGTTTCAGGTGGAAGAAGCTAGGCAATTTTAAAATTTTTTAGTAGTTTCTAGACTTTTACAATTTCTGCAATATTTTTTTTTTTTTTTTAAGGTAAGGTGTTTTATAAATGCATTACATTTGTTTTTTTTTTGTAAAATCACTCCAATACTAAATAAACCTAATCATGTTGGATAATACGTTTATCCTTCCCTTTAAAGCCACCTTCACATAGCCAAATCAGTCATTGTTCAACATGTAAACTGCGAATATCTGTTTCTGGCAACCAAGGTGTTTGCAGACAACGATTTCAGGGACTTAGGTAATAGATTGAGGAAAAGGACCTCCAAGGTGGTTTTCTCTGAAATACTGCCTGTACCTCGAGCCACACAGGAGAGGCAGAAGGAGATTGGGGGAACTTAACAAGTGGCTGAGGAACTGGTGTAGGAAGGAGGGGTTTGGGTTCCTGGAGAACTGGGCTGACTTCTCAGTCGGCTACCGGCTCTTTAGTAAGGATGGGCTGCACCTTAATGGGGACGGTACAGCTCTTTTGGGGAGAAAGATGGCCACCAAGTTGGAGGGGCTTTTAAACTAGGAGACGGGGGGAGGGCTCAGAAGTAGAGGCAGTTAGGAGGGAGCAAAGGACTGAAGGCAGCTGTAGGGTCAGCAGCGACAGTAGGTCCACAACGTCAATTGGCAGGTCTGTGCGGGAGAACCTCAGACTAAACAGGAATAAACATAACCTGCCAATCACGTTTAACTTCCGTAAAACTAAAAGGGGTATATGCTAATGCCAGGAGCCTAGCTAATAAAATGTATGAGTTGGAAATGTTAGTACATGAGGAGGACATAGACCTTGTGGGAATAGCGGAGACTTGGTTCGACCCCTCACATGACTGGCTGGCCAATATCAGAGGGTATTCGGTGTACCGGAAGGACAGGGTAGGAAAAAGAGGGGGAGGGGTATGTCTCTACGTCAAGAACAATGTAAAGGTGATTGAGAGCAGTGACATTACGGAAGGGATGAGTATGGAGTTAGAATCCGTATGGGTAGAACTCCATAGGGAAGGAGAAAAGGGAAAAGTAATTGTGGGGGTTTGCTATAGGCCACCTAAACAAGGGGAGGAGGTAGAGCTGGAATTTTTAGCACTTTTGGGTAAAGTGGCAAAGCTAGGATCAGTCATCATATTGGGGGACTTCAATTATCCCGACATTGATTGGGGAGAGGGGACTACACACTCACATAAGGCCCGTCTATTCACGGGACCTTACAGAATAATTACATGTCACAGCTGGTGGATTCTCCTACTAGAGAAAACGCAATCCTGGATCTATTGATCACTAATGACCCAGACTGAATCTCGGAGGTAGGAGTCCAGGACAACCTGGGCTCTAGCGATCACAGGATGATCACATTTAGCGTTAATAACAATATAGCAAGGCAAGTGGGGAACATAAGAACCCTTAACTTCAGAAGGGCAGACTTTCCAAAATTGTACTCATTGATGGGAAGGGTAAACTGGGACCAAACCCTGGGATCCCTGACCACAGAGGAAAAATGGGAATGCTTTAGGAACATATTAAGCAAAGGCATCTTGCAGTGCATTCCTATGGGAAATAAATTTAGAAGAGACAAAGCCAAACCTGGCTGGCTAAACCGTAGCGTTAAAAAACTTATTAGGGGAAAAAAATTGGCCTTCAGGAAATATAAATCAGAAGGCACAGTATTGGCTTTCGACCAATACAAGGAGGCAAATAAGAAGTGTAAACACGAAATCAAGATGGCTAAAATAGACTTTGAGAGACAAATAGCGGAGGATAGTAAAAAAAAACAAAGAAATTCTTTAAGTATATCAACAGCAAAAAAACTAGGGCAGAGCATATTGCACACATAATTAACAATGATGGGAGGTTGGTTACGGAGGACACTGAAAAAGCAACCGTGCTGAATGCTTTTTTCTCGTCAGTATTTACACAGGAAACGGAGGGATACACTGACCATGACTGTATGGTTAGTGGTAATACACAGGACTTGCCACTATGGCTAACAGAGGGTGAAATCAGATAAAGGCTGGACAAACTTAACACAAACAAATCACCAGGCCCGGATGGCGTACATCCGAGAGTACTCAAGGAACTCAGTAAGGTTATATCCAGACCACTGTTCCTGATCTTTGCGGACAGTATTAGGACAGGAGATGTACCAGGGAAGTGGAGGAAAGCAAACGTGATTCCGATATTCAAAAAGGGTCAGAGGCATATACCGGGAAATTATAGGCCGGTCAGTCTGACATCAGTAGTATGTAAACTTCTGGAGGGGATGATAAGGGACTATATCGTAGAGTTTGCTAAGGACAACAGCATCATCAGTAGTAACCAGCACGGGTTTACAAATGGGAGTTCTTGTCAAACCAATCTCTTAACATTCTACGAGGAGGTGAGCTGTGAGCTGGATAGGGGCAAACCAGTGGATGTGGTGTACCTAGATTTCGCTAAGGCGTTTGATACAGTTCCCCACAAGCGCTTAATTTATAAAATAAGGTCTGCAGGTATCGACAGCAGGGTTTGCTCTTGGATACGGAACTGGCTAAAAGGGCGTATCCAAAGGGTGGTAATAAACAGCGCATACTCAGACTGGTCTGAGGTAGTAAGCGGGGTCCCCCAAGGCTCAGTCCTAGGACCAACCTTGTTCAATTTATTCATAAACGGCATTGAGGACGGGATCAGTAGTTCGATATCAGTTTTTGCTGATGACACAAAATTAGGCAGGGCAATAACTGCACAGCAAGAAGCAGATATCCTACAGAATGACCTGGACAAAATAACGGAGTGGGCAACGACTTGGCAAATGAGGTTTAACGTGGAGAAGTGTAAGGTTTTGCACTTGGGGACTAGAAACATAAAAGCACAATACACGTTAGGAGGGGAACCCTTGGTGGAATCAAAAATGGAGAAGGATCTGGGAGTCTTGGTTGATGATAGACTAGGCAACAGCTCGCAATGTCAAGCGGCGGCTACCAAGGCTAGCAGAATATTAGCATGCATAAAGAAAGGGATGTTTTCCAGAGATAAGACTATAATCCTTCCACTTTATAAAACTCTGGTCCGACCGCATCTGGAGTATTCTGTCCAGTTCTGGTCGCCAGTCCTCAGAAGGGATGTGTTGAAGCTGGAGAGAGTACAGAGAAGGGCAACTAAACTAATTAGGGGATTGGAGGACCTTGATTATGAAGAGTGTCTCCAATCGCTTGATTTATTCTCCCTGGAGAAGAGACGCCTGAGGGGGGACATGATAGCAATTTTTAAATATCTCAATGGGGATCTCAGCTTAGAAAAAAAGCTGTTCAGTCGAAGGGATTGCATGAGGACTCGGGGGCACACAATGCGATTAGAGGAGAAGCGTTTTAACCTCAGGCAACGTGGGGGGTTCTTTACTGTTAGGGCTACAAGATTGTGGAATTCTCTACCGCAAGAAGTGGTTTCTGCGGGTAGTATGGTGGCTTTCAAAAGACTATTAGACGTACATCTCAAGGATCAGAACATTCAGGGGTATGTGAGATGATTACAGCCACACACACCTACACAGGTTGAACTGGATGGACTATTGTCTTTATTCAACCTCACCTACTATGTAACTATGTAACTATGTAACCACAGCCAGGAATATTGATAGTCCGAGACACAAGGTTATTCAGGAGATATATACTTTTTTAGTATATTTGTTGATGTTCCTTTTTAATTTTTGTTATACATGTTTTTATATACATTTATGTACAATTGTATGATTATATTGCTCATGTTTTGATATTTGCCACCACCCCTTTTTCTGGGTCATGTGACCCTTGGGGTTGACCATGTGATTTAATCTACACTATTTAGGCTGCTTTGTGTTACTTATTTGTTAGCCATGATTAAGGTCTGATGGACGAAACCTGTTGGCTTATTTGACTGTTGTTCACCTACATTATTAAAAACAATGTTTTAGTCTACTGGCATGGCACCAACCTTTCTCCAACCTTTTTTTGCACGGATTGCACATGGAGCTTTGCAGAGACTTCCCATGCTGAGTGCAGTGTTCTTGAGGCTGACCAGGCATTACACAGGAGGTAGTAGCTCGGATACACCTGTTCCAGCCACCGCCAGGAAGCCTGTATAAATCAATGACAGGCTGACAGAGGCTGTGACTGTCCTGTAAGCATGTGTCTGCATATTAAGTCGGTACACATGTGGTTATGCACAGATGATGATTCCTGGACACATCCCACATGACATCACTAATAAAAGTCGTGTCCATATTTAGTCAGTTGTGTCAGTCTGGATACCCCACCCCTTTACATTCTGCAGCTAGCTGTCATTTTGATTTAGTCTGTATTAGGATGAACATGTCAGTGTGTTTTTGTTTCAACGGGTCAGCGGGCACTGTTCATCATGATTGACGTGGTTCTATGTTACTGGTCAATATGATTAATGATGAACTGACATACTGGAACATACAGTATTTTTGAGTTGTTTTTTGTAATAAAAGAACTTTGTCATATGTGTGTTTACTCATTCATATGGTGGTGGGGGGGGGGGGCAGTATCTGAAGGCCCCCTTGGGCAAAGCACATTGTCCTAATGTTGATCAGGGCAAGGGCTGCTTCCATACATTCCTGACTGGTAGGTGTGAGGGACTGAAGACAAGGGGGGTGGGTATTAGAATGTGGAAGCCATGTTTAAAGTAAAAAGGGAATTGCACTGTAAAAAAAACATCCATGTATAAACACAGACGTCAGCAGAGGAAGTCTTCCACCGTTGACTTCCTCTGCATCTCTAACAAATTATATAAAAATGATGTGATCCAATGCAGAGTGTAGCAGAGGAAGCAAGTAATTGAAGCTTTCCTCTCCTGGCTGCTATATTTACAAATGACAGCAGAAATCGAGTAAAATGTCAAAACTTGTTTGGGACCCCCAATGGAGGTCTGGATGAGCTCAACGATGTGAGCAGAAGCTGCTGAAAAATTATTGTTACCTTATCAGCAATGAAGTCCATCTACAATTTAGTCCAGGTATCTTTTTTTCTTTCAAAACATTTTATTAAGATTTAGCAAACACAAAATACATAATGACAAATGAAATACAAAGGTCACGAAGTGCATAACATGCACTTAACAGTTTGTAATGCAGCATAAAGATAAGAAGTAACAAGAAAAATATAAAAGACCTTTGAACTTTAGATATATAAGGGACTAAAGCTTATTGTGGGGACAACCAAGTATGGGGCTAAAAAGAGTATGTAGCGTCTAGAAGGTCCCCTCCAGGGCCCAGACCCCCCTGTGGGGATCATGCTGTGTCCGGGCCGAGGAAGAGACCCCCCGGACAAGGATGGGTCTTCCCAATGGTACTCAGTTGAAAAGGGTCAAAGGGGAGGGCCCTCTCGTGGCAAGAAGTAAAACTCGGATAGGGGGGAGGCAAGATGGCCTATTAGCAGGGGCGTAACTACAGGGGTTGCAGGGGTTGCAATTGCAACCGGGCCCCATGCCCCAGGGGGCCTGTGCGACTCCCCTGTACACCTGGATAGGAGGGGCGGCGGGGGCAGCATGTAAAGAAATCACTGTCCTCCATTTTCCTCCTGCAGCTCCTGGCCCCCACCACTCCTCCTATCCAGTTCACTTGTGCTCTGCTGTCTCTGGCCCCTGTGTGCTCCCCTGCCCCCCCCCCCTACTGTGCTGCCCCCCCCCCCCACTGTGCTCCCTTCCCTCTCCTACCGGCTGCTGCAGGGGATGTGTCACAATAGAGAACCAGGAAGGGGTCGGTAAATATGTAATTTACCAGCTCCTTCTTTTTCTGAATGGACAGAGTCATAGTCAGTGACATTGTAAAAAAACGAAATAAAATGACAAAAAATAATACAATTAAAATACTAAAAAATAAAAACTACTGACACCAGTGGGTGAACTTCCAGGATCGCAAAGGTCACACACTTGCGACCGAGCCCTGGCATTCCACCACCGTGTGGAGGCCCCAAGATGGCAGGAAGGGGGCCCACTGCAGAACTTGTCAAAGGGTCCAGCTGCGGGGCCATAATAAAGGACCCCACATTGAGAGTATAGGGCCTCAGGATCAGTGGGAAGAGCCCCAGGCTTGAAGGAAAGGGCCCCCAGCCAGGGCCTTTCATGGTTTCTTGCACCGGGGCCATGAAGGTTCTAGTTACACCTCTGCCTATTAGGGTAGGTCAACAGTAAAGGGTACCAAGTAGGAGAGAAGAGAAGGAGAGGGAGACACCGGTAAGAGAGAATAAGACAGGTGGAAAAAGAGGAGAAGATCGGGAACATAAAGGAAGTAGTACCTTGTATGGATAAGCATGAATAGACATGGGCAAAAAACGCCGTGACAGACACTAGGAGAGCAGTTATCAACCCGCAGCTGTTTGTAGGGTGGGTGGGGTTAAGTAGTTACGGTATTTGTTTTAACGGGTGAATTCCAGCCAAGGGGCCCAAGTAGTGTAAAATTTTTGGGGGGATTCTTTTGCTTGGTGAATTAAGTCTTCCATTTCTGCTACTTTGGCGATGCGTTTAAGCCAATCTCCTATGGATGGAAGAGATGTGGAGGCCCATTTTGGCTGCGTTAATAAGGTGTAGTGTAAGTTATTTTCTGTAAGCTGATTGTGGCAGGGAGGTGAGATGGTGAAGGTATTGCACAGGAGAGTAATCTGGGGTATATGTGGTGATGCGCGAAATAAGGCCATGAACGGTCCTCTAGAAAGGCTGGATGAGGTGGCAATGCCACCAAATATGCAACAATGTACCTTTCTGTACGGCACACCTCCAACAGAGAGGGGAGTTACTCGTGTTAATTCTGTGGAGTTTATCTGGAGTCTTGTACCATTTTGTGTATATTTTAATACCATTTTCTTGGACTGAGATGTTAAGGGAGCCCTTATGTATGTGAGAGTAGATATGCTCCCAATCCGTGCGCAAGAGGTGTAAAGACAGGTCCTCCTCCCATTGTTTACAGGCTTTATTGGTCTTGGGGTCAGATGTCGGAGACAGGAGATCGTATATAGCTGAAATCAAGTGTCGTTGGGGTTCTTTCCGGAGGTATATAGTTTCAAAAGGGGAGTGAGGCCTGGACCAAGCTGGCAGTGTTTGGGGAGAAAGTAGAAAGTGCCTAATTTGCAGGTAGTTAAAGAAGGGTATGCGGTGATTGGGGAATCGAGTCAACAAGGTCTCGTAAGAGCAGATTGTGCCATTGTGGAAAAAGTGTTCGGCCCTGCTAGGGCCATCAAAACCAGTATCGGAGAGGGGGTGAAGTCAGAGGCCTGGGGGGAATCCCGGATTGTGCGAAAGGGGAGTCAGAGGACCTGGGGCTGAAGCCAGGTCCAGTTTCTTACATGCCAACCTAAAGATTTGAAGGGTAGCAGTGATCAGAAGGTATTTCGCATGGGACTTATGTGTCAGGATTGGGTCGATCCAAGGAAGATGACGTATGTGGATTGCTGAGATAGCGCTTACTAGGTCAACCCAATCTTTAGTGGAGGCATGAACAAGGTATCTTTTTTTTTCAGTAGTTCCTCTGGTAATTGTTTTCAAGTCTGTAGAACAGGTAGGAATCGTTGTTGACCCCTAACAATGACAAAACAATCCAATGGTGTCAACATAGTAGGACCCTTTCAGTGTAGCTCTTGTAAAATGCACTGCTCAAAAAAATTAAAGGAACATTTTTCAATCAGAGTAGAGCATCAAGTTAATTGAACTCTAGGAATATTGATCTGGTCAATTAAGTAGGGGAGGGGGTTGTTAATCAGCTTCTGCTGCTTTGGTGTTAATGAAATTAACAACAGGTGCACTAGATGGGCAACAATGAGACAACCCCCAAAACAGCAATGGTTTTACAGGTAGAGGCCACTGATTTTTTTTGTTCCCACTCATTTTTCTGACTATATTTCGCTAGTTTTGTATTTGGCTAGGGTCAGTGTCACTACTGATTAGGGATAGACCGATTATTGGCAAGGCCGATATTTCAAGGGCCGATATGCACTTTCACCAATATATCGTTATCACCCCGGGAACTGGCCGATATTGCCGATATTTTTGTGACATCATTCTGCCTTCTTAGGCCACCTCCCTCACCTTTGACAGTCTCGTCTGGAGTCAGGACTAGTCTTGGGGGAGTGTATCACAGCCATACACCCACCCACAGCAGCCCGGTGCCAGCCAGCCACCCACATACACAGGTCCTGTACCAACCAGCCAGCTACAGGCACTGTACCAGCAAGCCAGCCAGCCACCCACAGGCCCTGTACCAGCCAGCCACCCACAGGCCCTGTACCAGTCAGCCACAGGCACTGTACCAGCCAGCCGCCCACGGGCCCTGTACCAGCCAGCCACCCACAGCCCCTGTGCCAGCCACCCACCTACGACATAGTGCCAGCCAGCCACCCTCCACAGGGTGCCAGCCAGCCACCCACGCACCACAGGGTGCCAGCCAGCCAACCACCCACCACAGGGTGCCAGCAAGCCAGCCATTAAGCATTAAACAAAAATTAACATGTTCAGTATCAAATTTCTGTCAAATATTGTCTTTATTTTTCAAAACTTTAAATGTACAAAATATCGGCCCATATAAGCCGATACCGATACGTTGTGACCAAAATATCGGTATCGGCCCTGAAAAAACCATATCAGTCTATCCCTACTACTGATAGCATGAGGCGATACCTGGACCCTATAGGGACTGCACAGGCAGTCCAACTCCTCCAGGATGGCACATCAATACGTGCCACTGCCAGAAGGTTTGCTGTGTCTCCCAGCACAGTCTCAAAAGCATGTAGGAGATTTCAGGAGACAGACAGTTACTCTAGGAAAGCTGGACGGGGCCATAGAAGGTCATTAATCCATCAGCAGGACTGGTAAATGTTCCTTGTGCACAGAGGAACAGGATGAGCACTGCCAGAGCCCTACAAAATGACCTCTAGCAGGCCACTGGTGTGAATGTCTCTGACCAAACAATCAAAAACAGACTTCATGAGGGTGGCCTGAGGGCCCAACATCCTCTAGTGGGCAATGTGCTCACTGCCCAGCACTGAAGCTCCATTGGAATTTGCCATTGAACACCAGAAATGGCAGGCCACTGGCGCCCTGTGCTTTTCACAGATGAGAACAAGTTCACCCTGAGCACATGTGACAGACGTGAAAGGGTCTGGAGACGTCATGGAGAACGTTATGCTGCCTGTAACATTGTTCAGCATGATCGGTTTGGTGGTGGGTCAGTGATGGTCTGGGGAGACATATCCATTAAGGGATGCACAGACCTCTTTAGGCTAGACAATGGCACCCTGCTGCTATTAGGAAATCCTTGGACCCATTGTAAAACCCTACGATGGTGCAGTGGTTCCTGGGTTCCTCCTGGTGCATTACAATGCCTGGCCTTATGTGGCGTGAGTATGCAGCCAGTTCCTAGAGAATGAGGGAATTGATACCATTGAATGGCCCCCATGCTCGTCTGACCTAAATCCAATAGAACACCTCTGGGACATTATGTTTCGGTCCATCCGACGCCGCCAAGTTGCACCTCAGTCTGTTTAGGAGCTCAGTGATGCCCAGGTCCAGATCTGGGAGGAAATACCCCAGGACACCATCCGTCATCTCATTAGAAGCATATCCCGACGTTGTCAGACATGAATACAAGCATGTGGGGGGTGATACAAACTACTGAGTACCATTTTGATCTGAGTACCATCCTAGGTACAGATGACTGCTTGTCACTTGTTAACATCATGAATACAGCTAGCACCAGGCTGGATAGGATGTCCGGTGGGGCAGCATATAGGAGAACCGATCTCCTCCATTCTTCTCCTGGCTCCTGCAAAGCTTTCAGTTGCTGCAGGGATGGGATCAGTTCTATGCCATCCCACCGAACCTCCTATACAACCTGGTGCTAGCTGTATTCACGATGTTAACAAGTGACAAGCAGTCATCCGTAATTAGGACCGCCTCCCAGCTCCCCCCATCCCCCCGACTCCAGCTTTGGCTCCTGTTTCTTGTCTCAAGGCTGTTCCTGCTGCTGGGCAAGGTAGGAGAAATGTTCCCTGCCCCAAGGCCATTCCCGCCTAAGTATATAGAAACACAATCTCTGACACAGCAGAGTGTAAGGAAATACACTACCCAGCGAGGATAAGGTTCCAGGTGTCCTACTGTCACTCTGCCCCCCCCAGACCCCATAATGCCACCCTCCCATCATGCTGTGCCCCCATACTGCCCTCCACTGCCCCCCTCCCATCATGCTGCCCTCCCATACTGCCTCCTGCTGGAACACTGTCCCCCATACTGCCCCCCACTGCCCCCCTCCCATTACACTGCCCCCCCTCCCATTGTGCTGCTCCCTCCCTTAACTCACCCCTGCTGGCACACTGTCCCCCTATACTGCCCTCCACTTCCCCCTCCCATCATGCTGCCCCCCATACTGCCCCCTCCTGGCACACTGTCCCCCTATACTTCCCTCCACTGTCCCCCTCACATCATGCTGCTCCCCTTATACTGCCCCCACCTGGCACAATGTTCCCCTTTACAGCCCTCCACTGCCCCCTCCCATCATGCTGCTCCCCTCATAGTGCTCCCGCCTGGCACACTGTCCCCCTATACTGCCCCCTCCCTTCATGCTGTCCCCCCTCCTATTATGCTGCCCCCCATGCTGCCCCCTCCTGGCACACTGTTCCACTATACTGCCCTCCACTGCCCCCCTCCCATCATGCTGTCCCCCTCCCATCATGTTACCCCCCCATACTGCCACCTCCTGGCACACTGTCCCCCTATACTGCCCTACACTGCCCCCCTCCCATCATACTGTCCCCCCATACTGCCCCCCTTCCTTCATGCTGTCCCCCGATACTGCCTCTTCCTGTCACACTGCCCCCCATACTGCCCTCCACTGTCCCCCTCCCATCATGCTGCCACTTCCCTTTACTGCCCCCTCCTGGCACACTGTCCCCTATACTGCCCTCCACTGCCCCCTCCCATCATGCTGTCCCCCTCCCATCATGCTGCCCCCGATACTGCTCCCTCCTAGCACACTGTCCCCCTATACTTCCCTCCACTGTCCCCCTCCCATCATGCTGATCCACTCATGCTGCCCCCACCTGGCACACTGTCCCCCTATACCACCCTCCACTACCCCCTCCCATCATGCTGCCCCCCCATACTGCCCTCTCCTGGAACAGTGTCCCACTATACTGCCCTCCACTGCCCCCCTCCCATCATGCTGTCCTTGTCCCATCATGCTGCCCCCCATACTGCCCCCTCCTGGCACACTGTCCCCCTATATTGCCCTCCACTGCCCCCCTCCAATCATACTGTCCCCCCATACTCCCCACCACTGCCCCCCTTTCTTCATGCTGTCCCCCCATACTGCCCTCCACTGCTCCCCTCCCATCATACTACTCCACCCTCCAGCCACACTGGCCCCACCCATCACACTACCCCCCCATACTGTCCTTCACTGCCCCCCCCCCCATTTCACACTGCCCCTCCTGTAACACTGCCCATGTACCCTTCTTAGAATGCATTCATTGCATTAAGATAAAAATCCTTCTGTGTGCAGAAGCCCCCCCCCCCAGCCTCCAAACACTTACCTAAGGCCCCTCTCTGTCCAGCAATGTCCACGAGTGTCTTGGCCATCCAAGATTGTCCCTCCTGATTGGCTGAGACACAGTAATGGTGCTATTGGCTCCCACTGCTGTCAATCAAAGTCAGCTAGCCAATCTGGGGAGAGAGGGGGGTGGGGTCAGTTCGGGGCTTTGTGTCTGAATGGAGATAGGGAGCTGTGACTCAGCTCAGGTGCCCACATAACAAGCTGCTTGCTGTGGGTGCACTCAACAGGAGGAAGGGGCCAGGATCACAGAAGAGGGACCCGAGAAGAGGAGGATCTGGGCTGCTCTGTGTTAATCCACTGCAACAGAGCAGGTAAGTATAATATGTTTGTTATTGCGATTGGAAAAAAAACTGAGACTTTACTATCACTTTAAGCCTTATTGTATAATACATATTCCATACTGTTTGACTCTGTATGCTATGCTGTAAATTCTCTTTTCTGCACTGTTTAACTCTGTGCAGCATGCTATACATAGCATATTTTATATTGTCTGTATATGTTGCGCTGTATATTCCACACTGACCCATTCTGTATGCTATGCTGTACACAGTTCCATACTTATCTCATTATTACTGCTGCGTCCTCTTTGGTCCTTTGTCACTTGCCATGCCAATTAAGGCCTTGTATAATAGTGTTTTTTTCTACTTTTCGTTTGGGGTCCTGTGATCTCTAATTAAATCCCTGACTCCTATGTTTGTACTGTATTTCAGCTGTACATTTAGCTGTATGCCTGGAGTTCAGCTTAATTAAAGAATAAATAAAGCAGGAAACAGGAGGTATAACATCCACTTATTAGAGCTTGCAGCACACTTAGTCTTGCAACCTTTCACTGCTGTAACGCAATCTCTTGGCAGCTGTAAAAAAGTTGTGCTAAAATGTATTTCTCCAAAAACCTAACATACTCATTTACAAATTGAACCTGATGGCTTTCCTAGTTGTATAATGCAGTGTAAAAGGTTTAGCATCTCTTTAAGAAGAACACTCTGTAATCATACTCTGTTACTTGTTCACTAATCCAAAATTAATATATTTTAATCCCTGGGTTTTCCTTGTTTCTCTTTAATTGTGTTCAGTGATGTGTAGAAAGTTTAGTTGTGGCATAATTTAAGTTAGATGTCCCACTGGCTTTAATTACATGTCTTTTAATGAAGCACGATGTACTTCCCTTCCTGTTCTAATAATAATTTTACCATAGAACATCTTGATCATGATTTACTGTAGTTTAGATTTAATGAAACTTTGATCAAAATCTCTTGGCAAGGTTTATTTGTCAATGTGATTGATTTTTATTTTATAGATGATAAGTATGATGGTTTGCTTATATCAACATTAAATTCAAGCTTATATGCTCTTTTTTGAACTGGTTACACTGCCTATTAACTTTTCAAAAGTAAACATCTAAAACAATAACATGCCATATTCCTGGCTATAAAGACTAGCTGGGCTGAATGAATTACAAAATCTTAAAAGTATTTGTCAGATAAATATATACTATATATATATATATATATATATATATATATATATATATATATATATATATATATATATATATATTACATTTATATATGTATATATATACTATATATGTGTC
Organism: Pelophylax lessonae; assembly: GCF_965119305.1. Classification (NCBI taxonomy): domain Eukaryota; kingdom Metazoa; phylum Chordata; class Amphibia; order Anura; family Ranidae; genus Pelophylax; species Pelophylax lessonae. Next base: position 618,448,351 of record NC_138768.1, on the reverse strand, counting down.
AAATCCAAACCCTGGTGGGCACTACCTGCTTGGAGTTAGCATGTTCTGCCTGGCTCCAAAGACCCTCAGTATGTCCCCAGGCTCCAGTATGTATATGTAATGTGAGTTGAGACCAGGGGCGGACAGAGAACCTTCAGGGCCCCTGGGCAAAATAAATCAAGGGCCCCTTTCCAGGCCAGATCAATGTTCTGCCTCCAGTCACACCCACATCCTGAATCCAGCCACACTCACATCCCGCCTCCAGTCACACCCTACACAATCTTTAGACACAAGGAACAAAAGTGCAATAATTTATAAATAAGTGCAATATAAATAATTAATACAAAAACCAGGCCCCATTGGAGACTACAATGGAGTCTAATATGCTTGGATGGGGGTCTTTCTAACAGAGGCCATCTTAGCGTCGATTAGAGAGCCTCTGTTAGAAAGAGTCCCTTCCAGGCCCCAGTAGAGACTACAGTTGAGGGCTAATGGGCCATGGAGGGGGGTCTATCTAGCAGAGACTATCTCAGTGTCCTTTAGAGAGTGTGTTAGAAAGAATCCCCTCCAGGCCCCATTAGAGACTACAATGGAGGGGACTCTTTCTAAGGGGCCATCAAGTGCGGCCTTTCTGGCAGAGGAAATCTCAGTGTCCTTTAGAGAGTGTGTTAGAAAGAGTCCCTTCCAGGTCACATTAGAGACTACAATGGAGTCTAATGGGTCCTGGAGGGGGATCTCTTCCTATTCACAATACAATTACACAACATAGCTCTCTGATACCTGGGCCAAGTTGGCTCCTCTTACCTTAATTACGGTTGCTGGCTGGCAGGCTGTAGCTTGCTGGCTGAGGGCCTTTGGCTTGCTCGCTGTGGGGCTGTGGCTGGCACTGGCAGGCTTGCTGGTTGTCTGGCTGTGGCTTGCTGGTTGTCTGGCTGTGGCTGGCTGACTGTGGCTTGCTGGCTGTGGGCCTGTGGCTGGCACTGGTAGGCTTGCTGGCAGGCTGTGGCTGGCAGGCTGTGGCTTGCTAGCTGGCACTGGCAGGCTTCCTAGATGGCAGGCTGTGGCTTGCTGGCAGACTGTGGCTTGCTGGCTGGCAGGCTGTGGCTTGCTGGCTGGTAGGCTGTGGCTTGTTGGCTGGCTTGCTGGCTGTGCCTTGCCAGCTGTGGGCTTGTGGCTTGCTGACTGTGGGCCTGTGGCTGGCACTGACAGGCTTGCTGGCTGACTGGCAGGCTGTGGCTTGCTGGCTGTGGGCCTGTGGCTGGCACTGGCAGGCTTGCTAGCTGGCAGGCTGTGGCTGGCAGGCTGTGGCTTGCTGGCTGTGGGCCTGTGGCTTGCTGGGTGGCAGGCTGTGGCTTGCTGTCTGGCTGGCAGGCTGTGGCTTGCAGGATGTGGCTTGCTGGCTGGATGGCAGGCTGTGGGTTGCAGGCTGTGGGCTTGTGGCTTGCTGGCTGTGGGCCTGTGGCTAGCACTGGCAGGCTTGCTGGCTGGCTGACAGGCTGTGGCTGGCAAACTGTGGCTTGCTGGCTGTGGGCCTGTGGCTTGCTGGCTGACAGACTGTGGCTTGCTGGAAGGCTTTGGCTTGCAGGCTGTGGCTTGCTGACTGGCTGGCAGGCTGTGGCTTGCTGGCTTTTGGCTTGTGGCTTGCTGGCTGTGGGTCTGTGGCTGGCACTGGCAGGCTTGCTAGCTGGCTGGCAGGATGTGGCTTGCTGGCTAGCACTGGCAGGCTGTGGGCCTGTGGCTGGCACTGGCAGGCTTGCTGGCTGGCTGGCTGACTGTGGGCCTGTGGCTTGCTGGCTGTGGGCCTGTGGCTGGCACTGGCAGGCTTGCTGGCTGGCAGGATGTGGGTGTCAGGCTGTGGTTTGCTGGCTGGCAGGCTGTGGCTTGCTGACTGTGGGCCTGTGGTTTGTTGGCTGGGTGGCTGGCAGGCTTTGGTTGGCAGGCTTTGGCTTGCTGGCTGGCTGGCAGGCTGTGGCTTGCTGACTGGGTGGCAGGCTGTGGCTTGCTGGATGTGGGCCTATGGCTGGCACTGGCAGGCTTGCTAGTAGGCTTGTCTGTGTGGCTTGCTGCTTGTTTTTTTTTTCTTTTTAAATAAAATCCAACCGGCCTCTGTGGCCTCCACTCTCAGGGGGACACACACCATGGAAACCCAGCGCCAGGCCCCTTCTCCCACAGAAGCAGTGGCGGTGTCCTGTTGGCTCCTCCCCTCCTCCCACCTACGTATCACCAGCTGCCAGGCCCCGATAGCCTGATATTGTCTCTGACACAACATCAGGTCGTCGGATGCATTTTTTCTGTACTGGGCGGCATGCACCCTTCCCAGCCGGGCCCTCGGACCATTTCCGAAGTGCCCAACCGCTCAGTCCACCTCTGACTGGGACCTTAGATTGTAAGCTCCTTGAGGGCAGCGACTGATGAATGTAATATATACTTAAAGCAATGTATATATATATATATATATATATATATATATATATATTATTTACTATATGTCAATGTGTTGTAGCTAATACAGTGATATAATAAGGGGTTAATCTAATCTTCTGCTATTATTTATAAGTAAAGTTGGCAATGCGTTAATAGTTTTTTTTTTGTTCAGCCAAAATAAAACTGATCCTTCCATCCAAACTATACAGTGCGGCAAGATGAATCTCCCACCAAGGCTATTGCATTCTGACAGCTCTGGCTGCTGTCAGAATATAGTGGACATTGCCAAACAGTAACTGCAGCTGATTGTCTGCAGTCACTGTTCAACCAAAAAATGTCCCTTTATTTTCAGTTCGAAGGATGTAGGGTATTAGGGTGACAAAAAGGACACCCGCTTCTCAAATCTCGGGCGGTTTATCAGAAATTGGACGTAACTTGATCAGTGTTTGGCTAGGGCAGGCCATACACGGTTCAAATCTCGGCCAGTTCAGCAGAAACCAGCCGAGATTTGAACAGTATATGTGTAGGCTGAATGTATAAAGTTGATTGATCAATCAACTTAGGTACAACCAGCATGCCAAGTGTTACTAGTGATTATTGCTACCATAGCCGCTAGCAATAATCACTGTCTTCTCCTGCCGGGAAAAGACAATGGCCCAGCAGGAGGGATTCCCGCATCAACACTGATTTTCTTTCCTGCAAACTGTGATTGCAGGAAAGAAATTCACTCTATGTATGGTTGTCTAAAGCCTGTAGCCTCCAAATGTCACATTTCTGTAAAGAAATTGCTTGAATGTATAAATTAATAATTATGCATATTACTATTAATATAAATATGAATATATTATTCATATTAATATATACATATTAATAATATATAGTACATTATTTATATTAATAAATAAATAAAGAGTTATTAAAAGGAATACGAGTTTATAGTTTAGATTACACTTTTGTTTAATATTTACTGTATCTTGTGATTTAGAAAAACATAGATTGCATATCATGGCATATCACCATTCATCACAGGTTAACAAACTCCATTCATGGAAATTACAATATGCTCTCATTCATGAAAATATCAATAATGTTTGAGAGGCACCAGGCTTACTTTACGCACTTTAGATTTGAACTTTCTCCAACTCTGGTTACTACTTGCAATTCTCTGATTTTCACATTTATGTATTCACTGCTCTGCACACCATGTTTTTAATAATCAGTCTTCGTTCTAGCCAGTAAAAGCTGCCAATTGTTAACGCTACAGTATCTCTAATACTGAGTGCCATTTATTCTCTGTAGTTTATAACTACAGACTAAACTCATAATAAAATTTGTACAAAATAAACTTTCAAACTCCAGGCTTGTAAAGTTGAGCGATAGTTTCATAACAGCTAATACGTCACATTGGTATAACACATTTGGTTTTGTACAGAGTGGCAGGCATTCAGTACTGTAAAGTGTAAAACAATATGAAAAATAAAACACATATTTATAAATATTTGAGCATACACTTCTTTATGTGCAACTAAATGGCAAAGATTTCTAATCTGAATAAACAAGTGATAGTAGGGTTTATTTTAACTATACTTTGACACAGAGCCAGACCACATCTGAAACATATAGAAACATAGAATGTGTCGGCAGATAAGAACCATTTGGCCCATCTAGTCTGCCCAATATATCTGAATCCTATGAATAGTCCTTGGCCCTATCTTATATGAAGGATAGCCTTATGCCTATCCCATGCATGCTTAAACTCCTTCACTGTATTTGCAGCTACCACTTCTGCAGGAAGGTTATTCCATGCATCCACTACTCTCTCAGTAAAGTAATACTTCCTCATATTACTTTTAAACCTTTGCCCCTCTAGTTTAAAACGGTGTCCTCTTGTGGTAGTATTTCTTCTTTTAAATATGCTCTCCTCCTTTACCGAGTTGATTCCCTTTATGTATTTAAAGGTTTCTATCATATCCCCTCTGTCTCTTCTTTCTTCCAAGCTATACATGTTAAGGTCCTTTAACCTTTCCTGGTAAGTTTTTTCCTGTAATCCATGTACTAGTTTAGTAGCTCTTCTCTGAACTCTCTCTAGAGTATCTATATCCTTCTGGAGATATGGCCTCCAGTACTGCGCACAATACTCCAAGTGAGGTCTCACCAGTGTTCTGTACAGCGGCATAAGCACTTCCCTCTTTCTACTGCTTATACCTCTCCCTATACATCCAAGCATTCTGCTGGCATTTCGTGCTGCTCTATTACATTGTCCTCCCACCTTTAAGTCTTCTGAAATAATTACTCCTAAATCCCTTTCCTCAGATACTGAGGTCAGGACTGTGTCAAATATTCTATATTCTGCCCTTGGGTTTTTACGCCCCAGGTGCATTATCTTGCACTTATCCACATTAAATTTCAGTTGCCAGAGTTCTGACCATTCTTCTAGTTTTCCTAAATCCTTTTCCATTTGGCATTTCCCTCCAGGAACATCAACCCTGTTACATATCTTTGTGTCATCAGCAAAAAGACAAACCTTACCATCGAGGCCTTTTGCAATATCACTTATGAAGATATTAAACAAAATTGGTCCCAGTACAGATCCCTGAGGTACCCCACTGGTAACATGACCTTGTTCTGAATGTTCTCCATTGACTACAACCCTCTGTTGTCTGTCACTCAGCCACTGCCTAATCCACTCAACAATATGGGAGTCCATGTTCAATGACTGTAGTTTATTGATAAGTCTTCTATGTGGGACAGTGTCAAAAGCCTTACTAAAATCTAGATATGCAATGTCTACTGCACCTCCACCGTCTATTATTTTAGTCACCCAGTCAAAAAAATCTATAATATTTGTTTGACATGATCTCCCTGAAGTAAACCCATGTTGTTTTTCATCTTGCAATCCATGGGATTTAAGATGTTCCACAATTCTATCCTTTAATAGGGTTTCCATTAATTTGCCTACTATTGATGTCAGACTCACTGGTCTATAGTTGCTCGATTCCTCCCTACTACCTTTTTTGTGAATGGGCACGACATTTGCCAATTTCCAATCTTCCGGGACGACTCCTGTTACTAATGATTGGTTAAATAAATCTGTTAATGGTTTTGCCAGCTCACCACTAAGCTCTTTTAATAATTTTGGGTGTATCTCATCAGGACCCTGTGACTTATTTGTCTTCACTTTAGACAACAATCTTAGAACGTCTTCCTCTGTAAAGACACATGCATCAAACGATTCATTAGTCATCCTTTCAAGTGGAGGTCCTTCTCCTTCTTTTTCTTCTGTAAAAACTGAACAGAAGTATTCATTAAGGCAGTCGGCTAGCCCTTTATTCTCTTCTACATACCTTCCGTCCTTTGTTTTTAATTTAGTTATTCCTTGTTTTAATTTCCTTTTTTCATTTATATATCTGAAGAATGTCTTATCCCCCTTTTTCATAGACTGAGCTAGTTTTTCTTCTGCCTGCACTTTAGAAGTTCTTATAACTTGCTTGGCCTTTTTCTGCCTAATCTTGTAGATTTCCTTATCTTCATTGCTCTGGGTTTTTTTATAATTACAAAATGCTAGCTTTTTATTTTTAATGATTTGGGCCACTTCTGCTGAGTACCACAGTGGTCTCTTCCTTTTTTTGCTTTTACTGACAAGTCTAATGCAATTTTCTGTTGCCTTCAATAGTGCACCTTTTAAGTAGTCCCATTTCTCCTGGACTCCATGTAATCCGTTCCAGTCTGATAAGGACTCATTTATGACTAATTTCATTTTTGAAAAGTCTGTTTTTCTAAAATCTAAAACTTTTGTTTTTGTGTGGTGTGATTCTTTCACAGTTCTTATATTAAACCACACTGACTGGTGATCACTAGATCCCAAGGTTTCGCCTACAATGACATCATATACCGAATCCCCATTTGTGAATACCAAATCCAAAATGGCCTCCCTCCGGGTTGGCTCCTCAACCACTTGTTGCAGAGACAACCCCAGTAGGGAATTTAGAATATCTGTACTCCTGGTAGAACTTGCTATTTTGGTTTTCCAGTTTATATCTGGAAGATTGAAATCTCCCATAATGATAACTTCTCCTTTCATTGTCATTTTAGCTATTTCCTCAACTAGTAGATCATCTAGTTCTTTAACTTGACCAGGTGGTCTATATATCACACCTACACGAGTTACTGCATGATTAGCAAACTGCAACGTAACCCAAACTGACTCTATGTTGGCCTCACCAACTTGTATTAGGTTAGATTTAATGCTATCTTTCACATACAGGGCCACTCCTCCTCCTTTCTTGCCTTCTCTGTCTCTTCTGTATAAAGAGTATCCTGGTATGGTTATGTCCCAGTCATTTCTTTCATTAAACCATGTTTCCGTAACAGCCACTAAATCTACATTCTCAGATGCCATTATTGACCCAAGTTCATTGATTTTTTTACCTAAACTGCAAGCATTTGTAGACAGGACTCTGAGCTTATCATTTCTTAACCTCTGTGCTTCTGACCTGTTCTGGCATTGTTTCGGGGGGCAATTGGACTCTTGTATTTTCACTCTTTTCCCCCCCCCTTCCTAGTTTAAATACTCTTTCGCAAATTCTTGGAGTTGTTCACTAAGTATATTTGTTCCTTTGAGAGAAAGATGCAAACCATCTTTTTTGTACAGTTCCTTTCCATTCCAAGTAGAGCTATCATGAGAAACAAAGCCAAATCCTTGCTCTTGACACCATTTACTAAGCCATATGTTGAACTCCTTTATGCGCCTCTGCCTATCATTCTGAACATTATGCACAGGCAGAACTTCAGAAAATGAGATGGTGGATGCAAAATCCTGTATGTCATTTCCAAGTGTGATAAAAGATTTTTTCACCTCTGACATCTGAGAGTTCTCACCTTGCATTTTGCTCTAAAATGCATCCTGCACAGGGGTGGAACTACCAGGGTGGCAGCAGTCACACTTGCGACCGGGCCCTGGCGTTTCTCCACCCGGCATCTCCCACTGTACCTCCGGCTGGCAGCTAACTATACAGTGCAGGGGGCGATCAGCAGCTCTGTGATGTCTGCGGGATGTTCCTCCGGTTAGAAGTTCACTTCCATACTGTCATAGCCCCCCCTCCTGTAACAATGCCCCTCCATCATTCTGCCCCCTCGTCACACTTCCCCCTCTGTCATATTTACCCCCCTCCTGTCACACTACCCCCACCATACTGCCCCCCTCCTTTCACAGTGCTCCCTCATTACACTGCCCCCCTCTTATCACACTGCTTCCCTCTTATCACACTGCCCCCCTCCTGTCATACTTCCCAGGTACCCTTTTCTTGTCACACTGCCCCTTCTTTTTACAATATTTCCCTGTCATATAACCCCCTCTTATCACACTGACCCCCCCGTCATGCTCCCCGCCAACATACTACCCCTTTTTGTCACACTGCCCCGTTCTTTCACAGTGCCCCCTCTTATCACACTCCCCTCTCCTGTCATACTTCTCATATACCCTTCTCCTGTTACACTGCCCCCCCCACCTGTCATACTGCCTCGCTCCTGTCACAATACCCCCATCATAATGTCCCCTCTCCTATCACACTTCCCCATCATACTTCCCCTGTCATACTGCCCCCCTTCTGTCAAACGACCCCCTTCTTGTTACATTAACCTCCTCCTTTCACAGTGCCCCCCTCCGGCCCCTTTTTTTTTTTTCTGAATGGACACAATGAGTTATCGGTACCGCACTCTCTGTGTCCACTCATAACTAAAGCATAGTAACTGTTTACCATGCTTCAGTTTGTGAATAAGAGGCTCTGTACAAAGCTATTCCTGTCCATTCATTCTGTGCAGCTGAGGATGCAAAGATGGAGATTGAGGGCCCCCTGACTCGGGTCAAAGGGCCCCTGCCAGGGTCGGGGGCCCTTCATGGTTTCTTGCACCAGGGCCCTGAAAGTTCTAGTTACGCCTCTGATCCTCCAACTACAATGAGAAAACTGCACAATTCTAAACTTGCACTGCTTCAACAATCTTGTGTAGCACTGCTCCTGGAGGACTGCTCTATTGTTCACCCTGGGACCCCCCTGGGTTACCGTTAGCAACTACAGCATGCATAATTTAACTCTTTACTCTCTGGTCAGTCAATGAACAGGCCAGGGGATGTAGTTGTTTTTGTGTTTTTATTTTAAATAGGCATAGGAGAAGGGAAGAGTGGGATACTCCAGAATTGAACTATTCACAAAAGATGAGGACTCCTGTCTGTAGAAGCAGCCAGGCTGCTGGTTCATCTTGCCACTAGATGAACTTTAGGATTAAGTCTCTAAATAGATGACTTGAAGGAATAACTATTTTCAGGGTACTCGCCTAGCACCCCCTTTCACTTCACCAGCTGACACCCGTCCTCTGATTATACTACTCCGGGGTGGCCCCCTGTCAGGTCAAGCCCCTAGACAGTGTCAAGCCCCTAGCCTCTAGTGTCTCAACCCCTCCAGTCAGTTCTCCTGGACCTCTGGGTTCAGTTCCTTCCTTCTGGTCCAACACCTTACAGACATCCTTTTCGAGACATCCTTATCTTCCGAGTAGGTGCTCGGATCGGAAGTCCTTTCAGCGGCATGGAGAAACCAAAGAAAGGTGTCGTTGTCACAGAGCAATTTATTTAGTGCACCTACTCGGAAGATAAGGATGTCTCGATATCTGTAAGGTGGTAACTAGTGTTGAGCGAACACGGACTGTATTATTCGTGTTCGTACCGAATAATTGGATTTTTTGTACCCGAACACGGACACGGACACTTTACTGTATGTTCGGGTAAAAATCCGTGTTCGGTCGTTTTATTTCCGGGTTTTGCATGCTTTGGCGCTCTTTTCATGGCGGGCTTTCAACAGCCAATCAACAATCGTTTAACTGGTGTGCCTTAAGCCATCCCAGCCATGCCTGCAAATGTCTCAGTAGCTGTGATTGGCCGTCTGAAGCATGTGACCAAGTCTTTATAAGTTCGAGGCAGCCGCAGCGGCGTCATTATGCTGCTTAGATTCAGGGACAGAGCACACATCAACGTGCTGGCTGCTGATTAGGGAAAGATAGGCAGGAAAAAACCATTTGTGTCCGGATAGAATTGAGGGACAGGTCGGAGTGTTTAGGCAGGGCGAGTTGTAGGCATTTTAGGGATAGAGTCTGCTGAATTATAGGGTCAGTGTCTTCTACAAACTACAATCGATATTGCTGTGTGGGGGGTGGGGTCTGCACTCAATCCTGATCTACGATCTCTTCTCAATCCTGTTAGGGACAGAGTCTGCTGAATTTTAGGGAAACTGTGTTCTACAAACTACAATCGATATTGCTGTGTGGTGTGGGATTGGAGATAGGCAGGTGTCAGTGATCCACATCCATTTTTCTGTGTGTGAGCTGCAGTGAACACAATCTTTTTGGGCTGCAGTGAACACAATCTTTTTGGGCTGCAGTGAACACAATCTTTTTGGGCTGCAGTGAACACAATCTTTTTGGGCTGCAGTGAACACAATCTTTTTGGGGTGCAGTGAACAAAATCTTTTTGGGGTGCAGTGAACACAATCCTTTTTGGTGTGCAGTGAACACAATCTTTGTGGGGTGCAGTGAACAAAATCCTTTGTGGGGTGCAGTGAACACAATCTTTTTGGGGTGCAGTGAACAAAATCCTTTTTGGGGTGCAGTGAACAACATCCTTTTTGGGGTGCAGTGAACACAATCTTTTTGGGGTGCAGTGAACAAAATCCTTTGTGGGGTGCAGTGAACACAATCTTTTTGGGGTGCAGTGAACACAATCTTTTTGGGGTGGAGTGAACAACATCCTTTTTGGGGTGCAGTGAACAAAATCCTTTTTGGGGTGCAGTGAACAAAATCATTTTTGGGGTGCAGTGAACACAATCTTTGTGGGGTGCAGTGAACACAATCTTTTTGGGGTGGAGTGAACAACATCCTTTTTGGGGTGCAGTGAACAACATCCTTTTTGGGGTGCAGTGAACACAATCTTTTTGGGGTGCAGTGAACACAATCTTTGTGGGGTACAGTGAACAGAATCTTTGTGGGGTGCAGTGAACACAATCTTTGGGGGGTACAGTGAACACAATCTTTGTGAGGTGCAGTGAACACAATCTTTGTGGGGTGCAGTGAACACAATCATTGTGGGGTGCAGTGAACTCAATCTTTGTGGGGTACAGTGAACACAATCTCATACTTCTGAAGGTTTGAGGGTGCTGCCTGTTCCATACTCCCCCTACTCCTCATCTAGCCTTTTAGGGGTACAAACAATAGTAATTGGGGCCTAGTGTGGTTGTGTACGTGTGATATACATACACTTTTTTGGGATCATATTTTCTATTCCGCTATTTAATCAAAAACCTTTGGGGATCAGTTAAATTGGGGGATAGTCTGTGTTGGTACGTGTGAGAGAGATCCACCTTTCCAAGTTGTTGGGGTTCATCTCATACTTCTGAAGGTTTGAGGGTGCTGCCTGTTCCATACTCCCCCTACTCCTAGCCTTTTAGGGGTACAAACAATAGTAATTGGGGCCTAGTGTGGTTGTGTACGTGTGATATACATACACTTTTTTGGGATCATATTTTCTATTCCGCTATTTAATCAAAAACCTTTGGGGATCAGTTAAATTGGGGGATAGTCTGTGTTGGTACGTGTGAGAGAGATCCACCTTTCCAAGTTGTTGGGGTTCATCTCATACTTCTGAAGGTTTGAGGGTGCTGCCTGTTCCATACTCCCCCTACTCCTAGCCTTTTAGGGGTACAAACAATAGTAATTGGGGCCTAGTGTGGTTGTGTACGTGTGATATACATACACTTTTTTGGGATCATATTTTCTATTCCGCTATTTAATCAAAAACCTTTGGGGATCAGTTAAATTGGGGGATAGTCTGTGTTGGTACGTGTGAGAGAGATCCACCTTTCCAAGTTGTTGGGGTTCATCTCATACTTCTGAAGGTTTGAGGGTGCTGCCTGTTCCATACTCCCCCTACTCCTAGCCTTTTAGGGGTACAAACAATAGTAATTGGGGCCTAGTGTGGTTGTGTACGTGTGATATACATACACTTTTTTGGGATCATATTTTCTATTCCGCTATTTAATCAAAAACCTTTGGGGATCAGTTAAATTGGGGGATAGTCTGTGTTGGTACGTGTGAGAGAGATCCACCTTTCCAAGTTGTTGGGGTTCATCTCATACTTCTGAAGGTTTGAGGGTGCTGCCTGTTCCATACTCCCCCTACTCCTAGCCTTTTAGGGGTACAAACAATAGTAATTGGGGCCTAGTGTGGTTGTGTACGTGTGATATACATACACTTTTTTGGGATCATATTTTCTATTCCGCTATTTAATCAAAAACCTTTGGGGATCAGTTAAATTGGGGGATAGTCTGTGTTGGTACGTGTGAGAGAGATCCACCTTTCCAAGTTGTTGGGGTTCATCTCATACTTCTGAAGGTTTGAGGGTGCTGCCTGTTCCATACTCCCCCTACTCCTAGCCTTTTAGGGGTACAAACAATAGTAATTGGGGCCTAGTGTGGTTGTGTACGTGTGATATACATACACTTTTTTGGGATCATATTTTCTATTCCGCTATTTAATCAAAAACCTTTGGGGATCAGTTAAATTGGGGGATAGTCTGTGTTGGTACGTGTGAGAGAGATCCACCTTTCCAAGTTGTTGGGGTTCATCTCATACTTCTGAAGGTTTGAGGGTGCTGCCTGTTCCATACTCCCCCTACTCCTAGCCTTTTAGGGGTACAAACAATAGTAATTGGGGCCTAGTGTGGTTGTGTACGTGTGATATACATACACTTTTTTGGGATCATATTTTCTATTCCGCTATTTAATCAAAAACCTTTGGGGATCAGTTAAATTGGGGGATAGTCTGTGTTGGTACGTGTGAGAGAGATCCACCTTTCCAAGTTGTTGGGGTTCATCTCATACTTCTGAAGGTTTGAGGGTGCTGCCTGTTCCATACTCCCCCTACTCCTAGCCTTTTAGGGGTACAAACAATAGTAATTGGGGCCTAGTGTGGTTGTGTACGTGTGATATACATACACTTTTTTGGGATCATATTTTCTATTCCGCTATTTAATCAAAAACCTTTGGGGATCAGTTAAATTGGGGGATAGTCTGTGTTGGTACGTGTGAGAGAGATCCACCTTTCCAAGTTGTTGGGGTTCATCTCATACTTCTGAAGGTTTGAGGGTGCTGCCTGTTCCATACTCCCCCTACTCCTAGCCTTTTAGGGGTACAAACAATAGTAATTGGGGCCTAGTGTGGTTGTGTACGTGTGATATACATACACTTTTTTGGGATCATATTTTCTATTCCGCTATTTAATCAAAAACCTTTGGGGATCAGTTAAATTGGGGGATAGTCTGTGTTGGTACGTGTGAGAGAGATCCACCTTTCCAAGTTGTTGGGGTTCATCTCATACTTCTGAAGGTTTGAGGGTGCTGCCTGTTCCATACTCCCCCTACTCCTAGCCTTTTAGGGGTACAAACAATAGTAATTGGGGCCTAGTGTGGTTGTGTACGTGTGATATACATACACTTTTTTGGGATCATATTTTCTATTCCGCTATTTAATCAAAAACCTTTGGGGATCAGTTAAATTGGGGGATAGTCTGTGTTGGTACGTGTGAGAGAGATCCACCTTTCCAAGTTGTTGGGGTTCATCTCATACTTCTGAAGGTTTGAGGGTGCTGCCTGTTCCATACTCCCCCTACTCCTAGCCTTTTAGGGGTACAAACAATAGTAATTGGGGCCTAGTGTGGTTGTGTACGTGTGATATACATACACTTTTTTGGGATCATATTTTCTATTCCGCTATTTAATCAAAAACCTTTGGGGATCAGTTAAATTGGGGGATAGTCTGTGTTGGTACGTGTGAGAGAGATCCACCTTTCCAAGTTGTTGGGGTTCATCTCATACTTCTGAAGGTTTGAGGGTGCTGCCTGTTCCATACTCCCCCTACTCCTAGCCTTTTAGGGGTACAAACAATAGTAATTGGGGCCTAGTGTGGTTGTGTACGTGTGATATACATACACTTTTTTGGGATCATATTTTCTATTCCGCTATTTAATCAAAAACCTTTGGGGATCAGTTAAATTGGGGGATAGTCTGTGTTGGTACGTGTGAGAGAGATCCACCTTTCCAAGTTGTTGGGGTTCATCTCATACTTCTGAAGGTTTGAGGGTGCTGCCTGTTCCATACTCCCCCTACTCCTAGCCTTTTAGGGGTACAAACAATAGTAATTGGGGCCTAGTGTGGTTGTGTACGTGTGATATACATACACTTTTTTGGGATCATATTTTCTATTCCGCTATTTAATCAAAAACCTTTGGGGATCAGTTAAATTGGGGGATAGTCTGTGTTGGTACGTGTGAGAGAGATCCACCTTTCCAAGTTGTTGGGGTTCATCTCATACTTCTGAAGGTTTGAGGGTGCTGCCTGTTCCATACTCCCCCTACTCCTAGCCTTTTAGGGGTACAAACAATAGTAATTGGGGCCTAGTGTGGTTGTGTACGTGTGATATACATACACTTTTTTGGGATCATATTTTCTATTCCGCTATTTAATCAAAAACCTTTGGGGATCAGTTAAATTGGGGGATAGTCTGTGTTGGTACGTGTGAGAGAGATCCACCTTTCCAAGTTGTTGGGGTTCATCTCATACTTCTGAAGGTTTGAGGGTGCTGCCTGTTCCATACTCCCCCTACTCCTAGCCTTTTAGGGGTACAAACAATAGTAATTGGGGCCTAGTGTGGTTGTGTACGTGTGATATACATACACTTTTTTGGGATCATATTTTCTATTCCGCTATTTAATCAAAAACCTTTGGGGATCAGTTAAATTGGGGGATAGTCTGTGTTGGTACGTGTGAGAGAGATCCACCTTTCCAAGTTGTTGGGGTTCATCTCATACTTCTGAAGGTTTGAGGGTGCTGCCTGTTCCATACTCCCCCTACTCCTAGCCTTTTAGGGGTACAAACAATAGTAATTGGGGCCTAGTGTGGTTGTGTACGTGTGATATACATACACTTTTTTGGGATCATATTTTCTATTCCGCTATTTAATCAAAAACCTTTGGGGATCAGTTAAATTGGGGGATAGTCTGTGTTGGTACGTGTGAGAGAGATCCACCTTTCCAAGTTGTTGGGGTTCATCTCATACTTCTGAAGGTTTGAGGGTGCTGCCTGTTCCATACTCCCCCTACTCCTAGCCTTTTAGGGGTACAAACAATAGTAATTGGGGCCTAGTGTGGTTGTGTACGTGTGATATACATACACTTTTTTGGGATCATATTTTCTATTCCGCTATTTAATCAAAAACCTTTGGGGATCAGTTAAATTGGGTAATAGTCTGTGTTGGTACGTGTGAGAGAGATCCACCTTTCCAAGTTGTTGGGGTTCATCTCATACTTCTGAAGGTTTGAGGGTGCTGCCTGTTCCATACTCCCCCTACTCCTAGCCTTTTAGGGGTACAAACAATAGTAATTGGGGCCTAGTGTGGTTGTGTACGTGTGATATACATACACTTTTTTGGGATCATATTTTCTATTCCGCTATTTAATCAAAAACCTTTGGGGATCAGTTAAATTGGGGGATAGTCTGTGTTGGTACGTGTGAGAGAGATCCACCTTTCCAAGTTGTTGGGGTTCATCTCATACTTCTGAAGGTTTGAGGGTGCTGCCTGTTCCATACTCCCCCTACTCCTAGCCTTTTAGGGGTACAAACAATAGTAATTGGGGCCTAGTGTGGTTGTGTACGTGTGATATACATACACTTTTTTGGGATCATATTTTCTATTCCGCTATTTAATCAAAAACCTTTGGGGATCAGTTAAATTGGGGGATAGTCTGTGTTGGTACGTGTGAGAGAGATCCACCTTTCCAAGTTGTTGGGGTTCATCTCATACTTCTGAAGGTTTGAGGGTGCTGCCTGTTCCATACTCCCCCTACTCCTAGCCTTTTAGGGGTACAAACAATAGTAATTGGGGCCTAGTGTGGTTGTGTACGTGTGATATACATACACTTTTTTGGGATCATATTTTCTATTCCGCTATTTAATCAAAAACCTTTGGGGATCAGTTAAATTGGGGGATAGTCTGTGTTGGTACGTGTGAGAGAGATCCACCTTTCCAAGTTGTTGGGGTTCATCTCATACTTCTGAAGGTTTGAGGGTGCTGCCTGTTCCATACTCCCCCTACTCCTCATCTAGCCTTTTAGGGGTACAAACAATAGTAATTGGGGCCTAGTGTGGTTGTGTACGTGCGAGATACATACACTTTTTTTGATCATATTTCCTATTCCGCTATTCAATAAAAACCTTTGAGGATCAATTGAATTGCGGGATAGTCTGTGTCGGTACGTGTGAGAGAGATCCACCTTTCCAAGTTGTTGGGGTTCATCTCATACTTCTGAAGGTTTGAGGGTGCTGCCTGTTCCATACTCCCCCTACTCCTCATCTAGCCTTTTAGGGGTACAAACAATAGTAATTGGGGCCTAGTGTGGTTGTGTACGTGTGATATACATACACTTTTTTTGGATCATATTTTCTATTCCGCTATTTAATCAAAAACCTTTGGGGATCAGTTAAATTGGGGGATAGTCTGTGTTGGTACGTGTGAGAGAGATCCACCTTTCCAAGTTGTTGGGGTTCATCTCATACTTCTGAAGGTTTGAGGGTGCTGCCTGTTCCATACCCCCCCTACTCCTCATCTAGCCTTTTAGGGGTACAAACAATAGTAATTGGGGCCTAGTGTGGTTGTGTACGTGCGAGATACATACACTTTTTTTGATCATATTTCCTATTCCGCTATTCAATAAAAACCTTTGAGGATCAATTGAATTGCGGGATAGTCTGTGTCGGTACGTGTGAGAGAGATCCACCTTTCCAAGTTGTTGGGGTTCATCTCATACTTCTGAAGGTTTGAGGGTGCTGCCTGTTCCATACTCCCCCTACTCCTCATCTAGCCTTTTAGGGGTACAAACAATAGTAATTGGGGCCTAGTGTGGTTGTGTACGTGCGAGATACATACACTTTTTTTGATCATATTTCCTATTCCGCTATTCAATAAAAACCTTTGAGGATCAATTGAATTGCGGGATAGTCTGTGTCGGTACGTGTGAGAGAGATCCACCTTTCCAAGTTGTTGGGGTTCATCTCATACTTCTGAAGGTTTGAGGGTGCTGCCTGTTCCATACTCCCCCTACTCCTCATCTAGCCTTTTAGGGGTACAAACAATAGTAATTGGGGCCTAGTGTGGTTGTGTACGTGCGAGATACATACACTTTTTTTGATCATATTTCCTATTCCGCTATTCAATAAAAACCTTTGAGGATCAATTGAATTGCGGGATAGTCTGTGTCGGTACGTGTGAGAGAGATCCACCTTTCCAAGTTGTTGGGGTTCATCTCATACTTCTGAAGGTTTGAGGGTGCTGCCTGTTCCATACTCCCCCTACTCCTCATCTAGCCTTTTAGGGGTACAAACAATAGTAATTGGGGCCTAGTGTGGTTGTGTACGTGTGATATACATACACTTTTTTTGGATCATATTTTCTATTCCGCTATTTAATCAAAAACCTTTGGGGATCAGTTAAATTGGGGGATAGTCTGTGTTGGTACGTGTGAGAGAGATCCACCTTTCCAAGTTGTTGGGGTTCATCTCATACTTCTGAAGGTTTGAGGGTGCTGCCTGTTCCATACCCCCCCTACTCCTCATCTAGCCTTTTAGGGGTACAAACAATAGTAATTGGGGCCTAGTGTGGTTGTGTACGTGCGAGATACATACACTTTTTTTGATCATATTTCCTATTCCGCTATTCAATAAAAACCTTTGAGGATCAATTGAATTGCGGGATAGTCTGTGTCGGTACGTGTGAGAGAGATCCACCTTTCCAAGTTGTTGGGGTTCATCTCATACTTCTGAAGGTTTGAGGGTGCTGCCTGTTCCATACTCCCCCTACTCCTCATCTAGCCTTTTAGGGGTACAAACAATAGTAATTGGGGCCTAGTGTGGTTGTGTACGTGCGAGATACATACACTTTTTTTGATCATATTTCCTATTCCGCTATTCAATAAAAACCTTTGAGGATCAATTGAATTGCGGGATAGTCTGTGTCGGTACGTGTGAGAGAGATTTACCTTTCCAAGTTGTTGGGGTTCATCTCATACTTCTGAAGGTTTGAGGGTGCTGCCTGTTCCATACTCCCCCTACTCCTCATCTAGCCTTTTAGGGGTACAAACAATAGTAATTGGGGCCTAGTGTGGTTGTGTACGTGCGAGATACATACACTTTTTTTGATCATATTTCCTATTCCGCTATTCAATAAAAACCTTTGAGGATCAATTGAATTGCGGGATAGTCTGTGTCGGTACGTGTGAGAGAGATCCACCTTTCCAAGTTGTTGGGGTTCATCTCATACTTCTGAAGGTTTGAGGGTGCTGCCTGTTCCATACTCCCCCTACTCCTCATCTAGCCTTTTAGGGGTACAAACAATAGTAATTGGGGCCTAGTGTGGTTGTGTACGTGCGAGATACATACACTTTTTTTGATCATATTTCCTATTCCGCTATTCAATAAAAACCTTTGAGGATCAATTGAATTGCGGGATAGTCTGTGTCGGTACGTGTGAGAGAGATCCACCTTTCCAAGTTGTTGGGGTTCATCTCATACTTCTGAAGGTTTGAGGGTGCTGCCTGTTCCATACTCCCCCTACTCCTCATCTAGCCTTTTAGGGGTACAAACAATAGTAATTGGGGCCTAGTGTGGTTGTGTACGTGTGATATACATACACTTTTTTTGGATCATATTTTCTATTCCGCTATTCAATAAAAACCTTTCTAGGGCAAGATCTTAAATTACAGAAATATGAGGAGACCGTCAAATAAGGGCCGTGGCCTGGGTCGTGGTGCTGCTGGTAGAGCTCCTGTTGCAAGGAGAGGACATGGTCGATCTGTGCCAGCTACACGCACAAGTGAAACACCTTCCTCAAGTGTGAGTAGGCGACAGAACCTGCATCAGTATTTGGTAGGGCATCAAACGCCCCTAGAAGTGATGAGGCCAGAACAAGTTGAGGCGATAGTAGATTGGTTTGCTGCTGACAGTGCCTCCAGTTCCTTCACATTGTCTCCCACCCAGTCTACTGCAGAAAGGTCAGAGTTGGCACCTGCAGCCAATGTCCAACCGTCTTTCACCTCACCCCCTTGCAAATCAGGCCAGCAGTCTGAGCCCCAAGCCATACAGCAGTCTCTTATTCTTTTTGAGGACTCTGTCAGCAGGGTTTCCCAGGGCCATCCACCTAGCCCTGCCCCAGAAGTGGAAGAGATTGAGTGCAGCGATGCCCAACCACTTATTTCTCAAGATGAGTACATGCAAGGATCATCGCAGCACGTCTCCGATGATGACGAAACGCAGGTGCCAACTGCTGCGGCGTTCAGCATTGTGGAGACCGACAAGGAGGGCAGGGGTGAAGACTGGGTGGAAGATGATGTGGAGGACGATGAGGTCCTCGACCCCACATGGAATGAACGTCATGCAGGTGACCTGAGTAGTTTGGAGGAAGAGGCGGTGGTCGCACAGAGCCACCAGCACAGCAGAAGAGGGAGCAGGGTGCAGAAGCGGAGCGGCCGTGCCCTAGACACTACGCCCGCTACTGCCCAACGCAGCAAGGGAACGAGCGCACCAAAGTCAGCTCAAAGGAGTTCTCTAGCGTGGAAGTTCTTTAGAAAATGTGCTGATGACAGGACACGAGTGGTTTGCACCCTGTGCAATCAGAGCTTGAAGCGAGGCATGAACCTTCTCAACCTGAGCACAACCTGCATGATCAGGCATCTAAGTGCAAAGCACGAGCTGCAGTGGAGTACACACCTTCAAAACCAAGAAACGTCTCTGGCTCATCCTGCTTCCTCTTCTGCTGCAGTCTCGGCCGCTCCAGCCACATCTGTAGTGATACCGGCACCTGCCACCCCGCAAACAGACGATCTGTCAGCAACACCACCACCTGGGTCACCAACAACCATCTCCACAATGTCCCGTGGAAGCGTTCAGCTTTCCATCTCCCAAACACTTGAGAGGAAGAGGAAGTACCCCCCTACCCACCCGCGATCCCTGGCCCTGAATGCCAGCATTTCAAAATTATTGGCCTTTGAAATGCTGTCATTCCGTCTGGTGGAGACGCACAGTTTTAAAAACCTTATGTCGGTGGCTGTCCCACAGTACGTCGTGCCCAGCCGCCACTACTTTTCCAGGCAAGCCATCCCTTCCCTGCACAACCAAGTGGGGGAAAATATCAGGTGTGCACTGCGCAACGCCATCTGTGCCAAGGTCCACCTAACTACGGATACGTGGACCAGTAAGCACGGTCAGGGGCGTTATATCTCCCTAACGGCACACTGGGTAAATGCAGTGGCGGATGGGCCTGAGGCGGATAGCAATTTGGCGCATGTCCTTCCACCACCGAGGATTGCAGGGCGCTTCAGTTTGCCTCCTGTTCGTAACTCCTCCTACTCCGCTTCCTCATCCTCTACCGCCTCCTCATCCGGACAGCGTAACACCTTCACCACCAACTTCAGCACGGCCAGGGGTAAACGACAGCAGGCAGTTTTACAACTTGCCTGTTTGGGGGACAAACCACACACCGCGCAGGAGTTGTGGAGGAGCATGGAACAGCAGACAAATGAGTGGTTGCTGCCAGCGAGCCTCAAGCCCGGCCTGGTGGTGTGTGATAACGGGCGAAATCTCATAGCAGCTCTGGGCCTAGCCGGTTTGACGCACATCCCTTGCCTGGCGCATGTGCTGAATTTGGTGGTGCAGAGGTTCCTTAAAAACTACCCCGATATGTCAGAGCTGCTGCAGAAAGTGCGGGCCGTTTGTGCGCACTTTCGGCGTTCTCACCCTGCTGCTGCTCGCCTGGCAGCGCTGCAGCGTAACTTCGGCCTTCCCGCTCACCGCCTCATATGTGACGTGCCCACAAGGTGGAACTCCACCTTGCACATGCTGGAAAGACTGTGCGAGCAGCAGCAGGCCATAGTGGAGTTTCAGCTGCAGCACGCACGCGTGAGTCGCTCTGCGGAACAGCACCACTTCACCACCAATAACTGGGCCTCCATGCGAGACCTGTGTGCCTTGTTGCGCTGTTTTGAGTACTCCACCAACATGGCCAGTGGCAATGACGCCGTTCTCAGCTTAACTATCCCACTTCTATGCCTCCTTGAAAAAACAATTCGGGCGATGATGGAAGAGGATGTGGCACAGGATGAGGAGGAGGAGGAGGATGAAGAGGTAACATTTCCAAGGCTTTCAGGGCAGTCATTCGCAAGGGGCTCCGAGGGTGGGTTCCTGCACACGCAAACGCCAGGGACGCAATTGTCCAGCAGGGGCACAGTTCTGGAGGATGAGGAGGAGGAGGAGCTGGAGGAGGAGATGGAACCATGTTCACAGCAGGGTGGCACCCAGGCCAGCTCATGGCCATCACTGGTGCGTGGCTGGGGGGATACAGAGGACACGGACGATACACCTCCCACAGAGGACAGCCTTTCGTCGCCTCTGGGCAGCCTGGCACACATGAGCGATTACATGCTGCAGTGTCTCCACAACGACCGCCGAGTTGCCCACATTCTAACTTGTGCTGATTACTGGGTGGCCACGCTGCTGGATCCCCGTTACAAGGACAACGTACCGTCCTTAATTCACTCACTGGAGCGCGATCGCAAGATGCGCGAGTACAAGCGCACGCTGGTAGACGCCATGCTGCTGGCATTCCCATCTGACAGCGGGGCCACAGTGGAAGCACAAGGCAGAGGAGGAGGAGGAGGAGGTCGCCAACGCAACCAGGGCACCGCCAGCACCTCAGAAGGCAGGGTTAGCATGGCCGAAATGTGGAAAAGCTTTGTCAGCACGCCACAACAAACAGCAGCACCAGCAGCTCAGATGGAACGTCTTAGCAGGAGGCAGCATTTTACCAACATGGTGGAGCAGTATGTGTGCACACGCCTACATGTAGTGAATGACGGGTCTGCCCCCTTCAACTTCTGGGTCTCCAAATTGGGCACATGGCCTGAGCTTGCCCTTTACGCCTTGGAGGTGCTGGCGTGCCCTGCAGCCAGTGTATTATCTGAACGGGTATTTAGCACGGCTGGGGGCGTTATAACAGACAAGCGCAGCCGCCTGTCCAGAGACAATGTGGACAAGCTCACGTTCATTAAAATGAACCAGGCATGGATCCCACGGGACTTTTCCGTACCTTATGCAGAATAGCAATGGATACCGACCTTACCCACCCATTGTTCCATTTTTGCTCTTTCTCACTCTTTTGGGGTGTACCCTCATTTAAAATTTTTGAAAAGAAGCAGTGTTGGCTACCTCGTCCTCCTCCTCAGGGCCAGATTAATGTAGGGGCTATTGGAGCTGCAGCTCCAGGCCCCTACCTTTTATATAGGCCCCGGGTTGGCCATATTCACTGTTACCGCTCTTCTGTCACTTGTAAACACAGAAGTCTGGCTTCTATGCTCGCTTCCCCAGGCAGCACCCTCAGAACCTCCCCACACAGCGTGAAGGCCGGACAAGGAGGGACAGTTGGCGATGCATGGATGTGTTTATGGGCTTCAGAGACAGCATCCCATGTTGAATTAGGCATGCATGGCTGCACCCTTCCTCCTCTGGGTGCATGGCAAGGCACGGCCCTTAAGGCCCTTCAAAATCCTCAGCACCAAGCCCATGATGCTGTTAATCCGGCCCTGGTCCTCCTCCACCGCCGCTTCCACCTACACCGCCCATAGGTGTGCGCAGCCTATTGCATTAAGGTGTGCACCCCAAAGTTGAAATACACATGCATGTGTTTGCCAGCAGGGAGAGTAATGTATCGGGGCCATGTACCTGTAGGCAAGGAGAAATAGAGCAGAGCAGGTCCCAGGGAGATCTTTCCCATCTCCTCACTGGCAATGCTATGTGCCCTAGGTGATTAGGGTGTGCCCAGGCACACCCAGCACACCCTGTGCGCACGCCTATGTCACCGCCACATCCACCACCACCTCAACCTCCCTCCTACTCCATATGGGCCTCGTCCTTCAGAGATGAAGAAGAACATTGTTTTATTTTTCTGTTTTTTTTTTGTTGTTTTAAGTTATTTCCCTATCCACATTTGTTTGCAGAGCACTTGCCATGCTCTTAATTACGTTTTGCTGCCATTTGCAGCACTCTAGCCCTTTCCTTTGGTGTTTTAGAGCCATTTTAGTGCCTTAAAGTTCGAGTCCCCATTGACTTCAATGGGGTTCGGTGTCCGGGAAAAGTTCGGTAAAAGTCCGGGACACGGACCCGGACTTTTTTTTAAAGTTCGGCCGAACCCGTCGAACACGGACATCTAGGTGTTCGCTCAACCCTAGTGGTAACCCCTTTGCCCACAGGAGTTTGACTCAAGGCTTGGCTCCCTGGGAAATCTGGTGAGCATATAGATGTGCCTGGTGGGGGATCACTGTGTTGTGTATCGCACCGTTTTAGATGGTCTGTCACACTGTGGACTTCTTATGTGAATATTGTACCGATTTGTGACATCTAAGGGCTTTCCTGTCTTCCCCTTCATATTCATTTTCCTACATCGTGATATATGAATTGGACTTTTATACTTAAGGACTATACAGGATTGGATCACTTATCAGCGCTGCACTGATTTATTTTCTTGTTGGCATATATTCACCTTTTTAGTGCTAGCAGCTTATGAACACATAGCGCTCACTCTCCATTGCTTTATGATGTGCCAAATGTACTTTAGTAAGAGTCTTTAGCCTCCTTATGTTTTTGGGAAGGAATACTCAAAGTGATATTAAAGACAGATTATTTTTTTCAAATAACAAACATGTTATACTTACCTACTCTGTGCAGTGGCTTTGCACAGAGCAGTCCTAATTCTGCTATTCTTGGGGCCAGGCATGGGCAGAGTATTTTTCTGCCCTATCAATACAGAATTATCTGTGTTGATACGCGTATCAGGAAGGAATGCGTCACAATTAGGGTTGAGCGAACACCTAGATGTCCGTGTTCGACGGGTTCGGCCGAACTTTAAAAAAAAGTCCGGGTCCGTGTCCCGGACTTTTACCGAACTTTTCCCGGACACCGAACCCCATTGAAGTCAATGGGGACCCGAACTTTAAGGCACTAAAATGGCTCTAAAACACCAAAGGAAAGGGCTAGAGTGCTGCAAATGGCAGCAAAACGTAATTAAGAGCATGGCAAGTGCTCTGCAAACAAATGTGGATAGGGAAATAACTTAAAACAACAAAAAAAAACAGAAAAATAAAACAATGTTCTTCTTCATCTCTGAAGGACGAGGCCCATATGGAGTAGGAGGGAGGTTGAGGTGGTGGTGGATGTGGCGGTGACTAGACATATGCCGGTTTTCGGTAATTCGATATATCGCGGTATTGCATAGCCACGGTATTGTTATTGTGGCATTTTTAAAATACCGAGTTTCTCTGTCAAGTCTGCCTGACTTGTGAATTGATACATTTCAGTGAGCTGGATGACTCATTCACTCACTCAGCTAACACCTTTCAGCATTAAGTCTCCTAACTATAAACAAAAATGATTACATTTGTATCTTTTCCTTCCCTCTGCCAGGGAGAAAGGAAGTTTAACCTCTTAAAGACTGGATCTTTTTCTGACACTTGCTGTTTGCAAGTTAAAATCAGTTTTTTTTTTGCTAGAAAAGTACTTAGAACCCCCAAACATTTTATATATTTTTTTAGCAGAGACCCTACAGAATAAAATGGCGATTGTTGTAATATTTTATGTCACACTGTATTTGCGCAGCAGTCTTTCAAACGCAATGATTAGACTTTAATGAATAAAAAAAAAAAAAAAAACGTAACAGTAAAGTTATCCCAATTTTTTTTTTTTTTGTTACACAGAGAATCGTGAGAGAATCGTGATCTTTATTCCAAGCTAAAAAATCGTGATTCTCATTTTGGCCAGAATCGTGCAGCTCTAATAAATATAT
Organism: Pelophylax lessonae; assembly: GCF_965119305.1. Lineage (NCBI taxonomy): Eukaryota > Metazoa > Chordata > Amphibia > Anura > Ranidae > Pelophylax > Pelophylax lessonae. The sequence continues at coordinate 618,423,974 of NC_138768.1, read as the reverse complement.
ATATACACACACACACGCCTAGCAGCCCACATTACATTATTATATAGCCATCAAGCAGTGTCTGGCCTACCTGGTGATGACTGGTCCTGGCGCTCTGATCCGATGGCCTGGTCTTTAAAGGGGCAAATCCTTGCGATCCAGAAGTGGTTAAACCTGCAGGAGGACCGGTGTTTTTATCTATTAATGACTTTACTATTGCTTTAGGCCTGGTTCACATGTATGCGGGTTGGTGGTTCACATGTATGCGGGTTGGCGGTTCACATGTATGCGGGTTGGCGGCCCACATTTGCACAGGCATAGCAGCCCATTGATTTGAACGGGCTGCTATGCCCTCATTTTCCGCAGAAAAAAGGTGCATGCAGCATTTTTTTTAAATTCAGTGGCCTTGAAATCCATCCTGCTTTTGCACCATGCGACTAACCTGCAGTTCCTGCTCTGGCAAGCTTTCTGCATTTTTTGTATACGTGGGCACGGCATTTAAAAATAAACAGTTTGCGTGTGCAGCAACGGCAGGTAAGTCGCATGGTGCAAAAGAAGGATGGATTTCATGGCCACTGCATTTTTTTAAATTCTGCATGCACCTTTTTTCAGCTGAAAACGCAGGCATAGCAGCTCAAGCCCATTCACATCAATGGGCTGCTATGCCTGTGCAAATGTGGGCCCCCAACCCGCATACATGTGAACCAGGCCTAAAGCAATAGTAAAGTCATTAATAGATAAAAACACCGGTCCTCCTGCAGGTTTAACCAATTAATGACTTTACTATTGCTTTAGGCCTGGTTCACATGTATGCGGGTTGGGGGCCCACATTTGCACAGGCATAGCAGCCCATTGATGTGAATGGGCTTGAGCTGCTATGCCTGCGTTTTCAGCTGAAAAAAGGTGCATGCAGAATTTAAAAAAATGCAGTGGCCATGAAATCCATCCTTCTTTTGCACCATGCGACTTACCTGCCGTTGCTGCACACGCAAACTGTTTATTTTTAAATGCCGTGCCCACGTATACAAAAAATGCAGAAAGCTTGCCAGAGCAGGAACTGCAGGTTAGTCGCATGGTGCAAAAGCAGGATGGATTTCAAGGCCACTGAATTTTAAAAAAATGCTGCATGCACCTTTTTTCTGCGGAAAATGAGGGCATAGCAGCCCATTCAAATCAATGGGCTGCTATGCCTGTGCAAATGTGAACCACCAACCCGCATACATGTGAACCAGGCCTAAAGCAATAGTAAAGTAATTTATAAACAACACCTCCTTCAGGTTTAACCACTTCTTGACCACAAGGATTTGCCCTCTTAATGACCAGGCCATCGGATCGGAGCCGAGCGCCAGAACCAGTTATCACCAGTTAGGCCAGACACTGCTTGATGACCTATTTTAGGCCTGGTTCACAGAGTCTGTACTGACTGACTATATAATAATGTGCATAAGTGAACCAAAGCCCCTAAATTCAGCAATGAAATTGAAGTGAGGTGGAAATTTAATAATTTAAATTTAATAATAGAATACCGTGATAATACCGTATACCGTGGCAAAACCTTAATCAATTAATCGCAGCATGAAAATCTGATACCGTCACAAGCCTAGCGGTGACATAGGCGTGCGCACAGGGTGTGCTGGGTGTGCCTGGGCACACCCTAATCACCTAGGGCACATAGCATTGCCAGTGAGGAGATGGGAAAGATCTCCCTGGGACCTGCTCTGCTCTATTTCTCCTTGCCTACAGGTACATGGCCCCGATACATTACTCTCCCTGCTGGCAAACACATGCATGTGTATTTCAACTTTGGGGTGCACACCTTAATGCAATAGGCTGCGCACACCTATGGGCGGTGTAGGTGGAAGCGGCGGTGGAGGAGGACCAGGGCCGGATTAACAGCATCATGGGCTTGGTGCTGAGGATTTTGAAGGGCCTTAAGGGCCGTGCCTTGCCATGCACCCAGAGGAGGAAGGGTGCAGCCATGCATGCCTAATTCAACATGGGATGCTGTCTCTGAAGCCCATAAACACATCCATGCATCGCCAACTGTCCCTCCTTGTCCGGCCTTCACGCTGTGTGGGGAGGTTCTGAGGGTGCTGCCTGGGGAAGCGAGCATAGAAGCCAGACTTCTGTGTTTACAAGTGACAGAAGAGCGGTAACAGTGAATATGGCCAACCCGGGGCCTATATAAAAGGTAGGGGCCTGGAGCTGCAGCTCCAATAGCCCCTACATTAATCTGGCCCTGAGGAGGAGGACGAGGTAGCCAACACTGCTTCTTTTCAAAAATTTTAAATGAGGGTACACCCCAAAAGAGTGAGAAAGAGCAAAAATGGAACAATGGGTGGGTAAGGTCGGTATCCATTGCTATTCTGCATAAGGTACGGAAAAGTCCCGTGGGATCCATGCCTGGTTCATTTTAATGAACGTGAGCTTGTCCACATTGTCTCTGGACAGGCGGCTGCGCTTGTCTGTTATAACGCCCCCAGCCGTGCTAAATACCCGTTCAGATAATACACTGGCTGCAGGGCACGCCAGCACCTCCAAGGCGTAAAGGGCAAGCTCAAGCCATGTGCCCAATTTGGAGACCCAGAAGTTGAAGGGGGCAGACCCGTCATTCACTACATGTAGGCGTGTGCACACATACTGCTCCACCATGTTGGTAAAATGCTGCCTCCTGCTAAGACGTTCCATCTGAGCTGCTGGTGCTGCTGTTTGTTGTGGCGTGCTGACAAAGCTTTTCCACATTTCGGCCATGCTAACCCTGCCTTCTGAGGTGCTGGCGGTGCCCTGGTTGCGTTGGCGACCTCCTCCTCCTCCTCCTCTGCCTTGTGCTTCCACTGTGGCCCCGCTGTCAGATGGGAATGCCAGCAGCATGGCGTCTACCAGCGTGCGCTTGTACTCGCGCATCTTGCGATCGCGCTCCAGTGAGTGAATTAAGGACGGTACGTTGTCCTTGTAACGGGGATCCAGCAGCGTGGCCACCCAGTAATCAGCACAAGTTAGAATGTGGGCAACTCGGCGGTCGTTGTGGAGACACTGCAGCATGTAATCGCTCATGTGTGCCAGGCTGCCCAGAGGAAACGAAAGGCTGTCCTCTGTGGGAGGTGTATCGTCCGTGTCCTCTGTATCCCCCCAGCCACGCACCAGTGATGGCCATGAGCTGGCCTGGGTGCCACCCTGCTGTGAACATGGTTCCATCTCCTCCTCCAGCTCCTCCTCCTCCTCATCCTCCTCATCCTCCAGAACTGTGCCCCTGCTGGACAATTGCGTCCCTGGCGTTTGCGTGTGCAGGAACCCACCCTCGGAGCCCCTTGCGAATGACTGCCCTGAAAGCCTTGGAAATGTTACCTCTTCATCCTCCTCCTCCTCCTCATCCTGTGCCACATCCTCTTCCATCATCGCCCGAATTGTTTTTTCAAGGAGGCATGGAAGTGGGATAGTTAAGCTGAGAACGGCGTCATTGCCACTGGCCATGTTGGTGGAGTACTCAAAACAGCGCAACAAGGCACACAGGTCTCGCATGGAGGCCCAGTTAAATTAAATAGCGGAATAGAAAATATGATCCAAAAAAAGTGTATGTATATCACACGTACACAACCACACTGGGCCCCAATTACTATTGTTTGTACCCCTAAAAGGCTAGATGAGGAGTAGGGGGAGTATGGAACAGGCAGCACCCTCAAACCTTCAGAAGTATGAGATGAACCCCAACAACTTGGAAAGGTGGATCTCTCTCACACGTACCAACACAGACTATCCCCCAATTTAACTGATCCCCAAAGGTTTTTGATTAAATAGCGGAATAGAAAATATGATCCAAAAAAAGTGTATGTATATCACACGTACACAACCACACTAGGCCCCAATTACTATTGTTTGTACCCCTAAAAGGCTAGATGAGGAGTAGGGGGAGTATGGAACAGGCAGCACCCTCAAACCTTCAGAAGTATGAGATGAACCCCAACAACTTGGAAAGGTGGATCTCTCTCACACGTACCGACACAGACTATCCCCCAATTTAACTGATCCCCAAAGGTTTTTGATTAAATAGCGGAATAGAAAATATGATCCAAAAAAAGTGTATGTATATCACACGTACACAACCACACTAGGCCCCAATTACTATTGTTTGTACCCCTAAAAGGCTAGATGAGGAGTAGGGGGGGTATGGAACAGGCAGCACCCTCAAACCTTCAGAAGTATGAGATGAACCCCAACAACTTGGAAAGGTGGATCTCTCTCACACGTACCAACACAGACTATCCCCCAATTTAACTGATCCCCAAAGGTTTTTGATTAAATAGCGGAATAGAAAATATGATCCCAAAAAAGTGTATGTATATCACACGTACACAACCACACTAGGCCCCAATTACTATTGTTTGTACCCCTAAAAGGCTAGGAGTAGGGGGAGTATGGAACAGGCAGCACCCTCAAACCTTCAGAAGTATGAGATGAACCCCAACAACTTGGAAAGGTGGATCTCTCTCACACGTACCAACACAGACTATCCCCCAATTTAACTGATCCCCAAAGGTTTTTGATTAAATAGCGGAATAGAAAATATGATCCAAAAAAAGTGTATGTATATCACACGTACACAACCACACTAGGCCCCAATTACTATTGTTTGTACCCCTAAAAGGCTAGGAGTAGGGGGAGTATGGAACAGGCAGCACCCTCAAACCTTCAGAAGTATGAGATGAACCCCAACAACTTGGAAAGGTGGATCTCTCTCACACGTACCAACACAGACTATCCCCCAATTTAACTGATCCCCAAAGGTTTTTGATTAAATAGCGGAATAGAAAATATGATCCCAAAAAAGTGTATGTATATCACACGTACACAACCACACTAGGCCCCAATTACTATTGTTTGTACCCCTAAAAGGCTAGGAGTAGGGGGAGTATGGAACAGGCAGCACCCTCAAACCTTCAGAAGTATGAGATGAACCCCAACAACTTGGAAAGGTGGATCTCTCTCACACGTACCAACACAGACTATCCCCCAATTTAACTGATCCCCAGAGGTTTTTGATTAAATAGCGGAATAGAAAATATGATCCCAAAAAAGTGTATGTATATCACACGTACACAACCACACTAGGCCCCAATTACTATTGTTTGTACCCCTAAAAGGCTAGGAGTAGGGGGAGTATGGAACAGGCAGCACCCTCAAACCTTCAGAAGTATGAGATGAACCTCAACAACTTGGAAAGGTGGATCTCTCTCACACGTACCAACACAGACTATCCCCCAATTTAACTGATCCCCAAAGGTTTTTGATTAAATAGCGGAATAGAAAATATGATCCCAAAAAAGTGTATGTATATCACACGTACACAACCACACTAGGCCCCAATTACTATTGTTTGTACCCCTAAAAGGCTAGGAGTAGGGGGAGTATGGAACAGGCAGCACCCTCAAACCTTCAGAAGTATGAGATGAACCCCAACAACTTGGAAAGGTGGATCTCTCTCACACGTACCAACACAGACTATCCCCCAATTTAACTGATCCCCAAAGGTTTTTGATTAAATAGCGGAATAGAAAATATGATCCCAAAAAAGTGTATGTATATCACACGTACACAACCACACTAGGCCCCAATTACTATTGTTTGTACCCCTAAAAGGCTAGATGAGGAGTAGGGGGAGTATGGAACAGGCAGCACCCTCAAACCTTCAGTATGAGATTGTGTTCACTGTACCCCACAAAGATTGAGTTCACTGCACCCCACAATGATTGTGTTCACTGCACCCCACAAAGATTGTGTTCACTGCACCTCACAAAGATTGTGTTCACTGTACCCCCCAAAGATTGTGTTCACTGCACCCCACAAAGATTCTGTTCACTGTACCCCACAAAGATTGTGTTCACTGCACCCCAAAAAGATTGTGTTCACTGCACCCCAAAAAGGATGTTGTTCACTGCACCCCAAAAAGGATGTTGTTCACTCCACCCCAAAAAGATTGTGTTCACTGCACCCCACAAAGATTGTGTTCACTGCACCCCAAAAAGATTGTGTTCACTGCACCCCAAAAATGATTTTGTTCACTGCACCCCAAAAAGGATTTTGTTCACTGCACCCCAAAAAGGATGTTGTTCACTCCACCCCAAAAAGATTGTGTTCACTGCACCCCAAAAAGATTGTGTTCACTGCACCCCACAAAGGATTTTGTTCACTGCACCCCAAAAAGATTGTGTTCACTGCACCCCAAAAAGGATGTTGTTCACTGCACCCCAAAAAGGATTTTGTTCACTGCACCCCAAAAAGATTGTGTTCACTGCACCCCACAAAGGATTTTGTTCACTGCACCCCACAAAGATTGTGTTCACTGCACACCAAAAAGGATTGTGTTCACTGCACCCCAAAAAGATTTTGTTCACTGCACCCCAAAAAGATTGTGTTCACTGCAGCCCAAAAAGATTGTGTTCACTGCAGCCCAAAAAGATTGTGTTCACTGCAGCCCAAAAAGATTGTGTTCACTGCAGCCCAAAAAGATTGTGTTCACTGCAGCTCACACACAGAAAAATGGATGTGGATCACTGACACCTGCCTATCTCCAATCCCACACCACACAGCAATATCGATTGTAGTTTGTAGAACACAGTTTCCCTAAAATTCAGCAGACTCTGTCCCTAACAGGATTGAGAAGAGATCGTAGATCAGGATTGAGTGCAGACCCCACCCCCCACACAGCAATATCGATTGTAGTTTGTAGAAGACACTGACCCTATATAATTCAGCAGACTCTATCCCTAAAATGCCTACAACTCGCCCTGCCTAAACACTCCGACCTGTCCCTCAATTCTATCCGGACACAAATGGTTTTTTCCTGCCTATCTTTCCCTAATCAGCAGCCAGCACGTTGATGTGTGCTCTGTCCCTGAATCTAAGCAGCATAATGACGCCGCTGCGGCTGCCTCGAACTTATAAAGACTTGGTCACATGCTTCAGACGGCCAATCACAGCTACTGAGACATTTGCAGGCATGGCTGGGATGGCTTAAGGCACACCAGTTAAACGATTGTTGATTGGCTGTTGAAAGCCCGCCATGAAAAGAGCGCCAAAGCATGCAAAACCCGGAAATAAAACGACCGAACACGGATTTTTACCCAAACATACAGTAAAGTGTCCGTGTCCGTGTTCGGGTACAAAAAATCCAATTATTCGGTACGAACACGAATAATACAGTCCGTGTTCGCTCAACACTAGTCACAATACATTGCTGTTTTGATATTTTGAGCACAGCCCTATTTAAAGCACTGTTCCATGTGCCCCTATTATACTTTGAGCACCTGCCCCTCCAAAGGTCTCTGCACGGCCCTGCTTGGGTTCCCTGCTGGTTCTCTTGGCCCCTCCCTCTTCTGCTGAGTCTCCGCATACCAAGCAGGTTGCTCTGGGAGCACTGGAACAGACTCACTCCCGAGTTTCTGTTCTTTTGTGTCCATTCATGCGCAGAGCATGGCTCAGTCTTACCCCTACTCTCTCGTCATTGGCTTACTGGCTCTGATTGACAGTAGTGGGAGCTAATGAGAAGGAAGGGACCCTTGAGAGCTGCTGCTCTCGTGCACATTGCTGGATCGAGATGGGGCTCAGGTAAGTGTTAGAGGGGGTGGGGGGGGGCTGCTGCACATAGAAGGTTTTTTACCTCCATGCATAGAATGCATAAAGGTAAAAAACCTTGAACCTTTACCTAACTCCCCTCCAGGGTTGAGGAAGCCCTCCCTCGATGTGGGGCTGTGCCTTACTGTGTGGTTTTAGGAGGATGGCTGGCAGTGTACCCCTGTGAGAAATCAGTATCTGAGAGCCTCATTGATGGCAAAGGTGGAATATGTTGGTCTGTGAGGGTGACCCTCTTCTTGGTATTCCTTCTCAGTCCCATTAGGGTTAAGGGGAGACTTGTGTGCTGTGTTTAGGTGTCTGTTATGCTTTGTTATCCTTCGTACAGTATAGTTGTGCTGTAATATGAGTTGAACCTCTCGCCCCACCTCACTGAAGTATTCAGCAATCAAGGAGAAAAAAAAAAAAAAGCTTTACTTTCATGATAAATGTTTTTAATTGGCTGACTGGCAGGGTACTGCAATTTTTCTACATGATGAATTCAAGTATGGGTTTTAAAACTTTTAAACATGATGTGTGAATCTGTTTTGAAGTAGCACCTGAAAAGTACCATTGTTCATACATTTATACATAGTTGCAAAGGTATCCCAGGTCTTTTTTAATACTATAGTCAGTGTATACTACAAGAAAAAAAATTGCCATGTACGTACCGCTAAATTGTTCGAGTTTGCCTTGAAGAAAAGGTAGCAACCCTAGCTGGAGCACCACTGCAAAGCCCGTAAGTCTCTCGCTCTCCTGTTGTCCTGTGCGCCTCAGCTCCAGGACCGTTACCTTTTCTCTGAACGGGACCTCCAGTTGTGTTTTGCTCTAGTGTGGCCTGGTCATCTCCGAGCACAGCCATTACTGCTTGTCAGACATCATCCTCCAAGGAGCTAATGGCTAGCTCTGTGATCAGCCAGGCACGCAGCTCTCTCTAGTTGCACAGCACTCTCTAGCCTCTCCTCTCACTCTGCCAGGTGCATATTGGAGCCATTTAACTTGGGCACCAGGACTGATTCTAATGGTGCCATGATGGAGCCTGCTTCTACTTCTGAACCCGCTGGGAGAAACAGGGACGATCCGAGGCGGTTGCGGGGGGTGCACTGCGCCCAGGCGCCGCGTGAGGGGGGGCGCATGCCGTACATAACTTTAATCTCCCGCACGTCGCGGGAGTCTCACTGCAGCCGCTACAATTTTTTTTTTTTGTAATTTCGGCACACAGCCAGAGCTTGAGTCCTGCAGGAGAAGCCAGAGAAGTTATGTTACCTCGTAGCTTTTGTGGGTGGTTTGATGTCCCACACGCTACAATCTCTGGCTGCTCTGTTCAGCACCCAGCATCTGCCTCCCCCAGCCGCCTTTTACAGAGCAGAGTGAGTGAGACTGAACCCGCCCCCTCCTCCCTCGGCTCTGTCTGATGTATACAGTACAGGGGCGTAACTACAGGGGTTGCAGGGGTTGCAATTGCTACCGGGCCCCATGCTCCAGGGGGCCCGGTAGCAAACCAGTGGGTGAACTTCCAGGATCTCAAAGGTCACACTTGCGTCCGGGCCCTGGCATTGCACCACTGTCGGGAGGCCCCAAGATTGCAGGAAGGGGGCCCACTGCAGAACTTGTGAAAGGATCCTACTGTGGGACCATAATAAAAGGCCATGCAAGGAGAGTAAGGAGCCCCAGGATTAGTGGGAAGAGCCCGGGCTTGAAGGGAAGGGCCCCGGCCAGGGGTCTGGGGGGCCCTTCATGGTTTCTTGCATCGGGGCCCTGAAGGTTCTAGTTACGCCTCTGATACAGTACAAACAGAGGAGCTTGGGAGGAGGAGATCGCTGTGCATCTCCCGGACCGTGCGGATCTCAGGTCTGTGATCATTACATCAGAGACACAGTCACACACTATCTCTTGCAGGGGGAGGGGGGGTCAGAGGGACTTGGAGAAGATAAAACTCAAGGAAGGAGAGTGAGGGAGACAAGCTAAAAGTTATTACTTGCAGGGAATGAGGTGTGTGTGTGTGTGTGTGTGTGGGGGGGGGGGGTTCTAAGTTCTAACAGAATACTGTATGTCCTAGAGGGGCTTTGGAAGAAGAGATGACTTATGCTGGGGGAGGGGGGTTGGATATGAAATCAGTCCACCCCCAACCCCCCCCCCCCCCACTCCCAGCACAAGTCATCTCCCCTTCCAAAGCCCCCCTAGGACATACAGTATTCTGTTAGAACTTAGAACCCCCCCCCCCCCAACCCACACACACACCTCATTCCCTGCAAGTATTAACTTTTAGCTTGTTGTTAACCCCCCCCACCCAAAATCAATGAGATGCTGCTAAACAACTGACAGAGATGTAGGGCAATCGCCCAGGTGCCCACATTAGTGCCCCCCTCCCAGGCAAGTCAGTGGAGCCAGGTAGGGTGCACTGATATAAAGGTTCCCCCATATATCAGGACCCACCCCTTCCTTAGTGCATTCACTCTGATGAAGGTGGTCTCTGGTGATCAGAGTCCCCCCTATATCAGAGTTATCGGCATTCCCCTTTACATTAGTCTGCAGGATTCCCCTTATAGTGCAAGGGGGAACTCTGTGGACGCTGACGTGAAGAGGAACTCTGATGTAAAGGGCAATGCTGTGGACCATAAATAAGTGAGAACTCTGATGCAAAGGTAAACGCTATGGACTCTGATATAAGGTGGTCTCTGGTCACCAGAGCCCCCCCTCCCTTATATTAGAGTTCTCCTTTAGAGCATGATCTGCAGAATTCCCCGTCAGAGTTCAGTTGCACTGTAAGGGGAAATTCTGCAGACTCTGATGTAAGGAGGGACTCCGTGCTGGCTGGGTTACATTATTCGGACCTTCATGCACTGCCACCACAGAGCCCACACCACAGAGCCAGCACTGCCACCACAGAGCCCACACCACAGAGCCAGCACTGCCACCACAGAGCCCACACCACAGAGCCAGCACTGCCACCACAGAGCCCACACCACAGAGCCAGCACTGCCAGCACAGAGCCCAGCGCCATAGAGCCAGCACTGCCACCACAGAGCCCACACCACAGAGCCAGCACTGCCACCACAGAGCCCACACCACAGAGCCAGCACTGCCACCACAGAGCCCACACCACAGAGCCAGCACTGCCACCACAGAGCCCAGCACCACAGAGCCAGCACTGCCACCACAGAGCCCAGCGCCACAGAGCCCACACCACAGAGCCAGCACTGCCACTACAGAGCCCAGCGCCACAGAGCCCACAGAACACAGCACTGCCACTACAGAGCCCAGCGCCACAGAGCCCACAGAACACAGCACTGCCACTACAGAGCCCAGCACCACAGAGCCCACAGAAGACAGCACTGCCACTACAGAGCCCAGCGCCACAGAGCCCACAGAGCACAGCACTGCCACTACAGAGCCCAGGACCACAGAGCTAGCGCCATAGAGGCCAGCGCCACAGAGACCAGCACCACAGAGGCCAGCATCACAGAGGCCGGCACCACAGAGGCCACAGAGCCTGGCACCACAGAGCCCAGCACCACAGAGACCACAGAGGCCGGCACCACAGAGGCCGGCACCACAGAGACCGGCATACCACAGAGACCAGCATACCACAGAGACTGGTACCACAGCCCAGCACACCACAGAGACCGGCACACCACAGAGGAGCCAGGAATCAGGACCAGCAGCCAAGAATCAATAACCAGCAGCCAGCCCACAGGCCCCAGGACCAGCAGCCAAGAACCAGGACCAGAAGCCAGCCCCAAGGCCCCAGCAGCCAGACCCCAGGAGGACCAGCAGCCAGACCCCAGGACCAGCAACCGGAAAACAGGACCAGCAGCTCAGCCCCAAAAACCAGGACCAGCAGCCGGGAATCAGGACCAGCAGCCGGAAATCAGGACCAGCAGCCAGGAATCAGGAGGACCAGCAGCCAGGCCCCAGGACCAGCAGCAAAGCCCCAGAAGCCAGGACTCAGTCCCAGAAGCCAGGCCCTAGGACCAGCAGCCAGCCTTAGTACCCATTATTTAAGGTAAGTGAAGTCTTCTAGTCTTGGGCCTGGGCATCAAAGTGCTATTAATTAATATAATATTGTTTATTTTTCTATTGTTCAGTGACACTCTAATGTAGTTTCTCATGGGGGCTGGAGGGGACTCTTTCTATCAGAGACTCTCCAATAGGCACACAGAGGGCCTCATTGTAGTCTCTAATGGGGCCAGGTGGGGGGTCTTTCTAACATAGACTTTAAAATGCACACAGAGATGACCTCTGCTTGAGAGACCCCCCCTCCAGGTCCTATGATACAACCCCATTGTAGTCTCTAATGGGTCCTGGTGGGGGGGGGGGTCTTTCTAACAGACAGTCTAACAGAGGCCCTCTCTGTGTTCCTTGGAGAGACCCCCCTCCAGGTCCCATTAGGAAAAGGGGAGGAGTTAGTAAGATGACACGCCCACGTGGGGGGCGCCATAAATATTTCTGCACCCAGGCGTCTGTTACCCTAGGATCGGACCTGGGGAGAAATTACATATTTTGCCAGCTGCCACAAAGTGTGGGTGGGTGTAGCATGGTGCTGCAGCAATACACACACTCAGTCCACATGCAGGTAATGGAACTTGTATTGAAGTCAATGAAAAATAGTTCACAACACGCCCGGCAGAAGGAAGCCCAACCAAGTACAGTATACTCACAGATAACAGCAGAGTGTAGTGGAGCAGGTCTCAGCCAAGTTGACAGCATCTGTCTGGAGGAGCTGAATGTGGCCTGGCCATTCCAAGCCCAAGTGGAAAGGTTTATAAGAAGAGTAGTAGATTCCTAAACTTTCCCAGCTCGTCCTGGAACCTTTCGCTACCGCTATTACTATCCCAGAAAGACGGGTGACCTATCCGTACGCTACCTCCATATTGAATGCACACCAAACCCAGGAGACAGGGTCTTAAAGAGACTCTGCCTGATCCAAGATGGCCACCAGCATCACATGGGCTGTCAGTATCCAACCGAATGGCTGCCCCAGTGACCCAGGAAACCATAGAGAAACCATGTTCCTCCTGACTTCCTCTCCCTCTGCATTGCTGCTGTGGTTGAGTACCACCTGCAGTTGAGAAAACAGATTGCATCTGCCTACAGACAGTTCTCAATTCCCTTCCATCCATACTTTCAGCACTCTTTTATATCATTACCTACACTGTGGCTGTTATCGCTCATTAGCTAATATCATTATGTAGAATCTTTCACAAACTATCATACTAACAAATATCTCTTTATATTATCTGTTTTACTCACTAAAATACTGACTAATGCCATTGTATATAGACTGCCACTGGCTTTTACAATGACTCTTACCAGATATAATCTTTTGCAAACTATCATATCAACTGCTTTCACAGTCTAATGTCAGTATTTTTATCAACTGTTACCAACTACCATACCAAATAATGCCTTACAACTGTCAAAACAACTAATGACACTGTATGAAACCCATAATCAACCAGCTGAACCATGTCTGAGCACAGGAGATGGTATATCTTTTGTCTAACTGACACCTCTAAAAGCACTGCATGTTCCTATGACATATGCATGTCTATGAAAAACACAAAGAAGCACCCACCCAGATGTTTTTTCTTCCCATTGGCGGTTCTTGTACCATTATCAACAGTTCTCTTTTTCTGTGGACATACTGTATGCCTGAGATGTTGTGCCTACAGTTCACTCCTCTGCCAACTTTTGTATGACATGTACTGTATCCCATTAATCATAACATTTAGCACATATGTACACAAGATACAATCAACATACCTTACATGCCACATTCCATATGCACAAACATTACGATCAACAACCCGCACTGACATTCAAAATACCCTATTCGAAAAAAAAATATAAGTATAGAGATCAGTAGTATAACAAGAAAATTCAGAAAATGGAAATCACATTAGACACAGATGTTAGGTAGCTACACAACAGATGTTTTATGAGGGTCAAATAAGTGGCGAATGTATTAAAATATTGTACTCAATTCTAATAATTTATTGGTCATCCAAAAGTGATCATCTGTTGTAATAGTAGTTCCCATATACCTAGTATTCTTCAATTTTCAGGGCTATCTGTGACAAAGGGAATTGTGACATTGCTTTTTCAAGGTTTCTGTGCTTCTGTATCTGGTAGCTATTTGTTGGCTATTATTTTTATAACTGTTCCATGTTTCCTGTTTGTGGTCTACACTAAAGTCTAGGCACAGAGCAGCTAAGCCTCATTACTAAGGAATGTATTTTTAACATTTTTAGGTATACTTTCTTTTGTTGTAAGGCTACATATTTTCAATAGAAATGATGAAACATACTCCCGTGCTGCCACAAACCTATCCCAAAATAATAATAATAATTTTTGAAGCTGCTGCTGCCACCTATACTGAGCTCCAACACGTATTGAATATTAAATTAAATAAAGTGAAAAAGAGTTTATTATATTATGTAACGTATCCTATATGTATGATTATTTATGTACATAAACTTGCAATAAAATTACATTGAGCTTAAATTATTTAATATTTAAAATATTACTTAAAATTAGTTACAGGTACACTGTTGCTTTCTTTATTTCTATTACTTTTACAACTACTTTTAGGCCTCGTTCACACCATGGTGTAGAGACGTTGGTTTTTTTGCACGCATTTTGCAAGGGCTCAAAGAAAACAATAGTTCTCTATGTGCTCAGTTCACTCCACAACATGCAGATTTTTTTCTGCACAGGAATTTGCAACGTGCTTTCTGTTTTCTGCATGGAAAAAAAACTTACATGAAATCAACATTGGAGTGGACAGGGCACATCACTGAAACGTGCATGAAAACTAATGTAAACTGATGTAAACTGGTGTCTCTGCAAGTGAAACCTGCACAGTTTTCTCATCAGTTTTCATACACGTATGGTGTGGACAAGGTATAAAGCAAAGTTATAAAAAGTAGTTAGGTATTGTGGGTAATAAAAGATACATGTCATAAGATCTGTAACAATCCAAAATACATTTAGCATGGGAGGCTGGTTTTGCTTGTTTCCTAGAAGAGGTGCTTGTTCTGGGTCAAAGCACATCTCTACAGCATAGAGAACACCAATGTACCATCCTCGGAATTAGCACTACTTCCAAGAGATGGCTAATGAAGCTTCCAGCACTGGATGCAGTTGGTTGGCTGGATGAATGGTGATAGCTGTGCCAGTTTACAGCCCATATCCAGGGAAGTTTGAGTTTTAAGTCTTACCCCCAATTCTGATTGGTTGGAGCCAGGTTGTAACCATTTTGACCAATTAGAATCTCTCTGATCCTTCCTGGAAGCCCTACTAAAAGAAGGGGATGAGGGGTGGAGATGCCAAATCCCTGGACCACTACATTGGCTGCTTGGGCACTGACAGCTCATCACTCATGGAGGTAAGTACAACAAGGACTGAGGAAGGTAGGGAAGGTGTAGGGTGTTAGTTCCCCTTTTCATTTTTTCTGAAAAGGTGAACTAATCCTCCAAATATGTTTTACTTCCTTAAAGAAGAACTTGAGTCTGTTTGCTTTTTTTTTTTTTTTTTTTTTTTTTTATAAGTTGAAATGGCACACTTTTAAAAATCACTGGGGTCCATTGTTGTCTCCCTGCAGCTTTTCTTCTTACTGCTGCAAATCCCCAGTGCAGCCATCTTGGACATAGGAGCTGGCTGTGGCTTCCTGAGGAACTACAGCTGGCTCCCCACTGCACATGTGTGACTTTGCATGGCCCTTGGTGAATGGGTATGCAGCCTCCTGGGAAAATTGCTGTATCCCTGGAGGCTGCAGGAGGGAAGAAGGTCATCATTCCAGCCTAGTCGAGAACTGAGGAAGTGGGAGTGGGTACCCATAACAATCAATACTCCCTCCACTCAAAAAAAACTGTAACTCAGTTATAAGCTGGGGAGGGGAAGAGAACCAGCGGGACTTGAGTGAAGTTCCGCTTTAAGCTGGAGTTGGGTTTTAACATAATATGGCTCATAGCTTTCCTCTAAGAACTGCTAAACCACCAAACCCATCAGAACTTTCATAATTTAAAATGTAACACTAGCCATAGCCAGGCAGTTTTTAAAGTTCAGCCAATGGGCTGAACAAAAAAAGAAATAAAACTAGCAGAATAATTTATCCAAAGAAGCCAGGTGAATGGAGGAATCCTTTTACCAGGATATTGTGTCCTAAAAGCAGGACCCACAGCAGTCAGAATACACTGATCAATGGCTGTAGCCACTGTTTTCCAGCACGTTCCTTTAACAGAAGTTGATCAAATAATTGATTTCTGTGGAGTACGGATGGCTACACACAGATCAAAATTCAGCCAATTTCTGCTGAACCGGACAGATTTCGACCCTACCATAGCCAGCTTTACTGGTGCCAGGCTTTAGACACTAAAGTATTTAAATATTTTAGCAAGCAGTAAATTAACTTTAAAACAAGCCATTATTGACCTAGCGGCAGGCATGGAACAATTCCACATCAAAATTCAAAACAGAAGCACTGAAGTCATATCAGCCATTAATTTCACCCTTTACATTAGAAAGTTGGAAGTCACTCACTAATGAGGTGGGAAGCAGGAGCAGCTGAGCTGCTGAGACGACCGACTTGAAAACCACCCCTACTGGAAGACAACACACAACAAACACATTTACACCCAGCCTATTAAATATGTAAATACGCAAGATTCACACGTGTATGCACCAGACAAAGATTCAAAATGGCAAGCGGTCAGTCAATTTAGGGCTAAAGAGGTTCACAATTAGTAGAATTACATAAAGCACAGTAGATCCCAGGGAAGAGGATTTCAGAGAAGTTATTGAGAGCAATCCTAAAGGGTAATGTGAAAGCAATGCTCAATATATCTGCAAAGGATAATGCCTTATATAAAACTCAGATTCATTTCAAATGATTTTTCTGGATTGCATTTCATTAAATGATTTTACCTACTGCTCGGGGTTGCCTTTTATTGGACACAGATATTTTCCAACATGTTTAAATTGTATGACTTGTGAAAGATTGAGTCTTGCCCTCAAGGTAACCGTCTGAAATTTTTATTGATTTGCCATAAAAAATGAGTCATAGTAGAACACGGTATACTAGCCAACAGCTGTTTCACACCCCCTGTGCACAGTTTCTCATGACTGCATTACAGGGTATGTATATGTAAAAACACTGTTTTAGAAACTTTCACTGTTAGCAAATAAATTCATTACAGAAAAGTGTACTAAATGTAGCAGTAACCTCATTTGGCAGCAATTCATGCATTCCTTGTTTCCCTGTTTTTCTGTATATCAATGCTGTTTTCCATAAAATCACATTTGGCTTCATGTTTTCTTTCATTTACAATCAGCATTCAATTAAATGTTGCTAATTCTTGCCCCTTGAACATCTGATATAAGTGGGAGGCATACAAATATAATTCTGTGACATATGCAAGTGGCTACCGAAACAAAGCAAACTGCACAAATTAGGGTTCTTGCACACATGGCTTCAACAGGCATTTTAAATGCTTAGACTAATTTACTGGCGCTTTACCATTTACAGGGAGCCACGTGTGCCACATACAGCCTGCCATACGAGTGAGTGGCTATACCAGGCCATGCTCTTGTAAATACTGTTGTTTATTTGCATTGGCCCGGGGGTTCAGCAAAGAATGAATACACATTCACTATTTTGTCAAAAGGATTGTGACGCCTGCCTTTACACGCACATAACATCCCAGTCTTAGTCCGTAGGGTTCAATATTGAGTTGGTCCACCCTTTGCAGCTATAACAGCTTCAACTCTTCAGGGAAGGCTGTCAACAAGGTTTAGGAGTGTGTCTATGGGAATGTTTGACCATTCTTCCAGGAGCGCATTTGTGAGGTCAGGCACTGATGTTGGGCTAGAAGGTCAGTAGCCGCTCTAAATTATCCTGAAGGTGTTCTATCGAGTTGAGGTCAGGACTCTGTGCAGGCCAGTCAAGTTCCTCCTCCCCAAACTCACTCATCCATGTCTTTATGAACCTTGCTTTGTGTACTGGTTCAAATCATTTGGTGGAGGGGGGATTATGGTGTGGGGTTGTTTTTCAGGGGTTGGGCTTGGCCCCTTAGTTCCAGTGTGTAATGTTCCGGTACCTTTGGTACCCTAAATTACTCTTTTCACAAGTGTATGCGCCCCACCATTCTCTTTTGGAAAGGTGCGCATACACCTTTAAGACTGAAGCTGTCATCACTCAGCGCCGGACTAGATGGCTATTTAAATCGCCGGTTCTCACTCACATGTGTTCGTTCAAACACCCTTACCTGGATGCTAACTTGGCTTGAAGCTTTCGTGCTTGCAAGCATACCTCGCTGACGGAACCTCGCTGCGCTGATCCCTGTATCCCGCTTCCGGATCATCCGCTCCTCCTGAACCAACCTTCGGCTGTATTGCTATTAGTGCTAAGTACCCCGCAGGGGAACCCTCTATAAACTTATACTAAGCTTACACTATCTAGCTCTGCATAGTAAAGACTATTTATCACATCTGCATATCTAGATTGCTAGCTCTTAAGACTACTGCTACTTATTCCTGCACTGGGTTGATCTCTCTTGTATGTCCACCTGCTACTCTGTCATCTGCTACCATACATGATTGCTAAACCTACCTGCATCCATCTGCTACTGTCTTACCTTCAAGTGTCTGTCACCTACCACCTCCACTCAACCTGTCTCTTAAATCTTCATCACTGTGTTACTACATACATAAAGTCACTCTAGGAACCAGCTTGTTGAGTGTGTGTATTTACTAGCTGAATTAAGACCTTCCACACATGATGAGTCATTGAGGTTGGGAATGGTATCTCAGCATCTCTCTTACATGACTACTGAAGTGGAATATTTCTGCAGCTGAAAATCCACACCATACATGAAACGCAGGAGCGTTACACAGTGAAGGGAACTCTTAAGGCGTCAGCATACCAAGACATTTTGTACAATTTCATGCTCCCAACTTTGTGGGAACAGTTTGGGGATGGCCTCTTCCTGTTCCAACATGACTGCGCACCAGTGAACAAAGCAAGGTCCATAAAGACATAGATGAGCAAGTTTGGGGTAGGGGAACTTGATTGGCCTGCACAGAGTCCTGACCTTAACCCAAAAGAACGCCATTGGGAGGAATTAGAGTGGAAACTGCAAGCCAGGCCTTCTCATCCAACATCATTGCCTGACCTCACAGATGCGCTTCTGGAAGAATGGTCAAACATTCCCAAGGACACTCCTAAACCTTGTGGACAGCCTTTACAGAAGAGTTGAAGCTGTTATAGCTGCAAAGGGTGGGCCAACTCAATAATGAACCCTACAGACTCAGACTGGAATGCCAATAAAGTAAATGTGTGTGTAAAGCAAGTGTCCCAAAACTTTTGACAATATAGTGTATATCACGCCCTGTGAGTGCCGCTTTATCTTTTTGATAAATATAAAGTATATACTGTATATATAATGTAGCAGAGCGTCCCAGAGATAGCTGGGAAAAGTCCTGTTCGGGGTTTATACATCTCCCAGGCTCCTCTCCTACACATTTAGGGATTTCTGATCCACAATCCAGTTTTGGTCTTGGTCCTCTCCCCCAGGCCAATTTAGGCTCACCTGGGACATACAGCCAGTGCTCTCGGCCTGGGAAATCAGACACCTTCTGTCTGTGAGAGCAAAAGGTTGGTGAAAACATACAAGTTGTATATGTGGAAGCTGACAAGCTGTAGGCTTGCTCAGCCTGGTTGTTAGGACCTGCATATATTGTATAGTTAGTGCCGAGATATGGCTAGTTTTTTTTTGTTTGGCTATTTTTGTTCATGTTTGTTTCTTCTAAGTCACTGTACAGCACCTGTATATAGATTTGTAAATATCACATATAAACACCGCACTGTTTGTCACTACCTCACTGGATTTGGTGTCTGTGCCTAAGAGACTGCTTATCCCAGGGAGCTTTGTACATGCTACCTGTTCCCCAGCTTACAATATGTATATACTGTTTATATCAGTGTATTGTATAAAGTTTACATTCATTATAGGAAATACTATATGCTATACAGTATATGTATGTGTCCCCTTTCACACGGACATTCTGATCGGGTCTGCCTGTCTGCCCGCATATCCAATCCGATTTGGTCTGTTTAAAACACACCGATGGGGATCCATTTCCCATCTGTCCGGCAGATCAGATCGGATGACATAGAGACCACCCCATAGAAAACAGCTGGCTATGTCCATATCCGCGCTGCATCAGACATGGACCTGTCATTTGCCTGCTCAGCGGGGATCAGCGGAGAGAGATCCCCTGCTGAGTGGGTGGATCCACTACTGGCATCCATCCCATGTGAAAGGGGCCTAATAAAAAAACTGCACCTCACTGCACTGCTGTACCAAGGGTGGGCACATGATCGAGATTCCAGTGCCCACAGCAAAATTACATGCTGGCCCCTGCAAAAACTGCTGAGGGGCACTAATCCATAAGCTACACAAGGTCACCAGGGCCATCTTACTGAATGGGCACGCTGGGCAGTGACCCAGCCAAGCATTAGTCCTGATTCTCATGTGCATCCCGCTTAGCAGGTGGCAAGCACCTGTCGGCCCTGCACTGCTGTCAGGCCACTTGGGCCAAGGAGAGGGAGCCCACAACTGCAGGAATGCCTGTCTGCCTCCACAGGAACAGGCACACACAGGACGGTCGAGTCTGACTCCCATCCGTGTGTGTGTGTTCACTGGACCCAGCCGCCCAATTTGGATCTGTCATTAGCCTGGCACTGTTATACCAATAAATATCTCCTTATCTATAATTGGCATTTTTATTCTCGTGGGTGATTGTGTAGGCGGGGCCCCAGTGCACTACATTGCCCGAGGTGCCTTTACTGCTCTTAAGATGGCACTGAAGGTCGCCTCAGTGTCTTAAGTGCAGCTGGGAAGGGAGAAAACGCCTCTACAGGTAAATATGGGAGCAAGAGCGAGAAATCAGCAGTCAGTAGAGAGATTATTATCCTTGAGCTAAGGACACTAGCAAACAGAGTTGTATAAAATACTCAAAACCCATACTTGAGTAAAAGTACAAGTGCTCGATCAAAAAGTGACTTGAGTAGAAGTGGAAGTGCTCGATCAAAAAGTGACTTGAGTAGAAGTACTAAAGTATTCAACATTTTTTTTACTTAAGTATTGCAAGTAGTTTTTTTTTTAAATTTTGCTACTCAAGTACTGAAAGTAAAAGTACAAGTACTGTGTTATGTAGTTATTAAAGAAAGAAGTCAAAAGTTTGAACATCATATTGTTTTTTTATTATTTCAAATGCAGCTTTTATTTATACATACAGTAGCATTTACTTTCGTATGCGCTGATAATAAACGTTTTGATCTTCATGAAACCTGCCATCTACTGTTCTGGCAGTGGTAATTTTTATAATTGTAATGAGTAACTATGAAGCACAAAAAAATATCGGAGTAGAAGTATTGAAATCATTGAAAAAATGTAGTGAAGTAAAAGTGGAAGTAGGAGAAAAAAATTCTACTCCAGGAAAGTACAGATACCGCCTTTCGAGACTTAAGTACAGTAGTGAAGTAGTTCTACTTAGTTACTATACATCTCTGCTAGCAAACAATGGGGATTTCTAGGAGTAGGAAGGACTACATAGGTTGCTACAAAGTTCTATTTGCTAGTGTCCAATCACCTGAAGGTGGCTGCACATAACCCAGTGTCTATGTTTAAATAAGCCAATGTCTTGTACTGTGCAATTAAGAAACTCGACTTTGAAGGAGTTCTGTATAGATTCATTGTACAAAATGCCCCAGCTTGCCATATTCATTTTTGTTGACAGTATTAAAATGATGTCTGCCTTAACATTGAAATGAAGAGGTACAAAAATAACTTGTGCTCTAATTATTTAGATCATTTTTTAATCACCACACATAAAGCTGCCTTGTGAATAAATATAGCCCACCTGTATAATGTCTTTAACTTTTGTATCAGGTGATCCCCATGGAAAATCCATGTAATTGCCAATAACCTTGTATACTGGAATTCTCTGTTACTTTGCCTAATATCCAGTCCCATATTCCCACTCTACCTTTATGAAAACACAATAAATCATAGTATACAACCCGATTCTAATTATGCACACCTTAGGAAAAGCTCCAGTTCATTTAAGAAAAAATGTGTTTCTGATCTCAAACCATGACAGTCTCTTGGAAGGTGTACACTATAGAATGACTGACATGACTTGCAGCCCTACCCAAACTTACCCTGGAAACTTTGTTCACTATAAATCAGTTTCATCAGGATTAGTCCATACAAGAATTGCAGAGCATAGCAGGATGAGAGCATATCTGTTGCTCAGGAAGGGATAAAAAGCAAAAACATAATTTGAAAGTCAATAATCAAAAGAGAATATTGGGTGGGGAGAGCCTGTATAATAAATTCTGGCACAATCTCCCAAAAGGTTAGGAAAGCAAGGGTATTATGGTCTCTACGAGGAGTGGGGAGATGCTGGGAAAACTGATTTTAACTGTGCCCACAAATCAATCGCTATTTGTCATGAATAAAATCAATATATTTTTATTTATACAAAAAAGTTTAAAAATACAATAAATGTATAATTTACATAAAAAATATTTTATATATTAGACATCGCCTTATTGTAAATGTATCTGCGTCTGGATAGATTCCATAGAATTTGATCCAAATTCTATAGAATCTATCCAGATACAGATACTTTTACTATATGGCGATGTGTAACGCATAATGTATCTTTTATGTAAAATATACATTTTTTGTATTTTTAAACATTTTTTTATAAATAAAAAAATATATTTTTTTTTTCATAGCAAATATCGAATTGATTTGTGGGCACAGTTAAGATCCCCATTTCCCAGAGTCTCCCCACCCCTTGGAGAGACCTGGAATATACCCTTGCTTTCTTAACTTGATAGTTACACAGTAGTTAGTACACAAAATGTGTGTTTTTTTTTTTTTAAATGTCTTAATTATTACTACTGCTTTTTTATTGCTTGCTTGATGAATGTTCATTGTGCATTAAAGTGTTACTAAACCCAGGACTCTGCATTCACTAATTATATCTGGTCTCCCACAGAACACAAAACATGGAAATGCAATTATTTTAGTAAATATTAACTGCTAAATACATTTTCTCATCGGCAGTATATAGCAGTCTTGTGATTTGATCATTCTCTTCTTAACCACTTCTGGACTGGAAGGATTTGCCCCTTAATGACCAGGACATTTTTTGAGATTCGGCACTGCGTTACTTTAATGGACAATTGCGCAGTCGTGTGACACTGTACCTAAATAAAATTGCTGTCCTTTTTTTCCTACAAATAGAGCTTTCTATAGGTGGTATTTGATCACCTGTGCGATTTTTATTTATTGCGCTATAAGCAAAAAAAAGAGCAACAATTCTGAAAAAAAAAACCAATATTTTTGACTTTCTGCTAGTATGGGGGCGGGACTTGTGGAATCAATACCAAGACCTGTGATCCTAAATAGGAGGATCACATGCACTCTGTGTTCATTCCAGAGAGAACAATGGTCTGCTGTGCTTACAACAGCAGACTGTCATTCTCTCTCCGCAGGGAGCGATCGCGGGTGCCTGGCGGCAATTGCGACCACCGGCCCCGTGGATCAGCATCCCCGCTGCTTAACGGAGGCCGGCGCGTGCCCCCAGGAGAGCTCCTGCGAACTGCCGTACAAGTACGGCGGTTTGTGCAGCTGAGCCAGCCTGCCGAAGTAGATCTGCAGCGGGCGGTTGGCAAGTGGTTAAAGATTGTAGGAGGAGTTTTCATTATCCTCTGATCCTCTGTCTGGATTGTGCTGATTGGCCCTGCGCTGATCACATGCACTCTCCCAAGAAAAAAAAAAAAAAACTCTCTAGCAATAAACACCAATCTGAGCATGTGCAGCCTGACTCCTAATGCTCTTTTCTATTACTAGATAAGTTGGAGTCAGTGGAAGAAGGGGAGGATCAGAGAAGTTAGGATCACACAGCCTTTATACACAATGTGGATGATTAACCCCTTAGGTTCCACAATGAGTATAACAAGCATGCTTTACTGTATATACACACTGATTTTACTGTTGTTGGGTTAGTAACACTTTAACCGCTTGCCGACCACAGGCAGAGTGACGTATCGGTACGTCACTAGCCTGTGAGGCTCTGGGGAGCGAGCGCACGCCGCCGGCGGCACGCTCCCGCGCGGTCACGGCCCCCCCCGCGCGTGTGACCGGCGGACCCGATGTCCGCCGGTCACTCAGCGATCGTTGGGGGAGAGGGAGAAAGGCAGGCAGGCTGTGTAAACAAGCCACCTGTCATTCTCCCCTGTGTAGAAACAATGATCATACGGTTCTACTATGTAGGACCATTGATCACTGTTCCTACAGCTCAAGCCACAGCCAATCACAGTTAGAATCACGCCCCTAGGGACACACACAGCCCCTCCCTCTCAAATAAAGTTAACCCCTTCACTGCCAGTGTAATTTTACAGTAACAGTGCATATGTATAGCACTGATTACTGTAGAAATGTCACTGGTAACCCCAAAAGTGTCAAAAATGTCAGTCAAGGGTCCGCTCTGTCCGCCGCAATGTTGTAGTACCGCAAAAAAAATCGCAGATCGCCGCCATTACGCGTTAAAAAAAAAAAACAACAAAAATGACAAAAATCTTTTCCTTTGTTAGTAAACGCGATAACTTTTGCGCAAACCAATCAAAATACGCTTTTTGCGATTTTTTTTTTTTTTTACCAAACATATGTAGCATAAAACAAATTGGCCGAAAATGTTAAAAAAATTAGATTTTTACATTTTTTTGGGGGGAATTTCATATTAAAAAAATGTGAAAAATATTGTTATTTTTGCAAAATTGACGATCTTTTTTTGTTTATAGCGCATGATCAAAAAAATCACACAGGTGATCAAATACCACCAAAAGAAAGCTCTGTTTGTGGGGAAAAAAGGATGTCAAATTCATTTAGGTACAGCTTCGCACAACCGCGCAATTGTCCGTTAAAGTCACGCAGTGCCGAATCGCAAAATACCCCCTGGTCTTTCAGCAGCCAAATCCTCCGGGGCTTAAGTGGTTAAAAGCATTTGTGAAGCCCTGGCTTAAAGCAATCATTTACTCCAGTCTGGAAGTGTTGAGGTCAAGTCAAAATCCTGCCTGTAGCTTCAACCAATTATTAGGATTTAGCAGTGCTAACCCTTTGCACAACATGCTACTTGCATGCATAGCATTTCCAAGTTCTTCTCCCTTAGGGATTCCTAACAGCTGACTGACCAAAGTTCAAAGAGGTAGACCACTGTAAATCATTCCTAATTTAGAAAGTTTTTCATGATTTACTTCTATGGAAAACTCTTTTTCATTTTAGCCATTTAGCTTTTTTTCTCTGTGTATTCATATATTTCTCTCTTTTACTGTATCTCCTTCTGTTCACGTGTACTGAAACACCGTAAATAGTTTACATTGGGGCTGAAACTCCCTGTTTTTTTGCAAATGTTTATTTTTCAGCATACCCCACAAAGCACCATTGACACTGCTTGTTTTTTCACTTTTCTTCTGCCCTGCTCAGTTGTGCCTGTAGAAAACATTAAGTGCCTGTGAATGACAGTTTGGAAACAAGGAACCCAAGGATCCAGAGCTCACCAGGCAATTTTACACTACTCGCTGGAGATCATTAACTTCAATGACGGTCTTTTATTATGTTTGTGACATAGCTGATGGTCATTTTCTTTACATTAAGGCAGATACCTTTCTTTTGCAACCAGACAAAAATGAAGATGACTACATCAAACATGTATGCATATGAATCCAATTACATCAATGACCTTATAATTTCTATCCTTGTCTTTTTCAAAATATCCTGTTACAAAAGTGGAAACTGACATGAGCTGGGCAGCAGTCAGCATTGATGAATGTTATGTATATTTTTATTGTTACCATGCCAGCAGATTTGCGGAGTTTTACAGTGTCTGAAAATTTGGTTTCTATGGCCTCTCTATCGAAAGTGAATCTTTTGACAAGGTTATCCGATGAAAAAAAGGATTGGATTCATTAAGCAATTAGGACACGTTAGACAAATGTTGTTCTATCAGTGTTGTCACATACAGTATTTTAAGTGTTAGCACTGTTCAATAATGGGAACATCACTCTTCAATTACCCTTAGATGACCGTGTTGTAAGCTCAATAAATATTGCATCATTGTATCTCATGCTAAGTTTTATACCGCAGTAAATACGATTTCTCTGGAGAGAGAGAAGAAAAAGCTGAAGGAAATCTGACTGCATAGTGGTTTTAGAAAAATATGCACTCTCAGATTTTCCTCTTCTTTGGCAAATTTTGCCTCTTATGAGAAAGTACTGACACAACCCGTAATCAGAACCAACATTTCCCAGAAATGTGGCCAAACATTTGTAAGTGAAACGTTCATTCAACTTAGTAATATACAAAATATTCACATCCAAATAACTATGAATTTATGAAATATATTTAATATTGTGTAGCACTACCCCCCTACTCATGTACAGCCAGGTGACAAGCATTTTCCACTTCCATCTGGACACAAGGAACAGACTTTGAGCTTGGTTTTTGTTGTTTATCCACTTAAAGCGGAGTTCCGGCCTCAAAATCGACTTTACACAATCCGCTTGCTGTACTGTTGCTGAAAAAGCATTGGATAATTTCAATTTTTTTTTTATTTACTTACCTTGTTATTAAAGAAAATATACTTACCTTCCTTTCTCCTCCTCCCTCTTCGGCCATGGCCCACGCCGTCTCTTCCTGATTGCATTGACTCCTGGGAGCCGAACGTCATCGCTCCCTAGAGTCAATGCGCCTGCACCGGCCCTGCTCGTCACTTCCGGTGCAGGCGCGGCATTCCCTGCTAAACAGCTTCTGGGCATGCCCAGAAGCTGTGCAGGGATGACGCGCCTGCACCGGAAGTGACGACATAAACAAAAAGAAGGGCGCACCAGCCTAACGCATTATCCTCAGTAGGCTTTTATTAGTAAAATATTAAAAAATGGCTACTCACAAACATGCAATGTAAACCAGCATATCAACTCCATTGAACAACGTCCATGATGTTAGAATCCAATATCTTGTAAAAGTTAAAGGCTAACGCATTTCGAGACAGTACCTCTTCCTCAGAGCCTAAGGGCCATGACTGAACCCTTGATATATATATAGTAGTATGAGCCTCCACATGACCCTTAAGGTTAGGGGAGGGGCAAGCAGCCATTGAGGTAGGAGTGCAGTACCCATATATATAGAGAGATTCTTTGTAGTGTATCAGTATTTGTATTTATTAAGTTTTGGTCAAAGTCAATTGTGTGGCCACGCCAACAAGGGAGGTATCCCCTCCCCTAACCTTAAGGGTCATGTGGAGGCTCTTTCTACTATATATATATCAAGGGTTCAGTCATGGCCCTTAGGCTCTGAGGAAGAGGCACTGCCTCGAAACGCATTAACCTTTCACTTTTACAAGATATTGGACTCTAACATCATGGACGTTGTTCGATGGAGTTGATATGCTGGTTTACATTGCATGTTTGTGAGTAGCCATTTTAATATTTTACTAATAAAAGCCTACTGAGGATGATGCGCTAGGCTGGTGCGCCCTTCTTTTTGTTTATGTCCACAGTGTTTTGTCGACCACCCCGGTCGTAGAGGGCAGCAAGGCTTAGCCATTAGTGGATGCCAAGTGAGAGTCCCGGGATAGAGGCAGAACCTGATTCTGAGCGCAGGAGCAAGGTGCCAAGCATCGCAAATTTTCTTACCGGAAGTGACGAGCGGGGCCGGTGCAGGGCATTCTGGGACTCCAACGTCACTGAAGCGAACACCGAAGAGGACGCTCTGGCTTCAGCTGCCCACACCTGAGATGGCAGCGCTGGACAAGACACTTTCAAGGTAAGTATTTCTTCTACAAAGTAAGTGAACCCGGGGACAGACCAGAGGCTATCATTGCTGAAATGCACTAGCCCTGACTGTCCCGGGGGTATTTTTATCGAAAAAAAAAATTTTGAGGCTGGAACTCCGCTTTAAGGACTGGAAGGTTTTACCCCGTTAATGACCAAGCTATTTTTTCCTATACAGCACTGCTTTATTTTAACTGACAATTGTGCACGCGTGCAATGCTTTTTTTCCCACAAATAGAGATTTCTTTTGGTTGTATTTGATCACCTCTGCGTTTTTTATTTTTTGCGCTAGAAACAAAAAAAAATAGCAACAATTTAAAAAAAAAACAATATTTTGTACTTTCTGCTATAAAACACAGCCAATAAAAAAACGTATAACATCAAATTTTTTCATCAATTTAGGCCAATATGTATTCTGCTACGTATTTTTGGTAAAAAAAATCCCAATAAGTGTATATTGATTGTTTTACGCAAAAGTTATAGCCAGGATGAGGAGATGGAGGTCGCTCTGGGTAACCGATTATGGAGCAAACAAAATGGCCCCTGCCCCCACCTATAACTGGCCTTCATAGCAAAGAGCACATGGAAGGGTAACGCATGTGAGACATAAAAACAGATTTACAGGAGCTAGGACTGCAGGTAATACAGGGTGCCGTGAAGTGGACCTGCAGCTTACACATGCGTTTGCAAATGTGTACTAACTAAACCCCTGTTTCAACGCATACTGCTAGACAGGTTAATTTGGTTGGTAAGCAAACTGGTTGGTGAATTGAGCTTGGAATTTTTTCGTTTTTGTCTCACATGCGTTGCCATGTGCTCTTTGCTATGAATGCCAATTATAGGTGGGGTCAGAGGCCATTTTGTTTGCTGTTGAAGTATACTGGTGAGTGGACACACTAGATACCTTTGCTGCCATTGTGCTATGAGCTGGGCGTCTACTGTGCCCCTGTACCTTTAAGGAGGATTTGGGCTACCTGCAGGCTCACCTGCCCCCTACCTATCCATTAGAATGCATGTGCTTCCATTGTGGAGACTCTCATAGATTTACAGGAGTTAGGACTGCAGGTAATACAGGGTGCCATGAAGTGGCCCTGCAGCTTACACATGCGTTTGCAAATGTGTGCTAACTAAACCCCTGTTTTTAACGTATACTGTTAGACAGGTTAATTTGGTTGGTAAGCAAACTGGTTGGTGAATTGAGCTGGGAATTTTTTCTGGTTTTGTCTCATAACCGATCCTGGCCAGAGGAGATGTCCGCAATGCGGTGGATGCAGATTAGGCAAACATGTCACATCCGGGACCTGCATTCCACACTGGCCCTGGCAATGTGGCCATCCTTCCTGGTCTTCTCTCTTGCGGTGCCCCTCTGCTGGTTGGCTTGGCCTTACACAACTGAGCTGCACACTGGACCATCCCTGGGACCACCTGCCACTGTATTCCCTGCCACACTCCACCTGTTTTTTTTTTTTTTTTTTTATGCTAGTAAGTGCATTTATATCTTTTGGCAATAAAAGTATTTTTGTTTCTGCACTTAGAGACACCTTATGTTTGCTATATGTATTCAATATTTTTATAGCATTTTTATTTATTTATTTATTCATTTTTTTATTACTAGTAATGGCGGTGATCAGCGATTTTTACTGGGACTACAACATCGCGGTAGACAAATCGGACATCTAACTGATACTTTTTGGGGACCATTGACATTATTACAGTGATCAGTGCTAAAGAAAAATGCAGTCACTGCACTAATGACACTGGCAGGGAAGAGGTTAACATCAGGGGCGATCAAAGAGTTAAGTGTGTCCCTAGGGGGGTGCTTTCTAACTGTGTGGGGGGTGGACTCACTGTATGAACACAGAGATCTGTGTTCCTGCTTAGCAGGAACACAAGATCACTGTGTTCATGCCTGACAGATCGCCGTTTTGCCTCTCCCGGTGATGTTCGCGGATGGCCGGCGGACATCGGGTCCCCTGGCCCGATGATTGATATTCCCGCTAGCCAATCACGGCAGGATCACACCTCCACCTAAGCTATCGCATCATCGAGTGGCTATTGAACGAAAAGACGTACAGGTACATCGATTTGCACAATAGAGCCACACTGCCGTAGTAAAAACACAGCAAGTGGTTATTAGGGGTAACATTTTGGACGGGAAATTGGAATTATGGGATGCCCAGCTTGATTGCAACAATAACAGGGACAACTTCCTCCCTGTATAAGTGCTAAAGAACTGTCCTCCTCTTGAATGCTGACTGTCTCTGATGCAAAAACAATAATAAAATGGTTGGTGTTGTAATTTTTTATGCCACACTGTTTTTCAAACACATTTTTGTGGGAAAAATACACATTCATGAATTTTAGTGAACACAAACACAATATAATACCACTTTTTTTGGTATAATATAAAGGATGATGTTACACCGAGCAAGTAGATACCAAACATGTCACGCTTTAAAATTGCGCATTACCTAAATTATCCATAGGTGATGCTTTAAAAGCCTTTGCAGGTTACCAGTTCAGATTTCCACAGGAGGTCTAGTGCTAGAATTATTGCACTCGTTATGATGTTTGCAGTGATACATCACGTGTGGTTTGATCACTGTTTACATTTGTGTGCGGGAGCTGTGGCAGGCGCAGCACTACAAAGTGCCTTATGCGCTGTGGCAGTAGAAGAATTGGATCCCTCTGACTTCAGTCTAACCAGACTGTCTGTTACTCTATAAATTCCTCTAATACCGTTCTATGGAAAGCAGTAGGTTTAAAGAGCACACCAAACACTTAAGATATCTTCTTTATTAACTTCAACTTTTCTTTATAGTTAACAGTGACACTTTTGCAGCAGACAGTCCATGTACAACATGTGCTGAATACAGTATAACAAATGGTGGATATATTTCTCTCTCTATTGCTGTTTGAGTTTGTTTTCTTGGGTTTGGTTTTGAGTTGTTAGAGTTGTTTGGGTTTGTTCGATAGTTTGAATTCGATATAACTTTTGAAGTTTGATAGTTTGTTTGTTTGCTTGTTTGGTGGAACTACAAGTGAACACATAACTAGTTCAGTATACAGCTCTAATCACATTACTAACAATAGGAACATGTATAACTGTTAATTACCTATTTTTGGCCACTTGCTTCCATAAAACTGCTCTGTGGATCTGTGTGTCTATTCAGTTCTCTTGCTCTGTAGTGGAATGAGAAGGTTGGCTGAAAGCATGAGGCTTCAGAGAAAAAAAAATGGGTGTAAGGCTGGCTGTGATTGGCCAAGACTGTTGCTGAGTGTGAGATTGGCTGTGATTGGCCACAAACTCCTTATGGGTAATAAAGTTTAACTCTGTGCTTTCTGGTTTAAATTCTGCGGTGTCTGAGCTTACCTTACAGGCATATAAATGAATCTTACAGGCAAATTTCCTTTTGCTTCTGTGAACACAACATACAACTGTTATGTGACATCCAAACATGAAATCACAGTAAATAACTCTGCTTTTGTCTCTCACATATAAACATATGCACTGTATTGAGGTTATTAACAGGTCTAGCTGTATATACATGTAGGTCATATTAGCAACCTAGGACAGGTTCTAGCTGGCCAGCTACAGGAGCGACATGTCCGTTCGCCACTTTTTTTTTTAATCTAATTTTTTTATTATAACTGCTTTTTTAAAAAAGGAAATAAATAAAATAATCTTTTGATCATTTTTATTGCTGTCAAAAGGAATGTAGACATCCCTTTTGACAGTAATAGCAATTACAGGTACTCTTCATGCATTATTAGTCCCCCCATCTCTCCTTTGGGCTCCAGTGCAGCCGATGAGACACAGATCGGTCTGATCAGCTGCTTCACTGGCTGCTATGTGGCCAATAAACAAAGAGCCAGAACCAGAAGTGACTAAATAGTCTTTACTTCCAGGTTCTGACATCACAGTTTCAGTTCCTCTCACTGTGGGGCTGGACTTGGATGCCGCTGGCCGCATTGTTGCCGGGCTTTCCGATCACGCAGGAGAGCAGCAGCGGGAGGGGGTGGGACCCCCTTCCGCCACCTGTAAAAGTATTCTAGTGACTGCCCAGCCACTCAGAGTACTTCTACATTAGTTATCGGCCCTAAAATATGACATCGAGATCATAGTTGTAGCCTCAACCATGATCCCAGTACAACCTCTTCCCTACCGTGAGGTATATATACCGTGGCCGGTAGGGATTCTGTTAAAGAATAGGAACTCTCAGTTCCTTGGAAAGTAGCACAACGTGTTTGTAGGCTGCATACCGGACTATCTACAACTCCACTGTAGACACTGATCCCAGCTCTATGGCCTTCAGGAACTACCAGCCCACCTGGTTGTTCCGAAGATCTCCCAGGGCAACGGAAAGGAAAGATTAGGCACAGTGCTGTCTTCCTGAAAGGCTTTCTACATGTGGCAGTCTCTCCCCTTGTGAATGCGTGGGTGTGCTCTTGTACTCACACACACTGTCCTCTTTACTCCTTGCTGCTTCCTTAGGCAAGATTCCTTTTAAATCACACTGCTGTCAGGATCCTCCTAAGCCAGCCTGCGCTCCAGCCTGAGGCAGAGCCCCCCCTCCCAGACCAGTGGCTTCCCTCTAGACCCCCGACAGTCTCCCCAGCACTCCATCTTCCACCTGACCCTCTGCTGGCATGACTCCATATTTCCATATACATATTTAAGGGCTGGCTGCCAGGCCCAATGCCTTGGGTATTGGCCAAGCTCCCCTAAATATGCAGATCAACCTACCGGGCTCCCACCCTCTAGCTTCTAGAAATTTCTCTAAACTTCAGGAACCAGGGGGAAGCACTAGAGATCACAAATTAACTATGACTCAGAAAATAATTTGCCTTCACTAGAGGGTGCTACACTTATATCATGGAAATTCTGTAAAAATTAAACCCTGGGCCATTTTTTTAAGCCTTGAATACAGTGGGAAGAACCCCTGGTAATGTTGTCCCTATTGGAGGGAGATTTTCTCTTCT
Source organism: Pelophylax lessonae (assembly GCF_965119305.1). NCBI lineage: Eukaryota > Metazoa > Chordata > Amphibia > Anura > Ranidae > Pelophylax > Pelophylax lessonae. Next base: position 618,391,498 of record NC_138768.1, on the reverse strand, counting down.
TGTTGTTCCAAGGGCATAATCTGTACAGTGATGATATGGGCAACATTAAAAGCATTTTTTTATTAGCTTGGGAAAAGTTTAGAACCTCTGTTGGGTTTTTGCTGCTATCTGTAACCCCTATTGAGGACATTTCTTTACTACTTGCTTGCTTTGTTATAACTCTTCCCTTATTTTTTCAAAACTATAAGAAAAATAATTTGGACTGCTTGAATTTTAAAAATGGGTACACAAAAAGGGACAATACGGGTTATGGTACATGCTAAAATCGTCATACAGTATAAAATAAGCACAAATTTAACTTGGGAGAAACCTGTTTATCAGAGGCAAACTAAGGGAAGAATGGTGATTGTGCTGCACCTTCAATACAGTCTGTAAAGGGGTGCACTACAGAGCACCACCGCTGGGAGTGCTGATGCAGGATGAAGCCTGTCCCAGCTGCTGCTTTGGCTTGCACAGAAGGAATTGATGTCTATAGCCACACATCCGTGTAGTCCCTAGAATCAGTGTAAAAGGGGCAACCTCAGCCTGGACTCCAGCCAGGCCATGGCCCCAATGCATTTCGCTCTGACCCTCAGAGATTCATCATGGGGATCAGGAGAGTTCAGTAGTATGCAAATAAGTGGTATGTAAAACTAAGTGTGGGGTTCAGTAGTATTATGGGCACGGTATAGAGGTCAGTAGTATATGAAGCAGAATGCAGGGATCAGTAGTATGTAGGGCAGAATACATAGGTCAGTAGTATGTAAGGCAAAGTACAGGAGTCAATAGATTGTAGGGTAGAGTACAGAGGTTGATAGTATATAGGACAGAGTACAGAGGTCAGTGGTATGTATGGCAGTATATGGAGGTCAGCAGTATATATGGAAGAGTACATGGATCAATCATATGTAGGGCAGAATACAGGGGTCAGTAGTATGTAAAACAGAGTGTGGGGATCAGTAATATGTTGAGCACAGTATGGAGGTCAGTGGTATATTAGGCAGAATGCAGGTGTCAGTAGTATGTAGGGCAGAGTACAGGGGTCAGAAGTATGTAATGCAAAGTACAGGGGTCAGTAGATTATAGGGCTGAGTACAGGAGTCATTATACAATAGGGCAGAGTACAGAGGTCTGTATTATTTAGGGCAGAGTACAAGGGTCAGTAGATTGCAGGCCAGAGTACAGAGGGGGTCAGAAGTTATATAAAGTGAGTGTGATGCTACAACCAGGATAAATTGATAAAAAGGCTGGAGAGATAATTTACCGGTGCCTGGACAACAACCACATACTCTGTAGCACAATCTGAAGATATACATGGGTCCGACAGCACAGCTTAAAATTAAACCTTCTTTATTAGTAATCTATCAAGACATAAGGAAATTCAATATACAAAAGGTTGACGGGTTTCAGCCCTCACACGATGTAACGGATCAACTGGCACCCTGGCTGGGTACCTCCATTGATGGATGTTCCTAGTGCTTCCCGAGGGCTCCAAGCACTCCACCAGACACCATAAACACCTCAGACCCCACGAACCGCCGCAGCTATGGTTAGGGTCTCGCCGTATTGTACCCACCCTGGACCTACGACAAGGCTCCAGGTTCCAGTGGGTGAACTTCTCTTTCCCCAGAGAGTGCAGCAGGAACAGGAACAGGAACAAGCTATTACACAAGTTCTTACAAGAGTTTAGTAATTATCCAAGGGAGTATGAAGGACATAGCAATCCCTTGTAGCATTTTCCCCCAATGAGAGACAGGACTCTAGTATGAGGGTGAAGTATAACTCAACTTTATTGAACAAGAAACAGACTTTTATACAGTTCCCCCCCCCCCCCCCCACATGGTTACCGCCCAGATGGGCCTTGTTGAAAACAGGCCCTGACATTCACAATCCAATGAAAACAGAGTTTTACACTCCCATACAGTGTACACAAAGATATACACTGTGGGACAACCCCCCTCCCCCTTAGCAGCCAATCCACATACACATATACATCCAATAATAAGCTTATCTTAAGGCAGACAGAACAATGTGAGATCATTAACATTTAACAATGATACAGGTACAACCCACATTCCCTCCCAATACACAAACTATAGGGAAGTCTCACAGACAAGCACATGGAATACACTGTGTAATATGGTATTAAATCTTCATATTTCTATATGAAGATATGGTTGACAAATATTACTGTCCCACTTGAAGCAATCCAAACTATTAATTATCTGTCTTTCACTGTGACGGTTAGTACCATAACACACGGGCCTTAGTCGTAGCGACCCTTGTATATCTTCAGGGGTCAGTAGTATGTAGGGCAGAGTACAGCAGTTAGTGGTATGTAGGGCAGTTTACAAAGGTCAGTGATATGTAAGAAAAGAGTAGTATGTAGGGCAAAGTACAGAGGTCAATAGTATGTAGGGCAGAGTACAGAGATAAGTAGTTTGTAGGGCAGAGTACAGGAGGTCAGTAGTATGTAGGCCAGAGTACATGTAATAAAGAGTACACAATTTATGGGTATGTAGGGCAGAGTACAGAGGTAAGTGGTTTGTAAAGCAGAATGAAAAGATTAGTCATATGTTGGGCAGATTACATGGGGTCAGTAGACTGTTGAGTGGAGTGCAGGGGTCAACAGTATATAGGCAAAAATACAGGGGTCACCAGTATTTAAGTTAGTGTATAGCGGTCAGTAGTATGTAAGGCAGCGTGCAAGGGTTAATCGTATGTAGGGCAGAGTACAGGGGCCAGTAGTATGTAAATCGGGGTGAAGGGGGTTAGTAGTATGCAGAGAAGAGTAAAGGGGTCAGTAATATGTAAGGTAGAGTGCAGGGCTTGGTAGTATGTACAGCTGAGTACAGAGCTAAGTAGTTTGATTACACAAGTCAGTAGTATTTAGGGCAGCATACAGGGGTCAGAAGTATGTAAGGCAGACTACAGGGGTCAGTAGTATGTAAGGCAGAGCCAGGAGGTCGGTAGTATGTAGGAAAGAGTATATGGTTTAGTAGTTTGTAGGAAAGAGTACAGGAGTTATTAGTATGTATGGCAGAGTGCAGGAGTTCAGCACTATATAAAAAAAAGGTACAGTATAAGTAGTTTACACACCTGTACTCAATCAGTGTCCACCATCAAGTGGATATAGGAGGAGTCCCCTGTAGTGCATTTGCACATCTTCCCCAGCAAGGAGTGTTATCTCCAAGGGTTAGAAGGGCTGGATTCATCTCTTTTTCATGGATAGTGTAGGACCCACTGATAATGGGGTAGTTTGACGCAGTAGTGGGCTTGAGCACGATATGGCCATATGGTGGGACCAAACCCCCATTTTTATTTATGGACTCTCTTCAGATTTGGTAGTAATTTCTTTTGCATTTGCGCGCCATTCTTTTTTAATATAAGTAGTTTGTAGGGCAGAGTACAGGGGTCAATAGTATGAACGGCAGTATACAGAGATCAATAGCATGGAAGGCAGAGAGCAGGGGGTCAATAGTAGGCAGGGAAGAGTGCAGGGGTCAGTCGCATGTAAGGCAGAACACAGGTGTTAAAAGAATGTAGGGCAGAATGCAGTTGGTGAGTAGCATGTAGACAAGAGTGCAGACTCAATAGTATGTAGGCAAAGTGCAGGGCTCTGTAGTTGGTAGGACAGTGTGTAGGAAGGTCAGTAGTAGGATGGGCAGAGTGCTGGGGTTAGTAGTATGTAAGTCTGAGTGAAGAGGTCAGTATAATGTGGTGCAGAGAACATGTTTTTAGAGCAGTGTACAGGGTTTACTAATATGTAGGACACAGTACAGGGGTCACTAACATGTAGGACACAGTACAGGGATCAGTAGTATGTAAGACAGAGTGCAGTGGTCAGTGGTATGTGGGGCAGAATGTAGGGGTCAGTGGTATGTAAGCCAGTCTACAGAGGTCAGTAATATGTAGGTCAGAGTACAGGGGGGTCTGTACTTTTTTTTAGCAGAATACAGGGGTCTCTAGTATGTAGGACACAGTACAGGGGTCAGTAGTATGTAAGGCAGAGTGCACTGGCCATTGGTATGTGGGCAGAATACAGGGGTCAGTGGTATGTAGGACACAGTACAGGGGTCAGTAGTATGTAGGGCAGAGTGTAGTGGTCAGTGGTATGTGGGGCAGAATACAGGGGCCAGTGGTATTTAGGGCACAGTATGTAGGTCAGAGTACAGGTGGTCTATACTTTTTAGAGCAGAGCACAGGGGTCACTAGTATGCAGGACTCAGTACAGGGGTCAGTAGTATGTAAGGCAGAGTGCAGTGGTCAGTGGTATGTGGGTAGAATACAGGAGTCAGTGGTATGTGGGGCACAGTACAGGGGTCAGTAGCATGTAAGGCAGAGTACAGTGGCCAGTAGTATGTGGGTCAGAATACAGGGGTCAGTGGTGTGTAGGGCAATGTACAGAGGTTAGTAGTAGGTAAGGCAGAGCACAAGGATCAGCAGTATGTAAGGCAAAGTGAAAGGGTCATTGGTATGGTGGGTAATCAGAACTAGTGTCCCCATTAGAAGGTTTCCCTTCTATTTGAAAATTTTCTTAACTTTCACTTTCTGTGATAATGTTAAACAGGACAAATAGAGATGGTGAATCTCCCTAATGGAGGCACTTACTGCAAAAAAAAAAAAAAAAAAAAAGTTTCCCTCTAGTTACACTTTAGATACTATTGTATCTACTATGTGTCAAAACATGCAACAAAGGAAAGTTCTGTTTTGTTTTGTCCATGTAGGAATCAGGCTGCAGCTTTTCTTTAGAAAATAGAACATCCATCTCTGTGGGTTATCTATGGAATTTCTAGGGTTATAGCTACAATTATGAGATGTGCCAGCTGTTCTCCAAACGAGGATCTTATCTGTTCCCCTGCCATGGACACTGTGAGAAAGCCATTAGGCTTACAGGAAGAAAACCCAAATAAATGAAGCATTTGGATATTGCAGCAACAATGTCAGATATGATAAACTAGTGCAATTGCTCTAATCTCCCTGAATCTCCCCTGTCTAAATTGTTTATTTTCCGATTTTTCCAAGCAGTGATCCTCTGTACATGAGTACTATACTTATGTGTGTGTGTGCTGTAGGAGTAGATAGGAGGGTGGTATAGTTTGGATACAGAGAGGCTCAGTCTCACCTCCCCATGCAGCAGGAAGGGGAGCAAGCTCCCCAGACAATTCCATTATTCAGCACATCCAAAGGGAGGAGAAGAGGAGAATGTGCAGGCAGCCCTGGCTTGCTGGAGCTCAGACATCCATGAGAAGTTTATAAACTCTCCTGTGCCTTTCTCTCCATCTGCCTGGCATCAAGCAGTACATGTGTTCAGCTTGCTGGATGCAGAAAGCCCAGCCCTGCTCAGATGGAAGGGACTTCAGCCTGAGGGGACTTCTGCACTGAGAGGCACATCTGCCCTTCTCCAACTTATTGGGTGGCAGACAAGCACCAGGATGGACTAGGGAGCATAGGACAGCCTGCCAAGAACAGCCAGATGCTCTCACTTCACTTCTTTTGCTGTGCAGCTGGGAAGTATAGCAGGAATAAGTAGAAGTAGAACAGGGATAAGTAGAAGTATTCTATAAGGACTGCTGCTGTGTCCTGGAAACCAAACTTCCCAGCACATTCCTGCAGCAGGGAGCTGGATAGTGACTCACCTAAACTTAGGTCAGGGTGGGGGGTGGGGTGGACAAATGGTCACTTTACTGACCCCTACACAGCACATGGCTACAAGGCTATGCTGGGCTGACCCCTGACTTGAGCCTGGAATGGGGCAGGCTGGCTGGATGAAAATGCCGGGGCTGGTGGCACTGGCTGCCCTGTCTATGGTGAGCATCATGACCTATGGTTACCTGTCCTTGGACAAAGGTGTGGAGGAAGAAGAAGAAGACATCCTGGGGAGAGAAGTGGGGGATCAGCCTCACATCATCTTCATCCTGGCTGATGATCAAGGATATAGGGACATTGGGTACCACGGATCGGAGATCAGAACTCCCACACTGGATACATTAGCGGCACAGGGAGTCAAGCTGGAGAACTACTATGTCCAGCCGATCTGTTCACCCTCCAGGAGTCAGTTCATCACCGGGAAGTAAGTACTGCATGAGCACAATACACTGCTGTCCATATCACCACTGAGAACCGAGTATCCTACATCACCACTACAATCCCCACTATGTGCTCAGCACTGCACACTCTCAGCTAGAACAATTGGGGGGGGGGTACCCTCATCATACCTGATTTATACTATACTATACTCTGTATGACATAGACACATCCATGGCACATTGTCTTATTATTATTATTATTATTATTATTAACAGTTGTTTTTTTGGCAACCCAAAAAATGTTTCTCAATGTTTACAAACATCTAGAAACAACATGTAAAAGTAACAACTGCACAGAAAAATAAATATCTGACATAATTTTATAACTTTACCAAATTCCTAATTGAGATTATCGGACAAATGATCGTCTGCTTTTTTTTTTGCATGCTAGTCTCTAATCGAAAATGAAGTTTACTAAAGTTACAGAAGTTCTCCTACAACAGAATAAAAATTCGGAAGTGATGTAATGTGTATTTGTATTGTAGTTTCAAATGGCAATTGCAGTAATTAAAAGAAAATCGTACATTCTGGTGTTGTACGAGAAAAATGTTTGTGCTTGTCCCTTCATATTTTATCGGATGAACTGTTGTGATGGGCTCTCGAAAGCTGTGTACTAATGATCAGATTATCGTACGATCGTTTAGAAAGCGCTATTTTTTGTACAATTTTCTGATCGGGTGTACGGGCCATTAGTGTCCTGTGATAAGCTGATCATACACTATACAATCTGATTGTGCAATCTCCTTTAGTGCTGGTTTACATAAAAACGCGGTGCAGGAAAACCACATTGCGCGCATCTTTCCGTCACCAAGTTTAAAGTGCACTGCACTTGGGATCTACAGTGTTACCTTAACACCCCAAGGACAGGTCACAAACGTATGTTTGCCTGCACTGGATCACATGGTACAGTAACTGTGTTTTATAAAGTGAAATCTGTTTCGTTAAAGTGGTAGTAAACTGAGCAAAAGAAAAAAAGAAAAACTTTCCCCCTGCAAGACAATGTTATAGTTAGAGTTTGGCGAACGGTTCAGCTTGAGCATGAGTTTGGGCCGAGCATTGGCTGTTCACCCCGTTCAGAGAACACCCAAATTTGTAGGACGTTAGGGGGGTGTTCACTGCACAGTGCATTCTGTGCCCCAATTGGGCAAAGTAAAAGCTGGTTGTTAAGGAGCGGGGTCAGGAAGCTGCGGCATCCTTAACAACCAATGAGTCATCAGCTGTCAATGGGGAAAAACAATGCCTGTAAAAAAATTGTAAAAAAAAAAAAAAAACATAGTGCATCCCCCTCCCCAATCCCTACCAGGCCCTTCAGGTCAGATATGGATCTTAAGGTCATTGGGTCCTACAGCGGGAGCTAATCAATGGGTCTGGCGGACTCGATACCCGCTAATCGTTCCCTACAGAGACAGAATGTCAGTCTGCCTATGTAAACAAGGCAGATAGCCGTTCTGTTAGTAGGGAAGACAGAGGTCCTGTGTTTCTGCTAAGCAAAAACATGAATCTCTCTCTTCCCACAGTTAAAGCACCCTTCACACAGTTAGCAAGCACTCCCTAGCAGCACATTTAACCCTTTGATCAGCCCTGATGTTAATCCCTTCCCTGTCAGTGTCATTAGTACAGTGACAGTGCATATTTTTTTTAGCACCGATCACTTTATTGGTGTCACTGGTCCCCAAAAAAGTATCAGAAGTGTCATTTAGTGTGCGATGTGTCCGCTCCAATGTCACAGCTGCGCAATAAGTAGCTAATTGCTTCCATTACTAGTAAAAAATAAATAGATACAATTTCCAAAAAAAATCCCATAGTTTGTAGACGTTATAACTTTTGCGCAAACCAATCAATATACACTTATTGGGATTTTTTTTTTTTTTTACCAAAAACATGTAGCAGAATACATATTGGCCTAAATTGATGAAGAAATTGGATTTTTTGCATTTTTTTATTTGGATGTGTTTTATAGCAGAATGTATAAATATATATATGTTTTTTCAAAATGGATGGTCTTTTTTTGTTTATAGTGCAAAAAATAAAAACCGCAGAGGTGATTAAATACCACCAAAAGAAAGCTCTATTTGTGTACAGCATTGCACGACCGTCAGTTACAGTAACGCAGTGCCGTATCGCAAAAAAATATCCTGGTCATGAAGGGGGGGTAAACCTTTCCAGAGCTGAAGTGGTTAACAGACCAAGCTATGCAGCAAAAGTGGCAGTTAGAGGGGTGAGACAAACCATAGTGGTTTAGAAAAATGCTACCCTTTAAAATCAATGAATGTGTTCACACAGGGGCGGTGCGCTTCTGTTGTGGTGAAAAACATCCTTCTTGCAGCATTTTTGAAGCATGTTTGGGGAGTTAAAATAAATGCATCAACAACACACCTTACCATTGAAATAGAGTAAAAATACGTCAAAAACGCACCGCCACGTTTTTGCATAAGATCAGTGTGAAAGCAGCATAAGTGGGGAGAATAGAGTTCTGCTTTAATTTAAAGACACTTTGTCAGTAAAGTAATTTGTGTAAAAAAAAATAAATAAATAAGCCTAAAAAAAGTAATACTCACTTTTTCCATTACCAGTGCCTCCAACTAATACTGTATCACAAACTGTTGCTCAGAGAATCCTCTAAATCTGACACTTCTGGAAGTGTCAGATTTGTGATCCTTGCCACATGCAGTGGTTTGTCCCATTGGACCCGACTTCACTACAGAACTAACCTATTAAGTGCAGTGGGGGACCAGAAATCTCAGGTTTTTGCCTGGTGAACCGACCATTATTACACTTCCTGTGTTAGGGTGTCTCCAACAGTGGTACGCCCCCCTAATCCATGCGCCCGACCCATAATCTACATGCAGGGCGCCGGACGCATGAATTCCAATGGGTCTTTTTTTTTTTTTTTTTTTTTTTTTTTTAGAAGCACATGATTAACTGGAAGCTCTTATTGGCTTAAAAAAGGGTAGGCTCGGGGCGCAGAGCACTACGCCCAAAGCCCAACCAGTTGTGTGACATTAGCAAATTAATATTTGCTAATGTCTCCCTGTTTCTCCTCACCGGCCAATCAGGAAGCGGGTCCTGAGTCCCAATTTGCCGGGAGTCCTAAGACCCGATTGGCCATGAGTCCTAACTCCTGATTGGCCAGGAGGAGAATCGACTGCCAGGGTTCCGGAGGAGACGCAGGGGTGAAGACGCCACATGCATGGGTTAAGTGCAGGGGCTGGCGGTGGGCCTGACAGGCAATCAATCGATCAATCGATCAAGCGATAGGGGGTTATGTGGTTGGCTGGCTGGGAGGGGCACCAGCCACCACTGCTTTCCAATCAACTGGAGGAGCAGCGGAGACACCTTTGGACAGCAATATTGTCAGTCTGGTAAGTAGTGTTAGATGCACCAGTAGATTTAGATGGACTTGACTTACAAATTACCAAACACGGTTTAAGCAGTTACAGCAACAGCCTTTTCTTTTTAGATAAAGGTTTTGCATTAATGAATAAAAACTGATCATTGTAAGCACCCCTTTCAGTGTTAAATGGTTTGTCTCAATCCTTTAACTGACACTTTTACTGGACACTTGTGGTTGGGGGACAATAAAAACACACTATTGAGACATAATTTGATTGCCCCCAGCTGCCCTCTCCTAAGTTGCAAAGACGGCAACCAAGGTGTTCACATGACATCCCCACGATACTTTGCTTCAGGGCAGGAAATAAACTCCTGTCACGTTTGGCAGGCACTACCACCTGCCAAAATTGACCCACTAGAGTGAATGAGTCCAAGCTGCAAAGCTGTGTGCAATGCTTGCAGTTCTTGTGTGGTTGTGTAGCATTTAGAGGTTAAAACAAGTGGTCCTATGGAATTGGTAAACTGCAATATTCACCCTCTCTGTGTGTCCTGGTTGACCATTGTCAGTAGGGCAAAATTCCTGAATTTTACACCTAACGGGGGGAAGTATCTAGCTTGTGTTGGAGACCACACTGGATTGACTGAATTGGTCACTGGTCCAAAGTAGGTATTCGTGTGGGCAAGAAGAAAGGAAGTTTTAGCTGAAAAAGAGTGCCCAGCGTCCAGAGGAATGCAACTTCTAAAGTATGGTTCATAGACGTTTATTAAAAAGTAGCAACATGCACATCAAGCCAACACGTTTCGGGGGAACAGACTTCCACTTCTTTAGAGCTGTTGCTGCATACTATTTGACGGGAACAATTCCCATGAATGGTTATGTTGGATCAAGGCTTCAGAAACCAGGATGGCAGGATGCTGGCTCTAATCTATAGTTTATCCTATATAGCCATCCTGGTTTCTGAAGCCTTGATCCAACATAAAGGAAACACAAAAGAATAAAGTTCCCCTGCTGCATCTCACTCTGTGCAAAGTAAAGGGTGAAGGTAATTAGGAAGAAACATCCTGTGCTGTGTAAACCAAAACACCCCCTAGTAGTCTCTGGGGGTGATCCTCAAGACTCAAAACACATATGCAAAAAAGAGGATTAGAGATCCATAAAAAAGTCTCAATCGGAGGATCAGTCAGTAAATTGAAAAAATACACAGCTTTATTTTTACGTAGATAAATAATCAAAAAAACTCCACCACATCAAGGGTTAATACTGACAATGTTGTCATATACAGGCCTAGCAGCTGTTCATATCACACATACATAAACACAGACTCCCATGAATAATCAGTGGGGATATAATTGCAGTTGGAGATATCCCATATAGTGTTGTATCACAAAATCATAGGCAAAACTACTATATATGTTCATACCAGTCTATGGCATAGACCTATAATAAGGCAGTACTAAAGGTGAACAATCTATACGATATAGTTTAAGGTGACCAGATTTTTAAAATTAAATCCAGGGACATTTTTTATTGGCAAATGGTAAACTATTTCATAAGCATATTTCCTCAGATGATATATGCACTGTATGTGGTACGTGTTTATGGAATGATTGTATAATATATACTTTATTTCTCACATTTCCTCCATGAGATAAAAAAAAAAAAAAAAGATACTTCTTAGAATTTTTTGAGATATGACTACCAAATGTTATGAAGATAAGATAGAGAAAAAACAGAGTGCAGAGTTCAGGAGTGAGTTACATAAAGAATGCAGGGCTCAGGAGTGCGTTACATAAAGAATACAGGGCTCAGGAGTGCGTTACATAAAGAATGCAGGACTAAGTAGTGCTCAGGAGCGTGCTACATAAAGAATGCAGGCCTCAGGAGTGCGCTACATTAAGAATGCAAGGATCATGAGTGGGCGACACAAAGAATGCAGGGCTCAGGAGCACGCTACATAAAGAATGCAAGGCTAAGTAGTGCTCAGGAGTGTGCTACATAAAGAATGCAGGGCTCAGGAGTGCGCTTCATAAAGAATGCAGGGCTCAGGAGCACGCTACATAAAGAAGCTAGGGCTCAGGAGTGCGCTACATAAAGAATGCAGGGCTCAGGATTGCACTACATACAGAATGCAGGGCTCAGGATTGCACTACATGCAGAATGCAGGGCTCAGGATTGCACTACATACAGAATGCAGGGCTCAGGAATGCGCTACATAAAGAATGCAGGGCTCAGGAGTGCGCTACATAAAGAATGCAGGGCTCAAGACTCAGGAGTGCACTACATAAAGAATTCAGGGCTCAGGAGTGCACTACATAAAGAATGCGGGGCTCAGCAGTGCGCTACATTAAGAAAGCAATGCAGCCTGATCAGTGTCCAGCAATGCAGCCTGATCAGTGCCCAGCAATGCAGCCTGACCAGTGCCCAGCAACGCAGCCTTACCATGCAGTGGAGAGTAGAGCTGGCCGGATCATCACAGGCCGGCGTCGCTCACTGTGCCAGCTTTTATTTGAATCACCGGGTCCCGGTCATCACACAAGTTCCGCTTCCTAGATCGGCTCCTGCCAATTAGAGATAGCACATGTCCCGGATTGTCCCAGCATTGGACAATTGTGCTGTCTATCAAAGGAGCCAAACCAGAAGGAGGGACTTTGTATCACGGGGGGCGCCAGCTATTCAAATGAAAGCTGACACAGCGGGGACGCTGGCCTGACACCCCCTAGTCAATGTGTGCCACCATTGCCTCTACCTCAGCACCCGCCCAGGATCGGCCCTGCACCTAGCACCGCTCCTGCAATCCGGGGACAAACTGGCTTCGGGGATAGTGTCCTCAATCCAGGGACTGTCCCCGGAAACCAGGGACGTCTAGTCACCCTAATATAGTTGCTAATCCTTGTCCTTAGTTCTCGGGCTATGTGATTTACAGGAAAGTTCCGGGTTGGACACGTGCAGGTTGTTAGAGTTTGAGGTAGTTAGAGAAGGCAATGTGATGTGTATCACACTGTGTATGTGGGAGGAGAGGGACAAAGTCCTATTAGGTATTATCATACTTGTATAGAATTAAAGCTCACCGCTTGCCGACAGTGCATCAGTCCATGCGGGATTTTATCCTCTTAAAGGTCACAGCCTTAAGCCCCGTACACACGATAAGAAATTCGGAAGGGAAATTTCGTCCGACGACCGATCTGCCGATTTTCGGATTGTTAGTATGGTGCTTTCGACAGCCGACTCTGACTTTTCGGCTAACAAAATCCTGATGTGCAGGCATTAAACTTTTTGTCCTCTGTCAACACACGTCCGATTTTCGTCTCATTAGTACAGATTTCGACGGGGAAAAATCTTATGAGCAAGACTAGGCATGCTCAGAGATGAAAGAACACATAGAAAGCAATCCAACACATGACATCACTTCTGAAGTAGAATTCTGTCGTACGGGAAAATTTGTGTGCAGTCTAGTCGAGCACATTCCAACCAACGGACACGCACTCTGGACAAAAGACGGACGACCGGTCGGCGGAAATTCATAGCGTGTGTACGGGGCTTTACTCAACATAACCTTGATCCAACATAACCATTTAGAGGAATTGTTCCGATCAAATAGTATGCAGCAACAACCCTTAAGAAGGAGGAATCTATTCCTCCAAACTTACCTTGGCTTGATGTACATGTTGCTAATTTTTAATAGGCGTTTATGAACCTTTCTTTAGTTGCATTTCTCTGGACACAGGTCCTGTATTTTTATCCAAGTAAACTTTACAGCTGTCACTAGAACAGGAGGTAAAGTAAAATCACCTAATGGGGACAACTGATTTATATTTACTTCAAAGAGTGTACAAGTACACAGTACATACGGTACTCCTAGGAGAAGTGCAGAGTCACTTGGTCTATTGTATTTTTCATCTGTATCTGTAGACCATCAACAGGGTAGACAAATGGATAAGGCAACTGGATGGATGAATGGCTGAGCAGGATAAAGGGACCAAGACTGGAACTTCTGCAGCTCCTGCAGAAGATCTGGGTAGGATCACCTCAATGTAGAAGAAAGCAAAGGTTAGTATCAAATAAAAATCACTTTATTAAAATAACCAGCACACTTACATTGAAGTTTGCATAGAACAGCATGGATAGGGAACACCTGAGCTGTGATCAGTGTGAGTCTGTAGGCATCACTGAGCAAACAGAGACGGATGACAGGGAGCCAGCCAGCTCACGATATGGATATTAGCGGCGGCGTTCTCAGCTGTACATGAGGATGAAATGCATTTGAAAAAGAGGGCAAAGTCCCTGGAAATGCATTACGCACACCCCCTGCCCTGACATCCACCAGGCATTTTGACAGCTGTCACCTCGTATGCAACTGAGAAAGCTGCTGCTAATATCCAGATCACAGCTGCTTGGTCTCAGGTGTTCCCTATCCATGCTGTTTTATGGCAACTTTAATGTAAGCGTGTTGCTTATTTTAATAAAGTGACTTTTACTTGATATTGACTTCAGCGCCCTGCTGTTCCTTTTCTTCTGTGTTATAATGACAACTGTCTAATAGAAGATGTCTCCTCCCTTTTGGAAAAATTACCTCTCACTTCCTGTTGTGACACAGGAACAGGAAGTGAAATCTCTCAAATGAAACATAGACAGAAATAAAAACTGTCAAGAGTTTAAAGAGGAATTTCACCCCCATTATTTTTTTGATGCTGAGCTGGCCACACTTCAGATACTCATAAACAAAGGAAATATCAGCGCAGAGAGGATAATGTAAAAGTATGCAGTTGAACTCTCAGGTCAAAAATACAATTCCTGTCCGTAAATTGATAAATATAATAGAGCAGCGCTAAAAAAGATACACACTAATCTTGTAGTATAAATTATAATAAAAACAGAGATAGTCCATGCAGAAGCCCGTGATGAAGGTGAACCACACTTTCTGGCAGGATCAACAGGTGCTCTGAGTGATATTGTATCCACCACCGAGTGCAATGGCCTCTCACCTTAAGCTTGTAAAATGTAAGCATGTAACTCGAAATTTCATGGATGGATCTCCCCTTAAAACACAGGCAGCAGGATGGGTCTGTATCTCTCTGATGCTTCACCACCTAAGGACTTCACAATGACCCAGCAGACTCCACACTGATCTTAGGGCGGACTTAACAAGATCACAACTAAAAAGACTTCAACCAGCAGCTTTCTGTAATTCCTCTATCCGGCTTGTTGTCAGAGCTTCCATCACATAATGAGGACCCCCCAGTTTGTTCACAGTCAGGTTCAGTGTCCTCAGTGTCCGGTTATTTCTTATTCCAGATGCCAGGTGGGGGCAGGAACTGTCTGTCAGGAGATTAAAGGCCAATCTCTAGGCTTTCACCTCCAACCTTCTGCTAAGTCTTCCATTCAGTTGTGGGGATTCACTTTGATGGTCACAGAAGTCTCACTCATGTTGTGGAAACTTCAGTGACTAAAAGCGACACCATTGTAGTTTGGGATTTCCTTTGAACCTCATGGTGGAGGATTTGATTATTCCTGATGCTAGGCAAAGTAAAACACTTCAGATACTCACCCACACAGAGGTTCCAGCATTGTCCTGCTGAGATCTGCAGCCACTGCCAGGTCCCACGCAGCCATGTTCCTCTGTGACATCATCGGGAGACAGCGACAGCTCTTACAGGTTCTAGTGCAGCCTCCCAATGATGCTTCGCTAGGCCCGTGCCCCACCTCACTTGGTGAATGAGGTGACATGCATGGTTCCTGGTGCCTCCTGGGATAGGGATGTCACAAATCCAAGGAAGCGCCAGGGGCACTGACAGAGAATAGGGAATTAGACTAAACTAAACAAAGAAAAAAAAAATGACGTGCAGCAGAGGTTTGGCAGGATGCAAAGGAGCCAAGTCATTGGAATGGGTGAAGATCTGTTTTAAACTGTTCCCTACTTTATCCAAAACTTAAATAAATAAGTTTCATATTTAGACATACTTTAAACATGAACCAACTAGCAAATGCAATTCATATTTAGTGCATTAATACATTTTATGGCAATTTTATTAGACACATCCTAATAAACAGTCACACATTACATACTGTCCAAAAAAAGAAAAGTACAAATCTGGTGTTTTATTTCCCATTTCTGAATTCTTATTGAGTTTTGTCAGCATATTTTTTTTTCTTTTGAGAGGATAAAACCCAGAGAGCAGAGCTAGACACTGATTCACCACTAGATCCCTGCACTTCTGAAAAGGAAACGCTAGCTGCTCCGTATGGTACAAGATGAGCTCATTAGCTTTTAGCTAACCGAGTGCAATAAATTACATCCAGTGTCTAACAATCTGCAGAAATGTCTCCCAGTTACAGAAAGCTGGCATGAAGTATCCCCTTGTCAGGGATTTAAGTCATATTTCTGAAGAAAGTTAACTCTCACAAACCAAAACTTTTGTATGCATTGGTACTAGGAGTAGTAATAGTAATATACAGTATATGCTACATCCTGACAACTCTGTCCAAACACATTACATTCTTCCCAATTGTATTTAATCTAATTTCCGTACCCTACCACAAACACACAATCACATGCAAAATGGACAATTTACTCTGACGCTAATTAGTATTTCTTTGGATCTTGGAAGGAAATAGCAACAATCTGAACAAACAGAGAGTCTTTGCTAACTCACTGACTCTGAATACTACATAAAGCAGCTGATCTCAACCAAGGTTGCTGATCTCAACCAATATTGTGTAAGAGTTTGCTAGAAGTTCCTTGAGCTGTGGCTAACTATTCTCTCATTTGATGGTGCTTGGACAGTTCCGGGATCAACACTACTTGGCAGCACCAGCTGCATGACATCAATAATCTTTTTGATGTCTGTAAGGGTGGCATTCTTTTCACTGGCTACCAATATAAGGGGCATTTCCCACTCACCCTCAAAGAATTGGTATTACCAGAGGTTCCCTGAGACCTAAAAATGATTTCAGGGGTTCCTTTAGGGTAAAAAGGTTGAGGAAAGATTAGAGGAACCAAATTTATTCTTTCTTGAGAAGAGGAGATTAAGGGGGGGTATGATCAACATGTATAAATACATAAGGGGTCCATATAGTGAACTTGGTGTTGAGTTATTCACTTTAAGGTCAACACAGAGGACAAGGGGGCACTCTTTACGTCTAGAGGAAAACAAATTTTGTCTCCAAATATAGAAAGGGTTCTTCACCGTAAGAGCTGTGAAAATGTGGAATAGATTCCCTCCAGAGGTGGTTCTGGCTAGCTCAGTAGATTTCTTTTAAAAAGGCCTGGATTCCTTCCTAGGTGTACATAATATAAATGGGTACAGTTGATCCAGGGAATATCCGATTGCCTCTCGGGGGATCAGGAAGGAATTTTTTCCACTGCTGTAACAAATTGGATCATGCTTTGCTGGGGTTTTTTTTGCCTTCCTCTGGATCACTGCTACTACAGTGATATTACCTATTTTCCAGGTCCTCTGCTGAGAGGCTTCTAATCTACATGCTAACAACAGAGGGTCCCATGCTCAAAAGATTAAAAAAAAAATACAAGGTGTTCTCTGATCATGGTAGAGATGATGGCAATGTTGTAATAATCTCCACCTTGTCTAATTAGAGAATGCCTTTTATCCATTGAAAAAAATGCAAGACATTCTATGAATGGTGACAGTGCCAAGTGAGCAACCCCATGGCCAGTGTGCAGAAGGAAGCCCCAGTATTAATTGGACAAAATGAGAGGTGTTCTGTGAATGTTGGCAGTGTCAAGTAAGCAACTCCATGTGGTCAGTGTGCAGGAGGAAGCGCTGTATTCATTTTAAAATACAAGGTATTCAGTGAATGGTGGTAGTGCCAAGTGAGCAACTCTCTGTGGTCAGTGTGCAGGAGGAAGCCCTGCATTAATTTTGAAAATATAAGGTATTCAGTGAATGGTGGTAGTGCCAAGTGAACAACTCTCTGTGGTCAGTGTGCAGGTGGAAGCCCTGTATTCATTATAAAATATAC
Source organism: Pelophylax lessonae (assembly GCF_965119305.1). Taxonomy (NCBI): domain Eukaryota; kingdom Metazoa; phylum Chordata; class Amphibia; order Anura; family Ranidae; genus Pelophylax; species Pelophylax lessonae. The sequence continues at coordinate 618,374,119 of NC_138768.1, read as the reverse complement.
AAGGTGCTCTGCAGAGTGGGTGATCATTGTGGTCAGTGTGCAGATGGGAAAATGCTTGGCCCAGGACCAGGGCCGGACTGGGAATAATATTCAGCCCTGGAAATAATTTCATACCAGCCCCATAGCATTATTATACCGACCCAACAGCATAACGTCATTATTTTCTTGTTCATAAAAGGGAAAACCATGCATTTTAAAGCAAATTTGAAGAGTGTATTATACATAGATAAGATAGATATGAAAGCATGTAATGCTTCATATGTATATGAGCAAATTCTGGTTAAAAGTGGTAAAAGTGCGGCCATGGTACAGGAGATGTCAGGCGCTGTGCGGGCATGGTACAGATGTCAGGCGCTGTGCGGGCATGGTACAGATGTCAGGCGCTGTGAGAGCATGGTACAGATGTCAGGCGCTGTGAGAGCATGGTACAGATGTCAAGCGCTGTGAGAGCATGGTACAGATGTCAGGCGCTGTGCGGGCATGGTACAGATGTCAGGCGCTGTGCGGGCATGGTACAGATGTCAGGCGCTGTGAGAGCATGGTACAGATGTCAGGCGCTGTGCGGGCATGGTACAGATGTCAGGCGCTGTGCGGGCATGGTTTCTATGCACAGTGACCAGCGTGCCCCCTTTCTATGCACGGAGACCAGCGTGCCCCCTTTCTATGCACAGAGACCAGCGTGCCCCCTTTCTATGCACAGAGACCAGCGTGCCCCCTTTCTATGCACAGAGACCAGCGTGCCCCCTTTCTATGCACAGAGACCAGCGTGCCCCCTTTCTATGCACAGAGACCAGCGTGCCCCCTTTCTATGCACAGAGACCAGCGTGCCCCCTTTCTATGCACAGAGACCAGCGTGCCCCCTTTCTATGCACGGAGACCAGCGTGCCCCTTTTCTATGCACGGAGACAAGCGTGCCCCCTTTCTATGCACAGAGACCAGCGTGCCCCCTTTCTATGCACAGAGACCAGCGTGCCCCCTTTCTATGCACGGAGACCAGCGTGCCCCCTTTCTATGCACAGAGACCAGCGTGCCCCCTTTCTATGCACAGAGACCAGCGTGCCCCCTTTCTATGCACAGAGACCAGCGTGCCCCCTTTCTATGCACAGAGACCAGCGTGCCCCCTTTCTATGCACAGAGACCAGCGTGCCCCCTTTCTATGCACGGAGACCAGCGTGCCCCCTTTCTATGCACGGAGACCAGCGTGCCCCCTTTCTGTGCACAGAGACCAGCGTGCCCCCTTTCTATGCACAGAGACCAGCGTGCCCCCTTTCTATGCACGGAGACCAGCGTGCCCCCTTTCTATGCACGGAGACCAGCGTGCCCCCTTTCTATGCACGGAGACCAGCGTGCCCCCTTTCTATGCACAGAGACCAGCGTGCCCCCTTTCTATGCACAGAGACCAGCGTGCCCCCTTTCTATGCACGGAGACCAGCGTGCCCCCTTTCTATGCACGGAGACCAGCGTGCCCCCTTTCTATGCACGGAGACCAGCGTGCCCCCTTTCTATGCACGGAGACCAGCGTGCCCCCTTTCTATGCACAGAGACCAGCGTGCCCCCTTTCTATGCACAGAGACCAGCGTGCCCCCTTTCTATGCACAGAGACCAGCGTGCCCCCTTTCAATGCAGAGATGCCAGCGTGCCCCCTTTTAATGGAGAGTGACCAGCGTAAGCGTGTCCCCCCTCCCCCCGCGTGAGACCACCAGTGCACTTACCTCAGGCTGTTTTTGTCCTATGAATATATTTTTGATGTGTGCAATTGTCAGACATCACTGGGATCAATAATTCATGGCTATGAAGATAGAAGTGTTTGGGGGAATCTGGTGAGTCACGCAGTGTCTTTATATAGAGCCGGCCGGGCTCCTCAGCTGCTGCACACACATTCCGATCTTCGAGCGGATCCCCAGCAGTCACCACCGACAGGGCAGATCTGTTACGAACGCCGGGAGGGGGGACTCAGTCACAGGGGGGTTGGGATTGAAGGAGACAGAGCCGGGCTCCTCAGCTGCTGCACACACAGTCCGATCTTCCTCCTGGGTATCTCCAGCAGTCAGCACCATCCGACAGGGCGGATCTGTGCACACCGGGAGATTGAAGGAGACTGCTCGGCCGGCCGGCCCGCACCATCACGGAGAGGAGAGGGCTGAAAGTGAAAATATATTTAAAAATGGCGCCGCCCGGCGCCGCGCGGCCGCTCCCGCCAGATCTGACGTCATGCCGCTCATAGCGGCTGACGTAGGAAACACTTCACCAGGCCAGGGCTGCAGCGGCCATCACAGTGCGGCCGCGGCGCGGTCCCAATAGCGGCCGCGTTTTAAAGCGGCCACAATGTTAAAGCGGCCCCAGGGCCGGCGGCCCACCGGGGAATTACCCGGTATCCCGCTAGGCCAGTCCGGCCCTGCCCAGGACCCAAAAGATATCAGCTATCACTGTAGTAGCTTTGACTACTGCAGTGATTGTTAGCTTCTCCAACGTACCCTTATGTATGAGGTATACATATTACATTATGCAAAGTTGGACCAACGTAATATATATGTATACGTTCATACCTGGATTTCAGCTTAAAACGTTTTTTTAATGATCAAAAGGGTAATGGCAACTTACCACCATTGGTTTATTTATGTAGCAGGTATATTCATAGGTTTCCTTAATCTACCTGATCATTATTGCAAAAGAAAACAAATTCAATGTACAGTACTGTAATTGCTTGGAAATTGTCCATTTGTATTGTATTTCATTACAACTTATAAAGCTAATAAAGCAAAAAAGACCATTAAGGGCAGTCAACAGAGGCTTCCCTGCTTAGATTCTTACCAATCAATTTTTTTCTTTTTTTGTAAAAGCAATTTTAGGGCTGCTGGACATTGGGGATTTTGGATTTTTCTCAATGGCTTTCTAGGCCTTGTGAGGACTCACATCAAGTGTAGAGCGTTTAAAGGACACCACCACTCGCTTTTTCTTTCTTTTAAGGGCTTTTCTTGCCCATGTTTATTAAAGGAAAATTCATCAGGCAGAAAAAAACAGGTTTTCCCTCGTAGGGGTTTCAGTATTTCAGTCCTAAGCCCAGCACACACCTGACCAATTAGTATGCTGGCTATATTGAATAGCTGGACCCAGGATTGGAGACTTCATCCCACCCATCACTTTGAAATCTCCAGGCTCCAGGTCCCAAACTGGACTTTTTAAAACACAGAGGAAACTGAAAAGCCAGTTTCCTCTTCATTTCACAAGCTCCCTGAAGCCCCTCAACCTGCCTGATTCAAAATTCTGGGTCACAATCGCTTTCTAGACCCTGGCAGGGCAACACTCTGCCACAGCCTACATAATGGATGTGGTAACCAATATTTCTCGTCATTAGAAGCTTTTCTAATCAACAGCCCCCTCCATCTGGCAGCCTTAATAAGAAGATGCTTGTTATAGGTCAGGGGGGTGTATAAGTCATGCAGTAATTGGCAGGTATCTCGACCCTGTTAGTCTTGGTGAAATATCTGCTTACTTATGACTTTTCCCCTAACTGAGTTGTGAATATACTTTCATTTAGTTAAAGTAATACTAAACAGCAAAGTGTTAATTGCCAGAATTCCTTCACAGTATTTTTTTTTTTTTTTTTTAATCCTCTAAGTACCGTATTCCTGCAGCACTATTATGTAGTCACATAATCTTTCCCTGTCCTTTAGCATATACAGGGAAGGATCCTTGGGAGGGGATCTATTACTCTATTACTCTGCTGATGTATGCTTTCTATAGTCTGAGTCTATATATGCACAATCCTGATTGGTGCTGTGCCAGTCACAGACAAAAAAAAAAAAAAAAGAGCAATTCAAATTAAATCATAAATATCTAAAACTGTTTTATAGCTCCCTATTAATCTTTTTTTGAACATCAGATGTGTATTTTCTGTGCTTTAATATAGTGTAGGTGGAGACAAAGATGATTGACTCTAGCTTTCATTTTATTCAGACTGCAGCTGCATCCAAGACTCCTTTTTTTTTTTTTTTTTGCTTTACAGGTATTAGAAATGACATTACATATATTTCATATTGATGTATATTTAAACTAATATTTTTTGTGAGCCTAGTGAATGTAATCAATCAGCATACTGTATCCCACCCCCACAGTGTTTAGCAATAGGAGGACTCGGAGGAGGAGGGAGGGGAGTGTCATTTACCACTGCGTATATGCCCACATGTGTGACTCTATAGTCATGCGGGCTGCACAGATAACTAAAAGGAGAAAATAAAGTGCATAGAAGGAAACAGAAATGGGAGTATGATCAGTAGAGGACACCAGCTGGTCCACACAATCCTAGGCTGCAGTGGGGAAACAACAAAGATGGGAGGTTCAGCTGAAGGCAGGATCAACCAAGTATATTTAACTTTACACAAAACAAATTTTTAAGTGGCCTTTTGAGTATCTAATGAGTGTTATTCATAGTCTGGGTTTAATGACACTTTAAAGTGGTTGTAAACCCTTCCATTTACCCAGTGAAGAGACTGGCCTCAGGTGATACACAGAGATGAAACAAGTCCTCCTAGACAAGTTTTACCGATCTATCTGCCGCCTTCTCTTCTTTACATTAGTTTAAAGTTCAGAATTTATAAACTTGTCTGAGAGTTCAGGAAAAAGGGGGCAGAGAGCTGAAATTGCACTTTGCAAAGCTCAGTAAAAGAGAGCTCTGACAGCTGATTGGATGAATGAGACACCCACCCTCCACACAGCATACAGAAACAGAGCTGAGCCTGTCAAACTGCTGGAGGTCCCTCCCCTGTTACCTTCTTTCTCTTGTTTGTGTCAGGAAAATTTGTCAGAAGTGATTCCTGCTGACAGCAGAGGAACAAAGCAGCAGCTGTTTTTACAATAGGAGACATGTCCCATCACAGTTAGAAACACGCCCCTAGGACACACTTAACCCCTCTCTCTCCAATACAGTTAACCCCTTCCCTGCCAGTGTCATTTTTACAGTAACAGTGTAACATACGCTTTTTGCAATTTTTTTTTACCAAACATATGTAGCATAAAACAAATTGGCCGAAAATGTTAAAAAATTTTGATTTTTACATTTTTTTGGGGGGGAATTTCATATAAAAAAATGTGAAAAATATTGTTATTTTTGCAAAATTTACACTCTTTTTTTGTTTATAGCGCATGATCAAAAAATCACACAGGTGATCAAATACCACCAAAAGAAAGCTCTGTTTGTGGGAAAAAAGGAAGTGAAATTTGTTTAGGTACAGCGTCGCACGACCGCGCAATTGTCCGTTAAAGTCACGCAGTAAAAAATCGCAAAAAAAACCCTGGTCAGGAAGGGGGTAAAATCTTCCGGGGCTTAAGTGGTTAAAACAATGAACACCACAATCTGCTGTGTAATTGCTTGTAGTTCCCATCATTGCATCACCTAATTTTTTGTCTTTTCAACCTGTTCCATTTATTCAGCACTAGTACAAACGTTGCCGAGGTATGTAAGAAATTTGGCACATTTCTTAGAGAGGATCTGGCTTGTTTCTTTTGTAGTGAAAATGTGGGGATAGAATAATGGGAATTTACATTATTCTGGAGTGGGGCTATAACTAGTGAAAGGTGAAAGAAATAAATCCAAAAATCATCAGTGTATATCACTTATGTCACAATGACTTACAACCCTAAATCACACAACTCGGCCCTTTCTACAAGGGGGCTTGACTTTTCTGTGCTGCAGTTTCGCTTTAACTTGCATATTTTCTCCCCACTCCCAGCCTGTGACTGAACCATGATCTAATCCCAGTCACTCTGCCACTCTCTTCTGGCACTGAAGCAAACATTATTATTTTGTTCTTCTCATCCTCTAAGCTCTTCTGTACAGTAGACTGCAAGAGACTGATACTAGGCCAAACGCAGGTACATAAACTACCTGTATTTCTTGTAATACTGAACTGTAGGCACAAAAACATTCATTTAAAAAAGTTCCTCAATAGCCACAATGGATATAAATCCACTTCATGAACACCAGGTGCATTGGAAAACCCAAGCTGTACCTTGTAAAAGTAATGGAGACATCATCACTCTGCTCGACATAGTTTGTGCAGAGAGCAGAGCTGTAGGAGGAACCCAACAGCCCCCCCCCCCCCACACACACACACACTACAAGCTGCCTGCAGAAATCTAAAGGCTGAGCGGAAAGAGAGCAACAGTGATTGGTCTTTAATATAGGAAGCTTGTACAGCAAAGCAAAATTACTGTACAGATCTGTAAGAGAACTCAACTTGTTTATAGTCATAATTTGCTTATCCTGGAGTTTCGTTTTTAAAAAACACATTTAGGGCTCATTTACCTTGTTCTGTTTCAATGCAGGTGTCCACTTTTCCTATACATAAAAAAGTGCAAAATGGTGCCTGTTCCCATCTTTGCACTGTAGTGCAGCACTTTTTTCAATATATGACATGTCCAAGCCCATATAAGACAATGGAAATGTAAACAAACATACCTAGTGTGCATTTTGATGCATTGGCAACAGATATTAAAAATACTTGGTCAAGGGCTATGTAATGGTATCGTGCGTTGGGACCCCAGTTTGTCAGGCAGCCATTTAGTTGAAAGCTGTCGCAAGCAACCATTTTGTGTTTCAGAGCTCAGCTGACAGTTTTAAAAACCAAAAAGGTCATCCCTTTACCCGCCCCTTACTCCAGCTCCTTTTGGCAGTGTTAATTAACTCCCGGGGTCACTAAACATTAGTATGCAAGCCTCAAAGCAGCCTTATCTTGACACATTCTGGCTGGGTCATAAACGAAGCAACCCTTATCAGCACAGATGTTCATACGGCGGACCAGGCTGTGTGGAATTCCACAAGCCAAATTAAACATTAGGAAAATGACCACAGTTACACACAAAATGCAAAACTTTTTACCCGAACATAACATATTAACAACAAGCATATATTTGAATGGCAAATAACCTACTGGACGTAACAAGACCACACATGGTCATCCTGTCATACAGGGAATAGGAACGAGTGACAAGATATTCCCTCTGTGATAAAAGATATTCATGTTTGATATAGTTTGAAAGCAAATGACATGCTTAGTTATAAAATATCAGTTTCAAGAATGTAACCCTTACATATGTCCAGATATTAAGAGTGGTATGACATTTGAAATGGTCATAAACCACTGGACAGCCCTTTTGCCACTCTGTTGTAATTGGTCAGGGGTGTCCGTCACCGCCCCTTTGATCTCAGAGAAAAAGACAGGAGCTGATGGAGCTCTCAGTCTCATGTAACATCAAGGAAAGGAACATCTATCCATTGAAGACCGATCACACATGTTCAGCTTCTGGAACTCTGATAATACCAGGACTTTTTGAATGCAAGTATTTCATTTCTAATTCTTATCTATTCTTCTAAATTGCTGAATTGTGTCTCTATTTCTTTGTAACCCATTTTTCTGTAAATATTTTTATTTGCACCAATCTTAAACTTTCTTATATTTTAACCTTATTTTGAAAAGTGTTAATTTTGTCTCTAAGCTCTTAAACGCAAACTGACCCTGCCTCCTGCAAGAGCGCTACTGTTTAGGATAAATCATCTGAACATTCCTGTCGCTTTACAGGGTTAGATAGATTCGTTTTAGAAAGTGGCTGCCAGTAGATTTAAAGATAGTTCGTTTTTGGCTGAACTTCCACTTTAAATATCTGCAATTTTTTTTTCTCAATCCTAAACTCTTGTTGTAGTTTATATAAATATACTTTTACCACCTTTTTCTTACAGTTGGCAATTACAGCCCACACTATTGGCCTAAAAAGGACTGGATGTTCACTGAAAGCAAGATCTAGCCAAGAAATATTTAAACTGACCTCCAAATGCAGTGTGTTAAGCCAGGAATAATGCATGTTGTGTGGTCTGATGTTCTGGCACCTGTTCTGCTGTTTGTCAGAGGCCTGACTGCTTAGTTTCCACAAATATAACTATCTTCGTGGACCAGTGACAAGAGAACTACTGGAGCTGCCATTGCTTATCTGTCTTAGTATGGGCTTCTGGGATATCATGAAGATTTTGGCTTAAGTAACAGGTAAATGCCATAGAAGCCAAGGTTAGATTTGTGTTGAAACAACCATATAAAAATTCTGAAAAATAACTCATCAGAACATTCTTTCTTGCCATCATGACTGATTGACCAGGTTGAAGCTTGCTTGTAGGCATCATTTATCTTTCTACTTGCCTCATTAGATTGCTAGGTTGCTTGTTGAAAATTTTCCTGGCCATACCTGCACATACATTCTGCAATCTCATTCCAGGCTTCAAAGTGCGAGCACTAAGCCATGCTAAGAGCCCATCAGGATCTGCTGTATATCAGTGGGTTAACTGGGAACATGTTGACAGGAGGAGACATCACACCTGAACAAAGTTGATAAGTTATCAGTGTGTTCCTGCTCCTTCTTTGTCCATTCAGCAGACTAAAGACAGGGATCTGAGACCACAGTGCTTTAGGAAACCTCATGTCTTCTAGTTTTGATTTAGATCTACTTTAACCACTTAAGCCCCAGCCCTATTTCGGACACTTTTTGTTTACAAGTTAAAAGCAGTATTTTTTCCTAGAAAACTACTTAGAACCCCCAAACATTATGTATATTTTTTTAGCAAAGACTCTGGAGAATAAAATGTCGGTCATTGCAAAACTTTTTTTCAAGCGGTATTTGCGCAGCGGTCTTTAAAACGCCATTTTTTTTAAAAAAAATTGAAAAATCACATTTCACTGCATTTAAAAAATACTAAACAGTAAAGTTAGCCCATTTTTTTTGTATATTGTGAAAGATGATGTCACGCCGAGTAAATAGATACCCAACATGTTACGGTTTAAAATTGCGCCCCCCGTGGGATGGCGACAAACTACGGTCAATAGAGATCTCAATCTGCGACGCTTTAAATTTAACGGTTACCATTTTAGAGGTAGAGTGTAGCTCTTTTTTTTAAATTATTGCGCATGCTCTGGCGATCGCGGCGATACCCAACATGTGGGGTTTGGACAGCGATTTCATTCGCGGCTTGACTTGCGTATAAGTTTTTTTTTGTGCGCGAGCTAACGGTGACGGGGGCGGCGAAATTTATTTTTTTCCTATTTATTTTTTATTTTTTTTTAAACTTTATTATAGGTTTTTTTTTTTAAAAAAAATCTGATCACTTTTATTGCTGTCACAAGCAATGTAAACATCCCTTGTGACAGCAATATGTGTGACAGGTACACTTTATGGAGGGATCGAGGGTCTAAAAGACCCTAGACCCCTCCACTACACTTCCCTGTATGCAAAACGCCGAAAACGGCATTTTTGCATACAGCCGTTTTTTAAATTTGCCGCCTTTTGCAGCACAGTAACCCGGAAGTGACGTCATGGACGCCGCCTCCAGGTTACGTCATCGGAGCCCCGATCGATGCCATTTCCGGCATTCATCGGGACTCCATCCAGCCGGCGGACGTGCCGGCTGGGTGCTCAGGGCTCCCGGTGGGACGGGAGCCCCGGGCAAAGCCACGGAAGGCGGCGCGAGGGGGGGGACGTCCCCTCCCGCCCCCCCGGGTAACGATCGAGCGGCTCCCGAGCCGCATCGGTCGTCACCGACGGAAAGCCGACCATCGGCTTCAAACCACGGTACCGGGATGATGCCTCTAACTATATTATTAAAAAAAAAAAAAAAAAAAGGGACCTTTAAACTGGTTGCTAGGCAACAACATTTGCCGTAGCTCCGGTCCTCCAAGACCATAGAGTCGAGTGAGGGCAAGCTTGCCCTCACTCAACATCCTGTCCATGAGGATCCGGGACCGGATCGTTTTCCCCGCTGCCGGTGGGTCTGGTAAGCGGGGAAAAGGACTGGGACGCGGCGGGAGGGGGCGGGTCACCTCTTCCGCCATCCCGGAATAATCGGAAAGCCAACTGTCCACCGTTTAAAAAAATACCAGGGTTATGGCAGCTATCTGCTGCCATAACACCAGTTTTTAGGTTTAAACCGATAACGTATATATACATTGGCCGGTTGGCAAGTGGCTAGGGACATAAATCACACACATAAATTCCTGACAACCTATCACATTGTTGAAGGCCCCTAACACATAGCATAATACATACAAAAATACATTCTGCTGAGCAAAGGATAAACAAAAAAATACCTGTGGTTTTAGCAGTGCAGTGGTTCAGGCAGCAGGCAGGAATAGTGTCCATAGTCAGTACAGGCAGCAGGCACAGATATTGTCAGCACAGCCAAAGCATTGGTCCAGGTAGCAGGCAGGTCAGCAGCAGAAAAAGGATTGTCCATGCAGCAGGCAGGAATACTGTCCATAATTAGTACAGGCAGCAGGCAGAGATATGGTCAGTACAGCCCAATTATTGGTCCAGGTAACAGGCACATGTTCCATAAAAAGTCCTGGGTCAGTGCAGGCAGGGATATGATCAGCACAGCCAAAGTATTGGTCCAGGCAGCAGGCAGGACCATGAAGCTTAGGGCCTCGGTCGGGAAAGAATGGGGACAGGGGTAGAGGCTTCTCCCACCCAAATCGCTTTGAAGCCTCCGGACTCCAGACCCTGTTCTGAGTTTACAAACCCAGAGAAATCCAAAAACTGGTTTTCTCATATCAGAACGCTATATTCTGAAGCCCCTCACAAAAGTGAGACCCCTGTGTCATTTTGAATCCCACTACTACAGTAGCAGGGCGAAGGATCAGTTTAAGTGGCAGGCAAAAAACATGGTCGTAACAGGCCGAGGTCAGTGCAGGTAAAAGGCAGAAATAGACGGTAGGCTAAGGCAAAATCCATAAACAATCCAGGGTCAGTTCACTTGAAAGGCAGAAACATGGCGGATAAACAATGCAGACGGTAGGCTAAGGCATAATCGATAAACAGTCCAGGGTCAGTTCACTTGAAAGGCAGAAACATGGCGGATAAACAATGCAGACGGCAGGCAGAGACATAGTCGATATACAGGCCAGGGTCGGTTCACAAGGAAGGCAGTAATATGGTTGGTTGAGGCAGCAGGAAAATATTCAGCAGTGAAATATGGGCTAAAAGTTTAGGGCAGTGTGAAAGTCACCCTCTCTGTCATGTTTACCGTTATCATTGAAAGTGAAAGTAAAAGAAAATCCCAAATTTTGGGTTGTCCCCAGAAGTATTAAAGGAGATATACTGTGGCAAGCAGGCCTGGCTGCGCAAACCGACGTATGGGTACATCGGTTTGTGAGAGCTTTCCTGGGGGCACACGTGAAGCCTCATTAGGCAGCGGGGAAGCGGCTCCACGGCCCCATGGAGAGAGAACGGCAGTCTGCTGTTGTAAATACAGCAGACCGTTGTTCTCTCTGGAATGAACACAGAGCGCCTGGGATTCTCCTATTTAGGATCATAGGTCTCTGTGTTGATTTCACAAGTCTCTCCTCAATACAGTTAGAAAATACCCCCTAGGCTCACACGTAACCCATTGATCACCCATAGGGCTAACCCCTTCCCTGCCAGTGTCATTATTACAGTAACAGTGCATATTTTTACCACTGATTACTGTAGTAATGTCACTGGACCCCCCAAAAGTGTCAAAAATGTCAGTTGGGGGTCCGATCTGTCCACCGCAATGTCGCAGTCCCGCTAAAAATAGCTGATCGCCACCAACACTAGTAAAAAAAAAAAAAAAAAAATGACATAAATCTTTCCCCTAGTTTGTAGACGCGATAACTTTTGCGCAAACCAATCAAAATACGCTTATTGAGATTTTTTTTACCAAAAATATGTAGCAAAATACAAAGTTGCCTACAAGGATGAAAAAATTAGATTTTTACATTTGGGAATGTTATATAGCAGAAAGTGAAAAATATTGTTTTTTTTTTCCTTAATTGTCGCTCTTTTTTTGTTTATAGCGCAAAAAATAAAAATCACACAGGTGATTAACCGGTTGCCGACCGCCGCACGACTATATACTGCGGCGGTCAGCCCCGGCCAGGCAGAGTGACGTATCGGTACGTCACTCGCCTGTCACTGACTTGCGAGCCTATCGCGGGCGGGCGCGCGCTCCCGCCAAGGCGCGCGCCCGCCGCGGCTCGTTCACAGACAAGTCAGTGCGTGTGACCGGCGGACTCGATGTCCGCCGGTCACACTGCGATCGCTCCTGTGAAGGGAGAAAGACAGAGCAGCTTGTGTAAACAAGCTGCCTGTCAGTTCTCCCTGTGTAAAAGTGAAGATCTGTCCGTTCTACTATGTAGAACGGTTGATCTTTGCTTTTACACCAATAGGAATGTCCCTGCACAGTTAGAAGCACGCCCCTAGGACACACTTAACCCCTCCCTGTCCAATAAAGTTAACCCCTTCCCTGCCAGTGTCATTTTTGCAGTAACAGTGCATATGTATAGCACTGATTACTGCAGTAATGTCACTGGTACCCCCAAAAGTGTCAAAAATGTCAGTCAAGGGTCCAATCTGTCCGCCGCAATGTCGCAGTACCGAAAAAAAAATCGCAGATCGCCGCCATTACGCGTTAAAAAAAAAAACACCAAAAATGACAAAAATCTTTCCCTTTGTTAGTAAACGCGATAACTTTTGCGCAAACCAATCAAAATACGCTTTTTGCGATTTTTTTTTTTTTACCAAACATAGGTAGCATAAAACAAATTGGCCGAAAAATGTTAAAAAATTTTGATTTTTACTTTTTTTTTTGGGGAATTTCATATAAAAAAATGTGAAAAATATTGTTATTTTTGCAAAATTTACGCTCTTTTTTTGTTTATAGCGCGTGATCAAAAAATCGCACAGGTGATCAAATACCACCAAAAGAAAGCTCTGTTTGTGGGGAAAAAAGGACGTCAAATTCGTTTAGGTACAGCGTCGCACGACCGCGCAATTGTCCGTTAAAGTCACGCAGTAAAAAATCGCAAAAAAACCCCTGGTCCTTTAGCAGCCAAATCCTCCGGGGCTTAAGTGGTTAAATACCACCACAAGAAAGCGCTATTTGTGGGAAAAAAAGAAAATCTATTTTATTTCGATTCAGCTTCTCATGACCGCGAAATTGTCCGTTAAAGTAAATAATGGTCTGGTCATTAAGGGGGTAAAACCTTCCAGTCCATAAGTGGTTAAGCTTTGTATCTGAAGGTGAAGAGTGACCACAATGGCTACAAGAAGGAATGATTGTTATGCCTTTTACAGAACTTTATAAGGTAAAAAATCTTGTTACAGAACTTTTTTAAGAATCTTGAAATCTTGATACAGAACTTTATGAGGAACTTGATAAGGAAGTTTTGATGAATGAATACTCTGTGTGTTAAAAGAAGACAATATTCTGCTTTACTGTACAATAGGAAAGAACTGTCACCATAGTTTACACAGTTCTAGTGTAAGTGATGGTACCAGCGGCAAATGCAGACCCACTGTGGTTAACTACTTATTCTATATTTGTGACGGAATCCGGACACCCCGACTGGGTGTCTCCGCCAAGAAGCTGCTTCCTAAGCTCTGGAACACGGGATCCGTGAATCTGGCTATAGTTACCCCAAGAACTCGACAGTACAAGTTTTGGAGTGAACCAAAAAATAAACTGTTTATTCACACACAGGCACAAAGAGATATACACTTTGGGACAATCCCCCCCTCCCCTTAGCAGCCAATCCACAGACACATATACATCCCATAATGGGTTGATCTTAAGGCAGACAGAAATAATAGAACAATGGAATACAGGTACTTAACAATAACAAACCCCACCCCACCTCACTATCTAGCAAGAGTCTATGAGACACTCCTGCAATATTCTAGCAATCTGAAAAGTCAAATTGTTTATCTTTATATATTTCCTGAGGGATATTGTCCAGAAATATTATTGTCCCAAGTGAAAGAGCCCCTCACTCTTTCAACACAAACCACACATATAGAACCCAGGATAACTGGGGTAACACCAAATGCTGAGTCCGGTGTGGTTGTACAGCGAGTCTGATTAGTGCAGACCCGACTGGGGTTCTTGGTCACCCTGCGCCCCTAATAGACACAGGGTGACTTACACATACGAGGGGCTGGGGAAGCTGGACAAGGAGTTTCCTGACCTCTCTAAAGTAATCTGGGTTCCACAAGCCCCCCAGTTAAAGTGACTCATGTCACAATATTCTTGATAACAGTCCTAAAGTGGTATTACATCTAAAAGCAAACATGTATTGTATTGCAACTTATCAATTCTTAGATTGGTTAGCTGCTTTAGTTTTCCCTTATTTTCACCTGGTGATCTGGCCAGTAAGTCTGTTGTTTTTGAAAAGAACAAGCTCTCTTTCACGTGTATCAGACAAACCATTTATTACTGACAGAGGTACCTACAATGATCAGCTTTTATTTATTTAAGTAAAACTTTTAGCCCAAAAAGTTAAAAGCTGTGTTGCTGTAAATGCTTATAAAGTGTTAGCTGGGGTTCAGCTTTAATTTGTTAGTGTATCTAAATCTGCTGGTCTATTTAACCACTTACCGCATTCTAACGTACCGGTACGTCGGTACACTTTGCGGGGTTATACCGGGATGATGCCTCTAGTTAGAGGCCTCATCCCGGTACCGTGGTTTGAAGCCGACGGTCGGCTTTCCGTCGGTAACGACCGATGCTGCTTGGGAGCCGCTCGATCGTTACCTGGGGGTGCGGGAGGGGACGTCCCCCCCTCCCGCCGCCTTCCGTGGCTTTGCTCGGGGCTCCCGTCTCACCGGGAGCCCCGACCACCCAGCCGGCATGTCCGCCGGCTGGATGGAGTCCCGATGAATGCCGGAAACGGCATTGATCGGGTCTCCGATGACGTAACCCGGAGGCGGCTTCCATGACGTCACTTCCGGGTTACTCGGCTGCTAAAGGCGGAAGATTTGAAAAACGGCTGTATGCAAAAATGCCGTTTTCGGCGTTTTGCATACAGGGAAGTGTAGTGGAGGGGTCTAGGGTCTTTTAGACCCTCGATCCCTCCATAAAGTGTACCTGTCACTACATATTGGTGTCACAAGGGATGTTTACATTGCTTGTGACAGCAATAAAAGTGATCAGATTATTTTTTTTTTTAAAAAAACCTGTAATAAAGTTTAAAAAAAAGAAAAATTAAACAGGAAAAAAAAATAATAATTTAGCCGCCCCCGTCACCGTTAGCTCGCGCACAAAAAAAAACTTATACGCAAGTCGAGCCGCGAATGAAATCGCTGTTCAAACCCCACATGTGAGGTATCGCTGCGATCGTCAGAAAAAGAGCTACACTCTAACTATAAACTGGTAACCGTTAAATAAATTTGAAGCGTCGCAGATTGAGATATCTATTGACCGTAGTTTGTCGTCATCCCACGGGGGGGCGCAATTTTAAACCATAACATGTTGGGTATCTATTTACTTGGCGTGACATCATCTTTCACAATATACAAAAAAAATGGGCTAACTTTACTGTTTAGTATTTTTTAAATGCAGTGAAATGTGATTTTTCAAATTTTTTCCCAAAAAAATGGCGCAAATACCACGTGACAAAAAATTTTGCAATGACCGACATTTTATTCTCCAGAGTCTTTGCTAAAAAAATATATATAATGTTTGGGGGTTCTAAGTAGTTTTCTAGGAAAAAATACTGGTTTTAACTTGTAAACAAAAAGTGTCCGAAATAGGGCTGGGGCTTAAGTGGTTAACGCTCCCCCCCCCCCCCCCCCCCAGGATAGCAATACTGCTGCCCCTGTGCTCCATCATCCAGAGTGGAGGCACTCATATACAAGAGGGGTGCTAATGGCTGGATCACAAGGTGAAAACAGAGGGAACAAAGCCTAAAAAATAAAATGAATGCAGCCACTACATCTAATGATTGGTAAGCTGGGTGACTAAAATAATAGACGGTGGAGGTGCAGTAGACATTGCATATCTAGATTTTAGTAAGGCTTTTGACACTGTCCCACATAGAAGACTTATCAATAAACTGCAGTCATTGAGCATGGACTCCCATATTGTTGAGTGGATTAGGCAGTGGCTGAGTGACAGACAACAGAGGGTTGTAGTCAATGGAGAACATTCAGAACAAGGTCATGTTACCAGTGGGGTACCTCAGGGATCTGTACTGGGACCAATTTTGTTTAATATCTTCATAAGTGATATTGCAAAAGGCCTCGATGGTAAGGTTTGTCTTTTTGCTGATGACACAAAGATATGTAACAGGGTTGATGTTCCTGGAGGGAAACGCCAAATGGAAAAGGATTTAGGAAAACTAGAAGAATGGTCAGAACTCTGGCAACTGAAATTTAATGTGGATAAGTGCAAGATAATGCACCTGGGGCGTAAAAACCCAAGGGCAGAATATAGAATATTTGACACAGTCCTGACCTCAGTATCTGAGGAAAGGGATTTAGGAGTAATTATTTCAGAAGACTTAAAGGTGGGAAGACAATGTAATAGAGCAGCACGAAATGCCAGCAGAATGCTTGGATGTATAGGGAGAGGTATAAGCAGTAGAAAGAGAGAAGTGCTTATGCCGCTGTACAGAACACTGGTGAGACCTCACTTGGAGTATTGTGCGCAGTACTGGAGGCCATATCTCCAGAAGGATATAGATACTCTAGAGAGAGTTCAAAGAAGAGCTACTAAACTAGTACATGGATTGCAGGAAAAAACTTACCAGGAAAGGATAAAGGACCTTAACATGTATAGCTTGGAAGAAAGAAGAGACAGAGGGGATATGATAGAAACATTTAAATACATAAAGGGAATCAACTCGGTAAAGGAGGAGAGCATATTTAAAAGAAGAAAAACTACCACAAGAGGACACAGTTTTAAATTAGAGGGGCAAAGGTTTAAAAGTAATATGAGGAAGTATTACTTTACTGAGAGAGTAGTGGATGCATGGAATAACCTTCCTGCAGAAGTGGTAGCTGCAAATACAGTGAAGGAGTTTAAGCATGCATGGGATAGGCATAAGGCTATCCTTCATACAAGATAGGGCCAGGGACTATTCATAGGATTCAGATATATTGGGCAGACTAGATGGGCCAAATGGTTCTTATCTGCCGACACATTCTATGTTTCTATGTTTCTGCAATATTTTACATTTTTGGTTTAGGCCCTAATATCGCTTTAAACTCTCTCCAAAACCACCCTATGTTATCCTGACTTTCTTTTAAAAAGTGAAAAATTAGAAACAAACATTATATTTTGTAATGTATTTTCTATACCTTCATGTGCATGGTGAGATGTAGTATCCTGGAACTCCATGTCTATTTTTCCAAATTGTTTAAAGTTGAACTCAATGGAAAACAAAAAAGTTCTCTGCAGGCACAACCCCACTGCAGAGGTTAACTGTTCCTTTTATGTCCAGGGAGATGGTGAAAAGTAATTTTACTTACCTGATTCTCCACTCCCTCAAGCTCCTCTGTGCTGCTAGACCAGTCCTTGCAACCTCTTCTCATGTGCACTCCAGTGATCTAAGGTCCTCTGATGCCATCAACACCAATGCAGGGATCACAGCTTTGCACTGGACGTGAGGACTCTGAGGGACAGTCCACTGCCACAGCAGAGAAAAGCATTGTTTGGCAGGTGAGTGGTGGCTCAGGTAAGTAAAACTCTTATTCCCATCCCCTAGACTAGACAAGTAGGGGAACCTTGAAGTGCAGGCACGACCTCACTGCAAAGGAGGGCTTTTCAATTTTCTGGAGTTCAGCTTCAACAAAATGTGTCACAAAAAGAGTTTGATAAGATTTTGTTGTGGCATGTTTTCCTAATGGAATTATCCAAAATAACTTTGTGAATCATTGTTCTGCTCATTCATAAGTGATTCCAGATGAGTCTTTTGTGAGTAATACATAATATATGAATTTTTAGGATGTTCATTGTCCTTACATTACAGCTATTGAAGTACTTTGATTATGTATTTCCTTTAAATAGCATCTAAACCCTAACATTGAACTTCACCTATTTGTACTCATTTGTTCTGTTAAAGAGGTTGTACACCGAGAAAAAAAAATTTTCTCTTCTTTACATCCTGAAAGAGAAACCCATAATGAGCTAGTATGCATCGCATACTAGCTCATTATGAAATACTTACCTTAGAACGAGCCCCCGCCGTGCCGTCCGCTTACCTGTATGACGGGGCGACATGTATAGTCGCCCGTCTTCCGGGATCGCGGCATCCGGGCATCTGATTGGCCGGAGCCGCGGTGACGTCACTCCCGCGCACGCGCGCGGGAGCCGACGGTCACGGCACGGGGCTCTAAGGAACGGCACGATCTGCCGTTCCTTCAGAGCGCATGCGCCAGTGACGTCACTGGCTGCATTAAAGGTAAATATCTCCTAAACGGTGCATGTTTAGGAGATATTTACAGTACCTTAATATAGGCTTACCTATAGGTACAACTTCCTGTGGAGGGTTTACTTCCTCTTTAAGTATACCATTGGAAGTGGTTTGTTATATTTGTTTGATCGGTGTAAAAGTATACCTGTTAAAGTGGTGGTAAATCCCAGACATAAAATACAAACAAAGCACATCCCTCTATAGTGTCAACTTGTCTCAATTAAGAGCACTAAATTCCTTTTCTGTCTGCTGCTTTGTTCCTCTGCTATCAGCATAAATCACTTCTGACAAGTTTCCTGACACCAAGAGAACAAATGTGACAGGGGAGGGACCTTCAGCTGATTGACAGCCTCAGCTCTATTCTGTGTGGAGGGGGGGGGGGGGTTGTCCCTCCCTCCAATCAGCTCTCAGAGCTCTCCTCACTGATGTAACTTCAGCTCTCATCACCCTACTTTTCAAAAAAGTAGTGTAAATTCTGCACTTTGAATGGATGTAAAGGACAGGTGGCTGCAGGTAAACAGGTACAACTTATCTAGGAGGATTTTTTCCACCTCTGTGTATCACCTAAGGGCCATCACTGTACTGGATATATGTAAGGGTTTACAACCACTTTAATCACTTGCCAACCTTATAACATACATATACGGCTCTCCTGCGCTGGATCATGTACTAGGTAGACACAGCAAATGCCGATCAGTGGGTGCCAGTCAATGGATGACCACCTGCACCCACCGTTCCTCGGGAAGACACACAGGACAGAGCTCTGCCTATGTAAACAAAACAGAGCTCTGTCCTGTCAGCGGGGAAAGTGATGGATTTTCATTTATCCCTTTGGTCGCCCTAGCTTTTGGACCCCTTCCCAGCCAGTGTAATTTTACAGGGAATATTTTTAGCACTGATCTCTGCATTATTTTCACTGGTTCCCAAAAAGTGTCAGTTAGTTTTAGAATGTCCACCATAATATCACAGTTCCGCTATAAGTCGCTGATCACCACCATTACTAGTTAAAAAAAAAATCCAGTATATATCCCATAGTTTGTAGACACTCTAACCTTTGCCCAAACCAATCAACATACAATTATTGGGATTTTTTTTTTACCAAAAATACAGTGAGTATAGAAAAGAATCACCCACCTTTAAAATAAGCACATTTTGTTGCTTTGCCTGAACTTAAGACATACACAATTTTCCTTTTATCCAGCTGTATTTTAAAGTGCAACCTATAACATCCAAGTGAAAAATATGACACCAACATGTCAGAAAAAATAAAAAAAAAATAAACCGAATCACTGAGATGGAAAAAGGATCACCCCCCTTATGTCAGTATTTTGTTGGAACACATTTTGTCTTTAGTCTGTTGGGATATGTCTCTACTAACTTTACACATCTAAACTGAACTTTGCAATATTTGTCAGCTCTGTCAGAAGCTGATTTGTCAGAACTGCTCAAGTTCAGTTAAATTTGATGATGACCATTTGTGGACTGCAGTCTTCAAGTCATTCCACAGATTTTCAATGGGGTTTAAAGTGTTCTTTACAGGTTTATTTTCTTCCACCAGTCTTGTGGAAGGAGTCAGATAGAAAATTGGTCCATGGGTCCATGGGTGCCATACATATTGTAGCTTATAAAACCCAGCACTCTGCATAGCATTACACCTAGCATACTTCAAAACACCAACACCTCTCTGCATAATGTTACAGCCAGCATACCTTAAAATGCAGCACATTACACACAGAAACCTGCACATCACACCCTGTATAGATTGCACAGCAACTGACACCACATTAGACTGAAGAACGCGCTGCACACTGTAGCACAGCGGTCACTAAATGGTGGTCCGCGTGATGCTTCCACCCGGACCGCAAGCCCGCTACCTGTATTCAGTCCTTCAGTCCCCTCCTCACTGCGGCTCCCGGCTCCTGGCTCACTCGCAGCCGGGGCCCTGTCGGGCCACGAGTAAGGGGCGTGATGTCACGCGCGCCTCTCGCCCCCTGCTCCTGACTGCGGCTCCCTCTCACTCGGGCAGCGAGCTAGGGCGTGACACTATGTGCACGCCCCGTCCCCCTGTTCGCGGCTCAGCTCCTGGCTGCAGGTATGTGGAGCACATTTTAGGGGAGAATAGCTGCACAAGCTTTAGTGTGCAGACTGGCATATTTTGGCATATTTTGTTCTGCTCATTAGAGTGCCTCATAAAAAAAAAAAAAAAAATGTGCCCAACAGAGTGTTCCATTGACATAAAATGTGCCCATCAGCGTGCCCCTTATTTTATGCTAAGGGACATGCTGATGGGCATATTTTATGTTAAGGGGCACTCTGATGGGCATATTTTATGTTAAGGGGCTCGCTGATGGGCATATTTTATGTTAAGAGCAACGCTAATGGGCATATTTTATGTTAAGAGCAACGGTGATTTAAATGTTTTGTTTTGCCCATCAGAGTGCCCCCTAACATAAAATGTGCCCATCAGCGTGCCCCCTAACATAAAATATGCCCATCAGCGTGCCCCTTATTTTATGTTAAGGGTCACGCTGATGGGTATATTTTATGCTAAGGGGTACGCTGATGGGCATATTTTATGTTAAGGGGCACTCTAATGGGCATATTTTATGTTAAGAGCAATGCTGATTTACTCATTTTGTTTTGCCCATCAGTGTCCCTTAACATAAAATGTGCCCATCAGAGTGCCCCCTTACATAAAATGTGCCCATCAGAGTGCCCCCTAACATAAAATATGCCCATCAGCTTGCCCCTTATTTTATGTTAAGGGTCACGCTGATGGGTATATTTTATGCTAAGGGGTACGCTGATGGGCATATTTTATGTTAAGGGGCATGCTGATGTGCATCATTATGCTATGGTACACACTGTTGGGCATATTTTATGTTATGGGGCATGCTGATGTGCATATTTATGTTGTGGTACACACTGATGGGCATATTTTATGTTATGGGACACTCTTATGGGCATATTTTATGTTAAGAGCAATGCTGATTTACACGTTTTGTTTTGCCCATCAGCGATCCCACCATCATAAAATGTGCCCATCAGAGTGCCCCCTAACATAAAATGTGCCCATCAGCATGACCCTTAACATAAAATATGCCCATCAGCGTGACCCTTATTTTATGTTAAGGGTCACGCTGATGGGCAAATGTTATGCTAAGGGGCACGCTGATGGGCATATTTTGTTCTGCCCATCAGAGTGCCCCTAACATAAAATGTGCACAGACTTGAGATTCGGACCTCGGCCCAATGAAAATTTTAGCGACCGGACCTCCTTGAATTTTAATTCATTACCCCTGCTGTAGCACATAATGCCCAATATACTTCAAATTGCAGTACCTTATGCCCTATAACCAAAACAGTACAACAATTTGTAAGCGGGTTGGAAATAGCCAGTTAAGTGTTATCCCATATAAGAGGGTAGGAGTTAATACGTTCCCAATTCTTTGGGTCCGACCCACTGCTCCTGTGTTATAAAAGGACAGTGGTCTGGAGCCGTGTGTAGTTGGATGTGGATGGAGTAAGAGAGCCCCTAGAAGGGAGACCAGGTACCCATAAGGGAAAGATACAGAAAATGGCACCTGTGAGGAGCAGAATATTGTGGCATATTACTACTGGAATGTAAAGACTGTCAGAGCTTGGGGTTCACACAGAAGACACTAGCTGCTGGAGAATGCCTCTGATGTACATATTTTACATGGACACTACCTTTGCAGAGATGCCGGGCAGAACACAGCCTAATTTAGGGCCAGGGATGTAAGAAAGAATAAAGTCTCCGCATGTTGGACTTTATATTGCCTTTTGCATGTAACCGGCACCGCTATACAGTTCAGGCTGCTAAGGTACTTTGGGGTATGAAGACTTCAGTACAAGAGTTAATACGGTGTAAAGACACAAGGGTTACCTAAAAAAACAGAAGTTACTACTAGCCTGTTGTTAGCTGTGTGCCTGGGATAAGTGGGATAGCCTCTTGCAGGAGGGGGTTGTTGTCAGCACTCTGTCTATTTTTCATAGCAATGGGAGCAGACTCGCACCACAGTTATCGCCAGCCTGTGCCCAGGTACCGAATAATGTCTTTGCACATTGGAATTTATAATGCCTTTTGCTTATAACCAGCACCATTGTAAAGTTCAGGTCACTAAGGTACTTTGGGTTATGAAGACTTCAGTGCAAGAGTTAATACGGAGTGAAGACACAAGATTTACCTAGGATAACGGAAGTTACTAGCAGCCTGTTGCTAAGTGTGTGTCTGAGATAGATGGGATAACCTCCTGCAGGAGGGCATTGTTGTTGGCACTCTCTCTGTGAGCAGTCCATCTTCCATAGCAATGGGAGCAGTCGTGCACTACAGACGTTGCCAGCCTGTGCACAGGTACAGAGGAGTTAAGTGAAGTCGGCGTTATGTGCAAAGCAGGGCTCCATACCATCACTGGGAGTGAGGTAGCAGTGATACGCTGGACAGATGGATGTGGACAAAGGCTCAGTGTGTCCCTCCTAAATGCAAGTTACAGAGAAGGTGTACAGTGACACAGGGATCCAAGAGTTAACTGGAGAACAGTTACAATGAAAGTGTACACAGTGTACTTTCATTTCTAACAGTGGAGGCTTGCCATAAAGTCAAGTATTCCCCAATGGCACAGAAGTAAAGGTACCCCATCTGTAGCCAAGTGATCCTGTTACAGGTGCGTAGCACACCTCTGAAGAACCCACTCCAGGTTAGGCCTCTCATGTGACCCAACGAAGAGGGAAACATGGAGGATGTGACGACCACTCTGTCACCCTGACTTGCCCACAAATTATTTTGTGAATGAATGTAACCCAGGAGCCACTCTGCATCTTTCTAAGTCTGATCTGCAAGACTTCATGAGGACTTCTAGAGTCTAAACCCTCATGTAGACCTATACTATTGAAAAAAGGGGGGAGGGGGAATAAGGAAGGTAATAATGGGTACTGTAAACAGCTGGCATATGTTGGAAAGGGTATAGCCATAAAAATATATGAGGGTATATATATAATAGGTTGTTAGGTCAGCTGTTACATAAGGAGAAATAAGGATAAAGGAGGGGGAACATGTGGGACTTTGAATGAGGTGTGCAAAAAGTAGTAATACATGGACAGACAATTCAATAAATGAATGATATATTTGGGCAGGTCTGGTATAATCCTACAAAAGCAATATAATTCACATACATTGTAAGCATCATGGCGTGATAAAATGGTACAATAAATGAATGATACTGTGACAAATGAAATGCTGAATGGTTGTCAACTGAAGTGGAGCATGATTAGTCCATAAATAGAAAGGATCCAAAGGTATCGAGATAAAAAATGCACCACGGACAAGCTCTACGCGTTTCGTGGAATATGTTCCACTTCCTCAGGAGCAGGTGCATCACATTGCTGTGGACGAGAAGAAGTCCTTTTAGACGGCATATAAAATAAAATATAGTAATATATATATATATATAGGACTGTAATCATCCCTAACCTGGGGATGTCTCCGACCAGTGTACTGTCCCAAAATTCCATAGTAGATTGTTCTCCTACCAATCTATTTCCACGATCTGATCATTTAAGCTAAATAAAAAATAGTGTAATACTTACCTGACAGCATGTTTAGTTCCTGGTCCCAGACACAGCCATAGAAGTAGGTCACATGGCTGCTGTTAAAGCATTTCTCCAAACTGTTCCTCATTTGAAGGGACGCTCACTCTTTTGGAGTCAAATTCCTTTGTCCCTCTTTACTCTTTAATTGTCCCTCTTTTTGTCCTGATGTTTAGAGCTATGTGAAATAATGTACTATTTTAACTACCAAAATGTTATTCTACACTAGATCTTTCTTCCAACTTCTAAATGATTGCATTTGCTATTTTGAAAAGCCAGTATAAAGGAAAAGCAATGGTGAAAAAGCATGCTTACATTTAACATTTTACACATTATTCATTCATGTTTTATGTAATTGGTTGTGTGGCAGAGAGTCTAGCATTTTCCTTTGAAATATGTCTCTTTCTTATCTAAGAAAGTTGGGAGGTATAGTTAAAGAGTGGCACATTTTATCAGGCAGTGACTGGTACCTGACCACAACCCTATTCTTAAATTTCTCTCTAGATATTTAAAGCGTAACTCTACTTTTGTTGAGAAAAAAAAAAACATTCCCCTCATTCCCAATCTATGTACAAATGTGAGGATTATAACAACCTTTGTTGCAGATTACTACATTTTGCTGTTCTGAAGAAATCCCTGTTTATTCTTCTGTGCCCCTTTGCTGAGTGGGACTAATGGAACTGATTTCATAATTATCAATCAGCTGTGCACCTGCAGAACACTAATGAGGATATCTGCTGGGCCTGCATCCCTTTAGACGTGTTTCCAATTGGAGTAGCTCACCAAAAATCACATGGTTCTTCCAGGGATGTTTCGGGGGGACGTCCTGTACACATTCTGTGTACAGAACAATTTCAGGTAACCATATTGCATTGCATTTTCAGAAAATTACAGCAGCGGCAGATTAAAAAGGAAAGGTCATTTTTAATAATATTCAGCCACAATATGACTTGTGTCGCAATTATATATGCTGGGTTTTTTCTTTCCCCCATAAAAGTGGAGTTACCCTTTAAATATCGAAACTCAATAATAGAATCTACATTCCAAAAGCGGGTATAAAATCTTAGAGTTTGTTCTCAGTTAAAATCTTAAAGGAAAGCTGGGGTTTGTAGTTTTAAAAAAAAAAAAAAATTAAAGAAGCTAGACTTTTAAGAAGTTTGTATTAGGGTTATTGTAATTGTGTGCAAGAGCATTTATCATTTTTTAATAATGTTACATAGCATTATGGCTATAAGCTTTATCTGCATCACTTGTCCTTAGTAATGTACTGTCTATGCTGACAGCTATCCTGCTGCCTGACGTTGATTTAGGCATACCTGATGTTAATATTAATTATACATATTGTCTCATTTGACACTGCCAGCTGCTACAAAGTGAGTTAGCCAAGGGGAACCCATAAACATTTTGCTATAGGGTTCCATGATTTCTAATTATTAGCTGGTTGTGATGTAAAGCAGCTCTTTACACTCCACAACTCTGCATATATCCTATTCAGAATAGCACTGCTAGTTAGCTAAAACCTTAACAGCATTTTGCTAAAGAGGATAAAAGAAGTCACCAATAGTGTTGAGCGAACACGGACTGTATTATTCGTGTTCGTACCGAATAATTGGATTTTTTGTACCCGAACACGGACACGGACACTTTACTGTATGTTCGGGTAAAAATCCGTGTTCGGTCGTTTTATTTCCGGGTTTTGCATGCTTTGGCGCTCTTTTCATGGCGGGCTTTCAACAGCCAATCAACAATCGTTTAACTGGTGTGCCTTAAGCCATCCCAGCCATGCCTGCAAATGTCTCAGTAGCTGTGATTGGCCGTCTGAAGCATGTGACCAAGTCTTTATAAGTTCGAGGCAGCCGCAGCGGCGTCATTATGCTGCTTAGATTCAGGGACAGAGCACACATCAACGTGCTGGCTGCTGATTAGGGAAAGATAGGCAGGAAAAAACCATTTGTGTCCGGATAGAATTGAGGGACAGGTCGGAGTGTTTAGGCAGGGCGAGTTGTAGGCATTTTAGGGATAGAGTCTGCTGAATTATATAGGGTCAGTGTCTTCTACAAACTACAATCGATATTGCTGTGTGGGGGGTGGGGTCTGCACTCAATCCTGATCTACGATCTCTTCTCAATCCTGTTAGGGACAGAGTCTGCTGAATTTTAGGGAAACTGTGTTCTACAAACTACAATCGATATTGCTGTGTGGTGTGGGATTGGAGATAGGCAGGTGTCAGTGATCCACATCCATTTTTCTGTGTGAGCTGCAGTGAACACAATCTTTTTGGGCTGCAGTGAACACAATCTTTTTGGGCTGCAGTGAACACAATCTTTTTGGGCTGCAGTGAACACAATCTTTTTGGGCTGCAGTGAACACAATCTTTTTGGGCTGCAGTGAACACAATCTTTTTGGGGTGCAGTGAACAAAATCTTTTTGGGGTGCAGTGAACACAATCCTTTTTGGTGTGCAGTGAACACAATCTTTGTGGGGTGCAGTGAACAAAATCCTTTGTGGGGTGCAGTGAACACAATCTTTTTGGGGTGCAGTGAACAAAATCCTTTTTGGGGTGCAGTGAACAACATCCTTTTTGGGGTGCAGTGAACACAATCTTTTTGGGGTGCAGTGAACAAAATCCTTTGTGGGGTGCAGTGAACACAATCTTTTTGGGGTGCAGTGAACACAATCTTTTTGGGGTGGAGTGAACAACATCCTTTTTGGGGTGCAGTGAACAAAATCCTTTTTGGGGTGCAGTGAACAAAATCATTTTTGGGGTGCAGTGAACACAATCTTTTTGGGGTGCAGTGAACACAATCTTTGTGGGGTGCAGTGAACACAATCTTTTTGGGGTGGAGTGAACAACATCCTTTTTGGGGTGCAGTGAACAACATCCTTTTTGGGGTGCAGTGAACACAATCTTTTTGGGGTGCAGTGAACACAATCTTTGTGGGGTACAGTGAACAGAATCTTTGTGGGGTGCAGTGAACACAATCTTTGGGGGGTACAGTGAACACAATCTTTGTGAGGTGCAGTGAACACAATCTTTGTGGGGTGCAGTGAACACAATCATTGTGGGGTGCAGTGAACTCAATCTTTGTGGGGTACAGTGAACACAATCTCATACTGAAGGTTTGAGGGTGCTGCCTGTTCCATACTCCCCCTACTCCTCATCTAGCCTTTTAGGGGTACAAACAATAGTAATTGGGGCCTAGTGTGGTTGTGTACGTGTGATATACATACACTTTTTTGGGATCATATTTTCTATTCCGCTATTTAATCAAAAACCTTTGGGGATCAGTTAAATTGGGGGATAGTCTGTGTTGGTACGTGTGAGAGAGATCCACCTTTCCAAGTTGTTGGGGTTCATCTCATACTTCTGAAGGTTTGAGGGTGCTGCCTGTTCCATACCCCCCCTACTCCTAGCCTTTTAGGGGTACAAACAATAGTAATTGGGGCCTAGTGTGGTTGTGTACGTGTGATATACATACACTTTTTTGGGATCATATTTTCTATTCCGCTATTTAATCAAAAACCTTTGGGGATCAGTTAAATTGGGGGATAGTCTGTGTTGGTACGTGTGAGAGAGATCCACCTTTCCAAGTTGTTGGGGTTCATCTCATACTTCTGAAGGTTTGAGGGTGCTGCCTGTTCCATACTCCCCCTACTCCTAGCCTTTTAGGGGTACAAACAATAGTAATTGGGGCCTAGTGTGGTTGTGTACGTGTGATATACATACACTTTTTTGGGATCATATTTTCTATTCCGCTATTTAATCAAAAACCTTTGGGGATCAGTTAAATTGGGGGATAGTCTGTGTTGGTACGTGTGAGAGAGATCCACCTTTCCAAGTTGTTGAGGTTCATCTCATACTTCTGAAGGTTTGAGGGTGCTGCCTGTTCCATACTCCCCCTACTCCTAGCCTTTTAGGGGTACAAACAATAGTAATTGGGGCCTAGTGTGGTTGTGTACGTGTGATATACATACACTTTTTTGGGATCATATTTTCTATTCCGCTATTTAATCAAAAACCTTTGGGGATCAGTTAAATTGGGGGATAGTCTGTGTTGGTACGTGTGAGAGAGATCCACCTTTCCAAGTTGTTGGGGTTCATCTCATACTTCTGAAGGTTTGAGGGTGCTGCCTGTTCCATACCCCCCCTACTCCTAGCCTTTTAGGGGTACAAACAATAGTAATTGGGGCCTAGTGTGGTTGTGTACGTGTGATATACATACACTTTTTTGGGATCATATTTTCTATTCCGCTATTTAATCAAAAACCTTTGGGGATCAGTTAAATTGGGGGATAGTCTGTGTTGGTACGTGTGAGAGAGATCCACCTTTCCAAGTTGTTGAGGTTCATCTCATACTTCTGAAGGTTTGAGGGTGCTGCCTGTTCCATACTCCCCCTACTCCTAGCCTTTTAGGGGTACAAACAATAGTAATTGGGGCCTAGTGTGGTTGTGTACGTGTGATATACATACACTTTTTTGGGATCATATTTTCTATTCCGCTATTTAATCAAAAACCTTTGGGGATCAGTTAAATTGGGGGATAGTCTGTGTTGGTACGTGTGAGAGAGATCCACCTTTCCAAGTTGTTGGGGTTCATCTCATACTTCTGAAGGTTTGAGGGTGCTGCCTGTTCCATACTCCCCCTACTCCTAGCCTTTTAGGGGTACAAACAATAGTAATTGGGGCCTAGTGTGGTTGTGTACGTGTGATATACATACACTTTTTTGGGATCATATTTTCTATTCCGCTATTTAATCAAAAACCTTTGGGGATCAGTTAAATTGGGGGATAGTCTGTGTTGGTACGTGTGAGAGAGATCCACCTTTCCAAGTTGTTGGGGTTCATCTCATACTTCTGAAGGTTTGAGGGTGCTGCCTGTTCCATACCCCCCCTACTCCTCATCTAGCCTTTTAGGGGTACAAACAATAGTAATTGGGGCCTAGTGTGGTTGTGTACGTGCGAGATACATACACTTTTTTTGATCATATTTCCTATTCCGCTATTCAATAAAAACCTTTGAGGATCAATTGAATTGCGGGATAGTCTGTGTCGGTACGTGTGAGAGAGATCCACCTTTCCAAGTTGTTGGGGTTCATCTCATACTTCTGAAGGTTTGAGGGTGCTGCCTGTTCCATACCCCCCCTACTCCTCATCTAGCCTTTTAGGGGTACAAACAATAGTAATTGGGGCCTAGTGTGGTTGTGTACGTGCGAGATACATACACTTTTTTTGATCATATTTCCTATTCCGCTATTCAATAAAAACCTTTGAGGATCAATTGAATTGCGGGATAGTCTGTGTCGGTACGTGTGAGAGAGATCCACCTTTCCAAGTTGTTGGGGTTCATCTCATACTTCTGAAGGTTTGAGGGTGCTGCCTGTTCCATACCCCCCCTACTCCTCATCTAGCCTTTTAGGGGTACAAACAATAGTAATTGGGGCCTAGTGTGGTTGTGTACGTGCGAGATACATACACTTTTTTTGATCATATTTCCTATTCCGCTATTCAATAAAAACCTTTGAGGATCAATTGAATTGCGGGATAGTCTGTGTCGGTACGTGTGAGAGAGATCCACCTTTCCAAGTTGTTGGGGTTCATCTCATACTTCTGAAGGTTTGAGGGTGCTGCCTGTTCCATACCCCCCCTACTCCTCATCTAGCCTTTTAGGGGTACAAACAATAGTAATTGGGGCCTAGTGTGGTTGTGTACGTGCGAGATACATACACTTTTTTTGATCATATTTCCTATTCCGCTATTCAATAAAAACCTTTGAGGATCAATTGAATTGCGGGATAGTCTGTGTCGGTACGTGTGAGAGAGATCCACCTTTCCAAGTTGTTGGGGTTCATCTCATACTTCTGAAGGTTTGAGGGTGCTGCCTGTTCCATACCCCCCCTACTCCTCATCTAGCCTTTTAGGGGTACAAACAATAGTAATTGGGGCCTAGTGTGGTTGTGTACGTGCGAGATACATACACTTTTTTTGATCATATTTCCTATTCCGCTATTCAATAAAAACCTTTGAGGATCAATTGAATTGCGGGATAGTCTGTGTCGGTACGTGTGAGAGAGATCCACCTTTCCAAGTTGTTGGGGTTCATCTCATACTTCTGAAGGTTTGAGGGTGCTGCCTGTTCCATACCCCCCCTACTCCTCATCTAGCCTTTTAGGGGTACAAACAATAGTAATTGGGGCCTAGTGTGGTTGTGTACGTGCGAGATACATACACTTTTTTTGATCATATTTCCTATTCCGCTATTCAATAAAAACCTTTGAGGATCAATTGAATTGCGGGATAGTCTGTGTCGGTACGTGTGAGAGAGATCCACCTTTCCAAGTTGTTGGGGTTCATCTCATACTTCTGAAGGTTTGAGGGTGCTGCCTGTTCCATACCCCCCCTACTCCTCATCTAGCCTTTTAGGGGTACAAACAATAGTAATTGGGGCCTAGTGTGGTTGTGTACGTGCGAGATACATACACTTTTTTTGATCATATTTCCTATTCCGCTATTCAATAAAAACCTTTGAGGATCAATTGAATTGCGGGATAGTCTGTGTCGGTACGTGTGAGAGAGATCCACCTTTCCAAGTTGTTGGGGTTCATCTCATACTTCTGAAGGTTTGAGGGTGCTGCCTGTTCCATACCCCCCCTACTCCTCATCTAGCCTTTTAGGGGTACAAACAATAGTAATTGGGGCCTAGTGTGGTTGTGTACGTGCGAGATACATACACTTTTTTTGATCATATTTCCTATTCCGCTATTCAATAAAAACCTTTGAGGATCAATTGAATTGCGGGATAGTCTGTGTCGGTACGTGTGAGAGAGATCCACCTTTCCAAGTTGTTGGGGTTCATCTCATACTTCTGAAGGTTTGAGGGTGCTGCCTGTTCCATACTCCCCCTACTCCTCATCTAGCCTTTTAGGGGTACAAACAATAGTAATTGGGGCCTAGTGTGGTTGTGTACGTGTGATATACATACACTTTTTTTGGATCATATTTTCTATTCCGCTATTCAATAAAAACCTTTCTAGGGCAAGATCTTAAATTACAGAAATATGAGGAGACCGTCAAATAAGGGCCGTGGCCTGGGTCGTGGTGTTGCTGGTAGAGCTCCTGTTGCAAGGAGAGGACATGGTCGATCTGTGCCAGCTACACGCACAAGTGAAACACCTTCCTCAAGTGTGAGTAGGCGACAGAACCTGCATCAGTATTTGGTAGGGCATCAAACGCCCCTAGAAGTGATGAGGCCAGAACAAGTTGAGGCGATAGTAGATTGGTTTGCTGCTGACAGTGCCTCCAGTTCCTTCACATTGTCTCCCACCCAGTCTACTGCAGAAAGGTCAGAGTTGGCACCTGCAGCCAATGTCCAACCGTCTTTCACCTCACCCCCTTGCAAATCAGGCCAGCAGTCTGAGCCCCAAGCCATACAGCAGTCTGTTATTCTTTTTGAGGACTCTGTCAGCAGGGTTTCCCAGGGCCATCCACCTAGCCCTGCCCCAGAAGTGGAAGAGATTGAGTGCAGCGATGCCCAACCACTTATTTCTCAAGATGAGTACATGCAAGGATCATCGCAGCACGTCTCCGATGATGACGAAACGCAGGTGCCAACTGCTGCGGCGTTCAGCATTGTGGAGACCGACAAGGAGGGCAGGGGTGAAGACTGGGTGGAAGATGATGTGGAGGACGATGAGGTCCTCGACCCCACATGGAATGAACGTCATGCAGGTGAACTGAGTAGTTTGGAGGAAGAGGCGGTGGTCGCACAGAGCCACCAGCACAGCAGAAGAGGGAGCAGGGTGCAGAAGCGGAGCGGCCGTGCCCTAGACACTACGCCCGCTACTGCCCAACGCAGCAAGGGAACGAGCGCACCAAAGTCAGCTCAAAGGAGTTCTCTAGCGTGGAAGTTCTTTAGAAAATGTGCTGATGACAGGACACGAGTGGTTTGCACCCTGTGCAATCAGAGCTTGAAGCGAGGCATGAACCTTCTCAACCTGAGCACAACCTGCATGATCAGGCATCTAAGTGCAAAGCACGAGCTGCAGTGGAGTACACACCTTCAAAACCAAGAAACGTCTCTGGCTCATCCTGCTTCCTCTTCTGCTGCAGTCTCGGCCGCTCCAGCCACATCTGTAGTGATACCGGCACCTGCCACCCCGCAAACAGACGATCTGTCAGCAACACCACCACCTGGGTCACCAACAACCATCTCCACAATGTCCCGTGGAAGCGTTCAGCTTTCCATCTCCCAAACACTTGAGAGGAAGAGGAAGTACCCCCCTACCCACCCGCGATCCCTGGCCCTGAATGCCAGCATTTCAAAATTATTGGCCTTTGAAATGCTGTCATTCCGTCTGGTGGAGACGCACAGTTTTAAAAACCTTATGTCGGTGGCTGTCCCACAGTACGTCGTGCCCAGCCGCCACTACTTTTCCAGGCAAGCCATCCCTTCCCTGCACAACCAAGTGGGGGAAAAAATCAGGTGTGCACTGCGCAACGCCATCTGTGCCAAGGTCCACCTAACTACGGATACGTGGACCAGTAAGCACGGTCAGGGGCGTTATATCTCCCTAACGGCACACTGGGTAAATGCAGTGGCGGATGGGCCTGAGGCGGATAGCAATTTGGCGCATGTCCTTCCACCACCGAGGATTGCAGGGCGCTTCAGTTTGCCTCCTGTTCCTAACTCCTCCTACTCCGCTTCCTCATCCTCTACCGCCTCCTCATCCGGACAGCGTAACACCTTCACCACCAACTTCAGCACGGCCAGGGGTAAACGACAGCAGGCAGTTTTACAACTTGCCTGTTTGGGGGACAAACCACACACCGCGCAGGAGTTGTGGAGGAGCATGGAACAGCAGACAAATGAGTAGTTGCTGCCAGCGAGCCTCAAGCCCGGCCTGGTGGTGTGCGATAACGGGCGAAATCTCATAGCAGCTCTGGGCCTAGCCGGTTTGACGCACATCCCTTGCCTGGCGCATGTGCTGAATTTGGTGGTGCAGAGGTTCCTTAAAAACTACCCCGATATGTCAGAGCTGCTGCAGAAAGTGCGGGCCGTTTGTGCGCACTTTCGGCGTTCTCACCCTGCTGCTGCTCGCCTGGCAGCGCTGCAGCGTAACTTCGGCCTTCCCGCTCACCGCCTCATATGTGACGTGCCCACAAGGTGGAACTCCACCTTGCACATGCTGGAAAGACTGTGCGAGCAGCAGCAGGCCATAGTGGAGTTTCAGCTGCAGCACGCACGCGTGAGTCGCTCTGCGGAACAGCACCACTTCACCACCAATAACTGGGCCTCCATGCGAGACCTGTGTGCCTTGTTGCGCTGTTTTGAGTACTCCACCAACATGGCCAGTGGCAATGACGCCGTTCTCAGCTTAACTATCCCACTTCTATGCCTCCTTGAAAAAACAATTCGGGCGATGATGGAAGAGGATGTGGCACAGGATGAGGAGGAGGAGGAGGATGAAGAGGTAACATTTCCAAGGCTTTCAGGGCAGTCATTCGCAAGGGGCTCCGAGGGTGGGTTCCTGCACACGCAAACGCCAGGGACGCAATTGTCCAGCAGGGGCACAGTTCTGGAGGATGAGGAGGAGGAGGAGCTGGAGGAGGAGATGGAACCATGTTCACAGCAGGGTGGCACCCAGGCCAGCTCATGGCCATCACTGGTGCGTGGCTGGGGGGATACAGAGGACACGGACCATACACCTCCCACAGAGGACAGCCTTTCGTTGCCTCTGGGCAGCCTGGCACACATGAGCGATTACATGCTGCAGTGTCTCCACAACGACCGCCGAGTTGCCCACATTCTAACTTGTGCTGATTACTGGGTGGCCACGCTGCTGGATCCCCGTTACAAGGACAATGTACCGTCCTTAATTCACTCACTGGAGCGCGATCGCAAGATGCGCGAGTACAAGCGCACGCTGGTAGACGCCATGCTGCTGGCATTCCCATCTGACAGCGGGGCCACAGTGGAAGCACAAGGCAGAGGAGGAGGAGGAGGAGGTCGCCAACGCAACCAGGGCACCGCCAGCACCTCAGAAGGCAGGGTTAGCATGGCCGAAATGTGGAAAAGCTTTGTCAGCACGCCACAACAAACAGCAGCACCAGCAGCTCAGATGGAACGTCTTAGCAGGAGGCAGCATTTTACCAACATGGTGGAGCAGTATGTGTGCACACGCCTACATGTAGTGAATGACGGGTCTGCCCCCTTCAACTTCTGGGTCTCCAAATTGGGCACATGGCCTGAGCTTGCCCTTTACGCCTTGGAGGTGCTGGCGTGCCCTGCAGCCAGTGTATTATCTGAACGGGTATTTAGCACGGCTGGGGGCGTTATAACAGACAAGCGCAGCCGCCTGTCCAGAGACAATGTGGACAAGCTCACGTTCATTAAAATGAACCAGGCATGGATCCCACGGGACTTTTCCGTACCTTATGCAGAATAGCAATGGATACCGACCTTACCCACCCATTGTTCCATTTTTGCTCTTTCTCACTCTTTTGGGGTGTACCCTCATTTAAAATTTGTGAAAAGAAGCAGTGTTGGCTACCTCGTCCTCCTCCTCAGGGCCAGATTAATGTAGGGGCTATTGGAGCTGCAGCTCCAGGCCCCTACCTTTTATATAGGCCCCGGGTTGGCCATATTCACTGTTACCGCTCTTCTGTCACTTGTAAACACAGAAGTCTGGCTTCTATGCTCGCTTCCCCAGGCAGCACCCTCAGAACCTCCCCACACAGCGTGAAGGCCGGACAAGGAGGGACAGTTGGCGATGCATGGATGTGTTTATGGGCTTCAGAGACAGCATCCCATGTTGAATTAGGCATGCATGGCTGCACCCTTCCTCCTCTGGGTGCATGGCAAGGCACGGCCCTAAGGCCCTTCAAAATCCTCAGCACCAAGCCCATGATGCTGTTAATCCGGCCCTGGTCCTCCTCCACCGCCGCTTCCACCTACACCGCCCATAGGTGTGCGCAGCCTATTGCATTAAGGTGTGCACCCCAAAGTTGAAATACACATGCATGTGTTTGCCAGCAGGGAGAGTAATGTATCGGGGCCATGTACCTGTAGGCAAGGAGAAATAGAGCAGAGCAGGTCCCAGGGAGATCTTTCCCATCTCCTCACTGGCAATGCTATGTGCCCTAGGTGATTAGGGTGTGCCCAGGCACACCCAGCACACCCTGTGCGCACGCCTATGTCACCGCCACATCCACCACCACCTCAACCTCCCTCCTACTCCATATGGGCCTCGTCCTTCAGAGATGAAGAAGAACATTGTTTTATTTTTCTGTTTTTTTTTGTTGTTTTAAGTTATTTCCCTATCCACATTTGTTTGCAGAGCACTTGCCATGCTCTTAATTACGTTTTGCTGCCATTTGCAGCACTCTAGCCCTTTCCTTTGGTGTTTTAGAGCCATTTTAGTGCCTTAAAGTTCGGGTCCCCATTGACTTCAATGGGGTTCGGTGTCCGGGAAAAGTTCGGTAAAAGTCCGGGACACGGACCCGGACTTTTTTTTAAAGTTCGGCCGAACCCGTCGAACACGGACATCTAGGTGTCCGCTCAACCCTAGTCACCAAATTTGTTTTGTGTAGATTGCTTAAAAAATGTATGTCTTACATGACCAAATACATTAGCAAACAAAGACAAACTGGACATAAATATAGCACATAGCTTCCAAAATTTCTGCAAGTAGAATATTACTCATGCCAAAGAAGG
The DNA here is from genome assembly GCF_965119305.1 of Pelophylax lessonae. NCBI lineage: Eukaryota > Metazoa > Chordata > Amphibia > Anura > Ranidae > Pelophylax > Pelophylax lessonae. The sequence goes on along the minus strand of NC_138768.1, from coordinate 618,338,553 downwards.
ATATCTGCTTGCTTGTCCTCCCCGATCAAAGGTAACCCAACCTGCTACCTGGTGCATATGTATCTGAACCCAATGGCCGGGGCCTATTACAATCTTTAAGAGTCGGTTCACACTGGGGCGGCACGATTCCTTACTTCGGGGGCGACTTGTGCATTCCCATGCACCACGACTTCGGAGCGACTTGCATGGACTTCACATAATGGAAGTCTATGCAAGTCGCTCCGAGGTCGCCCCGAAGTAGTACAGGACCCTTTTTCTAAGTCGGAGCGACTTGTGTCGCTCTTATTAGGACGGGTCCTGTAGCAGTCAATGGACCGCGAGGGAGCGCGACTTGTCAGGCTGACAAGTCGCCTGACAAGTCGCGCTAGTGTGAATCGAGGCTTATCTTTTATTTTCAAATCTCATGTGTGAAATCTTCTTTCTCCTGGCTGCCCCTCTGTATTTGATTCCCACAGACTTATACGGGGCTGCCTTTGGCAAGGGAATTCTGTCCAATATGCATCTTTCTTTAACCACTTTACCACCGGAGGATTTTGCTGTCTTCCGTCCAGGCCACTTTTTGCGATTCGGCGCTGTGCGACTTCAACTGACAATTGCGCGGTCGTGCGACGCCGTACCCAAACGAAATTTACGTCCTTTTTTTCCCACAAACAGAGCTTTCTTTTGGTGATATTTGATCACCTGTGCGATTTTTACTTTTTGCGCTATAAACAAAAAAATAGCGTTTATTTTGAAAAAATAACAATATTTTTAACATTTTTTTATATGAAATTCCCCCCAAAAAAGATGTAAAAACCAATTTTTTAAAAAATTTTTGGCCAATTTGTTTTCTGCTACCTATGTTTGGTAAAAAAAATCACAATAAGCGTATTTTGATTGGTTTGCGCAAAAGTTATTGCGTTTACTAACAAAGGGAAAGATTTCTGTCATTTTTGGTGTTTTTTTTTTAACGCGTAATGGCGGCGATCTGCGATTTTTTTTTTTTTTTTTTTTTTTTTTTTTTTGTGGGACTGCGACATTGCGGCGGACAGATCGGACCCTTGACTGACATTTTTGACACTTTTGGGGTTACCAGTGACATTACTGCAGTAATCAGTGCTATATATATGCACTGTTACTGTAAAAATGACACTGGCAGGGAAGGGGTTAATTTTATTGGAGAGGGAGGGGTTAATGTATGCCTGGTGCTTACTGACGTGTAGGGGGGGAGGTGACTGAGTGAGTCATGGACAGATCGGATGTCCAGCTATGCTGAACAGTCCGATCTGTCACTCCCTGTCACTATGGAGATCCGCCCGCTGTGTTTACACACAGCGGGCGGATCTCCACACTAGATCCCCGGCGATCGGGGCAGAGCAGCGGCGATCGCCGCTGCTCCTCCCCTGGCCCGACTCCCGCTGTGAATGAAAAGCGCCGCCCAGAAGGGGGAGTGTCTGACGACGTTAATACTACGTCGTCAGACGACAACGAACCACTTTGCCGCAGTACTATTACCGTACTCGGTCGGCAAGTGGTTAAAGCTCTCATTTAGGTGTAGAGCATATTAATATAAATAAATTCTCTGAATTATTTTTTATCTCTGTATCATCTGTTTGTTGCTAATATTTTTAATTTGGAGTGCAGTTAGCCTTTTATGTATGAACAATTTGTAAATGGATAGACAGCCATATTTGCCTATTACTTGCACAGGCATGCTTTTTGCTTTGCAGTGTTAGAGCCGGTTCACACTAATCCGACTCAAAGTTGCCCTGACTTTGGGCGACTTTGAAGTCGCCCATGCAGCATGACTTCATCGCGGCTTGCAAACGACTTCTCATAATAGAAGTCAATGCAAGTCGCTCCGACTTAGCCAAAAAATAGTGCAGGAACCTTTTTCTAAGTTGGAGCGACTTGAGTCGCTCTGATTAGAACGGTTCAATTGCACAGCATTGGGAGCTACTTGTCAGGCGACCAAGTCGCCTGACACGTCGGAGTAGTGTGAACCTGCTCTAAGTGTTTGCTCCTTCTATTTGATATTCTATGAATCTCTATATGTAATACATTATAATTAAACACTACAATAAAATCACAAATATGTTCTCACTGAACATCATACTTTTCTTTTGAAAAGGAAACTTTGCATCAACAATTATTTTATCATATACTATACAGTTTCTGGTATCCTTCAACACTCCGGCTTTGGAAAGAGCTGGTAATGTCCCTTTCTCAGGGACACCTGGTGTCTATATCCACGTGCAGTTAAAGTAATTAAGCTTTTCCAGAGCTTACAATGAGTAAACTTACCATAGCTACAGTAGAAGAAAATGGTAAACACAGAAAATGTATAGGTCTGCATCTCCTAGTAGAGCAAGCCAGAAGCGTAACTAGTGCCCCAGTGCAAACAAACATGAAGGGCCCCCCGGACCCCTGGCCAGGGCTCTTACCTTCCAGCCTGGGGCTCTTCCCACTGATCCTGGGTAGTGTTGAGCGAACACGGACTGTATTATTCGTGTTCGTACCGAATAATTGGATTTTTTGTACCCGAACACGGACACGGACACTTTACTGTATGTTCGGGTAAAAATCCGTGTTCGGTCGTTTTATTTCCGGGTTTTGCATGCTTTGGCGCTCTTTTCATGGCGGGCTTTCAACAGCCAATCAACAATCGTTTAACTGGTGTGCCTTAAGCCATCCCAGCCATGCCTGCAAATGTCTCAGTAGCTGTGATTGGCCGTCTGAAGCATGTGACCAAGTCTTTATAAGTTCGAGGCAGCCGCAGCGGCGTCATTATGCTGCTTAGATTCAGGGACAGAGCACACATCAACGTGCTGGCTGCTGATTAGGGAAAGATAGGCAGGAAAAAACCATTTGTGTCCGGATAGAATTGAGGGACAGGTCGGAGTGTTTAGGCAGGGCGAGTTGTAGGCATTTTAGGGATAGAGTCTGCTGAATTATATAGGGTCAGTGTCTTCTACAAACTACAATCGATATTGCTGTGTGGGGGGTGGGGTCTGCACTCAATCCTGATCTACGATCTCTTCTCAATCCTGTTAGGGACAGAGTCTGCTGAATTTTAGGGAAACTGTGTTCTACAAACTACAATCGATATTGCTGTGTGGTGTGGGATTGGAGATAGGCAGGTGTCAGTGATCCACATCCATTTTTCTGTGTGTGAGCTGCAGTGAACACAATCTTTTTGGGCTGCAGTGAACACAATCTTTTTGGGCTGCAGTGAACACAATCTTTTTGGGCTGCAGTGAACACAATCTTTTTGGGCTGCAGTGAACACAATCTTTTTGGGCTGCAGTGAACACAATCTTTTTGGGGTGCAGTGAACAAAATCTTTTTGGGGTGCAGTGAACACAATCCTTTTTGGTGTGCAGTGAACACAATCCTTTTTGGTGTGCAGTGAACACAATCTTTGTGGGGTGCAGTGAACAAAATCCTTTGTGGGGTGCAGTGAACAACATCCTTTTTGGGGTGCAGTGAACACAATCTTTTTGGGGTGCAGTGAACACAATCTTTGTGGGGTACAGTGAACAGAATCTTTGTGGGGTGCAGTGAACACAATCTTTGGGGGGTACAGTGAACACAATCTTTGTGAGGTGCAGTGAACACAATCTTTGTGGGGTGCAGTGAACACAATCATTGTGGGGTGCAGTGAACTCAATCTTTGTGGGGTACAGTGAACACAATCTCATACTGAAGGTTTGAGGGTGCTGCCTGTTCCATACTCCCCCTACTCCTCATCTAGCCTTTTAGGGGTACAAACAATAGTAATTGGGGCCTAGTGTGGTTGTGTACGTGTGATATACATACACTTTTTTGGGATCATATTTTCTATTCCGCTATTTAATCAAAAACCTTTGGGGATCAGTTAAATTGGGGGATAGTCTGTGTTGGTACGTGTGAGAGAGATCCACCTTTCCAAGTTGTTGGGGTTCATCTCATACTTCTGAAGGTTTGAGGGTGCTGCCTGTTCCATACTCCCCCTACTCCTAGCCTTTTAGGGGTACAAACAATAGTAATTGGGGCCTAGTGTGGTTGTGTACGTGTGATATACATACACTTTTTTGGGATCATATTTTCTATTCCGCTATTTAATCAAAAACCTTTGGGGATCAGTTAAATTGGGGGATAGTCTGTGTTGGTACGTGTGAGAGAGATCCACCTTTCCAAGTTGTTGGGGTTCATCTCATACTTCTGAAGGTTTGAGGGTGCTGCCTGTTCCATACTCCCCCTACTCCTAGCCTTTTAGGGGTACAAACAATAGTAATTGGGGCCTAGTGTGGTTGTGTACGTGTGATATACATACACTTTTTTGGGATCATATTTTCTATTCCGCTATTTAATCAAAAACCTTTGGGGATCAGTTAAATTGGGGGATAGTCTGTGTTGGTACGTGTGAGAGAGATCCACCTTTCCAAGTTGTTGGGGTTCATCTCATACTTCTGAAGGTTTGAGGGTGCTGCCTGTTCCATACCCCCCCTACTCCTCATCTAGCCTTTTAGGGGTACAAACAATAGTAATTGGGGCCTAGTGTGGTTGTGTACGTGCGAGATACATACACTTTTTTTGATCATATTTCCTATTCCGCTATTCAATAAAAACCTTTGAGGATCAATTGAATTGCGGGATAGTCTGTGTCGGTACGTGTGAGAGAGATCCACCTTTCCAAGTTGTTGGGGTTCATCTCATACTTCTGAAGGTTTGAGGGTGCTGCCTGTTCCATACCCCCCCTACTCCTCATCTAGCCTTTTAGGGGTACAAACAATAGTAATTGGGGCCTAGTGTGGTTGTGTACGTGCGAGATACATACACTTTTTTTGATCATATTTCCTATTCCGCTATTCAATAAAAACCTTTGAGGATCAATTGAATTGCGGGATAGTCTGTGTCGGTACGTGTGAGAGAGATCCACCTTTCCAAGTTGTTGGGGTTCATCTCATACTTCTGAAGGTTTGAGGGTGCTGCCTGTTCCATACCCCCCCTACTCCTCATCTAGCCTTTTAGGGGTACAAACAATAGTAATTGGGGCCTAGTGTGGTTGTGTACGTGCGAGATACATACACTTTTTTTGATCATATTTCCTATTCCGCTATTCAATAAAAACCTTTGAGGATCAATTGAATTGCGGGATAGTCTGTGTCGGTACGTGTGAGAGAGATCCACCTTTCCAAGTTGTTGGGGTTCATCTCATACTTCTGAAGGTTTGAGGGTGCTGCCTGTTCCATACCCCCCCTACTCCTCATCTAGCCTTTTAGGGGTACAAACAATAGTAATTGGGGCCTAGTGTGGTTGTGTACGTGCGAGATACATACACTTTTTTTGATCATATTTCCTATTCCGCTATTCAATAAAAACCTTTGAGGATCAATTGAATTGCGGGATAGTCTGTGTCGGTACGTGTGAGAGAGATCCACCTTTCCAAGTTGTTGGGGTTCATCTCATACTTCTGAAGGTTTGAGGGTGCTGCCTGTTCCATACCCCCCCTACTCCTCATCTAGCCTTTTAGGGGTACAAACAATAGTAATTGGGGCCTAGTGTGGTTGTGTACGTGCGAGATACATACACTTTTTTTGATCATATTTCCTATTCCGCTATTCAATAAAAACCTTTGAGGATCAATTGAATTGCGGGATAGTCTGTGTCGGTACGTGTGAGAGAGATCCACCTTTCCAAGTTGTTGGGGTTCATCTCATACTTCTGAAGGTTTGAGGGTGCTGCCTGTTCCATACCCCCCCTACTCCTCATCTAGCCTTTTAGGGGTACAAACAATAGTAATTGGGGCCTAGTGTGGTTGTGTACGTGCGAGATACATACACTTTTTTTGATCATATTTCCTATTCCGCTATTCAATAAAAACCTTTGAGGATCAATTGAATTGCGGGATAGTCTGTGTCGGTACGTGTGAGAGAGATCCACCTTTCCAAGTTGTTGGGGTTCATCTCATACTTCTGAAGGTTTGAGGGTGCTGCCTGTTCCATACCCCCCCTACTCCTCATCTAGCCTTTTAGGGGTACAAACAATAGTAATTGGGGCCTAGTGTGGTTGTGTACGTGCGAGATACATACACTTTTTTTGATCATATTTCCTATTCCGCTATTCAATAAAAACCTTTGAGGATCAATTGAATTGCGGGATAGTCTGTGTCGGTACGTGTGAGAGAGATCCACCTTTCCAAGTTGTTGGGGTTCATCTCATACTTCTGAAGGTTTGAGGGTGCTGCCTGTTCCATACTCCCCCTACTCCTCATCTAGCCTTTTAGGGGTACAAACAATAGTAATTGGGGCCTAGTGTGGTTGTGTACGTGTGATATACATACACTTTTTTTGGATCATATTTTCTATTCCGCTATTCAATAAAAACCTTTCTAGGGCAAGATCTTAAATTACAGAAATATGAGGAGACCGTCAAATAAGGGCCGTGGCCTGGGTCGTGGTGCTGCTGGTAGAGCTCCTGTTGCAAGGAGAGGACATGGTCGATCTGTGCCAGCTACACGCACAAGTGAAACACCTTCCTCAAGTGTGAGTAGGCGACAGAACCTGCATCAGTATTTGGTAGGGCATCAAACGCCCCTAGAAGTGATGAGGCCAGAACAAGTTGAGGCGATAGTAGATTGGTTTGCTGCTGACAGTGCCTCCAGTTCCTTCACATTGTCTCCCACCCAGTCTACTGCAGAAAGGTCAGAGTTGGTACCTGCAGCCAATGTCCAACCATCTTTCACCTCACCCCCTTGCAAATCAGGCCAGCAGTCTGAGCCCCAAGCCATACAGCAGTCTCTTATTCTTTTTGAGGACTCTGTCAGCAGGGTTTCCCAGGGCCATCCACCTAGCCCTGCCCCAGAAGTGGAAGAGATTGAGTGCAGCGATGCCCAACCACTTATTTCTCAAGATGAGTACATGCAAGGATCATCGCAGCACGTCTCCGATGATGACGAAACGCAGGTGCCAACTGCTGCGGCGTTCAGCATTGTGGAGACCGACAAGGAGGGCAGGGGTGAAGACTGGGTGGAAGATGATGTGGAGGACGATGAGGTCCTCGACCCCACATGGAATGAACGTCATGCAGGTGAACTGAGTAGTTTGGAGGAAGAGGCGGTGGTCGCACAGAGCCACCAGCACAGCAGAAGAGGGAGCAGGGTGCAGAAGCGGAGCGGCCGTGCCCTAGACACTACGCCCGCTACTGCCCAACGCAGCAAGGGAACGAGCGCACCAAAGTCAGCTCAAAGGAGTTCTCTAGCGTGGAAGTTCTTTAGAAAATGTGCTGATGACAGGACACGAGTGGTTTGCACCCTGTGCAATCAGAGCTTGAAGCGAGGCATGAACCTTCTCAACCTGAGCACAACCTGCATGATCAGGCATCTAAGTGCAAAGCACGAGCTGCAGTGGAGTACACACCTTCAAAACCAAGAAACGTCTCTGGCTCATCCTGCTTCCTCTTCTGCTGCAGTCTCGGCCGCTCCAGCCACATCTGTAGTGATACCGGCACCTGCCACCCCGCAAACAGACGATCTGTCAGCAACACCACCACCTGGGTCACCAACAACCATCTCCACAATGTCCCGTGGAAGCGTTCAGCTTTCCATCTCCCAAACACTTGAGAGGAAGAGGAAGTACCCCCCTACCCACCCGCGATCCCTGGCCCTGAATGCCAGCATTTCAAAATTATTGGCCTTTGAAATGCTGTCATTCCGTCTGGTGGAGACGCACAGTTTTAAAAACCTTATGTCGGTGGCTGTCCCACAGTACGTCGTGCCCAGCCGCCACTACTTTTCCAGGCAAGCCATCCCTTCCCTGCACAACCAAGTGGGGGAAAAAATCAGGTGTGCACTGCGCAACGCCATCTGTGCCAAGGTCCACCTAACTACGGATACGTGGACCAGTAAGCACGGTCAGGGGCGTTATATCTCCCTAACGGCACACTGGGTAAATGCAGTGGCGGATGGGCCTGAGGCGGATAGCAATTTGGCGCATGTCCTTCCACCACCGAGGATTGCAGGGCGCTTCAGTTTGCCTCCTGTTCCTAACTCCTCCTACTCCGCTTCCTCATCCTCTACCGCCTCCTCATCCGGACAGCGTAACACCTTCACCACCAACTTCAGCACGGCCAGGGGTAAACGACAGCAGGCAGTTTTACAACTTGCCTGTTTGGGGGACAAACCACACACCGCGCAGGAGTTGTGGAGGAGCATGGAACAGCAGACAAATGAGTGGTTGCTGCCAGCGAGCCTCAAGCCCGGCCTGGTGGTGTGCGATAACGGGCGAAATCTCATAGCAGCTCTGGGCCTAGCCGGTTTGACGCACATCCCTTGCCTGGCGCATGTGCTGAATTTGGTGGTGCAGAGGTTCCTTAAAAACTACCCCGATATGTCAGAGCTGCTGCAGAAAGTGCGGGCCGTTTGTGCGCACTTTCGGCGTTCTCACCCTGCTGCTGCTCGCCTGGCAGCGCTGCAGCGTAACTTCGGCCTTCCCGCTCACCGCCTCATATGTGACGTGCCCACAAGGTGGAACTCCACCTTGCACATGCTGGAAAGACTGTGCGAGCAGCAGCAGGCCATAGTGGAGTTTCAGCTGCAGCACGCACGCGTGAGTCGCTCTGCGGAACAGCACCACTTCACCACCAATAACTGGGCCTCCATGCGAGACCTGTGTGCCTTGTTGCGCTGTTTTGAGTACTCCACCAACATGGCCAGTGGCAATGACGCCGTTCTCAGCTTAACTATCCCACTTCTATGCCTCCTTGAAAAAACAATTCGGGCGATGATGGAAGAGGATGTGGCACAGGATGAGGAGGAGGAGGAGGATGAAGAGGTAACATTTCCAAGGCTTTCAGGGCAGTCATTCGCAAGGGGCTCCGAGGGTGGGTTCCTGCACACGCAAACGCCAGGGATGCAATTGTCCAGCAGGGGCACAGTTCTGGAGGATGAGGAGGATGAGGAGGAGGAGGAGCTGGAGGAGGAGATGGAACCATGTTCACAGCAGGGTGGCACCCAGGCCAGCTCATGGCCATCACTGGTGCGTGGCTGGGGGGATACAGAGGACACGGACCATACACCTCCCACAGAGGACAGCCTTTCGTTGCCTCTGGGCAGCCTGGCACACATGAGCGATTACATGCTGCAGTGTCTCCACAACGACCGCCGAGTTGCCCACATTCTAACTTGTGCTGATTACTGGGTGGCCACGCTGCTGGATCCCCGTTACAAGGACAACGTACCGTCCTTAATTCACTCACTGGAGCGCGATCGCAAGATGCGCGAGTACAAGCGCACGCTGGTAGACGCCATGCTGCTGGCATTCCCATCTGACAGCGGGGCCACAGTGGAAGCACAAGGCAGAGGAGGAGGAGGAGGAGGAGGTCGCCAACGCAACCAGGGCACCGCCAGCACCTCAGAAGGCAGGGTTAGCATGGCCGAAATGTGGAAAAGCTTTGTCAGCACGCCACAACAAACAGCAGCACCAGCAGCTCAGATGGAACGTCTTAGCAGGAGGCAGCATTTTACCAACATGGTGGAGCAGTATGTGTGCACACGCCTACATGTAGTGAATGACGGGTCTGCCCCCTTCAACTTCTGGGTCTCCAAATTGGGCACATGGCCTGAGCTTGCCCTTTACGCCTTGGAGGTGCTGGCGTGCCCTGCAGCCAGTGTATTATCTGAACGGGTATTTAGCACGGCTGGGGGCGTTATAACAGACAAGCGCAGCCGCCTGTCCAGAGACAATGTGGACAAGCTCACGTTCATTAAAATGAACCAGGCATGGATCCCACGGGACTTTTCCGTACCTTATGCAGAATAGCAATGGATACCGACCTTACCCACCCATTGTTCCATTTTTGCTCTTTCTCACTCTTTTGGGGTGTACCCTCATTTAAAATTTGTGAAAAGAAGCAGTGTTGGCTACCTCGTCCTCCTCCTCAGGGCCAGATTAATGTAGGGGCTATTGGAGCTGCAGCTCCAGGCCCCTACCTTTTATATAGGCCCCGGGTTGGCCATATTCACTGTTACCGCTCTTCTGTCACTTGTAAACACAGAAGTCTGGCTTCTATGCTCGCTTCCCCAGGCAGCACCCTCAGAACCTCCCCACACAGCGTGAAGGCCGGACAAGGAGGGACAGTTGGCGATGCATGGATGTGTTTATGGGCTTCAGAGACAGCATCCCATGTTGAATTAGGCATGCATGGCTGCACCCTTCCTCCTCTGGGTGCATGGCAAGGCACGGCCCTAAGGCCCTTCAAAATCCTCAGCACCAAGCCCATGATGCTGTTAATCCGGCCCTGGTCCTCCTCCACCGCCGCTTCCACCTACACCGCCCATAGGTGTGCGCAGCCTATTGCATTAAGGTGTGCACCCCAAAGTTGAAATACACATGCATGTGTTTGCCAGCAGGGAGAGTAATGTATCGGGGCCATGTACCTGTAGGCAAGGAGAAATAGAGCAGAGCAGGTCCCAGGGAGATCTTTCCCATCTCCTCACTGGCAATGCTATGTGCCCTAGGTGATTAGGGTGTGCCCAGGCACACCCAGCACACCCTGTGCGCACGCCTATGTCACCGCCACATCCACCACCACCTCAACCTCCCTCCTACTCCATATGGGCCTCGTCCTTCAGAGATGAAGAAGAACATTGTTTTATTTTTCTGTTTTTTTTTGTTGTTTTAAGTTATTTCCCTATCCACATTTGTTTGCAGAGCACTTGCCATGCTCTTAATTACGTTTTGCTGCCATTTGCAGCACTCTAGCCCTTTCCTTTGGTGTTTTAGAGCCATTTTAGTGCCTTAAAGTTCGGGTCCCCATTGACTTCAATGGGGTTCGGTGTCCGGGAAAAGTTCGGTAAAAGTCCGGGACACGGACCCGGACTTTTTTTTAAAGTTCGGCCGAACCCGTCGAACACGGACATCTAGGTGTCCGCTCAACCCTAATCCTGGGGCCCTTTACTCTCGTTGCGGGGCCCTTTATTACAGTCCAGCGGGACCCTTTCAAAAGTTCTGCAGTGGGCCCCCTTGCTGCCATCTTGGGGCCTCCCCACGGTGGTGGAATGCTAGGGCCCGGTTGCAAGTGTGACCTTTGCGATCCTGGAAGTACCCCCACTGGTGTCAGTAGTTTTTATTTTTTGGTATTTTAATTGTATTATTTTTTATCATTTTATGTCATTTTTTTACAATGTCACTGACTATGACTCTGTCCATTCAGAAAAGGAAGGAGCTGGTAAATTACATATTTATCAACCCCTTTCTGGTTCCCTTCAGCAGCCGGCAGGAGAGGGGGGGGGGAGCACAGTAAAGGAGGGGGCAGCACCATAGGGGGGGCAGGGGAGCATACAGGGGCCCAGAGACAGCAGAACAAAAGTGAACTGGATAGGAGGAGTTGCAGGGGCAGCATACAGAGGAACCAATCTCCTCCATTTTCCTCCTGCAGCTACAGGAGGAAAAAGGAGGACAGTGATTTCTCTACATGCTGCCCCGCTGCCCCTCCTATCCAGGTTTACAGGGGAGCCACACAGGCCCCCTGGAGCATGGGGCCCGGTTGCAATTGCAACCCCTGCAACCACTGTAGTTACGCCCCTGGAGAAAGCAACTATACAGCTTGAGGATTTGAGCACAGATATTACATAAGCCCCCAAAAAACTGTTTGATTAGATTACTTTTGTAACTGACTTAGAGGTTGATGTAGATTTCTTATTTTAGATTTTCCCAATATAAAACATCTCTTTAGAGACACTCTTAAAATGATACCTACATTTCATTGGTAGACCAGAGCTGCAGACAGCAAACAGTTTAGGTTACATTTTGTCATTTCTTGTTTTCTGTACAGTACCTGCACTTATGCTTTGATGCGATCTGACTTCTACCAGTATGCCATGCCTAAAACTCAGTTGCTGATATGGCAGAGAACTGAGAAGCCTGGACATCACAGTATACCACTAGCGGAGGCCTGGAAACAGATTCTAGCACCTTACTGACATCCCTAGTGCCATGAGGATTTGTACCATAACACTTACGGTAATATTCTCTGTAATTTCTATTCTGAATTACAGGACTACTATTTGTAATGGATCTACGTCTTCTGCTGTCCCACAACCTTTGAACAGATAATCATCCTTCTAATGGTGTGATGATTTAACGGAGATGCCAGATGATCAGCCATGAAAGAAACTAGCCTTCCCTATCCTAAGCTGTCGGACTGCAGGACTATTCCTTTACATCATTGCTGGACCCCTTGTCAATTTGATGTCTCATGCAGTAAGATAGTTTACCAAATTGACAAAGGGTCAACAAGAAGATATACAATCAATATACCAAAAGTACAATTACAACTGGTGGTCGGTGAACATTTAGTGCACATCACTATTGCAACATATAGAGAAGAGATGAGTGAACCAAGCAAAGTTCTGTTTGCTGTACGTTTACCAAAAATTAGCAATCCCTAAACATAGCAATTGAACACCATTGAAGTCTAGGGGAGTCAGATCTTTTATTTTTTTCTGGCCATTTCAAGGTCAATTTACAAGCTTTTTGGTAAAAATGGGCATGTGGACATGGGCAGGTACTGCCCATGTACCAATTCAAAAAAAAAGTAAAAAAAAAAAAATCAGTAAGTGAGTAGGGGGTATTGTAATAAGGCTTAACATTAGAAATATTGCAGCAATAAAAATACACAATTCCTTTAAACAACATGCTTGGGGAAGGCTAAACTTGCATGTGAAGTATTTTAATAAGGCTTAACATTAGAAATATTGCAGCATTAAAAATACACAATTTCTTTAAACAACATGCTTGGGGAAGGCTAAACTTGCATGTGAAGTGGTGTAACTGTAGGATCTACTACAGCCAAAAAAAACTATTGTTGCCAAATGACATTTCTGATCCAGGGAGAAGATATTGACCATATTTGGTCAATGCTGTCAACCGGCCAGTTTGTTGACATTCATCTGGCAGCCTTGGAGTTGTCATTTGCGGCAAGCGTCCATCATTACAGAATCGTCAGAGCGGCTTGGGTCAGCTGGATTTCAATCGTCATGATTAACAATGAATCTGCAATGTTGGATTATGTGAAAAACACAGTCTCATGATGTGAATCCAACATTAATTATGTTGTCCAGCAATGTAGATCCATTATCAGTCATGATGAATGACACCCCAAAGACCCCCTGGCACAAACATGAGGAGCCATGCCACCAGTCCTTTCCTGGCAGAATCTTATCGCAAAAGACAGCTCCCAGACCAGCAACTGAATGTCAACAAACCAGCTGGCTGATGTCTTTGACCAAATATGTAAAATTGATATTAAAACAGCGCTAGCATAAAACCAAAATCATTAAATTGATTAAATAATGTGCATAATGTGAACAAAGTTATACAATGACAATAGTCGTGAAAACAAAAGTCCTTTCATTAAAGGTGATCAATAAAATCCAAAGTGCTCCAGTGCAAAAGAGAAGGTAATGTGCCCCAGGTGACAGTGACCCCTCCAGGTTCCCCACTCACCAGAACAACGAATGAAAACAGCCTGTAGTCACTGGGGTAATACACAAAGGACTCCTCCTAAGGAATGCCAAGTTGTTTCAGGTATTTCCTAAATTAGGATGGTCCGAGTTTCCTCCATAGACCCCTAGACCAGAAACAAACGACCGCATATAGTGAAGTACGTTTAAATAAATTTATTAAACTCAAAAGGAAGAAAACATACTCACAAACAAAATGACAAATAGGCGGTGTATTATCTACAAAATGCTGTGAATGCCACTATTAGCGTGCGTTCCACGCCGATCCAGGAAGTGTAACCGGAACTGAAGATTACGTCAATGCCGTACCGGAAGTGCGTCAACGCATTTCGCCCACCCACTGGGCGTTTTCAAAGACATCATATCTGGTGTACGGTCACAATTTATATTGTCCTCATAGCGGACATCATATCCGGTGTACAACCAACAATACTTTTATTCGATATACTGTATATTATAAACTCAAAATAGATCATATTCGGAACTCTTTAAATATTATGGCAATAAGTTTCTTTGTTTAGAGAAATATAATAAAAAAATGTACTAAAAACGAAGTGCACATTCCGGTATCACTTCCTGTTTACATTAAAAGAACCGGAAGTGATACCAGAATGGGGAGTGGGGAACCTGGAGGGGTCACTGTCACCTGGAGCACATTACCTTCTGTTTTGCACTGGAGCACTTTGGATTTTATTGATCACCTTTAATGAAAGGACTTTTGTTTTCACGACTATTGTCATTGTATAACTTTGTTCACATTATGCACATTATTTAATCAATTTAATGATTTTGGTTTTATGCTAGCGCTGTTTTAATATCAATTTTACATATTTTCTAAGTTTTTTACTTAGCGCAACAGCAGCTGCATCCTATTACATTCACGTTTCACACATTTTTGGTAGGGAGCGCGGGTTTTAATTATTCTTTACAGTCATTGACCAAATAGCCTCTCAGCAGCCAGCTTCTGGTGATAACTAGCCATTGGTTAAATCTGTACCATTCAAGTCAATGGTACAGCTCATTATGCCGTTTACGCTCATTACCACATACTGTAGCACTACTCAACATACCTTGTGCAACTGATGTGCCCTTATTTACACCATCAAATCCAGATCCATTGATTCTAGTGCATAGATATCTGCCTTTGTACCATTATGGTGAGTCATTCTAATCTGGTATTGGTCTCTCGGTAAACGCATACATGCTTTTGCTGAACACCAAAAGTGTCCCTAGTGGTTTTTAGCTAATTATTCACACAGCAACATTTTAACAGTTTCTAAATTCATAAAATAATTAATTTTTTATTAATACATTTTGCTGAAACAAATTCCCATTGTACTGTCCACTATGGGGCCTTTTTCCTTTGCACAGTTGGTATGTCAAACTGTTTTTGGGCCTGATGGCATATTATTTGTATTGCATAGGACATAAAATATCCGTGTTAACCAAAAAATAATATATTATGTAAACGATAACAGTGGAATGGCAGGATGTCTCTAGCAAAGAGTCTTTTAAACACTGCAGCTAGCATGAACATTATGCCCTTCCACATGGTTGAGTGATTTGGAACAAATCTTTCTTTTCAGTACTTTTCTTACTTGTATGCTAACTCCGAGGTTTCTGTTTCATTTCGCTTTGAAAAACGTCCAAGAGATGTGAGGTTTCGAAGGTTAGAAATATGATTAGCAACTTCTAAATTTCAAAATGAAACCCAT
The DNA here is from genome assembly GCF_965119305.1 of Pelophylax lessonae. Taxonomy (NCBI): domain Eukaryota; kingdom Metazoa; phylum Chordata; class Amphibia; order Anura; family Ranidae; genus Pelophylax; species Pelophylax lessonae. Next base: position 618,323,355 of record NC_138768.1, on the reverse strand, counting down.
CTGAACAATAAATGTCATTGTTCTCCACAGCGGTATGACCTGCACACCTGTCAATACGCAGTTAAATGGTAAAATAATCTGTAAAGTTTTCTTGTGCTTTTGGCAGATATTAGCACATTCAAACTGAATACATTTTGCAACAAGAATATGATGAGGATTTTTAGCAAACCATAGGTCTTGACAAACCCAGACAACAAGCTTTCTGGAAAGTGTTTTTATTGTTCTTCTACCCACATTGAAATCTGTTGCTAAACTGGATAAAGCTCACCTAAATAAATTATGCAGGAGATGTCTCTGCCAGTCTATTACTTGTGTAATTTTGGATAAGATTAAGAGCCCATTCACACTAGCGCGACTTGTGAGGCAACTTGTGTAGCCCCAGGTAGCTTGACATAACAAAAGCAATGTTAATCAATCAGTGCCGTCTTAATTGGCACTACTGAAGTTGCTCCGACTTCAGAAAAGGGTCCTGTACTACTTTGAGGCGACCTGTGATCCGACTGTCCCATATACTTCAATGGGAGTTGCCTCCTTATCTTAATTGACACGACTTGTTATCAGACTTTCCAGGAAGAAGAAAGAGATTAGCCAGGCATTCCCCACAGACAAAGTCGCCTGTCTCTTCAAAGTAGTGCACAAGTCTCTTCCAAATCTCTTCCAAGTCTCTAAACAAGTCTCTTCAAGTCACGGGGCGACTTTCTGGTAGTGGTAGTGTGAACCAGCTCTCAGTGGAAAGGTATGCAACTACCTCCTGGTGTTTATTGTTATCTGTGTGGCCACTGAGGAAATTAAGTGGTCACTGGGACAGGAAGTAAGCAGAATCAGCCCAACCGAAACATAAACACCAATAAACACCTGTCAGAGGTTTTAATCACACATCCCTTGCTAGCTTAAAAAAAAATAAAAAATAACTTTTTGCTGTCTCTATCATGGTTGGAAAGATTTCTCATCATTTTCTGTGATGAGTTGTAGCACTTACCCACTCTATTCAAAACAAAATAAATGTTTTCAGCGCAGAATGCAACCCCACCTTAAATTCTAGAAGGAGACTCCATAATACATTATCAGAGGGACTGCATTTTTGTGTTATTTTAACTTTTTATTTTTTAAATGGTGCTTTTTGTTTCCAAATAACTCATTGTTACTACTCATGCGGCTCTTAGTCTGCAGCGGCCAGAAGCCAATGTTTTCCTTGCCTAGGTGCTTACTTTGGCCAGTGAGTGCCGGGTCACATTTCTGCGATGCGGGAATGCTGCGAATATACAGCTTGTTCCCGCTGCCACATGCGATACACTGGGGGTGTCAATTAAAAGTTAACGACACCCCAAGATCAGATCGCATATTGCAGTGCAATCTGAGAGCTCGCACAGAATCGGATCGCACTAGTGTGAACCACCATGCGATCCGATTCTGCTGCGGACCAAAAAAAGGGTCCTGTGCGTGTTTCAGTGCGATTGCGGTACGAATTCAGCCATACAAACTGTATGGCTGAATTTGCACCGCAAAGAGATCGCATGTAATTTTAGGAGCAGTGCGCTCCAAATTACATGCAATCTCGGTGATCGCACAAATGTGAACCAGCACTGAAGGAAAATTCTTTCAGCCGGCTTTTGCTAGTTAAATAGTTTAGCTTATTTCTTTCTCTTGACTTTTAATAGTGGATCTTACTGGTAGGAATATTTAATTTGGTAACAGCAATTTTTAGGAGAAAAAATGTAGGAGGATTTGAAAACGAATTGTAATGGCAATGAGTGCTAGTACTCTCTTGCACCATGTTCCCAGTATCTGACTAACTGCTACAGCACATCCTTAAGCCCAGTACACCCGGGCAAAATGCCATTGGCCCGTTCAATAAAAACGACGCCTGTGTATGTCAGCCGGTCCAACAGAAGCCAGCCGTTTGGCCGGCTTCTGTCAGATGACCATGCTGGAAAACCGACAGCTGACCGGCTCCTGATCAGTGCTGATCAGAGTGTTCTGACAGGGGGCTGTCCCCCTGTCAGAACACAACAGCTCAGTGTGGGAGCCGCTGTCGGATTGTTGGTACAGCGCCTCGGACCAGAGCGGCCAGTTTTTTTTTTCGTTCAAATTGCTGGGTTGAATGGTCAAAAACCCATAGTATGTACCAGGCTTTAGTCTCTAACTACATATAGCTACATGAATTATTAGATTTTTATTATTATTATAGAGGATTTATATAGCACTAACAGTTTGCTCAGCACTTTACAATGTTAGGGCGAACAGTGCAGTTACCATTCAGTTCAATACAGGAGGAATCAGAGGGCCCTGTTTATTAGAGCTATATATAGTATGTCTACAGTTTTTAACCTTCTACTGTTGTATTTTTACAGTCTCTGACTATCTACCATAGTATTTGCATAATCTTTAGCCATCCAGTGTAGCATTTCGAGAGTCTCTGACCATCTTCTGTAGTATTTTTCCAGGATTCAACAGTCTTTCTTTTCGTTAAATATTCTGAATATTATGTGCATTTCTTTGGTGATATAAGGGACTACACTTTAGCCTTCCTTTTTTACCCCTGATGCATAATAAATTGTTGCTTATGTAAGCCTGCATAAGCAGAAAACAAGGAATTAGTATACTCATGACCATCTTTATTATTGATTGGACCCAGTGCAAACATTTTTTTGGAACCTCCCAAATTCACTTGTCAACTATTTGCAGGCAGTGCAGGCTCAAGGGGCATCTGTTTTGGGCCCCACAACAATGAGTTGGCCCTGGACAGCTGCCCTATTTTGCCCTATGTTAAAGATGGCCCTGAATATAGTATTTCTAGGATATTTCTCATACATATTTTTTGCATACTACTTCAAAGAGTATGGTGCAGTCAGAAACATTTCTGGGCATGAGTGTAGCAATGCAAAAGTGGTGAATGGGGACAAGTCATTAATATCAGAATCAGCATGTGTCCTGGTAGCCAAAAAAAACTTATAGGCAAGGTGCAAGACTTTCCCTAGAAACCACACTTTTTTAAAATAAAGTATAGAATGACTAATTCACAGACTGTTGGCATTTTCACACATCTTAAAGCGGAGTTCCGGGCACAGAAGTCATTTTTCAACAAACATACCCCCGAGACAGTCAGGGCTAGTACATTCCACAATGGCTAGCCTCTGATCTGTCCCGGTTCGCACTTACCTTTTAGAAGAAATACTCACTTATAAAATTTCTTCCACAGCGTTTCCATCTCTCTTGTGGGCAGCTGAAGCCGGCGCGGTCCTCTTCGGCGTCTTCTTCATGGTCTTCTTCTCCCAGAATGCGCCTGCACCGGCCCCTCTCGTCACTTCCGGTCCGGCGTCGCCCGGAAGTGACGAGCGGGGCCGGTGCCGTCGCATTGATTCCTGGGAGCGATAAAGTTCAGCTCCCAGGAATCAGTGCAAGCCCGGAAGAGACGACTGAGCCTCGGCACAGAGGGAGGAAGTGAAGACTAGGTGAGTATCTTCGATCTTCAATTACAAGGTTAGTAAATAAAAAAAAAAACCTAACTATCCAATTCCTTTTCAGGTGAAGGTGTAGAAGTGGACGGGCACAAAAAAAAAATATAGATTTTGTGCCCGGAACTCCGCTTTAATAAAGTAGCCTCCTCAGTAATAGAAAATGAACTGCAGGTCTACTGATTTATGTTTAAATATATATGATTGTTTGTAATAAGAAATGCTGAGCAATTCGTCAGTAATTCACATCTCTCTGGCAGCTATTACTGCATGTCAGCTCCTTCCCTGTATGAAGCCTGATTTGTGGGGCGTTTCCTTTGAGGAGCTAAAGCACAGCACTGTTGATACCACACCCTTTGCTGTGAAGATGACTGTTAAAACAATGTACAAGTAAAAATAACTTGTCATTTTATTGATGATGTCTGCTCCATCTCTCTCATTCTGTCTGCTGAATCTCCCCCACTCTGCCCACTTCAGCTTTCATCTACTCGGTCTGCTTCATCTTTACACTCTCTCTGCTGCATTTCCCCGACTCTGTCCTCTTCAGCTTCCATTCACATTGTTTTGCCCCCCCCCCCCCCCACTCTGTCATCTCTAGTGGCATCACACAAATGCAATGACACCGCTCCAGAACAAAGCAGCAAGTGGTCATGGTTGTTCTGAAATCTTGTTAAACATTGCTGTTTTCTCCCCTAGCTGACTTGCCCTCTTCCCTTGGCCTACATGCCCCCTTCCACTGGCTACTGTTTTATCGTAGCACCAGTGAAAACTTGCCACACATCGTTCTTTCTTCCCACTGCTAATGCGCCCCCTAACCTGGACAACATGACTTGCCCCTCTGCTTTCATTGTTACAGCACTGGTCTCAGATAAATGCCTTGTTCCCAAGACCAGGACTGTCAATCGCTGCTCATTAAGCATTCATCTTGTACTAAGCAGTATGGTTGGATAAGAGTTGGGGGAGAGGGCACACTGTTGCCCACGCTAGTTCTGCATCTACTGCACCAATCACAGAAAAATATGCTTGGTGGGACTTTTTCTTTAAGGAAGAACTGAACTCTGGAAGTTGGCCCAAAAAAGGCAAGCAGAAGACAAAGGACTAGTAACCAGTATTTCTCGTAGGCTCCCTGAAGCTCCGCTTTTACCCATTACTAATTTATCATGCCTTGTTCTGCACGGTGTCTTTGTATGGAAGCAGCAGCCATGGTAGAGGAGCAGGACTTGGCTTCTTCTGGTTAGAGCTGTCCCCATTATGACCGGTGAGGTATTGTTCAAAAAGCAACAGTAGAGGTGCAGAAAGCACAGATCTACAGATTGAATAAAGTTGGAGAAGGGAAATGCATGCAATGCATTTTCTCAGGTACAGGTTCCACTCGAACTTGGAAAAGAGTAGGAAAATCACCATATCTCGCAGCTTGTGAGATTAGCAGTCATGCTCAGCAGTGCTTTAGATGAACTGCTGGTATACAGCTTTGAGGCTGTAGGTGGAGGAATACCTAGACACAGTCACACGTCAGGAAGCACACTGCTATTTTTCATACAGAATTAGGAAAAAAAGGTTGAATATTCAGGGTACTGCTTAGGCAAAATTAACATTTCTAGATGATCCCTATAACATGCTAAATTTTCACTTTTTTAGAGTTTAGACCCACGTTAATAAATCAACATCTTTTAAGTGTTTCCTAAGGTAAAATATTTATTTATTTTTTTACAAAAATAATAATTATGTTATACTTACCTGCTCTGTGCAGTAGTTTACACAGAGTAGCCCTGAACCTCCTCATCTCAGGTCCCCTGCTGGCGCTTCTGGAGACAGAGGGGCACAGCCCAAGCCCCCCACTCCCCTGTCACAGAGTTTGATTGACAGCAACAGGAGCCAATGACCCCCCCCCCCCCCCGCTGCTATTGATCTGCCCTGTGAGGAGAGACATGGCAGAGAGAGATGTTGCTCTCATGCACAGCGTTGGATCACAATGGAGCTATAATATAAGGGGGGGGGGGTTAAGGGGAAGAGGGGGGTTAAATACAGCAGTTTTTTTAACTACATGCATAGAAAGCATGAAGGCTAAAAAAACTTCAGCCATTACAATCACTTTAAGGTAGGGGACCAACATGCACGGGTTATTTTAGCCATATTTTTTTTCTTTAAGTTGGTTAAAATATCAAAGTATTGGTCTTAAAAGACTTATACAGGGCATGGAAATAAACAATTTAGTTATCACTCAGTTTTGGAACTTCTATTTCTGCTTTTGCTTGTTTTATTTCTGTCCATAATATGTGCAAGGTGACAGCTGTGTGCAGTGCAGGGGCATGTGCCATCTGTTTTCCAAATGGGCCTCATCAGTGTCTGTTTAAACTTTCCTGATGTTTTTACAAGCTGTTCTGTAAAATTACCATTTTATATTTCATCCTTAAATAGTCATGTGCAGATCCTTAAATACTCTAGTTCTATGTAATAAATATTCTGTGGGTTCTTTTTAGTACCTAGAACCTATTTTTCTTTTTTCTTTTTTTTTCCCCATACTGAAACGGCCAGCAGGTTGTACTCAGAATTTATGTTCAACAAATGGAAGGGCATAAAATATATTGTGTTGTTTTTAGAGCTGTTTATATCTCTGTGTATTAAATACTTTGATTTCTTTTTCTAAAGATCTGAGGCTTGAAATTTCTGCTAATGTAAATAACTAACCTACCTTTTACTGCTCCACAGTCCCTCCCGTCACCACATTACATCAGTAAGAATATATACCCCTTCTCCTCATTAAAGACTTCTCCCCCTAATGCAAATCACCTCTGCCAATCAAACAACACACTTTTCCCTAGCAAACTTTATTATCACCTTTTCACATCCATTGCCAACACCCCCCCCCCTCTCTCCCTCCACCAGGTGATCACTTACCTCTTCCTAACAGATTCTATTAACCACCACATCACAATATACAACAGACAAAGCTGTCACTTCCAACTGCCATTTACCATGCTGAGAGTTCACCTTTCACTCAGCAACCTCTATTCAGTCCAGTCCTAAATCTCTACTATCCCTGAAAATGATTTACTACTCCTTTTTCTCCACTCAAGGAATTTTGTAAATATGGTTTTGCCATCTTTCTTTACTGATTGCATTTGTAATTATATAGCTAAAATCTCAGAAGCATCTCAAATTGATATCAGATTGATGCCATTGACTCAAGCCCAAAGCCTGTTGACACAGGCTCTAAATCTGATTGGTCACTTTGGACACTACTGCCATTATCTTCTACTAATTACTCACTCCTAATATATCAGCTCTAGTGTGTTCTGATACGACTGTATGTGCAGAATGGCAAAAGGATATACCTGTCTAAATATATTTTATGTTTTATGTATTGTGCCTACAACTGAACTGATTAAAATACAGTTGCATTCATTTTACAGCACTGAGCAGCTGCGTTTTTCAGTAAACTGCCAATCATTTTTAAGCAAGTAATGCCAATCAGATAAGCAAATTATCCCTTTCATTAACTCTTTTTTTTTTGACTGAGTCATTTTCTATTAATGCTGTTCTGTTACTGACATTTTTGTTTTCAATTATATGCTGTATATTATGTAGCATACCTGTAATTCACTTTATCTAGCAGATACTACTGTCATGTAACTGAACCAGTGACGGATTACCAAATAGGCAGAGCAGGCACTGGCCTATGGGTCCTACGCTGTTTAAGGGTCCTGTGACAACAGATCAAAATAATATTGATTGGATCCTGAAAGAAAAGTACAATGGAGCTTTCTTCAATTGTTTACTAAGATAAAAAAAAAAAAAAAAGGAATCAACTTAAAAAACGAAAACTTTACAATAAAGACTCTATAGAGAAAATGCGGTATTAATGTAACAAAAACAACTTAAAGAACATATACCCTAGACATCATGTTCACATTACAAATTTTTTTTTTTTAAAGTTCATATTCTTTCAGCTGTTAGCTTGCAAAAAATGTTGGTGCAGCCTACATACGCGTAATAGACAGTAGTGATGGTCATCTCCATCTAGCGGCCGAACTGCACAATAGTTCGATGTATTCCCACTGCGGTGCACACAACATCTTTACAGAGGCCATGTGGCACTTATAATGCAACAGTCAGCTCTCAGCCATCCTAGACCTCTCCTCCATCCTAGACCTCTCCTCCATCCTAGACCCCTTCATACTAGTGTTATTTCTCTTGTGTCTATCATTGCGCTGCAGTGAATGACAATAGAAATCACAGTATTCTCTCTGGTGCCCAATCACATCATTGCAACATGATGCAGTCTGATTTTTGAACGATGCAGGTGCTTCTTCTTTTGGTGCAGCACTGTGTGCCTTTTGCCCCATAGATTTCAATTGGAGTACATGAAAAGTGCATGAAATATACATGTACATGTGTTTTCGGTAAATTCTTGACAGGGTTTTGTGTTTAAGAATCAATCAATCTCCACCTTCTACAAAAAAAAAAGCACATAAAACTTGAACTTACATCAAACACAGGCTACAAAAAAGCATGGAAAAACGCATGATTATGTAGTAGCCTAGGCTAAAAGTTGGCCATATACTGTTAGATTTGTTTGGGTCAGCCTGTGGTCTATACAGTACAGATGTAAAAAACTCTCTCTGTATAATATGTATTATATTGCCTATTTGAATATGTTTGTATGCACCCTGTAACTAATAGCAATGATACCTATTAGGCCTCATTCACATAGGTGTACTACAACCTATACCCTTGCTAGTGCTGTGTTTGCCCACACAGGGATGCACAGGTGTTCCGTGCATCCCCATTCAGGCATCGCCATTCATGTCAATTGGGATGCAGCTGCAGCATGGACACAGCCTCTGCTTTCAATTTAACAGCCATGCACCCACACAACTGTCAAATTGGGGGTAGCGGCTGTGTCTGTGCAGCTGCTGTGTCCCAATTGACATAAATGGGACTCCATGCAAAGGGATGCATGGAACATCTGTGCATCCCTGTGCAGGCAAACACAGGGCCATCTTACCGAATGGACCCAGCCCCAGCCAAGTATTAGTCCCGATTCCCGTGTGCATCTTGCCGCAAACACGGACCTTGAACAAGGTCCATGCCCCTCTTACATTGGCACAGTGTCTGTGTCATCTTATGTTGGCAGTCAGTATTAATGTCTATGCCCCTCTTCCACTCTGATTGGTTCTGTGTCATTTGCCTGCAGTGGGCTAGGGAAAGGGGTGAGTTACAGGCTGTGTGCCAATTTGCTGAGGAGGCAGCTAAGCGACAGGCCAAAAAAATATGGGACAAACTGCATCCCACATTGAATCACAGCATTTTACTGTGAAACCCAGGATGATTCTACAATATGTGGGAAGAGTGGCAAACCTACATTCCAAAGCGGTAAATTGTGGGGGCCAGCTTGAAATGAGTCTAAAAAGCATTGCTGGCAACCTGTTAGGAACAAGAGTGGCCTTTAGTGCAGAAAACAATCTGTGTGAAACAGTTTTGCTGAACACCTACACAAACAGTAGCATAGCAAATGTCCCTGGGGATGCTACATACAATGATATGTGATATGGGTATCCAAAGTTTAAATGAAAAGAGTATGAAAAAAGTTCTTCCCAGAAAATTGAGCTGGCAATGAAGGAAAAAAGCAGGGGGCACAGCTAAGTGCAGCAGTACAAACTTCTTTAGTAATATAGGAGAGAAAAAAGGCCTCTCACATGAATGACAGGTAAAGTAGGCACATAATGAACATCCTTCATGAGGACGCCACTTTGCTCCACAATCAGTTGAGAGCCAGCTCAGATGGTGAGAGAGCGGATCATCACCTCCCCACAGATCACACTCTGACATGTAGAACCAGAAGAGAAGCCTTGTGACATCTCCTGACATGTACAAACAGGTCGGTGTGGCAATGCATTTCAGGGGTCGTCCCTTTCTCAAGCCTAGGTTGAAGCCTCATGGCATCACCTGACCTGTACAAACAGGTGGCAATGGGAACACGTTTTGGAGGATTGCCCCCTTTCTGAAGCATAAGCTTGAGCAAGGGGACGTCCCCTACATTGTGTTGCCATGCCCACTTGTCCATACCTGTCTTTTGATATCACAAGACCCTAGGGCTCTACATGCCAGATTGTGGTCAACCGAAAGGCACCTCCAGCACATTGAATTATCAATAACTAAGGAGGTTGTTCTTTCTGAGAACCCGTCACTTTAATCTTTCAGTAACTTTATATATCTGTATGAAATAATTCCTGACATGTCACAATAAGCAGGAGTAATATTTTTTTCCAAAAAGCTGTACCTTTTTTTAAATAAAATGCAGTTCTTTAAAATATAACTAAAGAAAAAACATTTTTGTTTTAGATATAGTGGGGAGGGATTAGAGCCCCTGTCAGTTTTTATTGCTGCCTGTGCCTCTAATAAGGAGATTCACCCTCTCTATGGTCCTGTTTACCATAGTAAGTGAAAAAAACTCAAATGTTGGGTTTGCCCCTAGAAAAGTAATAGGGGGGAATAGGGTGGATCTTCCAATGGGAACACTAATTTTGGTGACCTGGGGCCCCAAGGAATGCTCTTAACCACTTGCCTACTGTGCACTTAAACACCCTTCCCATCCAGGCCAATTTTCAGCTTTCAGCGCTGTCACACTTTGAATGACAATTGCGCGGTCATGCTACACTGTACCCATATGAAATTTTTATCATTTTTTTCACACAAATAGCGCTTTCTTTTGGTGGTATGTAATCACCTCTGGGTTTTTTATTTCTTACAAAAAAAAAGAATAAAGACAGAAATTTTTAAAAAAAAAAAAGTTTTTCTTATTTTCTGCGAGTAAATTTTGAAAATACATTTTTCTCCTTCACTGATGTGCGCTGATGAGGCGGCACTGATGGGCACTGATAGGCTGCACTGATGGGCACTGATGAGGTGGCACTTATGGGCACTGATGAGGTGGCACTTATGGGCACTGATGAGGATGTACTAATATGCCGCACTGATAGGCGGCACTGATAGGCGGCACTGATGAGCACTGATAGGCGGCACTGCTGGGCACTGAGAGGTGGCACTGCTGGGCACTGAGAGGTGGCACTGCTGGGCACTGAGAGGCGGCACTGACGGGCGGCACTGATGGGCACTGATAGGCGGCACTGATGGGCACTGGCGGATGGCACTGGACACTGACGGGTGGCACTGATGAGCGGCACTGATGGGCAGCACCATCAGTACCACACACTCAGTGCCCATAGTGCTGCCAGTCAGTGCTCATCAGTGCCTAGATGAGCAGGCACTGATGGGCACTGACTGGCAGCACTATGGGCACTGATTGTGGGCATTGATGGGGGCACTGATGGCGGGCAATGATGGGGGGGCACTGTGTGTATGTTTTTACCTTTTTAGTAATCAGGGCACTGGTGATCAGTGCCCTGATTACATCGCTGTGTGTCCCCGGCGCTGTGAGGCTCCCCCTCCTTCCTCACACTGCAGGCTATGTGTGAGGAAGGAGCGCCGGCGATGAGAGATGATCTCATATGTTTACATATGAGATCATCGCTCATTGGACGGCCCGATCACGTGGTGAATGGCCGCTGTGATTGGCCATTCACCACGATCTGTGATCGGCCGTGTCCAAGGGACACGGCCGACACAGATTTTCCCCGCTGCGCGCTTGCGGGAGCGCGCGGGGGGGCGTGTCACTGGAGGCCGTTTAAAAACGGCCTCCCGAAAATTCGAGTCCGCGCTGCAGCCGTATATAGGCTGTTGCGCGGATGGCAGCAGGTTTATTGGCAGGGTTTTCCTCTAACTTCCTGTTTGACTATGTCCTCTAACTTCCTGTTTGGCTATGGGACAATAAGTGAAGGGAAATTTCCGCAATGGGACACGGATGGCAAAAAAAAAAATCTGACAAGGGTTATTATAACCCATGCTTGCTCAATCCAAATGGTAAAAAAAAAAAAAAAGTTTACTATAGTTCGACTTTAAATTCAGTCAAGTGACTGCCTATGCAAACATGTCATCAGTCCGCTAAAAGTAAAAAATAAATAAAAAAAGAAGTCTTCAGTGTCCTTTCCCCCACTGATTATGCTACAACTTTGTAAGAAGCTACAAGGTGAGAGGCTACAGCAGGGTCTTTTCTGTGTCAGTCATCTGTGAACCCCAATCCAATCCAGGAAGCAGCAGAAACTATATACTGTAATTGTGTCAACTCTGTGTCAATTCGAGAAGTAGATGCTGAATGATGACAAAACAAAGATGGAGCTATCCTTTATGAAATTTCTCTCCTGGTTGAGTTGAATCCTATTTATTTGGAAAGTCTGTCCACCATTGGAACTAATGTGAAGGCCTTTCCATAAAAATGAAAGGAGAATTTACTGTATGTGGCTGTATGGTTCCCAAAGGTGAAAATCTATGAGGACCAGGGACAGGTAGGTGTAGAGTATATTTAAAGCTGAACTCCAGGAATGAGACAAAATCTACATTTGCAAAGGAGCCCCCCCACACTTAAAGGGTTAAATGCTTGTTTAGTTTAGGGGTAATGTGTATTACATACCCTTTTCCTTCCTCGGGCATTGTCTCTAAATCCATGCAACCACTAACTCCCCCTGGCAGTTTCCTCACTAAGCAGCTTTTTGCCTCGGTCACAGGATTATCTCCTCCAATACAATGCAGGGTTAATAGCCCTGCACTGAGCGTGATGACGTGTGAAGATTCTGAGGGACCACCCACTGCCCAGAGCTTGAGGTCAGTGCTGGGGCCTAAGTAAGGTAAGTAATACAGCTTATTCCTGCATCTCTGGACTAAATGGGCATTTAACCCTTACAATGTGGGGGGGGGGGGGGGGTTGTGCTGCAAGGGTACACTTTGTCTCATCCTCAACATTCAACTTCAAAGCATATCTGTACTAAAAGTACAGATATCAGTGAATGGTTACAGTCGTTATTAGCAAACAGTGCAACAGGTACTTTTACAACCTCATAGGGTAATTTGCTGATGGAGCAAATTTCTGAAGCTCACTAATTGTTAAAAACAACCATTTATCTGTCTTTCTGGTAAAAGAGCTGAAGGAGAACTATGTTGATGAGTTAAAAAATAGAGGATGGTAGTGGTCAATTTTAAGCAGCTGCTGCATTCGGTGAAACCTTCCTATCAGTAAGAACCATCATGTGAAATAAAAGTAGAAGCAAAGTAAAAATTCATGGCAACTTTGATTACTCTAGCAGCTGGAAGGTCCTTTGAGGATCTTTGATTCAATATTGGCATCTCTGCTCAAGCAATTTTTTTGTCTCGGAATAAAACATGAGTAGCCATTTAGCCTTTAAAAGAAGAACACATTAAAGAATGGACTAAAATTGTGGATACTTTAAACATGTTTTACAGTCTACCTCAAATATGTTTGATTCGAATTTAGTGTAGAAAGGAAACAATATACATATTTTGTATGTTAGTAAAATCGCTACGCGTGTATATATATATATATATATATATATATACACAGTATCCCACAAAAGTGAGTACACTCCTTACATTTTTGTAAATATTTTATTATATCTTTTCATGTGACAACACTAAAGAAATTACACTTTGCTACAATGTAAAGTAGTGAGTTTACAGCTTGTATAACAGTGCAATTTTTTCTGTCCCCTCAAAAATAACTCAACACACAGCCATTAATGTCTAGACCGCTGGCAACAAAAATGAGTACACCTCTAAGTGAAAATGTACAAATTGGGCCAAATTAGCCATTTTCCCTCCCCGGTGTCATGTGACTCGTTAGTGTTACCTGGTTTTAGGTGTGAATGGGGAGCAGGTGTGTAAGATTTGGTGTTATCGCCCTCACTCTCTCATACTGGTCACTGGAAGTCCAACATGGCACCTCATGGCAAAGAACTCTCTGAGGATCTGAAAAAAAGAATTGTTGCTCTGCATAAAGATAGCCAAGGCTATAAGAAGATTGTCTAGACCCTGAATCTGAGCTGCAGCATGGTGGCCAAGACCATACAGCGGTTTAACAGGACAGGTTCCACTCAGAACAGGCCTCACCATGGTCGACCAAAGAAGTTGAGTGAACGTGCGCAGCGTCATATCCAGAGGTTGTCTTTGGGAAATAGATGTATGAGTGCTGCCAGCATTAATGCAGAGGTTGAAGGGGTGGGGGGTCAGCCTGTCAGTGCTCAGACCATACGCATCAAATTGGTCTGCGTGGCTGTCGTTCCAGAAGGAAGCCTCTTCTAAAGATGATGCACAAGAAAGCCTGTAGTTTGCTGAAGTCAAGCAGACTAAGGACATGGATTACTGGAACCATGTCCTGTGGTCTGATGAGACCAAGATAAACTTATTTGGTTCAGATGGTGTCAGGTGTGTGTGGCGGCAACCAGGTGAGGAGTACAAAGACAAGTGTGTCTTGTCTACAGTCAAGCATGGTGGTGGGAGTGTCATTGTTTGGGGCGACATGAGTGCTGCCGGCACTGGGGAGCTACAGTTCATTGAGGGAACCATGAATGCTAACATGTACTGTGACATACTGAAGAAGAGCATGATTCCCTCTCTTCAGAGACTGGGCTGCAGGGCAGTATACCAACATGATAATGACCACAAACACACCTCCAAGATGACCACTGCCTTGTTAAAGAAGCTGAGCGTAAAGGTAATGGACTGGCCAAGCATGCCTCCAGACCTAAACCCTATTGAGCATCTGTGGGGCATCCTCAAATGGAAGATGGGAGGAGCGCTAGGTCTCTAACATCTACCAGCTGGTCATGGAGGAGTGAAAGAGGACTCCAGTGGCAACCTGTGAAGCTCTGGTGAACTCCATGCCCAAATAAAATATGCTGAACCCCAATCAGCCAGATTAACTCCTGCCCTTCTCACCCTTAGCTAAAAATGTTCTGCTATTTTTTATTTTTATTTTTTTAAACTATTAATCTATTGTATCTTTTTTCATTTGTATGAAAAAGTTGCATGAAAAATACTTTATTCATTTGCAAATATCTTTTCAATACTTTGTACCAGAGAGATAATTTAGTGTCATTATAAATGGGAAAAAATTATAGAATAAAATGTATGCTTTTTATCTAATGTAACACCATTTTTTAAACTAACAACAGTTAAAGTGGTTGTAAAGGCAGAAGGTTTATTTATTTTAATGCATCCTATGCATTAACATAAAAAGCCTTCTGTGTTCAGCAGCCCCACTCAGCTCCCCTAATACTTACCTGAGCCCATTTCTTTCCAGCGATGTCCATGAGAGACTCGGCTGCCTGGGACTCTCCCTCCTCATTGGCTGAGATAGCAGTGCTGCTCCATTAGCTCCCGCTGCTGTCAAAGTCAATGAGCCGTGAAGAAGAAAAAGGAGGTGGGGCCAGGCCCTGACTCGGTGTCTGAATGAACACACGGAGCTGCGGCTCTTGTTGGGTCCCCAATAGCAAGCTGTTTGCTGTGGGGGCACTCAACAGGAGGGGCCAGGAGAACAGAAGAGCGACCTGAGAAGAGGAGTATCCGGGTTGCTCTGTGCAAAACCAACTGCACAGAGGAGGTAAGTGTAACATATTTGTTATTTTTAACTAAAAAAAAAAAAAAAAAATGGATTTTAGTATCACTTTAAAGTAAAAAAGGATGTATTTTCCCATATTTTTGTAAAAACAAAATATGAATTCTGACTCAAGGTATACAAAATTATTCTTATAAAGCTTCCAAATTATAACAAGCACAAAGTTCAGCGTCCACCGGTAACAATCAAAATCAAAAGCACAAGTCATATTCCTTGGGTTAAGACCAAATAAAAGCTACATGACTGTGTTATGCATATATGGCAATCTGCACTATTTAGTCATAAGATGCAAAGTTGAAGGAGCTTCTATGGAGGGAACTGAGTGAACATGGTTGCCTTTTACCATGCCTGATAAGCAGGGCTTTTTTTTTTCTCAGAAAATAGGTGCAGGAACTCAATCACGACCCCAAAACCAACCTCCACGCAGACACACACCCTCCAAACTGCATCAAATTGTGGATGTCTTCAAATTTCATTAACTGTGCAAGGGTCTTGAAGGGGCATTTAATACCAGGAGTGCATTACACACAGAGTGCAGAGTTAAGGGGTGCGCTGCGTACACAGTGCAGAGTTCAGGGGTGCGCTGCATACAGAGTGCAAAAATTAGGGGTGTACTACACATAGAGTGCAGAGAGCATCTTTTCGCTCGCTCCCTCCCTCCCTCCTTAAAAGCTCCACCATCTTCCACATATCTTACTTTTGTTGCTGCAATAAACTTAAGCATCCAGCCAGTTCTAGTACATCCCCACACACTGTAGATGGCTCTGCCTCTCTCAATTGTGGGGGAGGGGGGGAGTCACGATCTGCTCTGCACCTGAATCTCCCTTGTCCACTCCGGAGATCGGATCTGTGAGAGCCTTTGGGAGACAAGCTGCCACATGTAAACACACAGGCCGGACTTCTGTTTTTACCATTATAATGGTGAGCAGGGAGCAGAGGGCCTGAGCCCTGCCGATAAAGGTATCTCCCCTTTTTGATCAGTACAGCCAATTCCACTCTTGAAATCTTTGAAACTGAAGAGCATCTAGAGCAGGATCACCATTACTGCTTCAGAGAGCATTGGTCTTTGTGTTAACTGTGGAAGCGTAGTGGAACCACAAACCGTTTTTTTATCGGCAATAAAGGGCAGTATCCGGCAGGCATCCTGTAGGTGCTGCTGCTGTACTAAGATATTAATTCATCTCATATTTCTTTTATATACAAGTGTGGGACCATCATACAGAAGGTGGTAGTCCTATTTTAGAAAAGTTGTAGTAACTCTGGCATGTGGAAATATATATTGATTTTTGTACAGCATTTTTATGACAACTTCCACATGGGTGTATGTATCAGGGGCGGATCCAGAGTCTAGTCTCGGGAGGGGCACTGCCAGAAAAGAATGTGTTGCTTACAGAACTGTTTTTAACGTATTATACGGTCCTAACCTTGTTTAAAACAGTGACACATTTATCATTCCAGATTAGAATATTACATTACAAACAGACAAACAGACATGATACAGGAGATGGTCAGAGACTGCAGATATGATACAGGAGATGGTCAGAGACTGCAGACATGATACAGGAAATGGTCAGAGACTGCAGATATGATACAGGAGATGGTCAGAGACTGCAGACATGATACAGGAGATGGTCAGAGACTGCAGACATGATACAGGAGATGGTCAGAGACTGCAGATATGATACAAGAGATGGTCAGAGACTGCAGACATGATACAGGAGATGGTCAGAGACTGCAGACATGATACAAGAGATGGTCAGAGACTGTAGACATGATACAAGAGATGGTCAGAGACTGCAGACATGATACAGGAGATGGTCAGAGACTGCAGACATGATACAAGAGATGGTCAGAGACTGTAGACATGATACAGGAGATGGTCAGAGACTGCAGACATGATACAGGAGATGGTCAGAGACTGCAGACATGATACAAGAGATGGTGAGAGACTGTAGACATGATACAGGAGATGGTCAGAAACTGTAGACATTATACAAGAGATGGTCAGAGACTGAGGACATGATACAAGAGATGGTCAGAGACTGCAGACATGATACAGGAGATGGCCAGAAACTGTAGACATTATACAAGAGATGGTCAGCGACTATAGACATGATACAAGAGATCAATGTATCAATGCAGCCTCACCAGTGGTCATCAAATGCAGCTTCCCCAGTGCCAATCAAATGCAGTCTCATCAGTGCCCATCAAATGCAGCTTCACCAGTGCCCATCAAACGCATTCTCACCAGTGTCAATCAAATGCAGCCTCATCAGTGCCCAACAGTAGTAAAAAAAATACTTGTCAGGGATTCCAAACCTTATATCTCTATCCAAAACTACATACACTTGCAGCACAAAAATTAGCCAGATGATAAACAAAAAAATACATGTGCTCGTAATAAAAAGGTGATATCAATAACCAAATAGGAGCAGCCAGCACAGTTTCCTGGTAAAAACAATATCAATAATAATAAATACATTTAGCGCTTTAAACGTGAGTAAATAAAGTCCATAACATTAGGAGATGAAAAGTTGATAGATAGGGATCCAGTAACTGTGGTTCCACACGACAGGTGCTAGTGAAAAGCTGCCACTGGTAGAGGGGACACACTGACCCTTACCCCAAATGTTGGACTACTCAAAAGTAGTAAATAAAGCGTTTATGTAATGAACTTCAAGCTGTCGTACTCCTGGGGTCTTTTGGTAACTGTGTCCAATCAAACTATAACACACTCCTTCCAGGACAATACTGTAAACCAGGGTTCTTGTATCTCTCCTCAGCTCGCGCCTCACTCTTCAAATTTTTGGCAAAAAAGAATAGAGTATTGTCCTGCAAGGAGTGTGTTATAGTTTGATTGGACACAGTTACCAAAAGACCCCAGGAGTACGACAGCTTGAAGTTCATTACATAAACGCTTTATTTACTACTTTTGAGTAGTCCAACATTTGGGGTAAGGGTCAGTGTGTCCCCTCTACCAGTGGCAGCTTTTCACTAGCACCTGTCGTGTGGAACCACAGTTACTGGATCCCTATCTATCAACTTTTCATCTCCTAATGTTATGGACTTTACTCACGTTTAAAGCGCTGTGCTGCATTAATTTTGAATGAGAAACAACCATTCCCAAAACAACCATTCCCTGCCCTTTGCCATTAATGTTAAAGCGGAGTTCCACCCATTTATTATGAGATGAACTGACTGAATCCCCTTTAAAAATGCTTTTACCAATGCAAACTATTTTTTTTTTTGTAAGGAAATACTGTTTTTCTTCGTTATTCATCCGCACTTCCGGGTCCTGTTGCCTATAGGTGATTGCGTCACTTGGCGATTCGCAAGGGCTCCTGGGATAGCGGAGTCATGTATCCCAGCAGCCCTTGCGAATCGCCTAGTGACGAAATCTCGCATTATTGCCAGACCAGCATCAGCTGTTATCAGGGATGTATTGCATTCAGTCCGCGCTCTGCCCCGCCTCCTCTCAGTGACCTCTACGGCATGTAATGCTTTCAGTCCGCGCTCACAGAGAGGAGGCGGGGCAGAGCGCGGACTGAATGCAATACATCCCTGATAACAGCTGATGCTGGTCTGGCAATAATGCGAGATTTCGTCACTAGGCGATTCGCAAGGGCTGCTGGGATACATGACTCCGCTATCCCAGGTGCCCTTGCGAATCGCCGAGTGACGCAATCACCTATAGGCAGCAGGACCCAGAAGTGCGGATGAATAAAGGAGAAAAACAGTATTTCCTTACAAAAAAAAAAATTGTTTGCATTAATAAAAGCATTTTAAAAGGGGATTCAGTCAGTCAGTCAGTTCATCTCATATGGGTGGAACTCTGCTTTAACATTAATGGCAAAGGGCAGCCTAGGCAGGGCGCTTTTTTTTTTTTTTTCTTATATCCATTAAATTGTACTTACTGCTCAGATTCTTCTCCTTCGGTCAGGTGCTGGGCTGCTGGCTGCCTCACTGCCTGGCTACTTAGATAGAAGCTGCTGGAGCCTGGAGGGGGGAGGTGGGTGGAACCAGCACTCAGCGCGCGAGGAAGGACTCGGAGGATCCGCTGTGGATGCTGGGGCATCGCTCTCCTCCACTCCTTAGGACCGGTGAGGTGACGTCACTGATTGCTAGATGCCAATCGGCGATTGGCATAGCAACCAGTGCACTCACTGCGGCGGGCGGGCCGCGGCTGCTGTATAGGCCAGTGGCGCAGCGGCGGGACTACAAGAGAAGTTTTTCAGCTCCGCCGCGCTGCTGGCCTGCTCCTGCAGTAAGAGTGCCGTGGATAATATGTTTTTCGGGGGGGGGGGGCAATTGACCCGATGCCCCCCCCCTGGATCCGCCACTGGTATGTATACCAATGGATCGACCACTCACAGGGATTGTTTTACACATGTCAATAGAGGTGAATATTCTATTGAATATATTTATACAGGGTGGGGGTGTCAAAAGCATTTCATATGTTACAGTGAACAACATGAAAAGATCTCTACTTCATTAAGATAAACCCTTGGAGGACAACATGGGTAGTATGTTTTAAACATTATACCATGGTTTTTAAGTGTTATTTTGTTATCCTAAGTGAACTTTGTACAATAAAATATGTATATATTATTTGGGAAGTGGTTTCACATTTATTTCTTTTTTTTTTATATAACATTTAAAGCAATATTAAACCCACAAGCAAATATTTATTATATGGCAGCTTACCAGTTCTTAGATGTGATCGCTGTATTCTCTTTTTTAGTCTTTCTTTCTTCTAGTTTCATCTGGTGATCCAACCAGCAAGTCTGTTTTTTTTTTTTTTAAAGCACAAGCTCTCCAGCAGAATGTATCAGTTTACACTGAAGAGACAAACCACTTAACACTGGCAGTGATTTAAATGGTTTGTTTTTATTTATTCATGTAAAACCTTAAGACTCGATTCACACCGGCGCGACTTGTCAGGCGACTTTTCAGCCTGACAAGTCGCGGTCCCTCGCGGTCCATTGACTGCTACAGGACCCGTTCTAATAGGAGCGACACAAGTCGCTCCGACTTAGAAAAAGGGTCCTGTACTACTTCGGGGCGACCTTGGAGCAACTTGCATAGACATTCATTGTATGAAGTCTGTGCAAGTCGCACCGAAGTCGCGGTGCACTGGACTTCACAAGTCGCCCCCTGAAGTAGTACAGAGTCGTGTCGCCATAGTGTGAACCGACTCTTTAACAAGGAAAAAAAGATGTTTGCGGTCACTGAATATAACCACTTGCCAGTACATATATCATAGTTTGTAGATGCTATAGCTTTCACGCAAACCAATATACAGTACACTTATTGGGTTTTCTTTTTTTGCCAGACAGGTAGCAGAATACATTTTGGCCTAAACTTTTGATTTTTTTTTTTTTAATATGTTTCAAAGCAGTAAGTAAAAAAATTTAGGTTTTTTTTTCTTCTAAATTTTTGGTCTTTTTTCATTTATAAAATAAAAAAAAAAACAGTGATGATCAAATACCACAAAAAAAAAGCTCAATTTGTGTGAAAAAATTATATAAACTTAATTTGCGTACCGTGTTGAATGACCGTGCAATTGTCAGTTAAATTAGCGTACTGCCAAATTGCAAAAAAATGCAAAGGTCTAGAAGGAGGTAAAATGTTCAGGAGCGGTTAAATTGTGATCTGGAATTTGGCTTTAATTTGTTAGTATATTTAAATCTGCTAATACATGTATTACTGCCTCCCCCCTCCCCAGACTGACAATGCTGCTGTCTGCTTTGTCCCCTGTGTTCATTCATCCAGAGTGGGAACACTCTAATGCAGGAGGTGTGTTACTAGCCAGATCACCAGGTGAAAACAGAGAGAAAAAAAGCCTAAAATAAGATAACTCAGGCAGCCACTACATTTAATGATTGGTAAGCTGCAATATATTACATTTTTGGTTATCATTTGAAACAGCTTTAAGTTTATATAACGTATTGACATTTTGGACAGGGTTCATAGAATCCAATATCCAGGGGGATTTGACATACTATACATTGGGTATAAAATAATTATTGCAAGATAATATCACCAAAAGAAAGCCTTGTTTGTTCTGAAAAAAAAAAACAATATATGTCTCAGTCCCCGTTCACACTGAGGCGACCTGTGAGGCGACCTGGTCGCCTCACAGGTCGCCGTAGGTCGCCTTCCATAGGGAAGCTGCGGACCCGTTCTAATAGGAGCGACACAAGTCGCTCCGACTTAGAAAAAGGGTCCGGAGCTTCTTTGGGGCGACCCGGAGGCGACCGCCATAGACTTCAATGTTATGAAGTCCGTGGCGGCCGCTCCGAGGTCGCGGGGCGCTGGTTGCACCGCGACCTCGGAGGTCGCCCCCCGAAGTCGGATCGCCCCTGTGTGAACGGGGCCTTACATTGTTACACTGAAGAGATTGTAAACAATTACCTTGTAAACAACCCATTCATTTTAAAATAGAAATGAAAGGCAAAACATTTGTGTACAAATATAAAAAAAACATTATCAATATCTTTTTTTCGCTTTTTTTTTATCAGTGATCACATTCTCTCTGTACTCAGCTGTATAAGAGCTGGGGGGAGAAGAAGCAGCAGCACACTGAGCTTCCTAGTGAATGGCTGTGCAGTGGGGGCATGTCAGGACAAGTCAGATCATTGGAGGAGAGCACGCTGAGCTCCCAGCATAGGAGGAGCATCAGGGATTTTACATAGGAAGCAATACAAATAGAACAGGATAACTTCTCATACAAGTACATGATACAGCAGCCACATAAAGGGAATATTAAGTGTTGGGGTAACAAATGCTTTAAGTAATGGAAAAATTATCACAGAATACACAGACCATTAGCAGAAATTTCAAAATTGTTCTGGACCAAAGGGTGTATACAGGTGCAAGAGCTGATTGACAGTAATTAGGGACATACAGTATCAAAATGCAAAAAGACTAGTATAAAGTGATAATGTCAATGCATATATGTTAACTTAAAACTTCCAATAGTAATGTAGCAGGTTTTCCAGGCCTGTGGCCTGATGTGGGTCTGCCATTTTTACCGGTTACTTCTCCAGCCCATGTGAGCTGCGACCCTGGGTGTGAGAACTAAGACATGGACGACTCCGGCATCTTGGTTTGTGGTTTTATTGTAGAAAAGGGGATGGGAGAAGGGAATTAGTGGGATACTCCTTTAGACTTAACTAATTACACTTGGGACTTAATCCTAGAAAAATGCCGTTGGCGCTTCCTTGACGCCAGCCGACGCCAGCAACACTCCTTAACACTGAGAACACACTGCAGTTTGATAGAAGTGCTGGATTCTCGACAATAAGTCCAGAAGACCCAAGACTATGAATTGTACAATTACTGACACTGCCGCACTGCAAAGTCACTGAATACTCCCCTCCCGCCTTGCACTGGCTTGAGGTAATACACTGTATATTTCTGTAAAGCTGCAACTCTCAACTGTCACACTCTGTCCAATTCAGGGCCCATATTCAGGTGCCCCCTTTAACCTTGAACTCTTCGGGGTTCACTGACTATGTACCCCCCTCTGTAACTTCAGGGTCCTCAACCTAGGTACCCCCTTTCAGCTAGTTGGCACTGGATCCCAGAACCTCTTCTGGAGTGGTCCCCTCTGACTCTGGCAGACCCCCAGGGGCAATCCTCAGTACTCACGACCTGGGTAGGCTTTCCTGGGACTGGACCCCTCTCACGCCCTGCAGGCTCTCGGCACACCGGATCCCCCTCAGCTCAGCTCAACACTCTCTGGATTCTCAGGCGACACCCCGAGACATCCAACTCCTCAGACAGGAGGAGAGACAACTACACTCTCCTTCCTGGGACTCTGCTCCCGCCAAAGACATCCTGTCACGCACTTCCCCCAAACTTATACCCACTCCCAGAATCCTTTGCAGCATAATCTGCCTTCTGGGGTAGTTTCAAGCTGGGATGTGACCCCTGATTGGGCTTCCCACACTGCCCTATGAGAAGTCTCTCACAGGAGCCAATGGGGATACTTCTCCCCTCAGCAGGCACATCTGGAAGCCCTGACACCCTATCCAACAGATCACAGCCCTGCTGTTAGGCAGACAAGGCCCACTATACATTTATCTAGCACCTACCTGTAGGATGCTACAGTAAATATTAAGTAAGTAGCTTTTTTTTTTTGCTAAAGTTGTTCCATGACTGAGTTTTGTGAAATGACAAGCATGACAATATTCTGTAGAAAAGTAAAAACCTTTCACTTGGCTGCATTATGTTGTCATCATACTATTATCTGCTTTATGTCACTTATCTGCTAATAAGATTGGGAATGAAAATGAAATCACCCACACTAGCACATCTATGATCCATGTCCTCCTTTATCATCCCACTTCACTCTGCAAACCCACATCCATAGTGTTCCTAAGAGCTGTCAATTTAACCAATAGAAATTCATTGGGAGACAACTGTTGGAGAAACAGTAAGGACTGGAGCTGAATGTACCTAGGTTCAGTTCAGTTTTCCATATGGAGCTGAATTCTGTATTTTAATCCGAGCCACCTTAAAGTCAATGGAAGCCACATCTTTAAAATCAAGTCTGGTCATTTTTAAGTCCTAAATGTGCCTAAACAGTGTTCTAAAAATGTATATTTTTCTTGAATTCTACACCATTATTGGTTGTGTTCTTCCTGCAGCTAATCATTTTCCATCACTGACTTTCAATGTCTTGCTCTGCACCGTACCTTTGTGTGGTGTAACAGGACGTCAAGTAAATGTGACAGGAAGTCAGCTAAATCTGTGAGTGTTGTCACAGATCAGAGATACAATTCACCAGTTACTATAAGGTGTCGGCTGCAGAAGGCAGCAGGAAGGTGTAAAGAAGTTGAAAGGCCTTCAGCTGTTCAGAATGAGGGAGTTAAGGCTTCTATAATTGTCCAAAGGAAGTCTGAGGATTGCTGCCTCCGGAAGCTGTCTCCTGAAGCCATGTGGGCTGGGAGAAGGAGGACAGTCAGACGTGTGCCTCCCGACAGGATGTGTGGGCCTGGGAGAAGACCCCCCGGAGTAATGTGTACCAGGGAGGGTAACCAAGTGTGAAGACGTCTCAAAGGTGAGAAGACGAACTGTTTCTGTGTGAAAGAAATAAAGGACTGTTTTGCCCTGTGAAGATATTATAAATGGACTATTGAGTGTCCGCTGTAGGACAAGAAAGTCTACACAACAGTAGGTTGGAGACAGACTCTTAGGTAGGTTCCAGAGTGAGAAGGTAGCCGCCCACAGAGGCAAGGATTTATTTTCTGTTTTATTTTATTTTGGATGTTTTTGCTGCATGCAGTCTGGTGAAGAAAACACCATTAATAAACCAAACTGTTGTTTGCAAGCACTTTTTGGCTATCTCTCTGTGAAAACGTACCCCCCAAGGGGTCATCTACGCCTACCACCGAGCTAATCCCTTACAGTGGTTACAGCTATATTAGAAGAGATCACAGAACCACAGTACACAAGTCTAGTGTTTTCATCAAGTCTCCATCCTAATCCTTTAAGATCAGAATTTACAGGCAACTGAGCCTTAGATCATGTGTCTCCGAACTTTCTAAATAAAGGGCCAGTTTATTGGCCTTCAGACTTTAGTGGGGCCAGACTGTCACAAGTGAAGTGAGAGGAGAAAATGCCCCAGTGTCAGTGGGAGGAACACATTTACATAGTGCCTATGGTCATTAGAAGGAGGAATGGTGGCCCCCTCATTGGTATTAGTGGGAGAAATAATATCCCATTGTTGCTTTCAGAGGAAGTAATAATGCCCAATTGTTTAACTTAGTGGTAGGAAAAGTGCCCCTTCGATGGTGTCAGTGATGCTCCATTGCCGGTGTCAGTGGGATGAATACTACCCCATTATTGGTGTCAATGAAAATAAATAGTGCCTCATCATTGTTTTTAGTGAAAAAATAGTGCACAATTGTTTATATTAGTGGAAGGAATTAAGCCTCATCTTTGGTGCCAGTGGGAGGAATAGTGCCCCATTGTTGATGTCAGTAGAAGGAATTAACCACTTTTGGACTGAAAGGATTTGCTCCCTTAATGACCAGGCCATTTTTTGCGATTCGGCACTGCATTATTTTAACGGACAATTGCGCGGTCATGCGATGCTGTACCCAAATACAATTGATGTCCTTTTTTTCCCACAAATAGAGCTTTCTTTTGGTGGTATTTGATCACCTGCGCAGTTTTTTATTTTTTGCGCTATAAACAAAAAAAGAGCGACAATTCTGAAAAAAAAACAATAATTTTCACTTTCTGATAAATAACATTCCAAAAAAAAAAATGTAAAAATAAAATTTTTTAACATTGTAGCCAATTTGTTTTCTGCTACATATTTTTGGTAAAAAAAAAAAAATCGCAATAAGCGTATTTTGATTGGTCTGCGCAAAAGTTATCATGTCTACTAACTACAGGAAAGATTTGTTATTTTTATTGTTTTTTTTTTTTTTACTAATAATGGCGGTGATCTGCGATTTTTTTTTTTTTTCAGGACTGCGACATTGAGGCGGACAGATCAGACCCCTAACTGACATTTTTGACACTTTTGGGGGGGACCAGTGACATTACTACAGTAATCAGTGCTAAAAATGTGCACTGTTACTGTCCTAATGACATTGGCAGGGAAGGGGTTAACACTGTGGGTGATCAAGGGGTTAAATATGAGCCTAGGGGAGTAATTCTAACTGTAAGGGGGCAGGGCTTGTGAAATGATCACAGAGACCTGTGATCCTATATAGAAGGATCACAGGCGCTCTGTGATCATTCCAGAGAGAAGAACGGTAAGCTGTGTTTACAACAGCTGTCCGTTCTTTTCTCTCAGCGGGGAGCAATCGCGGGTGTCAGGCGGCAATGGGAGCTGGCTGCCCCATGCACCAGAGTCCCCGCTGACAAGTGGGGGTGGAAGCGTGCCCCCTAGCTGCAGGCGCGACCAAAGTAGACCTAAGTTTATTCGCGCAGGAGGGGCTGCCTGCCGCAGTAAATCGGCAGCAGGCGGTCCGGAACTAGTTAATGCTCCATCATTGTACTATCTGCCCTCATATTTTAAAGCACTGCACAAACTGTTGGCGCTATATAAATCCTGTATGATAATAATAATCATTGGTGTCAGTGGGAGGAATAATGCTCCACTGTGGATGTCAGTTGAAGTAATACTGCCTCTCTGTTGGTGTCAGTGGAAGGAATGGTGCCTCATCATTGGTGTCAGAAAAAGGAATAGTGCCTCATATGAGTGGAATGGACAATGTTCCGAGGTTTTGATAAAGGCAAACAAAGGGCCGGACCCGACTCGTTGGCTGCAGTTTGGAGATCCCTACCTTACATGATTTCACTTTGCAGGAGATATTTAAGACAATTTATCCTTAACCTTGCTGTTCAATTAACATGCTCCCTGTAAGTTAGAAAATATTCACTTTTTGAGTTCAAGTACACTTTTTAAGATGGAAAAATAGGCATGGATTTTTCACTGACTTGGTGGTGACATTTGTCTGTAGAAGATCTTCCATATGAACTACCTTTCACTTCACTGTCCAATGTCTGGGGGCAATCTTACCCACAAATGTGTTTTGTACTGTAGCAGGGTGCTGGTAAAACAGCTCCAAATGGCTGGGGAAGTGGTTGATGGGATCTATGTTCCTCCACGGTTTCTTAGATTTTTCAATCTAAGGTAGAATCAGCAAAGACAGTATGGTAAAGAGTGCTAGTCTTTACCCTTTATTAGTAAGGTCTGTTCCGGGGCTGGTTTTACTGGGAATCTGATAGTGCTCTGGGTGGGACAGATTCCCAATTCCGTGGACCACAGTTTGTTGGTCTCTGGCTAGGCCTTGATTAAGGCAGCTGGACCTGGATCTCAAGAAGAGAGTGTGGATGTCTCCATTACAGGAAGCAAATGGGAGCGTGGCTGTCTCTGAAACCTGGGATATTATTGTTTGTGCCAGAAAGGACACTTACCTGAGCAAGGACTTTAAAAGGACTACAAACACAGTAAGGCTCAGTTGAGCGGAAGTTTATTTAGTTTGTTTGGCCAGGAGCCAGTTTCTTTTGTTATGAACTTTTGAGAGTGCATTAAACCTGTCATTTTCTAAAGAAACTGTGAGCGTGTCCCTGCCTTGAGTCTGATCCCCTACAGTACATACAGCATGTCTTTATATCTAAAAATAGTCAGACTTAATAAAGTTCAGAGGGTGTAGGGCAAGGGTCTTCAAACTATGGCCCTCCAGTTGTTCAGGAACTACAATTCCCATCATGCCTAGTCATGTCTGTGAATGTCAGAGTTTTACAATGCCTCATGGGACGTGTAGTTCCGCAACAGCTGGAGGGCCGTAGTTTGAGGATCCCTGGTGTAGGGTGTGCTTTTTTAATGGGAAACTGTAATGGTTTGGGGTCCATTATATTGATATACACAGCACTTGTGGAATTTTTAATTGATGTTAAATCACAATTTTGATTTTCTTTTGCATAATCATCAGAGGATGATTTAAATCAGCAGATCTTCACCACATTCACTAAGCTTAGGGAAAATTCCCTTGCAAATTGAACAGCCAATTTGCCTTTAGCAAAAAACCCCACTGTCTCTAACTGAAACCTGAGACATAGCCATACAAAAGGAGCATGAAGGGGATAAGTCATTGCTCTGACTCATTGGCGTGTGTGTAAATTCCAGCTTCAGCTATTGAGCTGTGTAAACCACAGGCTTTTTACGACCGGAGTTAAAAAGAAGCTGAAAATATTATAGGCAGCCAAAGGCTCCTCGGACTGGCTACCTGTGTGTAGCGGACTGTCATATTCTAATAAGGCAGATTTACTCCCCTGGTTTCTGTGTGTGTGTATGAACCTTTAAGACTGCTCCAGCAGGGTTCAGCCTCTCACAGGAAATAGAAGAACAGGAGTGTGTGACATGTAGTTCTAAACTGTGAGCTGACTGTTGTTTGGACTGCAGAAGAAACTACAATCCCATGATGCAACAGGGGGAAAGGAGGATCAGAGCAGAGAGACACTGGCCTGCTTCATGCATATCTGTCTCTTAGCTTCCGGCTTTCAAGGAGGACAGATCGGCCTGAAGGTGGGCTGAGACACAGGCTGTGTTTGAGGCCTAGAGGATGAGGCTTCAGCAGCGCGGATGCTGGTGTTTGCACAGCGGTGGATGTTACAGCGGAGTAACTGACTGAGTGGAAGGACGTCCGGAGAGGCCGTGAGAGTCGCCGAGCAGAGCGGGGCCTGGTTGCAGCCCGGAGCGGAGCTCCCGGTATTGGGTGAGAGACATCCAGCATTTACATCTGCACATATCACATCTTTAGACTGAATCAGGGCAGGACTGTCGAACGCTGGAGTAGCAGGCCATATTAGTTCTGTAAAGAAGCCTGTAAAGAAGCATCCAGAACTATTTTACATCCATCTTCGTGGATTACAATTATTGATTATTTTGGGGATTACAGTTCATCATCACCTTTATTTGGATTACAATTACTTTGCTCGGATTGATTGAGGATTCCTTGCCGGTGAAGACTAGTGAGTCCTCACTTTCCAGGAGACTTTGGAAATTCAATATAAAGGGTGCCCCCATTAGTACACAGAGTGCACTCTGATATTTAGTAGTGTTGTTACTGTTATTTATATATATTTATATATGTTATAATACTGTTTATTTTACAGTTATTCTCTAAGTACAGTCAACCTTAATTTGTGGTCACACTTCATCTACTTAAAAATTCAGTGTGTTTATATTGTTTCAGAATACAATCCTCTAGCATATATATGTATGTATATACATTATATATGTGTGGTTTGTATTCCAGATCCTGAGTGATGAACTTTACTCAAGTTATGGGTTAAGGATTCAGGATTTCCATTTGGTTCTCTTTATCTTTAATTCCTGTCATGTTGATTTGTAACAGCTACACTTTAATTGTCCAGTAAACTGTTAAACTGGTGCTTCATTGTGTCTAAGTGTATTAATAAAGACGCATACACCCAGAAAATCACCAGGTGTGCCAGAGGGGTGGAGCTTGATCTTGGGGGTTGAAAGGCGGAGCAAGGGACCAGTTTTACTTCAGCGGCTCCTGAGGGGGTAGCGCTACATGTGAAAATGTTAAATATTATAGGCCAATATGTCATATTTATCTGACTAACAATAACAAAAAATACTTTTTAGTCCTTATAATAATAATAATAAATGCCAATAGAAACTAAGTACATATCCACTAGAGATTCAATTTAAATTTCACCTTAGCTACAGCTGAGAACAATCTTGTCTGTAGATGAGCATAGAACGGCAGCTGATGGCATGTAGGTGGCAATATTTCCAATAAAATGAATAAAAAGATAAAAAAAATTTAAGCTGACAAAAGGTGATCTGTCAAAGTCAGCACTATCTTCAAAGAAGAGGCTCAATTACAAGTTTAATGAAAACTGTCATTGGATTTTTTTCCCAGCTAATAACATTGTAGGTTTACAGAAATCCTTAGTGCAGTTTACTGCTTCATTACATTGAGAGCTAAAAATACCATCACAGTTGCTGGCTGGTAGGCGGACAGCTCCTTCAGAAATATGCCCAAATTAGCCATAATGTAATGCATGCTTTATTGTGTTTCTCTTTGCTTCTGGCATTGTGTTTCAGGAAAATTCATTATCAGGCAAGCACACTACTGTCTTTTTTAATGCAAAAATACCTTATCTTCATAGAAAATGAGCCATGTCCTTTAGCAAGGTCTATTGCTTAGAAATGCCACAACATATCCGTAGGACACGATACCGCATCACACCACATGATGCCAGAAAAACAAATGTAGTTTTGGTCTGTATCTTGTGTTCCTCAAGTTTTATAGCTTCTATATTTATTTATGTTACCCAAGAGCTGTGTATGCTCTAGAAAAGCAGATTAGTGAATGTCATGCCATTAGCAGGTTATATGTTGTGAAAAGGGATTCTGTGCCTTTCATGTTTGTTTATTGATCACATAACTAGATCAGTACTATAATTTGGAACAAAGGGGTGTGGTCCTCTGGTTCTGCCACTTTGGGGGTCCTATTTTTGCGTGGGGTAGATTCAATTTTGCATTGTTTTCCTATCATATATCCTAGCCTAGTGGTGGTTGACTTTCTTAATATGGGGGCCTCAAGTGTGGCCTTTGACTTCACCGAAGGGCTGCACTTAAAAATCAGTGAATAATCAGACTCAGAGACAGTGTACACACAACAGGATATAACCAAGACTATTGGCATGATACACAAGATAGCTGGAGACTATTGATATATTACAAAATACTAGAGACATGGTAGGAGATGGTCAGAGACTGCAGACATGAAACAAGAGATGTTCAGAGACTGCAGACTTGGTACAGGAGATGGTAAGAGACTGTGGACATGGTAGAGGAGATTGTCAGAGACTGGAGGCATGATACAAGAGATTTTCAGAGACTGCGGTTACCGTAGAGCAGATGGTCGGAGACTGCAGGCATGATACAAGAGATGGTCAGAGTTTGCGGACATGATACAGAAGATGTTTAGAGAATGCAAACATAAAACAAGAGATGTTCAGAGACTGAAGACATCGTACAGGAGATGGGCAGAGACTGCAGACAGTATACACGAGATGGCCAGAGATTGCAGACATGGTACAGGAAATGTCAGAGACTGCAAATAAGGTAGAGGAGATTTTCAGAGACTGCAGACATGGTACAGGAGATCGTCAGAGACTGCAGGCATGATACAAGAGAGGTTCAGAGACTGCAGTTATGGTAGAGGAGAGGATGAGAGATTGCCAACATGGTACAAGAGATGGTCCGCTGCCCATAGAGCATTAAACAAGAGATGTTTAGAGACTTCAGACAGGTACAGGAGATTGTCAGAGACTGCAGACAGGATACAAGAGATGTTCAGAGACTGCAGACATGGTACAGGAGATGGTCAGAGACTTCAGATATGGTACAGGAGATGGTCAGAGACTGCAGACATGGTACAGGAGATGGTCAGAGACTGTAGACATGGTACAAGAGATGTTCAGAGACTGCGGACATGGTACAGGAGATAGTCAGAGATCTTTTATTATTTAGCCTTTTTTGTTATACTTCCATTGCATCCCTGGAAAATTACTAAATTTGACTCTGCAATACAGAATTTAGCTCTGGCATTATCAGCATTGCTACATTTCTGATGAAATAGGATGTAAATAAAGTTGAATTCACTAGCTGCCAGGAGAGGAAGAGGAAGGGAGAGGAGAGGGAGTTGTGCTGTAGCAAAATGGGCTGGCCACATTTTGCCTTCTCACTGCCTGTCAAAACACCCTTTGCAAAGCAATCCACCAGGAATCGCTCTTCAGAGGGGCGGAAAGGGTTGTTGCACATGAGAATGGGCCCTAACTGTTTGAATGTTTGAATGTACAATATACATGTATACATGATTGTAATTCTACTTACTTAACAAAAAATTATATTTGTATTGATTTTTGCACTCTTATTTACATTTCTTTTACTTTGGGGATTTGACCAAAAAATTGACTTTCAGAGCTGGAATTCCTCTACTGATAGAACATTTTCTAGGGTGTCATTCTGAGCTGTGCTAAAGTTACTAATTGCCTGAATGTCTCTGACCCCAATACTTTCTAAATCATAGACACAAATCCAAAATGTATCACAAGTCAGAATGCCTGACTTCTTGCCTGTGCAAAGTCAGTAACCGAGAAAGTGTTGGGACCTCTGGTTCAGCATAACAGGAAAAAAGCTAGAATTTTCAGATGATGAGGCCCACTATGGCATAATAGCCTTTTTTTATGTACATAATTCCTTATAGGCCCCTTTTACAGTGGTGTGTTTTTGCTGTGCTAAAACACCCCATTCTAGGTTTACAAAAGCACATGAAAATATTTCCTTTTGAAATCTTATACAACAATTCACATTGCTGTTCTGCGTTTGCACTGCATTTTGAAAAGTCCTGCATGCTGCATCAAAAGTGCACCAAAAATGCTCCTTTAATTGTAAGTCAATGGGAATGCATCAAAAGCAAACCACATCTGCGTATTTGGTGCATTTCTTGATTCATGTCAATGTTTCACAGGTGCATACCGTGAGTCAGGAAACCAGAAAGTGCACCAAAAAACAAATTAAAAACTTGTTAAAAATGCAATATGTTTTTTGAAAAGCATACCACGTCTTTACGTGCACCAGTATGAAAGGGCCCTAAGTCTGAGTGCAAAATAGAGGGGGGTGAGAGAGAGAGGGGGTGACAAAAAGAGAGAGGGGAGTCACAGAGAGACAGGGGTGAGAGAGAGAGAGAGAGAGAGAGAGCGATGGGGGGTGACAGAGAGAGAGAGAGAGAGACGGGGGGTGACAGAGAGAGGGTGACAGAGAGTGTGAGAGGGGGGACAGAGAGAGGGGGGTGACAGAGAGAGAGAGAGGGGTGACAGAGAAAAAGGGGGTGACATAGAAAAAGTGAGGGGGGGTGACAGAGAAAGAGGGGTGACAGAGAGAGAGGAGGGTGACAGAGAGAGAGGAAGGTGACTGAGAGAGAGGGAGGTGACAGAAAGAGAGGGGTTGACAGAGAGAGAGGGGGTTTACATAAAAAGAGGGGGGTGACTGAGAGAGAGAGGGGGGTGACTGAGAGAGAGAGGGGGTGACAGAGAGTGAGAGGGCGGGTGACAGAGAGAGAGGGGGGGTGACAGAGAGAGAGAGAGGGGGTGACAGAGAGAGAGAGGGTGTAAAAGATTTAATGTTTCAATTCGGGTGGAAGACACCCATTGCCCTTTAATGGTCTCACACTGTCCCAGCCATACCTATGTTGTGTATCGGCTTTATATATGATTTTTCCCCTATTACATTTATACAATTCCTATCTTTATGGTGGATGTGCTCCCCTGACGGTGGTTACCTGTCTCAGGCCGGGAGCTGCGATATACTATTAAGGGAAGTGTTCCCTTGCTGTCCCCTCCCCTTTGGGCCACCTGTATATCGGCGCCATGTCTCCTGTCCACCACGTGAGACGCCGGTCCCGGTGTCTGCACGCTACGGCAGTGTTTTCACATCACAGTGGCTGTGGCTACCAGCTATGCTGTTTACCCTCTCTGGACGGACAGGTGCTGTATTGCGCTTGCCTGTCCCATACACCACGTACATGGCGCTCTGGGACTGGATCTACCTGCTCACTTTGGAGGCTACCAGGTTTGAATCACTCCTATCACTCACCTCTACTCACCCTCTCCTTCCCCTCACTTCCTTGTCACTTCTCATACTTACTATTATCTCTTACCCCTTTTTTCAGAGGTTACTTTCTCTCTCACTCTTTTCAGCTCATTCATGGCTTGTGGGTCTTTCCTTGACCACCACTATCACATCTTTCACTTATATGCTTTTCATCTTTTGGGCTTCACATTGCTGTAATTGGTACACCGGATATATACTTTTATTATATATACACTATTTTTATATATTTATATCACCTGGTTGTCACCATCTTGGTGATTTAGCCCATACTATCCTCACTCATTTGCACCGACTTTGATAGTGCCTCTTGTCATTCATTTCCATATCACTTTCTCTATCCCTGCTTCTCCTACTTCACCTTCTTTTCCCATTTTTGTTTCATGGTTTGCACACCTTAGCACCCTCTTTTGGGTCCACGGTTTTCCTTTCCCTGCTTGTACTTTCTGCCCTTATTGGCATAGATCCATTCATATTGCTATCGCATATGGATTTTCATATCTTTATGCGATATTCTGATACTCATATACACATATATTTATATTTTTCCAGTAATTACTATACCATCAAGCAGGATGTGGTACCCATCACCTACGATTTCTCACCTGGCCCTCCATTCTGTTGCCGTGCATCCATGTCCCGTCAGATCCCGGATCAGACTCGATTTTCCACCCTGGGACAGCGTTCATCCACTATTTTTCATTTATTACCTAGCCGCATGTAAGTGCGACTCCCCCACTTGGGGTATACATATTTATGTTGTAGTCTCACAACTGCTGGCTAATTTTATGCATATCCACATTAGACTCATTCCAGTTTCTTATTTTTGTACAGGCATACTCTCTCATGCTCCTGATGAGTGGGCAACTAGGACCCACGAAACGCGTTGAGCTTACACTCCATTTATGAGTTTATGCATGTTGTTCATTTTTATTCATACTATTTATGCCATTATGCTTTTATGCTATGTATTGATGTCTGTTGTTAATAAGCATTTTGATATGTAATACATGTACTAAATAAATTTATAAATACTTATGCTCTTCAATCATTTTTTGCATCCACCTCACTCAAAGTCCCACTGGGCGTCCTTTTTTGCTTTCCTATGAAAATTCGGGATGGAGGTGGTTTGCAATTGACAGTGTTTTGACCATTTCTCTCTATTAAAAGAGAGAGAGAGGGGGTGACGGGGGTGACAGAGAGAGAGGGGGTGACAGAGAGAGAGAGGAGGGTGACAGAGAGAGAGGGGGTGATAGTGTGTGTGTGTGAGAGAGAGAGAGCGATAGAGAGAGAGAGAGAGAGAGAGAGAGGGGGGCTGACAGTGTGAGAGAGAGAGAGGGGGGGGTAACAGCGAGAGAGAGAGGGGGTGACAGTGAGAGAGAGAGGGGGGTGACAGTGAGAGAGAGAGAGGGGGTGACAGAGAGAGAGAGGAGGGTGTCAGAGAGAGAGAGGGGGGGTTACAGAGAGAAAGAGGGGGGGTGACAGAGAGAGGGGGTGGACAGAGAGGAGCCAATGGTGAGAATAGCTGCACAATATGTGACAGCGTGTCACAGACTGAGAGGGACATGAAAAACTGAGGACTTAAAAATCCTTTACATAGACTCACCCCCCATTCCCCTCTATATTACCCATTACCCCCCCCCCCCCAAACCAAACTGCTTTGGCAATGCTAAAATGTACTTGGTCCTGCCAATAAAGCTTATTTGAATTTGAATTTGAATTTGAATTTGAATTTGAATTTGGGTGACAGAGAAAGAGGAGGAGGGGTGACACAGAGAGAGGGGTGACAGAGAGAGAGAGGGAGAGAGAGAGAGAGAGAGAGAGAGAGAGAGAGGGGGTGACAGATAGTAAGAGGGGGTGACAGAGAGAGACAGAGAGAGAGGAGGAGGAGAGAGAGAGAGAAGGGGGGAGAGAAAGGGGGTGACAGAAAGAGAGAGGGGGGAGACAGAGAGAGAGAGAGGGGGTGACAGACAGAGACAGAGGAGGGTGACAGAGAGAGAGGAGGGTGGAGACAGAGAGAGAGAGGGTGGGTGACAGAGAGAGAGAGAGGGGTGACAGAGAGAGAGAGAGGGGGTGGCAGAGAGAGAGGGGGTGACCAAGAGAGAGGGGGTGACAGAGAAAGAGAGGGGGTGACGGAGAGAGAGAGGGGATGAAAGAGAAAGAGAGAAGGGTGACAGAGAGAGAAGGGTGACAGAGAGAGAGGGGGTGACAGAGAGAGAGAGGGGGTGACAGAGAGAGAGAGGAGGGTGACAGAGAGAGAGAGAGGGGGTGACAGAGAGAGAGGGGGTAACAAAGAGAGAGAAGGGGTGACAGAGAGAGAGAGGGTGACAGAGAGAGAGAGAGGGTGAGAGAGAGAGAGGAGGGTGACTGAGAGAGAGGAGCATGACTGAGAGGGGGGTGACCTAGAGAGAGGGGGTGACAGAGAGAGAGAGAGGGGGTGACAGAGAGAGAGAGAGGGGGTAACAAAGAGAGAGAGGGGGTGACAGAGAGAGAGAGGGTGACAGAGAGAGAGAGAGAGGGTGAGAGAGAGAGAGGAGGGTGACTGAGAGAGAGGAGCATGACTGAGAGGGGGGTGACCTAGAGAGAGGGGGGTGACAGAGAGAGAGGGCGTGATAGAGACAGAGAGAGAGGGGATGACAGAGAGAGTGGGGTTGAGAGAGAGAGGAGGGTGACCGAGAGAGAGAGGGGGAGAGAGAGGGGGTGTCAGAGAGAAAGAGAGGGGGTGTCAGAAAGAAAGAGAGGGGGGCAGAGAGAGGGGGGTGACAGGAGGGTGACAGAGAGAGGGGGTGACAGAGAGAGAGAGGGGGGTGACAGAAAGAGAGAGAGGGGGGTGACAGAGAGAGAGAAAGAGGGGGGGTGACAGAGAGAAAGGGAGGGGGTGTGACAGAGAGAGGGGGGTGACAGAGAGAGAGGGGGTGACAGAGAGAGAGCGAGGGGGTGACAGAGAGTTAGGGGGGTAACAGAGAGAGAGGGGGTAACAGAGAGAGAGGGCTGACAAAGAGAGAGAGGGGGGGTGACAGAGAGAGAGGGGGTGACAGAGAGAGAGAGGGGGGATGACAGAGAGAGAGAGGGAGAGAGAAAGGTGACAGAGAGGGAGAGAGGGGTGACAGAGAGGGAGAGAGGGGTGACAGAGAGAGAAAGGGAGGGGCTGACAGAGAGAGAGGGGGGTCCCCGTTCAGTCTGTCTTTCGGGCCTGGGAGTACAGAGGAGGTGGGTGGAGTCTCACCGTGCTGAGAGGCAGTACAGACTCCTCTGACAGCCAAGTGCAGTCTCCATCCCCACCCCCAGCCTGCCGCCGCTGGAGTCGGTTGGTGATGTCACGGTCATGTGACTGCTGACCAGCCGCATGTGTGGGCAGAGACAGAGCTCCAGAGAACCCGCAATGACGCCGCCTGAAGTGGACACAGGGCTCCAGGATTGGAGCCGCACGCTGCCTGGGGGCACAGGCTGAGCGGAGGGCGAAAAAATCACTGCTAACACTGCACATTTTTTTGCACCCCTCGGCCTGCGCCCCTGGCGGGCGCTGGTCTGGCCAACCCCTTGATACGACCCTGTTCACAACCTCCTGTGATTTGCTCCAGGAGGTTGCAGGCATGGCCAACTTCTGCCTGGATTACCTAGGAGATCCCAGAGTATTTTTAGTCCTAGCTGCTTAACCATATCAATCATTTTAACAAAGCCTTTTTGCAATAACTTGATATAAGTGTACATAAAAAATGAGCGGTTCAATCTGTTCTGTAAGATTAGACTTATATTTAGTTTACGTAAATGATGAACGCTGTTGGTTTGCAATGAATAGCTTCTCATATGAGTAATATGTTCAGCCAAGTACAGAGGAAGCTCTTCTATTTTAGACTGATAGGTATAGAGGTGGGCAAGTGTTTATTGAAGATATGGATATTATATGCTATACCAAATGGATACACAAATTGGGTATGTTTTCTGTAGAAAAATAAGCCATTCAGGCTATAATGTACTTGGTGTAGTATGCTTTAGATCTTTATACATATTGCAAGGCACTCTAAAAAGTTCTAAAAAAAAAAAAAATTCACACAGTATTTTCCATCTTACCCTGTATTCAGCAATCTCAGACTTAAGCGGAAGGGTGCTTAACATCTTAACGACCGCCCGCTGCAATTTTACTGCGGCAGGTCTGCTCTATCCTGCGAAACAACGTAATTGTACGTCACTTTGTGGGACCACTAGCGTAGGCGTGCACTCCCATTCGCCGTTGTAAACACGGCAGACCCCTGTTCTGTCAGTTATGAACACAGGGATCCTGTGTTCCTCATATTTAGGAACACAGGTCTCTGTGTTCATGCAGAAAGCCCATCCCCCACACAGTTAGAAAGCACCCCCTATGGATACATTTAACCCTTTGATTGCCCCTGGAATTACCCCTTCCCTGTCAGTGTCAGTACAGTAACAGAGCATATTTTTAGCACTGATTACTATAGTAATGTCACTGGTCTCCCCAAAAGTGTCAAAAATGTCATTTAGATGTCGTGGTCTCGCTAAAAATCGCTGATCACCGCCATTACTAGTAAAATAGACACGATAACTTTTGCACAAACCAATCAATATACACTTATTGGGATTTTTTTTACCAAAAATATGTAGCAGAATACATAGCGGCTTAAAATTATGAAAAAAAATTAGATTTTTAAATTTTTTCTTTATTGGGAATGTTATATAGCAGAAAGTAAAAAATATTGTTTTTTTTTCAGAATTGTCGCTCATTTTTTGTTTATAGCGCAAAAAAATAAAAATCGCACAAGTGATCAAATACCACCAAAAGAAAGCTCTATTTGTGGGGAAAAAAAGACATCAATTTTATTTGGGTACATTGTCGCACGACCCCGCAATTGTCCGTTAAATTAACGCAGTGCCGAATCACAAAAAATGGCCTGGTCATTAAGGGAATAAATCCTTCCGGTCCAGAAATGGTTAAAGAGGATCTTCAAGCTATATGAAACAAATTACTGTAGCTGTTTTTAATAAAAGGACACTCACCAATTTAAGGCTCCAGCGCCGTCCTCACCTGGGCCGGTTGGATGAATATTTACTAAGGGAAGCCAGCTGTGACTTTAAAAAAGAAGGTGGGGAGCCGAACTTCAATCCGAACAAAAGTGGGTGATGTCATTGGTAGTGGGAGCAGGTACCTGTTTTTTCCCCAAAATAAATAAATGTGCCCAAAAGTGATAGAGGATAGAGGAAAGAGGCGGAAAAGTGAAAATTCCTCTTTTGGATGAAGTTGCTCAATAAATAGTAAGTTTTTTGCCTCTGTGCCAAAAAGATTCTGGTGTTAAATTCCCCCCCCCCTATATTATGAAGAATAACTTATACAAGGCCATCAAATACAATGCTGTCCTCTTCTCTGCTGTGATTTTTACCGTACACGTCTTGTTTTATGCAGCCATTATTTAAGCCATCGGGGGCTGGTTGTAAGAATTGGGAAGAGAAAGGCAGCCCCCTGCTAACAAAGTATGAGATCTCGCACATCTCTTCTTTCTCTTTCCCAGCCACATAAGTGAAATATTGGATGAGTTTAGGGATCTGTTGTCTACTGGAATACTTGTCATGGTCATCCAAGGAGGCTACAGGAGGAGGCACATTTGTCATTCTCATCTAAGCGAAAATGGAGGAAGGGGGTATGTGCTAATAAAAAAGAAAGTAAAAAAGGGGGATTTTCAACATTGTGCAAGAAAAATTTTAATGCATTTATAGGATCTACTTTAACCACCTCAATACACTTTCACCCCCTTCCTTCCCAAACCAATTTTCAGCTTTCAGTGCTCTCACACCTTGAATGACAATTACTCAGCCATGCTACACTGTACCCAAATTAAATTTTTATAATTTTGTTCCCACAAATAAAGCTTTCTTTTGGTGGTATTTGTTCATCCCTGTGTTTTTTATTTTTTGCGATATAAGCGAAAAAAGAGTGAACATTTTGAAAAAAATATATATATATATTCTTCTTTCTATTTCTAAAGAAATCCAATAAAATCAAATTTCCTCATACATTTAAGGCAGAATGTAGAGTCCACAAGCTAGGCTACGTATCATTGAAAATTGATCAATCCTGATGTACTGACTACCTATCTCAATTCTTGAGGCCCTAAAATGTCAGGACATTACAAATACCCCCCAAATTAACCCTTTTTGTAAAAATGACAGTCCAAGGTATTTAGTAAGAGGCATAGTGAGTTTTTTTGAAGTTGCAATTTTTTGCCCACAATATTTCGGGTAATGAAGATTTTTTTTCCCACAAAATTGTCATATTAGCAAGTTAATTCTTACACATGGCATAAATAAACTTACAATTATACCCCAAAATATATGCTACTCCTCCTGAGTATGGCAATACCACATGTGTGAGAGTAGCACCATCAGGCATTCTAAAGGCATAAGTTACACATTTCATTTCCTGAGTAGGCAAATGATCACCGACAGATGCGCCAGATGTGGCAGATAATGTGTGCCAGATGTGCACCAGATGATCACGGACAGATGTGGCAAATGATCATGGACAGATGTGGCAAATGATCATGGACAGATGTGGTAAATGATCATGGACAGATGCACCAGATGATCACTGGCAGATGTGCGCCAGATGATCCAAGACAGATGTGGCAAATGCTCGTGGACAGATGTGGCAAATGATAATGGACAGATGTGGCAAATGATCATGGACAGATGTTCACTGTAACATAATATTGTACTGGGACAGATGTGTAACATGTGTTTTTACTTTGTTGGGGATACTGTGTGTTAGGGACACTAGCAGGGTGATCAGTGAGTAAAGAGCAGTAAAAACAGCTCTATAATCACTGATTGCCACCTGCCAGCAGCGATCACTCTCCTTCTCCTCACTATGCTAGAAGCAGAGCCGATCACCGTGACAACAGCTCTATTGACATCACATGACAGCTGTGAATGGACACAGCCGTCATGTGATCAGGAGGGCCATTTACAGGGCCCTCCTGCTGAACAGTGTTGTGCTGTGTCCAGCGGAAACAGGTGCACCGAGATTGCGCAGCTGCTCGTGCATGTGGCTGCGCGATCTCCCTCCTTCTGAAGGATGTTCCTGAATGTCCACTCAGAAGGAGGAAACTCCCACTCGGCTGTATATGTGCATTGGCGGGGTGGGAGGAAGTTAAACTCAAGAAAGATTCTGTAATCTTGCATTTAAATGCTTCTTGAACTTGATGTTCTTCAGACTAGTGTAGAAAATTAAAGTGGCTCTAAAAGCAGAGCATTTTTACCTTAAAGTGGTTATAAAAAGCCTTACAGGGTAACTCCACTTTCGTGGGGGAAAAAAGCAAATAAAGAAAAAATAATATAGCGTATACAATTGCGGCAAAAGTCATATTGCAATTTAATGTTATTAAAAATTACTTTTCCTTTTCAGTCTGCAGCTGCTGTAATTTTCTGAATATGCAATGCAATATGGCTATCTGGAGTTGTGTACTGACCACACCGCAGAAACATCATTTCCTGCTTGTGTGATTGGCTAACTGATTTTTCCTGAAGTCTGCCTAAGATACAAGTCAGATTTCAGGCATCCCCTGAAACAAAAATTTCATTTTTGGTAAGATACTCCCAATAGTAACATGTCTAAAGGGATGCAGGCCCAGCAGATTTCCTCATTAGAGCTTTGCAGCTGCACAGCTGATTGATAATTATGAAACCACTCCCATTAAACCCATTCAGCACAGAGGCACAGAGGAATAAACAGGGATTTCTTCAGAATAACAAGAGGTATGAATCCGCAAAAAAGGTTCTTATAATCCTTGCAATGTACATAGATCACCCAGCGAGGAATGTTTTTTTCTCAACAAAAGTGGAGTTACGCTTTAAGGTTTTTCACCTTAATGCATTATATCCTTCTATCCTATACTATGCATTCAATCCTTGAATAAAATTGGGGCACAATTTAGTTCAACCATGCCCACTGTGAATGCAGCCTTATACCTAGTACACACCATTTGTTTTTATAGTTCTGATCGGAGCCACTGTTGGAGCCATGGTCGGATTCACTGTACTAACAATACAATGTTAATATAGCGATCTCCCCTGCTGAGCTATTGTGTTCTTACACGTCATCAGGGGCTGGTTGTAAGAATTGGGAACAGAAAGCCAGTCCATTGGCTTAGAGCACTGATTGGGAGCCGATCGGCTGCTGGTTTTCCTGCATGCATGTACAACAACAGCCGGCCGCACAGCCAGCTTCTGTCAGACGATCTGCCATACACATGGGCCGAATGTCAGCCGGTTTTTATTGAACTGGGCGATGTCATCCGACATTTGGCCGTGTGTACTAGGCTTACGCTTTAGTAGATCCTCTGCATTTGCTGTATATTGCTGATTTCTGTGCATAGATTTTTGTTCTTTTACTCTGTATGTAAAGTAAATGAATAGCAATATTATACATAGTTACACAGGTCCAATGTAACCATGTATATACCATACCTTGATGATCCCCTGAAAGCTTGAAATCCCTAAAAATAGACACTGCTACTTTAGTGATTTTCACTTGCTCATGGGACCCGCAGTGAGAGGCTGAACTCTTGCTTACTGAACACAGGAGGTCAGCGGCTTGACATGGGCACCATTTAGAGAATGCTTTTCATTGCAGAGCATTCTCTGATTGGATGAGACAGAGAGGTGGGGCAGTGATGTCATGCTCTCCCTCTTAAAGGGGGATGTTACCACAGATACCTGAAAGGAGGGCCCACATCCCAACTATTGACAGAAAAAACTACAACATACACCCCCTAGGAGGTGGGACTTCAAAGGGCCAAAACGATAGCAAAAGTATAATGAAAATAGAAAGTTTATTACATATCAATAAGACAAAGAGTAAAAATCATGCGGAAAGTGAAGCATAAACAGCGGTTGAACCTGAACAGCCCAATTCCTATATATTACATTGAAGAGGCACCCAACACGTTTCTAAAACTTAGCAGTTTTCTCTTCATCAGGGGTGAAGGGTTATGGGTACAATGGTATCCATGGAAACTGTTCACACAACGCGACACACGGCATGCACTGTTTAAAAACCAATATTGGGAGGGTCTGTTCGGATGCTCAAACATACAAGACCGCCACAGATAAAGCCTGAGCAGCCCACAGAGGCAAAGCCTTACCAAAAGGATCAAAGGGAACCTAGCAGGTGGCAGCAAAAAACCAATAGGGAGCCCAAAGGAAAACAGATATCAAAAGCACATATGCAGATGGAATAACAGGGTACACCAAGCGATGGGTAGTAAGCAGACCAAGAGGGGGGACCAAAGCATGCTCACAAATCACAGAACTGCATCTCAGCCATCTCAGTTCACTTTGACCCTTTTGGTAAGGCTTTGACTTTGTGGGCTGCTCAGGCTTTATCTGTAGCGGTTTTGTATGTTTGAGCATCCGAACAGACCATCCCAATATTGGTTTTTAAACAGTGCCAGCAGTGTGTCGCATTGTGCTCTCCCTCTTGGTAAATCAGAGAATGCTTTGCATTACTTCAGAAATTGCAAAGCATCCTCTGAATGGCCCCCATGCTTAACAGACAACCTCCTGTTTTAAGAATGCATCAGGTCAGCCGCTCAGTCCCTGACCCAGATTTAAGTAGCGATAACTGTAGTGGTATCTATTTCAGTGATTTACAGCTTCCAGGGGCATGAGCCATGTACAGTATATGCAGGGCTGTTAGAAATTACGGGGCCTCATTTTGCCTACCTGACAGGACCCCACCTCACCTCACACCCCCCCAGAAAATATTAAATGATATTTGCACAAAAAAACTAAAATCATTATGATAGGACATATTTATCGCACTTTCCCCCGCTGTCCATAATAATAAAATAAATCCTTGTGTGCCTGCAGCAGCTGCCAGCAGGAAAAGAGATGAGGGAAGCCAGTAAAGGGGCACGGGGGGGGGGGGGGGCGGTAAGCAGGGTAACAGGGGCCCAGATGCTAGAACTGACCCTCCTTCAGCACAGCTGGAGGAAGGGAGTGGAGGTGAGGAAGTGCTGTAGGGGGAGAGAGAAGAGGATCAATGTCTGCAGAAAGGCAGTATAGCTGACTCTCTTGCTTAGCTGGTGCTTGGGCCCCTCTTCTGAACTGATGGAGTCTGGACCCAGTACAGGAGGGCTGGTTGTCCTGCCTTATCAGCGGCCCTGAGTATATAAATAGTTACATTGGTCCAAGAAGATAGATTCTTGGATTACCTGGATTATATCGCAAATGTGCAAGAAATCTGTGACTTCACTTACTGCATTAAAAATCTTTCCATCTGCATCTCACTTTATGTGTATGCAGAAAAAAATGACGTTCCTTTACATGTTGGTTGTCCACTCTCTCCTCCTGCAGTGCTACAAATTGATTCATTATTCTGGAGTGCAAAGTGTAGACAAACCTATGTTATCTTTTCAGTACTTATGTTTATTTCCAAGCTTGCCACTTCAGTCTATATCATGTTGGGTTAAACATAAAGCAAAGCAGTTATTTAATTGCTATTTCTTATTAG
Organism: Pelophylax lessonae; assembly: GCF_965119305.1. Taxonomy (NCBI): domain Eukaryota; kingdom Metazoa; phylum Chordata; class Amphibia; order Anura; family Ranidae; genus Pelophylax; species Pelophylax lessonae. Next base: position 618,279,670 of record NC_138768.1, on the reverse strand, counting down.
AATACTGCATGTTATGATTTAACAGAAACATCTTACTGTTTTTACCTAGTAGCAGCATCAATTCAGCATTGCTGGCAATTACATATAGAAGTATATCCCTGTGCTGGTGTTTCCCAGCTATTTATAGTATATTTAGGACCTCATGTAACCTACTTTTGCTTTCAACGTGCCTTGAATTCTAAGTTTCCTCTAACACGAAGTGAGCATTTCTATTGTTCAGGCATATGGACACTGTTCAGAAGACAAATATGCTGATTTTATTATCCAACAGTAAATACATGCTACTTTTGGATTGCCATACTACATTTCGTCTTGCTTTTTTTTATCTGCATTGTTATGTAAATAAAACTTGCATGATGGTTGGACGTGTGCTAAAATTGCCTCATGCATGCATTTGCTAAGATTTTTATAATAATACTAAAACCTCAGCCTTTTAGTAACATTACATTTGAAAGGAGCAATCAAGCAGTAGACAGTAAAGGTAGCTTAACCACTTAAGCCCCGGAGGATTTGGCTGCTAAACGACCAGGGGGTATTTTGCGATTCGGCACTGCGTGATTTTAACGGACAATTGCACGGTCGTGCGACGCTGTATCTAAACGAATTTGGCGTCCTTTTTTCCCACAAACAGAGCTTTCTTTTGGTGGTATTTGATCACCTGTGCGATTTTTTGATCATGCGCTATAAACAAAAAAAGAGCGTCAATTTTGCAAAAATAACAATATTTTTTACATTTTTCTTATATGAAATTCCCCCCCAAAAAAATGTAAAAATCTAAATTTTTTAACATTTTCGGCCAATTTGTTTTATGCTACCTATGTTTGGTAAAAAAAAAAATCGCAAAAAGCGTATTTTGATTGGTTTGCGCAAAAGTTATCGCGTTTACTAACAAAGGGAAAGATTTTTGTCATTTTTGTTGTTTTTTTTTTAACGCGTAATGGCGGCGATCTGCGATTTTTTTTTTTTGCGGTACTGCGACATTGGGGTGGACAGATCGGACCCTTGACTGACATTTTTGACACTTTTGGGGTTACCAGTGACATTTCTACAGTAATCAGTGCTATACATATGCACTGTTACTGTAAAAATACACTGGCAGTGAAGGGGTTAACTTTTTTTGAAAGGGAGGGGCTATGTGTGTCCCTAGGGGCGTGCTTTCTACTGTGATTGGCTGTGGCTTCAGATGTATGAAGAGTGATCAACGGTTCTACATAGTAGAACCGTATGATCATCCTTCATACACAGGGGAGAATGACACAAGCCGCCTGACTTTCTTCCTCTCCCCCACCGAACGCAGAGTGACCGGCGGACATCGGGTCCGCCGGTCACACGTGCGGGGGGGTCCGTGACCACACGGGAGCGCGCCTCCGGGGGCGCGCACTCGCTCCCTAGACCATCACAAGCTAGTGACGTAGCCCTACGTCACTTTGCCTGTGAGGGGCTGACTGCCGACGTAGATCGGCGTTAGGCAGTCGGCAAGTGGTTAAAAGAGTTCAGAAACACCAAATTATGGTTTTCACCACCTAGCCTCTGGGTACCTGTGTGCCAACTCCCCAGGCAGGAAGCATGCACTGACCACTTCATAGTAGTCCTCCTGATTCCCTATAATGTACCTAGTGGAGACTTAAAAGGTTGTAGTGTTTTCTCTTGCACCTCTTGTCCAACATTCCTGAATGTGGAGACAGAACATGCAAAGGTGCGAAGTGGCATGAGTGCCATTGTAGCTGACTGACAGAACCCACACTGTAGTTTGGTAGAACTAGAAGCCGCAGCCCTCAGGACAGGACACAGGGACAGATTGGTACTAAAGTATGAAGCAGTGGAGGAAACTGGAGAGCTAGCCAAAGTCAGCAACAAAACGGTTCATTGTAGTGACCGGTCCTCTTTATGGAGAGACCAGGCAAGTCAATTATACTGACTGGGGCAGCATCCATGATCCTGGTATAATTTTCAAATTTCTGGTAAAGGACTTTCTGGTAAAAGTGATTTAAGCCGGTCTACAGCTTCCCTGATCCCTTTTGCAGGGCTTGGAAGCCCCCCATCCCTAATCCCTGTGCCATTCCCAGGCTTTCCAATTTCACCAGAAAGCCCGGGGCTACTACAATCTATATCGTAAATAAAGCAGAAAGTGACGAGAATTTTGTTACTTCCAGTTTCAGTCCAGTGTTTAATGGCCAGGGTAGCAGCCAATCAAACTGATCTCAGTTTGACCAACTGCCTTGAGAAGAAACAGAGCACTGCCCTCAACATGCATGTTGGCAGTACAGGGGAACTGCATGGAATCCAACTACCGATTTTGGCTCAGTGTTTACCTGCCTGGTACCAGCCAGGTAAGCAGCCAAATAAACCAATCTCAGTATGATCAGCTGCCTTGGAGGGCAGAGGGGGGATCAAGGTTTGAATATACTCCTGATCTCTCCATAAAGAGGACCTGTCACTGCCCAAGCTATCACAAGGATTGTTGTTCATCCCTTGCGAAAGCAATACAGTTGAATGAAAAAAAATGTAAAAGAAAGTGTAAAAAATAAATACATTTAAATAAAATAAAATTTAAAAAAGGAGATAATTAAAGCACTCTTGTCCCCCTGTGCTCAGGTGCAAATGCAAAAGGGTACTTATGTCCTGCACACATGTAAACAGCGATTGCACCACACATGTGAGGTATCAATAATTCTATCTCACTTTTAACTCTAAACTGGTAACTGTAAAGGATTTTAAAACAGCACCTATGGAGATTTTTATGTACCATAGTTTGTTGCCGTTTCACAGGCATGCAGAATTTTAAATCTTGACATACTTATCTATTTACTTGGCACAACAAAATATAATATATTTTACCAAAACATGGGTATTATATTGTATTTATATGCACTAAAATACATTCAAGTGTGTTTTTCCTGAAAATTTGAATTTGATAAACCCCTGCCAAAAAATGTGTTATGCTAAAAAATTGCTACAACAATCATTTTATTCTCCAGGCCTATGCTTTCAGAAAATATATAATATTTGGGGGTTCTAAAGTATTTTCTAGAAAAAAATTCTAGCTGATTTTAACATGTATGTGAAAAATGTCAAAAGTGTTACCCCGATGACAAGTGGAAGTTTAATTTAGTACAGCTTCTGTAAAAAAAATATATATATATATCTTTCTTGGGTTCTCATGCATCATTTGCTTAATGCTCCATCTTACTCCTAGTATTCTTAAAGCAGAGAAGACACGTTTATTCTGAATGAGGCATGCACTGTTGTCATGGAAACTATAAAATGAACTGTTAGGCAGATTCCTGTTTCCTATCCATACACATGAATGACAGCTTCTGAATTTCCCCCTGAGCACTTGCAAAGGAGTGCACATACATGTTCAGGTGCAAATTAGCTACAGATAGGCTTATAAAGTTGTAAAAAACTAACATATTCCTCTATCCCCACAAATAAAAATGGAAATTTTTCCAACATGTCCTTTCAACAAAAGTTGATTATCCACTCATAAATAGGCATGTTAAACCCCCTTCCTAATTATACTACAGCTACATCCCAAAACACATTCTTCTACCCCTCCTAAGTATGGCAATACCACATACAGTGGGTACGAAAAGTATTCAGACCCCCATTAAATTTTTCACTCTTTGTTATATTGCAGCCATTTGCTAAAATCATTTTAAGTTCATTCTTCTTCCTCATGAATGTACACATAGCACCCCATACTGACAGAAAAACACAGAATTGTTGACATTGTTGCAGATTTATTAAAAAAGAAAAACTGAAATATCACATGGTCCTAAGTATTCAGACCCTTTGCTCAGTATTTAGTAGAAGCCCTCTTTTGATCTAATACAGCCAGGAGTCTTTTTGGGAAAGATGCAACAAGTCTTTCACACCTGGATTTGGGGGATCCTCTGCCATTCCTCCTTGCAGATCCTCTCCAGTTCTGTCAGGTTGGATGGTAAACGTTGGTGGACAGCCATTTTTAGGTCTCTCCAGAGATGCTCAATTGGGTTTAAGTCAGGACTCTGGCTGGGCCATTCAAGAACAGTCACGGAGTTGTTGTGAAGCCACTCCTTCGTTATTTTAGCTGTGTGCTTAGGGTCATTGTCTTGTTGGAAGGTAAACCTTCGGCCCAGTCTGAGGTCCAGAGCACTCTGGAGAAGGTTTTTGTCCAGGATATCCCTGTACTTGGCCGCATTCATCTTTCCCTCGATTGCAACCAGTCGTCCTGTCCCTGCAGCTGAAAAACACCCCCACAGCATGATGCTGCCACCACCATGCTTCACTGTTGGGACTGTATTGGACAGGTGATGAGCAGTGCCTGGTTTTCTCCACACATACCGCTTAGAATTAAGGCCAAAAAGATCTATTTTGGTCTCATCAGACCAGAGAATCTTATTTCTCACCATCTTGGAGTCCTTCAGGTGTTTTTTAGCAAACTCCATGCGGGCTTTCATGTGTCTTACACTGAGGAGAGGCTTCCGTTGGGCCACTCTGCCATAAAGCCCCGACTGGTGGAGGGCTGCAGTGATGGTTGACTTTCTACAACTTTCTCCCATCTCCTGACTGCATCTCTGGAGCTCAGCCACAGTGATCTTTGGGTTCTTCTTTACCTCTCTCACCAAGGCTCTTCTCCCCCGATAGCTCAGTTTGGCCGGACGGCCAGCTCTAGGAAGGTTCTGGTCATCCCAAACGTCTTCCATTTGAGGATTATGGAGGCCACTGTGCTCTTAGGAACCTTAAGTGCAGCAGAAATCTTTTTGTAACCTTGGCCAGATCTGTGCCTTGCCACAATTCTGTCTCTGAGCTCTTCAGGCAGTTCCTTTGACCTCATGATTCTCATTTGCTCTGACATGCATTGTGATCTGGAAGGTCTTATATAGACAGGTGTGTGGCTTTCCTAATCAAGTCCAATCAGTATAATCAAACACAGCTGGACTCAAATGAAGGTGTAGAACCATCTCAAGGATGATCAGAAGAAATGGAAAGCACCTGAGTTAAATATATGAGTGTCACAGCAAAGGGTCTGAATACTTAGGACCATGTGATATTTCAGTTTTTCTTTTTTAATAAATCTGCAACAATGTCAACAATTCTGTGTTTTTCTGTCAGTATGGGGTGCTATGTGTACATTCATGGGGAAGAAGAATGAACTTAAATGATTTTAGCAAATGGCTGCAATATAACAAAGAGTGAAAAATTTAAGGGGGCCTGAATACTTTCCGTACCCACTGTATGTGAAACTGTTTTGCAGTTTAGATATATAGAGAGGCCCCAAATCCAAGGATTACCTTCAGGCTTTCAAGGAGCAGCTGAGTACTGTAAAAGTAAACAGAGCGCTGGCTGCAACATGTGTCTTGGTGGCACAGGGGAGCTGCATGCCATCCAACAAAGTTTTCTGTTTTCTTTACTGATGTGTGAGTGACCACTGATCAGATTGCCTCACTAGGCCTTACACCAGAAGGATCTTGTCTACCCATTTGACAGTGACACCTGTCCTGGCATTGACCTCAGAACCATTTTGAGGGAAATATTGCAGACACAAGCGGGCGGATCTCCTAAGTGACAGGCAGGGTTAGATTGCAGGGTTTAGCATAGCTGAACATGCGATCTGTCCCTGTGTCACACAGTCACCTCCCCCCACACATGTTAGTAAGTACCAGGCATACATTAATCCCTCCCTCTCCAATAAAATTAACCCCTTCCCTGCCAGTGTCGTTTTACAGTAACAGTGCATATATATAGCACTGATTACTGCAGTAATGTCACGGGTACCCCCAAAAGTGTCAAAAATGTCAGTCAAGGGTCCGATCTGTCCGCCGCAATGTCGCAGTCCCGCAAAAAAAATTGCAGATCGCCGCCTTTACTCGTTAAAAAAAAAACACCAAAAATGACAGAAATCTTTCCCTTAGTTAGTAAACGCAATAACTTTTGCGCAAACGAATCAAAATACGCTTATTGTGATTTTTTTTTTACCAAACATAGGTAGCAGAAAACAAATTGGCCAAAAATGTAAATGTTTTGGGGGGGAATTTCATATAAAAAAAATGTGAAAATATGTTATTTTTTCAAAATTTACGCTCTTTTTTTGTTTATAGCGCAAAAAGTAAAAATCGCACAGGTGATCAAATACCACCAAAAGAAAGCTCTGTTTGTGGGAAAGAAAGGACGTAAATTTAGTTTGGGTATGGCGTCGCATGACCGCGCAATTGTCAGTTAAAGTCGCACAGTGCCAGTGGCCTGGGCGTAAGACAGCAAAATCCTCCGGTGGTAAAGTGGTTAAGGTGTCCAAGTACTACACATACTTGTTTTTAATATTTGTACAAAATGTATTAATACATCTGTTAATATCATTGTACATATAGTAAAACGTATTACCCCACCCTAAAATGGGGGATATAGGATTCCTTCCTGATACAGAATCCCTTGGCTGCCTAGCATACATTTACTGCGGCAGGTCGGCTCTATTGCACGAAATCACATACCTGTAAGTCATTTTGTGCAGTAGCCACCAGGGGGCGCGTGCGATCGCGCGCTGATTGGACAGAGAGGGAGCTATTTATCTAATCCGGTCAGCCTGATATCTGCTGGCCACCCACGGTCGTTCCTGAGAGAGACAGAACAGCGGTCTGCCTATGTAAACAAGGCAGATCGCTGTTCAGATAGGGGAGAAGATAGAGATTTTGTGTTCCTGCTAAGCAGGAACATGGATCTCTGTCTTCCCCCAGTCAGAGCAACTCCCACACAGTTAGCAATTGCCCCTTAGGGGCACATTTAACCCTTTGATCGCCCCTGATGTTAACCTCTTCCCTGCCAGTGTCATTAGTACAGTAACAGTGCATATTTTAAGTACTGATCACTGTAATAATGTCACTGGTCCCAAAAAAAGTGTCAGAAGTTTCAGCTAGGTGTTTGACAACAATGTCACAGACCTGCCAAAAATCTCTGATTGTCTCCATTACTAGTAAAAACAATAAATAAAAATAAATAAAAATGCCATTAAATATCCCATAGTTTGTAGACATGATAACCTTTGCGCAAACCAATTAATATGCTATTGTTGGGATTTTTTTTTTTACCAAAAATATGTAGCAGAACACAAATTGACCTAAGCTTATGAAGAAATGGGATTCTTTAAATTTTTTTTATTGTATGTGTTTTATAACAGAAAGTAAAAAATACGTTTTTTGTTGTTTTTTTTTTTTTCAAAATTGTCGCTCTTTTTTTGTTTATAGCGCAAAAAATAAAAACCGCAGAGGGGATCAAATATCACCAAAATAAAGCTCTATTTATGGGAAAAAGGGACATCAATTTTATTTGGGTACAGTGTCGCACGACCACGCAATTGTCGGTTAAATTAACGCAGTGCCGTATCGCAAAAAATGTCCTGGTCATTAAGGGGGTAAAACCTTCCAGGGCTGAATTGGTTAATTGCATACATCTGCTATTAGATTTGGACAATCCGCCCCCCTCAACACTTGCAATAATATCTCTTGCTGGGGTGTCCAAGGGAACTTGTGTCCTCAACGCGTTTCCTGGGAAAACTCAGTTTCTTCAGGAGGTTAGGTGGAGATCAATATATCTAAAAATGCAAAATAATTTAATCATAGACAATATAAAAAAGGCAAGCATTATTATTATTATAACATTGTATTGTTTTAATACAAATTTCAAGAGAGTTCTGACTCCAGTTCTACTTTCCATTCTGTATATTTATTCTATGTGAGTAACTAAGAATATTGTGAAACCAGAGAAAGTCAGGTAATTAGTATTCTTAGATGGAGGTCAGCAATGGCATCCCCTGTATTCTCTCAGGGCAGGATTTCTTCAGACTTTTTTTTTATAGATTGTTACAGAGAACAGAGCATGCATTCTCTACAAGCGCATATTCTATTTATATATCATCATTTGACAGCAACATAGAAAAACTACTTCATAAAAGCTTTGAATTACTTTTAAAGATTTAATGCATAGCCGCATTTTGTATAGGTGTCTTGGCATTTCACTGAACAAAGAATAATTGCAGAAGGCGAATCTGTTATGTCAATGAACCTCTACATGAATGGTAATTAGCACACCTAGCGTGACACCAGCAATGTTATTTCTTTTTCATCTTTTTCAGAAACAAAGCTTGATGTTCCATGAAATTTATTTAGCATAGTACATTTTTCTATAGCGGTGTTTAATACTATATGCATTCATTGTCTTCCATCTTACACCTCCATCGATGCTTGCCTATACGTGCCTATTTTTGACAAAGCCTAGACAAGTTTATTACTAGTTTACCTAGGTCCCCTACATGATGATAAAGCTGGTTATTATCTATGTATTTCATACATTTTTTTATGTTGAAGTTCTTACAGTGATAACCTGGGTTCCATAGATTTACAGTACTATAGTAAATTCCTATCAAAAACTCCATATTGTCTTACACTTTTGGTTGGTGACTTAATAAAACTCTGTCACTTTTCTCATTTAGCACAAAGTTGAAGGTTCTCTTATAACATAAATGATGACCACCAACTGATGCCTTCTCTACATTCCCACCACCACTCCATTCTTTTGTCGGAGTTGAAAGTCCAGACCCTGTGTAAGATCAAGGAGCCCAATAACAGCTTCATGGTAGCTTTTCCGGGCATGAAGTGAAACAGAAAATTTGGACCCCTTTCTAGTTTACTTATGCTCTAGGCACCCAGTCTTTTTCCCACATAACTGAAATGTAGAAATTATTTATTAGGGCAGTGACATCATGGTGGCAAGAAGTCTAAAATTACCAGAGATGTATAGTAACTAAGTAGAACTACTTCACTACTGTACTTCAGTACCGAAAGGCAGTATCTGTACTTTCCTAGAGTAGAATTTTTTTCTCCAAATTCTACTTTTACTTTACTACATTTTTTCAATGATTTCAATACTTCTACTCCGATATTTTTTTTTTGTGCTGCATAGTTACTCGTTACAATTATAAAAATTACCACTGCCAGAACAGTAGATGGCAGGTTTCATGAAGCTCAAAACATGTGTATTATCAGCGCATACGAAAATAAGAGCTGCATTTGAAATAATAAAAAACAATATGATGTTCAAACTTTCTTTAATAACTACATAACACAGTACTTGTACTTTTACTTTCAGTACTTGAGTAGCAATTTTTTTTCCAAAACTACTGGTACTTTTACTTTCAGTACTTGAGTAGCAAATTAAAAAAAAAAAAACTACATGCAATACTTAAGTACAAAAAATGTTGAATACTTTAGTACTTCTACTCAAGTCACTTTTTGATCGAGCACTTGTACTTTTACTCAAGTATGGGTTTCGAGTACTTTATACAAATCTGAAATTGACAGATATTGCATCTTATCAGTCCCTTGATGTGATGGCTGCTCTAGCTTTTTTCTTCCTGATGATCATGCCAGTAATACAGTTACTGTCCTAGGGTAACAATGCTTACTCTATGAAGGAGCAATGTTGTCATGCTAGGACTACAGAACACATCCCTTTCTCCTCTTTTCCACAACATTGAGGGAGGTCATCTATATTCCACAGAGATAGCTGGTATCACTATATTGGTAATAATTCAGCACAGGCAAACAGCACAAGTTATCAGCTCACAAGATTTCTGGTAGGATCAACAGGTATTCTTTGCACTTATTGAACTGATAAAACAAAACACTTTTAGTGGTATATTTAACAGACCAAGCAGGAAAAGTATATTGTTAGGGTTCAATAAAAGGAGTCCTTTAATAAAAGGAGAGTCACCAATGAGTCTCACTCATTCCCTGAGCAAAAGCTTCCTTCAAATGGTAGCAAAAAAGGAATCTGGTAGGGGAGTCTAATCATTTTTTGGAATTAGCCTGATTCAATGTGATCCTGTTTAGGGTAAACCAATCTGCTTATTGCTGTTCCTCTTTAAACTTGTGTTTCTCTTTTAGTGCCATATTGAATAACAGCACTATTAGCAGTATGCATAAGCATTTATTAGGAAGTGATTGCACATTTAACATAGAATAAGGGTATTGACATCATTAGTATTTGGCCAATATTTAGCATTAACATTGAAGTCATTTTGTAGATACTCCCTAGGCATTGTTCTTTATTCTATGTCTGCCCTATCGGCATTATATCGAACAGCATTTTCTCATGAAAGATATTTTCACTCTAGGCCCTAAAGAGGGCACATCCTATTTCTTTTGTGGTCCACTGTTAGCCTACAGTTTATTCTTAATACATAAACACATTGATCGTTTGAAATTGATCATTTTTATAATAGCATTCCTATTTACACAGGCAACTTTGTGCCATTCCATTAACTTTCTGCAAATATAGTGTCAGCACAAATCAAGAAATCACTGTAGAAAAATACAGATGAATGGCAGACAACTCAAAGAGTATTGATCATGATCACATTTATATTTAGCCTATAAAAATGTTTACAAAAAAAAAAAGTCATTTGTCGATGTGTTCTATTTGTACTTCCTTTTATGGTGTATTCAATATTCTGTTAGAGCTAGAATAAAATACTGAGTTTATATGCATAGCCACTACAGTAAGTGTGAAGAATATGATAGATAGATTATATTATTTTACAGGATTTATATAGCACTTTTTAATGTGAGGGAAGACAATACAGTTACAATACAATTCAATACAGGAGGAGATAGATAGATAGATAGATAGATAGATAGATAGATAGATAGATAGATAGATAGATAGATAGATAGATAGATAGATAGATAGATAGATAGATAGATAGATAGATAGATAGATAGATAGATAGATAGATAGATAGATAGATAGATAGATAGATAGATAGATAGATAGATAGATAGATAGATAGGATTTATATAGTGCCAACAGTTTGCACAGCGCTTAACAAAATGAAGGCAGACATTACAATTACAATACAATTTGGTACAAAAGGAATCAGAGGGCCCTGCTCGGTAGAGCTTACAATCTAAGAGGGAGGATTGATTGATATAAAAAGTAATAGCTGTGGGGGATGAGCTGATGGAGAAATGTAACAGTGTGTTAGTTAGAAGCCAGATAGGCTTCTTTGAAGATAAGGGTTTTCAGGGATCGTCTAAAGTTGAATAGATTAGGATACAGTCAGACAGATTGGAGTAGGGAGTTCCAAAAGATGGGAGAAGCTTTGGAGAAATCCTGTGGGCGAGCATGGGAGGAGGTGACAAGCAAGCTAGAGAGCAGGAGGTCTTAGGAGGACCGAAGAGAGTGGTTTGGTTGATATTTTGAGATCAGGTTAGGGATGCAGCTGGGGGCAGAGTTGTGGATGGCATTGTAAAATAATGTTAGTACTTTGAATTTTTTTTCGTTGGGTGAGTAGAAGCCAATGGAGGGATTGGCAGAGAGGGGTCAAGGACACAGAACGGTTGTTAAAGCGGAGTTCCACCCTGGATTTGTTTTTTTTTTTTTTTTTTTAATACCCCCGGGACAGTCAGGGCTAGTGCATTCCACAATGGCTAGCCTCTGATCTGTCCCGGGTTGCACTTACCTGCAAGACGAAATACTTACCTTGCAAACGTCTTGTCCAGCGCTGCCATCTCAGATGTGGGCAGCTTGAAGCCAGCGCGTCCTCTTCGGCGTCTTCTTCTGCCTTCTGTGGTCCCACGATGCTCTGCGCCGGCCCCGACGTCACTTCCGGGTCGCGCGCGTCACCCCTCCACAGCTTCTGGGCATGCCCAGAAGCTGTTTAGAAGGGGATGACGCGCGCGACCCGGAACTGACGTCGGGGCCGATGCAGGCGCAATGATTCCTGGGAGCTATGACGTCCAGCTCCCAGGAATCATTGCAGAGCCAGGAAGTGACGACGGGCCGCGGCCGAGGAAGGAGGAAGAAGGAAGTAAGGTAAGTATATTTTCTTCGCTACGAGGTAAGTAAAAAAAAAAAAAAATATGCGATTATCCATTTCTTTTTCAGGTGACCCGGAGCGAGAAGATGGAGGTAAGTATAAAAATAGGGTGGAACTCCACTTTAAGGTGGATGAGTATAAGGTGTATAGATACTTTATTGTCAAAAGTATTTGGACACCTGCCTTTACATGCACATAAAAAATGTAATGGCATCCTAGTCTTAGTCCGTAGGGTTCAATATTGAGTTGGCCCACCCTATGCAGATATAACAGATTCAACTCTTATGGGAAGGCTGTCCACAAGGTCTACGAGTGTGTCTTTGGGAATATTTGACCATTCTTCCAGAAGCACATTTGTGGGGTCAGGCACTGATGTGGACGAGAAGGCCTGGCCCCCAGTCTCTGCTCTAATTCACCCCAAATGTGTTCTATCAGGTTGAGGTCAGTACTCTGTGCAGGCCAGTCAAGTTCCTCCACCCCAAACTCGCTCATCCATACTATATTGCCAAAAGTATTGGGCCACCCCTCCAAATCATTTGGTGGAGGGGGGGATTATGGTAAAGGGATCTCTTAAGGGGTCAGCATATCAAGACATTTGATACAATTGCATGCTCCCAACTTTGTGGGAACAGGGGATGGCCCCTTCTTGTTCCAGCATGACTGTGCACAAAGCACGGACCCCCGACACCGCTGCGGGCGCTGACATGATCCCACGGCGTCTCTTCCGGGTCCGACGGCTCCAGCGCTGTGATTGACTGGAGCCGTGATGACGTGCGCATGTGCGTGGGAGTCATTTTCCGGCAAGCTCCCGGCAAGGGAAGCTGAAGGTCCGCTGGACCTTCAGAGCACATGCGCCACTCGTGTGAGCGGCTGAATGCACTTCAAATATCTCCTAAACCGTGCCGGTTTAGGAGATATTAATTGTACCTACAGGTAAGCCTTATTATAGGCTTACCTGTAGTTAAAAGTGAAAAAAAGCAGGATACTACCGCTTTAAATCAGCCAAGTCCTAAAAACAGCAATCAAGACTCAGTTGAGGCAACTCTCAGAGCAGTTGAATAAAAATAGCAATAACAAGGGAATGACAATAGTATACAAAGTAACAGACAGTAACAGGCACTAAGCAAACGGATTTTCAAAGGGTTTTTAGTTGATGTCAATGCTACTACTAATACTAAAGAGAAAACCTGGGCTGGCCTAACGTACCTCGAATTCTAATGAGAGATTGAATATTATAGGCACCAGTAATACGTCCCCCTTAGAGTAAAAGGGTTGTGTTCTGAATATAAGGCCTTGTGATTAACTTTGCCTGCAGCTGGAGCTCAGAAAAGCAAAGGATCCTTAAGTATGGCAAAAGTGGTCACCTATCAGTGCAAAGAAACTTGATCTGACTAATTACAGATCCTCTTGACAATCTGGGTCTGGGAGGTCTGTATATAGTGTTCAAAGTGAAGTGCTAATGGCTGGCAATGGGACTTTGGGCATGTGACCACTCTCCAATCCTGATGACCACAACGACTATACTGCAAGCGATGCAAGTCGATTCCCCATCTGGCGATCAGGTCAAGATGGATGGTTGGTCAGCTGGTTCAGCTGTCTGCCTGGCAACTCTGCTGTCAGCGAAGATGCAAGGATACCCCTGGCATGGTGGAGCAAAGTTCGTCCTAGCTGTGCTGGAACCGCAGTGGCAGTGGGTGGCGTGGAAGGCCGCAATCCTCCAGATGGAGGAGAAGACTGATGCTCACTTGATGGACCCCGGGAAGCAAGAGAGCTTGGGCCTGTTTGGCAGATCCTTCTAAGGCCTCTCCCATAATTATCCTCTTGAGAGCATGGCCTGCTGGGAGGTGTAGTCCATAGACAGTTCAACAGTTCAGCGATGGCTGCGCAGAGGACTACAGTTCCCAAGATACTCCTCTCTAGGCTCAGAAATGTGATGCAGATAATCTGAGCCCAGTACTGGAGGGATACAGAAACAGTCTGAAGAATTGGAGGATAGGACTGGAATGTCAGATTATCGTAGTCTACTCCCGGCTACATATATATATATGTATATAGTGCACAGTTACAAATATATATGACCAAATGTGGATTTTGTATCTCCTTTATGTAGCTGCAAGGTTAATTTCATCCATATCTGTTGTGGTGCGCCTATATGGGGGGTTGGCACCACTTGCTGTCCTGGTCTACCAGCAGCAATATGTAAAGTGGTAGTTATATGCCAGATACTAGAATGTTCTCTGCATTTCAGCCCCTGACACTGAAAGAAGCCTGGTGTTTAGCTGTACAGTGTCCAATCAGATGTTGACAGGGAGTTGGGTGCAGGCAGCTCTGTGCTGCAAGGCACCCTATTGGACACCTCAAAGCTCAGTCATCAGGGCAGCTACAATCTCCATCAATCTCCATCTGATACCCAAAAAAGACTTCCAGGTATCAGAGGAAAAGAAATGATGGCTCCACACAGTGCTTTGAAGGTTTTTTTCAAAGCCAGTTACTGACCACCAGTGCATGGGGTATTTTTACAGCCAGCCACTGACCACCAATACTTTTGATCAAAGTGTTTATTGTCTAAACAGTTGCTGCATGTTAAGTAGTCATTGCCTTTTTATTGTTAAGTTCTTCGTTAACCACTTACCGACCGCCCACCGCATATAGATACTGCAGCAGGCTGGCTCGGCTGCGTGAATGGCGTACCTGTACGGTGATCCGTGGGAGCGTTCCTGGGGGCAAACATGTGCCGCCATCAGAGCGCTCCTGTCCCCACTAGGCATCGGGATTCCGATCCATGGGACCGGCGGCCGCGATTGCCACCGGGCACCCGCTATCACTCCCCGCTGAGAGAGGACAGTCAGCTATTGGAAACACAGCTGACTGTTGTTCTCTCTAACATGATCACAGAGTGCCTGTGATCCTTCTATATAGTATCACAGGTCTCTATGATTATTTCACAAGTCCCTCCCCCCACAGTTAGAAAACACTCCCCTAGGCTCACAATTAACCCTTTGAACACCCTTAGGTAACCCCCTCCCCTGCAAATGTCACTATTTCAGTAACAGTGCATATTTTTAGCACTGATTACTGTAGTAATGTCAGTGGTCGCCCCAAAAGTGTCAAAAATGTCAGTTAGGGGTTCGATCTGTCCGCCGCAATGTCGCAGTCCCGCTAAAAATTGCAGATCGCCGCCATTACTAATAAAAATATTAAAATAAATAAAAATGACATAAATCTTTCCCCTAGTTTGTAGACACAATAACTTTTGCGTAAACTAATCAAAATACACTTATTGGGATTTTTTTTTACCAAAAATATGTAGCAGAATACAAATTGGCCTAGAAGGGTGAAAAAATAGATTTTTAAAAAATTTTGTTTGGGAATGTTATTTAGCAGAAAGTGAAAAATATTATTTTTTTTCGTATTTTTTGTCGCTCTTTTTTCGTTTATAGCGCAAAAAATAAAAATCGCACAGGTGATCAAATACCGCCAAAAGAAAGCTCTATTTGTGGGAAAAAAAAAGACATCAATTTTATTTGGGTACAGGGTCCCACGACCGTGCAATTGTCTGTTAAAATAACGCAGTGCCAAATCGCAAAAAATGGCCCGTCATTAATGACAATACATACTAAAGATACAGGCTACCCAACTGTGCAGGTTACACCGATCCATCAGGGAAACTAATGACAGAGAATTGTTTTACCTTCTTTTAATGGGAAGCCTAAAGAAAGAAATATATAAATAAACGCCTGTAAAACAATTATCCAAAAACACTGAAAATGAAGCCATAGCACACAGGGTCAGGTTCACCATATGGTATAGTAAGTTTTTGGCTATAGGCAGCAAAGGCAAGAAGGATTTTCCCTGCAAAGGATTAGGCCACACATTTTTTTCTATCATCAGTAGCAATGCACTAATCTAATATAAAGGGCCTGATTCATAGTACGGCGAATTGGCGTTTCGGCGTGATTTTGCGAAGCGGCGATTATTTAAGTCTGAAATTGGCATTCAAAGAACGGCGGGCGGAAAATAGCGCCTAGTGTGAGATTCATTAAGATGCAATATGGTCAGAGCGCGACTTAAAACCACGCCAGCTAAAAGCTCGACTAAAGTTTAGCCAAATTTTCCCCTGTACCCCCAAAAATCCCAAATCACTGTGGAAGGTGTGGAAGTCAATTTGGAGATGACTTGCGTTTAAAAAATCTCAAAAACTGACTTAGAAAGAGAGATATCTGCGAAAGTGTGGAAAGGTTAAACAGCTCCTCCAGCCGCGAGCTGCGAACTCGCGAATGTGCGCATGCGCAACGCCAAATTGGCTCAAAAAATTTCGCCAGCGCGATTTTGGGTCAATTTTTTTTGAATACCGCTTGCAAATCCGCTGTCTCGCCCATAGAAAATGGCAAAAACCGGCGGAATTGGAAAAACATGCACACTTCCAACAAGGGATCCTTTAGTAAACACCATCACATTCCATACACCTTTCCTGCTAACTCCGAAATCATAGCAGTCAAATCTACAGTGTTTATATAGAACCTCCACATTCTCTGAAAAAACCCACAAAATATTACATTGGGGAATTGGTCGTCAGATAGAAAAAAAATAGATGTAAAACATATTTCAAAGAAAGATTATTAGCATTTCACACATATCAAGGAAATGTCACAATTTTGACAATATTTTATGTGTTTCCAAAGAATGTTTTTAGAAATATATTGCAAAT